>NC_141685.1:1535346773-1536695414 GCF_964263255.1 Lissotriton vulgaris
GCATATTGAAATGGGAATCAAGATTTCATGAGGGACACAGAGGATAACAGTGTCCCTCCCTCTGCAACCCTATGGTTAGGAGTGTGGGATAAGGTTGCAGGTTGCACCTAATGTTGTAATGCTGTTATTTAATGGTTAGAAGTGTTAAGTATAAGTCTTGATGTTGATATTTTAATGTTATTATATACAGAATAATGGATGCTGTGTTTCAAGAGGATGTGGTTGACAAGAAGAAGTTTATACGAGTTTCAGTTTTCTGCATTAAAAGAGGATGAATGTTGGGTGGAAGGATTATTTATGGACTTGTGTGTTCCAGTTCTAGTGTATTATCTATTGCAATGTCTATGAAGGTGCCCCAGGAGTGGCAATAAAAGATGTTGTGCATAATGTTAACCTACGTGCCTTTAATAAAATCTTGATTCTCATTTCACTATGCTTTGAGAATAGCCATTCTCATGCTCTTATTGATGTATGTCAGATATGTTGGGGTTTGAGCGTAGCCAGACATTTTGTTCCGCCACACATATGGATTGATATTGTTTTTAGCAAGCAGCATTATTGTAGCTGCTCTCAAACTCAAATTGAATCCTCGTTATCTCAGACTATAATGCTTGATTAGTATATATTAAAATAAGTGCAAGTTCCCTTATTGTTTCTCCTTCAATGTTGACCTTCGATTGAACATTATCATCAAATAAATGGTATTTAAACTATATGATGGACTGCCTGAAAGAATACTTTCTCTCTAATCAAAATTCAGTCTCATCATTAACTGTATGGGATGCGATGAAAGCTGTAGTACATGGTCAGACTCACAGCTAATCTATTCAGCATGATAAAAGTGAAAAAACCTTAGCTAGAGAGTCCTGCGCTGATATCCTTATTCTGTAGGTAGAATATCCTAAATGTTTCTATGAAGGTCACTTACATAAAGTAGAAAAAATATTCGTGCAATTAACTATTGCATGCATGGCATTACAGAGAAAGATTTGGGACAGAGCCTACCAGCAATGGGGCACTAAACTGGCCTTATGTTTTGAAAAAAGTGAAGACATTAGTCTACTGTTGTCATTTCAGATTAGAGATAGAAAGTATAAGAATATAATCACTAATATTCACATTTCGGCCTCTCAGATCAGGGCAGATCCTGTGGATATTTTAGCCACATTCAGGAATTGTATACTGCTCTTGATTGTGAGTTGAGTCCCTCTTCAGAAGAAGCTAACAACAGCCCTCTAATGCGTTTGAAATAAATTGTATCGATTAGGCCCTGCAAATGTGATAGGGTGCGGCTGAACATCCCATGCTTTGGAAAAAGACAAGAACACTGTCAGTCAAATAAGCTTGTAGATATGCCCATAGGTTTAAGATGCTTTTTGTCTATCACAAGATTTGTTTATATACATCGTAATATCTTGGACTTCACAAGTACACATGCCTCGGTTCAAACCCAAACATGCTGCTGCAATTACATGTGGGCTGTAGAGTTCTAGCACCAGGTATAAAACAGCAAAGTCACTTGTTTTCCAACGGGGCTTTCATTTCATTCAGGTCATTACAAAATCTGTGTGGCACACATCAGCAGAGCTTTTTCAGGTACTTCCAGATTAGAGACTGCATTGCCCAACTCGCTGGTAATGAAATCTTAATAGTTCATAATAAATGTCTTGATTCCTTTTCCATGCCTAAACGTCATGATATCAGTGCCTTGCATTCGATTCTTGTTAGGTGCTGTTCTAATGAACTACACTTTCACCAGTTGGTGACTAAATGGACAACGATTTTAGCCTTGTCTGTGTCTTACAATGATAATATATTTAGTATCCAGCTTGGTCAAAGTACACCTAATGTATTACACTTAAAAACTCATTTTTTCAGAATTGTATATGAAATGTATTATAAAATGTCCAGGTTGTTTTGGAATGTGCTTTAGAGCAACCTCTGAATGCATTCTGTTGTAGGGAACTAGGGGCCAGATGTAGGTAGACATTTACCGACCGGTAACGGCCGATTCAGCCGTTACCGACCGGTAAATGTCTATTCTAAATGTAGGTGGCCTATTTTACTGATTCGGTAAATTTACCGAATCGGTAAATTTACCGAATCGGTATGTGGCATGTGACAGACGGACATGCCCTTAGGGCATGTCTGTGTGCCACATGTCACACATGCCTTAAATCGGGGTGCTAGAGGGTGTCAAAGTGACACCCCCTGCACCCTTGCAAAACTCGGTATTTACCGAATCGGTAAATACCGATTCGGTAATGCCCAGTGATTCCTATGGGCTTCAATGCCCATAGGAATCAATGGGCATTACCGAATCGGTATTTACCGATTCGGTAAATACCGATTCTTACAGAATCGGTAATTCAATTACCGATTCTTTCTACATCTCCCCCCTTCTAATTTACCGATTCACAAATACCGAATAGGTATAATTCTGTATTTATGAATCGGTAAAATTAACTTACCTACATCTGGCCCATAGTGCAGACACTACCCATATCTTTGCAACTTTCCCAATCCTTTTAACATTTTAGGCTACCCTTTTAAATAAATTAAATATTATGCTAAAGTATCATGCCCATTTTGATCCGAAGCCATTTATGTTGTGGTTATTAAAGCATAATACCTCAGAATCTGTCTGGGATCTATTTTTAGGCAGTGATAGTTGCAAGATTAGACATTGCTAGAGCATGGTTACAAAGATGCAACGGCAAGTTGGTAGGAAATCATTCTTGCCTGTGGATTTAAATGTACGATCTTCCAGCATAATCTCAACATGTGAAAATTGAGAAATCTGTGGGCTCCAGTCAGTGAGGGGTTCATGCCTTGCATGCCTGGCTACCTTTTGGAGATTGTATGTAATGTAAATGCTTGATCTGTTTGTTTAGGTTTTTTGTTTATATCTCACCATTTATTGTTATCAAGGCAGTATGACTAATGTACTATCTACTATTGCTAAACTCTATGAATTTGCAATTCAAAATTTAAATAAAATATCATTTTTGTATTGACTCTTGTATTTTATCATTTGATACTTTCTCAATAAGGGAAATCCCCTGTAGACGAGGCATCAGCAATAATGTTCAGTGTGCAAAGGATGTAAAATGGAAATCATACAGAGAGAAGAAATAGGTCCAGTGAGCCGCTCTGTTGTTTCTACATTGCATCTTCTGTGGAAATTGGAGGTTTTCAAAGTCTGTCCGACCCCAAAATGTTTGACTGATCCCTTACAAAATGTGGTTACTCAATACAAGCATGTTTGAAGGCCGAGGGCGTGTATTCCAGAACCCAATACCATTATTTATATGAATTTAGGATGTGGGAGAGCTAACAAATATAATTCTCTAGGTTGTCCTCCTCCTGGAGCTGATGTAGCACTGATCCAGCAGCAAAATATAATGATCTGGATGTCAGAGTATAGCACCTTGAGTGAAAGGCTTTTTGAAATCGACAAAGACGTCATGGGGGTTGGGGACCCAAGAATAATCTTTGGTTAGGTTCTCCTTTTTCAATGTTGCTAATATGTAGGTACTCATGCCGGCAAAGATCTTGATGAACTATCTATAAATGTTAGTTAGTCTTAAAAAACTCTAGGTCTTCTCGATGGACTCAGGGGTTGGCCAGACCAAGATGCAGGGATCTTCATAGCATATATAGATAATCCTGTCTTAGAAAGGCTGTACCTCAGGTACTCGACTTCTGTTGTTTCAAATTTGCACTTTTCTACTTTACAGGATAGATGGTTTTCCTTAAGATGTCGAAGGAAAGGACAACATGGATTTGAGGTTTAGTAAGGGAAACAGAGAAAATCTGGATGTTTTCCAGGTAGAGCACAAGAAACTGGTTTAAACTTAAGAGAATGTGCTATTATTAATCCATGGAAAAATGCTGGAGCAAAGAGGATGACCCGATGTTCATAGTGCTCAAAGGGTGCCCAAAAGGCCATCTTCCAGTTATCGCCCTTCACTATGTAGAGCATATGGTAAGAGGATAACAGCCCTAAATGGTGACCCTATTCAATGAACAGTAATTTATACTTGTTCTCAGCTCTTTGGACTTCTTTGGGACAGTGAACAGAGGAGCTCCAGTGAGGGATGTTGACCAGACAATAAGACCTTTATGAAGACTTTCATCCACATATTGCTATAGAACATGCTTCTTGTGCTGTGAAAGAGAGTACTTTCTACCATGAAGAATTTTAGCTACTGTCAAGGTGGCACAATCAAAATCCCAATTTGGTGGGAGTGCTAAAAAACTAGTCTTTTTAAAGATGGAAAGAATCTCTTGATAAACCAAATGTATGGTGTGACTTTAAGGCTATAGTGGTGTGAGACTTTTCTTCAGAAAGTTGTTGTACTACTGGAGCCCATTAACTCTCCCCCAGATAACAATTGTCTCTAAAACAGTGTGGAGGAAAAAGAGATGGCCCCTGGTCTCCCAATTGATGTAGGGCTTGCATTGTTCCAACCAGGGTATACGAAGCACAATGTCATAGTTCAGAGACATGATTAGATCGATGCCAACCATCTCTTCATGTTTCTTCAAAGACCATAAGAGAAGTTCTGTTGATAGTTTGTATATGATTCGGAGACAACTTCTTCTTGACCAGAAATTGGAATCTCTGGGCACAATACAACTCCATATACATTCCAGAGGCACCAGAATCCAACAAGGCTGTAACAGAGATGGGCTTGCTGGGATGGACTCGAATAATTAAACTAAATATGGACAAGCATGCACCTGACCCACTGAAGGAGTTGAAAAATGTAGAGAGAGTTGAATCTTCCACCCTTTTCTTTTCTTTACAAAGGACATAATCTGGGTTGTTCCCACAGCCTGGAAAGTCAAACAATACAGTCTTCAAGCAGGTTACTAAGGACCTGATTACGATCTTGGTGGACTGGGTTACTCTGTCACAAATGTGATGGATATCCCATCGGCCATATTACAAGTCCATTGTATCCTATGAAACTTGTAACATGGCAGACAGAATATTTGACATGTTTGTGACAAAGGATCCCATCCACCAAGATTATAATTAGGCTCTTAGTCTTGCACAGTAGAGACAATAAGTTAGGAGACCTCGCAGCTATTTGTGTGGACTGCGATGATGATACTATACTGTTCTTGTTTTTATTAGGGAAGGGGCCAACAATTATTAAATTTACCTTGGTTGAGCTCCCTATCCTTTTTTAGACCACCACTTACATATATTTTTACACTGCACTTCCCATCACATCAACATCATGTGGTAGTACCGAGTGATTGTGGGTCGCTACCCCGAATCTGGTTATCTGGGTATGCCGGTCTCAATGATCTAGAGACACAATACCCGATAAGGATTACCAAATGATAACATTGATCATGACAAGACCTTTGATGGGAATCCTAAACCAGGGGTGACTCACGTTATTGGTTCTTCACATCTTGTGATCTGGTCTGTGAGTGTCACTGTCATCGTACCCTTGTATTGTTGATAAGGTTACTTTGAGTAGCGGATCACTTTTGGATCCCTTTGGAGACCCCTAAGTTTGTAGCTGTTCAAAGGATTAATATGCTCAGTAGTTTGTCAAGTATGCCTAAAAATGTGAGGAACAGGAGTAGAAGTGAAACTCTGTTTTTTCTGTTTTTCCATTCTCCTTAAATCTATGTCCAAACAGGAGAACTTGAAACAGGCGTCCAGTAAATGAGTACGCTCTGGGAACTTTCCCAACGTATCCTGTAATTTATCCTTTAACTATCATTGGAAAAAGGTCATCTGAGTTTGTTCCAACCATATGATTTCAACAGTGAGCTCACTGCATCAGAATGTCTCTGTGATATGCCACACAATGTACAGCAAGAGTGTGCTGTTGATAATTGTAATACGTCCTATTCTATTTAACCTGCTTTTAATCATCAGTGTTATGGAAAGTTCCTGTTAGGTCTATGTACTGCTCTGTGTCAAGTGACACTGATTGGCTGTATTTCCGGATTTAGTTGCATGTTTAGCTGATGTATCTTCCCTAGACTGTGAGTGTGGATGTGTTAATAGCATGGACACCTATGGTGTCTGATGTACCAATGAAACTGTAATATTGGTATGACGGCTTACTTTGCTGTTAATGATAGGCTTGCAGTATTTTATTGTTTCATGTCTACCACTTAGACGCACCTCGGAAGGATGTATTCCTAATTTGGATGATATGAAACTACATCTTGGACTCGGTCTTAGTGCAGCGGATTTTGGTTTTCTTTTGACTAGTCAAAATAAATAAGTATTGTTCAAATTGGCATGCTGACCTTTTAAAAATGGCCAATGTTTTCCGACACCTAAGATGTCTGATGTGCTAATAAAACTGCAATAGAGGCATAGCGGCTTATTTTGCTCTTGTTGATATTCATACAATAGTTAAATGTTTCATGTAACCATTATAATGTAGTGTGTTCTCTTCCCGTGACTAGGGTGATGTCAATACAATACTCCTGCTATTAGATGTGTATCAAAGAAGGCTGTATTCCTAATGTGGATGATGTAAACTAACATTTTGACTCGGGCTAAGTACAGTGGATCAATCGAGTGTGGCTACTGGCTTTATTTTGACTATTTCCACCAATCACCACCAAGTAGTGTTGAAATTAGAGGCTGGACATTTCAAAATGGCTGAATTTTTCATGCTATGCAGGTCATGTCTGATTCCCATGTGACTTAATAGTGTTGTAGCTCCAGCCATTTAAATGTCACGAACAACTAATGAACCACACAAAATACTCCAATAGACCAACATGTGGTCATAGAAAAGAATACCTAACTTTGACGAAGGAAGTATCATGTATGAGGATGGTTGCCTAGTTAGGTATTCTTTTCTCTGACCACATGTTGGTCTATTGGAGTATTTTGTGTGGTTCAATGTCTTGACATGGGAGGTTATACTCCAACTTAGGATCCTCTCAACACTCCACGCACTGGGGATTTTCCTCCCACCGCCATTTGTATATACCAACAACTAATGACCTCTTTTATGCACACACCAGGCCTGGGAGTAGTTCACTTTGTTTTTCTACGCGGAAGTTACAAAAAACATCCTGCAGTTTGTGCTGGCCTTCCTACAGCTCAGATGGGAATTCTACCCGAGCGACAGCTCGCGCTCGCAAACTTAGTGTTCGCGATCATGAATTTACCTTTCGCGATCGCGAGGAGGGAAAAAACTCTGCTGCACATTGCGAAGTGGATTTTCGGCACTCCACGAGCTCCGTGGAGTGCAGAAAACTCAGCAAATTCCGCAAATGGAGCAAAGTTCACCGCCCAGGCCTAGAACACACATCAAGTAGGCTGTGGCATGGTGCCAGTAAGCAAAGGGGGTTTGTGTCTCAAAGCTGTGGAGCTGTTAGGCATGTTGCGACAGCTTCTATATTATTTAAGGAAGACGGGAGTGTTTGATCATGCCACTATTGAGTGTGTGGGTTAAGCTTGTGTGCTCGTTGCATTTAATATTTTGCTCAACATGGAGCTACCTGACATTATTCAAAGTGCCTACCTTCTTAAAGATGGATGGATGACTGGGCGCCTGGAAGGCAGGCCTAGATTACCTCATGGGGTTGGAGCAACCTGTGTTTGAGGCCAGAGGATGCCCCCGGAAACATTATAAGATCTGGAAACGGTGGGCGGATTACAGGGGTTTGACTCTAGAGCTTCCAGCAGACCCAGATGATGGGTTACCCACGATGGAGGACCTTCAGGCCTAGGAAGGCACTCGACGATTGCTGTAATATATTCAAACTTTGAGGCTTATTGTGATCACGTGCATCGGGTTAGGGTGGGATAAGGGGTGGGTAATTGGGACGTTGGGTAGCGGGGGTAGTGGAGGGGGGACGGGAGGGCTGTTCCTTTCAATTGATTAGGTTGTAAGAATATTGAGACTTGTCTTGCTACTTGGCAGTACCCTCCTGATTTTGGAGAACTGTGTTTATGCTTTGCCTAATCAATCAATAAAATCAGTTGTGAAAAAAAAAAGATGGATGGATGGTTTTTAATATAAGCACTATTTGGGTGTGTGGAATGAAGTACATAGGAAGTCAGGCACAGTTTGTAATCTCTGCACTTTGGTTTGCTGGCTAAATATTAAACCAAGCTGAACAGTGGAACGGAAATTCCCTTTTTCCACGGTCTTAAGTGATTGAACTACAACCATTCTTTTTCTGCTATTGTGAAATAATTTACCTAGTCCTCAGAAATTAACCAGTGGCCACATATGAAATTAACAACTTAGCATGGGATGCAAGGGAGCAGGGATTGGGTAAAGTTAAACCTTTTTCCCATTCTGAAACCATGCCTAAATACTGTTTAATCGCTCCAACATCTCTCCCCCAGACACGGAAAGTAGTTGTTCCTCAGGGGCAGCACAACAAATACTCTATCCCTGCAATTTTGGAACTTAATGTGCCTATAGCATATCTACATATGGTGCTTCCAAGAATGTGATTGGTTGGTGGGTTGATGAGTAGCAGCTGTAGAGGGGGATAGGGATCGAAGAGCTGTCCTTTATGAGCCGCACTAATATGTAATTGTGAATATTTTTACACATGCCTTTAGTTAAAATATCTGTTTTCTGTGAATCTGTTTTGCAGAGTTATTATGTATGTTAATGTGCCCCATGTTTTCTACATTCATATGTCATGCTACATGTTTTAGTTGTGATTCACAGTGAATGTTATTTTTTTTCAGTTACTCTGTTATCTGATTCCGTTTTTGAAAGTCTAGTGTATTTAATTAGTATTTTGAACATAATGTGTGAATGGGTTGTCACTATGGTGAGTCTGGTTTTTATTTGGCTTCATATGTCTATCTTTTTTCATTCCCTGCAACCGTTTGCTTGTGTGCAGTTTCATTACAGTCCCTACAAATAGCGGTTCTGAGTAGTGCGACTGACTTTAAGGCTGGTCTTCCTCCAGTCTACCCTATTTTTTTTGTAGGCTTGTTGTTTCATTTACATTGCCCGTTTATTGCCCTTCCTTGATTTTCTACTTAACACAGCTTTTTATTACAGATATTTTGAATTTGGGGTCCGTTGCCTTGAACACACCCTCATTTACAACTAGTAGTAGTGGCTGCTACTGCGCATACTTTTCTGATGGTTTTATGTGATGTAAGCATCTCTGGTTATCATATTCTTTATTTGCGCAGAATACTATTAAGCATCGCTGCATATTAGTTTGGCAAAATGCACCTTTATTTTTAAGCAGTTACAATAAGATAATAATAATGAAGTTAGTAATATCGTAGTTGTCTGATAATACCCCTAATAATATTAATCATAATAGCAACTTGTCTTCATATAGCAGTAGGTTCTCCCGTTTTTGCCCTTTCTAGGTGCCTTAAATAACAGATTTTACTCTTAACCAATGTAATTACTCTGGATTTATTTACCTTGTTTGAAGGTAAACAGTTTTGGCATGGACGGAAACACAATTCCTAAACTGCAGAGTTTATTTGATCACACATTTGCGTCATAAAAAGTTAGCCTGTAATTTAGATGATTACATTAAAAAGCTGTGCATTTAATCTAGTGAATTAAATTAAATAACACCATCATGAAATCTTATTTAAAAAAAGATGGATGTACATTTTAGTTTTTTTCATGTAAAGCACGAACATTCCTGTTTTTCAGCTTTATTTTTCTCTTTATTTTTTGTTTCTGGCTTTGTGCTGTGTTGCTCATTTCACACGGATCAGCCAACAGATGTGCAGCTGATATTGCCACCGTCAACAGAATTCATTTCCTCAGATTGCCATCTCACGGTTCTCCCTTTCTGTCACACTGCTTCAAAACAGCTTACTTCAAAACTTTATTAGGCTGCCAGCAAAATGTTGATAAAAAAATATATTTTTCCATCAGACTTCTCTTTTGTTCAACTGATTGACTTAGATTCTTAGCCACTGAAATGTTTACTTTTTTTGCGAAGCAAAAATGATACCGAGTTGCCTGCAATGCTGAACTGCAAGCAGAAAGTCAGATAAGTACCTAATGCAAGGTACAAGGGGCCATATCACAGAAATATTACTCCCCTTTGTAAAAAAAAAAGGAAAGAAACGAATGGGCAAATTAATTTACTGCGTGGATAACAGGATTTGATGAACTAATTGGGAGATGGTGGGGTGGCTTGTAAGGGAACCTGGATTTTTTCAGAAGTCTATTTAATTCCAGAAGTCACGGCACTATCATATTTGAGCATTACATGTGGTATAAACACTTAAAATCACTTATTCTCAATATGCTTTAATAAGCACTGCGCACCCCATCTCTCTAAGCTCACACTGTTCTGGCAAATCAGGAAGAACCTCAGAACAGCTCTTCAAAGAACAGCTCCAACTAATGTTCCTATTCAACATTAAACCAGGGTCAGGTCAGACCTAAATCTCATTGCCGGAACTTATTAAGAACACACTGTGTAAATCCCCCAGGTGATACTGTTTAGAATCACTTAATCATTCCACTGAACTCACTCTCTCCATTTCCACATCCACTCCTGTACATCACTCTGTTCTTCTTTTCTCAAGTGTCTATTATGTAAATGTCCAACACATTAAAGCTCAGATTACTTAAATGCAAATGTTTTTGTTTGTATGTTAGAGTATGAGGATCCTCCCCGAAGGGAGGAAGTTCAAGAAGGAACATATGCTTCCCACATGTCAAAAGCAGGGTAAACGCTACCCTTTTACGAAGAATACATATTTAAATATGTTCCTGTGCCAATTAAAAAACAGTAATTGCAACATTGATTGCAAAGTTTTTATACTGCCATTATTACATATACTTTTTTCCATTATGCCACTTACAATTGAAGAGAGCATGGCTACATCAAAAGAGGTCTGAAGACTTAATTGCAAATGGTTACCCATTAATCTACATTTTGCAAGACCCTACTCTGAGCCATATTACACAGACGATGGAACTGTAGATTTTGATTGCTAAACCTATTCACAGTACACTAAATATTGCAAATGCTCAAGCTGTACCAAATGTTAAGGCATCATTTGCCTTACATTTCTCATTTAGCATCATCCATTTATCAGAAGAGCTAAGCCAATTTCCAGAATAATTCAGCCTGGGAGCCTTTGAAACTGCATTGCCATTTTAACAAAATAAATTTTTTTGGCATGCAGTTGACCCACAACTACAAGTTTTATATTAGTAGTATTTACAGTATTGCTGCAACAGTCGTAACAGGAAATTGAGCGCATTCTAAATACAGTTAAGTATGGCGGCAATGTCTGCTTGTAAAATATAAAGGGCCTCATTGTGATTTGCTCAAATGGGTACCTCTCGGGAGGAGGTTGCAGGGTTGCGGGATAGAAGCCTTCTAGGCATCTTAAAGATTCTTGATTTTTCACGCCCAGAATTATAAGGTATACAAATACCTGACGCTGTGATCTGTTTTCCAAAATTCATTATACCAGCACAAAATGACGAGCAACTGATAACGATGCTCTTAAAGTGTTTGAATAGAGCATAAAAGGAAAACATGCAATGACTTTCCATAAAAAAATATGTCCAATAAGTATCAGGAATCATCATCATCATCTTCATCAAAATCTTTATTCGGCTATCAAACACGGTCAGTGGCAGCTCACAAACATATGCAATGCCATTCTTCGTGCAGGGACATAATATTGACGCTGAAATATCGAATTGCATAAATTTTGAGTCATGAATAAAATATTGAGGTAAGTGTTTTCATTGTTAAAAATATCGATTTTTGTATAATGTAGAAATATTGATTTTTTAAATATCTATGGCATATAGTTGTAAATATCGATGTATTTTTGTTTTTGTTCAATGTATTTTTTTATTAATTTGGTATAAGTGATGTTATATTTTTTATTTATTTTTGTATGTTAAAATATGAGCGGGATGTTGGGTTTATAAGCGATACGGGTGGGGAGTAATTACATTTGTTTTGTGTGAAATGTAAATACTTTTCAAATTTTTGCAAAATTTTGGGAGTGTGATTTTGGGTTTATAGTGGTTACAGTGGATAAGGGTGGGGTGCAATTTAAAAATATTTATTTTAAATGTGTTATTTTTTTTATTTGATGTAGAAATTTACTAGCAGAATGTGGGGTTTATAGGGGATAAGGGTGGGAAGTAATTTAAAAATGTTGGGTAAAACAATTATTTCTTTTTTTAATTATATAAATAATTTTCTAAAAAACAATCTACATTTTTAAAATATAAAAAAACTCAATTTCTTTGGGGTGTTATTAATTTGATATAAATTGTGTGATGTATTTTAGATTTTTTTAATTAAACGAATAAAAAAAGATTTGTTCATTATTTTAAAATGTAATTTAAATATTATTATTTTGGAGATGGAATAGTAACTTATTATGTTTTTTTTTCCAGCACTTTCCCTGAGTTTAGTTGGTTTCGGAATTGGAATAGTAATTTGTTATGATTTATTATCTAGCACTTTCCCTTAGTTTAGTTGGTTTTGGAGTTGGAATAGTATTTTATTATGGTTTATTTTCTAGAATTTTCCCTGAGTTTAGTTAGTTTTGGAGTTGTAATAGTCATTTTTTGGGGGTTTATTATCCAGCACTTTCCCTGAGTTGTGTTGGTTTTGGAGTTGCAATAATAATTTTTGAGGGTTTATTATGCAGCACTTTCCCTGAGTTTAGTTGGTTTTGGAGTTGGAATAGTAATTTATTATGGTTTATTATCCAGAACTTTCCCAAGTTTAGTTGGTTGTGGAGTTGGAATAAAAGAATGTTGGTGGTTTATTATCCAACACTTTCTCTGAGTTTAGATGGTTTTGGAGTTGGAATAGTAATTTTTTGGAGTTTATTATCCAGCACTTTCCCTGAGTTTAGTTGGTTTTGGAGTTAGGATTAATAATTTTTTAATTGTTTATTATGTATTTTTTTTAGAGTGTATATGTACATTGAAATAAGAAGGGAGACATGTTAGTTTTTCATTTTCAAACACATGTTTTTTTGGGTTTACAATTAAATTGTTTTATTTGGTTTTCTTATACTATTTTTCACAATATTATAAACATGATTCACAAATGTTAGTGCTATTCATAATTTATTATAAAGTGTAATATATTTTTAACATACATTTTTCATCTACTATTGCAAAATTAAATGTATATTTTACAATTTTTTTACAATAAATAAAAATAAACATTGAATGTGTTGTATTTTTTAATTCTTCTCTATTCTTGTCTATGGGGAGTCAGTCTTTTTGAATTTTTATTACACAGCCATTTCTGTCCCATTTCCTCACTCTTCTGTCTATCTGTTTTGTTTTCAGGTCATTTTGAACATCCAAGTTAGGAGTTCTGTTCCAAGTTTAGTTTAATTTATTTTTAAGGTAGTTTTAGGCAGCCGCGGCCCGTGGAGGGAGTTCCAGTGGGGCAGGCAGGCGGGGCGGTGGAGGAGCAGGGTGGGGGGGGGTGATAAACACCGGAATATGGATGACTGCAAGTAAGTAACCCATTTAATTAATAAAACAAATTTTGCTCTGTGGCTTGCATCGCCTTTTGTGATGCAGGGCATGGAACGAAATTCGTTTTATTAATTTAATTGGTTACTTACCTGCAATCATCCATATTCCGGTGTTTATCACCCCCCATCCTGCCCCTCGCCCGCCCCGCCTGCCTGCCCCACCGGAACTCCCTCCACGGGCCGCTGCTGGTTTTATGGTGGGGCGAGGTAGCAGTAGTGTAATTTGATTTGTTACTACGTTATTTGTTGATCTTGGTGTAGTTAGGTGTTGTTTTGGTAGTTTAGTGTTTAATGTGTATAACGTAGTGTTGGATAGAAGTAGGGTGTTATGTAGGGGAAGTTATGTATTGTTTAATTCTGTTATCTTGTATTTAATGTTCATATTAATGTATTTGGGTTTGTTAATATTATTGTGGGAGGGTGTTCTTTTATTTTTTACAGGTTTTCCGTTTTGTGAATGATTGGTGATAACATCGCGTTTATTTTTTTTTTTCAAATTAAAATGTATTTTGTTTTTTTAAACAAGTTACTTTACATTTGCTTTTCTTTTTCATAATTGTTGGAGCACACTCTGCGGGTTTGTGGGGGTTTTGTTATTGAGAGGATTGCATTGTTGGAGCCTTTTTTCAACAGTTCAATTTTTGCATGTTTTTGTAGGCTAATTTTCGGGTTTTTGGGGGTTTTGTTATTGAGAGGATTGCTACATTAGACCCTTTTCTCTACAGTTGTAGTTTTTAATTTTTTTGGGTCATTCTTTTTAAATGGATTTGTCTTTCGATTAATCTTCTATGGATTTTTTCGTTTTTGAGGATCACCTACTGCTACATAACTGTTATTTTTTATTATTATGGTTGGGAAATGTATTTGGTTAAATTGGTTTGCTTCCTTTTTATTTTAATATTTATATTATGTCATATATTTTTGTGTTCGTTTTCAAATTTTAAATGACAGGGAATTTGGATCTTTGGTTGTCCACGGTGCCCTGACCTACGTAGCCTTCCCACCCAAGTGTCTTCAAAATTGTCTAGTAGGGAGTCTGTTTAGTTTCATTTGCTTGATAGAAAGAGTTTCAAGAAGAATGTTATAATGGTTGGCTGCTTCAGGTGTTGGTACATAGGCCAGGGAAATTACATTTTGTAATTTGGTAGGCAAAGTTGCTATTGGTGGTGTGATCTAAACTTAGAGTAGATTTGTGTAAGTGTCTCCAGATAGTTTGGTTGAAGTGGTAATAGTAATATTGTATTAGAGTGTGTGGGTATATTATTAAAATTGACTGAATCATTGCTTGTTCAAAGTCAATGATTATGTTCTGTGGAAAGTAGTTGTCGGTGTATTGTTTTAGTATTGTAAGGAGCTCATTGTAGGTGGTGTTTTGCCTATTAGGGAGTAGTGCGTATTTGAAGGTGATGTTAGTGTCTAGTTGGTAAAAAGGTTTGGGGAAAACTTTGAATATTCCATCCATCATCCACGTTTCTCAGTTTTTACTTTTTTGTAAGTTGTCATTAGTTGCAAAGATGATAATTCATTCATTTTTCATGACTGTTATTGTCATGAAGAAGGAATTTTTCATCTTTGTAGGTGATGGTGTATTCTGGTAACATTTCTATTTCTGCCAAGTTTTGGAGGTGGGGGTATTGGAGCTCTAGCTCTTTTAGTTTTGGCAATTAATCTTTTTAAAGTGGAGATGGATGATAGTTGTCCTGTGGCATGTTCAGGAAATCTTGTTAACATATTTTTAGTATTTGTGTACTGGTCTGTTGGGAGCTGGTACTTGCTTCTGTGACTGTTTCTAGAGCATCTCTGACCTCGATTTCAGTCACATTGGGGGTGGTTGTGTTTTCTGACATTGACTACGTTTATTTCCACTGTAGTGGTTCTCTCATAGCATGAATTGGAGTAATATTTACTACATTTCCAATGGGCTTGATATGTGTATTAAATTACGATTTTTAACAGTAAACATGTTTGTATAACTAATATATTTGAAAATAAACATTGTTTCTTGCTTTAATTTTCTTGATGAATATTTTCTCAGTGGTCATGGTTTATTCACTTCTTTCATTCTTTTACTGTTGGTTTAAAAGAAACATTTTATTTTTATTAAAGTGTTACATTTAATTTTATTATTTTCTTTATTTAGTTTCTACAAATATTTATTTGAGAAAAACAATACATACTATTTTCTGTTGATTACGTTTATTTCGTTGGTTTTGTGGTATGAGGATGTTTGTAGAAGTTATGCAGAGAAAATTATTTGTTAGTTATATTTGTTTTTTAATTTATCCTATCATTTTGTATTAGTTTGCTTGTTAATTAATATACTTAGGGGTAGATTCCATGCAATGAGGCCAAACGCGGTACAAAAAGTTGCGAAAATCAGCCACAGACCCACAAATCCCACGCGTCTGATGGGACAATGCACCATACAAACCACAGAAAAAATACACCAGAAGCAAGACAAAGCATGTAGCAACATGGATGCACCCTGATCCAGCGCAGAGGCCAACTTGAACCCCACAACCCCCACAGACTACCAGCAAGGAACAACAGGATTGAGGAAGGTCAAGGAGAAGAGGGAGAGGAAGACGGGGTGCAGACCACAGGAAAACAAGACCAGCATCACAGAGGTGACAGAACACTACCAGCAACTGACCCAATAGCAGACCACCTGGATTGCAGCCGGAATGCCGAGGAGGCCAATCCAGGAGGCCAATAGGCGATAGCATAACGTTACTGTCTAAACCAGGCACCAACTCGCTGCCAACAGGAAGGCAGCAATGGTGACAGGAGGTGGCAGTCCAGGGCCACCGGAGTAGCAGGAGGAAACCCAGGCCACAGTCATCAGTGTGAAGACGGTGCAAGGAATAGGGAGTACGGACACAGCTTGAGAGGACCTGACACAACGTCAACAGGGAGTGCAATGAACAGGGACTGACGGGTTGGGGGGAGATGGGCAAAATGGCATACATGCACAATGAGCTGTAGCACACTGCACACCCACAAATACCCTGGACCATGTCCCAGATCCCCTTGGCACACTGCAGCACACACATAGCACAAACAGTACACCCACACTGACCACAACGTGGCAACACGCATAGCTGAAACTGCAAAACAGAGGACACAACTTGCTCCACACATGCACAGAAACATGCCCACCACATCTGACAGAGCCGGAAACAGCGAAATGGAAATGTACAAGTGCAACCTCACATCCGTCATGTAGTCCAAATGCACACTTACCCGCAGGAGAAACCAGCACCCTCCAAACAGTCACAATGTACAGTGCCTAACAGCCTGCATGCAAACCAGCACAATGCACCAACATATATGTCAACACAAAGTCAACAATCAATCAGTCAATCAATCATATCATTTGTAAAGCGCACTACTCACCCATGAGGGTCTCAAGGCGCTGGGGTGGGGAATGCTGCTACTGCTTTAAAAGCCAGGCCTTGAGGAGATTTCTGAAGTTCAGCAGGTCTTGGGTCTGCCATACGTGGATAGGGAGGGTGTTCCAGGTCTTGGTGATGAGGTGGGAGAATGATCTGATGCCGGAGGTTGCTCTTAGGAAGCGGGGGACTGTGGCATGGGCGAGGTCGGCGGAGAGGAGCTGGTGGGTGGGGGTGTATAAGATGAGTCATCTGTTGAGGTACGTTGGTCCGGTGTTGTGGAGTGCCTTGTGTGCGTGGGTGAGGAGCTTGAAGGTTATTCTCTTGTTGACCGGGAACCAGTGCAGGTCTCTCAGGTGGGGTGTGATGTGGTTGCTGTGAGGGATGTCGAAGAGGCATGCAGAGGGTTTTGAAGCAGGAGGAGGAGACAGCGTTGACCTGTTTAGTCATGGAGAGGTTGGAGTTGAGGATGAACCCTAGGTTGCGTGCATGGTCGGTGGGTGTTGGAGTGGTTACCAGTGCGGTCGGCCACCAGGAGTCATCCCAGGCCGAAGGGGTGGATCCGAGGATGAGGACCTCCGTCTTGTTCAAATTCAGCTTTAGTCGACTGTTCCTCAGCCATTCAGCGACGGCCTTCATTCCTTCCTGAAGGTTGGTTTTAGCGGTGTGGGGGCCCTTGGTGAGGGAGAGGATCAGCTGGATGTCATCGGCGTAGGAGATGATGTTGAAGTTGTGCAGACGGGTGACGTGGGCGAGCAGTGTCATGTAGATGTTAAACAGAGTTGGGCTGAGGGATGAGCCCTGGCGTACACCGCAGATGATCTTGGGGGCTTTGGAGGGGAAGGGAGGAAGGCGGAAGGTCTGTGTTCTGCCAGAAAGGAAGGAGGTGGTCCAGTCCAGAGCCTTTTCTTGGATCCCAGCGTTGTGGAGGTGTGTTCGTAGTGTGTGGTGGCAGACCGTGTCAAAGGAGGATGAGGGCCGCAGTTTCTCCATTGTCCAGCAGGGACTTGATGCCATTGGTGGTGGCGATGAGGGCAGTCTTGGTGCTGTGGTTGCTGTGGAACCCAGACTGGGAAGGGTCCAGGA
Organism: Lissotriton vulgaris; assembly: GCF_964263255.1. Taxonomy (NCBI): domain Eukaryota; kingdom Metazoa; phylum Chordata; class Amphibia; order Caudata; family Salamandridae; genus Lissotriton; species Lissotriton vulgaris. The sequence continues at coordinate 1,535,364,747 of NC_141685.1, forward strand.
TGTTGTTCTCCTCGAGGTAGCGGGTCAGTTGTTCATTGATGATCTTCTCGATGACCTTTGCCGGGAACGGGAGCAGGGAGTTGGGCCAGAAGTTCTTGAGGTACTTGGGGTCTGCCTTGGGCTTCTTGAGTAAAGCGTTGATCTTGGCGTGCTACTAGCTCTCCGAGAAGGTTGCTGTCTTGAAGGAGGTGTTTATGACTTTCAGGAGATGGGGTGCGATGGATGTGCTGGCTTTGTTGAAGATGTGGTGTGGGCATGGGTCTGACGGAAATACGGAGTGGATGGTGTTCATGATCTTGATGGTGTCGTTGTCGTTGGTGTTGGTCCAGGAGAGCAGGTGGTTGGGACGGATGGTGGTCGTGGGGGTGGAGGTCTCAGTTGTTGTCGGGTGGTTGTGGCGTTGAAGCAGTGTGGATGTCTGCGATCTTGTAGTGGAAGAAGGTGGCAAACCTGTTGCATAGGTCTTGCGAGGGTGGGATGTCATTGGTATTGGAGCTGGGCTTGGAGAGTTCCTTCACGATGTTGAAGACCTCTTTGCTGTTGTGATGTTGTTGTCTAGGCGGTCTTTGAAGGAGGCCCTTTTGGCAGATTTGATCAGGTGCTGGTGTCTGCGGGTGGCGTTCTTGTGGGCTACGTGGCTATCCGGTGTTCGTTCACGGAGCCAGATCTTCTCCCGATTTTGGCAGGTTTGCTTGAAGGCTTGGAAGTCTTCAGTGAAACAGCTGGCTTTCTTGTTGGTGTGACTGTTGCAGGGTTTCTTGATCGGTGCAAGGGTGTTGGCGCAGTCGTTGATCCACTGTCTGAGGTTGCGGGCGGCGGTGTCGGGTCGGTAGGGTCAGCTGGAGGGCTCTGGGCGGGGGTGGTGGTTAGCTGGTCTTCAGTGACTTTGCTCCAGCAGTGGCGAGGCATCTGTTGGGTGCGGTGGTGCGTGGTGGGTTTCTTGAAGGTGATGTGGATGCAACGATGGTCGGTCCAATGGAGTTCGGTGGTGTGGTTGAAGGAGACATGGGGGCTTGCGGAGAAGATGGGGTTAAGCGTGTGACCGGCGGAGTGGGTGGGTGTTGTGACAAGTTGTCTGAGACCGAGGTTGGCTAGGTTGGATGGTGGAGTTGGTGCTGTTGTTGTTCTCGAGGTGGAAGTTCAGGTCCCCAAGGAGGATGTAGTCTGTGGAGATGAGGGTGTGTGTGCTGACGAAGTCGGCAATGGAGTCGCTGAACTGTGGGTCAGCGAACAGGGTCCAGGGGTCTGTGGATGAAGGTTTCTCTGAGGGTGGTGTTGGGGTCATTGTGTATCTGGAAGTGCAGGTGTTCGGCGGTGCTGAGGGTGCGGTGTTGGTCGAGTCTCTGAGAGTGTTCCTGTGGACGATGGCAATTCCTCCTCCTGCTCCGTTGGTGCGGTCCCTGGGGGTGATCTTGTAGCCTTCTGGGACGGCTATGGCTATGTTGGGTGCCGAAGCGGGGTTCAGCCAGGTCTCAATCAGGAAGCTGACATCTGGGGAGGTTGAGTCGAGTAGGTCCCAGAGTTCAATGACCTGTTTGTGGGCAGAGTGGGTGTTGAGAAGGATGCATCTGAGGTGGTTGGGTTCCTTCCTGGTCGACAGCATGGTGGGGTGGATGCTTGTGAAGCTGCAGTTCCTGGCAGGTGAAAGCTTTGTGGGTGCACTTCGGGTGGCCAGGAAGCAGGTGTGTGATCATCTGGGGTTGAGTGCGTGGAGGGTTTTGGCATCGTAGCGGTGTTGGGTGTCGTGGCGTTCGCGGGGTCCAGGGGTCCTGGTGCTCTGCGCGGTCTAGTCATGGACGGGTGCAGATGGGCTTGCCTTAGGCTTGCCTTCGGCTCGCCAGCAGCACGCCCGCTGCGCGGCCACTGCATGGTCTCCATATGAGGGGATGTGGGAGGGAGGAGCAGCTGGGAGGCAGGAGCAGGGAGGCAAATGGGATTGCAGGGAGGCGGGGCTGCAGGGACGCAGCGGCAGAAAAATAGGGCGGGCCATGGGAGAACTGGCCACAGGAACAAAAAACAAGTTTAGGCAAGAAAACAAGTACTGGCACAGAGGATTAAAAACAAGTCTGGGCAAGAAAGCAAGTACAGGCACAGGAATAAACACAAGTCTGGGCAAGAAAGCAAGTTATGCACAGGGAAATAAAAATAACTCTGGGCAAGAAAGCAGGTAGGTGCAGAGGGGAATAGAAACAAGCCGGGGCAAGAAAGCAAGTTAGGCACAGGGGAATAAAAACAAGTCTGGGCAAGAAATCAGGTACACGTACAGGGGAATAAAAAATAAGTCTTGTCAATAAAGAAAGCAAGCACAGGGGAATGAATTGAGGCTGGGCAAGGAAGCAAGTTAGGCACAGGGGAAAAATACAAGAGTAGGCAAGAACAATGCAGAAAGAGCCTTGCAGCAGCGTGGGGAGCGACCTGCCTGTGAGCACCTCCACTTCACATTGCAGAGGGGCACACAACACCTTCAGTAGAAAACAGAACACAACACATCTTTGATGCCGGAGAGGACCACCACACAGTTGACACCGATGCCCTGCAGCAGCCCATGGATATCCCACGCAACCCCCCAAAAGGACCTGGCCAGCCAAGCTACTCAGAGGAGAATACCGAGTCTGGAACAGACCACACAGCAGGAAGCACTGCAAGCAGATCTGTCTTACAACACTTCACCCACCCATACCTGGCACCCCAATGCCATGTGTCAGCAAGCCAAAAGGAGGTGGCCCAACAGGTGTGGGTGGGGCCGGACCCATGGAATGGAAACAAGGACACATACATAGTGGTCTATCTTCCTTCAGGGCCCATCCACACTCAACTAAGGAGACCCACACTGCCATAGAGACACATGCAGATGCTGATGCACAGCACATAACCACGCCCAGGGGTGCTCAAATAGCAGTCACGCACCCATGTTGGCTATGCATATGACGGCCCTGGACACTCCCATTACGATTTGAGTGGGTGACGACAGAGTTACATGTCCAAGCTCAAAACCGCTGCCTGCGGTAATATGTCTACATCCAATGTACACAGCAGAAAGTAATGTCGTAGGGCTCTGGGCCCACATGCATACCAGAAGACCACAGGGACACACGCAGATATCATGTTGGACTGGCTACAGGCACATGCGCCCAGCCCCTTTATTGGCAGGGCCACATGTACAGTGACGCCAGTGCTGGTTGTGTGTGGGGTGAGTGTAAGACATTCTGTACGGAATGTCTGGGGCTGGCAACCACTGGAACATTGGACATCAATGCAATAGAAATAGAAAACACATGTAATACAGAGTCAACTGCTGAGCAACATGGAGTGAGCCAGAGAAAGTCCAAAGGACAGCCGACATGCAAACAGTTGTGTCCGTTAGTTGCAGTGCACTGGGGTTTGGACACTAGAGACGAGCGCACTCATGTGAAGAAAATGTCTTGGGGTGTGTTAGACCTGAATCATCTTCCCCATCAACCTCTCAGTGCCCACACACTGTTTGAGGTGACATACCTGCCCAACCGCTCCACAGCACAAAACACAATCAGCAACGGGCAATGGCCTGCGGTGCACTGAGTCAATGGCACCTGGAGAGCAGGGCATCAGGCCGATGATGGCATCTACGACAGGTCTCAGCTACTCCTTAAGTCTGTCGGGACCACCGTTTCAACTCAGGCAGATGGCAGTTGGAGGTGGTCCTTGCGATGATAGCGTGTGCCTCCTGTGGTGATGCGTCGTCCGGGCCGGTCTGGACTCGCTTTGGTGTGCGAGCCGTGGTGTGAAGAATTCGAGCCCGGAGTCTGCGTACAAAGCAAGGCCATGCAGAAATGGCATTGATGACCCCAAGGCCTACACTTCAGGGCCCATACAATGTCTCAGGAGAAGGGTCCCGGACATGACCCAGCACAGAGTTAGTGGCCCCGGTTGCACTGAGGCCGGCACAGGCACCCAGCCACGGGACGTGACTTGTGTTGCAGTCGGATGGACCATGCGACTTGAGCGGTTCACCATCAAAGTCCGAGGGGTATGTTGCGGAGGGTTTCGGGGGACAGTGGAAGGTGTCCTTCAGTGCAAGATGCCGAAAGGTTTGATTTTATCTGGAAGGAGCAAATGGAGGAGTGGAATGTGACAGCCTTGTTGCCACCACCACTTCGGTATCAGCTACATGAGGATACCGAAGTGGTGGTGGCACTCGTGAATGGCCTGTGCATGGAACAGTGTTTGTGTAGAGCCTGAGTACATGGATGTGTACATGGGTAGTGTTTGAGGGAATAGAAGAGTGCAATAGAGCTGCCTGAGTAATTGGAGGAGTGCATGTGTAGTGCCTGGCTGCACTCTGATGCTGGTCAGAGTGCAGCGCTGATTTTGTTAGATCTCAGCGCTGCCTTTGACACGGTGTCTCACAACATCCTTCTATATGGTCTGGAGGCAGTTGGGATTACTGGACTCACTTTAGAATGGTTTTGATCATTTCTGAAAGATAGATCATTCCGGGTATCGGCACCACCATACCTTTCCCAGTCCCATTCCATTGGAAAGGGGGTTCCTCAAGGTTCTGCACTCAGCCCGTCTCTATTTAATCTTTATGTACAGCTGCATGCGGCAGTGGCTAAAGAGTGGGACCTAATGCTGGTATTATATGCTGACAATACCCAGCTGGTTATCACCTTAGCTGAAGGGCCATCTGCTTCGGCTATGAGGTTCAGAGACGGGATGGCAGCATTTGTCTAATGGATGACTGACAATTGTCTGCAGCTTAATGCAGGCAAAACTGAATTTCTGCTTGTAGGGAAGAACATCACCCTCTGGAATGAGCACTGGTGGCCGGCCTCTCTGGACATTATGCCAGCGCCTAAATCTCTAGTTAAGAACCTGGGAGTCTGGATGGACTCCTCGCTTAGCTATCAGACTCACACCAAGAGAGTGGCAGCTACTTCTGTGGGTCTGCTAAGAGGCCTTAACCCTATTCTGAAGTTTTTTTACTCAAAAGTGCGTCAGCTTATTGTCCAAGCCACTATTCTATCACGCTTCGACAATGCCAGTGTGCTGTTCTTGGGCACAAATAAAGCTGAGATAGCGCGACTCCAGCGAGTCCAAAACTCAGCAGCGAGAACCTTGGTAGGACTTCCCCGTAGGTGTTCAGCCAGAGCTACGATCAGAAGGCTGCACTGGCTTCCGATTAACTCCAGAATCCAGTTTAAAGCTCTTTCAGCCTGATTCATCAACGGGCCGTTTTGCGAGCCCCTAATAGCGAATCATAGCGATTCGCTATTAAGGACTCGCAAAACGGAAATCATGTAGGAATCGCATAATAAAATACGATTCCTACTGATTCCTTATTTGCGATTAGCAAATTGCTAATCCCAAATAAGGAATAACTTGCCATTCATTCCTATGGGCCAAAAGGCCCATAGGAATGAATGGGGAGTATTCCTTATTTGCGATTAGCAATTAGCTAATCGCAAATAAGATTGCGATTTGAAGGGTGCCAGGGGTGTCCACAGGACACCCTGTAGCACCCCTCAAATGAAATTTCACACAGGTGTTGCACACACACATGTCCAAAGGACATGTGTGTGTGTAACATGCAACTCAGAAAAATGCATTTAAATGCATTTTTCTGAGTTTTCGCAATTTACCGCGAGGTCTGACCTCGCTGTAAATTGCGGCAAGAAATTGCGAATTCGCAAATTTAAATTGGATGTTGAATTGCATTTAAGGAATCTCTAATAGAGATTCCTTAAATGTAATTCCTCGCACATTTGCGACATCGCAATTAGCGATTTTTGCATTTGGGATGCTGAATCCCAAATGCAAAAATCGCTCTCGCAAAGGGCCGGATTCTCAGAATCCGGCCCCTTGCGAGCGCAATTTAGGTTCATGAATCGGGCGGTTTATCCTTAAATTCGGTAACCCAGTCCTACTATGCCCACTTTTAACCCCATATGTTCCACAGCGTAGTCTGCGTTCACTAGGACAACATCAGGTGATTGTACCGCGGACTAAATTATGCTGCATTGGTGGCCGCTCCTTCTGGGTTTTGGCAGCCAAGCTTTGGAACTCCTTGCCGGTCAGCATCTGCGGAATGGAGAATTTGCTTGCTTTCCGGAAAGCCATTAAAACCTTTCTGTTTCCTCCAGCATAGGGATTCGCAACCATGGTCGGCTAGCCTTTAGTTGTTTCAGTACTTTTGGATCTAGCAGTGCCGGGATGCCTCTTTGCTGGGGCAGCTGTTGCGCTTACAAAACATTTAACATAACATAACATAACATGAGTGCAGGGGCAGTGCCTGGGTGATTGGAGCAGTACATATGTAGTACCTGAGTGTATGGATGAGCTCATGGGTAGTGTTTAAGGGAATAGATGAGTACATATGTAGTGTATGAATGATTGCATGACTGCATGGGTAATGCTAGGGTACATGCATCAGTGCATGGGTATATCCTGAGTGCATGGATGAGTGCATAGGTAGTATTTGAGGGAATGTTTAAGTGATTGTATGATTGATTGAATAGTGCTTGGCTCATTGGATGAGTGTAGGGGTAGTGTCCCGGAAATTGGAGAAGTGATAGATAGTGCCTGAGTGCCTGGATGAGTTCATGGGTAGTGTTTAAAGGTAAGAATGAGTGCAACAGTAGTGTCTAAATTATAGCATGAGCGCATGGGTAGTGTCTGCCTCATTGCAGGAGTACAGAGGTAGTGCCTAGATGATAAGAGCAGTGCATGGGTACTGTCTGAGTGGGTGGATGAGTGCATTGGTAGTGTTTGAGGGAATGCCGGAATGCAGCAGTAGTGCTTGAGTGATTGCATGAGTGCATGGATAGTGCCAGGGTGCAGAGAACATTGCTTGGGTAGAGCCTGAGTGTGTTGATGAGTGCATGGATACTGTTTGAGGGAATGGATGAGTGCAATAGAACTGCCTGTGTGAATGGAGGAGTGCATGCATAGTGCCTGGCTGATTGCATGAGTGCAGGGGTACCGCCTGGGTGATAGGAGCAGTGCATGGATAGTGCCTGTATATATGGATGAGTGCATGGGTAGTGTTTGAGGGAATAGATGTGTGCAGCTTTAGTGTTGAAATGATTGCATGATTTCATGGGTAGTGCCTGGGTACATGCACCACTGCATGCATAGACCCTGAGTGCATGGATGAGTTCATAGGTAGTGTTTGATGGAATGGATGAGTGCAACCATAGTGTTCAAATGATAGCATGAGTGCATGGGTAGTCTCTGCCTGATTGCAGGTGTACAGAAGTACTGCCTAGATGATTGGGGCAGTGCATGGATAGTGTCTGAGCGTACGGATGAGTGCATAGATAGTGTTTGAGGGAATGAATGAGTGCAACAGAAGTGCCTGGGTGATTGCATGAGTGCAGGAGTAGAGTCTGAATGATTGGATGAGTGCATGTGTAGTGCTTGGCTGATTGCATGAGTGCAGGGATAGTACCTGCCTAATGATATCTGAAAGTTTTTAAATAGTGTAAAGATTCAACATAATTTTAATTAGAAATAAATAACATAATGAATGTTATCATGCATATTATGTTATGGTTTCTTACCTTTTTATAGTAATTTAGATACATAAATCTGTTGAACTATTTTACAATAGTATTGTGTAAAACACACTTCAAACTTCACCATTACCTACAGTAAAGAAGAAAAAAAATCATATAATGTAATGTATTACAGAATGTAAAATATTACACTTTTAAGAGCACAAAATACTTTTAGAATTACATAATATTTTCAGCTTCCCTTTTTTGCTGTTCTACTTTACTTCACCGTACACAGTGATTTCAACATAGTATCATCATAAAACAGCAGGGAAAAAAACAATCAAATAGGTTGTGAAAAAAACCTTATTACCAGAAAGCATTATTCCCTATATGTTTACCTATATGTTTACCTTTCTACAGTTTCTAAAATTATGTACAACTTATACATTAAGGGGCTGATTAGGATTGCGGTTTTTCCGCATCCTCGGGGCCGGCGGAAGCCACCGCTGGCCCAGAGGATGCGGAAAAACCGCAGCGAACTGACCAAAGACCCACCGCCACATTAGGATGGCTGGTGGGTCCTGGTTTCTGTCCGCAGCTTTTCCGCCGCAGTTGGCTTACACCGGCGGCGGAAAAGCTCTAATATGGTGACGGTGTCTCTCAGACACCGTCGGCCATATTAGGATGGGCTGTCAAATATGCTTTTCCGCGGCGGGTTTTCGGCCGTGGAAAAGCATACGGATCTTCACTGTGGGGGCCCGTTGCGGGCCCCCTAGGTGAAGGGGGGGGTGGGGGGTGCAAATGGGGGGTACCTATGGTACCCCCCTGCATTTGTTTGCAGAAAGCGTCAGGCTCCGCACTGTGCCTGCCTCTTTCTGCATGCAAATGCAATGACTGCATTTTTAACATTGCCGCGGGTGCAGCTTGAAGTCACACCTTCCGCAATGTTAAAAATAGAGGATGTGACCGCCAGGGGGGCGGTCACATCCTAATCGCACAGGAGGGGACTCCGCAGCCCATGCGGACGTCCCCTCCTCCTCAGTAATCGCGGACGGACGCAGGTCCGTCCGCGATCATAATCGCCCCCTAAGTCTTTTATTACTCTGTAGTACATTTGCTAAACTGTATATTCTCATTTATATCTGGTACAATGTAAACAACAAATATATAAACTGCTATTTTTAAACACAATTTTTCAAATCCACTATCAATTAGCACAAATAATAACTTAAACACTAACTACAAATACTGATTGTTTCAATCCTGTCCACTTTCTGTTCACATCTTCCCAATAGGCCAAATAATGTATTCAAAATTTTAGCTTGTTAAAAATTCAATATAAATTTGTCAATTCGTGTTCGCATCTTCCCAATAGGCCGAATAATGTATTCAAAATTTTGGCTTAAAAAATAACAAATATTAATTTTGTAATTCATAAGGTAATCTCGCTTTAAATTCCATGTAGTCATCATTGCAATGTGTTCATCCTTTATTACACTTTAAATACACAGTAGTAGGTCCATCATGTAAAATAATAGCCACTGCTATACAAGTTCTTCCTGAAATAGATATTTAACTTGCTACCCCTAAATATTTTTGGTCCACATTTTTCTTTCATTTGCTCTGCAACATTGAAACATTAAAAATAGATGTTTTCCAGATCTTTATTTATGTAATGTTGACAACAACTCTGATTTACAATGCAAACATTTCATATCCTGATTGGCTGCTTTCACTAATTTGTTAAAAGGTACTGATGCAGTCTGGTATCGTCAAGAATATGAATCGTCTATTGCAGTGCTGAAAGTAAATGAACACTCTTCACATTTATGATCCCATCTGTAACTTTCTCCAAATAAGTATTCAATCTGTATTCCTTCATGTTCTAATACTCCAAGCATAAACATTAGACATTCTTGAGCATCTTGTTGAACATTAAGAGTAAATGTCAAAGAAACAGTACATATATCCAAAAGATGTCAAACATCAGAATAAGTATGGATTTTAAATATGTCACTTACTAATTGTTTAAATACATGATGCAATAAACAATATTTTTTTTCATGATTACCCATAATTTCACAGTGAAGCTATTCTAGAATAAATGCAGCACTAAATATCACATTAGCATAGCAGTTGATACCTGAACTGTTATCCAACTGGTATCCTACAATTTCATCAACAGTTTCCATTTCCATTTTATTTACACCTTCATGATTCTCTTTAATGGTTTTCTTTTTTTGAAGCTCAATTGAAAGCTTGACATATTTCCACGTTTTTTATATATGGGATATTCACCTAAATGAGGAGTAGAAAGCATTTTTAAACGAATGTACTATCTTACACAATTTGCATCTCCACTAACCTTTTTCTCATCAAAACCAATCAAATACATACCAATTATTGTTCTTACTCGAGACAATGCAACACATGCCATTCCCTCTTTGAACACTGTACTTCCAATAATTACAAAAGCACTGTCTATACTTAAACCTTGAGATTTTTCAATAGTTACTGCATATGCTAAAGACAATGCAAACTGTTTTCTGCGATCAAACAAGTCTTTTACAAACAAAAAATGTACAACACAATGCCCAATCTGTCTTACCTCTTTCTTCTGATCAAAGTGTATCTTCAAATATTCTATTTCATCTCTGCTCTGAAAATTTACAAAATCAACAACTTTTCCCATTGGTCCATTTACTAAACCTTCTTCTTCATTCAAATGCTGCTGTAAAATTACCAAACAGTTTATACATACATGTAATGTTTTTTCTAAGCCTGCAGTCTTAGATTCAGACTTTTCCAAAGAATCCAATTTTAACTGTAGTTTATCTGTGAGAAGAATAGTCACTCCTAAATGTTCAATTTTATCAATAGCTTCAATCTCCACTATTTGTTATTTTTCCAGTTTTAAAAGTTCTTGATTAAATGTAGAACACTCTTGCAGTGTAGGCATTAGGCAAACTATAGGCTTCTTTTCTCCAAGCTTATTTTATATTATTTCATCTGCTGTGTTTCCAGTTGTAAACACATTCCTCAGTAGCCGACTTTCTAAAACGTGTGTACCATCTTTTGTCAAGACACCAATACTTATATCTTGAAGAATATTTCCATAATGTTCATCAATTGCTTGTTGCATATTATTAATAAGTTCTTTATATTCAAAATGCAACCAAATGTTCACATTTCCAATACTCATTTATTTATTTATTTATGGGTTTAAACCGCGCTTGTATCTCTGCGCACAAACACCAGTAGCAGATGGAGGGGAGCGATCAGTCCAAGGTTGGAATTCAGTAGTGTGCTAATTCTGGAACAGGAAAGTTTTCAGCCTTTTCCTGAAAGTCAGATGTTCTGAATACTGCCTAAGCAGAAGAGGAAGTTTATTCCATAGTACAGGACCAACCACTGACAGGGCTTTACCGCCCTGTTTTGTCTTTATTACAGTAGGCACTCGGAGGAGGAGCTGATTGCTAGACCTAAGGGTACGGACGGGATTGTATGGCATGAGTTTTTCTGCCAAATATGAACGTCCTAGTCCGTGTAAACTCTTATGGATTACGCAATAGGTCTTAAACTTTACCCTTTGACGAACTGAGAGCCAGTGCAGATTATCTAAGAGGGGTTTTGTGGGGGATCTAGGAGGTGCATTTAGGACCAGCCTAGCGGCGGTGTTCTGTACCACTTGTAGTTTACCTAATACTCCGTCGTTGGCCGCTGCTAACAGCCCGTTGCAATAGTCGAGACAACTAAGCACCAGGGCCTGCATCAAGGTTTTTCTCGTGAAATCAGGGAGTAGGGGGAACACTTTACGGAGGAGACCTATGACATGAAAACAAGATCCCACTATGTTGTTTCCATGCTGCTTTAGGGATAGCTCCTGATCCAATCATACCCCCAGGTTCTTTACCACCTGTTTGTGTTCGGGAACCGGGCCTAGATCTGACGGCCACCAATCAGGGGTCCATAACATTTTGGCCTCCCCGAAGAGCAAAGATGTTCTAGTATCTTCATGCACAAGTGTTTTAAAACCAATTGCCCCTTTACAGGAGTAAGTTGCAGTAGATGTCTGAATTCAATTACATGTTTTCCTCCAAACAAAACATCGTAATCTGTTTTAAAAATCTGTTGCATTCTCAAGTGTACAAAGGCAAGGATTAAGTTTAAGACCATGCTCACCTCATCAACAATTAGAAGTTTCATTTTCTTCAGTATTCTTGAGACTTCATAGCAAGCTTCTCCAGATAGCTTGTGAAATTTCAATTTATTTTCATGTTCAGCGGGTAGCATGAGTAATCAATGTACAGTAATCCTTTTAATGTTGTGTGCTGCTAATCTAGTTGATAGTCAGAGTCAAATTCTTTATTTGATCAAATACAAAATGATCATAAAAGTACATAATAGAAAAACCAATTTCCAATATTCAATTTCATTTTTGGCATTAAAATACAATAATTCATTTTATCCATGGTTAAAAATTAAAAATTGGGAAAAACTCTCAAGAATTTTCCAAGCTATAAAACCAACCGTTACCCTGTCAGATCTCATAAAAATAATTTTCATCCAGTGGCTACCGCTATCACTGTCTTTTTTCTTTTTTCATACAGGCCCGTAGGAAGGAGGCTAACGTAAACCAAGTCATGGGATCAGATAAACTTTTTCGGAAATATACGGCCACCCGACATTGTTTAAAATATGTTTTCTGAAGTAGCGGTTTTAGGTGATCGTTCCTTTCCTTCTTATATAGTTTGAAAAATAAGACCAAGTGCAAATCAGTTTGTTTTGACAGTTTGTCACATCGGCACAAGATTAAATCTGAATGGGTATATATTTTACCAGGATAACCTAACATAAGTGGGATCATATTCAACAGAAACCTCAACAATATGAATCTGTTGTGCATTTGTGACATCTGCCACATAAAAGAAATGTCCTCTCTCTGTCACTCGAGGGATTGTTCTCAGGCTTACCACTGCATGCTTCTGTCTTTGGTGTTCCTTTATCTCGTACTCCACCCTCGTCAGAAACATATTTTTGATCTTTTCCTTTGAGACCTTTCTGCATTCGGTTGGGTCCTTAAACTGTTTTGATCGGCCAATGTTATTCAAGAGTGTCTCTACATAGCACAACCATCTGGACCTCCTACATTTATCCATATTTAAATAATTATTTATTATTGTTTGCGTCAGCGGGACTGTGTCCCTTCACCAGATGGAGTGCCACAAAAAGGCAGGGGCCAATTGTATTGTATCTATGATGTAGGGGAGTCCCAGTTCTAAGTGTAAGATATAATTAGAGGTCGAGACGGGTAGACCAACTAGAGATTTGAAAAACGTATTTCCGATAGTTTGGAGGGTGCACGTTTCTACAGTGCCCCACACTCCAGCACCATATGTTACTGCTACCACAACTTTGGCCAGGTAAATATTTCATATTTGAAATAGCGGTATATCACCCAGTTTTATAGGAAATGTTTTTACAGCACAAGGGTTCTCTCCATTACACCTCTTCATCCTTCCACTAACCTTGTCCATGACAAGTCCTTATCAATGAGGATCCCCAAATATGGGAACGAGTCCACCACCTCTATCCTCTCTTTCTCAACATGGAGATATGGTGTTCTATCTCTTTTTCTAGCTCCCACTATCACTGCAAAGAACGTAGTGCGGTTTACCCTCAGATCAAATGAGTCCATGAAAGATGCATATGTGGATATCAGATGTTGAAGGCCCTACCCCATCCTGGCAATGAACACCACACCATCTGCATATGCCAGGATAAGTAGGAATTGCGAGTTAAATATTGGGACATCTTTTATAGTCTTGGTTAGGGCTTTTTCGACTCCATTTGTATAAATAGAAAAGAGAAATGGAGCTAGGACGCATCCCTGCCTTACTCCTCTGGCGATTTTGAATAAGCGTGTGTAGCCTCCATTTTTAGTGTAACGTACCAAGGCCGTAGCATTAGAGTACAACTGTCTGATACAATGTAATATTGATTGATCGACTCTCAACTCGCTCATGATAGTCCACATCATTTCATGGACCACACAGTCGAACGCTGCTGACAGGTCCATGAAAGCTATGTTTATCTTCCCCTCCTTCAAACTGGTGTATTTTTCTTTGATGAGTGCCAAGTTCAAGCACTGATCTACAGTGCCCCATCCCTGCTGGAATCCATATTGGGCCTGGATTAGGTTATTGTTTTCCTTGGCCCGTCCCTCTAACTTAAAAAGGAGGAGCCGGCCCATAACTTTTGCTGCTGTTTCCAGAAGGGAGATTGGCTGTATTTTTTTGGGTCGGCCCTATCCCCTTTTTTATAAATAGGGACTATAACACCTGCAGACCAAGATTAAGGGGGACCGACTCGGATTATGCTATTCATCACGTTTGTTAATAATGGTGCCCATAGGTCTGGTGTTCCATGAAAAAGATCTATAGGCACACCATTCGGTACAGGGGCCTTGCCTGAGCTGCACGACATCAAACATTCCTTACTTCCATGAGTGAGAAGGAAAAGGGAGCCATTTGGCCTTGTTCCCTGTTAACAAATGGGGGTTGGGGTGTTGAGGCAAAGATGCTCTCAAAATGGGCAACCCATTCTTCCTCATCTACATTATTATCTAATGTAGGATCTACAGAGTTTTTAAAGTGCTGTGTATTTATTATCCTCCAGAAGTCACAGGTATTACCCATTTTTGCTGCCTTTTTAAGATCCTCCCATGTTTCTTCTTTTATTGCCTTCTCTCTATTTCTTCTATTGAGTTTATATATAGCCCCCAATCTCCTGATTTCATCTGGGTTTCTGGGTCTGCTTTTCAGAGCATGCATCAACGCTCTCCTTGCTGCTGAGCAAGGGATTCAAACCATCCCCTTTCGGGTCTCCTATTAATTTCTTTAGTACGTGTAAGAGCCAGTTTTGCCTGCTCTAGGAGATCACAGAAGGCCTTTACCATTTCTCCTGCTTCGGTCTGTGGATCTAGACAAATTGCTATATTGATAAGTGCAGTGGATATATTTTTTGCAATCAGTTTAGATTGATTGACATGAGCCCATTTTAGTTGTATGCCATTCCTTCTTGCCACTATTGGAGTATCAACATTTTGAGTTTTTAAGGGTTCCCCTGTAGATACCTTTATCTGTAGTGATAAGATGGCATGGTCACTAAAAATTGTAAATTGATTTACCCACCTAGTGGCTCTTAAGCTAATGGGGCAGTTACTAGCAAATAGTCAATAGTTGACTCTAAATCATTTCTTTGAAAGGTTCCTTCCATATTCCCTGATGATGGTTCTAGCTCACCTGTCAATACCATGTTTCTCGCTGTTAACATCCGATTTAAACAGTTGCCATATTCATTGTGCACAAAATGATTTTAAATGTCACTCCCCAAATCCTCTGCACCAAAAATAGGAGCTGTATTGTATTTGAAGTGATATATGATAAAATCTCCCACCCATACAAGATTAAAAACACAATTTCTGCTATTGTCTATGGCATGTTCTACAGCCTTATCAACCTCTTCCACAATAGCATGTTTGTTTGGGCTGGTCTCATTGTAAGTATTGATGAAAAGCCATCTGCCTTCTTGGTGTATCTCCAGTGTACGAATATGGGAGTTTTCACTCAAGGATTCAAATTTTATTTGTTTCCCTAGAAAATTGTTCGGGATTAAAGTCAGAATACCCCCCTTAGCCCTTCCTGAAGATGAGGATTTAGCTGAGGTTTGATAAGAGCAATATCCATTTAAATAAATTGGATCAATGGACCATGTCTCCTGGAAGCATACAAGATCATGGTCTTGCCATATTTTCAGCCAATTCACCTCGCTCAATTTTTGGGAAATGCCCGCCACATTCCATGAGGCTATTGTTAGGAATGTTTTAATGGGTCCCTTTTGTGGCTCAGTTAAACACTGAGTTATTTCAATGGGACACATCCTGAGCCCCTGACTTTCAGAGTTAGTTTGAGAGATTTGTGGGGGTCGGTGTGGTCAATCGCACGCTTCCAGGTCAGTTAATGGGGTAAATCAATTTTCAAGAGTTATACTTTGCATCCTAGAGGGGTCCCCTGCAGCCTTCCACGGGCAATTCTCTCTTTGGATTAAATTGGTCCTTTGGAGTGGCAGATAGCAAGGTTTATAAAAATAACCTAGCAGTAGCACAACAATATCCGAATTTAATTTGGTGCAATTACCCAGGTGTTCCCATATGTATCTGACTATGAATTAATTATTAAAATTTAACACCTTCGATGCTGATGGCAGCCCGCAGCCGTCATGCACTACGGTGGGCGTGTGCTGATGACGGCTGGGGGCCGTCATAAACCCGCCCACTCGCGATTCTGCCGCACAGGTGCAGAATCGCGGCCGCGCCCAAGGGGTTAAAACACCACAATCTCCTGCCATTTCCTTTTTTGCCGGGCCCACCCATGCTGCCCTTCTGGCCATAATCAGCTCACCTGCAAGATTCCCGACTCCCCCCTCAGTTCTTCTGTCAACAGGTGTAATGCTTCATGCATCAGTTGTCTTGTAGATTTCGGTTGACCCTCATTCATCAAAGGTGTGTTCCTAGAACCAATACCAGGGGTGCAGCTATTGGAGGAGATGTAGGGTCTGTGATTGACTTTGTGGTTGACCGACATTCGCCATTTCATTTCTTTGGCGATCAATTTGATTGTCTGGTCCCATCTCTATGCCAGAGTTCATTCCTCCTCAGGATGTGGTAGCTGTGTTGGGCGGTGGTAGTGGGTAGTTTATTACAATGCGCATACCACTTGCCTGTTTCTGACATGCTTGGCTATTGCTAGTTTTACTCGAGGCAGCGCTGGCGTACTGCTTTGAAGATCAGGGTGGAGCATTACTGTAATTAGAAGGTGGGCGCTCCCCCTCACATCTATACTACTTGGGGTGCTTTGAGGTTGAGTCTCTTGATCTGATCTTCTTCTTGCACTTAACTCCTTCCCCATTGTCCCCTTCCCTATGAACACCATTGTCCCTAGTAGCTGTTAATTGTTTCCATCTGTGATTCTAGGACCAGTAACTTCCCTTCTATCCTTCTCAATGTAGCTATATTAGGATTCAACATCGTGGCTACTATAGTCTCCAGTCTATGCCACATATCCTCATTTGTCAAAGGGCCAGTCAATATAGGAGCTACTGGAATAAGTTCTTCTTCCTGGATATTTCGGACAGTCTGCTCCTCATCGCGGTTCCCTCTTAGTTTATCTTTATCTTTAGCTTGCCTGGGTGCCTTTGCAGGTTTTTGGTTCTGTGGGCCTCCCCCTCTTTTTCTCTTCCCTGTTTTTTCTGAGATGCTTCCACTGGTATTTTTTCCCCCAGCGCCCCTGGTGGATGTTCTGGTCTTTCTGGTCTTTCTTGCCAGTGCCGTTTGGTTAGGCCGTATCCTCCTTCTCCTTCACCTTCTACGTCCTCCCTCTGAGTTTGTGGTGAGTGTTGTATTAAGGTAAGGGGAGGTAGCTCAACCCTGCTGGTGGAGTTTGTTAAGGGGAGCGGCTCCAGGGATAATCGTTCTTGTGTGCTCTCTATTTCATGTTCCAAAACAGATGTGGCTCTGGTTAGAAATTAATCGAGTGTTCCCACAATTCCATGGCCCCTACGTCTACTCATCATTTAACAAGCAAGCAGTTCCTATTCAGTATATTTACACTAACATTATCACTACTCATTGAGTTGGCAATAATAAAAGTGAAGCGTATAGCAAACCAAGTTGTATCTGTTCTGTCACTTGTAGATATATTTCTTAATGTTCAATGTTTAGGTCTTCTAACTTTTTTAACTGAATAATATCCTTTTGTTCTTGTTGCATTGCCGTTTCTACTTCATTATTGGCTAATGCTGCTCTATTTTCAATAATTGGTTGTCCTAGTGGATCTTGACTCAGTGGACCCGCAATTTGACTGTGTTGAGAACTGTCTCTAGCTATTTCAGCTGCAACAGTAGTTTCTTGTTCAATCTCATCATTTAACATTTATAAATAAGTTGGGACGATTGTGCATTGAATGTTATCTTTACATGCAGTAAAAGAATCTTCATAGCAGTCAAAATCTCCAAGTAATTCCGCTTCACTACACCAAGGTTTTAACAGTTGCAGAAGTGCTAAATAGTAAAAATTTCCTCTTATCTGGACTTTCACAACTGATTTTTGGGTGGTTAATAAGATTTCCTTTGACTTGTTTTATCAAACATCCATCACATCCAATTACTGCATATTTTTCTTCATTTATATTTTCTGTCACATTTCTTTTAAAGCTGTAATGTTGAAGTATTTCATAGAGACATAGGTTTTCCAGATGTGGACTCCTTTTGGGATAGGACGTATCTAACACATTAGTTTTAACATATCTGTACTTTCTGGCTCATTCAATGCTAAGTATTCAATTTCTTGTAGTGATTTCAATACTATATTTTGTGTGGCAGCAAGACCTAGACTTACCCAAATGATTCCACTTTGAATATAAACTGGCAGAGATCAACTGATCCGAACATTCATAGGATCCAATCGCTCGATGGAAAAGCATTTTCAAGTTAAAGCTGTACAATTTCTTGCTAAAACTCTTTTCCTGGGAAATTTCTTCCCACATTTTTCAACTCTGCCCTTTCTGATTTGGTTATATATAACGTAACATAGCGAGCAACAGCAATTGAATTATCCACAACATATTGAATATCAATATTTGCACTCCACATTGTCAAAATCACTGGATTGTAGTCATTAATATACTTTGAATCTTTGGTTCTTTTTAAGTTGTGTGCATTCTTCAGAGATTTTTGAGTTATTTTATGCCTTACTGTTGACATAAAACTATTTACTCTTCCTTTAAAAATTATTAGACGGGGGAATCCAAAACAAAATTTTATATAAAAGTTTCCCTTTGACTTGTATTTTCATCAACAATATTTTCCATATCGATGATTTTGAAAATGTAAAACTTATTGTTTCAAGCTGTTTTCTCCTCCTTTTGGAATGGCACAGGTAACATACTGTTCGATAAACGACAAAACACTTTCATCAGTATCAGTTCCAAATGTTGGTGTATTCTTGATCCATAATAGCATGTGTATATGAGGAGCACATCTGGCTTGGCGCTCCTTTCTCCAAAAGAAATGAGTAACTTCTCCAAGATGTGGATTTTTTTATTGCAGATAAAATACATCATCGCTTGAAACCTATGGTTAAAATATCTGCAGGATCTGCAGGATCACAGGTTCCGAGGAAAAGACGTCTACAGCTGTCTTCAGTTCGATATTTTTTCCATTCAAATTTGCTTCTTGTAGAAATAAAGTAACTTGTCCCAAGTATATTCAGTACAGCTAAGATTTACAGACCATGTAGGGATAACTAAGTTTCTTAACATACATTTAAGTTCTCCATGACAATGATACCAATACTCATTTGAACCTCGTTGACACGTCATCAAATTAATTAACTGAGTTTCTAAATGATTATCTCTTTGTTGAACTTTGTCCATGAATTCATTTGCAGAAACATGTGTAAGATTAACTCCTGTTTTTAATATGTGGCTCCCTGCATATAAAAGTGCAGACAAGTCACTTTCAAACAGAAGATGAAATATATATGGATGCACTGTCGAAATCTTGGATCTTATGAGTACAATCATATCGAGCGGTATTCTGAAGCTGGAATCTGTACTTATCGTTCATCATATCGTCCACCTTCTCCAGTGAAGAATAGCTGTAGAAAACAATGAGCTTCTATTTGTTTTAGAACATTTTTTATTGCCAAAAAAAGAAGAGGTAAGTCAATATTTACAGTCATACACTCAGGCAAAATACATAAAAAGAAAAATAGAATGAAAATATAAATAATAATATAGGAGAGAGAACATCGTTTCATTGATTAAATCATATAGCATACTGTAGTATGGCCTAAGGCCTGCTTTGCACCCATGTTATGTTAGCATTGCTTGTTAGAAATTTAAATGCCATTTTACTTTTTGCTGCTTTTGCACATTAACAACTGCATAGCTGTTTTCGTACGTTAGCCTTCACGAAGGTCTACACATGAGAAAATGTTTTGTTTTTGAAACCTCTAGACTAACATCGTGCCCTTAGTCTGCACAGTGAGTGCTGAAGCCGTCAAGGTTATCAAAACATGTTAGCTGTTTTTCGACATGTTCGAGTAACGCTTCCTAGACACAACAATTTGGCAGCTGTGAGCCAACTACGATTCTGGTTGTTCATTCTCCAGTTCTCCCAGGTAGCTGTCCCAATCACCAGGTTACTTAGGAAATGGAGTACTTTTCATTGGACCATAGAGGCGGAGGAAGCCTTTGTATACCTAAAAAGGGCATTCACAGCAACTCCTGTGTTGGCTCACCCTCACCCTGAAAACCCTTTTATCGTAGAGGCTGATGCTTTTGATGAAGCCATTGGGGCCATTTTGTCCCAAAGAAATCCTGGTACAGGTCAAATACATCCTGTGGCATATCTATCAAGAAAACTGAATTCAGCAGAGAGGAACTATACCATAGATGAGAAGGAGTTGTTGGAAATCAAAAAAGCATTTGAAGAATGGAGACATTACTTGTGGGGGGCATGCCATCCCATCACAGTGAATACTGATCACAGAAACCTGCAATATATGAAATCTGCTCGACATCTATCTCAATGGCAAATGAGATGGATGTTATTTTTTGCGGAATATGATTTTGTGGTAACCTTTAGACCTGGAGTAGAAAACCGTAAAGCAGATTCTTTGTCTTGATTGGAATCTAATGAAATCCCTCCTCATGTCTCCAAACCAGAGACTTTTATCAAACCTGCAAAGGTGTTGTGTGTGGTCAGAGTGGAAAACTTTGTTGATGAAATTAGGAAAATCCGTACTATTCAAACTTGGGAGGCGTGGGCAGCTGAGGGGAATGGCCGCACATTGGGCTGCCATTTCGAGGAGAAAAGCTGTCTCTTACTTTCTATTCACTTACAAAGGAAGGCTTTTCTATGGTGCAATGTGTCCCCATTAGCAGGTCGTCCTGGAATAAGAAAAACACAACCGCTAGTTAAACGTTATATTTCCGGTGGCCAAAAATCAATACTGATGGGATTGCTTGGGTATCCACATCGGAGGAATGTGCAAGGGCCAAGAATGAAACTATTGGCAAAAAGGGTAAGCTTATACCTTTTCCCACACCACAAGGTCCACGTCAAAGCATCAGTTTGGACTTCATCACTGGTTTACCTTTGGAGGAGGGCTGTTCATCTGTCTTAGTAGTAATAGATAGTTTCACTAAGATGGGGCATTTTATTCCTTGTGGGAATCTTCCCACTGCCAGCCAAACAGCTCAACTATTGTTGGCCAATGTGATTCAAATACATGGAATGTCAGAAATCATTGTTTCCGACAGGGGTCCCCAGTTTATCGCCAGGTTCTGGAAGATGTGGTGCAAGGCCTTGCACATTGAGCAATCACTGTAAACAAGCTTTCATCCCTAGACTGACAGTCGGACTGAAAGGTTGAATCAAACTTTGAAAAATACCTTCGGTGCTATGCACAGGAAACCCAGGAGTCATGGGTAGATATGTTATGGATGGCTGAATTGGCATATAACAATGTGTGGCATAGTTCTGTTGGTTTGTCTCCTATCCGTGCCAATTTTGGGTATGATGCTAGGATACTCGCTATAAACATTCCGCCTGAAGTAGTCAACCAACCTATGGCATTGTCAAGAGTACCCAAAATTCATGCTTTACAGCGTAAGGTCAAGAGTCATTTGATTAAGGCCAAAAGGACACACAAAATGTGGGAGGACCGTCACAGGCGTGAAGGGCCTCAGTATCAGGTTGGCGACAAAGTGTGGTTGTCTACCAAGAACATTCGTTTCAAACTACGCAGCATATTTCATCCCAGATTTATTGGCCCTTATACCATTCTGAGAAAGCTGAACCCTGTCACTTACAAGCTGAAACTACCTGGTACTTTAAGGATACACCCTGTGTTTTTCTGCAACCTTTTAAAAGCCAGCTGTGGGGGGGGGGGGGGCTCAGGAGATCTCCGCCTCCAGTGGTCTGTGATGGGGGCATGGAGTATGAGGTCCGTAGCATCAAGGATTCCAAATTGAAAAGTGGGAGGCTGTGGTATCTGGTCTCGTGTAAGGGGTACAATGTGGAGGATGATTCCTGGGAACTCTTTCAAAATGTGCACGCACCTGCAGCTGTTAGTTCATTTCACCGACGTTTCCCTCTGAAGCCGGGGCTTAGGAGGTGCTAGGAAAGGGGGACCTACTGTCAGGATCGGGCCAGTTTGCGCCTACTGAGCGTTCTGGTACTACATTACCCAGAATGCTTGTCAGCGCATTGAGGATTTATGATGAATGAACACACACCAGAAATTGCGAGTAATACTGTTCCTGTGGTGTTGGCTCCTCTCGGCTGAGAGGAGGATGTCGTCAAGAGACTCCCGTTTGGCTGGAATTCTTTTCTTCAGTTCCTACATTGGCGCCTGTGAGTACCTCAAGGGTTGTGGGATATCGCTTCTAAAAAGGAGTGGAGCGGAATACAGCGGGAGCTTTAATTCCGCGTATTGCCGTGTCCTGGGTGATTTCAAAGTGGAGGCTTATTTCGGCAAGCGGAGCACAGCGGTGGTCACAACCGCGTGTTGCCGTGCAGCCTGAATTTAGTGTTGGACTTTCTTCAAAGTCTACGGAGTATAGCGGTGAATGTAACAGCGTACTGCTAGGAGCCGCCATTAACAATATTTCATTATTACTGCAGCACATGCTGGGGTGGCCTCATCGCATGCCGGTGTGTAAGCTACTGTTTTTCTTCTCCAGCAATGATTGGTGGTGGGATTTGTACAAACAGACACTTGATTATGTCCTTCAATGTGGCATATGTCAGCAAATTAAACCTTCTACTGCTGCACGCCCGCCCCAAACTAGGTTTTACATATCCAATAAACCACTTGCATGTGTTTATTTACATCACTGCGATCCATTCTCCTCTGATACTGCGTATAAGTACATCTTAGTAGCAGTTGACTCTTGCACGCGTTTTGTGTGGTTGTGGCCTCAAAGGAGTGCTGATTCCAGAACTGTTGTAAGGGATTTGTGTGTCTTTGTGGGAAATATTGCGTGTGGTACCTTCCATTCGGACCAGGGTCCAGCGTTTGCCTCTAAGGCGTATAAGGATGCCATGGCTTCATTGGGGATCCAGGTCAAATTTTCATCTCCATACCGACCTGAGGGTAATAGTGTTGTGGAGCGGATGAACCGTGACTTAAAGCAATTCTTGACAGCTAAGGTATTAGGTTCTGGCCGAGACTGACTTAACCACCTCAGTAGCTTTCAGCATTGCTAAATAATCTCCCTAGAAGGTCTCTGGTTGGGCAGACCCCATACGAAATGCTCTTTGGCATCAAAATGTTTGTCCCGGACATTGATGGTCTAGACATGGCAGCGGCAGCAGCATGCTGTGAGGTAGATGAACATTCTAATGTTTTACAGAACCTACAAAAGACCAGAGATCGTCTTGCAAAAGAAAAAACTTGCCCTCCACATCTGATACTACATTGCAGATTCAGGTAGTCAACTGGCTACTCCAAGTTGGAGAACTGGTCCGAGAGAAGATCGAGAACAAGATGGAATTCGGTCCCTCCTATCGAGCTCCAGTTCCTGTGCAGGGTACAAGAACAGTCATGTTACCTCCTCTTCCCGGGCGAAAGGGGAACAGGTACATCTCCATTTACAATGTCAAACTACACAGAGTAGCCGATTCTCCATAGTATGACTCCTGCCGTTTCGTGTCCAGCAATGGTGCGACAATCTGTTTTGGTTCTGGATCCTGCCATCGGGACTGATGTTGTCATTGAAATTAATACAGTTGTGAATCCTTTATTGAATTCAGCTGCTGGTGATCCTGTTAATGATACTAAATATACTTACCCCACAGACTTGTCTACACCTGACTTGGAGGCCCGTGTGGCTAATCAATCCCTTTTACATTTGACACTGGCTCTACAACATCTAAGGCCCCTTCAAAAGTTTCGATATTTGCTACCTGATTTAAAAAACATTTTTTGATTCCACCTTGGACTTATATTTGGCTGGTGCTTTTTAAAAAATTTTTATTCATGTCCATCAGATTTGTGGTGTATTTTCTTAATTTTATTAATGGACACTACGTTCAAGAAAGAACTTCAATTAGACTGATTGATGGAACTTTGGCCCCCCACTCCTCTTCGCACAAAATGAAGAGGGACCAGACTTTTGTGAGTATAACTGCTTGGCCTGTTTTAGATGGGATTGTGTGGGATGCGGTAAAGTTCCATATACATGGTCCCACAGAGGTTATTAATGTTCCCAATGTACTCCTTGTTTCTATGGGGGATGTGGTTAAACAGAATATTTGCTCTGATGATTGGGATGTCCAAGCCGTAGAGGCTTTATTTTCTGATTTTAAATATTATCCTGCCTTCGATGCTGAAGATTTATATTTAGAATCTGCAAATTATGGTGATTTGCACTGCTACCAGCATTTTGGCAAACACTTTCTACATAAGACAAATTCATTTCGAAATGTGGTTAACTACACGCAGTGGGAACATTGTCCTGCACCTGTTGAAGTCAGCTCCAAAAATCTTTTGAAAAAGTTTTCTTATTTTACTGATTTTAATCAATCAAATCCGAATGCATTTTATTTTAGGATGACTGAGAAGTTCTCTTCCAAGGTTAGACTTGCCCACACAAATTTACTGTATTCAAAGTCTTTTATTGACCAGTTGGCTGTTGAGGTCTATGAGCTGTGGAAAGATACTGTTTATCTTAAATCTGTTTGGGGTTCTAAAAGTTGGCAAGTTCAAGGCACTGAGGCTTTGCATCTTGCATGTCTCTTCCCGAACCATATGTTGTTTCTGAATGCTACTATTTCAAAAAACCTCCAGCTTTGGATTGACTACTTCTAAAAAGTTAAGCGGTCCTTTAGTTCCTGATTTGGGTGAATAACCCCATTGGAATAATTACACCAGTACTTCCCTTAGTGATTTACACGCCCTATTGAGTAATTCCACTTTTAATGTTTCCAGCATTGATCCCGAAGGCTGGTTGCTATGGCAAAGAAGTGCAGATTCCTGCCAGCACGGTTTTCTGGGTCTGACCCCTGGCTAAACAGAGGTTAGAGAAGATCCCCGGTTTCAGGGTCAACATTCAGTCACTACCTAATCTGTAGGCAAATTGTGCCAGAATGGGCTCAGACACTTGACCTCAGCGTCAGTTAAATTGCATTTGTCCAAACTGACTGACGCAGTTGATTTGAATGATTTTGTTGAAGGTCCTGCAGTGGGCAGATCAAAAAGATGGATATAAGCTGCCTACAATGAAGTTTGGAAACTGTCCCTGATTAAAGCTGCTTTTACGCTTAGAGCTATTGATCAGGCCAATTTAGAAAAAGTGCTTCCTGATGTAGATAATAGCATTAACACCCTTTCTTCCCGCATTTATACATTAGATAATATTGTTTCATCTGTTGTTGATATTGTACAAGATGATGTTGCAGTTCTGTACCATGGACAAAATCAATTGCGTTCTATAATGCAGTTTGCATGGACTCTTCAAACGTTAAAATCTGGAAAAGTGCCCTGGAATTACATGAACACAACATCGTTATTTTTGCCTTTTAATTTGACAGTTAAACAACAGTTCATGTCAATGAAAGATGCCTCGTTTTCACTGCTGCACATTGAAAAACTAGAACCGTTACCGTTTTCAGTTGCCGAGTCAAATTCTGCAGTTTGGTTCATCCATGGGTTAATAGCTCTACCTCTCCCCCTGTTTCAATTTGAGTCAGGCATGAAACACTATGCCATAGGCAGATATGAACCTTTAGGCAGCGCCTTTTCACATGAAGTGTGGAATCTCCTGTTCACATATAGGTCCTTGAGAGAGGGAAAAGAGGTTTATTAAAAAGGTGAAGATTGCACGTCCACACCAGATCACTCTTTAGTCTGTAGAAACCTGCAATTGCACGGTTCTTGTAATGTCACAGCACCAAATCTTGTGTGTGTTTTGAAAGGCACCCCCAACCCTGCCTTTACTCCAACTTTCACATTGCTTGCAAACTGTAGTTATTAGTTATTAAATAATGAAGATTGCTGTGGTATGCTTGCCGGTATTCCGTATATTGTTACAGTTTCCCAACGTGTAGTTTGCTGTAAGAATGTCCTGTTTCCACCTCCACATGGGAGGCTCGATGTTTCCATCTGGCCTTTTATTCCGACCTTGAAAGCAGAGTTCAACAAGATGAGTCGAATAAGAGCTCTTTTGTCCCAGAAGGAAGGCCCCTTTACATCTGCATGTGAGACATTCATCCTTCACGTTGCAAATACTCGTACTGAGGTGAATGCCTTATTAAACACAGACCTGCCCCTGCATTTTGGTGCTTTGATTCACACAATCTTTAATGCCTCGTCAACCACAGGCCTGGCACACTTTTTTAAAGTAGTAAGTTCTGGCCTCATTCCAAACTATATTTGCTGTGATCCCAGCATTTTTTCGAGTGTCTTCGGCGGTTTCCTGTTAATTCTTGCATTAGGAGCGGGAGTGCTACTGTTAATTTGTTTACTTCAGAATGGATGCTCAGTCTGTGCCCCACGACAATCTGTCCTGGCTGCTCCAGCTTCGTAACCGGATGCTAGAATACTATGGATCGCTGCCTCTGGCAACTCTGAGTGTGGCGTATGGTTTATCTTTCTGATTCTCATACTTTACCTGCATGCAGCCTGTTTTCCATTGCCTGGATTGTGTATTTTAATAGACCCTGGATTTGTGTCTTCAACACGGTGTCTCCTGACCTGGATTTTAATCTACTGATGAGTCCCTTAGTTGCTCATGAAATAGAATGTTCTGGTTTCCGGATTATGGCCTGCGCAGGGGCTCATGGGGTTCTAGGCAATTGGAACATATGGACTGCGGTCAATGACTTTCTGGCACCCAGTTATCTTGAAGAAATCCTGAGTTGTCCTCTGATGGTGCTAGAAGCTCCAGTTGTAGAAGAACATATATGCTCATTTCCGTTACCTAATTGGATGGCTGAAACGTTCATGGATGATGACAACGACTTCTTATTGGAGGCGGTTGCAATGTACAGTGCATATACGTTGTTGGATTGAAGTTTGACTTTTTCTGCTTCATAGACGCTTATTGATCTGATGAAAACAAAAATCTCTGATGCCTTTATGTTTTACTTGAATTTTGAGGTCTTTTTTCACACCATGGCCGCCCTTGTTATTTTCACTGACTTGGTTACTTTTTCATTTGGATTGTTACTCCCAATTATCAAGTTTGGTAAAATTCCTGAACTTAGCTCTGTCTCATTCGAACTTAAACTCTGTCTTCTATGAATCTTGCCCCCTTTATTGTGCTTTCACCGATCAAGGGAGGGTGTAGCATGGCCTAAGGCCTGCTTTGCGCGCATGTAATGTTAGCATGTCTTGTTAGAAGTTTAAACGCCATTTTACTTTTTGCTGCTTTTGCACACGACACTGCATAGCTGTTTTTGTAAGTTAGCCTTCACGGAGGTCTACACATGAGAAAAGGTTTTGTTTTTGACATCTCTAGACTTACATCGTGCACTTAGTCTGCACAGTGAGTGCTGAAGCCGTCAAGGTTATCAAAACATGTTAGCTGTTTTTTGACATGTTCGAGTAACGCTTTCTAGACACAACAATTTGGCAGCTGTGAGCCAACTACGATTCTGGCGTCCTTATTATCACACACTTGCCATGATTTACACACTTGGAAGATTTTCAGTTTCCAGGGATGATCCGGATGTCATTCACTCTTACTGAGCGGAAAAGAAATGGGGTCCCCCAAGCAAGCCTAAGAGACCTTCTTTAGTTTATAACACATAGTTCCTATATTGTGAGGGTGTTCAACTAGGAGCTATAGGACCTGTTTTCACCATCATTGTAATATGATTTCTCCTTTTGTATTTTATGGAATTGTAACCATGCTGACCATATTATTTCTAATCATATGTCTGCTTATGTTGGGTAAGATACTGCACATGAGAACACGTTGTTAAAATACATCTTTTAACCTTACCGTGTCTCTAATTTACTCCTGTTGTGGACTGGTATGAGAGTATAATGAAAGAGTGTTCTTACTTCCCACCATTCCTGAGTTCGTACTAAGTTGCATGTTCTAGGTTGTCTAATCATTGGTTACTTTGCTATAGGATAAAGAGCTAATGTGACACTGATGCTAGCTGGTTGGGGTTTTTCTAGGTACTGAGGTGAGTTTCTGATACACCAAAATTCACTGATGCCCTAGGTCTCTGTGCACAGTTCTGTGTGTGAGCGGTATCCTTGCAACAATACACCTATATAACATATATAACATAAATATAACATGCATAGCCATATAGTCAATACTAAAAAAAATGCCTTACTGAGCTTCCTTTCTGACAAGTAAATCCATAAATACATTATGCAGTTTCTTTGCTTGAAGGCAAAATACCTAAAAAAAACTCTTCTAGTCTAAAACCCCCCAGACAGATCCATATTTCCATAAAGCCTGAACTCCCCTGACTTTAGACGGCACCCTCTCTCTTTCCCCAGTTTCCTTAAGAATTAGCCACCATTCCATCTCCGTAGAAGGTTTAGGGGAGATCCAGGCTCTAGCTATCATTAGCCGTGTAGCAACAATACTCCAGAACATTTCCCTTTCTCTTCTGCTTTTAGCAATCTAACCAAGGGGGTGGTGTTTCCGATCAACACGGGCACTTCCACCTAAGTTACATAGTCCGCGTATGGATTGGCTTGATTTTCCTGCAAACCAACCAATAACAGCATAGCAGATGCGGACCCGAAGGGACACATATCCCGGCCGCTTCCGCATTAGGCCTTTAACCAATGAGATGGGATTTCCCTTAGAACACGGGTATTTGCATTAAGCATTACCACCAAGCACAGGGAGTGGAGCATGTTCTCTGTGAGCCAGCCAATTATATCAGAGGAGAAACAGGTTAAAAACCTTCCCAGTGGCTCTTGGAGTTGCAATTCAACGCGGAACCCCTGAAGTGACGGGACACAAGATTTTAGCAGGTAACCTTTAGGGATTTGCTTCTGGGACATTTGAAGTTCTTTGACGTCCATAACAGGACTAATTCTTCAAAACAGTGCATCTTTGCTGCCTGTCTCCCTTTTATCTGCAGTAACCTTGTCCGTTTGGAGTGATCTATCGTGATCCCTTACACCGAAGCCTAAGTTTACAAAGACTTCAATGTGACAAGATTTCTGTCACAGGTAATTATGTGATAACCCTTTTGGCGCGCTAACAGTGCTTTAAGGGATATGCTGTTAGAATGTAATAGAGAGATGCCATCTTATTTCCTCCCTTGCAGATCCGCAACAAGCACGGACCCACTCTCCGAAGTCCCATAATAGAGGACACCCCTTTCCCACAATTTATGCTTAAAAAGTCCGCTAGTTGAGGACAACGTTTTTCATAGATACGAGTAGAATACTTATGTTCCATCACACTTTATCCACATAGGTACGTGGTTTTATTTGTCGCTTGACTAAAAATAGCTTACATTTAT
Organism: Lissotriton vulgaris; assembly: GCF_964263255.1. Classification (NCBI taxonomy): domain Eukaryota; kingdom Metazoa; phylum Chordata; class Amphibia; order Caudata; family Salamandridae; genus Lissotriton; species Lissotriton vulgaris. Next base: position 1,535,393,798 of record NC_141685.1, read on the forward strand.
CCCAGGGAGACAGGGGAGAAAGTAATATACGATCACATAACTTTTACAGAACACAAGGTGTGATATCTTGGATGGGCAGAAAAAAACTGCAGCCTTAAGCAAACAACCACTGATAGAACAGACTTAGACCTGCCTACTTTCAACTACAGTCTAGTGATAGCAAGGGCAAGATCACAAGTGTGTTTAATGGCCATGTGGAAACCTAGTTAAATTGAACTGGTAGTCCTGTTTGTATATCATCTGCATATAATGTCCTTATTAAGCAACACTGTGGATTATGCAAATCGATTTGGTTGAATTATTTGGCATAGTAGCTTGGGTAAAGAGGCGATTAAATGAAATATGAATCAACCTCATTAGGAAATTACAGGGCAATATGTAGTTCTTTCGTGCATTAAAGGATATCAATAGTGCATTGGCATATCTACACACAGGTTAGAATGTATATCTGACATAGAGTGTTAATTATGATTATGCTTGTTTTAATACTGTATATAGGCCTTCGATTAGAAATCTTGTAGTATCTGTTTTATCATCACTATGATATACTAATTACATATATGTTTTAAAATAAGATTAAGTCTTGAGAAAGATGGTGTAATTTAACGTATCCATTGAAACGAGTCAACGCACTTTTCCTGTACAATCCATGATCCGGGCACTTCTGTTGGAACACAAATTTAATCATTGTACAAAAGAAAGTGTCATCATTGGCAATTGGATGTACTAACTGTATTGAAAAATTTTTCATGTCTTACATGTTTATGTCTGTGTTTTTTTGATTATGCGGTTCATAATCGATTTCATATCAGTTTAACTTTATTGCATTTATTGTCTAATTCGTTTAAATAATTTTTCTCTGATGTGTATTATATTGTGTTTTTTATGAATTGTAAAAAAAAATTAATTGAATAAATAATACAGCTGTTTTCTAAACCTTTTGCTACTTATTATTGTTTACTAGTGTACTAAATTGTGAATTTAGATCAAGGGGATAGACTCTTTATAGCCAGAACCAACCATTGCCAAGCCTCCGTTAACTCAGGATTCAAAAGGCTCCGTAAACCGCCAACAAAAGCAGAAATAAAATAAAGTTTAAAATCTGAAAGGTCTAACCCTCCCTGATTATATGGAAGTTTCATTGATCCAACGGCCCTTCTTTCCCTCCCATACCCCCATATAAACCTACTGAAAATACCGTCCAATTTCCTAAAAAAAACATTCGGAATGCGCAGTGAGATAGACCCAAAAAGATAAAGAAATGTTGGAAGTATCTTCATTTTTATGACGTTACATCTACCCAGAATACTCAGTGGAAGTTTATGCCACGTCTTCAATTGTTTAGCAACTTTATTCTATAATTTAAAGGGGTATTAGCGCAATTCTTGGAGAAATGTGTACACCCAAATATGTAGCCCTCTCGCACACCCCTTTGACTATCTCTGCCGGCTGCAAATTAAGCAAAACTTGGGTTTTATTTCAATTTAGCTTATATCTGGAGAAACACCCAAATTGTTTTGCCTCTTTATCTACATGTTCTATAGCTACCTTTGGTTTCTCCGTAAAAATGGCTATATCATCGGCATATGCCGCCAGCTTAAGAAAACGGTGCTGAATATTCAGCGAGAGATCGCATTATTAGCCAGGAGTGCTCTAAAGAATGGCTCTACGTAAAGAGCAAATAAAAGAGGAGAGAGGGTTTAGCCCTGTCATGTGCTGCGTCGAATAGGAAAGGGAGTAGTTAAAACATTAGAATAAAGTAGCTTGGCCCTCGGATCCCTATACATAGCTGCAACCAGTTTTTGGAAATTTTTCCTAATCCCAAATGCTTTAAGTGTTGCCCAAAAATTATCCCAGGCCACCCGGTCAAATGCTTTTTCTGCATCCAGTAGTAACATGCTAAGTTGAATTTTTAATTTCCGCGCAGCATCAAAGGTAGGTATTGCTGTGTTAACATGGGCAGTTGTGTCTCTCTCAGAAATGAACCCATGCTGCTGGGGATAAACCAAGCTGGCCATCATCAGAGCTAACCGGGTGGCCAATATCTTGGCAAACTCTTTTGCATCCGCATGAATTAAAGAAATTGGACAGTTCGAAGCCCTTTCTTCCAGATCTTTATCTTTCTTTAGAAAAAAGATTATATTACTGATGTTCCATGAATCAGGTACCTGTCCTATCCTACCAATTTGAACAATAACATCCCGGAATACTGGGGCAAGGAGGTTTTCAAAATGCTTATAAATCTCCGCAGGGAGAGCATCATCACCTGCCGCTTTCCCTAATGATAGCCCTTTTATTGCGCCTTAAACCTCCTCTACTGTAGTCTCCTGTTCTAAATAAAGTGAGTCCTTCTCCGTCAAAGTCGGTAAGTTCCTCTGATGCAGGGAGCTCAGCATATCAGTCGTGTCCAGCCCTGTCTCCAGAGAATATAATTGCTCATAAAAAATGGAAAATTGATTAGCTATCTCCGCGAGACACATGTAATAGGTACCCCCTCCCCTTTTAAAGCCTTGATCTTTGTTTTAAGCCGTTCATCCCTACGTTGATAAGCCAAGACTTTCCTGATCCTATCCCCATACTTATATTGCAGTGTCTTATGTTTACTGAAACAGGCTGCTATTTTTTCCATTAAGACACTACTAATAATAGCATTCTGCTCCAGGAGTAGCCGATACAAATTATCTTGATCTGTCTTTTTGTAGCGAATTGCATCAGTGTGCTGTAATTCGCAAATAACAAGCTTTTGAAAAGCATCTTTAACTTGACCGTTACGTTCCCTATTCTGTCGATAGATGAACTGTAAAATAGCTCCCCTAATATATTCTTTCTTAGGATCCCATACCATCAAAAGCGAATTTGATCCCATATTGTTTGTGAGATAATCAGAGATTTATTTACCAATAAAGATCCCAAATTCTGTGTTTGTTACCAAATGCCTAGGAAACGTAAATAATCGAGTGGATTTGATAGCAGGTTTAGCTTGAAAAGAATAAACTATGGGGTTATGATCAGAAGTGATCTTGGGGCAAATCTCCATGTCTGCTGATGCCAATAAAGTGTCTGAAACCCAGGCTATATCGATTTTTAAATATTGGCGATGTGGCACTGAATAAAACGTATAGCCAAGCTTGTTTAAATATAGAGTCTGCCATGCATCCAGCAAAGAATAGAATCTTGCTAATTCCAAGATAGAATCTCTCACCTTCGTCATTCTTGGGACCAGCGGTTGACTAGTGGAGTCTACCCCATAGGAAATAACACAATTAAAATCTTCCACTAATACCATCTCCCCCTGCCACCCCTCTAATTCTATACAGATATTATCAAATGTAATTGAATCATCAATATTTGGGTCATATAAAACACAGAAGACATATCTAACACAATTCATTTTTATTTGAGCAATAGCCCATCTTCCCCTTTTATCTTGTCACACTTCGGAACAGATTGACCCACCTGTGGATCCAGACACGGCGGGAGCGAAACAGATGCTAGATTCACTCCTCCCTAGGGAAGGCACTCCAAGTGAGTGATAAAGATAACACACCACCAAGAGAACCCCGCCCAGGGAAGGGGAAAAATGGAGAAATAAAATATAAAGGACTGGCAGCCAGAAATCATCTATAGCACAGAAGGACAGTGGGAACCCTCACATCGGGTCTATGATCTGTGTACCTGCAGAAATACACAAGAAACACTGTAAGTACACCCCCCCCCCTTCCTGGTCTCGACATACACTATATATGTAGCTTAAAATGACACTCACTGATAGAAGCTGCCACAAACATCCATATCAACACAGGTGTAGCAAAAATAAAGTTAAAAAAAATGAAAAACGAACCAGCAGCACTTCACAGTCTTGAAGAGTGAGAGTCTAACAGGAAAGCACAAAAAAGCAGAGGGCTGTTAACTCATAAGCTACTGGTGCTTCCAGAGAAGTGAAATACCTTCATAGGTCCAGTGTTCGTCCTGAAAGCAAATCACTTGCCTCCTTAGAGTTTTTCAAAGTTCCAATCCTGAGCTGACCCACAGCTCGGAGGTCTACCCTACTGCAAGGTTGAAGATTCGAATGAGCACAAGAAGGTAAACAAACAAAATCCGGGAACTGTTAATCCAAGGAAAGGTCACGGCTCACGGTTCACAAAACAAAAAGGAAATCTGAAAGCGTTTCATTCCGCTCTCAGCGCGACTTGCTCAGCGCGTTTCTTCCTGCTCCAGCACGGCACAACAGGTCAAAGGTTAGGCACACCGCGCTACTCTGAAAGCGTCTCCTCAGACTCCCAGCGCGGCTCCTCCCGGCGCATTGCAATCATAATCCAAAAGTCAGGGACACCGCAATAGTAGCAAACGACTTTCTCTGCTACCAGCGGATACAAGTTCCAAGCCTGAATCACGGGCACACGATTTCTAACACTCGAGAACTCGGAAAAGGCTAACACTCCAAGTGGCAAGCCCGAGTGCACTGGAAGTGAGGCAATTATAGGAAGGGGAGGGGGAACAACATGCCAGACACAAAGAACGGACAAACATACAGGCATTCTGGGACATGGAGTCCAAGGCACCAAAACCGTGACAGATCTGCTAGAACTTTTGGAACTTGACACTTAAGTGTTTTTGACACTACGATAGCGGCCCCCCTAATCACCACATTTTGGGAAGTGCATACAATCACCTGAAGCCCAAGCTGTTCACGAAAGAGCCGATCCTGATAGGCTAAGTGCGTTTCCGTCAAAAGTGCTAAATGTGGTTTATATGCCTTAATCTCATCTCGAACTAGTTGCCTTTTGGACCTTCTATTTCAACCGGCTACATTCCAAGCTAAACATCTAATTAATGCCATATCTGTTTAATGTTATCTTTCAAAAACATAATAAAAACATTGTGATCTCATTTGTTCTCCCACTACCTTGAACATACCAACCCCTCTTCTTTTTTACTTTTTCCCCTCTTTTTGAATACCCCACCCCCCTGCAACACCCACCTCTGCCTTACTCAAGGTTATCCTCCCTGTTTCCCACAGAAGGAATCATCCCCCCATAATAGCTGCTGCTGAAAATGGCAGCCAGCGTCTCACCGGCCACAAGCCCAGCCCCCAGCTGATTCACCATAACAATACAAGAAAAAATATCTATAGGTTCACACCTTGCTAATAGCCCTATTACACCCCACCCCCCCAAAAAAAAACAAGGAGGAACCACCAATAGTTCAACAGCAGTGATATCCAATGATTCAACCCCCAACCACCCAAGCTATGAAGTCGAAGCACCAAATACATTCTCCTGGTGTTCAGCGCTGTTAACAGTTAAGTGGTTTGACAGTCTGCCACTTTGTCAGAGCCATTTTAGCCACTACATCAGACACAAAAAAGAGTGGCTTTCCATCTTTTACTACTTTCAGTTTAACAGGTTCTTGAAGAAACGCCTGGGCTCCAGCAGCTTTAAACTGAATGATTAGTTGCCTCAGCTTCCACCTTCTTTCTATAGTTGCCTGGCTTAGATCTGACCTAAAAAATAGAGAGTCCACTGCCACTGGTGCATTAGGGCGCACCTTAAAAGACAGTGCTTGTCTCAACAAAAAAATCCCCCAAAAAAACAAAATAGGACAAGGATATTGGGCGTTACCTCTTTGTATGGTAAGAGGGAGCCTAAGTGCTCTCTGAAATTGGCAGTCCCAGTCCCAATCTGATAGATCCAGAAAGGCTTTCTGCAATAGATGAATGACAAAGCCTCGGGGGTTGGACTCTTCCTTTCGTTCTGGTACCCCAAACAGCCTCAAGTTATTACATCTCTGTCTGTTTTTTAGGTCCTCAATCTTAGCTGCGCAAGTTTTAACACCTTCGACGCTCATGACGAGCTCAGCTCGTCATGAGGTACACCTCCATACACTCATGACGAGCTGAGCTCGTCATGAAAACAATGGTATTCATGAAATATCAGCAGAGGAGGAAAATAACACTAGCATCGATGGTGTTAAGTTGTTGTTCATGCGACTGAACAGTCTGCACTACTGCTGTAACCGTCTCCTCCGCCTCCACGACTCTTCTTTGCAGCTCCATCACATCTTTAGCAACATTAGCAACCATATTTGTAACTTCATCCAATGACACCTTAATGTTTAGATAGTCCGCCCCAACCTGTGCATGGTGTACTTGTGCCTCTCCACGTTGTTCTTGCACTGCTTGTAGTATTGTGGCTAGTGAAGGCTCCCTCCCTGTGCTCAAATCTCCATTTGGCTCTATTTCCTCCATGCCTGAAATTGACTGAGCATTGCTAGCCTCCTCCATACATATTATCACTGTGTGGTCTAGGGTAGCTTGTTCCCCGGCATCCACCCTAACTGCCCTGTTTTCAGCAGTATTCATACTTGCTAGGCTGTAAGACTTAGTTAGACTAGTAGCAGAAAGCTGTGAGATCATAGCTTTAACTTCCCCCTTGGCCTGTACCTATTTCCTTAATGGAATATTTTCCATCCCTCGTCAAGAACCCATGCTGGCATGCACGGCCCCCCCTTGTAAATCGCTAGATTTCCTGCGGTGAGATGTTGATATGCTCTGAGTATCATAAGGCCCCCCTTGCTGTTTCTCTGTTGTTGTGAGCCCCCCTCTGGACGGGACATCTTGGCGTCTGTCTGTCCTTTATCGGCTGTCTTCTGGGGTCGCTCAGCAGCACTACTTGGACCTCCTTGATCAGCTTGATCTATTTGTATAGCATTGCTAGGCAAGCATGGTTGGTGGTTTTCAGGGCTAAAAACCTCACAGGATTGATTTATGTCTCGAGGGTTGATACAATTGCTTTCATTATTACTGTTGTGGTTACTATTAGGCAGGCTAGAGACCAATCGTTCACCATCGTTATCCTGCTCTGCTCCACTTCGTATGTCCGACCCCCCCTTTTGCATCAGGCTTGATGAAAGTTCTTGCTCTGTCAAGGGCCATTCCTCTCTCCCTACAATAGCCTTTACCAGCATTCTACCTTCCCATTAATCACTGCTGCATTCTTCATGCGGGGGCTACAAAGCAACTCCGTAAGAGTAATAGTGTCCGCAGTTGCAGCCCAGAGCTCACCCTCCTCTAATAACTCCGCTGCCTTACCTGCCTCCAAAAGCCACACAGCCGTCTTGCAAATCTTGGCAAATGCGGTTTTAGCCCCTCTTTCTACGTTGTCTTCAGGCTGCACGGAGGATTGGAGCCCCGCGAGGTGAGCAGCCCGATTCACTTTCCCAGCGTTTTTCGGTGGTGCCATGTCCAGACTTAGCTAATAGATCCAGGACCAGGAAAAGTTGCTACCAGGGTATGTGGTTCTCCATCAGGCTCTCCTCACAGCCTGCCAAATTCTGCTGCTCCCAATGAGCATCTACAATCTTCCGAGTACGTGAGCAAAGCAAGACGGCATCAAAAGAATTGCTATAGGCGGATTGTAAGTAAGCTTCGCTTTCCTATTTCGGCTATTTCGGCATGTAATCTGCCCTTTCGGTTCAGGCGAGATCAGATGGGAACTGAGAAGCCAGTGGGGTCCTGAGACGTGGCGGCTCTAGTCCACCATCTTCCTTCTGGAAAACAATGAGCTTCTAAACTTTTTTCTCATTCACTCATTGGAGTTCCCTTTGCTTTCTTCATTTGAAATATTTCAATACTGTTTCCTATCACTTGTTTTGAATCTAGAGGATGTATACTGTGATGTTCGTCAATTGCTTTACTCCTGCACTTGCCCACTTTTTCTATTTGTCCCCTTTTAATGTTTGTTTTATTCTTCTAAACATATTCCCTACTCTTCCACATTTACAGTATTATAATAAATATTATTCTGTACAGGATATAATGTAGCCTTTTGAAGTTTGGTTACATCTACTAACTCTTGCCATATTGTTCAACTCTTTGTTGATACACCATTAACACGAATAACTACAGGCTCACTTTCTTCTCTCTCTATAGCAACAGTTTCAATATTTTTCCAAAAATCTAAAGGTAAGTACACAGCTCTTCCTTTCAGACCTCTTTGTAAATCTGTTGGCGGAAGCTTACCTGTTTTAAGCTCCATACGAACTATGGCCTGAAACGGGTGCATTGATTGAATGAGAATGGACTCACATGCATTTAAATCCGACAATTTCATAGGTATAGCTACCAATTTCAAGTTGTTATGTACAACTCTAGCTGGCATTTTGTTCTCTTTTAACTTATTGTAACAATATTTACAAATGCGTTGATCAGTACCCAACTCAAACAACCTTCCATCAACAAATAAGCACCAAAGTGCTGCCACTAATCATTGTTTTCCTGTTCTCTTTTTAAATATACATCAACATTCCTAGTTTGACTCCTATAGTGAGTACATCAACAACAAATACAAACATAATTTGTTTTTTCAGATGAAACTATCTTAAAACTTTCTAATTTCTCCTACAAACTTATTAGTACTAATATCTTCTAGCTGTTCTTCAACACCTACATTTATCAAGTTGTAACTTTCTCTGCACTCCTCCTGTGAACCAAAGAAACAAAACTCTACATCATCAAAAACTATTTTTTACATCCCATACTGAAGCATGCAAAAGAGCTGTGTTTATTTCACTTAAAGATATTGCAGGACTTTTTACTCAGTACATCTCCTTTCTAACTTTCGCATTTCTGAGTGACCGACAGCTAACATTCTTAAATGATGAAAAGTACTTCAACACACTTTTCTAGAAAGACAAGCCAGAGATATAGTCCTTGCAACAATGTAATCTTCTGTTTAACACTTTTTTGGGCATATTCTCGTAAACAAACTCGTAACATATCAATAGAATCCTGTTAAATACATCAAATACTACTACAATCCCACGTACACACTGGAGCTTACGTACGTCTCCCTTGAACTTCTTCAGCTATCACTTCTTCCACATTTCTAGGAACCATATTTTCTTTTCCAATTGGACAACCATCTTTTAAATGATAACAACGACCACTGGTATCAACTGCATGAACTAATGTATTTTGTTGAAAATAGCTTTCTTCATTAAAGAAAAGCTCAGTACTAGAAGTGTACTTCCATTAGCAAGAAAAAGTTTAGCAAAAGCTACTTCTATAAACCAGTCTTTTTATTTTGCTTTTTTCCTTCATATATGGATTATTCAATGTTTTCATTCTCTTCAATACCAATATAAATAATTTTTATTTGAAATCAAAAGCAGTATCTGCTACACTATCAATCAGTTGCTTCTTCTTATATGCTGCTGATCTTTTTTTATACGTATTACACTATTTTAATACATTTTGAATTGCTCTAGTCCAAAACATACGCACACGTATGTCTTTGAAATGTTTAGTTCTCTTACCAGAAGACACTTTCTCCTAAGCAACATTTTGGTGTTTTTCTACTCCACTCTTTTTAGTTTTCATTAAGTACTTTTGTTTTCTTTGTTCTCTTCTCATTTCATATTTTCTTGTCATCTTCTATTTATAATCCAATCAAAATATTTTTCTAAAAAATAAATATTAGTCTGATTAGTTTGTTACATCAATTAAACATTCAAAATTAATAACATTTCAATTTTGAAAATAACAACTAAGCACAAAAGTACAATAACACATAAAAAGAGAAAAGTGTAAAAATAAGCAAAAGAACTGCAAATACAGAAGAAAATGTTGTCACACAGAAAAATAGAGACAAGAAAAAATGAAAGGTTTAGAAACAGAAAAACGAAATACTCAAAGAACACAGCTACTGAAAAATGTAAGAAATGAAGAAAGAAGCAACAGATATGCAGAAAGAGGCAAAAGAAGTGCACAAAGAGGAAGAAAGGTGTAGAAAGAGGCAAGTGAGGTACAGAAATGAGTAAAAGGGGTGTAGGACGAGGCAAGAGGAGTTGAAAAAGAAGTAAGGAGGGTACAACAAGAAGATAGAGAAGTGCAGAAAGAAGCAACAGACTTACTGGAAGAGACAAGAGAAGTGCAGAAGGAGACAAGAGGAATGCAAAAAGAGTCAAGGGAAGTGCAGAAAGAAGCAACAGGAATGTAGAAAAAGGCAACAGAAGTGGAGAAACAGGGGTGCAGAAAGACAAGAGAAGTGTAGAAAGACTTTCAAGAATAATGTCTATATGATTACATCAATGCATAGGTATTGCCTGAGTAAAACCATCACTGTAAGAATAATGCCTGGGTAATTGGATGACTGCATAGGTACTACCTAAGAGAATAGTTTAGTGCAACAGTTGAGCTTGAGTTATTGTATAAGTTTACGGGGAGTATGTCAGTGATTTCATGAATACAGGAGTAGTATGTGGGTGATTCCATGAATGCAAGGTTGCTAACTGGATAAGTGGGTAGGTGCATTGGTAGTACAAATGTGAATTCATGAGTGCAAGAGTAATATCTGTCTACTTAGTTCATTCCATAGCTAGTACTTGAGTACAAGGATGACTCACAATGTAATCTGTAGTTCATTGTATGAGTGCAACAAGAGTACCTGAGAAAATGGATGAGTGCATAGATATTGCCGCAGTAAATCTTTGAGTCCAAAAGTAGTACCTGGGTGATTGCAAAATTGTGTAGGTAATACCTGATTTGTTGAAGGTATGTATAGGCAGTTTCTCCTTTAACTGTATGACTGCATGGGTAGTCCATGAGTAAAAGCATAAATATAGGAATAATAGTAGGGTCCTTGGATGAGTGCATATGTGCTGCCTGACAGAATGGATGACTGGATGGGTACTGCCTAGGGGAATAGTTCAGTGACAGAGTAGTGCCTGGATGATTCACTGAGTGCAGGGATACTGTCTGGGAGATTGGATCAGGTCATGGAAAATACATGAGAGAAACTTTGAGTTCCAGACTAAAGCATAGTTTGTTGCATGAGTAGAGCTTGAGATAATGGATTAGTGAATGGATACTGTCTGTGTGATTCTATCACTGCAGAGGTTTTAACTGGAATATTGTATGAGTGTATGGGAAATACCTAAGAGAACGTATGAGTGTTAGGGTAATCCTTGGACCATTGCATGAGTGCATCAGTTGTGTCTGAGTAAATACATAAGTGCATAGGTACTGCCTGAGTGAATGTTTGAGTGGAATAGTAGTGTCTGGTTGAGTATAAGAATATATAGTTCATATATGAGTGATTAGAAGTGTGTATAGGTAGTGCCTTCTTGATTACATAACTGAATAAGAATGACTAACTGAATTAATGAGTCTCAGAGTGATATGTGCCTATTTTCATCAGTGCACACCTAGTGCTTGAGTATAGAGATGTAATTCTCACTATATTCCAGAAAGCAATCATGCATGTGTCTGTACCTTTTTCTAATAGCATCATTTGTAAAAGAAACATACAAATACATGTATACCAGTGTTTTACACCTCTAACATCTTTATAGGTATAAGACATGTGAGAATATATGTGAAAGCAGACACATACGTGAGTCATAAGACTAAAAAGACCCTTAACCTTGACAGACTACTCTTTCCATTTCAAAGAGATACCTAAAATGTTGCTGTGTATTTAAAGTGTACATTTCAATAGACCAATATAAGCTAACCTAATCACTAATCCTTCCACCAACAAGTCTGAAATTTCACTTTTGTGCTACAGCTTCACTAGTCAGCAATCAGTGAGGGTGTTGGATCTAGCCAAATGCAAATCAGAAAGATTTTCAAAGTGCCTGTTAAAAGTCTTACTATACTCCTAAAAGCAAGCATGCGTGTGTCTCTACTGTTTCCTAGTGGCATCATATGCAAAAGAAACATACAAATACATGTAAACCAGTGTTTTATACCTCTACCATCTTTATGGTTATAAGACATGTGAGAATGCATGTGCAAGCAGACACATACTTGAGTTATAAGACTATAAAGTCCCCTAACCTTGACAGACTGCACTTTCCATTTCATAGAGACACCTAAAATTATGCTGTGTATTAGAAGTGTACATTTCCATAGGCCAATATGAGCTAACATAATCACTAATCCTTCTACCAACAAGCCTTAAGCCTCACTTTTGTGCTGCAGCTACACTATTAAGCATGGGTGAATTTTGCGAATTCGCAATTCACGATTTTGCGGATTTGCAAATTCGCAATCCGCAAAATTCGTGAATTCGCGTGAATTTGCGGATATTTTTGTTTTTGCGTGTTCACGGGTGTTCGCGAGGCGCTTTGCAATTTCGCGAGGTTTTTTTTTTGCCTGCTTAATCACTGCCACCCTCTCGTTTTTTATGCCCATCTGCCCTCTGTACCACTCGTTTCTGTGCCCTTCTGCCCTCTGCCCCACTAATTTTGTGTCCCCTTCTGCCCTCTGTCCCACTTTTGTGCCCTTCTGCCCTCAGCCCCACTTAGATTGGCGCCGGCAAGCTGCCAGCGCCATTCTAAAGTAGCTAGAAATAGCTTCAACAGGAAGCACTAATAGATAAAGTAAAGCAGGTGCTCCAGTTGAAGGTCAAATTAAGTTACACAATCATTAATCACCCCAAGTTTGGGGTGATTAATGATTATGTAACTGAATTTGAGCAGCACCTGCTTTACTTTATCTATTAGAGCTTCCTGTTGAAGCTGACTTTTGTAACTATTTTAGAATGGCTCTGGCAGCTTGTCGGCGCCATTCTAAAAGACTTACAAAAGTCAGTAGTCTGTTTTTGACCAAATCCGTTCCGCTCGCGGATTTTGCGGGAAATTCCTGAATCTTGCGGATTGCAAATTTACCGAAAATCTGCGAAATCCGCGAGCGGAACGGATTTTCCGCCCATTCCTATACACTATTCAGCAACTACTGAGAGTGCTGTGCCTACCAAATGCAAAGCAGCAAGTTTTTAAAGTGTCTGTTAAAAGGCTCTGTATACTCCTAAAACCATGCCAACATGTGTCTGTACCTTTTCCTAGTGGCATAATATGCAACAGAAGCATACAAATACATGTATACAGTGTTTTACACCTCTACCATCTTTATAGGTATAACACATGTGACAGTACATGTGCAAGCAGACACATACTTAAGTCATTAGACTGCAAAATCCCTTAACCGTGACAGACTGCACTTTCCATTCTAAAGAGATACCTAAAATTATGCGGCGTAGTTGACCTGTACATTTCCTAGACCAAAACGAGCTACACATGTGAAAATACAAGTGAAAGTACAATTATACCTCAGTCACTACACCATAATGCACTTTCAATTATGCAGCCTACTACATCTGCACCTTTCCACACACTCAAACAACCTACCATAATCACTAATCCATCTGCCAATCTACACATGTTGCTCTGCACAAACTATTTCAAATATCATTTCATTACAATAAAACAAACTACAATAGAAATCTGTATATTTGATAACATATTTCAAACATAACACTACAAAAAGAGAAGCACTGCATCATAATACATAACACACCATATACATTTCTTACTCACCTCTGAAATAGTTTTGCAGAATATCAAGTATCACGAATACAATAAAGATTTTCTTTTTACACGCAATAAATGTCATGCCGCACTCTCAGCAAGGTGAAACCAGTAATGCTAAACTTTCCCTCTTTTTCTGCATACAGATAAATGTAAGTAGCAAATCACATTGCTTTCTACATTATTTCAAATTGTGAAACACGTTTCTATTAGAGACAATAACCTTTCCTAAGTGTCTCCTAAAAGTGCCCAAACTAGTTGTGTAATTTTCTGGAGTCACAACTCCACTGCTGTGCCACAGTGTAGAGTTGTGATGAAGCTGCGAACCCTTACTGGAGTTCAAAAAAACTATTCCTAATGATACTGGTATACTTTTTAAAAAACACATTAGTTCTACACTTACAAATGACTTAGAAAACCGTAATTTACTAACATTTCACTTAAATTTCAAGTTTCTTTTTCACTTTTTAAATCTACTTTAAAGTTTCAACCCTTCCCCCATTCTGTTGAATCCGAGTTTCCATAGTAACACTTTCTGCAACATTCAACTGCACTGGCAGATCACAAGTTCATCATATTTTCAAGTTCAGCACACAAGCTTACAAATTCAAACAGCAGGTGTGGTTCGGTTTTGCAAAATATGACCTTATCCTATCTACTGTACATTTCAAAATTTTTTTAATAACCAATCAGAAGCATACTTCTTTAGGAAATAAACTATTTTTGAGTGTACAATGTTCATGAACAGCCAATACCTTATTGGCTTTTTCAAAAACAGCACCTTCTCCACCATTTTAGATACCTCTCATTCTACCAACTGACTACATCAGCTACACACATCTTTTCATTATTTCCAGACATCCCTTGAAGATGCTAACAGTATGGATTGTAGGACACAGCTATGTTTGTTTTCTGGTGCAAAGGGTATGCTGAACACAAACGTATTGACAAAGACCTAGCTTTGCAAAATGTGGATATTAAATGGATTGCACAGAGAGGATTAAAATGGCGCCAATTGATGCCGTTTGCTAAAATCTTTTTACATCCCCAAACCAATGACCTCATGAATGTGCACTGTGATGGCAATGACTTAGGCACATTGACTGGGGTAGATCTGGAAATGCTAATGAAGGATACCTTTGCACAATTGATGTTGCTTTTCCCTCAAACTGTCTGTTTATACTCTAATGCACAGCAAAGACAGAAATGGAAGTGGTCAAACCAATTCTGTCCACAGATTGAGAAAGCTAGAAAGAATATCAATAAAGCTGTTTCTGCTTACCTCAGAGACCATAGGATGGGTAGCATCTATAACAACAATATATGTTTTGATATGGATGACATCTACAGAAGTGATGTAAAGACTTGCACATGTCAGGAACTTCACCAGTTTCTCTCTGTCGATTTGCTTAGGAGAGGTGTGACATAAGATAATAGACTGATTGGTATAGTGGGTGCTAAAATTTCTAACTAGATTGATCGACAGACAGACAGACAGACAGACAGACAAACAGACAGACAGACGGACGGACGGACAGATAGATAGATAGATAGATAGATAGATAGATAGATAGATAGATAGATAGGTAGATAGATAGATAGATAGATAGATAGATAGATAGATAGATAGATAGATAGATAGATAGATAGATAGATAGATAGATAGATAGATAGATAGATAGATAGATAGATAGATAGATAGATAGATAGATAGATAGATAGATAGATAGATAGATAGATAGATAGATAGATAGATAGATAGATAGATAGATAAATAGATAGATGGATAGATGTATAGAAAGATATATTGATTCTGAGAAAGCGTGGATGTGCCTGAGGGATAGAATGAGGGTACATGAGAGAGAGAGAAGGTAATGCACAGGTAATAGTCTTCAATGAACGTGCTCTGATCCCTCTTAGTCTACCTTGCGCTATAAAACTTTGCAGAAGTATGTAAAAGAAAAAGTATATGTGAAATGATGACCCACTTGTGGGACACCCCCGCGCCGCACGGCCACCAGCTGCTGCGTGTGCCCCTCTGCCCTGCCTAACTGCCTCGCTGCCGCTGACCACGCCCCCTCCTCCGAGCGGCGTGGTTCGTGCGCGCCTGCCGGCTTGCTTTTTCTTTTTAGCCTTCTGATCTTGTTTTGCCTCCATTTGTGCCTGTGTTATTGGTAATTTGTTGTAATCTTTTTTTGTATAACCTGTGTTCTCCTTCCTGTTTGCCCGCCTACCTCGCCGACCTCCGCACTCCCTCCCCGCTTCCCGCCACCGCCGTTTGCCCCGCCCCTTTTTCCCTACTGTACCCTCCCCGCTCCCGCCTCCCAGCTGCTCTGCCCACCCGCGCACTTGGCCTTATATGGCGACCGTGCGACGCAGGTGAGTGTGACCCACTTGTGGGACACCCCCGCGCCGCACGGCCACCAGCTGCTGCGTGTGCCCCTCTGCCCTGCCTAACTGCCTCGCTGCCGCTGACCACGCCCCCTCCTCCGAGCGGCGTGGTTCGTGCGCGCCTGCCGGCTTGCTTTTTCTTTTTAGCCTTCTGATCTTGTTTTGCCTCCATATGTGCCTGTGTTATTTGTAATTTGTTGTAATCTTTTTTTTTTTGTATAACCTGTGTTCTCCTTCCTGTTTGCCCGCCTACCTCGCCGACCTCCGCACTCCCTCCCCGCTTCCCGCCACCGCCGTCTGCCCCGCCCCTTTTTCCCTTCTGTACCCTCCCCGCTCCCGCCTCCCAGCTGCTCTGCCCACCCGCGCACTTGGCCTTATATGGCGACCGTGCGACGCAGGTGAGTGTGACCCACTTGTGGGACACCCCCGCGCCGCACGGCCACCAGCTGCTGCGTGTGCCCCTCTGCCCTGCCTAACTGCCTCGCTGCCACTGACCACGCCCCCTCCTCCGAGCGGCGTGGTTCGTGCGCGCCTGCCGGCTTGCTTTTTCTTTTTAGCCTTCTGATCTTGTTTAGCCTCCATTTGTGCCTGTGTCATTTGTAATTTGTTGTAATCTTTTTTTTTTTGTATAACCTGTGTTCTCCTTCCTGTTTGCCCGCCTACCTCGCCGACCTCCGAACTCCCTCCCCGCTTCCCGCCACCGCCGTTTACCCCACCCCTTTTTCCCTTCTGTACCCTCCCCGCTCCCGCCTCCCAGCTGCTCCGCCCACCCGCGCACTTCGCCTTATATGGCGACCGTGCGAACGCGCAGCGGTCACGCGCAGCGGGCGCGCCGATTGCGCGCCAAAGGCGCGCCAAAGGTAAGCCCGTCTGCGCCCGTCCGCGCCTGGACCGCGCCCAGTGCCAGGACCCCTGGCCCACGAGGACCCCGACCGACCCGCCTGACGTACACCGCCGCCACCCTCATCGCACTCAACGGCCGAGTCCCGGGATGCTGCAGAGCCACCCCACGACGCGCCCACGGACCCTTCAGCTGCAACGCCTGCAAGTTCACCTGCATCCGGACCTGTCCGACACCAGCACCTCCCACGCCGAACACCAGCAGCAACCACCTCAAGTGCATCCTGCTCAACGCTCGCTCCGTCCACAAACACGCCATCGAACTCTGGAACCTCCTCGACACCACAGCCCCTGACGTCGCCTTCATCACGGAGACCTGGATGAACGCCTCCTCAGCGCCCGACATCGCCATCGCCATCCCAGAAGGATACAAGATCACCCGGAGGGACTGCAACGCCAACCAGGTGGGAGGAGGCATCGCCATCATCCACAAGAACACCATCCGCATCACGACCAGCACCGACAACACCCCACCCTTCGCCGAACACCTGCACTTCCAGATCCACACCGACCCAAAGACCACCCTCAGAGGCACCCTGATCTACCGACCTCCGGGACCACGCACTCAATTCAGCGAGGACATCGCCGACTTCGTCAGCCCGCACGCCCTCCCCTCCGCTGACTACATCCTCCTGGGGGACTTCAACTTCCACCTGGAGAACAACAACGACCGCAACACCAGCACCCTGCTCGACAACCTCGCCAACCTGGGACTCAAGCAGCTGGCTGTCCACCCCCACCCACCTCGCCGGACACACACTCGACGCCATCTTCTCATCCAGCAAAGACATCACCTTCAGCCAAGCAACAGAACTCCACTGGACAGATCACAGATGCATCCACTTCACCTTCAGAAGAACGACGACCCACCTCCACCAGCAACAGGTTGCCCGAAGAAGCTGGAACAAGATCACAGCCGACCAGCTCACCGCCTCCCTGAGCCAGCACCCCCCCGCCAGCTCAGCGAACCCCAGCCAGGCCGCCGACAACCTCACGAAGTGGATCAGTAACTGCGCGGACGAACTCGCCCCACTGAGGACCCCACCGAGCAGACCCGGCAGCAAGAAGGCCCCATGGTTCACCGACGAACTCAAGAGCTCCAAGAAGAACTGCCGAGCCCTCGAGAAAGCCTGGAGAAAGGAACCCACGCCGGACAACAGGACCACCCTCAAGCTCGCCACCCGGAAACACCACCAACTGATCCGCACCACCAAGAAAACGGCTTTCAAGAACCGACTGGACAACAACGCACACAACTGCAAGGAACTCTTCAACATCGTGAAAGAGCTCTCCAACCCCAACGCCGGAAACAACGACATCACCCCATCGCAAGACCTCTGCAACTCCCTCGCCTCCTACTTCCACAACAAGATCGCGGACATACACAACAGCTTCAGCACTCAACCGACGTACGCCTCGACCGCAGCAACGCCACCCACCACCACCCTCCGCACATGGACCCCGGTCAACACCGAAGACACCGTCCACACGATGAACTCCGTCCACTCCGGATCTCCGACCGACCCCTGCCCTCACCACGTCTTCAACAAAGCCGACGCTGTCATCGCACCCCACCTGCGGGACATCATCAACACCTCCTTCGACACCGCCACCTTCTCCGAGAGCTGGAAGCACGCCGAACTCAGCGCTCTACTGAAGAAACCTACAGCAGACTCCACCGAACTCAAGAACTACCGCCCCATCTCTCTTCTCCTGTTTCCAGCCAAAGTCATCGAGAAAACCGTCAAAAAACAGCTGGCCAACTTCCTCGAGACTAATGGATCCCTCGACCCATCGCAGTCCGGATTCCGTGCCAACCACAGCACCAAGACCGCCCTCATCGCCGCCACTGACGACATCCGAGCCCTGATGGACAACGGGGAAACAGCGGCCCTCATCCTCCTAGACCTCTCCGCGGCTTTCGACACGGTCTGCCACCGCACCCTAGTGCAGCGCCTCTGCAACGTCGGAATCCAGGAGAAGGCGCTGGAATGGATCGTCTCCTTTCTCGACGGAAGTACACAAAGAGTCCGCCTACCACCGTACACGTCAGAGGCCACCAAAGTCATCTGCGGCGTCCCTCAAGGATCCTCACTGAGCCCGACCCTCTTCAACGTCTACATGAGCCCCCTCGCGGCCATCGCACGCCAACACAACCTCAACATAATGACCAGGCAAGTCAACGCCGTCTCCTCGTCATGCTTCAACATCCTGCGCATGCTCCGGAAGATCTTCCGGTGGATCCCCACAGATACCAGGAAGACCGTCACCCAGGCCCTCGTCACCAGCCGACTAGACTACGGCAACGCACTCTACGCCGGCACCACCGCCAAGATCCAGAAGAGACTCCAGCGCATCCAGAACGCCTCAGCCAGACTCATCCTCGACATCCCACGACACAGCCACATCTCCGGACACCTAAGGGACCTACACTGGCTTCCGGTCAACAAGAGAATCACCTTCCGCCTCCTGACCCACGCACACAAAGCTCTCCACGACCAAGGCCCGAGCTACCTCAACAACCGAATCAACTTCTACGCTCCCAAACGCCACCTCCGATCCGCCAACCACGCCCTCGCCGCCGTCCCACGCATCCGCAGAGCCACCACAGGAGGAAGGTCCTTCTCCTACCTGGCCGCCAAGACCTGGAACTCCCTCCCGGCTGACCTGCGCCTGACCCAAGACCACCTCTCCTTCAGGAAGAAGCTCAAGACCTGGCTGTTCGAGCAGTAGCGGCACCCCCCCCCCCCCAAAGTGCCTCGAGACCCTACGGGTAGATAGTGCGCTCTAGAAATGTCTTTGATTGATTGATTGATTGAATGCATCGCCAGATAAATGGTGGATGGATGGAGGGTCGGAGGGAAATATGAATTGTTTGTAGGGAAGGAAGACTGTAGCGACCAAAAGATAGATGTACATAGACAGATATGTAGTCTGATGTAAACAAAGTGTTATGTATGTGTGTTTGTGAGAGAACAGAGAGAATTTTGAATGGGTGGATGGTGAGTTGATGGATCAGTGGATGGACAATGGCAGAATGACATACAGATACATGTGTAGATAGCCAAATAGGTAGTTACATTTTCAAAAAAGTAACTATGTATTTGTAAGAGAAATAAGAATGGATAGATTGATTGATGGATGGAGAGTTGGATTTATTGGTTGATGCCTAGATGGATGGGTGGATGGATAGAAAGACAGGCAGACAAATAAGCATACTGACTGATGGATAAATGGATGGATAGTTGAACAGTCGATGGATGGATGGACGGACTAACAGCAGATAGATGGATTGAAGGGTTGTCGTAAGGGAATTTGATTGGGATGGATGGATAAACAGTTTGACAGATGTATGGATGGATGGATGGGCGCATGGATGGAAGGATGAATAGACAGAAAGTCAGACAGATAAGTGAAGGGAAAGATGGGTGGATGGTTGGATAAATGAATGGATGTAAGAATCAATGGGTTGTATTGGTTTTAAATTTATAGATTGTTTCTGTGAATTGTAACCTGGAAAATAGATTGCTAAGTAGACTTTGATACAAATGTAAGGGTCAATGGTAAGGGCCATAAACTACAACTACGTCAGTTACTATGCAGGAAGGCTTTTCATCACTGTTGTAATGATGGTGCACTATAGTTTGTGTTAGCAGGCTATGCTATCCAAAGCTTTCATTGCATGGGCACAGCTGTGGTCTATCCTTCGCATGCCTCTACCACCACCTGGCCCCCTGGCTCCATTGACCCAATTCTCTAAAGATGAGGCCGTTATATGTGGTGTATAACAGAAGTGGATGCCATTTGTTTGCATTTAGTTACATATCTATTTGAAAGTATCCGTACTCAAGCTATAAAAAAATGTTTAATTAGGATTTGTCAGATATTCTGTTTGCCAAGAGAGCTACAATCATCATCATTGAAATGTATTCCTGAAACATTACAAAGTGTAATTCTTAAATTAACGAGGGTACAGTTAACTTTGTATAGTCCCTGTTTCAGCCAATTGGTATTAATTTTACATGCCAAATAGTCTGTTACATGGAATATGTACATCATGATTCATGGCTCCACACTATATGTGTCCTGCCTGAGCTGTGCTTTTCAGCATGAAGCAGTTTCCAGTTTCACAACTTTTGCTGCGCACTGTTCAGTGAATAGAACTGGGTTGCACATGTTCCATGCATTGGTCCTCAACTAGTGATTTGCATTCTGAATTTTGCGAAAGACAAAGCGGACCTTCTCCGCAAAGGGAAAATAGCTTACAAATGTACGTTTATGACCGATTTTTTTTTTATCCCTACCATGGCCAGCTGTTTAAACCCATTTGGGTTCAGAAATCTTTGCAATGAGTGTTGAGATCCCTGCAGAATTAAGCAAACTCTATGGGTGAGGAAGTGGGGATTCTAAGGATTGCTTGCCTTTGAAGTTTCGGAAACACCCATGAGCGTGTTTTTGTGGGGTTACCAAGGTCTGATCCATTTCATTTCTTCCTTGAAAAGGGTCAGAATTAAACACATTGTAGGGTTGGCATATCTCCCCTTTATGGGGGAAAGGGGAACGGCTCTCCTTCAACTTTGCTGGGAGTGCGGAGGGAGAACTGCCTCCAAGGAGAAATGTATTTTACCCGTGGAGAAAAAATACATAGAAAATGTGCAATTGTACAAGAGTTCCTATCCTCCTCTGGGGAAATCTCTGCTGAGAATGTCATAAGACCTTGTTCACAGTCCACAGGATCTTATTCCATATGACATCCCCAGGAGTACACATGGAACTGTGTACCTGGCACAACTTTCCAGGTGTATGAATTCCATAAAGTAGGAAAATTACATCCAGGCACAGGAGAGGATCTCCAATCTCCCTGTCACACAGTAATTTTCTAATGTTGTCAATTGGGATGCTCAATAGGTTATATATTTACTAAAATTTGTGTGGGTAAAGCAATTTTTGTTAATTTACCTGGTTGTAGAATGGAACGACGCAACCACTACCATGCATAGCATTACCCCACGGTCATTACAATGACAATGATACTATCACGCAAGTCTTTACCATGCATTTGTCTTTACCACACACGCCTTTACGACAAAATCTTGTTTTAAACGCACGTATGGTAAAGGCACATATGTGATTACAATTTTACTGGTAAGTATTACCCAATATGAGTTCCCTGAATCCAGAGTTTAGGGACCATATTATCCCCAGAGATGCCCAGCCTCAATTACTTCATCAACTTCTCCAAATACAGCAGGCGGGCATCCCATTTAAATATTATCCAAATGAAAGGCAAAGCACTGGGATGTCCAGCCTGTCGGATTTGGGCTAGCTGGGTAGCTTGAATCCCCAAATATTTCAAACAAAACCTGCATTCCACCTCCAGGAATATGCAAACCAACTCACTATCTGTCGTCAGTGATAAATATTTTATTCCATAAATGCAGGTAGCATGAGTGATGTAATATGTGAGGTCATAAAAATTGCATTGCGGGTGATGTAAGTTATAGTTTCTCAGATAACAATAACTGCTGTATTTCACTGTTTCTTTATCTATGTATGTGTGCATGTGCACATATATATTATTTTAATATGCATGTATGCACATATATATGCTATATATGTATATATATATATATATATATTTATATATTTATACATATATATATATATATATATATATATATATATATATATATATATATATATATATATATATATATATATATATATATATATATATATATATATATATATATATATATATATATATATATATATATATTACCTACTGGCAATAGCCAGTAGGTATATATAGTTAGGATTAATTCCCTATGGGATTTCTGAAAATTCTATGTCTAATAACTTTGGCGTTTGAGGACGGAATCGGCTGAAATTTTCAGGAAAATGGCACATTTTGTTTCTGAGCAGCCCCTAAAAATTTGGTAGAGTTTCGTCAAGGGGGGGCTGAGAAAAAAGGGGGGTCCCAAAACGCGTTTTTCCCATTCATTTTTCCATAGGGCGGTTGGACTCACTTTTAGCTCGAACGGCTGAATGGATTTGCACGAAACTTGGCAAAATTGTAGGGACTGTTAGCCCGATGTGCCTTTGCTAGGTCTCAATATATGTGCTCCAGTAGTTTTTGAGAAATTAACGTTCAAACCAAGATATATATCTGTAACAGCGCTCTGGGCAGCGATCCGGTCCGCTTACTTTTCGCGAAACGGAACTTTGCGCGCAGAAAGCTGATTGGCTCTCCGGTGTCTGTCAACATTCTAAACAGTCCGGAGCGGCCGCCATCTTATCTCTCGGTAGGATCGAGAGAGAAGAGGTGAAAAACGAAGGGGGAATTTATTGAAAGGGTGCAAGGTATACCCCTCTTGACCCCCTAGGATTGTTGTTGGGGTTATTAAAGGGTCCCGTGGGGAAAAAAAAAAAAAAAAGATTTTTCACGGTAGAAGCGTTTCCCGGGCCGCGAACTGGGCCGCAAACTGGTAGCGAAACGGGAATTCGCCATTTTGTACTTCGTTTTAATTGTTTAGAGACAAAAATTATCGCCGCACATCGGCCACAATGCATGAATATCGTTGAAAAGTCAGCGATATTGATGCATTATCCAGCAAATGCTCTTAGCCATGTTATCCACCTTCCATTGGATAACAGAAAGCTGATTGGCTCTCCGGTGTCTGTCAACATTCTAAATAGTCCGGAGCGGCCGCCATCTTATCTCTCGGTAGGATCGAGAGAGAAGAAGAGGTGAAAAACGAAGGGGGAATTTATTGAAAGGGGGCAAGGTATACCCCTCTTGACCCCCTAGGAATGTTGTTGGGGTTATTAAAGGGTCCCGTGGGGAAAATAAAAAAAAATATATTTTTCACGGTAGAAGCGCTTCACGGGCCGCGAACTGGGCCGCAAACTGGTAGCGAAACGGGAATTCGCCATTTTGTGCTTCGTTTTAATTGTTTAGAGACAAAAATTATCGCCGCACATCGGCCACAATGCATGAATATCGCTGAAAAGTCAGCGATATTCATGCATTATCCAGCAAATGCTCTTAGCCATGTTATCCACCTTCCATTGGATAACAGAAAGCTGATTGGCTCTCCGGTGTCTGTCAACATTCTAAATAGTCCGGAGCGGCCGCCATCTTATCTCTCGGTAGGATCGAGAGAGAAGAAGAGGTGAAAAACGAAGGGGGAATTTATTGAAAGGGGGCAAGGTATACCCCTCTTGACCCCTAGGAATGTTGTTGGGGTTATTAAAGGGTCCCGTGGGGAAAATAAAAAAAAATGTATTTTTCACGGTAGAAGCGCTTCATGGGCCGCGAACTGGGCCGCAAACTGGTAGCGAAACGGGAATTCGCCATTTTGTGCTTCGTTTTAATTGTTTAGAGACAAAAATTATCGCCGCACATCGGCCACAATGCATGAATATCGCTGAAAAGTCAGCGATATTCATGCATTATCCAGCAAATGCTCTTAGCCATGTTATCCACCTTCCATTGGATAACATGGCTAAAAACCGCTCTGTGCGTGAGCTTTTTTTTTTTTTGCTGCGTGACGTTTGTTAACGTTCGATTCGATGGAAATCAGGAAGTGTTGAACACCATTTTGTCACTGCGAGTAAATATTTTGTTATAAATGAATCCTTATTGATAAACATTGTCTGCGCCATCTTGCGTTTTTGTCCAATGCCACAATTTTGTCGTGCACAGCAGCCATTTTAGATGCCTTGACCAGGGCCACTCTCTGCACGCCGTCGATTCTCAGCATGGCTCCCCACCCTCGCACGCATCTCCCCCACGCAATGGTCACCCCCGCTCTCTCTCTCATGCATGGGCCATATACTTCCCCCATCTGCGCTGCTCTTCTCTGAGAATCACACCCTGTGCCCGTTCGACACCTCCCTTTCACCCTATTCACTACCGCACCCTCTGACACTTCTCTTCCTCTGTGTCCGATTGTCCAGGCCGGACCTAGGCTATCACCTAGCCCTGCGGATGTAGTGTATGGCTCCAGCTGTAGAGTATCCAGACATGCCAACCCTCCCGATTCAGGTGTGAGACTACTGATTTCAGTGCTAGTCTTTCGTTTCCCGCAAGGAAAAACCCGGGGGCATATTTCCAACAACTAGCGGTAATTTTTGTCTCTAACTTGTTTAGAGACAATAATTATCGCCGCACTTCGGCGAATTTTATCGCACATAAACCTTGCTATTAGCAAGGTTTATCGCAAATGCGATAAAAAACGGCCGCAATGCATGAATATCGCTGAAAAGTCAGCGATATTCATGCATTAGTCAGCAAATGCTCTTAGCCATGTTATCCACTTCCCATTGAACAAGCGCATGGTCTTTTAAAGATTTGTGAAGTACTCGGGGCGGCGGTGTGTGTGTGTCCTCTTTCAGGAGCGGGCGGGGGGGCACTGGCAGCAATTTGCAGGCCAGGCAGTGTTCAACACGTGCATCACCCTTTCTCTGCCTGCTATTGCGCTCCATGCTTCGGAAAGGTAAGAAAAAGAACGTGCATTTGAGTTTGAAATGTCCGATCTTGTAGCAGTACACTTGCAAAGCCCACACATGACAATAACCCGATTCAAGGCCCCATTCACCCGATTTTTTAAAAAAATATAGTACTCCAAGACAGTTACATTTTAAAACTTTATTAATATTTAAATATAACGAACGCAACAAAAACTGTAAATATATTTAACCATTTTTTGAAATTAATCAGAACTATAACGATAACAACAACAACAACAATAATATAACTTTTATGCCTAAATTACGCAAACATTTAGCTAATCTGCTAAAGGGGGGAGTCGCCATTTCTTTACAATAATCAATAATGAAAAATCCACATCAATAGGGTTGCCCGTTTTGTCGATGCAGCACTATAGTGCAATATACACAGCACCTGGGGTGTCAAGAGTGAACAGGTGTTTCTTTGTTCCTTAAGATGTTATCTCCGAGAATGCTGATGCATTGGTGTCTGTACACTTCTTTGTCAATTCTGTCAAGATGATAACTGCTTTATAAACAGACGATATCTTTGTTTCATCATTAGTGTTAAGTGTGTCTGAAACTACAGTGCCCTTCTGTTTTTTTTTCTTCAGGCTCTACAGAGTTTTGTGTGTTGTTCTTTTGAGCGACAATTATTCCAGAGGTTTCAGGTTCACTTGTTTTGTTCTGCAGTGAGTTAACAGCTTTAGAGAGTTCATGTTTATTTGCTATGTCCTGCTGTTCGTGAACTGCTTCAGAGACGTCAGCCTCATTTTTTATGTTTCAGTAGATCCTGGACCTGCCCGGCCGCGCCCAAAATGGCGCCGGTGTAAATGGGACTCGTAACTGCTTGTTCTGTACTGGTTGCCCAACTTTGATATCACGAGATACATATGCAGTTTTGAAGCACATGGCGGAGGCTTGTCTGCTGTAGTGGGGCGCCCCTTTATCGTTTCAGTCGCCATTCCGCCCGCTTTTGCTACACTGTGCCTCATCCGCCATTCAGCTGTTTACCGCCCGCTCTTACGGCTACAGCGTCTCGCTCACCATGTAGTTGAGTTGCTCCCACTCTTGCGGTGCAGCGGTAGGCGGCTTCCACAGGACTCTTAAAATGGCGGCCGGCTCTTCGGATTTGGGCCTGGTCCAGTAAAATGGCCCTGGGACACCTTGGAACTCGGACGCTTGTCTGCCAGGGCTTGGGTTCCATTCTCGAAAGCGTCCCCTCAGCCTTGAAGATTGTACAAAAGTCTTGGGCGCCCTCGACTCCCGCAGGCTTCCGGTGGGGAGCGGCTGCCATGATTGCTTGCGGAATGGCCACGACGGAGCTACGAGATGGTGGTGCTCTCATGGTGACGCCAGCTTCAGTCTGAAACATCCAGAAACAAGGTGGGGCTTTCATCGTTTGGGAAAAAAAAAGTTTTAATCCAATGAAAAGTGTTATTTTTAGGTCACATGACCTAGTCTTACATAATTAGGAAAAGAAAAGTAAAATGAACCAATGAAAAGTTTTATTAACAAGTCACATGACCTGTTATGCTTACGTTACGCGCTGCGCGGCGCGCTCTGGATCGTTTCCGGGAAGCTGCGCCTTGCGCACCGGAGCACATCCGGGTGCGCTAACGCGTCGCGTCATATGACGCATTACGCGACAATGCAGGTGCAGAATATAGTCAAAATGTCTCCACCAACCAGCGGTCGGAATTCCACCGCTTTCAGCAGTCCAAAAAGTTCGGTCAAATCTTAAGAGCGGGAGCAACTCAACTACATGGTGAGCGAGACGTTGTAGTCGCAAGAGCGAGCGGTAAACAGCTGAATGGCGGAAGAGGCACAGAGTACCAAAAGCGGGCGGAATGGCAACTAAAACGGTAAAGGGGCGCCCTACGACAGCGTGTCTTCAGGTGAAACGGATTGTGGGACAAGGTCCAGAATGAAAGATTCTTCAAAAGGGAAAAAATTCCGCCGGACCCCGGGAGCCGGCCACCTATGCCGGGGGCGATCTCAGGCCTCACCAGGGCAACACGACTTGGGGAGGGGGCAGGAGCCAAGCGCCCCCTCTCAGTCCGCGCCATCTCACCGCTCCTCGGGAGCCTCCGTCAAGCGGTTTAGGGAGGCACCGTATCACATTGTTTTCCAATGCAGTCAGGTCCACAAATGGACCCCACTACTTTGAATAGTGAAGCTGCAGCAGGTGCAAATAAGGTTTAAACAGTGTTACAAGAACTGCTTAGAACTCTGAAGTATGGCACTCAAT
Source organism: Lissotriton vulgaris (assembly GCF_964263255.1). Classification (NCBI taxonomy): domain Eukaryota; kingdom Metazoa; phylum Chordata; class Amphibia; order Caudata; family Salamandridae; genus Lissotriton; species Lissotriton vulgaris. Next base: position 1,535,421,204 of record NC_141685.1, read on the forward strand.
AACCAGGACTTATGCCATTTATGTAAGGCAGTGACATGGAAGCAACTCAGGGACAAAAAGCATGAACGAACATTCACGTATGAAAATCTTATTTGGAGAAGGGGTAGAATCCAAACGCCCCCTGCCAGTTCGCGCCACTACACTGTATGTGGAAAATCTGAAGCCATCATTCTACAAACTCTCAACGCTTGTTATCAGTGCATGACTTTCATGCTCGATCGATTGAGCTAGCCGGATCGGGCAATAAAAAGTATAAAATAGTTATGTAAATAGTTATTTAATAAAATGTTTTATTCTGTTTCTTTGGTGGTGTGTTGTGTATATTTATAATATTTGCATAGGGTTTGCCGTTATTTTGGGCGGTGTGGGTGGCGGAGTCGAGCTGTTTTGCAGCCCTCATGGTGTGGAGCTCAATTCATTTCACTATTTTCGTATTTCTCATGAAGGGTTATTCCTAATGTTTGTATTTTACCGAGGTTAAAAAGAGATCGAATTAGTGGTCTACTGATTTTGCTCGATTACTTTTATTTTTTTTGCACGATTTTTCACTATCTGCAAAGACTAAACAGAGTATTGCGACTTTGTGCTTGTTTGTAAATAGAGAATGATCCAAAGAGAACCAATTGTAAAACAGTAAATGCTTGGATAATAATCAATCAAATGGAGAGACAAGCAGGTACGACGGATTACAACAGGGGTAAAGGTCTGCGTTAACTACCCTTCACTATCTGCAAGGAGAGAGTACTACTAAGAGAAAAGAGGGGAGGGGGGGGCAGCGTTCAAAGCACATCAGCGTGCATAAACACGAAAACGTTTTTACCTATCACGTACTTGACATTTGACAGCTTTTGATGTTTGCTATTAAAAAACCATTGAAATTCACAGAAAAAACCATAGGTTATACTCCATATATAGTTAGGAATTTGCATTTACAAAACCTTGAAAATTCAATGAAAAAACCATTGGTTTTAGGCCATATATAGTTAGGGATTTGCATTTACAAAACCTTATTTTACTCACACAAAACCATTGAAATTCCATATATAGTTATAAGCGCTAACTATATATCGCGCACCCGCAATCCACTGCTGATGATGTCACATATTACATCATTCATGACATGGTTAGTGACATCACTGATGACATCACTGATGACATCTCAAATGACATCACTGATGACATCACTGATAACATCTCATTTGATATGACTGATCACATCACTGATGATATCATTCATGGGATAATACCATGAACCTCTTCAGACTCTAATATAACCTTAGATACAATCAGTGTAAACAGACAGTCACTCATCCATGGAGTTACTCACACACCTAGTCAGTTATGCCAAAAATCAATCACACCTCCATTTTCTCAACTATACAGTTATACACACCTTACTTATTCAAACATATACTAACACATATTTACTTTACTCTCTTAAACAATCTCTGATACATGTTCACAATGATCCATACAGCCACTCACACATTCACTAGCTCTTATGCACAGTTATTTATAGATGTCAACTCTCACATGTATTGTGTTTTACATATGTACTTAATATGACATGTAGCACTGAGATATCCATTCACTCACTAATACACTCATGCACAGTCAACCGCCCATACAGCTGTTTCCACATGCAGTTTTGAATCTATACATATAGTGAATCAACTACTCACACATCTATGTACAGAGTCACACACCTCCTAGCCACCCATACACACACACTCAGTTTCCCATACAAATACTTGGACAACCAATCAATAACCCATACAGTTACTCATATAGCTACTGATCAACATATGCAGCAGTTTGTAGAACAACAGATATAATGATGCACAAATTAAAACAGTTTAGTCACTAACCCATGCACTCAGTGAGACACATTTAATCACTCACTCATACAGTCAGTCTTGCACCTACTAAATCCTTCATCCAGACACTTATACATCCACTCATTCTTCAATATGTAAGACATGTTTTAACTTTACAGAAACATACAGTCACTGGATGTTGTCATCAGTGATGTCATCAGTGATGTCACTAACCATGTCATGAATGATGTAATATGTGACATCATCAGCAGTGGATTGCGGGTGCGCGATATATAGTTAGCGCTTATAACTATATATGGAATTTCAATGGTTTTGTGTGAGTAAAATAAGGTTTTGTAAATGCAAATCCCTAACTATATATGGCCTAAAACCAATGGTTTTTTCATTGAATATATATATATATATATATATATATATATATATATATATATATATATATATATATATATATATATATCCAACAAAGAGTTGCCTGGAAATGAGGGAACCCACTACAGGTGAGTAGTAATACGCCACTAATTTTTAATGGAAAAGCGGCTTGGGAATGCAGCAAAAGTGTCTCGCATAAAGTAAGTCCTGTGCTCTTGCCCGACGCGTTTCATGCTGATAGAGCATTTCTTCAGGGGCTTGCAGGAAAACAAGAGTCTCTGGTCTCAGCGGTTTTAAAGGCACCATTTTGTAATTCTGTCCCGCCCAGATGGGCGTGGCCACTGCTGTGGCCTGCTGGATCCTGTAGTGCCACATGTTTACTCCAGTGAGCCACGTTGACCAGGCTCTCAGTGCCGTCATAAATTGTTGCCCAAGTGGGTGGCGATGACTAACTTGTGCCGCTTCTCATGCTCAAAGTGTAAATCCATTACGGCACACCTGCCCTTCAATTTGCAGCGTCGGTTGACGTTGCAACAGGACTGTTGAACAGCGGGGCTCCACTCGTGGCTCAGGCTGTGCCACAACAGTATCCAACAAAGAGTTGCCTGGAAATGAGGGAACCCACTACAGGTGAGTAGTAATACGCCACTCATTTTTAATGGAAAAGCAGCTTGGGAATGCAGCAAAAGTGTCTCGCATAAAGTAAGTCCTGTGCTCTTGCCCAACGCGTTTCATGCTGATAGAGCATTTCTTCAGGGGCTTGCAGGAAAACAAGAGTCTCTGGTCTCAGCGGTTTTAAAGGCACCATGTTGTAATTCTGTCCCGCCCAGATGGGCGTGGCCACTGCTGTGGCCTGCTGGATCCTGTAGTGCCACATGTTTACTCCAGTGAGCCACGTTGACCAGGCTCTCAGTGCCGTCATAAATTGTTGCCCAAGTGGGTGGCGATGACTAACTTGTGCCGCTTCTCATGCTCAAAGTGTAAATCCATTACGGCACACCTGCCCTTCAATTTGCAGCGTCGGTTGACGTTGCAACAGGACTGTTGAACAGCGGGGCTCCACTCGTGGCTCAGGCTGTGCCACAACAATATCCAACAAAGAGTTGCCTGGAAATGAGGGAACCCACTACAGGTGAGAAGTAATACGCCACTAATTTTTAATGGAAAAGCGGCTTGGGAATGCAGCAAAAGTGTCTTGCATAAAGTAAGTCCTGTGCTCTTGCCCGACGCGTTTCATGCTGATAGAGCATTTCTTCAGGGGCTTGCAGGAAAACAAGAGTCTCTGGTCTCAGCGGTTTTAAAGGCACCATGTTGTAATTCTGTCCCGCCCAGACGGGCGTGGCCACTGCTGTGGCCTGCTGGATCCTGTAGTGCCACATGTTTACTCCAGTGAGCCACGTTGACCAGGCTCTCAGTGCCGTCATAAATTGTTGCCCAAGTGGGTGGCGATGACTAACTTGTGCCGCTTCTCATGCTCAAAGTGTAAATCCATTACGGCACACCTGCCCTTCAATTTGCAGCGTCGGTTGACGTTGCAACAGGACTGTTGAACAGCGGGGCTCCACTCGTGGCTCAGGCTGTGCCACAACAATATCCAACAAAGAGTTGCCTGGAAATGAGGGAACCCACTACAGGTGAGTAGTAATACGCCACTAATTTTTAATGGAAAAGCGGCTTGGGAATGCAGCAAAAGTGTCTCGCATAAAGTAAGTCCTGTAACTGCTGTGGCCTGCTGGATCCTGTAGAGAAGCGGCACAAGTTAGTCATCGCCACCCACTTGGGCAACAATTTATGACGGCACTGAGAGCCTGGTCAACGTGGCTCACTGGAGTAAACATGTGGCACTACAGGATCCAGCAGGCCACAGCAGTGGCCACGCCCATCTGGGCGGGACAGAATTACAACATGGTGCCTTTAAAACCGCTGAGACCAGAGACTCTTGTTTTCCTGCAAGCCCCTGAAGAAATGCTCTATCAGCATGAAACGCGTCGGGCAAGAGCACAGGACTTACTTTATGCGAGACACTTTTGCTGCATTCCCAAGCCGCTTTTCCATTAAAAATTAGTGGCGTATTACTACTCACCTGTAGTGGGTTCCCTCATTTCCAGGCAACTCTTTGTTGGATATTGTTGTGGCACAGCCTGAGCCACGAGTGGAGCCCCGCTGTTCAACAGTCCTGTTGCAACAACAACCGACGCTGCAAATTGAAGGGCAGGTGTGCCGTAATGGATTTACACTTTGAGCATGAGAAGCGGCACAAGTTAGTCATCGCCACCCACTTGGGCAACAATTTATGACGGCACTGAGAGCCTGGTCAACGTGGCTCACTGGAGTAAACATGTGGCACTACAGGATCCAGCAGGCCACAGCAGTGGCCACGCCCATCTGGGCGGGACAGAATTACAACATGGTGCCTTTAAAACCGCTGAGACCAGAGACTCTTGTTTTCCTGCAAGCCCCTGAAGAAATGCTCTATCAGCATGAAACGCGTCGGGCAAGAGCACAGGACTTACTTTATGCGAGACACTTTTGCTGCATTCCCAAGCCGCTTTTCCATTAAAAATTAGTGGCGTATTACCACTCACCTGTAGTGGGTTCCCTCATTTCCAGGCAACTCTTTGTTGGATATTGTTGTGGCACAGCCTGAGCCACGAGTGGAGCCCCGCTGTTCAACAGTCCTGTTGCAACGTCAACCGACGCTGCAAATTGAAGGGCAGGTGTGCCGTAATGGATTTACACTTTGAGCATGAGAAGCGGCACAAGTTAGTCATCGCCACCCACTTGGGCAACAATTTATGACGGCACTGAGAGCCTGGTCAACATGGCTCACTGGAGTAAACATGTGGCACTACAGGATCCAGCAGGCCACAGCAGTGGCCACGCCCATCTGGGCGGGACAGAATTACAACATGGTGCCTTTAAAACCGCTGAGACCAGAGACTCTTGTTTTCCTGCAAGCCCCTGAAGAAATGCTCTATCAGCATGAAACGCGTCGGGCAAGAGCACAGGACTTACTTTATGCGAGACACTTTTGCTGCATTCCCAAGCCGCTTTTCCATTAAAAATTAGTGGCGTATTACTACTCACCTGTAGTGGGTTCCCTCATTTCCAGGCAACTCTTTGTTGGATATATATATATATATATATATATATATATATATATATATATATATATATATATATATATATATATATATATATATATATATATATATATATATATATATATATATATATATATTCACTGAAAAAACCATAGGTTATAGACCATATATAGTTAGGAATTAGCATTTACAAAACCTTATTTTACTCACACAAAACCATTGAAATTCGCATATATAGTTAGTTGCACTAACTATATATCGTGCACCCGCAATCCACTGCTGATGATGTCACATATTACATCATTCATGACATGGTCAGTGACATCACTGATGACATCACTGATGACATCTCAAATGACATCACTGATGACATCATCCAGTGACTGTGTTTCTGTAAAGTTTAAATATGTTTTACATATTGAAGAATGAGTGGATGTATAAGTGTCTGGATGAAGGATTTAGTAGGTGCGTGACTGACTGTATGAGTGAGTGATTAAATGCGTCTTACTGAATGCATGGGTTAGTGACTAAACTGTCTGAATGTTGGCATCATTATGTCTGTTGTTGTGCAAGCTGCTGCATGTGTTGATTATTAGCTATAAGAGTGGCTATATGGGTTATTGATTAGTTGCCCAAGTATTTGTATGGCAGACTGAGTGTGTGTGTGAGTGCTTGAAAGTTGTGTGACTCTGTGCAGATCGACGTGTGCTTGTATCAGTGATTGTATAAGAGAGTAAGTATGTGTTAGTAAATGTTTAAATAAGTAAGGTGTTGTGTGTATAACTGTATAGTTGAAGAAATGGAAGTGTGATTAATTCTTTGCATATCTGACTAGATGTGTGAGTAACTCCATGGATGAGTGGCAGCGTGTGAGTGTCTGTATAGGTGTATGAGTGCATATGATAGTGTTGTATTGATGAGTGACTGTATGTATGAGTGATTCTATGGGTGACTGAGTGACTGAGTGTGTAGACCTAGGAATTAGTGTGTGCGTATGTAGTAACTGGTATTGGTGTGTCAATGGTTTCAAGAATGGTAGTCCGTATTTAACACTGGGTGTTTCTTAGGTTATATTAGAGTGTAAAGACGTGCATCGTATTATCACATGAATGATATCGTCAGTGATGTGATCAGTGATGTCAATTGAGATGTCATCAGTGATGTCATCAGTGATGTCATTTGAGACGTCATCAGTGATGTCATCAGTGATGTCACTGACCATTTCATGAATGATGTAATATGTGACATCATCAGCAGTGGATTGCGGGTGCGCGATATATAGTTAGTGCAACTAACTATATATGCGAATTTCAATGGTTTTGTGTGAGTAAAATAAGGTTTTGTAAATGCTAATTCCTATATGGTCTATAACCTATGGTTTTTTCAGTGAATTTTCAAGGTTTTGTAAATGCTAATTCCTAACTATATATGGTCTATAACCTAGGGTTTTTTCAGTGAATTTCAATGGTTTTTTAATAGCAAATATCAAAAGCTATAAAATGTATTCTTCTTTTAAAGGAAAAATATATTTTATATGTTTTTAATATAATTTTTTTACGTATATAATTTTTTTTTTAATTTTTATTTTTTATTTCGCTACCGGTCCGCGCACCGGGTAGCTTCCCGTTAGCTCAATATGGTGCCGCGAGCCGCTCCGCGCACCGGGAAACGTTCCGTTAGCGCAACTGCCGCGTTCGAAAACAACATCATGACGCGTCGCGTAAGCGCGACGCATCGCGTTGCCGCGTAATGCGTCTTATGACGCGCCGCGTTAGCGCACCCGGAAGTGCTTCGGAGCGCGAACCGGGGCGCGAAGCGCAGCACCCCGGAAGCACTCCGCATGCGTAGCGGGACACGTAACGTAAGCGGAAAAGGTCATGTGACCTGAAAATAACACTTTTCATTGGTTTAGAACATTTTTTTTCCCAAATGATGAAAGCCCCCACCTTTTTTCCTCACTCTGACTTTCAACTTTGTGAGAGGAAGACCTGTTTCTCATTATTCAGTGATGGCATCAGTAGTAGCTGCAGCTGGTGGACCCCCACCACCTCCACAACCACCTAGGAAAGAAGGACAACCTACACAGTTTCTTCCTAACCCAGAGGAAAAGGAAGAAGAAGAGGAAGAGGAGGTACAGCAGAGACAATTCTTGCCTGAACAGCCCCGGCAATCCCACCACAACGACAATTTTATTTGGCAATTTTTTTCTTTCCCTCGAGGCCAAAAAAAGGTCAATGCCTGGCATGTGACATGCCTCATTTGCAAAGCAGTTCTGTCCCGAGGCACAGACAAAAAGTATAGTTTCGGAAATTATACTATGCACCGCCACATGCAGAGGTGGCATCCAATTAACTACAGTGTTGCTGAGGTGCGTCACCTCCAAGAAAACCCACCAATTCCTGTGGCCAGTACCTCGTCACAGGAAAGTCTATCGGGACCAGAGGCGAGGGAGACGGTCCCAAGCAGTCAGAACAATTTTGCGCACATAAAGCTAGTGTGCATTTATTGTGGTGCACTACTTTGTTATGGGGAGAGGAGTGTCAATTTAATGAATAGAGCCTATGAAAACCACAAGTGCTCTAAACGCCCCAAAAAGTAATTATTTTTTTTTTCTCCTGTTGAGCACTTTGTAATGCCTGTTTTTAGTTGTTCCCCCTCAAAAAAAACAAAAGAAAATTAAAAATTGTTCAAAAAATATAAAAAAAAATTGTTCAGAAAAGTAATAAAAAAATATAAAACAACAAAAACAATAAAAAAAAAGTTCTTTTCAGAACTACCTCCCATTTATAAAAAATCGCTAAAATGTTTAGCACTCTGGCAATCTCTTTTTTTTGATTCGCTTCCCGGTTCGCGCGCCGGTGTGCGAACCGGAAGCGAACCAAAATAAAAATGAATAAAATAAAGAGTGAGTATAAGGGAAGGAGACAAAGAGAATAATGTTAAAAGAAAGACAGCTAGAGGGAGTAACACAGAGATACTGTATAATAGATAATTATACAAAGAAAAGATGTAAGAGGGTAACAATTGAGAAAAAGAAAATAGATAAGGAAGTGAAAGAAAAAAAGAGAGTAGATGAATAATAAACAAGAGTTACTTGGAGAATGTGAGTGAATGTTCAAATTAAAAAGAAAGTGTGTAAAGGATGTGGAGTGAGAGGTAGGGATAGAACCGGACTAAAACAACAACCCTGAGGGAAGGTGTTAAAAAAACAGTGAGTGAAAGTAAATAGGATTAAAACAAGGTGTATGATAGTGAATAAGGTTAAAACATGTGGAATGACAGAGAGAAAAAACAGAAAGAAGAAAAGAAGAAGTGACAGAAAAGGAATAATTGAAGCAGCAAAAAAATGTAAATAAGATAGTGTGCTTGAACTACAGGGAGAAAGCATAATGAACAACTAGTAAAAGAGTGAAGAGACAGAGACAGTGAGAGTAAGAGAGACAGACTGATTCAATCATCGAATTTATATAGCGCACTACATACCCGGAGGGTCTCAAGGCGCTGGGGGGGGGGGGATCTGCTACTGCTCGAACAACCAGGTCTTGAGTTGCTTCCTGAAGGCGAGGTGGTCCTGGGTCAGGCGGAGGTGGGTGGGGAGGGAGTTCCATGTCTTGGCGGCGAGGTAGGAGAAGGACCGTCCCCCTGTGGTGGCTCTACGGATGCGGGGGACGGCGGCGAGGGCGTAGCTGGTCGAACAAAGCTGGCGTTTGGGAGCGTAGAGGTTGAGGCGGCTGTTGAGGTATCCTGGGCCTTGGCTGTGTAGGGCTTTGTGTGCGTGGGTGAGGAGTCGGAAGGTAATTCTCTTGTTGATCGGGAGCCAATGCAGATCTCTCAGGTGTCCGGAGATGTGGCTGCAATGGGGGATGTCCAGGATGAGTCATGCTGAGGCGTTCTGGATCCGCTGGAGTCTCTTCTGGAGTTTGGCGGTGATTCCGGCGTAGAGGGTGTTGCCGTAGTCCAGACGGCTGGTGACGAGGGCCTGGGTGACCGTCTTCCTGGTCTCGGTGGGGATCTACCGGAAGATCTTACGTAGCATGCGCAGGATGTTGAAGCACGACGAGGAGACGGCGTTGACTTGTCTGGTCATGGAGAGGGAGGAGTCCAGGATGAAGCCCAGGTTGCGTGCGTGGTCTGTTGGTTTGGGTGCGCTGCCTAGGGCGGGGGGCCACCAGGAGTCGTCCCAAGCGGCGGGTGAGGATCCCAGGATGAGGACTTCCGTCTTATCTGAGTTCAGTTTCAGGCGGCTGTTCTTCATCCATTTGGCTACCTCTTTCATTCCTTCGTGAAGGTTGGCTCTGGCGGTGGCGGGGTCGTTGGTAAGGGAGAGGATCAGCTGGGTGTCATCGGCATAGGAGATGATGTTGAGGTTGTGCTGGCGTGCGATGTCTGCGAGGGGGCTCATGTAGATGTTGAAGAGGGTTGGACTGAGCGAGGAGCCTTGAGGGACGCCGCAGATGACTTTGGTGGAAATTACAAAAAACAATTTGATGGACAGAATGTAGATCAATGTCTTAAATTCACCCCAGTACAAGGTTCTGGGCCTAAATCCATCGTTTTTTGCACTCCACACCACCCTGGGTCAGATAATGGCTTTATGCAAATCAGCTCTGACCCTGTGCCCCATGGGAACAGTCCAGTCCGAACTACAACAGCCATATCTTTCCCAGACCGGAATCAAGCATCCGAGGACCAGACCGGTTTCGAGGTAACACCTCTCATCAGCCCGGCTAGCTTGACTCCAGTGGTGTGGAGGCTCTGGGACCCACGTCTGAGCTACCACAGTACACTCAGGGAGAAAATTACAAAAAACTATTTGATGGACAGAATGTAGATCAATGTCTTACATTCACCCCAGTACAAGGATCTGGGCCTAAATCCATCGTTTTTTGCACTCCACACCACTCTGGGTCAGATAATGGCTTTATGCAAATCAGCTCTGACCCTGTGCCCCATGGGAACAGTCCAGTCCGAACTACAACAGCCATATCTTTCCCAGACCGGAATCAAGCATCCGAGGACCGGACCGGTTTTGAGGTAACACCTCTCATCAGCCCGGCTAGCTTGACTCCAGTGGTGTGGAGGCTCTGGGACCCACGTCTGAGCTACCCCAGTACACTCAGGGAGAAAATTACAAAAAACAATTTGATGGACAGAATGTAGATCAATGTCTTACATTCACCCCAGTACAAGGATCTGGGCCTAAATCCATCGTTTGAAACCGGTCCGGTCCTCGGATGCTTGATTCCGTTCTGGGAAGGACATGGCTTTTGTAGTTCGGACTGGACTGTTCCCATGGGGCACAGGGTCAGAGCTGATTTGCATATCGCCATTGTCTAACCCAGGGTGTTGTGGGGTGCAAAAAAACGATGGATTTGGGCCCAGATCTTTGGACTGGGATGAATGTGTGACATTGATCCACATTCGGTCCATCACCTGTTCTGTTTGCAATTGCCGCCCTAAGTGCGCTGGGGATGCCCAGACGTGGGTCCCAGGCACTCCACACCACTGGAGTCAAGCTAGCCGGGCTGATGAGAGGTGTTACCTCGAAACCGGTCCGGTCCTCGGATGCTTGATTCCGTTCTGGGAAGGACATGGCTTTTGTAGTTCGGACTGGACTGTTCCCATGGGGCACAGGGTCAGAGCTGATTTGCATATCGCCATTGTCTAACCCAGGGTGGTGTGGGGTGCAAAAAAACGATGGATTTGGGCCCAGATCTTTGGACTGGGATGAATGTGTGACATTGATCCACATTCGGTCCATCACCTGTTCTGTTTGCAGATGACTTTGGTGGCTTCAGATCTGAACGGAGGGAGGCGGACTCTCTGTGTCCTTCCGGTGAGGAAGGAGATGATCCACTCCAGTGCCTTCTCCTGGACTCCGACGTTGCTGAGGCGTTGTACTAGGGTACGGTGGCAGACAGTGTCGAAGGCCGCGGAGAGGTCGAGGAGGATGAGGGCCGCTGTTTCTCCGTTGTCGAGCAGCGCTCGGATGTCATCGGTGACTGCGATCAGGGCGGTCTTGGTGTTGTGGTTGGCCCAGAAGCCAGACTGCGAGGGGTCGAGGGATCCGTTCATCTCGAGGAAGGCGGCCAGCTGCTTGTTGACGGTCTTCTCGATGACTTTTGCAGGAAACGGGAGCAGCGAGATGGGGCGGTAGTTTTTGAGGTCCGTGGGGTCAGCCGATGGCTTCTTGAGTAGGGCGCTGAGTTTGGCGTGCTTCCAGCTCTCCGGAAGGTAGCGGTGTCGAAGGAGGTGTTGATGATGTCTCGCAGGTGGGGTGCGATGACAGCGTCGGCCTTGTTGAAGACGCGGTGAGGGCAGGGGTCGGTCGGAGATCCGGAGTGGTTGGAGTTCATCGTGCGGACGGTGTCATCAGTGCTGATTGGAGTCCAGGCGCGGAGGATGGTGGTGGGGGGTGGTGGTTCGGTCGTGGTGTACGTTGGTTGAGTGCTGAAGCTGTTTTGTATGTCCGCGATCTTGTTGTGGAAGTAGGAGGCGAGGGAGTTGCAGAGGTCTTGCGAAGGGGTGATGTCATTGTTTCCGGCGTTGGGGTTGGAGAGCTCTTTGACGATGTTGAAGAGTTCTTTGCTGTTGTGTGCGTTGTTGTCCAGTCGTTCCTTGAATGCAGTTTTCTTGGTGGCGCGGATGAGTTGGTGGTGTTTCCGGGTGGCGAGCTTGAGGGCAGTCATGTTGTCCGGTGTCGGGTCTCTGCGCCAGGTTCTCTCGAGGGCTCAGCAGTTCTTCTTGGAGCTCTGGAGTTCGTCGGTGAACCATGGGGCTTTCTTGCTGCCGGGTCTGCTGGGCGGGATCCTCAGGGGGGCGAGCTCGTCTGCGCAGTGGCTGATCCACTTCGTGAGGTTGGAGGCCGCTTGGCTAGGGTTCGTTGTGCTGGTGGGAGGGTTAATGCTCAGGGAGGACGCGAGCTGGTCGGCTGTGATCTTGTTCCAGTTCCTGCGTGCAGCCTGTTGCTGGTGGTGGTGGGTCGTGGTCCTTGCGAAGCTGAAGTGGAGGCAGCTGTGGTCCGTCCAGTGGAGTCTGGTGGCGTGGCTGAAGGCGATGTCCTTGCTGGATGAGAAGACGGGGTCGAGTGTGTGTCCGGCGTAGTGGGTGGGGGTGGTCACCAGTTGCTTGAGTCCCAGATTGGCGAGGTTGTCCAGCAGGGTGGTGGTGTTGCGGTCGTTGTTGTTCTCCAGGTGGAAGTTGAGGTCCCCTAGGAGGATGTAGTCAGCGGAGAAGAGGGCGTGTGGGCTGATGAAGTCAGCGATGTCTTCGCGGAATTGTGTGCGTTGTCCTGGGGGTCTGTAGATGAGGGTGCCTCTGAGGGTGGTCTTGGGGTTGATGTGGACTTGGAAGTGCAGGTGCTCGGCGGTTGTGAGGGTGTCATCGGTGTTGGTCGTGATGCGGATGGTGTTCCTGTGGACGATTGCGATGCCTCCTCCGGTGTGGTTGATGCGGTCCCTTCGGATGATCTTGTAGCCGTCTGGGATGGTGATGGCGATGTCAGGCGCGGAGGAGGCGTTCATCCAGGTTTCCGTGAAGAAGGCGACGTCTGGGGCTGTGGTGTCGAGCAGGTTCCAGATCTCGATGGCGTGCCTGTGGACGGAGCGGGTGTTGAGCAGGATGCATTTCAGGTGGCTGCTGCTGTTGGTCGTCGGGGTCTTAGGCACTGCGGGAGTCGTGCAGGTCCGGATGCAGGTGAACTTGCAGGAGTTGCAGCAGAAGGGTCCGTGGGTGCGTCTCGGGGTGGCCCGGTAGCAGCCTGGGGCACGGCCGGCGTTGAGTGCGTTGAGGGTGGCGGCGTTGTACGTCCGGCGGGGGCCAGGGGTCCTGGCACTGGGCGCGGTCCAGGCGCGGACGGGCGCAGACGGGCTTACCTTTGGCGCACCTTCGGCGCTCATGCAGCTCGCCCGCTGCGCGTCAACGCTGCACGTTTGCCACTCTGCCATAAGAGGAGAGTGGGGGGGTGGAGCGAGGGAGGGGCAGCTGGGAGGCGGGAGCGGGCGGCGAATGGGAAGGCTCGAGGTGGAAGGGGGCAGGGCCGCAGGGGATCAGCGGCGGGGAGGTGGCGGGAAGCGCGGCGGGGACACAGCGGGAAAAACGGCGGACTGGGCAATAATAAACAAATAACAGAAAAAGGCTGGGCACAGCAGGGGAAAGCAGCACTAACACAGGAAACAACGAGCAACAGGGGAAAAGTCGCGTAGGCAGCAGGAAGCGGTGCTGCGCTCCGCTCCAGAAACTGACACCACGCCTAGTCAGGAGCACAGCTGCGAGCAGCGGCGGGAACGGGGCAGCCTGGGCACACCCACGGGGAGTGTGCGCGGTGCGTGGTGGAGTGACCGGCCCAGAGGGACAGAGGATTGAAAAGGAGTGAGGAACTATGAGAACAGAGGGACTGACAAAAGGAGTGGAAGGAGTGGAGTAAGTAAGTCATTGAAAAGGAATGAGGGAAAAAGCAAAGGAAGGAAACGGAGGGTTAAGGAAATAAAGCAGTGGAACTAATAGAAGTTGAATGTGATAGAGATGTAAGGGAAAGAGTACTAAATACTTACTTTATAGTTGTTGTTAACTCCATCACTTATAATTTTTTTACTTTCAATCTGTGAAAGAAAGAACAAAAATTTGAAAAATATTCAAACATGTATTTAAAAAATAGAAAAGACAAGGCATAAGGTTAAAAATCATACAATTTTACGAAAAAGGAAAGTTAGAAATAAACATTCAGTAAGGAAAATAAAGTAATGGTGAAAGACAGACAGAGTCAACAAGAAATAGAAATAGAGTAAATTACTAAGAGAATAAAAAGGAGGATAGATTCAGTGACAGAAAAGAAGGATAGAAGAGAAAAATAAACTGAAGATGTGTAAGATACTAAAAGAATGTGAGTAAGGTAAACAAAATAAGGAAAGGGTGAATAAGGAAAAGAGAGTGAGGGAGAGATGGGACAGAGAAAGTGAAGGAAAGAGTGTCAGATACAGACTGAGTGAAGCAACAAAGAAAGATAAATGAGTGAAGGTGAGTTATACTAACTGATTGCAACAAAAAAGGAGAACCCAAAAATATTTAATTTCGAAAACAAAGGGAGAAAAGATGGAAAAGAGAAGCGAAGCAGAGGGTCTAAAAGCTAGAAAATGGTGCATGAGAGAAAAGAAAAAAGCAGAGTTGGAATAAAGAAACAAAGGTTGAAAGTTAAGTGAAGTTAGAGAACAATGGTGAAAGAGAATAAAACAAAAGGCAATGTGAGTATGTAAAGAGGATTGATATAAGGTAGTAAAAGACAAGTGAGCACGAGACAAGACGAGTACAAATTAAAAATCACAATACAAAATATAGAATTAATTATACATGTTAAATGGTTTATTTTTGCTGTTCTCAGAATATATCAAATTTCACTAAAAACAGTGAGTTGAAGGTATTCATCATATAACAGCGGGGAAAAAAAACCACAATCAAAATGATTGTGTTTAAAAAACCCATATAATATAACAAATCAGAAATCAGAACTCATCAAAAGTACACTTACTTTCCATGACGTCGAATGATATGCTATGAACAGCTTATACTCTGTTGTGCTCCAAAAAATCAGTGCCCGCCACTTTCTGAAAGAAAAGCTCTTTTTTTTTTGTAATATGTTAGAAACAATAAATGACTTTTCGCTCTATACCGCACTTCTCCTCAAGGCCAAATCGTGCAAGAGCCATTTTAAACTCTTCGAATTCCTCAAAGCAAATCCCGTTTTTTTCTTTTTCCCCGACTTTCAGAAAGAAACCGTCCAAAATCACTTTCACAATCTTGTACTAATAATATCTCCCTTTCTAGTTTACTCATGTTTCACATTTCCTATAACATTGATACCACTTACTATGAGGCGCACTTACACTACCTCTATGACTTTTCCAATTTTTTCATTCTCTTGATCTCAGTTACTAACAAAGCAATTTAAAACAACAGAGTAAATCATATCAACTCTTTGAATCATTATAGGCCAGTTATGTACCTCTATGACTACTTTACATTTTTATTTATTATGATCACTCTAATTCACAAAGCTATTTAAAACAGCAGACTAAAATTCATCAACTGCTCCAATCTTCGTAGGCCACTTTCCTTCCCTAAAATTTTGGTTGTAAAAACACTGGGTAAGAATTTTTTAAGTCAAAAGGTAAACGTTTTTTGAAAGTTAAAACAGAATCATTGCAGAATGACCAGCCGTTTCCAGATTTTAAATAAGCTGTGTAATGTCCAGAAGTTGTTGAAGGACCGTCATGATATATAATTGCTACAGTTACAAAAGTCCGTCCTGATATTGACAACTGTGAAGTCACAAAATTTTTAATTAAAGTTGTCAATTTAGTTCCATCAGACCTACATCGTTGGAACATTAAAATGACATACTGGCCATAACTTCGTATAAATAATGTGGACATCATTGCAGACTTACATTGGCTACACTCCATGTTTTGATCAGCTGCTTTTACTAGCTTATTAAAGGATACTGATTTACTGTCAGGCAAAGTTAAATATATAAATCTTTCTGAGTCTACACTAGTAGTACAGTTCTCGCAGTCATGCTGCCATTGATAAGAAAGGCCAAACAGATAATCTACATCTACACCTTCATCTTGCAAAACATCAAGCATATACATTAAAAACTCCTGACAATCCTGCTGAATATTTTGAGAGAATTGCGTTTGACCTGAACATTTGTCTAAGAGATTTCGAATTTCAGACACACTTTCTATTTTTCTTCTATCAGTGCTACATTTCTCCAACACAGAATTTAACAAACAGCAAAATCTTTGATCCGAATTGACCACAATCTGTTCTTTTAATGTTTCTAGAGAAAAGACAACATTAACCACTACATTGGGGAGGCGCTAGGGGGCGCAAAGCGACATGGCTGCCTGAGCTGCAGCTCCGCCGGGCGATCAACAAAGATGTGATCGTTGCCGGTATCGCTCCCGCTGCCCGCTCTCCAGACATTGGCAGGTGGGGGAAGATGTCCTGCACCGACTGCGGTGCGGCACACGCTCTGAAGAACGACTAATTAAGAACTTGCACGCCGAGTACGACTTTGGCGCTTCGGACTGCCTGACAAGATGGCCGGCGCAAACGGACAGCCGACACACAAGAGAGGAGCCAGCGGCGTATAATCACCCTCCCACGCCGGCACTGTCACCACGGGGGTAGGAGGCTGCTCCCTGTACCTTCCGGTGCAGATAACTCGTCTCTGACCCAGGCGGATGATCGGTAGCTTCTGCTGCGTCCCCACGCAAGATGCCTGACAACATGGCGGCGACCAGTAACGAACGGGGGAGACTGCCGCCTTTTCACCGGTAGCTACGGACCTGCCCCACTCTGACTGTTTTACCGGCGGGATACAGCGTTCTCTGCTGCCTACAGAGCTGCTGTGCGGGCATGATCTGCGCACGTGCTGCGCAAGCTGTGATGAGTGGGCAGATCAGTGTGGAGTAGGTGAGGTCCCATAACACGTGAACACTACCCCGGGTGCGGTGTAACCGGGGTGGAGGTCTGCACGTAAGCCTAGCGTTGACTACATTGATGCCTGAACTGGCGCGTGCCTGGTGACTAGCCACATAGCGTTGCACCGCAGCGTGAGATTACCACTGGAAATCTCCTGAATGACCACAAGACTGGGTGACTGGCTGTGAGTGCCCCTTCATAATCCGGGGGACAATATCGTGTGCGTCCAAGGTGCACTCTGTGTGGTGCATCACGGCAGCGGCGGCCAGGGTCACGAGGGCGTCTGGGCCCACTAGCAAGAAGGCGACCTCCCCAACCGCCAAAATGGGAAAGCCAGATAAACAACAGCAAAAAATATCGTTTGAGAATAAGAAAGCGACGAAGCCCACGGGTGATGTGCTGGACGACAGTGATCATGCTGGACCTGCGACGAACAATAACATAGAGAAGATTTTGTTGGCGATCCAATCCAACTTGCAGGATATAAATGGCAAGCTGGATAATCTGACTTGCAGGATGGACAGCATAGCCGCTCGACAGGAGAAACACGGCGAACGTTTAGACGAGGCCGAGACAAGAATTTCCGCAGTCGAGGATGAAGCGCGGGCCTCCACCTCAAAGTGCGCAGGGATGGAACGTCTCCTGGAGGTGATCAAAGCGAAGGAGGAGGATTTGGAAGCGCGTTCGAGGCGCAATAACCAGCGCATCACGGGCTTGCCGGAGACTACCAACACAGGGAGGATGGAGACCTACATTGAGAATCTGTGCAAGGATCTGTTTGGAGCGGAGGCCTTATCACCACTTTTCATCGTGGAGCATGCGCATAGATCACTGGCCCCAAAACCACCGCCTGGTGCTACACCGAGACCGATAGTGGCGCGGATCCTCAATTATCGAGACAGAGACGCGATCCTTCGTCTTGCGAGGGAAAAGGGGAAAATTCAACATCAAGGTAACTCCTTGGAGTTCTACCCGGACCACACGGTGGCGGTCCAACAGGCCCGGAAGGAGTACACCGCCGTGAAGGCCAAACTACGTGACTTAAACATTGTATACTCAATGCTATATCCAGCAAAACTCAGGGTGGTATGGGAGGAGAAAGTGATTGTGCTGGCGACTCCAAAGACGGCCCAAGACTTTGTCAAAAAGGTGCAGCGCGAGACGAGGGAAGGCTCGCAGAATGACCAGCATCATGACTCGGATTGACACCAGGGGCTGGATTCCACGTCCACCAGCGGTGAGTTGTACTGTACTATTCGCCTATGAGTGTTGTACCATGGCCGCAGACATGTGCTCTGATAGAGCAAGCTGGCACTGGACTCCTACGTAAAGTGTTCTAGAGATGGTGCTGTACTGTCAGGAGTGCTGGATAGTGGGCGACTGTTGGGGCAGCCAGGTTTGTAGATCGTTGGTATAATGTAAATATAGCTTATAGTTTATGGCTGACCCGCGTTTCGCCATGCCCCCCCTCACACTGCACTGGCTGATGAAGGAGAAGTGTCAGGGCGCCATTTTACGGACTAGGACCAGGTGGACTTGGGCCCGCCCTCCGCCATCATTTATATATCCTCTCATAATAGACACTGAAGTGAGGAGATCATGTGTACTCAAAGCACGGTGACTGATGGACCTTGCGAAATGTAGGCCGGCACCTATGCACCTGCTTCTACATGCCTAACACAATGCTAATATTACAGGTCGCTCACATACTATATGTGATAAAGGGTACGCTGGGCGAGATGTGGACTGTACTGCTTGCCGAAATCTGCTGTACTTGGCGGGTGATAGTTCTGCCATTCACATGTTGATACCGTTGTACCGCTGTTGGTGTGTTCTTGGGGAGTGTTGGGGGCGGCGGTGAATGATCACTTGAATTGCGTTACTAGACTGTTTCTATAGCATCGCCTGCACCCATCTATCGGGTGGAGAGTTGTGCTCCTAGCGGACCTCCGTGAGGGTAAAACCCAATAAGAGTTCTGACCGGGCACTGTATTTATGGTTAAAAGTTCTGGGGAATGGTGCACTGAAGGGGCAAGGCTTCGGCAGGTTGGGGATGCTGGAGTGGGTGGGCAGAGGGGTGGGGGGTTGTTTACATGTATGCAGAGACCGACAGTATTCAAGACAACTATCCTTTTTGTTCCCCCAAAGGCACAGACTACCACTGTAGTGCTCGAGCATTGTGCGGTAGATATGCTAACGGTCCTTGCAGTGTTGCACTGGGTAAAACTGACAGGTATTGTTTTGAGCGATATTGATGGGTACTAGAGGTACAGGTAGGAGAAGTTTGAACATTCTTACCTGGAACATTAGAGGGTTCTCCCAACCTCGTAAAATCAGACAGATATGCGCAAGCCTGGAGAGGTGGAATGTAGATATTGCTTTCATACAAGAGTCACACCTGGCACCACACACTCATCAACAACTGGGATCAAGATGGGCGGAGGCGACCTACATGGCCTCCTACTCTTCATATTCTAGAGGGGTGATAACATTGATTAAGCGGGGGTTGGCTTCGAAACACGCCACATCACGCAGGATCCCTCTGGTAGATTTGTTTTGGTATCGGGTGTCTTGAGGGGACAGAAAGTGACGTTGTTAAATGTATATGGCCCTAACACGGACGCACCAGACTTCTACCGCGGACTCTGGGATCACTTGCAAAAACATACTAGTACACACATACTATGCGGGGGGGACTGGAACGTGACTCTACGGGACGGCTTAGACCGCTCACCCAATTCACTGGAACAGCACAAGCAGTCACGTCTATTGGTGGGGCACATGATGAAAGACCTGGCATTAGAAGATCTCTGGAGGCTGAAGCACTCTGAAGCATCAGGAGCTACGCACATAACAGCGTCACATAACAGCTGGTCCAGGTTGGATTACTGGCTAGGCACTAAGAACATGGCGCTATGGGCTCGTCAACTGCAGGTCTTACCCCGCACGTTGTCGGACCATAACCCGGTCCTGTTGCAACTGGAAATTCCACAATACACACCCCCTCCCTTTCAATGGCGCTTCAATACACAGGCCCTCACTGACGCTATATATGCAGACACCATTAAAAAAGCGATTAGAGACTACTTTGACATTAACGAAAAGACAACTGACGACCCGTGTCTTCTATGGGAGGCATTTAAAGCCACGATCAGAGGGGTATGCATTAGCACCACAATAGGGGTACTGAAGGATATTAGGGGCCAACTTCACCGTTGTGAGCAGCAGATGAGGGACTTGGAATCGAAGTATGAGACAACTCAGGATGTTTCCCTTCTATCTAAGCTGCGCGAAGTACACACTGAACACGCAGACTTCCTGGAGTCCGAAATAAAATACAGGGATCGCAAGCATGTGGCTAAATCCTTTGGAGAAGGGGGAAGGCCAGGGGCAGCGCTAGCCCGCAAAATCTGTGAGGGCCGAGGTCCGACAGCAGTACTCAAAGTGAGGTCTAGGGAAGGCATACTGCAAACACACGCTACAGACATATTGAAATGCTTCGTCGACTCCTTTGGGTCGCTATATCAGTCACAACCCACAGCACCAGCGGCAGACACATATGATTATCTACACAATGTGGCGATTGGCTGGCTCTCGGATGCACAGAGGGAATACCTAGCTAGGCCCATCACGGTGGAAGAGGTGACTTAGGTGATAGAATCTCTACCGAACGGTAAGGCGCCAGGCCCTGACGGGTATACCTCAGAATTTTACAAGCAATATGCGGACATTCTTGCACCGCACTTGGTGGTCATGTATGGCACCTCATTTGAAAAATCATTGCTCCCCCCCACGCTGCGCGAGGCCATGATAATCGCTCTCTTTAAACCGTCCAAAGACCCGGAGGAGTGTGACTCGTACAGACCGCTGTCCCTTATCAATGTGGACTCCAAAATCCTTGCGAAACTTATAGCGAGGCGTCTGTCCCCACTGATGACTAGTTTAGTCCTGCCGGACCAATCTGGCTTTGTGCCAACCAGATCAACCGCGCATAACACCAGGTCACTGTTTGCACTCTCACATTATCTTCAACCCTCTGTTAAGGCGGTGGCTGTCATGCTTGACGCCGCGAAAGCATTCGATTCCATTGAATGGCGCTACATGATTACCGTCCTGAATAGAATGGGGTTCCCTAAGCGATTCGTGCAATGGGTCTCTTTGCTATATACTCAGCCGTGTGCCAGGGTTAAAATTAATGGCTATGTGTCGGACAAATTTGCAATTGAACGTGGTACGAGGCAGGGCTGCCCGCTCTCGCCTCTCCTGTTCACACTGGCACTGGAGCCCCTAGCCTGTCTGGTACGTCAGAACTACAAAGAATCTGCTTTGCAATTTATAGCCAGACCACTGCACATTTCGCTATATGCGGATGATATGTTGCTCTATGTACGTGACCCAGAGACCCATCTCAACCCATTGCTAAGGGAATACATCAGATTTGGCGGGCACTCGGGGCTAGCAATAAATTGGGCTAAATCCTCTATTATTCCCCTTACGGACACCACGTCCTCCTTTGTTGTGGATTTCCCGTTAGAGTGGCAACAGGACCCGATTAGATATCTGGGGGTAATGTATCACAGAGACCCAGAGGAGGTACTGCGTGCGAACTATGGGGTGGTACTCTCAAAACTAGAGGACAGCATCCAGCGCTGGATACGCTTGCCACTATCGCTAGCCGATAGGATAGCAATAGTTAAAATGAACGTATTGCCCAAATTGTTATACATGTTTAACAACATACCAATCACACCGCCACAAGCAATATTCCGTCGCATGAACTCCATGGTGAGGACCCTGATATGGGCGGGCAAACAGGCCCGCGTTGACCTGCAGACTCTGACACTCCCGTTTGCACAAGGTGGCTTCAGTGTACCCGACTTTCTTCTATTCTACCTCTGCGCGCAGGCGCAATATGCGGCATACTGGTACCATACAATCCCATACATCACACATGCGGCTATAGAGGAGAGCGATGCACATCCTGTTCCCCTCTCAGCAATAATCTCACATACACGACCTCCCTTACATGTCAGGGATATAAACACCGTGGATACTACGATCAAAGCGTGGCACAGACTTGGACAACTGGCGCATAAAGTCCCACTGTATGCCCCGGCCATGCCATTGCACCATCACCAGGCACTGTCAGTTACGGGGGAAGGAATCGGAATGTCCTTGCTGAGTAAGGCTGGCATTGACAAGCTGGGGGATGTATTTCAAGGGGGCACATTTACAAGCCTGGATCAACTGACTTATATAAAGAACCAAACACCCATGTTTCGCTTTACATATTATAGGCTGTCCAGAGCATTGAGGGAACACTATCCGACATTTCCATCGGAACCAGAATGCCTTGCACCACTGCAATTATTGATCACAACTAACGACTTATCCCACCTGGTGTCTAGACTGTACTCAGCTGCACAAACGGAAATAGCAGGACACACACTGAAGGCCAAAGAGCGATGGGATACAGTTCTAGACACGCCATTGACAGATGAGGAGTGGACGAGCACCTGCGCCCTGACACAAATATTGACACCTAACGGTAATTTAAGAATTATTCACTTTAAATTTCTCCACCAGATTTATTACACGCCAACGAAACTGCTTAGATTCGGGTTACAGGAAGAGGACAGGTGTAAAAGATGCAACAGGGAGGGAGCGGGTTTTGCACACTTGGCCTGGGACTGCGCCAAAATAGCAGGGTATTGGGAAGAGGTCACTGCCACGTTATCTGTCATACTGGAGGAAGAGGTGCAGTGCACGCCCAAGGTCTGTTTATTGGGTATAGTACCGCAATTTAGAGCATTGAAACGCAGGTTTTGTGCGATAGCCTTATTGTTAGCAAAACGGCAGGTGGCGAAATGCTGGCACAGTCGGAAGGTGCTGACAAAGAAAATATGGTTGCATGACATGTCCACCTGTCGTGACAAACTACAAACTTATGAGGAGCAACTGCCAGCAAAGTCCAGGCCAAAGAATGTTTGGTGTTATTTGGAGGATTACCTCACCTCACTACAGGATGGTGAGGAAGATGAGCACCTCGATTGCATAAGTTAGGTATGGTGACGCTTGGGGCACGAGATAGAGCCAAGAAGTGGCGGTCTGTCGGTGGGAACTAGAATAGGAGTCACAGTTGGTGTTTAGTATGTAAAAGGAAGCACTGTACGGTCTTAGTTGGGGTATGTTCTCTGTTTTTGTTACCTATAAAAGAAGAAAATGTAAGACTCACGTCTTGTTGTCAGCAAATAGCCGAACAGGAGGCACATGGGGTGGCTCGACATTTCAGTGCAGAAATGGTTATATACAATACGAATATGCTTTGAGGAATGTTCATACAAACGTAGAGAGCCGGCCCCCGGGTTGTAGGCTCATGCTGTGTAAACTACTTGTGTTAATAAAGGTCTTACACAAAAAAAAAAACAAAAAAAAAAAAAAACACTACATTAGCATAGCAGTTGACACCAGAACTATTTTCAAATTGAAAACTAACAACATCTTGAACAGCATCCATTTTCTTTCTGCTTACAATTTCGGGTTCATCGACTTTTCGTGTTTTTGCTACAATCTCCCTACTATTGGTTACATTTCTTCGTTTCCGGCCTACCACACGTTTTTCAAACAAAGGATATTGAGGCAAATGTGGCGCATACTCTCTTCTTAACCTATTGTATTCCTTAACACAATCTAGATCTGCACAAATGTTTGTCTCATCACACTCAATCAAGTACAATCCAGATAAAGTTCTGACTCATGATAATGCCACATAAGCCATACCCTCCTTGAACACAGACCTGCCAATATTCACCAAAGCACTGTCTACACTTAAACCTTGCGATTTATGGATTGTCACCGCATATGCCAAGCAAACAGGAAACTGCTTACGGCGAACATATAAGTCTTTAACAAGCAAAAACCTAGCAGAGCAACAACCAATTTGCTGTACATCCTCAATGCCATCAAATTTAATTTTTATAAATTCAATTCCATCTCTATTTCTGTATTTCTCAAAATCAACAACATTACCCATTGATCCATTTACCAGACCTCTTTCAACATTTAAATTCCTTCTCAAAATAATACGGCAGTTTAAGCACACATTCAGAGTCTATTCAAAACCAGCAGTCTTAGATATAGTCTTCTCTAAAGAATCAATTTTAGATTTCACATTTTCAGACAAAATAATTGTTGCTCCCATATGCTCAATTCTGTCAATAGCTTCCAGTTTCACTATGTCTTGGTTTTCTAAATTTAACATTTTGTTGTTGAAGATGGAACATTCTTGCAGAGTTGGCATCAAACCTATCCCAGATTTCTTCTCAGTAATTTTCTGAAAAATATTCTCTGGCAGAACGTCTTCATCTGGATACAAATTTGACAATAATCGTGCATGTAAAGCTTCCTTCCCATGCTCGGTCACTTTTCCGATTCTAACATCTTGTAGAATATTCTTATAATCTTCATCCTTCGCCTGACGCATATTTTCACGCAGTTCAGTATAATTGAAGTTTAACCATATATTAACGTTGCCAATGCTCCCTAGGCACTTCCTGGTATCTTCATGCGTAAGTAGTTTAAACACTGGTTGTCCTTTCACTGGTGTCAGCTGCAGAAGATCACCGAAAACAATGATGCGTTTGCCACCAAATAACACATCATACTCTGTTTTAAGAACTTCTTGCATTCTCAAGGGGAGGGTGGGGGGGTGGTAGAAGGGAAAAAAAATCCTCATTTGTGCTCCTCAACTGTTCGCTTAAATATTCAATATTATGACTTTTTACTAAAACAGGCTATTTTCATGCTAGGTCTAAGGAAACTCTATATAAATACAAAAAAACGAAGGGTGTCAGGAGAAGATGCAAACTATGACATGCACTAAATTCTTGTCCTGGAACGTAAATGGCCTGCGCGTGAGAGGTAGACGTGAGCGAATACTACAATATCTGAGAGACTCACCGGCGCAGGTCATAGTGTTGCAGGAAACACACCTTCTTAAAACAGAAGCAAATATTATATTAAAAAAACATAGATGGATCGATAAATTTTGCTCCACAAACCATAACGCCAACGTAAGAGGGGTAGTGTTTATCTTTAAAAAATCTGCAAAGGCAGAAATATTAGAGAGCAAGGAAGATCAAACAGGGAGATGGCTAATGATAAGAGTTTCGCTTGATGGTCATACTAGAGTTTTGGTGGGATATTATGGTCCAAACTCGGATGACCCATCACATCTAGATGCAATAAGGATTCAATTACTAACAGTGCAAGACCCAATAATCTGGATGGGTGATTTTAATATTGTGCTCGATCCCAAACTAGATAAATCAATAAGATCGAAAAATATTGGTTCGATCAAATCTAGGGAAACATTAAAAGCAATTATGGCACACATGGGTCTGGCTGATCTTTGGAGAGAAAAAGCGGGTAAGAAGATTGGGGTGTCCTATAAGAACAGCAGGTTTAAACACAAATCTAGAATAGACTATGCCTTTTTCAGTTATTGTCTAAAAGATACTCTAGAATCAATAGAATACCTTCCATCTCATCTGTCAGATCATTCGGCATTAGAGTTTACTCTTAAGGCTGAAACCTCCATCAAACACCCTTCATGGTCCTTTGATAGGACACTCCTACTTGAAGTAGAGGAAATCAACTTCCTAATTAAGGAGTCTATAACCTTCTTCGATTTAAATAGAAACTCAGCCACCCCAACAATCATCTGGGAGACATTTAAAGCGTTTATAAGAGGACAAATTACTAACAGAGCTTCCTATAGACGAAAGCTATACTTTGACAAGATAAATAGAATAGAAAAAGGCATGAAAACCTTAGAGTCAAAAACATCCTCACCCTCAAGTACAGCTGAAGAACAAGAACAAATGGCTGAGTTGAAAGCAGAATTAGAACAAATACTGCAGGAGAGAATAAATAGAAGGTGGGAAGCGAGTAAATCTTCCCAATTTGAGTTTGGAGAAAGTGCTGGAAAAAATTCTGGCTTGGAAAATGAAATCTGATAAAGCCCTAAACTACATCAGGGAAATTAAGATAGAAGGTGAGTCTGAGACAAGAACTACCAGTCCTGAGATAGGAAGAGCATTTCTTGAATTTTTTCAGATCATCTACAAAGAGGATCTCCCCAATGATTCAAACGCAAGAGATAGCTGGTTGGAAGCCATTACATTACCAAATTTCTCAACGACCCAGAGCAAATCATTAGAATCAGTCATCACACAAGAGGAGGTGAAAAAAGCTATCAGTCAAATCAAGAAAGGCAAAGCGGCAGGCCCGGATGGGTTGCCGGGAGAGATCTACAAAACACTTGAGAACGCCATTATACCAATATTAATTGAACTCTTTAATGGCATTCTATTGGAAGAACAGCCTATGCCTAAATCTTGGGGCGAAGCCACAATTGTCCTCATTCCCAAACCAGGGAAATCCCCATTAGAGTGTGGGTCATACAGACCAATATCGTTACTTAACAACGACTATAAAATTTTTACAACTATAATCGCCACAAGACTGGCTAGCATTATTGGTACTGTAATCCATCAAGATCAGAAAGGATTTATTAAGGGGCGACAATTAGCTGAGCTAACCCGTGAGCTAATAGGGGCTATAGATATTGCCACCGCTTTTTCTCTCCCTTTGGCTACCCTGACTCTAGACGCAACTAAGGCGTTTGACAGAGTTAACTGGCTCTATCTAAATGATGTCCTAAAAAAATTTTACTGTGGCGAAGTGTTCTGCAGAATGATTAAACAGCTATATAACTCACCGTCAGCTAGGTTGCTGGTTAATGGGTCCTTGACTGAAGCATTTAATATTACAAGAGGTACAAGGCAGGGCTGCCCGCTTTCCCCTCTCCTATTCGACTTATACATCGAGCCTTTTGCCCAGGTGTTAAGGGAAGAGGTGGACATTTCACCCTTCTGTTTCGGAGACTGGGAAAGACGGGTAGCACTGTATGCAGACGACATACTAGTGTTTACAGCTGATCCAGTCAAGGCATACCCAGTGGTTATACAACGTGCTGTAGAATTTGGCCATGTCTCAGGGTACGACATAAATTCGAGCAAGAGTGAGATCATGGCATGGAACCTACCCAATTTAGATCTCAGGATTAATATCTCATCCTCAATGCGGTATTTGGGAATCAAAATAACTCAAGATGTCGGCACCCTTGCACAAACTAATTTGGAAAGAATACACAGTGAAAGCAAAAGACTCATGAAATCTTGGACACACCTGCCTCTCTCTATAACAGGAAGGGTTAACTTAGTCAAAATGTGTATTCTCCCAAAATTCACCTTTATTTTTAACACTATCCCAATAACTATGAACACCAAAATGTTGGAAAAATGTCAAAGAGAAATCAACTCATTTATATGGAATTACAAGACTACAAGAATATCATGGAAGAAGCTCAGAAGAAGAAGAGAAAAAGGGGGCCTTGCACTACCGGACCTAATGTTCTATTCATGGGCCTTTCAGATGTCCTATTCTAGAATGCTTCTCAAAATGCCATCTAATCTACCTAGTACATCCATGTATGGAGCCATGCTAAAGGAGACAAATCTTGCAGCAGATGGCTTTATGTTTAAATTTGGTAGTCAAACATTCTTCAAAAATATAAAACTGAAAACACTACACTCATGGGCCAAAAAATGGTTTAACATCAGGAAAAAACTGAGACTATCTTACTATTCAAACTATGCACCAATTTGGGACTCTCCCGGGTTACCACTATGCTTCAAAGATAACTTGTCCAATATAATTGAACAAGCAGGCATCTGTAAATGGGGCCACCTATTTAAAGATAAAAAACTTATAACTTGGGATGAGTTATATGAGCAAGTTGGCCCAGGGCTTTCCAGATTCAAATATATTCAAATGGAAAGTTGGGCAAGATCTGAAATCCGTAAGCCAGTAACATTGGAAAAATAAGTGAAATGGAACAACAATTAGTAGAACGTCCAACTGGAGGAAAAGAAGTAGCTAGATGGTACTGGCTTCTGTTGGAAGAAAGCGAAGGGGAGTTTAAACTCCCGGATGAGTTATGGGGGACCGAAATTGGGATTCCATGCGAGGAGAGGTGGATAAACTCTTTTGAGATTTTACGCAACATCGTAAAGCCCTCTTGGCTTGTACGAAATCACATTTTCTCTGTACATAGGGCATATTTAACACCGCGGAAATTGTCTAAATATCAAACAGACAAAAAATGTAATAAATGCAACTTAGCAGACGCATGTGACATACATATGTTCCTAGAATGCCCTAATATAACCAAATTCTGGGAAGACGTGAAAAACACTTTAAATTCCATACTAAACACTTCCTTGTCAATAACTCTCCCACTTGTCATCTTTGGAACAGAAGACAATATCACAGGCAAGGAAAAATTATTTCTTTTCTATGCAATTTTGATGGCGAGAAGACAGATTTGCATCCAATGGGTAGAGAAGACACCTCCTCTACACTGTTCATGGCTTACTTCATTATATGAGATATCCAAAAGAGACCTAATGAGATCTGTAAATAAGAGAAAGCTAGCATTTTGGGATCTCCTGACCAACTGGAGATGATCCGGGTTTTTTTTTTTTTTTTTTTTTTTTTTTTTACCCGGGTCCGATGATTATGCCATCTTTACTCTTTTGGACCAAGGGCTAGGACAGTTTCGAACTAGGTCCGGCAGGTTGAAACATACCTAGATGGAGTCAAAAGAATGCTCCCCTAACTGGCTTTTTCTTTCTCGACACATATCTCCCGCCAATAACACATATCACGCCAGTACGGCCGTGCAAGGTGGTTGGTATCTTCCGTCAGAGGGGAAGGCAGATGAGGACAAAAAAAAAAAAAGAACTTCTTGCATTCTCAAATGCACAAAGGCAAGCATGACATTGGAAACCATGCTTACTTCGTCAATGATAAGAAGTTTCATCTTCTTTAGGACTCTTGAAACTTCACAACAAGCATCTCCAGATAACTTGTGGTATTGTAATTTGTTATCATGCTCCACTGGCAGCATCAGTAGACGATGCAAAGTAATACCTTTAATGTTATGTGCTGCCAGTTCAGTTGGAGCGGTGACAACACAAGACAGCGATGACTCAGTCCTTTTCTGCAAATAACATGAAATTGCTTTAATGAGGAAACTTTTTCCAGTTCCTGCTTCTCCACTCATGTACAGTCGGACAGGCTTCAACGATGTACATGAGCACTCTTTCTTCTCATGACTTAATCCATGATCAATTTGGTTGGTAACTTCGTCATATATTTTCCTCTGCTCAACGTTGAGTTGCCTTTCCAAATCTTCTAAGTTAACCGCATCCTCCTGAGCATGTGCCATGGCTCTTTCCACTTCAATCATGGCAGTGGCAGCTTCATTTTCGATAACTGGTCCTCCTAGTGGATCCTGACTCAATGAAGTGGAACTCTGACTGTCCTGAGAACTATCTCTAGCAATCTCGGCTGCGATTATCGCTTCCTGCTTTATTTCTGCATTCAACATTTCTAGATATTTTGGAAAAACAGGACATTCTATGGACTCCTTGGCTGCATTGAAAGAATCTTCATAAGACAGGAAATCTCTAAGCAGTTCCTCTTCTGCACGCCAAGGCTTGAAAAGTTGCAAAAGAGCTAAATAGAAAAACTCTTTTCTTTCAGGAGATTCGCAACTCAATTTTCAATGATTTACCAATTGGCATTTTCTTTGCTTGACCAGACATCCCTCACTTCCAATTACAGCATACACTCCTTTATCAATATCTTCTTTGATGTTCCTCTTGAATATGTAATTTTGTAGAACCTCATACAGACAAACATTCTCGAGGTGACTGCTTCTATTTGGATAATATGTATCCAACATGTTGGTCTTCAAAATATCTGTACTGTTTGGCTCCTTCTCCCCCAAATACTCAATTTCCCGTACAGGTTTCAGAACTCGATTACGTGCTGCAGCAAGACCAAGACTCACCCAAATTATACTCCTAGATTTGGCATAGAGACTTGCTGAAGATAACCGATCAGAACATTCGTATGCTCCGATTTCTCGATGCGACAACATCTTTAGACTGAAACTGTACAACTTCTTACTGAGTCTCTTTTAATGTGAAATGTGATCCCACATCTCCTTCAGTTCTGTCTTTTCTTTTTTTGTGATATAAGATGTCACATACCAAGCCACAGCCATACAGTTGTCAGCCACAAACTGTATATCCATGTTAGCATTCCACTTGGACAGAATCACTGGGTTGTAGTCGTTAATGTACTTGGACTCTTCATTTCTTTTTAAATTGTACGTATTTTTGGGTGATTTCCTCGTCACATTATGTCGCAGCGAAGACATCAAATTGTTCGCTCTTCTTTTAGATATCACTGATCGTGGAAACCCAAAACGACATCTTGTATAGAACTTGTTCTTGTTTCTGAATTTACGACAACAGTACTTTCCACAACGATGGTTTTGAAAGCGTAAAACTTGTTCTATTAAACTTTTGTCTTCCTTTGTCTTTGGAACAGCACATGTAGAATACTGTTTTATGAAACTCATCACTAAGTCATCCGGATCTGTTCCAAATTTGGGTGCATCTTTGATCCATAGCAGCATATGTATATCAGGAGCACCTCTTGCTTGATACTCCTTTCTCCAGAAGAATCCAACACCTCTCCAAGAGGTGGATTTTTCTTGTTCATAATGAAAGACATCATAGCTTCAAATCTATGATTGAAGTACCGGCATACATTGACTGGATCCAAAGAGCACAGTTCTCCGGGTGTCTTGAATTCGATATTTTCAATGTTTCCATTTGCCTCTCGTAGAAATTCAAGTAAGTCTTCCAAGCCATACTCGGCACAGCTGAGAGTGAGGAACCATGTGGGAGTTCCTAAGTTCCTCAGCATACATTTTAAGTCACCATGACGACGGTACCAATACTCATTAGTACCACGCTGACATGCCATGAAATTAATCAGGTGAGAATCCAAAATACTGTCTTGCACATTGACTTTATCCATAAACTCCCTTGCTGAGATATTTTGCAGCTGTACACCACTTTTCAGGATGTGGTTCACTGCATAAGACAGTCCAGACAGATCACTTTCATACAGTAGATGAAACAAATAGGGAATGCATTGACGAACCCTAGGATCTTCTGCATACAATCGTAAAGTCCGGTATTCAGAAGCAGGAATTTGATCAGGTCGCTCATCATATCTTCCTCCTCGACCTGTTGGAAATAACTGTGGGAAACACCGAGCTTCCAAACTTTCCTCCCAAACACTAATGGGACTCCCATTGGCTTGTTTCATTTGAAACAACTCAATAGCATTCCCTATGACTTCTTTAGAATGCAAAGGATGAACACTATAATGTTCATAAATGTCTTCATTTTTAGAGGCATCTACTTTCTCTAATTGTCCAGCACACAAATCGCTGTCCTCTTCTTCACTTAGTTCCTCTTCTGCAACACGTACATTCTTGTAGTACTCATTGTTTTTCATCAAATACAACGTTGCCTTTTTGACTTTCCTAACATCCACTAAATCTTGCCAGATTTTCTTACTCTTTGTCGGAACCCCATCAACTAGGATAACCAGAGGTTCCTCTTCCACTTTGTCTACACCAATTGTATCAATATTTTTCTTCAAATCCAGAGGCAAATAAACAACTCTTCCCTTTAATCCTCTCTGTAAATCTGAAGGATGCAATTTCCCTGTCTTAGGCTCCATTCGAACAATAGCCTGAAAAGGATGGACACTTTGAATCAAAATAGATTCATAAGTATTTAAATCCTTCAGTTCAGAAGGAATGTCAACCAAATCCAGATTATTATGAACCGCTCTAGCAGGCATTCGGTTTTGATTTAATTTGTTAAAACAATAAGTACACATACGTTGATCTGATCCCAAATCAAAACAATTTTCTACCATCAAGTATGTTGCAAAATCCTTCCATTCACTATTGTTTTCCATTTCACTTTTTGCATATAAATCCACTAACTTAGTCTGATTCTTATAATAAGTCAGTCGACAACACACACAAGTGAAATTAGGCCTCTCACTTGATTTCACCGTAAACGTGTAAATTTCCTTCAGAAACCTATCTGTACTAGAAATCTGTATACTCTCTTCCACATTACCTTCTTCTACTGGGTCAATTTCAACATTGTTCTCTTTACTAGCAAAGTAACAAAACTCAATTTCTTCACAAATATTCTTCACATCTACTTCAGAACCATGCAAAAGAGCAGTGCTTAATTGTTTAAGCATAATTGCTGGACTCTTAGCATAATACAACATCCTAACTAATTTCCTCACTTTATTATGATGCACTGCTAGCATCCTGAAATGTTGAAAAACACTCTGGCATACTCTCCTGGAAAGACAAGCCAGTGAATGACCATGCAAACCTGTCACTTCTCTCACTCTGCAAGGATCTAATTCTTGCAACAACTTCATTTTCTGTTTTAAACTTTTCTTATTGAATATCCGTACAAAATCACAAAGCAAATTGATGGAATCCTGTCGCACACTGCAAATAGTACTACACTTCCAGGTGTACACTGGTCCCTTAGGACGTCTCCCTAAAACTTCATTACCTAACACCTCTTCTGCCTCTGTTGACACAAGTTTTTCTTTTTCAACCGGTCAACCGTCTTTCACCTCATATGCTCGACCACTGGTGTCAACTGCATGCACCAAATCATTGTCCTGGAAATAACTCTCCTCATTAAAAAATGCCTCACAACTTGAACTATGCATCCATTCTCCTGAAAAAACTTCACAAAAATTACTACGATTAACTGTTCTCTTCCATCTACTATTTGATTTGAAATCATAAATTGCCTTGTTTAGTTTCCTAATTCTATTGATTATCAAAATAAATAACTTTCGCTTAATTTCGAAAGCCTGATCAATAATTTTCTCTACATTTTTCTTTCTCTTATAAAAAGCCACTTTCTGTTGACCTTTCTTAATATTTTTTAACAAATTGCCAATTATCCTGTTGCGGAACATTCGTCTACGAATGTCCCTAAACTGTTTTTTCCTTCTACTACCATGCACAGAGTTATATCCTGCTCTAGCAGTAACATTTTTGAGGGGCCTTTCCTTCCGTTTAAATTGGCTCTCTTCTTCTGGACTAAAACATGTTCTGTAGTGATACTTTTTCATCTGCAAATGTTTCTTAAAAAAGATTTTGTTGTGTTACCCGGAATTTTTTTGGTGACTTGACAAGTTTTTATTGTAGAGGACTGCTGCAAAGGTTTACCAAGGTGGGATTAAGTCGCTTTGCTTCTTTTCTTGTTCTTTGCCTTGAGGGCATTTTTGAATTTTTCAAAAGATCTTGAGTTGAATCTGTGGTAAATTTAAAAAAAAAATGTTATCAACCACTATTACCAAACAGTAAACCAATAACAGTAGGCAAACAATTAACACACTAGTTGTCAATTCTACCTACAGTAATTTAGCAGCATAGACAAATTTTAAACCCACAAATAGTAGCAATGGAATGGAATGCTTCTACAATAATTTGCTTACTGGATGTGTTTAAAATCGTTTCTTGAAGTCACTTAGGCTTCAGAATATGTACTGACAGAGTTTCATAGCCAGCATGGGTCTTATATACAAAGCCTTTGAGCCATTTTAAGTAAAAAAACACATTTTTAAAACACATCAAGTAAGTAAATTATTCTCCCAGATTCATGGGGGAAGTGACTTAAAATGGCCTAGCACACATGGGGGTGTATTTACAAGGCCCTTGCACCACTTTTGCGTCACTTTTAACATGGGGAGAATAATGTGAAAGTGGCTCAAAGGCCTTGTAAATATACCCCATGCTGGCTATGAAACTCCAGCAGTACATATCAAGAAACATAAATGACTTCAAGAAACGTTTTTAAACACATCAAGTAAGCAGATTATTCTCCCAGATTCATGGGGAAGTGACTTAAAATGCCCTAACACACATGGGGGCGTATTTACAAGGCCCTTGCACCACTTTTGCGTCACTTTTAACATGGGGAAAATAACGTGAATGTGGCTCAAAGGCCTTGTAAATATGCCCCATGCTGGCTATGAAACTCTAGCAGTACATAACAAGAAACCTAAATGACTTCAAGAAACGTTTTTAAACACATCAAGTAAGCAAATTATTCTCCCAGATTCATGGGGAAGTGACTTAAAATGCCCTAACACACATGAGGGCGTATTTACAAGGCCCTTGCACCACTTTTGCGTCACTTTTAACATGAGGAAAATAACGTGAAAATGGCTCAAAGTCCTTGTAAATATGCCCCATGCTGGCTATGAAACTCTAGCAGTACATATCAAGAAACCTAAATGACTTCAAAAAACGTTTTTAAAAATATCAAGTAAGCAAACTATTCTCCTAGATTCATGGGGACTTGACTTAAAATGGCCTAGCACACATGGGGGCGTATTTACAAGGCCCTTGCACCACTTTTGCGTCACTTTTAACATGGGGAAAATAATGTGAAAGTGGCTCAAAGGCCTTGTAAATATGCCCCATGCTGGCTATGAAACTCTAGCAGTACATATCAAGAAACCTAAATGACTTCAAGAAACGTTTTAACGTTTTTAAACACATCAAGTAAGCAAATTATTCTCCCAGATTCATGGGGAAGTGACTTAAAATGCCCTAACACACATTGGGGCGTATTTACAAGGCCCTTGCACCACTTTTGCGTCACTTTTAACATGGGAAAAAATAACGTGAAAGTGGCTCAAAGTCCTTGTAAATATGCCCCATGCTGGCTATGAAACTCTAGCAGTACATATCAAGAAACCTAAATGACTTCAAAAAACGTTTTTAAACACATCAAGTAAGCAAATTATTCTCCCAGATTCATGGGGAAGTGACTTAAAATGCCCTAACACACATGGGGGCGTATTTACAAGGCCCTTGCACCACTTTTGCGGCACTTTTAACATGGCGAAAGTAACGTGAACGTGGCTCAAAGGCCTTGTAAATATGCCCCATGCTGGCTATGAAATTCTAGCAGTACATATCAAGAAACCTAAATGACTTCCAGAAACGTTTTTAAACATATCAAGTAAGCAAATTATTCTCCCAGATTCATGGGGAAGTGACTTAAAATGCCCTAACACACATGAGGGCGTATTTACAAGGCCCTTGCACCACTTTTGCGTCACTTTTAACATGGGGAAAATAACGTGAACGTGGCTCAAAGGCCTTGTAAATATGCCCCATGCTGGCAATAAAACTCTAGCAGTACATATCAAGAAACCTAAATGACTTCAAGAAACGTTTTTAAACGCATCAAGTAAGCAAATTATTCTCCCTGATTCATGGGGCAAGTGAAATATTTGTTTAAAGAAGCAGACACCATTTTTTAGTTCTCATAAATTTAAAAAGCATTCCTTTTCCTTAAAAACGATTTTCAAGTCATAATTTGAAAACACAGCACAGCTCCTATGTACAAGCACACCCTGTCAGTACTAATACTTCACATTATCTCCAATTACAATTTCTCAAAGAAACAACATCTTTTTGTAAAACACTTGACACAAAGCAACATTTTAAATACACAACTTGCTTCCTAATTTTCTCCCTAAAGCATACTAGTCTCTATCTAAATTAAATGAATCTTTTCTCACCTTAGCAAATGCTTTTTGAATTTCAAAACAGTCTCAGACACACACCAATTTTTCTTTAGCAGAGCAAAGGGTATGCACTCCAGAGGCTGCAACCAACAATTGCACAGAAATGCTGTAATTCATTTCACATATCTCTCATGTCACCCAATCAAAACTCTTCCCTCACTTTTTTCAAATCGACACTCTTCCCCACTCTGCCCTTTTTGCCTTGTTTCCATAGCAACTAGCTCCTGACAGACCTCTCATGTTTACAAGTTCACACAACAATGTTTCAACTGAACTCTGAACTCTCAGTACACCTGCTTATCCAGTGCAATGTTTCTTAAAATGATTTTTTCTTAACCATTCGAATTACATCTTTCAAAGAACACATCCATGCACCCTAACTTTCTGTTTTCAGCAATCAAAATCCACCAATCACTGCTACTGAATCATTAGCACTGAAACTCCACAGTTTTTTTCATTACAAACTCCTACTGTTTCAACTGCCATTTCATTCCCACACTTCATCTGACTGCAGCAGAACCTCCTCTCACCATGTTTTCTGTCTGGAATGTTGGACATAGTTACATCCACTGGGCTCACAGGTATGCTGATAACAGAAATTTACACAACCTCAATTTACAAAATGTGGAAATCAACTGGATTGGCCAGAGAGGATTGAGATGCCACCATTTGATACCATTGGTGAAAACCTTTTTGCATTTGCCAAACCCTGACCTCATAATAGTGCACTGTGGAGGAAATGATTTGGGCACTTTGACTGGGGTAGGTCTGGAAATGCTTTTAAAGGACACCTTTGAGCAATTGATGGCACTTTTTCCTCGGAGGTGGTCCAATCAATTTTGTCCACAAATTGAGAAAGCAAGGAAGCATGTAAATAAGTCTGTTTCAGCTTACATGAGAGACCATGGAATGGGCTCCATCTACAACAATAATTTGCGTTACTACATGCAAGATATCTACAGAGGAGATGGTGTGCACTTCTCAGATGAGGGGAACGGAGTTTTCATCCAGAATTTAAGACTGTGTATTGGTACCTACTTATAAGTACCTAAATCTTTCACAGACCCAAAAGCTCTTTTCAGAGCTACCCTAACTATGATCACTCTAAATAAATTTAAAATGTAACTTTTTTTTTACAAATTTTCACGATTTACGCTTTCCGGAGCGCTACCCGGTTCAGTGATGTCATCAGTGATGTCATTTGAGATGTCATTAGTGATGTCATCAGTGATGTCATCAGTGATGTCATTTGAGATGTCATCAGTGATGTCACTGACCATGTCATGAATGATGTAATATGTGACATCATCAGCAGTGGATTGCGGGTGCGCGATATATAGTTAGTGCAACTAACTATATATGCGAATTTCAATGGTTTTGTGTGAGTAAAATAAGGTTTTGTAAATGCTAATTCCTAACTATATATGGTCTATAACCTATGGTTTTTTCAGTGAATTTTCAAGGTTTTGTAAATGCTAATTCCTAACTATATATGGTCTATAACCTATGGTTTTTTAAGTGAATATATGTATATATATATATATATATATATATATATATATATATTACCTACTGGCGGTCGCCAGTAGGTAGTTATAGTTAGGATAATTTTCAATGTTAAATCTCAACATTCTATTTTGAATAACTTTGGCGCCGGTTGACGAATCTGCCTGAAATTTTCAGGAAAATGGTCTCATGGCGGTCCGGTCCTTCCCTGAAAGTTTGGGGGGGATTCGTCAAGCGGGGGCCGAGATAAAAGGGGGGTGCCAAAACGCGTTTTCCCCATGTTAATTTCCATAGGGCGGTCGATTTCACTTTTAGCCCGAACGGCTGAATGGATTTCCACCAAACTTGGCAAAATTGTAGGGACTGGTAGCCCGATGTGCCTTTGCTATGTCTCAAGATATGTGCTCCAGTGGATTTTGAGTAATTAAGGTTCAAAAAAATATATATATCTATAGCAGCGCACCGGTACGCGCACGGGTGCGCGTACCGTGCGCGCCACGCGACTTGCGCGAGGAAAGCTGATTGGCTCTCGGGTGTCTGTAAACATTCTAAACAGTCCGGAGCGGCCGCCATCTTGTGTCTCGGTAAAATCGAGACACAAGAGGTGGCCAAAACAAAGAGGGAAATGAACATAAGGGGGCAGAGTAGACCCCCCCTGACCCCCTAGGTTTGATGTGGGGGCCATAAAAGGGCCCCGCAAGGCAAAAAAAAAAATTTTTTTTTTTTTGATTTTCGCGGGGGGAGCGCCCGGTGCGCGCACGGGTGCGCGTACCGGGGAGCGTACCATGGGAAAAAAGAATGACAGTTTTAAAAGTAGCTGTTTAGAAAAAAAAATGTTTAGTTGTTTTTTTTATACATACACATACATATATATAAATGCATATGCACATATATATATGCATATATGTCTATATGTGTGCGTGTAGAGAGAGGTAGAGAGGTAGAGGTGTAGAGGTAGAGAGGTAGAGAGGTAGCGGTAGAGAGGTAGAGATTAGTAGAGAGAGAAGAAGAGAGAGGTAGAGAGGTAGAGAGTAGAGAGTGAGTAATAGAGAGTAGAGAGTGAGTAGTAGAGAGTAGTAGAGAGCAGTAGAGAGAGTAGCAGAGTGAGTAGTAGAGAGTAGTAGAGTGAATAGTAGAGTGAGTAGTAGAGAGTAGTAGAGAGTGAGTAGTAGAGAGTAGTAGAGAGTAAGTAGTAGAGTGAGTAGTAGAGAGCAGTAGAGAGTGAGTAGTAGAGAGTAGGAGAGAGTAAGTAGTAGAGAGTAGTGGAGAATATTCCAAAGTTTGGCACAGCACCACTTTCACAATGAGTCCAATCAAATCATATCACTTAGAGTACTTATTGAAGCGCTGAATCTTGGTGTATATTCAAATGCTTTTATTTTCCTTAAGTTTATGTACCACAGCCAGCCGAAACGTTTCGTTCTGTACAACAGAACTTCTTCAGGGCGTTCTTATTTCCTTCAAGTTATGTCGGTATCCCGTTGTCATATAACTAGATATTTCTTCCAAATGTTAGACGAGACATAAGTATATTCTTATTAAAAGTGACTAGGTATCAATTTTACCCACACAATTCGGGCAGACTTGAGTAATTTATAGCATCCTCAAAGTCAGTCTTTCAAAAATTCCAAAGTATAGGACATGATAATCCAAATCCAAATGTTTCTCAAGAAAAGTCATTTACAATCGTTCGGAATATCGGTGTTTGGGCAGATATGATCCAGGGACCCCCAGTATGCAAGGGGAATTAGTCCCCCCTCTACAAACATGCACGGGGGCTGCGTTGCAGAGAGGTGTAAAAAGGGTTGTGGCTTCATTACACCTCTCTGCAATGCAGTCCCCTGGCGCATACTGGAGATTCCTGGTGGGCTTTCAGGTCTTATATAGTTAGGAATTAGCATTAAAAAAACCTTTGAAATTCACTGAAAAAACCAAAGGTTTCACACCAGTTATAGTTAGGAATTAGCATTTAAAAAACCTTTGAAATTCACTGAAAAAACCATAGGTTTCACACCAGTTATAGTTAGGAATTAGCATTTAAAAAACCTATTAAATTCACTGACAAAACCAGTTATAGTTAGCTGGAAATTTTACTGACATAAAACCATTGAAATTCCCACGTTATAGTTAGTTGGACTCACTATAACTTGCGCGCCTGCAATGCACTGCTGATGACGTCACATATTACATCACTCATGACATGGTCAGTGACATCACTCATGACATCACTGATGACACCATCCAGTGAATGTGTGTCTTTCTGAAAAATAAATTTGTTTTATATATGTATTTGTAAAGGTCGATGGAAGAATAAATGTTTAAATAAGTGTGTAAATGGATGTTTTTTTTAAAAAAAATTGGTTGGTTAACTGGCTTATTAAGTGTATCTTAGTGAATACATATATTAGCGAGTATTGTTTAAATATTTAAATGTTTGTATCAGTGTTTCTCTTTGTGTATAAGTGGCTGCAGGGGTTGGTGACTGACTCACTGTTTGTATGTGTTTTGAAGACAGAATATGTGCAGGACTGTATGGGTGGACGAGTGTGTATATGTGTGTGTTAGTGAGTGAATGACTGTCTCACTAGTGTCTTCATTACTAACGACATATGTTTTAATCTAGTATATGTGAGTATTGATGTATATAAGTGAGTATAGTATATATAGTGAGAGATTGTAGGAGTTCCTGTTTAAATAAGTATGTGTTTCTATAAGTGATTGTTTAAGAGAGTAAGTATGTGTAAGTTTCCTTAGAAGTAAGGTGGTAGTGTGTGTATAAATGTATATGCAAATAAATGGATGTTCAATAGTTTATGTGCATGTGTGAGTATGTGTGTGAGTAACTTTTGGATGACTGCTGATGTGTAACAGGATGTATAGGTGTATCACTACATATGATGAGTGAGTATATATATGAGTGACTATATAGAACTGTTGGTGAATGAGTGGATGAGTATATAGATGGTGGAATTACTGAATTGGTTGTTGTTACTGGTTTGGGTATCTCCATTTTTTTGAAAATGTTTGTTTCTATTTTTGAATATTTGTTTCAAGCGTTACATTACACTGAAATTAGGTCTGTCACTCTGTCACAAGGATGGTGTCATCAGTGATGTCATGAGTGATGTCACTGACCATGTCATGAGTGATGTAATATGTGACGTCATCAGCAGTGCATTGCAGGCGCGCAAGTTATAGTGAGTCCAACTAACTATAACGTGGGAATTTCAATGGTTTTATGTCAGTAAAATTTCCAGCTAACTATAACTGGTTTTGTCAGTGAATTTAATAGGTTTTTTAAATGCTAATTCCTAACTATAACTGGTGTGAAACCTATGGTTTTTTCAGTGAATATATATATATATATATATATATTACCTACTGGCGATAGCCAGTAGGTATATATAGTTAGGATTTTTTTCCTATGGGATTTTTGAAAATTCTATGTCGAATAACTTTGGCTTATGAGGACAGAATTGGCTGAAAGTTTCAGGAAAATGGAACATTTTGTTTCTGAGCAGCCCCTGAAAATTTGGGGGGGTTTCGTCAAGGGGGGGCCGAGAAAAAAGGGGGGTCCCAAAACGTGTTTTTCCCATGCAATTTTCCATAGGGCGGTTGGCCTCACTTTTAGCCTGACCGGCTGAATGGATTTACACCAAACTTGGCAAAATTGTAGGGACTGGTAGCCCGATGTGCCTTTGCTATGTCTCAAGATATAGGCTCCAGTGGTTTTTACGAAAATTAACTTTGAAAAATATATATTGGGCTACATTGGGCTATATATATGTTGGAGCCCAAATGTAGCCCAATGTAGCCCAATGTAGCCCAATGTAGCCCAAAGATGGCCGCCAGAGACAAAAAAAACCAAATGTAGCCCAAATATCACCAGATGTAGCCCAACTATAGCCCAATGACAGATTGTCCCAGAGTGTTCTAAAGAACAACTAGAGTGCTAACAGTCCTACTTATTACAAAGGTATGGCACACCTGAAGCCATCTTGATTGGAATAAAGTGGTAACTCTTAAAACATTTAATTTAAAAAGGAACAAAATGAGGGGGTTCATTTTGCCATAGAAAGTATGATTAGCGAATATATGACGAAATCCCGCATACCATCTGTCCGCAAAAAAAATCCCGCATGTACTATTAGGCCGCAAATTAGATTAACGAAAACTTTTAGAACGAATATGCCTTTAGCATACACTAAACAACTAAACTACCCTAAACCCTAAAACACTACCCCCAGCATGACCCTACACTACACAAACAGTACAACACTACCCTAAACCCTAAAACACTACCCCCAGCATGACCCTACACTACGCAAACACTACAACACTACCCTAAACCCTAAAACACTACCCCCAGCATGACCCTACACTACGCAAACACTACAACACTACCCTAAACCCTAAAACACTACCCCCAGCATGACCCTACACTACGCAAACACTACAACACTACCCTAAACCCTAAAACACTACCCCCAGCATGACCCTACACTACGCAAACACTACAACACTACCCAAAACCCTAAAACACTACACCCCAGCATGACCCTACACTACGCAAACACTACAACACTACCCTAAACCCTAAAACACTACCCCCAGCATGACCCTACACTACGCAAACACTACAACACAACCCTAAACCCTAAAACACTACCCCCAGCATGACCCTACACTACGCAAACACTACAACACAACCCTAAACCCTAAAACACTACCCCCAGCATGACCCTACACTACGCAAACACTACAACACTAACCTAAATCCTAAAACACTACCCCCAGCATGACCCTACACTACGCAAACACTACAACACTACCCTAAACCCTAAAACACTACACCCCAGCATGACCCTACACTACGCAAACACTACAACACTACCCTAAACCCTAAAACACTACCCCCAGCATGACCCTAGACTACGCAAACACTACAACACTACCCTAAACCCTAAAACACTACACCCCAGCATGACCCTACACTACGCAAACACTACAACACTACCCTAAACCCTAAAACACTACCCCCAGCATGACCCTACACTACGCAAACACTACAACACTACCCTAAACCCTAAAACACTACCCCCAGCATGACCCTACACTACGCAAACACTACAACACTACCCTAAACCCTAAAACGCTACCCCCAGCATGACCCTACACTACGCAAACACTACAACACTACCCAAAACCCTAAAACGCTACCCTCAGCATGACCCTACACTACGCAAACACTACAACACTACCCAAAACCCTAAAACGCTACCCCCAGCATGACCCTACACTACGCAAACACTACAACACTACCCAAAACCCTAAAACACTAACCCCCAGCATGACCCTACACTACGCAAACACTACAACACTACCCTAAACCCTAAAACACTACCCCCAGCATGACCCTACACTACGCAAACACTACAACACTACCCAAAACCCTAAAACACTACACCCCAGCATGACCCTACACTACGCAAACACTACAACACTACCCTAAACCCTAAAACACTACCCCCAGCATGACCCTACACTACGCAAACACTACAACACTACCCAAAACCCTAAAACACTACACCCCAGCATGGCCCTACACTACGCAAACACTACAACACTACCCTAAACCCTAAAACACTACCCCCAGCATGACCCTACACTACGCAAACACTACAACACTACCCTAAACCCTAAAACACTACCCCCAGCATGACCCTACACTACGCAAACACTACAACACTACCCTAAACCCTAAAACACTACCCCCAGCATGACCCTACACTACGCAAACACTACAACACTACCCTAAACCCTAAAACACTACCCCCAGCATGACCCTACACTACGCAAACACTACAACACTACCCTAAACCCTAAAACACTACCCTCAGCATGACCCTACACTACGCAAACACTACAACACTACCCAAAACTCTAAAACACTACCCCCAGCATGACCCTACACTACGCAAACACTACAACACTACCCAAAACCCTAAAACACTACCCCCCAGCATGACCCTACACTACGCAAACACTACAACACTACCCAAAACCCTAAAACACTACCCCCAGCATGACCCTACACTACGCCAACACTACAACACTACCCCCAGCATGACCCTACACTACGCAAACACTACAACACTACCCAAAACCCTAAAACACTACACCCCAGCATGACCCTACACTACGCAAACACTACAACACTACCCAAAACCCTAAAACACTACACTCCAGCATGACCCTACACTACGCAAACACTACAACACTACCCAAAACCCTAAAACACTACCCCCAGCATGACCCTACACTACGCAAACACTACAACACTACCCAAAACCCTAAAACACTACCCCCAGCATAACCCTACACTACGCAAACACTACAACACTACCCTAAACCCTAAAATACTACACCCCAGCATGACCCTACACTACGCAAACACTACAACACTACCCAAAACCCTAAAACACTACCCCCAGCATGACCCTACACTACGCAAACACTACAACGCTATCCTAAACCCTAAAACACTACGCCCAGCATGACCCTACACTACGCAAACACTACAACACTACCCTGAATCCTAAAACACTAGCCCCAGCATGACCCTACACTACGCAAACACTACAACACAACCCTAAACCCTAAAACACTACCCCCAGCATGACCCTACACTACGCAAACACTACAACACTACCCTGAACCCTAAAACACTACCCCCAGCATGACCCTACACTACGCAAACACTACAACACAACCCTAAACCCTAAAACACTACCCTAGCATGACCCTACACTAAACAACCACCACAACTCTACACTACACTAACACAACACTACACTACACAACACTACACTACACTACACAATCACTAACCCACGAAAAAATTAACACAAACCCACTTACCTCTCTCGTCAT
Organism: Lissotriton vulgaris; assembly: GCF_964263255.1. Taxonomy (NCBI): domain Eukaryota; kingdom Metazoa; phylum Chordata; class Amphibia; order Caudata; family Salamandridae; genus Lissotriton; species Lissotriton vulgaris. The sequence continues at coordinate 1,535,465,089 of NC_141685.1, forward strand.
CGTGGTTTTCACAACGCAAATGCATTTACCATACATGCCTTTAAAACGTAATTCTTTGTAAAGGCATGCGCGATAAATGCACATGCGTTTTGAAAAAATGCGGGATAATGGTATGCGAGCTCAATGACCTTGCGGGATAATGGTATGCGGACTGAAAGTCTGCGGGATAAAAAATGCGGGAAAATGGCTGCAAACCATGATTAGCAGCAGACTTCCCTGGTGAGCACTAGCTTTACTACAGTGATCTAATGAGCAACTAGAGTGCTAACATTCAGAATTTATGGCAAATGTGTGACACATCTGAATGCCTTCTTGATAGAACCAAAGTAAACAAGCATTGAAAATGCAATAGATCTCGCCCTCGTTTAAGTTAAAGCCATTCTGTTTGTAATGAGGTGGCTTTTTAGCTTTGCTTTTATTAGTGTTTTTAAAACTTTCATGTAAATAACATGCATATGTATGCATATATGTATATGTATGCATGCATTTATATTTATATAGATATGCAAATTACATATATTTATATATGTATATTACCTACTGGCGATAGCCAGTGGGTATATATAGTTAGGATTTTTTCTCTATGGGATTTCTGAAAATTCTATGTCTAATAACTTTGGCGTTTGTGGACGGAATTGGCTGAAATTTTCAGGAAAATGGCACATTTTTTTCTGAGCAGCCCCTGAAAATTTGGTGGGGTTTCGTCAAGGGGGGGCTGAGAACAAAAGGGGGTCCCAAAACGTGTTTTTCCCATTCATTTTTCCATAGGGCGGTTGGACTCACTTTTAGCTCGAACGGCTGAATAGATTTACATGAAACTTGGCAAAATTGTAGATATGGTTTGCCCGACGTGCCTTTGCTATGTCTCAATATATGTGCTCCAGTGGATTTTGAGAAATTAACGTTTAAAAGAATATATATATCTGTGACAGCGCTCCGGTTAGCGCCCCGGTTCGCGTACCTGACGCGTAACGGAACTTCGCGAAGCGAATCTGATTGGGTCTCTGGTGTCTGTCAACATTCTAAACAAACCGGAGCGGCCGCCATCTTGTCTCTCGGTACGATCGAGAGACAAGATGTGGTGAAAAACGAAGGGGGAAATGAAGGAAAGGGGGCAAGGTAGACCACTCCTGACCCCCTAGGATTGATGAGGGGGATATTAAAGTGCCCCGCGGGGCAAAAAATGTAGCGATTTTACGCCGTAGAGGTGCGTCCCGGTACGCGAACCGGGCAGCTCACCGGGCAGCTAACCGGACAGCTAACCGGTAGCGTAGCTGTCAACATTGTAAACAGTCCGGAGCGGCCGCCATCTTGTCTCTCGGTAGGTTCGAGAGACAAGATGTGGTGAAAAAAGAAGGGGGAAATGAAGGAAAGGGGGCAAGGTAAACCCCTCCTGACCCCCTAGGATTGATGAGGGGGATATTAAAGTCCCCCGCGATTTTTCGCGGTAGAGGCGCTTCCCGGTACGCGAACCGGGCAGCTAACCGGCAGCATAACGGGAGTCCGCCATCTTGTGTTTTTGGAGCGTCCGGTTCGCGTACCGGGTAGCGTCCCGGTAAGCGTAACAAGGGGAAAACCAAGAGAAACAGTAAAAAAAAAATGAAGGGAATAGATTTCCAGCAAACTTGGCAAAATTGAAGGGACTGTTTGTTTGATGTGCCTTTGCAAGGCCTCAAGATATGTGCACGTGTGGAGTTTGTCTAATTAAGGTTAAAAAAAATATATATATCTGTAAGCGTGCTCCGGCACGCTTACGTTACGTGTTTTGTTTGCGCTGCAGAACCGATACGTCACGGTTATGCGACGCGTCATGAGGCGTCTCACGTGGCTACGTGATACGTCACGTAATAAAGAATATATTTTACAGCTATAGATATTAGCTTTTAAAAAACCAATGAAATTCACTGAAAAAACCATAGGTTATAGACCATATATAGTTAGGAATTTGCATTTACAAAACCTTGAAAATTCACTGAAAAAACCATAGGTTAGAGACCATATATAGTTAGCTGGACATTTTATTGACATAAAACCAATGAAATTCCATATATAGTTAGTTGCACTAACTATATATCGCGCACCCGCAATCCACTGCTGATGATGTCACATATTACATCATTCATGACATGGTCAGTGACATCACTGATGACATCACTGATGACATCTCAAATGACATCACTGATGACATCACTGATGACATCTCAAATGACATCAGTGATGACATCATGACACACCAATACCAGTTACTACATACGCACTCACTGATTCCTACGTCTACACCAACATTCACTCATTCACCCATACAATCACTCATACATACAGTCACTCATTATTACAACACTATCATATGCACTCATACACCTATGCAGACACTCACACACTGCCACTCATCCATGGAGTTACTCACACACCTAGTCAGTCCTGTAAAGAATCAATCACACTTCCATTTCCTCATCTATACAGTTAAACACAGAACACCATACTTCAGTGACATCACTGATGACATCACTGATGACATCTCAAATGACATCACTGATGACATCTCAAATGACATCACTGATGACATCATGACACACCAATACCAGTTACTACATACGCACTCACTGATTCCTACGTCTACACACACATTCACTCATTCACCCATACAATCACTCATACATACAGTCACTCATTATTACAACACTATCATATGCACTCATACACCTAGTCAGTCCTGTGAAGAATCAATCACACTTCGATTTCCTCATCTATACAGTTAAACACAGAACACCATACTTTTCACACATATACTAACACATACTTACTCTCTTATACAATCACTGATACAAGTACACATTGATATGCACAGAGTCACACACCTCCCAGCCAGCCACACACACACTCAGTCTTCCATACATCCACTCATTCTTCAATATGTAAAACATATTTAAACTTTACAAAAACACACAGACACTAGATGATGTCATCAGTGATGTCGTTTGAGATGTCATCAGTGATGTCATCAGTGATGTCATTTGAGATGTCATCAGTGATGTCATCAGTGATGTCACTGACCATGTCATGAATGATGTAATATGTGACATCATCAGCAGTGGATTGCGGGTGCGCGATATATAGTTAGTGCAACTAACTATATATGGAATTTCATTGGTTTTATGTCAATAAAATGTCCAGCTAACTATATATGGTCTCTAACCTATGGTTTTTTCAGTGAATATATATATATATAAATATATATATGTATATATATATATATATATATATATATATATATATATATATAAATATATATATATATATATATATATATATATATATATATATATATTACCTACTGGCGGTCGCCAGTAGGTAGTTATAGTTAGGATTTTTTTCAATGTTAAATCTGAAAATTCTATTTGGAATAACTTTGGCGCCGGTTGACGAATCTGCCTGAAAATTTCCTCAAAATGGCCTCGCGGCGTTCCGGTCCTTCCCTGAAAGTTTGGGGGGGATTCGTCAAGCGGGGGCCGAGATAAAAGGGGGGTCCCAAAACGCGTTTTCCCCATGTTAATTTCCATAGGGCGGTCGATTTCACTTTTAGCCCGAACGGCTGAATGGATTTCCACCAAACTTGGCAAAATTGTAGGGACTGGTAGCCCGATGTGCCTTTGCTATGTCTCAAGATATGTGCTCCAGTGGATTTTGAGTAATTAAGGTTCAAAAAAATATATATATCTATAGCCGCGCTCCGGTACGCGCACCGGTACGCGCACCGGGCGCTTACCGCGACTTGCGCGCAGAAAGCTGATTGGCTCTGGGGTGTCTGTAAACATTCTAAACAGTCCGGAGCGGCCGCCATCTTGTGTCTCGGTAGGATCGAGACACGAGAGGTGGCCAAAACAAAGAGGGAAATGACCATAAGGGGGCAGAGTAGACCCCCCTTGACCCCCTAGGTTTGATGTGGGGGCCATAAAAGGGCCCCGCGGAGCAAAAAAAAAATAAAAAAAATTTTTGATTTTCGCGGGGTGAGCGCCCGGTACGCGCACCGGTACGCGCACCGGTAAGCGTACCGGGGAGAGTACCATGGGGAAAAAGAATGACAGTTTTAAAAGTAGCTGTTTAAAAAAAAAAATGTTTTGTTGTTTTTTTTATACATACACATACATATATACATAAATGCATATGCATATATATATATGCATATATGTGTATATGTGTGCGTGTAGAGAGAGGTAGAGAGGTAGAGGTGTAGAGGTAGAGAGGTAGAGAGGTAGCGGTAGAGAGGTAGAGATTAGTAGAGAGAGAAGAAGAGAGAGGTAGAGAGGTAGAGAGTAGAGAGTGAGTAATAGAGAGTAGAGAGTGAGTAGTAGAGAGTAGTAGAGAGCAGTAGAGAGAGTAGCAGAGAGTGAGTAGTAGAGAGTAGTAGAGTGAATAGTAGAGTGAGTAGTAGAGAGTAGTAGAGAGTGAGTAGTAGAGAGTGAGTAGTAGACAGTAGTAGAGAGTAAGTAGTAGAGTGAGTAGTAGAGAGCAGTAGAAAGTGAGTAGTAGAGAGTAGTAAAGAGTGAGTAGTAGAGAGTGAGTAGTAGAGAGTGGGTAGTAGAGAGTAGTAGAGAATGAGTAGCAGAGAGAATAGTAGTGAGTAGTAGAGAGTGAGTAGTAGAGTGAGTAGTAGAGACTAGTAGAGAGAGAGTAGTAGAGAGTGAGTAGTAGACAGTAGTAGAGAGTGAGAAGTAGAGAGTGAGTAGTAGAGAGTAGTAGTGAGTAGTAAAGAGTGAGTAGTAGAGAGAGAGTAGTAGAGAGTGAGTAGTAGAGAGTAGTAGATAGTGAGTAGTAGGGAGTAGTGAGTAGCGAGTAGTAGGGAGTGAGTAGTAGAGAGAGAGTAGTAGAGAGTAGTAGAGTAGTAGAGAATGAGTAGTAGACAGTGAGTATTTGAGAGTAGTGGAGTAGGAGAGAGTAAGTAGTAGAGAGTAGTGGAGAATATTCCAAAGTTTGGCACAGCACCACTTTCACAATGAGTCCAATCAAATCATATCACTTAGAGTCCTTATTGAAGCGCTGAATCTTGGTGTATATTCAAATGCTTTTATTTTCCTTAAGTTTATGTACCACAGCCAGCCGAAAGGTTTCGTTCTGTACAACAGAACTTCTTCAGGGCGTTCTTATTTCCTTCAAGTTATGTCGGTATCCAGTTGTCATATAACTAGATATTTCTTCCAAATGTTAGACGAGACATAAGTATATTCTTATTCAAAGTGACTAGGTATCAATTTTACCCACACAATTCGGGCAGACTTGAGTAATTTATAGCATCCTCAAAGTCAGTCTTTCAAAAATTCCAAAGTATAGGACATGATAATCCAAATCCAAATGTTTCTCAAGAAAAGTAATTTACAATCGTTCGGAATATCGGTGTTTGGGCAGATATGATCCAGGGACCCCCAGTATGCAAGGGGAATTAGTCCCCCCTCTACAAACGCGCCAGTGGCGTGCATTGCAGAGAGGTGTAACAAGGGTGTGGCCTCATTACACTTCTCTGCAATGCAGCTCCCTCGCGCATACTGGAGGCTCCTGGTGGACCAGTTGACCCCAGGGACCCCCAGTATGCAAGGGGAATTAGTTCCCCCTTTGCAAACGCGGCAGTGGGCTGCGTTGCAGAGAGGTGTAACAAGGGGCATAGTCTCATTACACCTCTGCAATGCAGCCCCTGGCGCATACTGGAGGTTCCAGGTGGGCTAATTGGCCCCCAGGGGCCCCCAGTATGCAAGGGGAATTAGTTCCCCCTCTTCAAACATGCACGGGGGCTGCGTTGCAGAGAGGTGTAAAAAGGGTTGTGGCTTCATTACACCTCTCTGCAATGCAGTCCCCTGGCGCATACTGGAGATTCCTGGTGGGCTTTCAGGTGTTATATAGTTAGGAATTAGCATTAAAAAAACCTTTGAAATTCACTGAAAAAACCATAGGTTTCACACCAGTTATAGTTAGGAATTAGCATTTAAAAAACCTTTGAAATTCACTGAAAAAACCATAGGTTTCACACCAGTTATAGTTAGGAATTAGCATTTAAAAAACCTATTAAATTCACTGACAAAACCATAGATTTCACACCATTTATAGTTAGCTGGAAATTTTACTGACATAAAACCATTCAAATTCCCACGTTATAGTTAGTTGGACTCACTATAACTTGCGCGCCTGTAATGCACTGCTGATGACGTCACATATTACATCACTCATGACATGGTCAGTGACATCACTCATGACATCACTGATGACACCATCCTTGTGACAGAGTGACAGACCTAATTTCAGTGTAATGTAATGCTTGAAACACATATTCAAAAATAGAAACAAACATTTTGAAAAAAATGGAGATACCCAAACCAGTAACAACAACCAATTCAGTAATTCCACCATCTATATACACATCCACTCATTCACCAACAGTTCTATATAGTCACTCATATATATACTCACTCATCATATGTAGTGATACACCTATACATCCTGTTACACATCAGCAGTCATCCAAAAGTTACTCACACACATACTCACACATGCAAATAAACTATTGAACATCCATTTATTTGCATATACATTTATACACACACTACCACCTTACTTCTAAGGAAACTTACCCATACTTACTCTCTTAAACAATCACTTATAGAAACACATACTTATTTAAACAGGAACTCCTACAATCTCTCACTATATATACTATACTCACTTATATACATCAATACTCACATATACTAGATTAAAACATATGTCGTTACTAATGAAGACACTAGTGAGACAGTCATTCACTCACTAACACACACATATACACACTCATCCACCCATACAGTCCTGCACATATGCTGTCTTCAAAACACATACAAACAGTGAGTCAGTCACCAACCCCTGCAGCCACTTATACACAAAGAGAAACACTGATACAAACATTTAAATATTTAAACAATACTCGCTAATATATGTATTCACTAAGATACACGTAATAAGCCAGTTACCCAACCAATTTTTTTAAAAAAAAACATCCATTTACACACTTATTTAAACATTTATTCTTCCATCGACCTTTACAAATACATATATAAAACAAATTTATTTTTCAGAAAGACACACATTCACTGGATGGTGTCATCAGTGATGTCATGAGTGATGTCACTGACCATGTCATGAGTGATGTAATATGTGACGTCATCAGCAGTGCATTACAGGCGCGCAAGTTATAGTGAGTCCAACTAACTATAACGTGGGAATTTGAATGGTTTTATGTCAGTAAAATTTCCAGCTAACTATAAATGGTGTGAAATCTATGGTTTTGTCAGTGAATTTAATAGGTTTTTTAAATGCTAATTCCTAACTATAACTGGTGTGAAACCTATGGTTTTTTCAGTGAATATATATATATATATATATATAATTATTTTTAAACATAAATAAATTATTATATATTTACAACACTTTCTACTTACCTGAAAAAGGCCTGCATTTACCACAATTTTCGTGGTACAAGGCATCCGTGGTGAAGGCACATTTGTTGAAAAACAATGTCGTTGTAAATGCTTTTTTGTTGTAAAGCCTTCATTGTAAAGGCATCCCGTAGTTTAGCCTTCATTGTAAAAGCTGTTTCCGCTATACTGTGGATGTGGGATCAAGAGATTACAATCTATGAATTGGGGTGCATTCCAGCACTGAAATCCAAGGATTCATATATGTTTGTATTTGAAATGTTTACTGGAATCTTTGTGACAGTAGTTGTTTCATAACATTTCATTTGCTTGAAAATTTCTATAGAAAATATTGCTTTACAGCAATTCCAAAATGAATAATACAAAATTAATAACGATAAAAATAAGAAGTCGAAGTCTAAGAAGATTGAGGATAGCAACACTACTACTTCTACTACCGCTAATAATAGTAATATTTATAAGAGTACTTTTTATAATGCAATTCTTGATTCTAAAATAGTAGTTAATGTATGGTAATTTAATGATCAAGGTATCGAAGAAGGAAAGCTGACTTGGTGCTGCTCCTAAAACTCCCAAAACTGCACTTTTTCAGCTGATCAATCTCCGGGTCATGTAAGGTTAGTGCAGAATTAGACGACTACCTTTATACAGATGTTTCTAGATTACTGTAAACTAATCAACAAAATCAGGTAATTTTCCAAAAAATAAATGCAAAAATTTGATAATACTCTCCATAGCACATCAAAGCTCTTTGTTCAACTTTCCTTTTCATTTGCCTTTGCTTTCCTGCTGGCTTTTTGTTTTCATTTCACAGTGTATCATCCATCAGATATCACTCCGATATTTTTCATTAGATGCGCTGTCAATATTGCCACTGCAAAAACAATACATTTTTTCAGATTGTTATTTCACAGTGGCTTCTGTACCAATGCTTTTAAAATATTGTTTCCCAGCATTTTCTTTAACTTTATTAGATTCTCAAAGAAAATTTGGAAGGACTGTGAGCGGCATTTAGGTAGGTCCTGGAGGTTGTCTTCTAGCTGCTGCCTACGGCACATATGGAGGCCCTTGCCTCCACTTTCGAGCAAAGGATCAAATGCTGCATTTGGAGTCCACCGTCTGCTGGTCGGAAAGTTTTTTTTTTCGAAAATGCTTCTGCCCCTGAGGGGGGAGCACTTTTGTCAAAACTAAATGATGGGCTGAACCGCGTTGTTGCAAATAAGGCCTTGGAAAAATGGCAATAACATCTTTGAAACTTATGAAATTCACGAATTTTGCATTGTGTGAAATTCTTGAAATTTCTCAAATGCTCACATTAAACAATTTCTCATATCTTTGTTTAACCCTGCCCAGACCTTCTTTTCCTTCTGTTGAAAATTCTTGGGAGTTGCAAGCAGGAAACTGTCTCGCACAGATCATGACATGACACAATGGGGCATAATATCTAGGAAGTGGCGGTGAGAGGCTTTAGTCTCCTTGGCTTAATGCTCTCTCATCGCCAGTTCGGAAGCGCCAAGCTGCAACATATTACGAAGGATATGTTGCAGCCTGGCATTTCCCCCGGCGATGGCGCTAAGTCTCATGACTTAACGCCAATGTAGACCCCCTTGCACCAGAGTGCAAAGGTGTTTGCGAGCAGGGAGGTTTGTTTATGTACAGGAAGGTGTCCCTTCCTGTACATAAACAAACCTAAAATGCCATTTTGTAACTTACATGTGTGCTGCTTCGCGCAGCACACATATAAGTAACAAAAAGGCATTTGAAACAAAGTTTGTTTATGGACAGGAAGGGACACCTTCCTTTACATGAACAAACCTTGGCATTTTTCTCTTTCCATGTGTGCTGCACAAGGCTGCACACATGGAAAAAGCAAAAACGATGAGAAATAAAGCATTTCTCTTCTTTTCGCCTTCTTAAGACCAGGGTTTTCCTGGTCTTAAGTTTGGAGCTGCTACCTATTATCACCTCTCTTGATAATAGGTGGCAGCGTTGAAGTGAATGGGTGTTGGGGTGGTACGCCCACCGCAACACCCACTGCATGCCCCTTTCACTCTAATTTTAGAGTGAAAGGGGCCCTAGTACCAAGGAAGCTTTAAGCCACTTAGCGTGACTTTTAGCCACGTTATGTGGGTTAACGCTGCCTTGGTAATAGGGCGCTGACCCTATCGCCACCACAACGTCACAAAAACTGCTGTTGTGGTGGCAATAGGGGCTTGGTAATATGCCCCCAAAATGTTCTATTTGAACCAATTGCTTTCTGTCTACATTACTTTTTTATACAAGGTGAGAGCTCGTATACAACACTGACACAATATACTAGCAAACCACATGTTGCTACATAGGAACAGGCTTGTAAAATTTTCATGGAATGTCATCACATTTTGTTGGAAAATATTACTATAACTCAGTTCCCCACACTGGCCCTCTTGGGATGTTTTCAGTGTATCAGATAGAAATCACCAACTTATGTTTTTTTTCTTAAGTAAAAGAGAACAATGACCCTGATGAACAGGGAGGTTTGTTACTGTGCAATGAGCCATTGCTGATTTTCCTTGCCCAGGTCTACCATGCATTGAATGGTTAATGGTTTAACTCTGCTCCTGGAGGCCAGTCTTAAATGGAATGGAGCTCCCTATGTGTTAAAGATGGTAGTAGTTGGAAATTGCCGTTCTGCAGGGTCACCATCAAACATTATGCCTTCCGCTTTCCCTTTTTGCTACATTCGTTTTTTTTTTGTTGGCTTTAGGACTCTGGGCACTTTACCACTGCTAGGCAGTGATAAAGCGTATGTGCTCTATGCTTAAAACATGGTAACATTGGCTTATCCACAATTTGCCTATTTAAATTATGTGTGAGTCCCTACTAAAGTGAACTACATGAATCCAGGGCCTGTAAATGAAATGCTAGTAGTGAGCCTGCAGCACTGATTGTGCCACTCACTTCAAGTAACCATTTAAACATGTCTCAGGACTGCCATTGTAGAGCACATGTGTGAAGTTATAAACTGCCATCTTGACCTGGCAAGTTAACCCTCTTGCCAGGCACAAATCTTCCTTTTTAGTACATATTAAACATCCTCAATGTAGTCCCTGGACAGCTGAAGCGCAGGGTGCAGTATATTTAAAAAGAAGGACATGTACTTTTACGTTTTACATGTCATGGTAGTGAAAACATCTTACATTCAATTTTCACTCCATCAAGTTCTATATCTACCATAGGATAACATTAGGATAGCTTATTATATTTTATATGTGTCATTTCCAATTGGGAAGATATTGTACCCTCAAGTTTTGTGTCTCTGGAATCACAATTTAAAGTCACAACTCATGGCGAAGTCGGATTTCAAATAGGTATTCTGAAAATTCCACATTTAGAAAGTTGGCCTTTTCTTACTTCACCCATTTGGTGCCTGGTCTCTGAATATACATCTGGGATGGTTGACGGCGGGTCTTTGTGCATTCCCTCTAGATAGCCACACAAAGTCAAGCTTAGGTGTGACTTGATGGGCCATCCACATCCTGATGGGCTGTAGGTGGCTGGCTTAGTATATGGTGAACACTTACTAATTGGTGCACCTTGCAGTAATCCAAGCAACCATTATGGTGATTTTAGTGGTCTTTGATAAGCATAGAAAGCTCTCAAAGTAGTATTGTGAAGAGCAGCTTTCAGTTTTATCTTGAAGAGGTGTTAAGTAGTTTGTTTTACCAGTTAAATCGGTAGTGTAAGTCAGATGAAAGGAAACCACATAGTGTTTTGCAAAAAGAAATGTATTTAGTACAACACAATATCACTATCAGATTGGTATATCTCCTACCCGGAGATATCAACACAATACACAAACATACTTTAAAAGCAATGAGGTATGTAGCACAAAATACAGTAGTCTCCAGGGGGAGACCAAAGCGTATACTAAGAAAGTGGAATCCAAACTGCAAAGAAGAATGGGACTTGGACCAGAAGACCCAGAGGAGCGGGGGCACAAGGAACCATGCAAGGTAAGTACCAAGGAACCCCACTAAAGCTGTGTACAGAGTGGAAACACATTCACATGCCCAATGAAAGTCAAAGGAGAAGTTGTGGTTGCAGTTTTGAAGACAAAAGACACTGCCCAGAGTACCCGGAAGAAACCTTGGGAAACAGAAGGTTGGACAGCCACCCCACAAGTGTATGCCATAGAAACCTGGTTACCTATATCAGGAAAGCCGGGTGCGTAGAGGTGAAGTTACATCGGAACCTGCCATAGACAACAATGGATGACTTCCAAGAAGAAAGCAAACACAAGGAGATGGTGACGGAGCACTGAAACTTTTCAGCCACTCACCCCCAGTCACTGATCTGGGTTGCATCCATCATCGATCTTTAGCTCACTTCACCACCTCAGTTCAGACCCAACTATATGCAAATCAATCTTGACTTTATGCCTCATGGGAACAGTCCAGCCCAAAATGCCAAGCCAGGTCTTCCCTCAACTGCAAACAAGCATTCTAGGACCAGTTTTGGGATAACACCCCTTATCATCAAGGCTAGCTTGAATCCAGTGGCAAAGTGAGCAAGGGACTCATGTCTGGGCATACCCTGCAAACTTAGGGCGAACAAAGCAAATATAATGAGATGATGGACGGAGCGCTGAAACTTTTCAGCCACTCACCCCCTGTCATAGATCTGGGTTGAATCCATCATCTTTTTTTAACTCACTTCGCCACCTCAGTTCAGACCCAACTATATGCAAATCAGTCTTGACCCTGTGCCTCATGGGAACAGTCCAGCCTAAACTGCCAAGCCAGGCCTTCCCTGAACTGGAAACAAGCATCCTGGACCAGTTTTGGGGTAACAACCCTCATCAGCCAGGCTAGCTTGAATTCAGTGGCAAAGTGAGCAAGGGACCCACGTCTGGGCATACCCTGCCAACTTAGGGTGAACAAAGCAAAAACAATGAGATGATGGACGGAGCACTGAAACTTTTTAGACAGTCACGCCCATCATAGATCTGGGTTGAATCTATCATCTTTCTTTAGCTCACTTTGCCACCTCAGTTCGGACCCAACTGTATGCAAATTCGTCTTGACCCTGTTCCTCATGGGAACAGTCCAGCCTGAACTGCCAAGCCAGGTCTTCCCTGAACCGGAAACTAGCAAAAGTTAAAAAAGTTGCAGCGTTGGGCCAGCAGGGTCCATGGGACTCACCGACCGCAGGAGAGTCAGAGCAGGCCCTGAAGAAGCAGGGGAGTTCACTTAAGTAAGAGAAGACCTTCAAAACGACCGGAGCACTGGAGTCTTAAGAGCAACTCCTGTGCAGAGGATGTGGTGAGGATGCTGATCTTGGAGTGAAGAGATGCTGCAGCCTGAAGCTTCCTGTATTCCAAAGATCTCTGCAGTGCAGAGCCAAACAAGCCTTGGCAACAGCAAGTTGAAACAGTGCACTGGGGATTGGTCCCAGTGGTTCTGACACGGGATACTTGCCTCACAATTGCAGAGAGGACAGGTCAGGCCTTGAGAGAGTTACAAAATCCCCACCTGTGTTGCTGAGCCTCCGGAAGTCCGGAGGCTGACAGGAGCAGCAGACCGGTCAGCTTCTTTCCTGCCTACAGATGCAGGGGAGTGACTCCTTCACTCAAGGTAAGATTCATTTGGGTGTCCTTGATGCCTACAGTTCTGTCGAAGAACCTGGATGAAGCACAGACACAAATGACAAAGAAGACTTGAAGAACAGCAAGACCAGGAGCAGCAGGAGTCTTCCTTGGAATAGTCTCAGTTCCAGTTAAAGTCCAAGTGCCTAGGGATTTAAAGAGCGATGTAGTTTCAGTGTTGAGTCTTGTCCAATGACTAATCTAAGGACCCACCCACAGGGGAGCCCTTAAGTACCCTACGGAAAGGGTTGGAACTACTCTGGAGTCCATACCAGAGGAGGGGCTGGACAAAGGGGTGGATACTACCATGTGCTTTGTCTAGTTTTGCACCAGAGAGGGAGCCAAGAACTCCCTGAACTGGTTCAAACTGGAGTATGCAAGAAGGGCTCCAAATGAGGCCTTCAAAGTAGTCTGGTGGTGCTTGCAAGTGCCCCCACCCCAGTTCAATACATTAGTCCTGTCTGGGAGGTGGAGACAACTCCCTTTGACAGTAAACATATTGTGATACCTTCCCCTACTTAAGCTTTGCTCATCAGCAGAAGGGCAGAATTGTGTCTGTGTTCAGCAGCAGCACTAGCTTGCTTGCAGACCCTGAAAGGCTGTTACCGGGAGTAAAGTAGGGGTCCCCTAAGGTGCCCCCAGTACATAGGATCATGCTTCCAACTCTGAAATTGGTGTTGGGGTAAGATTCCAACATGTTTGAACATGACTGGGTTCAGTTCAGCCACCATATGGTTAGCCATCTTGTAATGACTGATGTCCACTATATGTCTTAAAATGGGTGAAGCACTTACAAAGCTGGGAGAATTCGCTACAGGGTTTTGTAGGGGTGTCCTGATCATACAGGGGTACCCTCAAACATATAACCAAACACACTGCTCTCAGGACTGAAGAATCTGCCATAGGGGTGAGTTATAGGTTTTAAGTGCAGTGACCTTAGATATATGGAAACCTTTATCTGGCATGAGGGCAGGCACAACCTCACACAGTCTGCAATGGCAGGTCTGTAGTCACAGTTTAAGTGGACTTCCATGAATGGCACAATACATGCTGCAGCACATGGGAGTCCCCTGGTGTACCTATGACCTGGGTACATTAGTACCATACACTAGGGACTTATAAGGGTACACCAGTAGCCAATTGTGGCGGTACTAAAGTACTTAACATGTCAATTTAGGGGAGAAAGCACAGTTGTTTGGGTCTTGATTAGCAGGATCCCAACAGACTAGGTGAAAAACACATTGACATCAAGCAAAACCTGGGAGTAACCATGAAAGCAGATCCTACTTTCCTACACAACCCCTCAAAACGTAAGGAGCTGAGACTAACCTTACCCAGTTTCCTTCATTTTTTAAGGGGAAATATCTGGAGAGTCCATATGCATTGGCATGGTTGTTCCCAAGCCGGCGTTCCACTGAAAAGTCCATCCCCTGTAGGACAATCGACCGCCTCAAAAGTTTGGAGGTTTCACGCTTGATTTGTTTAAGCCATAAGAGGGGCTTATGGTCTGTCTGAACAATGAAGTCAGTGCTAAACAGGTATTGCCTCAGCTTCTTTATGGTACAGACCACAGCAAAGGCCTCGCTCTCAATAGCTGACCAACGCTTCTCCCTGTGGATCAACCTTCTGCTTATAAAAGCTATTGGTTGATCCTGGCCATCTGCATTAAGTTGTGACAATACTGCTCCTACCCGTATCTCAGAAGCATCTGTCTGGATAATGAAGGTTTTTGGAGTAATCAGGACTTAGCGGAATTGGAGCAGAGTACATGGCTTACTTCAGGTCATCAAATGCCTTCTGACAGCTAACTGTCCACTGAATCTTTTTAGGCATTCTTCAGGAGGTGAGATTTTTAAGGGGTGTCACTATGGATCCATAGCCCTTAACCTCCTGTAGTACCCATGGTACAGAAAACAGTGGTCCTGGACTTATCTTTAGTATAAATTCCTTCTAAAGACAGTAGATAAATCATATTAAAGCATATAATAATTTTTGCTCACAGGTACATGGAACCAATTGAAATCAGGTACTCAGACGTGCAACAGCCATCGGTTTCCAAAATGCATGTATGTATTTAATCACAAGATTCAACCAACATACAGTGATTGTTTGGCTCCACTATGGTTATTTCAAAAAAGCAGTATAAGGGGGGTTGCTCAAAGGAAACGTGAAAAAGAGAGTGCTCAAGTGTGAAGTGAGTGAGAACAAAGGGAAATAATTCCCAAGTAGAATCAGAAAACAAAGATTCAACAAATTATGAATATGATGAACCAAATAGTTAATCTTCAAGAGGCCTGGCCAGTAACAGTACTGTTAGAGCTGGCATCATTGGTGTGAGTCTCCCTTCAATTTTGGCGGATTGCCTCATCTGTTTTGTTATGTTTTCGCTGGTTTTATGCTTTGGGCACTGTGCCACTGCTAATCAGTGCCACAGTGCAAGTGCTCCCTATGTTAAATGTATGTACTAATTGGTTATTCCATGATTGGGTTATTTTATTTATCTGTCAACCCCTAGTACAGTCCACCATGTGTGCCCAGGGCTTGTAAATCAAATGCTGCTAGTGGGCTTGCAGCAGTGGTTGTGCCACCCACAGAAGCAGCTTGTAAAGTGTGTCTCAGGCCTGCCATTTCAAGGCCTGTGTGCAGTCTAGCACTGCCATGTAGACTTGGCCAAGTGCACCCACTTGCTAGTCCCTAAACCTTCCCTTTGCTTCATGTTAGACACCCCTATGTTAGGCCCAAGGCCAGGGTGCCTTGTAAGTATAAGGTAGAACATGCTCTGATGTGTGTAACATGTTCTAATAGTGAATTACAGCCAATTTTGTTTTTCAATATTGAAGGCTACCTGTTGACATCGTCCAGAATAGGCAGTTAGATTATTTCATTCTTATAATCCTAACTGACTCAGGAAACATGATAGTAATTCAAATTTAGTGTGCCTGAACTCAGAATAATAAAATACATCTTTTAGTAAAGTTGGTTTTAATCTTCTGAGTTTGAATATATCACTTTTGGAAAGTAGGTATTTTCTTGCCTAACTATCCAGGCCTGCCTCTGCTGGGTTGTGTATTCCTTGTCTGGGTTTGTGAGTGACAGGGCTGGGGGATTCCAGGAGACAGGCTGGGGCAGCCCAGTGTTGAATAGAGAGATCTGCATCTAAATGGGAGGGAGGAGTTGCACCTGGGACCTGAATATGGCTGGGCCTTCCCTCTACAATGCTGGTTCCACCTCCTGTGGCTTGTCGGATGTTTCTGCCCTGCACTGTGAAAGCAGAGGAGGAATCATGTCAACAGCGGGCTCCAGAGCTGTATCTCCCCTCCCCTGTGCTGGCTCCACCGCCTGTGGGGCGGCTGATGTCTCTGCTCTGCACAGTGCAAAGAAGATGAGAGTCATGTAAACAAAATGCTCAGAAAATGGTTTGGACTAGACAGGGGCCTCTCTGCCTTCAGAGATCAAAGGATTTTGGGACCCTGATCCCAAGAAATTAGATCACTTCTGGACAAGAAACCTTACTGCCAAGGATAAGAACCAAGGAAGCTGCAGGAGTTGTACTGCCCTTCTGCCAGTGTGCTGTTTGCTGGGTTGGCCTGCAGTGGTTGTTTTATTGCCAAGGGAAAGGAGAAGGAAGTTTGTAAGGACTTTCATCTACAGAATATTCTCCAAGGTCTTAGAACTGTGCTTGCCTCCTGCTGAAGTCTCAGGGACAAAAGACTTCACCTCCAGCTCCCAACTGAATTTCCTTGCTGGGAATTCTGACTCCAGACACTTGCGTGCCGCTGGGAGCTGGTAGCGCGACGCATCGATAAGAAGTGTGTCGCCGCCGCAGCTGAAATCATCGCATCACCGGGGAAGCAAGCCTACGCCGCATCTCCCTGGAAGCGTGTGTTCATTGAAGCTGCCTGCTGTCGCATCACCGGAGAAGCGTGACGCCATCGTGAGAGTCGCCTTCGCATCACCGGAGAAGCCTGTTGCATGGCCTGTCGTGGCTTCAAAGTACAGAGTCGTTGCAAGGCTGCCAGGGCGTCATCGCATCGTCATCGCATCACCGCTTCAAGGGCGCCATCTTCTCGCATCGCAACCGGATCATCACATGGCAATGAGGAGTCATTTTGTGCACTGCAACGGGCCCGCAGGCTGAGAATCTACGCATCACCTCCGCACTGGTAAGGATCACGACGCATCCCCTACTCTGCGCAAGCATTGAGCATGACACATCATTTCCCCCGGATCACGGAACCAACGCATCTCCCCTTTGCGAGCCTTTTGTTTACTTTGCGTTACGCATCCAGGTACTTTGTTGAGAACTTTGCCGCATTTATCATCAACTTGAACTAAGTAACTTTTATCATCTTTAAAGCAATCTTAAGTGTAGTATTGTGAATTTTTGTTATTTGTGGTCTTGTGTTTAAGTCTATATAAAGAATACTTATTTTTATAAAACCTGTGTTGTGTCTATCTGTAGTGTTTTCACTGTATTACTGTGTATATTCACAAATGCTTAACACACTACCTCTGAGATAAGCCTGTCTGCTCGTGCCAAGCTACCATGGGGGTGAGCAGGGGTTATTAATGAGTGTAATCCCCTTATCCTGACTTAGAAGTAGGGTTCCCTATATGGACAAAGGTGAATACCATTGCCAACGAGAGACCCCCAGATCTAACATGTACATTGTCCAAATATTATAATATGATTTAAAGACAGTGAAGAAATATATCTTCTTTAGCCAGAAAAGGGGGAAGTGCCTGCTGGAAAGGGCGTCAACATTTTGATCTGACTTTGTGGCAAGGGAGGGTAATTTGAACCTCAGAATGTGGGTCTTTTTCAGCACAGGGGGAGAAGGAGAAAGGGCAACCCTAAAGGATAAAAGGGCAAGTTACTAATTCGGCTGAAATTACTTAACAATTTAAAAAAACATAACCATGCCTATCTTACCAACCTATTCAGGAAGTTGGTAGGTATTCTCCTGGTGTAGCCACCTGTGAAGGGGAGAGAGAAGTGCACATCAGAAGGATGTTCAGAGTACCTTGGTGAGGTAAGGGTACATAGAGTAAATTCTAAGCATGGGCGAATTTTGCGAATTCGCAATTCGCACATTTTCGGATTTGCAAATTTGCGATCTGCAAAATTCGCTAATTTGTGCGAATTTGCAGATTTTTTTGGGGGGCATGTTCGCCGAGCGATTTGCGTGTTCGTGGGGCGCTTTTCGTGTTCGCGTGGCGCTTTGCGTGTTCGCGGGTTTATTTTTGCGAGACAGCTCGTTGTTGTGCCCTTCTGCCCTCTGCCCCACAAGTTTTTGTGCCCTTCTGCCCTCTGCGCCACTCGTTTTTGTGCCATTCTGCCCTCTGCCCCACTCGTTTTTGTGCCCTTCTGCCCTCTGCCACACTCATCTTTGTGCCCTTCTGCCCTCTGCCCCTCTCCTGTTTTATTTTAGAATGGCGCCAGCAAGCTGCCAGTGCCATTCTAAAATAGTTACTAAGTTAGCTTCATCAGCAAGCACTAATAGATAAAATAAAGCAGGTGCTCGAATTCAGTTAAACTCGAGCACCTGCTTCTATAAGTGCTTCCTGTTGAAGCTAACTTAGTAACTATTTTAGAATGGCTCTGGCATCTTGCCGGCGCCATTCTAAAATAGTTACAAGCTTGAAGCTTGAACTTTTGCCCCCCGGATCCGTTCCGCTCGCAGATTCGCGGATTTTCGGCAAATTCCCGGGAGTTCGCGGATAGCGAATTTGCCGAAAATCCGCAAAATCCTCGAGCGAACGGATTTTGCGCCCATGCTTAGTAAATTCAGATTAAATTAAATTATTTAGGTGGTCTCACCCGCCTTCAAGCACATTAGGGTGACAATAGGCTCTTCAAGAGTCCATATTTGTACGTAAGGAAGGTGATCCTCATCTAAAAACAAAAGTAGATATGAGCGTACTCACCAATGAGTCCTGTCAGCCAGTATTAAAAGGGGTTAATGGGCCTGACTGATGTAATTTCACTTACCCACCTCAATTCAGCAGTGGAGGGACCGGTTGAATCAGTATACAATGCTGGAATAAAATTCAGCAGCTGAGAAAAAAAAGAGAATCGGACAATCTAATTAGTGGTTTCATTCCTTACATGCCCGTTATGTAGAGTTAGTGTCTAAGAAGCTGCAAACCTGTATGAAGGTTTGACCTCTCTCGAGCCAGTGGAATTACCTTGAACGTGTAAGACAGTGTCCTCTCTCCAAAGCGGAATCGTCAGAGTGGACCTGGGCCAGAGGTGATGCTTAAGAGGGCTCAGTGACACAAGGACATTCGATGAAATTCATTAGTGCAGCCCGCGATTAGCAAAACCAACCTGCGGTGGCAGGTCGGTTAGACTATGGTGATGGGAAAAAGACTCTATAACATAGATTCATGCCTGTGTAAGTCATGGAGCAATTACCTTAATTGTAAACTCATATGGAAAAGGCCGCAACAGGGTGGTAAATCATAGCCCCCCTAGTAAATCATAAACACATAGTAACCAGAAGGCTGGGGCATCAAAGGCGTATTTCATGGTATATACTGTCCTAATCAATGGAACTTTTCAATATGCATAATACATACATGAATTGCATTATGACAGAGTAGATAAAGGGACATTCCAATAGAAACAACCATTACGTAAAAAGCAATGCATTAGTGAAGTGGTGTATTTTAATAAAATAAACCTCCACGTCAGTACAGGATATGGCAATGATCAATTCCACAAGGGTAATTATACTGGTAAAGGTAAAGGCAGGTCTCACGGTATATACTGTCCCAAACAATAGTCCATTTCAATATGTGTACAATTCCAATTAATATAAATATTGACATAAAATATACATTAGACATCATACATACATGAATTGCATTACGACAGAGTACATGAAGAGACATTGCAATGGGAACAACTATTTCATAGAAACAATGCATTAGTGAAGTGGTATTTTTTAATAAAATAAACCTACATGTCCATGCAGGATAATGATACTGGTATGAGGTGTGCAACCACCAATCAGATAACTCAGAATTGGAGGGGCAAAAGTTCGGTACTACAACAGCCTTCAGTACTCAAGGCGTCCAGGACTATCCTCAATGTCATATAATGGATTTAATGATAAGTGAAGCCCAAATGGCATCATCCATTGTTCAGGAAAGACACCTGCCTTGTGGTTTCCTCATATTCATTGAGGCCTCTTGCTACAGTGTCAAAAAGGTGTATCCATCTGCACTTGCAAATATTCAGAATGTTGGAAAAATCTCCTCCCCTTGGGTTTGCTTTTACCTTTTCTATCACCCACCACCTGAGACTTTCTGGTGTGTGTTCAAATGTTCTAAAGTGATCCACTAAGGGTGCGGCCTGTCCTTGGCAGCATATACGGTTGCAGTGTTGCAGGATGCATGTTTTAACCTTTTGAATGGTCTGGCTAATGTTTAAAAAATTGCAGGAGCATATTATGGCATAAATAACTCCAGTAAAATTGCTGTTTGTGTGATCTTGTAACATATGGTGGTAGTTGTTGTGCGTGAATTGGTTCTGTTCTCTGACCATGGAGCATGCCTTGCATTGTCCGCACTTGTGATGTCCTTTTACTGGGGGATATCCAATAGGGTGGTTTGTTGAACCCTCGGTTCAGTAGGCAACAGAGACTTCACTACGTGCTCTCACACATTTTCCCTTCTTGAAAGCGTGCATGGGAGGAGGCACGCCCCCAAGATCACCCACCACCAGGTGCCAATGACGGTTTATGATCTTCTTGATCATATTGCTTTTGGTGCAAAATATGGTGACACACACTAAGCGCTTCTGGTCATTGGTATTTTTCTGTTTGCGTTCTAGGAGGGACCCCCTGTGGCTAATCCATGCATGTTTATGTGCTTTCTTCAGTAGTCTCATGAGGGTAGCCCCTTTCTGATAAGCAGGATACCAAATCTGATGATAATTCAAAGTAATCTTTCTTCTTGGAGCATTTCTCCACAACCTCAAGAATTGGCCAAATGGTAAATTGTCCCTGAGGTTGCGTGGATGGTGACTTGAGTAATGTAAAAAGCGTATTACACTCACTTGTTTTTCTATATAGACACGTATATAGTCTATCTTGGGCAACCTTAATCGTGATATCCAAGAAATTAACCAGAGATTTGCTGAACTCTAAAGAGAATTGGATATCCTCCGAACAATTGTTCAGCTAGATATGGAAATCCTTCAATTGAGCCTCACTACCTTCACATATGATCAGGACATCATCTATATAACGGCGCCATAGTTCGATAAATTGGCCATGGGGGTTCTGTTCACTGAGGACGTAAGTATGTTCAACATCGTTCATATAGAGGATGGCTAGATTGGTCGCAAAGCTACCCCCCATCATGACTCCTTTAGTTTGTAGGAAAAGTCCCCCTGGAAACGAAAAAAAATGTTGGCATGGCAATGTCCAAGAGTTCAATAATAAAGTCAGTCGAGACCCAGTGTGATTTACCACCGTGTTGCGGCCTTTTCCATATGAGTTTTAAGGTAAGGGCCCCATGTCCTACAAAGGCATGCCTCTAAGCTATAGAGTCTTTTTTCCATCACCATAGTCTAACTGACCTGCTACCGCAGGTCGGTTTTGCTAAAAGTGGACCGCACCCAACTGATCCTAATCCCAAATTCTTGATATCCTTCTGCACCCGCAGGGTCTCCCTATCTCGGGCCAACTGTTCCTTCTTGACTCTGAGCTTGGCTCTATCAAACTTGAGCCGATTGTATTCCCTTTATAAGGAGTCCTCCATCCTGTTAGAGAATGAAATCCCGATGGAAGTGTTGGAAGATGTTGAATTCACAGAGGAGGACCTAGACATCCCCTGAACCATTTACACCCTCCCGGGAGGAATGAAGGATGACCTATCTCTAGGACTTTCCTCTGTATCCTCTATACTATACCCTGGGGCATTATAGTTTTCCAGTGAGGTGCCTTAATTTAAATACTTAAATAAAACCACGTATGTTTTGCTCGCTGCATGGCTGGCAATGTTGCGAGTCAAGGTAAGTGTTTTTTTTTTTATCCTTTCATGTTATTTTCCCTATCCTGTCGTATGTCGACTTCCTGCTTGCCCTGCCCACCACTCTTATCTGTACTGGCCACACCTGTGTGGATCGATCACAGTGCATCACTTCATCTGCACCCTGCATCTCATCTCTGATGATGACACATTTCTTCATCTGTATCGTCCACCTCAACCTTGACAAAGACGCAACTGTGGCACCAAGACCGGTCCCTGTATCCAACCAGTGATCTACTGTGGTCAACCTGAACATTTGGATTTGACCCTGTCTAGACCAACAATATAGTCCTGGTTGGCACTTTATGCTTAAAAGGCACTCCATTTCAGTTTATACTTTAAAAATCATAACTCCAGTTCTAATTATTGGATTTGTTTTGATTTTGTCTTATTTTGTTCAATAAATTATGCTCTGTTTTTTAACCAGGTGTGGTATCTTTTTGAGTGGTGTTTTCACTGTTTTACTGTTTGAAGTGTTGCACAAATACCTTACACATTGTATCTTTAGTTAAGTTACCCTGACTTGTATTGTGATTCCTGCTTGGACAGGGCACATACCTCTGGCAAACCAGAAACCATGGGGTATATTCACAAGAAGGTGTGATAACTACCGCAAAAGTAGTGTAACGTAACTTTCAACATCGCAGTCTATCATGGAAAAATAACCACGTGTTAATGTGGAATTCACAACAAGGCGGTAGCATGCGATAGACACCAGATAGCGCAGCAAATGTCCGCGTGAAAATCAATGCCACGCCAATAAAATGCAATACACAAACGCTAAAAAACATGCGATGAGGCCAAACGCGGTACAAAATGTAGCGAAAATCAGCCACAGGTCTGTAAATCCCACACGTCTGGCAGGACAATGCACCATAAAAACCACAGGAAATATACAACAGAAACAAGCCAAAGCCTGTAGCAACATGGATGCACCCTGACCCAGCGCAGAGGCCAACTCGAACCCCACAACCCCAACAGACTACCAGCAAGGAACAATGGGGTCAGGGAAGGCCAAAGAGAACAGGGAGAGGAAGACGGGGTGAAGACTGCAGGAAAACAAGACCATCATCACGGAGGTGACAAAACACTACAAGCAACTGACCCACTAGCAGACCACCTGGATTGCAGTCAGAGTGCTGAGGAGGCCAATCCAAGAGGCCAATAGGTGCCGGAATGACGTGACTACCTAAACCTGACACCAACCCGCTGCCAACAGGAAGACAACAACGGCAAAAGGAGGTGGCAGTCCAGCGCCCCCACATGAGTTGGAGGAATCCCAGGCCACAGTCATCAGTGTGGAGATAGTGCAAGAAGTAGGGAGTACAGACATAGCTCGAGAGGACCTGACACAACATAAACAGGGAGTGCATCGAACAGGGACTGGGGGAATGGGGGAGATGGGCACAATGGAACACATGCACAACAAGGCGTAGCACACTGCTCACACACAAACACCCAGGATCATGTCCTAGATCCCCTTTGGCACACTGCAGCGCACACACATAGCATGAACAGCACACCCACATTGACGCCAACGTGGAAAAATGCGCATTGCCGACACTGCAGAACAGAGGACACTACTGGCTCCACAAATGCACAGAAACATGCCCACTACATCTGTCAGTGCCGGAAACAGTGAAATGGAAATGTACTCTTATGACCTCACATCCGTCATGTAGTCCAAATGTACACTGTCCCACAGAAGAATCCTGCACCCCCCAAACAGTCACAATGTACATTGCCATACAGTCTTCATGCAAACCAGCACTTTGCGCCAACATATATGTCAACACAAAGTCCACATGCACCTCCCCTTCACATCGCAGAGGGGCGCACAACACCTTCAGCAGAGCACAGAACATAACACATCAGTGATGCCAGAAAGCACCACCACACCGTTGCCACCGACGCCCTACAACAGCCGATGGATATCCCATGCAACCCCCCACCCGGACCTGGCCAGACAAGCCACTCAGGGGGAACACCGAGCCTGCAACAGACCACACAGTAGGAAGCACAGCTGGCTCACAACACTTCACCCACTCACACATGGCACCCCAATACCATGTGTCAGCATGCCAAAAGGAGGTGGTCCAAAGGTGTGGGCCTAACCCAAGGAATGCGAACCAGGACACATATTTAGGGGTCCATCACCCTTCATGGTCCGCCCACACCCCACTAAGGAGACCCACACTGCCATAGAGACACATGCAGATTCACATTCAAAGCACAGAACCACACCCAGGGGCGCTCATATATCAGTCACATACCCATGTTGGTTGTGGGTACAATGGCCCTGGTCACTCCCCTTACGATTTGAGTGGGTGATGACAAAGCTACATGTCCGAGCTCCAACCCGCTGCCTACAGTGACATGTCTGCATACGATGTACACAACACAATGTAATGTGGTAGGGCCCAGAGTCCACAAACATACTACAATACCACAGGGACACAGGCAGATATCTTGTTGAACTGGCGACGGGCACATGCGTTGAGCCCCTTTATTGGCAGCACCACATGTACAGTGACACCTGTGCTGGATGTGTGTGGGGTGAGTGTAAGCCATTCTGCACATAATGTCTGGTGCTGGTAACCACTTGAACATTAGATACCAGTGCAACGGAAACTGAAAACATATGCAATACAGAGTCTACTGCTGAGCAACATGGAGTGAGCCAGAGAAAGTCCAGAGGACAGCCAACATGCAAACAGAAGTGTCTGTGAGTTTCAGTGCACTGGGCTTTGGACACTAGAAATGAGCACGCTCATGTGACGAAAAAGTCTCGGATTGTGTCCCTTTGAAATATTCCTGATGCAGATGCAGTGGGGCGAGTTAGAACTGCATCATATTACCCATCAATGTCTCAGGGCCCCCACACTGTTTGAGGTGACATACCTGCGCAACCGCACCACAGCACAAAACACAATCAGCAAGGGACAATGGCCTGCAGTGCACTAAGTCAGTGGCACCTAGAGTGCTGAGCAGGGTATCAGGCTGATGATGGTATCCACGACAGGCCTGAGCAACTCCGTAAGTCTGTCAGGACCACAGCTTCAACTCTGGCAGATGGCGTTTGGAGGTGGTCCTTGAGGTGGTGGCATGTGCCTCCTGCAGTGATGCGTCATCGGGGCTGGTCTGGACTCAGTTTGGTGTGTAAACCATGTGCTGTATGCAGTCCCAAGGCTTCATACAGCACATGGTCACAGAGAAATGGCATTGATGACCCAAAGGCCTACGCCTCAGGGGCCAGTCAATGTCTCCGGTGAAGGGGTCCCGGACAGGACCAGCACAGAGTTAGTTGCCCCGGATGCACTGCGGCAAGCACAGGCACCAAACCTCAGGACGGTGTCTTGCAGTACAGTCAGATGGGCCTGCGACCTTAGCGTGTCACCATCAATGTCCGGGATGTATGTTTTGGAGTGTTTCGGGGGATAGTGGAAGGTGTCCTCCAGGTCAAGACGCCAAAAGGTTTGATTTTATCCAGAAGCAGCAAATGGAGGAGTGGAATACGACAGCCTCATTGCCACCACAAATTTGGTATCAGCTACATGGGGATGAAAACTGCCCCCAAGTCCACAGGCTCAGACGCCACCACAGTTTGACCAGAGAGTGTCCATAAATGTTGGGGAACAGACTTAGTGGCACCGGGGCTGAGTGGGGATGCAGTCTGCAATGATGCCGGTACACTGATATGAACTCTGCCATTGCTGAATCATGACTATGTGACCTACTGGACCACAGTGTAGGCCGGAGGCAGTGGTCAGCAGTGGCCCACAGCCACAGGTCATTTGCTCGCAATGCACTGAGCAAGTGACACCAGGGCAGTTATCGGTAGTGTACGAACACCTCCATAACGATGATCCTTTTCTCTCCACCAAGATGCAAGGAATCAACCTCTTACACCTCACCTTGCATGCTATGATATGTAATCTGCCTTTGCATACTCGATGTTCAGTTCAGAATCTGTGACCAACTCGAGCGCAGCCTAGGCCGAGAGCAGTGTAGGCCGGAGGCAGCGGTCAGCACAGGCGATTCACCGAGTGTCGCCTGCATAGGTTGGTGGCCCCACCAGCTTGCGTAGTTCAGGTTCAGTGGCACCACGTGTTCGTTACCTCCATGACTGTGACCCAGCTTTCGTCCGGACTGAGCCACATCTTCCTCTTACTCCTCTTCGTGCGACCACTGGTGTGGAACCAGCTATTCTTGAATCGTGGCTAGGTGCTGGATGTGAGACCTACTGGTTCGCAGGGTAGTCCTGGTCCCTCTTCCACGTGTTGCCAACTGGCATTAAACATGGTTTGTGGCAGCACGCATCGCCGGCTGTTGTTGAACAGGGTTTGCGGCAGCACGTGTCGCTGGCTGGCATTGGACAGGGTTTGTGGCAGCACGTGCCGCCGGCTGGCGTCGGACAGGGTTAGTGCCACCATGTGTCACAAGATGCGCATATGGAACTTTGCCTCATGGATCAAAGGGGGTCTGGTGCTGGGGCCGCTGTCCCGGATTTGGGGTCACTGCTATTCAGGAGCCAGGAAACAGTTTCATATATGGGACCCACTGGTCTGCAGAGGACGCCTGTAGAATATGTCAATGAGGAAGGAGTAATGTGGGCCAGCGTCGGGGGGACAGCGGTGATCTGAAAGGCTGGTCGGGTTGTGGGTCTCTGGCTTGGAGCTTACACAGGCACAAGGTGGGCCCTCCTTGACACACGCTGGTGTCAGATGCTGATCAGTGTGGCCTGGCTGCATAGGGTCAGAACTGACGGGTTCGTTGTACAGAGGGCCAGAGTATGGCAGGCGCACAGGATATCAGGCAATTCTGCTAACAAGGATGGCGTCAGCCTCTTGGCAGGGTATCGTATCGTATCGTAGGGGGAGCTTATAAAGCGCACTGACACCATGGGTTTCCTGGCGCTGGTTGGGAGTACAGAAGACAGAGAGACTAGGCAGATTGGGGGAAGAGCCAGGTTTTTAAAGACTTACGAAAAAGGGTTAGGGAGTTAGAGATTTTGAGGGGGAGGGGGAAAGAGTTCCAAAGCTTGGGGGCCAGGTGAGCAAATCTCCGGCCTCCAGATCTGCAGAGCTTGAAGGAAGGAACAGTCAGAAGATGAAGGTGAGAGGATCTCAGGTTACGGGATGGGCAGTAGGGACTAATGAGGGATTTGACAAAAGCAGGGCAGGGGCCGAGTAGTGACTTGAAAACAAGGCAGCCGATCTTAAAGGCTGCCCTGGAGACGACAGGGAGCCAGTGGAGTTTGACAAGAAGGGGCCTGGCAGATTGCCACTTCGGAATCCCTAAGGCCAGTCTCGCCGCCTGATTTTGGACCACTTGCAGTCTAGCCATCGATGTTTTGGGCAGGCCGTGGTAGATCAAATTGGAGAAATCTAGGCGGGAGAGGACGAGGGCCATGATGACATGCAGGAGGGCATCAGGTGTGAAGAGATATGCCACTTTCCTGATCCTGCGCAGTTGGTAAATGCAGGACGAGACCACGGTCCCTACCTGCGGCCCTAGGGATAAGGCGGAGTCGATGGTGACCCCCAAGCTCTTCACCGAAGCTGCAGGAGTGGGAGGGGGGCCCATATCCACCGGCCAGAATTGAGGCCCCCAGAAGGTGGCACTCTTGCCGGGGAGAAGGAGATCCGTCTTTCCGGGGTTCAGTTTTAACTGATTATGGCCCATCCACTGGAGAATGTGGGACATAACTGCTTGAAAGTTGGGGATAGCAGAAGGGGAGTTAAGAGAAAAGATGAGTTGCAGGTCGTCCGCGTAGTTGAACACGGTGACGTCCCACTGCCTCAGAGAGAAAAGAAGGGGGCGAAGATAGAGATTGAAGAGAAGAGGGGACAGAGAAGAACCCTGGGGAACCCCGCAGAGCGAATGCTCTCTGGGAGCTCTGAAGGAGCCCAGGCTGAGGGTCTGGGACCTGCCTGTCAGAAAGGATCTGACCCAGGCCAGCGCCAGGCCCTGGATGCCAGCCTGATCGACACGGTGAAGAAGGATGTTGTGGTCCACCGTGTCGAAGGGGGCTGACAGGTCTAATAATACCAGGGCCTGGGGAACGGCCTTGTCCACACCGTCTCTCAGGGCATCCAGCACGGCCAAGATCACTGTCTCCGTAGAGTGGCCGGGTCTGAAGCCTGCCTGGTTGGTCTCGAGGAAGTTGGAATTCTCGATGAACAGAGAGAGACAGGAGGTGACGTGGGCTTCCAGGATCTTTGAAAAAAAAGGTAAGAGAGAGATGGGGCGGTAGTTTGCCGGGACAGCGGGGTCAGCCCCCGGTTTCTTCAGGAGGGGCACCAGCACGGCCTCCTTGAAGGAACCCGGCACCATACCAGAAGAAAGAGAAGAGTTTAACAGAGGGAGGATGCAGTCGGGTAAAGAATGGCAGATGTCCCGGAGTATGGAGGGGGGGCAGCAGTCGTCTGGAGATCCCGACTTGACGCGGGTAGCAAGAGTAGCCAGAGATGTAGAATCTAAGAGGGGAAGTTGAGTGAGAGAGGAAGAATTGTGAGGAGGGGAAACAGATCCAGCGCCAGGACTCATAATGGGTATGGTGTCCTTGATTGATACGATTTTGTCGATAAAGAAGGTGCTGAGAGTGTTACATGCTTCCTGTGTGGGGGCCTGAGTGGGGAGCGTTCTGGGGTCGGAAGTGAATTCGGTAAGCACCTTGATTTCCTTAGACTGACAGGGGGCAGATAGAATTTTTCCAGAGGCATAGGTTTTTTTGGCATCCAAGATGGCAAGTTTATACCTATTGCGTGCAGACACATAGGCGTCTCTGCTTGTGGAGCAGTAGTCCTTCCTCCACTTGCGTTCAGACTGGCGGAGTTCTAAGTGAAGGGTTTTTAAGTGGGGGGTGAACCATTTGTGAGAATGGCAGTGGCGGGATTGGGGAAACTAAGTGAGGGGAGCAAAGATGTCACTGGCTGTGGTAAGCCAGTCTGTCACGAGCCTGCATAGCTCGTCGGTGCCCGTGTCATTGGGTAGCAGGGGAGACGTTTGGGAAAGATGATCCAATAGTTTGGGGTGGTCGACAGCCTTCCACTTGCGAGCCATGCCACCCTCCCGTAGGGGGGCCCTGATCTGACCAGCCGCCGAGAATGTGGTGTCGATCAGAAAATGGTCTGACCACACACAAGGAGTTATGAGTGGGCGGGAGGACGTGACTCCATGGGTCCAGATGTGATCGAGGATATGGCCACCCTTATGGGTGGCTGACCTGACTAGTTGGGTAAAGTTCAGGCTCGAGAGACCCTCGAACAGTTCGGTAGCATGCGGGCCAGCGTCCTCATGCTGGAACCAGTAATTGAAGTCACCAATGATGACAATACGGGGGGAGCAGGTAGCAATATTGGTCAGCTGGTCGATAAAAGAAGAAGGGAAAGAGGGCATAGGGTGGGGGGGACGGTATAGTAGCACCAGAGTGACTGCGCCTACCTCAGTCCCCAGGCTGAGGACCAAGGTGTCCACTTCCGGCAAGGTCATGGCCGCAGAGGCAATGATCTTAAGATCCTTGCGGATGATCGCCGCCACCCCTCCCCCGGTGCGACCCCCTGCTCGGTTGGTGTTCAGCAGAAAATAGTCGGGGGGTAGCGTGGCCAAGATGTCTGGGAGGGAGTCGTCGGTGAGCCAAGTCTCTGATAGCAGCAGGGCATCGGGGCTTTCAGACATGAGTAACTGTAGAATATCGACTTGGTGTTGAACCATTGAACGAGTATTAAGATATAGTACCCGAATGGACGACTCCGTGAGAGCCAGGGCAGCAAGAGAAGGTGTCGGCGCAAGGTTAGGGGTTGAAGTGCCTGCGATGCCAAGAGATGTAATGCGAGCCCAGGTGTCAGAAGGGAGAGGGCCGGCGGAGGCATGTAAGTACCTGAGGGCGGAAGGCGGATAGAGTAGAGGAGTGGTAGCATCCCGGGCCCCTGGCCTCGTCCGGCCGCGGACGGGCGCAGACGGGCTTAACTCAGGCGCAACTCCGGCGCGCCTACGTCGCGCCCGCTGCGCTCGTCCGCTGCGCTGACACATAACGGCCGTTTATATAGGGGCGGGACGAGGGTGGAGTGTCTGGGCTACACTCCGAAGGAACAAGCCCAATCCAAGATGGCGCCCGCGAGCGCTGGGAACCGGCGGTTCCAGGCAGCCCCCAGCCAGCAGCTTACCTTGGGAGAGTAAGATTTTCAAGTTATTTTGCCTGCATAACGAAAGGGTATGTTAAAACACAATATAAAATCAGGAAAAGCGAGAAAGCGCGACCCGCTCGCAATCAGCGGGGCACAAGCAGGTAATGCCACAAGTTGCTCTCTGAGCGTTGGCGAGCCAGCCCACTGCCACTGGGCCACTCGCAAACACGAAGGCAAGAAACAACACGCGCTCCTATATAGGGGCGGGACGAGGGTGGAGTGTCTGGGCTACACTCCGAAGGAACAAGCCCAATCCAAGATGGCGCCCGCGAGCGCTGGGAACCGGCGGTTCCAGGCAGCCCCCAGCCAGCAGCTTACCTTGGGAGAGTAAGATTTTCAAGTTATTTTGCCTGCATAACGAAAGGGTATGTTAAAACACAATATAAAATCAGGAAAAGCGAGAAAGCGCGACCCGCTCGCAATCAGCGGGGCACAAGCAGGTAATGCCACAAGTTGCTCTCTGAGCGTTGGCGAGCCAGCCCACTGCCACTGGGCCACTCGCAAACACGAAGGCAGGAAACAACACGCGCTCCTATATAGGGGCGGGACGAGGGTGGAGTGTCTGGGCTACACTCCGAAGGAACAAGCCCAATCCAAGATGGCGCCCGCTAGCGCTGGGAACCAGCGGTTCCAGGCAGCCCCCAGCCAGCAGCTTACCTTGGGAGAGTAAGATTTTCAAGTTATTTTGCCTGCATAACGAAAGGGTATGTTAAAACACAATATAAAATCAGGAAAAGCGAGAAAGCGCGACCCGCTCGCAATCAGCGGGGCACAAGCAGGTAATGCCACAAGTTGCTCTCTGAGCGTTGGCGAGCCAGCCCACTGCCACTGGGCCACTCGCAAACACGAAGGCAGGAAACAACACGCGCTCCTATATAGGGGCGGGACGAGGGTGGAGTGTCTGGGCTACACTCCGAAGGAACAAGCCCAATCCAAGATGGCGCCCGCGAGCGCTGGGAAAAGGTAGGAGGCGCTTCCCTGGCAGAGACATTGGACTTCCTGGAAGAGGACAATGCCCAGGTCTATGTACTTTTTATTCACACCACTACGCTGGCCTAGCATACGCCGGGCCTTCCCACTCTGCTCACGCTTATGGGTGGCGTAACAGGCAACCTTTCCGCGAGGACCCCCACTGGCTGGGGTGGTATGGTTGCGTCCACTGTCCACTACACTCCATACACCAGAGGTGTATGTCGCCATGGATATGGGTGTGTTCTGCATACTATGGTCTGTTCAGCACTTTGCTGACACTCTTGGCATTGTGTACTTTCCCAATGATGGTTCTACTGTCTCCTTCACACATGCCCGGCTGACTCCACCCTCCACATTCGTTCACTGTGTGGCTGAGGTGCCATGCCATTGATTGGTCATGTTCATGGCTTGCCCAGGTTACCATTGTAAGTTGTTCTATCATGTCTGATGGGTGAGCATGTTAGTGTGCATGTTGGTTGTTAACTTGTGACGTGTGCATTGCCAGAGTTGTGGATTGAATGGTTGTGGAGTTGAGGTGAGTGGGGTGTTAATTGGGAACTTGCCAAGTGGCAGTGCATTTCCCTTGGTGCCATCCTGGGAAAGGATGGTTGCTGATGGACTGTCGGAGGGTCAAGGTATCATGCACACTGGCTGTGTATTTGTAGACGATATTGGTGTAGGTCTGCGGTGTTATGATGTTGCCTGCACATTGATGTGTGACATGTGCTTCCTGCTGCGCTGATTGTGTGCTGTGTCACCAGGGGGACCAGATGGGACTTGTGTGCCCCAATACGTGCGTGCATCCGGCTATGGAATATGGTCCTTGCTTGCTCTCCAACAGTTTGTGCGCATTTTGTAGGCCGTACGGGCCTGGGGTGCCAGGGTGATGGTAATGTCCCGGCCAGGTGTGGTGGCTTGGATGTGGCTGGCTGTGAGACTCCACTGACTCTCACAGCCAGCCACACCCCACTGTTGGTTGGGGTGTGCCAGGGGCCAACAGGTGCAGAACAGCCAGCAGCTTGGTGTGGGGTGGGATGTTGGTTGTCCGTTGTGTTGGTGCAGTTGGCCTGTTAGGCGATGATGGCCAGGATGCGTAGGATGGTTGTCCCTTTATAGCCTGTAGTGGAAAGTGACATTGTCAGATGTTGGTCCTGTGCGGTAGGTGAGTTTCCTGGGGGACCGCTGTCTTTGTCTGCGCTGCCTCTGTGGTGGTCCGGGGGGAGGGGGGTTGCCGGGTGGGTGTTGTGGCCCTCTTTGGTGTCCAGGCTGCATGATGAGTGGCTCCATGGCATCTGTTGCCCTTCTGATGACGCCCTGGGCTGGGCTCCCTTTTGTGGTGCAGGCTGCCGTCCAACTTTACACCAGGTCAGAGCAGGTGTACAGTTCCTGCTGCTAACGCGACTTATCGCATGTTTTGTGTTCTTATCGCCGATCTGTCTGGTCGTTGTGAATGTTGAGGTGTGGTGTTGTCGCGGCTTTGTGCACGGGAACGCCTACTCTGAATCTCATTAGCGATAGTTGCGGGGGTGCTCTGTGGTGATGTTTTTTGCTACTGCTATTGTGGGAAAACTGGTGGTGTGGGCTGTTAGCACCTGCTTGTGAATGGTGGGGTACATTTATCACGTCTTTGGCTGCGATAAAGTGCTGTTAATTCGGTGATGGCTCCTTGTGAAAAAGCCCCCCAGTTTCTAACAGTAGTCCTGTGTCTGCGCTGGCTCTTTATCTGTGGTTCCTGGCCCTCTAAATGAGGCATCAGAAATGCACATTTTGGCAGGGCAGCAGGACCATCGAGTGGCACTCCTGCTCTCTCCATTGATTAATGAACCATAAATATTTTTTGTCATCTCCACTTTTGTCTAGCTATTGACTTAGATTTTCTACAAACTGATGCTGAAAGAAATATTTATATTTTGTGAGCAAAAAAGACACCAAAAATGTTGAACTGCATCTACATTTGTATGAATGACACAGTGCACACATACAGTGATGCTTGATTCACACAATATATTGGATACTTTCCAGGATTCTTCTGCTTTAGGCAGAGAATGCAGGCTACAAACACTGAAAAGTCAAACACCAGCATTTATTGACCAGACGGTGGAATGGTGATTGAAGCTTTTAGCCCCATTAATTGTGCTTGAAATGTGACAGTGACCCTGACCAAAGCTTTTGGACTGGTGGTATACAGCCTCAGCATCCATGATTGATTTTGCTCCACTTTTTTGGCCAATTTGTGTTAAACAGTGATGCACTCAGATGTTATGTCCTCAAGAAGCTGTTGAATTAGGAAGGCTGAACTGCATTGACATTGTACAACAGAGGAGTTGTGAGATTAACTATTGTGTAAATTGATTTTGGACAATGGGTATGTTCTGAACCACACAACGGATTGGTCTACCGGTCAAACCTACCTCTATTACAACCTTCAGGTGGATCTAGTGCTGAAATATTTATTGAACCACCTTTTATAAAAGCGTTTTTGAAGGGACAGTGAATTTATGAATAATTTTGATGTTTTGTACATATTTATGTGTATTTGTTTTGTATTTGTTTTAGTATTGTGCATCCTTAGAATAGTCATATTATTATCTTGAGCAGTCCATGAGATACTATATGGTTGTTATTAATGTTTTTGAAATCATTTACTTTGAATATGTAGCCACAAAGTTTCATTAACATGTGTACAGACGTAATCAAACAGAGATAGGTGTGTTTAGTAATATTAAATGAGTTTGAACAGCTAGATAAGATATAGTCGCAACACTAAATTAAATTAATTTTGATTTTGGAGGAAATTAACACTATTGTTCAAAATATCGCCACTTTTTACCACCTCTTTTTTGTATATGTTTATCGCCGCAGTGTGCTGGGGTAATATTGGCAAACCCTTTCCCTTATGTATAGAAATGCAAGTGGCAAGGAAGAGAAATAACATTTAACAAAAATTCAAAGGGTCTGACTATGAGTGGCTGAAATTTTCTGACTCCTGGCCTGGTGTCAGAATTCAGAATAATGCTGGAGCTTCCCAAAGCCAGTATTAACAAGCATTTGCAATGCAATAGGTCTTGCATTTTCAAAAGTTTAAGCTATTAGCGTTGCAAATGATGATGCCTTTTATTTATGTATTTGCTTTTAAAACATAAATAAAAAGCATTGTCATTTACATTGTCAATAGCTCAAACTTGTTAAATGCGAGTCCTATTGCATTGCAAATGCTTGTTAATGGATGTAAATGGTTTCAGGGAGCTTTTTGCACTGTACCTCTTTCTACAGTATGCTAAGTCTTGTGAATGCAGTTATAGTAACATAAAATCAGTACCCTGTCTCCCTTTCAGCTTAATATTGCTCGGGAAAGGCATTTTAAGGTTTTATACGTATATCGTCCCATTAAACTAGCATGTAATATGTGTTTTTATGGAACATAGTTTCCAAATTTAGGGCAGGAAAAAAGTGAACAGACAACCTTGTCCCTTGCTGGTACAGGGCCAAGCAAGGAAATATTAATCCAGTGATAGGGTAGCACAACGTGAAACTACGAACACTTGGCATCAGGCCTAGCTTTCCCACTTCACCAAATTGTGAGATACTATGCAAATACCTTTACTTCACTGTCCCTCATTGTGATTGAGCATCAAATCTGGGTTCACCTTGAAGAAATACCGTTCGGGATGTTAGCAATACAAAATCCTTATTTAGTTATATTTTAATAGACAAAAAATATCCACATACATTAGATCTCTGTAGCGCATTTGAAAAGCAGGTACCCAGAAAAGGAAACCTTGTATTATCCATGCATATTTTGAACCTTAATATCATGTAAATCATCTCCAAGCCTATCCATCCACAGCTACAACAACACATGGCCAATCTACTACTGGCGGCTGCCACGGAATACTACGGGTGAGGCTGGGTGGGTTGGTGGGTAAAAATGTACCTACCTGGCTGCCAGCCTCCACCTCTCCTCCATACTCTTCTGTTGACGCACAGACACACACACAGGCTCCCAGACTCCCCTAATCCAATCAAGAAGCGGCTGTCACCAGCATGACAGCAGCGTTGCAGCCTGGTTGGGCATTCGAGCAGGGTGTGGGCGCCTCTGCATGTTCTCCACCAGGCTGTTCAATACAGCAGTGTGGAGAAATGCTAAGAGTGCATATCTATATGGCCGGCCCAAGACAACCAGCCAAACCGTCATGCGCACTTAAGTGCACCAACCACTCTTCCCCCTGCTGGCTGTGACAACAGCTCGCACAGTAAGGTAAACAAAACTGCCTAGCTACGTGTAAATAAAATGATAATAACATTGTGTTGTTGTAGTTTTATTTTACCATTTCCGCCGCTATCGCAAAATGACTGACAATCTATTCCTGAGTCACTTCAATTTCAACACCTTAATATTCCAAATTAAAGTTTGTCACTTGAGGTTCAAAAACACGCACAATTTTCCCAACCCTATCCACTTGCACCTTGAGGTCGAGTCATCATGGGCCAAGAGCCTGTTTTTGTTTTGGGGGCGGGGGGGGGGGCGTTGTTTACATGTGAGGTGACTAAAGTTCAAACAAATAACTCATAATTTCTCAGACTTAGGGCTCGATTCCGATCCGGTAAAAAAAATCCCCCGTACGATTCATATTCGTAGCCATTTCCGTACGACTCGTAAACACACCGTACGACCCGGCAAATACGATCCGGACCGGGTGATCAGGACGCTATTCGTACGGTTGGCGTCAGGTAAGGGCGATTCGTATGGAAAAGCGCTCAATCAAATACACACCGTACGCCGCGTCCCCCCCAAATGATCGCCGGGGTATGCACCGTACCCCTGCGATCATGTGGGGTACGCGGCGTACGCCCAGCGTACATGGGGTGCGCACCGTACATGGGGTACGGTGTGTACCCCATGTACGCTGGGTGTACCCCGCGTACCCCACATGATTGCAGGGGTACGGCGTGTACCCCGGCGATCATGTGGGGTACGCGGCGTCCCCGGGGGGGGCGTTCTGTACTAGTTTCGGCGCGAACTATGCGTTTACGGCTGTTTCCAGCTCCCGTAAAAAAAAGGGTTGTATGTTGCGTACCCGACACGAATCGTACTTGCTGGGTCATAAAAACTAGCCGCGAACCGTAGCGATGTCACGTACAGCGGGTTCCGAGTGAGACTCGTACGGATATTTTAGTCGTACGGAGTCCTGTACGACTCGTACGGTCTTTGGTTCCTGGTACGGATCGTACTTCGTCGTACGTATGGGGATGTGTACGGGTACGATTCGTACGGGAAAAATTGCTCCGTACGACGATTCGGAGCGCATTTTACCGGATTGGAATCGAGCCCTATATGTATGAACTTTAGACAGAACAAGTCTCTCACTGTTTCCGAAGTGGCCTATCAAGAGTTCAAGCATTCAGTCAAAGAAATTCCGAGTTATATGTTTTAAAATTTAGACACGTCACATATATATTAAAAAAAAATAAAACAGGCGTTCGGCCTACCGTGACATAGCGATTTACCTTCAAAATGCAACAATAAAAAATGAAATCTGATATAATCTGATTACCTCTGACAACACTCTTTTTTTCACTCTCATCGTCAAACTCTTCTTCTCTCTGTTGATCTGTTTTCTCTTCTCTTTTTCTTCCTTTACTTTTTGCCTTATCTTTAATTTACTATTTTCAATATCCTTTGATTTTCTCTAATTTATTATATTCAAGATTTTTATCATACAGTTCCATGTTTTTGTCAATATTGTGTTATTTATTCTGTTCTCCTAAAACCTAATTAAAGAGTGGTAAACTCAAAAACTCATATCATATGAACTATGCACAAACCAATCCGCATGCCTCATCGGGATGAAGAACTGTATACAAACCTATTCACTAGTTGTTCGGCGCTCACAAAAACATGGCATAACCAAACTACTGCCAGTGTCTCTAAATTCCAAAACATTACATTCATACCCAAACCTGGCCACATAAACTAAAATTCCAAAATCAGGTCCCGTCATGTGCACCTTAAAACATGTGACATGCCTGAAGTCAGCTGTGCGAGAACAGGGTGGTGCTACGGTGCCTGCCCCTCCCTGAGAAGGCAGAGGAGTTGGGACAGGGGAGGGGCTTGTAGGACACAGTTGCCATGGTGGCTATCTGATGGGAAGTGTGGTTACCCAGCATGCTGTGCGCCTCCACGATCCTCCTGTCAGACTCAACCATCCCATCTGCGGTGTTGCAGGGACTCCTCGCCTTGGGCTCGGTCGCCTGCCTGCGCCCCTCCTCGCTGCTCATGCAGGCTGCAGAGTACATGAAGCCGGGGGCCCGCTGAAGTCCAAGGCGAGCTGTCCCCGCACGAAGAACCGGCACCACCGCCTGCCAGCGGAAAGGGTACATCCAACTGGTGAGGACGGCCCGAGGAGCGGCGGTGTCAGTGCACATGGTAGGGGCCTGGCGTGGTGAACATTACCCTGCTCTGACTTCCTGCTGTTGCGTGTTTTAGGCCATTAAGTATAATGGGGTGACCCAGTAACCCTCAGAACCTGGGCGGGTAATTGAACAAACAATAATGGTTCTGTCGGGTGGAAATACCTTTCAACAAGGCATTTCGAACTACTGTTGCAACCGTGTGTCCCTAGTGGAGTACAAACGTAGTAGCACAAATCAATAAACACTGATCCAAGTGGCTGAGAAAGTAAATCTTTAGTATTCAGCTTTCTTAATTTTTTGACTTATATAGTTGGGCTGTCCAAGATACAAAGAGACATATACAGTGCTATACAACGTGATTTGTGAAAGACTGACACAGGTTACACAACATAAATACATGAAGGTTACAATTATTCAAGGTTGTCAACTGTGAACACAATAGTCATTAGGAAAAATAATGTATTTTGCTCCTATCTGACTTTGTACAGTTAGATCTATAACAAGGTATGTCGATGTTTCGACCCTAGTGGTGATGTGCTGACTACGTGCATCTGGGGCGGGTCTTCATCAGGACTGGGATAAGGGTTGGACAGCCTTGTTAATATTTCTTCATTTAGGTTTCTGGTGGTGTCTGTCAGCTGACTAGGCACGCCAGGTGAGTATGGATCACTGTTCCTTGAGAGTTTCTTCAAGGACAACTGGTTCAAAAATTACTTGTACAAGGACGTCTCGGCAGCTACTCGACGTGGGAAAAGGAAAAAACCGTCTCCTTTCAATTCTTCGCCGTGAATGCAAAGAAGAACAGGCGACACGTGTTTCACCCTGTGTGGCGAGTAGAGCCAGGGCTTTCTCAAGGCTAGTTAAAATTCTACAATTGTACAGTGTATCAACATCTGTTTCTTACATTTTCACAGATTGTGTCGAAATGTTATCAGCAAGTATCCAAGTCATGGCAGTGTTGTGGCAGATGATGTACTGTAGATTGATATCACTGACCTCGAAAGAGTGTCATGCAAACCAGGACGATGCCATCTGCAACCGGGAACATTGTTAAAGCGGCAACTTTCTTCTTTTGGTCGAAAATGAGGCACATCCTCTTGTTTTCCTTTACCATCAAATTGCAGAGGCTGATCTCTTCCCCATGGTGCAGATTGACCTTTGCCCCGATCCTGGCGTTCCCCTCCACCAACTTGAGAGCCGGATGTGTCCTTCTGCTAAATTAGTGGGGACTCCTCTGGAAAAGGCTCAACACACTTCGCTTTCTCCCTCCCTGCAGCCACTCGTATTGCTGTTGTACAATATTTGGTACCAAATATTGCACAACAGGAATACAGTACATCATCTGCCACAACATTGCCATGGTGGTGGGATTCCATTGAGCGAACCCCCCTTTTTTGGAGGTTAGTCTCTATGATCAAGAGACATATCATCCAGACAGGTAGATAACTAGATGATAACACAATTTGGTTACACATAACCTGGCTAGGCCTCCCTAATCAATCCATGGATATCTCAGGTACACCCTGGTCTTGCAGGCTAGAAGCACATCTATAGGAAGAAACCAGAATGAGGCACTTTCGATTGCCACAGAACTCAGAAAGTGAAAGGGTTTTCTGTTTCCAGTTTTTGCTGATGGTTGATGTCATGAACACCATTGGCTCTCTGTAAATACTGGTATGCTACGACTGCAATAGTTCTTAGTGGGCAATACATTTACCTTGCTTAATGGTTCTCTACTACTGAATGACCTTACCCAACTACTCTGTCTGAAATCCATGACTTTGACCTCATCTGAAGGTCTATCATTTTCCTAAATGGATTTGGAGACAATTAGTTGAGGGCATTATCTAAGATACTGACGGGCTAAATCCTGATACTGGTTTTAGAGGAAAAGTTGTTAGGAGACAGAAACAGAAAATATTCTTAAATGTGGTAAATGGGTGTTAGGTAAGAAAGTATCATCACCGTCTTTAGGGTAACCACAAATCAAACAAATCTGCATTATTATTTGGGCGTAGCCTGCTTTTTGCAGGAAGAGTCTGCTAATATATTGCCTGTCTGTTCATATGATCCATGCATATTCAGTTCTCCCTTGGTATTAATTTTGCTTTGCTATGTAAAAGAACTCTGCCAGTCAAGCGATTTCAAACTGAGCTTCTTAGGAAATTTTCCCATAAATGTTTCACATATGTATGTATTTTCATATAAAAGCAATCAAGAAATCCTCTGTTACTGCTTGTGAGAAAAAAGTAAATAAAAATAAAATAAAAATATGATTTGCCAGATCAGTTACTCAGTATGTTACCCAGAGCTTAAGATTCGTTCTGTAACAAATTAGCATCCCACATGTTTAAAAAAGGTCTTAAAGTGTTTCCAGTTTAGATGTGGATGGGCTTAGTTTTCTATTATAGGTATCCTAGGTTATTTTTGTTGGGTGTTGTAGCTCCTTAGTATTATGTAGACATATATTTTAGCAAAGGTTTAGACAAGCATTAAAATGGAATTAGGTCTAGTTTAGCTTCATGGTCAACTGTGTGCCCATTATACACACCTATTTATTATAGCCTTATAGCCATACTAGCTATTTCGCTCGGGCCTATAACAATGGAGCAGGACTTTAATGCTGGTATAGCTCAGCTATGGTTGGCTATAAGACTATTAGAACATTCTCCTACTAACAGGCAGAATGTTCTAACAAATAAATCAAAGGCCTCACAATCCTGAGGGGATTAAAATCCCCTTGGGCTCCTTGAGGCATTTGTTCACAGCAACAACCATGAATGACAGCAATAACCTGTGGGAATCCTAGGCTTCTACTGGCAATTAGAAGCTGTGAGCACTCTTAGCAATGTCCTCTTAGCCGTGGGGTGGTTCTACCTTGTTGGAAGCAGACAGCAATAACACCTTTCCTCAAAAAATCCTCATTGGACCCTAATTGCCTCAAGAATTATCGAC
The DNA here is from genome assembly GCF_964263255.1 of Lissotriton vulgaris. Lineage (NCBI taxonomy): Eukaryota > Metazoa > Chordata > Amphibia > Caudata > Salamandridae > Lissotriton > Lissotriton vulgaris. The sequence goes on from NC_141685.1 coordinate 1,535,505,744, forward strand.
CAATTTACCATCTTCCATATCCAGTAAAGATAGTTGAGCGCCTGGTGAGCCGGGCACTCGCCTCCTTTGTGGAGGGCAATAATAAGTTGGAGGAAGAGCAATTTGGTTTCCGCCCAGGTCATGGAACAGAGACAGCATTGGTCACCGTGCTGGATAATCTGTGAATGTGTGCGGACAGGAGGAGAATCTGCGACTTTAATCCTCTTGGACCTGTCCGCCGCATTCGACACGTTGAACCATGCTACTTTGTTGGCAAGGTTGGAAGAAGTGGGGGTTACAGATATGGCTTTGAGCTGGATGCAATCATATCTGGCTTGGCGACGTCAGGCCGTAGGTCTCTCTTCTTTCCAATCAGAATTTATTAATAATGACCATGAGGTACCTCAGGGGTCCTCAATCAGTTCCATTTTATTTAATGTTTACATGCAGCCGCTTCTGGATGTTATCAAAGCCTACAATATCAGTGTGGTTAATTATGCAGATGATACACAATTGATAGTGTCATTGGAAGTCGCCCATACTAACTCTCATGAAACATTTCATAGTTGTGCGCGTAAAATGGTGAAGCGGTTAAGCAATAATTCTCTGCAATTTAATAATGAAAAAATGGAAATTCTGCACTGTGGGGTGAGCAGAGTGCTGTCAGTTTTACCATCTGACTTCTGACCTATTCCTACAGATTCCCCTTTGGTACCTTAGCCGCTTGGATTATTGAAATCCAGACCTTCCAACCATATCTCTGATTTGGAATTGAGAGCTATGTTAATGATGAGTGTGCAAGCTTGTGCAACTGCGTACTTCTCATGGCATTCCTTGCCAACCAGCATACTTAGCTGGCGCAGCTAGCTTCTTAGCGGTGTATCCACAAGAACTGGCTTCTGCAAGAAAAGGCTGGAGAGAAAAAATACCCTTCGAATGCCCCGGGAACGCAGTCACTTTATTGACTAGCCAATGTTCCTCGTGAGACGTTGGCCCAATGTTTTCACTTTTAGCAGCAGGTTTCAAGAAACATTCACCTTAGGGCTTGTGATCCTTGCCAAAGTTTAGGTCAAAAACCGTATAGGATGCATGCTTTATTAGTCGGATGCTGAGAGGATTAAGTACGCTTGCTTACCTTACTCTCTGCACCTAATTCAAATCGGAGCAATCGCATGCACTTGTATGCATTTACTTAGCTCTACAAAACCTGTTAGTTACATTGCGCTACGTTAACAGTTTGCTGTTATAGGGAAAAAGTAGCTTTTCTACGATAATGTTTCTACTTGTGCTGCTCGGTTTCTGACCTTTTCTGACACATGTATTTTATCAAGCTTTCTGTACAAATCTATTTACTCAGCTCTGACTTGTTGTTTTTTTTTACTTTGCCATTCTGTTTGCCCTGAAGGCTGCCTTGAGGCTCACTGGCGTCTCCTAAATACTGCATTAAATGTTCTTTTTAGGATAAGATGTTACCAATTTACGTCCTTCGGTGTAAGCTAAGTATGTGCTACTGCCTCTGATGCTACATTTATCTTTCTGTACCGTTTTTTGATGATGTTTCCTCCTAATTCACATCCATATTGGAGGTGAGCAGGCGTGAAACCAAATTCCCTTCTCTTGAATCAAATCACTTAAAACAAAAAACCTGTCGAAGTGAGAGAAAACCAAGTTAAAAGGTACTTTAACCCCCACCCACAAATTCAGGATAGTGATCCTATTCCGCAAGTCTTTCCCGGCCAAGGTGTCAAAGACATGGATGGACCCAGACGGATGATACGCATTAGTCAAGCTACAAATAGGGGAAGCTCACGTCTGCGTGGGATCATTTTATGCCCAGACGGGAATGAGCAGATTGTTCCTTCTTCAACTGAACCGCTTACTAGTAGAAATAGACGCCTCGCAGTACCTTATAGGTGGGGATTGGAACCTGGTGAGAGATCCAGTCCTGTACAGAACGGGCTCCCTCGACAGGAGCAATGCTGCAAACAGGGCCCCGATGGGCGACATATTGGTGGATAATGTGCTGGTGGATCACTGGCGCCTTTCCCATCCGGCCTATGTAAAACATGCATTTATCTCCCCTACTCTTTGCACGCTCTCTCACTTGGATTACTTCCTGGTCTCCTAAAGTGTGGTGCAGATGGTCCAGGAGTCCCACATCCTGGAGGCAGCACTCTCTGACCACTCTTCGGTTCTTTTATCACTGCAAATAGGACTGGCCGGGCTGGGACTCAAGCCCTGGCGCATGAATATTCAGTGACACCGAACCCCTAATGGTAAATCCCAACTATGAGAATGCCTTCAGGGCTACCACATCACCAATCAAGGATCAATGGACTCTGGCAGTATTCTCTGAGCCGCATCAGATGCTACTATTCAGGGCCAACTTATAAAGGATGCAGCACAAGCCAACAGGCAAAATGCTGCCCAACAGAAGGAGCTACAACAGGACATTGCATCCTATACCCACTTTTACACAGCAAAGCCAAACCTACAGAACTTTTGGAGCAGGCCCGCATGGCATTGAACGGCATTTTCACGTCCAAGGCAGAGTACGTCCTACAAAAAATGAAAGGAAGACACTACGAACAGGGAGAAAAGGCAGGGAGACTACTTGCGGAACAATTACGCCAAAGAGAAGCTGCTATGGCCATACCGGCTGTACGGTCAACTGGAGGAATCACGCTCGCCTGGCCCCAGGATATTGTGAACAAATTTGCTTTGTTCTACAAGTCTCTTTATATACCATGGAGACACAGGCTGATGAGGACAAGATGGTTACTTTCCTCACAGGGGTGGACCTTCCCCGCCTCCGGACAAAGGCAGAGAACTTCTTGAAGGGGATATCAGTAAGGAGGAGATCTCATGCGCAATAGCTAACCATCCCTACCACAAGGTCCTGGGGGAAGACCGCTTCCCAGCTAAATTTTACTGATGGGCAGGAGAGGGGATAGTTGACACTCTGCACGCCGCATTCCAAGAGGCGGAACACAAGGCCCCACTAGGATCCCTAATAAAGCAGTGATTGACGTCCTACCCAAAACCGGAAAGAACCCCCTACTATGCGCAGTTACCGCCCCATCGCACTGTTGAATTGTGATATCAAAAACTTGGCCAGTGCTCTGGCCTCCCATCTGCTCAAAGTCCTGCCCTGCCTGGTCCACCATACGCAAGTGGGATTTGTAGCAGGACGCTCCTCAAGGGCCACTTGCGCACAATAGCCCAAATGTTGTTGTCTGCCAAATGCCTTCCGAATGACGCACTGGCATTATCACTCGACGCGGAGAAGGCGTTCGATCGCATTGAATCGGAATTCCTTTTTAAAGTACTGGAATGATTTGGACTAGGGGACCAGTTCATAGCCAAAGTTCGACTGTTATACGATAATTATACTGCACAAGTAAATGGCGGGGTTTTTGTATTGGATCCGCTCCCGATCCGCAGGGAAACACATCAGGGGTGCCCCCAATCCCCACTCCTTTTCCTCTTGGCCATGGAGCCCCTTGCAGCCACAATGGGTCAAGTGGCCAACGTCACTGCATACGCCTCCAGATGAGAGAATATTAACTTTACTTGTATGCATATGACATCCTGCTTACTCTCACGGACCTACCACACTCCCTGCTGTCTGTGATCCAAATTTAAGATGATTTCTCTTCCTTTTCCAGCTACGAAATAAACTGGGACAAAAGCAAAGCACTGCCCATCTCAAACGGGCTCACAAAAGCAGCCATACACGGGGTTCTCTTCCACTGGCAACCCTCATGCCTTAAATACCTGGATGTTTTGGTGAACAAGGGGACGGAGGGGATGGATGCAGATAACTTAAGCCCCCTGCTCACTCAAATGCAACACGACTTTGAAAATTGGAAGACCCTGGGGCTCTTCATGTAGGGTAGAGTGCAAGCTATGCAAATTGTCACCCTCCCGCACTTTGTATACTCCCTTGGGATGCTCCTCCTTAAGGTACCCCTGTTCATGCTATGCTTAATAGACTCTAAGATTAAATCTTATGTGTGGGGTTCTGAAAGGCCCCGCCTGGCTGTGGTGAGACTGAAAGCACACCGCTCTAATGGAGGACTGAGTATCCTGTCAGTGGAACACCTCAAACTCGCGCTACAGCTATCCCAAGTGGCGTACATTCTAACAGACCTCTTGACGTGCCACAATGGGTACATATAGAAAGGCACTTGCTGTCCACAGAGGTAGGCCTCTCAGCCCAATATATGACATGAACAAGCCGCCACAACCCCATTATTCGGATACTATTAGCCATGCGCAAGGCCGTGCAACGGGCTCACCGTTTGTTGGGTTCGAATATACAAATCCACGAGAAAGCCCCAGTATGGTGTAATACGGACATACGCATTAATGGGCAAACACTGTCCTGGCCCTTGTGGAGGGCAGCAGGGATCCACACCCTGGACCAGCTCCTCCATGACGGTGACCTCAAAACATTTGCACAATTAAGGGAGGAGTTTGGCCTCTCAGTGCAGCAATCCGGAAGCTACATGCAACTTCGGCACTGCCTGAAGAAAAGTTACGGATCGCGTCCTTCGTTGCTGCAGGCCTTGCCAGTAGTATTGTATCTACACATGTGGGGGAAACACAAGGGGGTTACATTGGGACTGTACAGAGTACTCACATCACATTTATTTTCGCAGCTCCTGTCGTGAGACCTCCACACCAGATGGGAAAGCCAACTATGGGACTCCTATGAGGATGATTAGTGGGCAGAGATACTAGACAACCTGAACAGGGGCACCCGGGAGGCCAGACTGAAATTCTATGTATTTAAAATTCTCCCCAACTGGCACTGGTCACCGACAAAACTGCACAAGGCAGGACTATTCCCACATGCCAATTGCTAGAGATGCACTGACAACGGCTGCAACACGACCCACATTATATGCGAATGCCTGATGGTGCAACCGTTCTGGGCATACAATGGCCAGGCCCTACACAACACAATGCCTCTGCACCATCCACTTACACCGCCACCATTCTCCTGCGTGATCTGCAGAATTCCCCAGAGCTTTCAAAGGCACAATGCCGCCTCCTCAGACCACAGCACTAGCAAAATCCAAAATATGCATACTGCGACAGTGAAGATCACCGGTCCCACCGTTGCAAGAGGCATGGTTGGTAGCCATGATGCACACAGCCTCCCACGAGCAAGTAATTTTACAAACTTCAGGATCAGGCTGACCTATTCCTTCAGATTTGGGCACCTTTCCTGCGCATGTAGAGTGTTTCAATTGAGAGCCCCACAGCAGACATCCCGACTCACACAGGGGCAAAGACATCAGCTGACACCCCCTAAATCAAAACAAGAGCAGTGACCCCATTCTTAAAAGGTCACTAAGCATGGGCGAATTTTGCGAATCTGGCGTTCGCGAATTTGCATATTTGCGAACTCGCAATTCGCAAAATCCGCAAATTCTCGCGAATTACCAGATTTTTTTTGTGTGTTCTCAAGGGTTTCTGCCAGTTCGTGAGGGTTTTGTACCAGTTCACAATTGCGAACTTACTTGTCGGCTCGCAACGGTCGCGACTTTGTTGTTTCTATGTCTGGTTCATCATCACAGGTTCACAGCACCCTCTGTTTCACCACTGCCACCCTCTGATTCATCCATGCCACCCTCTGGTACATCACTGCCACCCTCTGATTCATCACTGTAGATTATGGGGGGGAAAAGCAAGCACACCTGCCCTGCTTCAACTGACATGAATTAATTTGGGGTTGATTAATGTGTCACTGAATTTAAACTTCCTGTCTGGCACCTGCTTCCTTATCTGTAATTTGCTTTCTGTTGCAGTGCAATTTTTTTTCCCAGGACCTTTGTGACCTACTTGTAGCTATTCTTTGAGCCTGCTGTGAGGGTCAGAGCAGGGTCATAGAATAGTTCCAAGTAGGCAACTGAACTCTGGAGGGGTCCCTCAGGAAGCACTACAGGGAATGGTTACTAATGATGAGTGAACTTTTGCAAAACTCGTTTTTCTGCAGAACAGCAACTGTAATGCCCCAAACAAACTTGCTTGTGAAAGTTGATTTCTAATCCAAAAGTGATCCAAAGAAAGTCAAAAAGGCCTCAAATCCAAAAAAGTGCAGGCAAATGTCAACCTGAGGAGTTATTCTGATAAAAATCATCATTTTCCGAAGGTTTATGCTGCTTGCTGGTGGATTTCTTGTGCAGAATTGCAAATTTTGTAATTTCGCGAGTGCGAGATTGTTGCTGCCCGCCGCATCTACATGTTCGCAATTGCGAACTCTCGCGATGCGTCGCCAAACTCCAGCGGGATCCCGCAGCAAGATACAAAATGGCGCAGCACTCGCAAAATATCGAGAAAAACAACTTGGCAAACGCTGAATGACGGTAAGTGAACGCCGCACGCCGCAATATTGTATCATCAAGTAAAAAAATCTGCTGCGTGCGAATTTGCGGATTTTCGGTAAATTCGCGAGAGTTCGCGGATTGCGAATTTACCGAAAATCCGCAAAATCCGCGAGCGGAACGGATTTTCCGCCCATGCTTAAAGGTCACCCTCCTCCCCACCAGTCCCCATCTGTGCCTATGCAGCCTTACGTGCACCTTAAATCCATCACCCTCCCTTTCCCTCATATAGACACATCAGGTTTGCTCTACTCCACCCATTCTGCATCCTCGACATCCTCCGCCACCTTGTGCCCTTAGCTGCATATTCTGATGCTCTTTACCATCCCTCCACAGGCTTTTATCTCCTCCTTCCCTGCTCCCCCACTCACCTAATTTATCCCATTGCCTTCTCTCCCGATACCCTTTCCCTCCCTGGCACCGTGGCACAGCACTGCAGCAATGCGTCAATGCAGCAACACGAACACACTAAGACTATGCTCCGCATAGATACAGAGAAGAGAACCTGTAGTAGGAGGTGCATTGTATCTCCCCCTCCAGAGTCCTGGCACCCTTACCCCACCAAGCATAGTAGCAGCACCCAGGAATAGGGAGTACTCTCCTGAAATTCGCAAGTCATTTTGCCCGATTATTAGACGGCATCCGATACATGCGCGGAATCCAATTAGATGATCAAAATCACCACCCGTAGGGGTCCACGCATTAGACCAACACTAGATCTGCTACCACCGGCATGCCTATCAGGTCACAGGATCCCTCATACCTCCTCTTCACCCCACTTCCCTCCCTCAATACATACTAATATAGGATTTTCTTAGCCTCTAAGAGGCATACATCGTGCAAGTTTTTCAATAAACTGTTTACTCAGCCATTGTAAATGTTTGGTTGATGCTATTGTTTTCAAGATGTAATCTCTTGCAAAATGGTAATAAAGAATTATACCACACAAAAGGTATCTTAACCTCGTTCAGAAGGCTGTGGGGCAAACAGAAGCTACTGATCCTGACCGCAGGGGTTGAAGTCTTTTACTCCTTATGCGCCAGGGTCTGACCCACTTTAGCACTTGGCTCTCAGTGGAAGTCAAGCAATCCAAGGCTTCTGGAGTGGGAGGCAGACACAGGAGGGTGAACACATGCTCACAACTTAAAATGCATTCAGCAGCAGCAAATGATAGTTCAGTCAATAACTTGCTTTTATGAAAATCGATTCTTTATTTACATACACAAAGTAAAATATGGCATTCACAAACAATACACACAGTCCCCTGAAGGTAAGGGCTCTAGTGTTTTAACAGGTAGGTCCCCGAGTCACACTCCCCTATCTCTAGCAGTATTGGGCATTCTTAGACATGGGTGCAGTTCACGGAGTTGCGGACGTCCGCGAAGTGCCCCAAAAACTCCATTGCACTATGTGAAGTTCTGTGCGCAGGTGGAGCTATTGCCTCGCCCCTTCGCATAACATATTTAATTTTCTTCAAAGCAGAGTGTGTTCTCGCACCAGAAATTACATAGAAACTACACCACGTTAGCTTTTTATATGCTGCGCCATCTCCCCTCAATGCCAACGTGATATTTTGATTGAAGATACTGTTACCGATCGGTAGTGATGTATTGTGGAAGTTTTTTATTTAAAAAAACTATAATAGGCAAGGCGTATCTGGCATCTAAAATGTGTAATATTTTTTTCTAGCCACACAGACCATCAGTGCCAGCAACGAGAGTGCTGCGAAGTGGACACGTCAGTGGCTGTCAAAGGGGGTGTCCCAGAGGAGGTAGGGACAGGTGGTGGTAAGTCACATTGCTTGATTATTGACAATGAGCGATATACTCACTGCAAGAGCGTTAACTTGTGAGTAAACATTCTGCTTTAGCAGATACACTGGGAGTTGAGTAGTTAATAGCCTCTTCTATCTGCAACTCAGCAGCCAAAATTCACATGAATTTTAACAACAATGGGTTGATAGAAAAGGTAAAATAGGATGGAAGGAGAAAGGTTGGGTGAAATGTGATATGAGTGAAAGGATGTGTGGGTGAAAGGATGCATAAAGATGAGTGATAGGATGCATGGGTGGGTGAAGTATGGATGAAAGGGTATAAGGGTGGAAGGATGCCTTCCTGGGTGGGTGAAAGGGTATAGGGGAAAGGATGCCTGCCTGGGTGGGTGAAAGGAATACTCACGTGGGTCACAGCAGGATGGCTAAAAGGGTGAAAGGATGTGTGGGTGGGTAAGTGGATGTTGGTGAAAGCTTTGTTGAGAACCAAGTTTGGATTGATGGATATATATGGATGGATGGTTGTCAATGGTGAAAGACTGTTTGAGATAATTTAAAGTTTAAATGGTGTGTATCAAAGCCGAGGGTGAAGAATACTAGAACAATGAAATGATTAATTAATAATTGCTTGGATGAAGAAACAAGGGAACTCTTATGGATAGGGGCGTGCTCAACTACTTCCCTTGCTTGGAATGGTTTTAGCAAAGCTTTGATTCAAAGGGTTGGGGTGGTATTTCGGTCTACTCCATTGACTCACAGTATTTTTGAAGCAAGGTAAGTATTATGTATTCCACCCATCATCAACCAACACCTCTCTCCCTACCCATGGTATTTCAACTGTGCCACCCATGATGACTGAATTGCTGCATGTTCAATCCAACACTTCAGTGTTGGCTATGTAGTGTGCATCTACTTCAGTTAATGTGGCATTTACAAAGTTTTCATTGCATGGCAATACAAACACAAGGGGCCTGATTCCGATCCTGGATTTTTTTTTCCATACAAATAGGATTTGTAGTTTCTTTCCATACAAATTGTACAAGTCCCTTCCAAACCGTGTAGTACGATTCGTACGGGAAAAATACATACAGATCGGCCCAATCCTTACAAATCGGATCGGGAAAAGCTGTACGACACGGACTTGTAAAAAAGACCATGCAAATTGTAAAAAGGCTGTCCAACCCGTCAAGTACGATTCGTACCAGTTTGTCAGCATACGATTTGCATGGAAAATGGCCTATATACGGGGAATGACTCGTACCGGGCAATGAAGCGAACCCCTATACGCCTCATACCCTGGTATGACTCGTTCTGGGGGTACGACTCATACCGGGGTATGGGTCGTATAGAGGTATGAGGTGTACAGGGGTCCCCCCACATGCGAGGCATGTGTATGGTGCGTACACCAAAATCGCATATGTGCGCACCGTACCGCAAAATCGCCCGTGTACGCACTGTACCCCAAAATCACGTATATACGCACCGTACCCCAAAATCGCCCATGTACGCACCGTACCCCAAAATCGCGTATGTATGCACCGTACCCCAAATCGCGTATGTACGCACTGTACCCCAAAATCGCGTATGTACGCACCGTACCCCAAAATCGCCCATGTACGCACCGTACCCCAAAATTGCGTATGTACGCACCGTACCCCAAAATCGCGTATGTACACACCGTACCCCAAAATCGCCTGTGTACGCACCGTACCCCAAAATCACGTATGTATGCACCGTACCCCAAAATCGCCCGTGTACGCCCCATACCCCAAAAATCGCGTATGTACACACGTACCCCAAAATCGCCTGTGTATGCACTGTACCCCAACATCGCACTTTTACACACCGTACATACGTGATTTTGGGGTACGGTGCGTACACGGGCAATTTTGGGGTACGGTGCGTATATACGCGATTTTGGGTACGGTGCGTACACGGGCGATTTTGGGGGACGGTGCGTACATACGTGATTTTGGGGTACGGTGGGTACGCAGACGATTTTGGGGTACGGTGCGTACACATGTGATTTTGGGGTACAGTGCTTGTACGGTGCGTACACGACCAGTACCCCTTCATCGCATATGTACGCACCGTACCCCACTTTCCGTGTCATCCGTACGCACTGTGCATACGCACCGTACCCCTGTATTCATGGGGTGTACGACGCGTACATGGGGGGTCTGTCTCGTACTGTTTTACGGGCGTACAAGGCTTTTCCCGCACTTTTTGGCTCTTGTAAAAAAAGAGCCGTACCGCATGTCGTTTGTACGAATCGTACTTGCCGGGTTGTAAACTGCTGCCGGGAATACATGGGAACGTCGTGTACAGAGCAATCCGAATCGGAATCGCTTGTATATACGAGTTGTATGGTCTTTTTTACAATTTGTATGGAGTGCGTCAATTTGTACGGATCATACTTCCTAGGTTGTAGGGGCCTCCTTACAAGTACGAGTTGTATGGAGAAACCGCTCCATACCACGGTTTGTACAGTGTTTTTTCAGGATCGGAATCAGCTCCCAGGTGTGTTTCTTTTCCCTCCTAGTGCACATTCAGTCCCTTTCTTGTACTTCACTCCTTTATTCTTTCTTAAGTTCTGTCCTAGCCTTCCCAAACATTTGAAAAATCCATTCTTGTCATGTGCCACATTTTTTGGGCTAAGTGATATAGTTCATCATGGCTTCTATAAAAAATATGCACCTATTCAAAATTTTCCCTTTCAACATTTGTCAACCACAGTGGTTCACTAGCCAAAGCTTAGGCATATGATGATCAGTGACACCCCACTAATCTGTAGTAAAACGTCTACTTACCCAACCTAATCCCTCTAATTTACCTTGCAGCGGAGTAAGTTAAGTTTCCTTTTCCTACTGCCAAGTAAATGTATTTGTTGGGAAAAATAATTTTAAAGTGTGGTGAGGGTGAGGCTAGGGAGTAAAGTGGTACTAAGTAAGTGCATTAACTTTTGTGGATGGGATATTTTGTGATGCACATGCCAAATACAATCTATATCCCGTTCCTTAATCCTTTCCCTATACTGCAGTGGATCACATTTCCCACCATCTACTTACGGCAGACAGGATGTTCGCATGATTTTATACATGACACGTATCATACATTATTATTCATCTGCCTTGTAGTCAGGGTAACATTTAAGGGCATTTTGGAGAAGAGCAGGAACCATTGGAATAAGATAGCTGTCTATTATGGCTGCCCCAGCTGCCGACTGCAGAAAGTAGCAAAGGATGACTAACAAGTTCTCCATTAATAGAGGCAGCTAGCATGCCTCCATTAATGTAGCACAACAAGAGAGAGAATTTGTACTCCATAGTGCATAATGCCTTATTCCTTAATGAGAGGTAATTTATTTAAATTTTTCCACACAAATTGTCTGTTTAGTATTTTAAACTGATGTGCTGTTTATTCTACCTTCCTTTCTTCCAGGCAGTTAGTGCATTATTCATCCGCCTTCAGTTTTATGTGAGACATGTGTAGGTAATGGTTGTGACTCTAATCACATCAACACCAAATGGCCCTACGTGACCAGCAATGTTCTGCTACTGTGTCACTACACTTTAAAGTAGTGGTTTGCAAAGATGAGTGTTTATAATTAGTCTTTCTTGACATATCTACTCCTGCTGCAACGGAAGCTGGAGGCCATACGGGCAGAGTACCAGTAGCTGGTGGCCCAGGAGGAGGAGAAGACAGCTTACCAGGGCTCCAGCCAGCCACCAGTGCCTCCAGCCTCTCAGCAACAACACCGGTGCCGCAGTCAGTTGGCAGCCGCCCACTGTCATTTCATCACTGCTGACCCCTCTCAATTTCAGACCACACCTTCCAACATGGCGTAGTGCTAAGGCTGGACACATTGAAGTCAGACAGGCTCAGATGGAGGGGTACCTCAGAAATCTCCTGGCCCGCTGTGTCTAGTGCCCTCTTCTTTTCCGCCTTTTGAACATTTGTTTCAGTGGGTGGGATTTGTTGTGGGTGAAGTGTGTGGGAATGATGGAAGTTGGGACTGGGACAGTTTGTACTTCCATTTTTTGTTGGGCAATTCAGACATTGGGTGGGGACAGGAAAATGTGTTTGCGTAGAGGGGTGGGCGAGTTTTGCAGGAAAGGTGTGGGTTTTATAATATTGTTTAAAAGGTTAATAAATAGTTATTTTACTTTATTTATGCCTCAACTTTTTTGAAGGGTTGTTAGAAATAAAGTGTCTGGTCGGCTAAGGTATGCACCTACGCCAGGCAGAACCCATCACGCTAGTAAGGGCAAGGGAGTTACACACTGAAGATAACCCCTACTCACCCCTTTGGCAGTCAGGCTTATCCGAGAGGCAATGTGTAAAGTGTTTGTTCAACACCCTCACACAGCAATGACACACTAGGCACACCACAAAAGAGAATCCACACAAGGTTATATAATACTATCCTTTGTATTATCCATAAAAACACATTACATCACAATCACATATCGCTGCACCATTAGGCTCTTGTCATAAACAAGGCATATAGAAACACATCAGCCCACAGTCACCTAAAACACTTTGCCAAAAGGCATTTGTCACAACATTGCAGGTCGTGCAGTGAAGCAAAAAGCATATAAATTGCACATCATTAATGCACCTCATTACTACAAATATCAATGTAACTCCTGATTTACTGTAAGGCAAGACCACCAATGAACTAGCACTAGGGCATAAAAATGCAGCAGGGTATAAAATACCTGCTTACCACATTTGCACCTTGGTTGCACAAAAACATAGGAATCACCACATCACAGTAGAAGTACATAGGGTGCAGCACTCTGCACCCCTCTTAGCACCAATGCAATAATTGACACACCAGTATGGGCCAGAAGCATCTGAGTCCCTGCTATGGTTTATTTGGTAATTTCCAAACTGTTCCCTTAATGCGGCCAGTGCCTGATCGGGGACGGTGTTCCAGGATCACCCTGCAATGCCCACCACTGTAAGGAATGGTAATCCCCAGGTATGTGCAGACAAGTGAGGTACTTACTCCCTCCATCCGCGGGGCGACCTTGCTGGGTCCCTGCTTGAGTCAGCCTACAGCAGCTGTCCACTAACACACGGGGCAGCTGCTATCACAAAGACCATAATCGCTTCCTGGCTCACTCCAGGTTGGACGCATACCATTGGTGCTCACAGAGCAGTGGGGCCAGCCTGCGGCACCGAATGCCAACAGCGGATCTTGCCTCTCTTCCCAGAGTGAAATGGACCACATTGAGACTTCTTTTGGTCTTGGGCGGTTGTGACCGACACAAGAGATCTCACTCTTTCTCTACTGTATGTGCTGCATTAGGAACTAGCTGCCCGCAGGGCTGACAGCTGCACCTCTTGAAATGGTCTGCTCATTTGAGACCACAGCACTGGTCCAGTCGGTTGGGCATGCCAGTCAGTAACCAGGTTCAGTGCTCCTTGCCGATTGGGCTCTGCCCCCAGGTGCGTCGGCATTGTTCGAGAACGTTGTAGCTCCGGGCCGGGTTTCCTCTAAGTGGAGTTCACCAGCCAAAACCCACGCTGTGGAGAGGGAAAGCACTTCTTTCACACCTCGCTATCCTCTCCTGCTACCACCAAGCAGGAAGAATAGGGCAGCACTCCATATGTGCTGAGTTCCTTTGTTAGGAGTGCTAAGTAGAGAGCACACACATATGCCCCACTGGAAGCGCTCAACACGTGCTATATTTTTTCAATTACCCAGGTCCAGTCACACAGCCCTGGTAAATCCCAGGGCCAGAGAGCAGGGCACAGCAGGCCAGCACATATGGTCCCTTAGCAGAGTGACAGGCCTTTCAGCTACGTAGCCGGCAGCATGTTCACTTCCACAAGTATGTAGTCCCAGATGGCGGTTCCTCCTGGTACACAGCAGTCCTCTGGTCCACCGCAGTGTCTTCTCCTCTCACATAGGGTCACATCCACTTTACTTATAGTCCAAATGTCTTTGTTCTGGAGGCACTTTAAAATACATTTACAAGTCCACAACACCCCCCATTCACAGTGTAAGCCTTGGCCCCGAACACACCACAGGGGGTGGAGCCAGCATTGTAGAAGGCAGGCACAGCCCTATTCAGGTGCAGGTGCAACCCCTCCCACCACTCCAACTGCAGGCCAGGCCTATTAAGGTGCAAGGGACAACTCCTCCCACTACTCTAAATTCAGTCAAGGTCTATTCAGACTAGCACTGAGTCACCCAGACAGGGTAGGACACACCTCAACCCCCCCCCCCCCCAGGACTGGCTCCCCTGTCAGTCAGAACCAGATGGTCAATACACATCCAGGCAGGGCACAAAGACACATCAGCACACAGAAATGGCCACTTCTTAAAGTGCCATTTCTAAAATAGTAATGATGAATCGGCTTTCACCAATAGACAGGATTTATCACTACTATTCTAAGAATAGTAAACATGGTCACACTACCATTCTCATGTCAGGAATACTAGTGAAGCACATATCAGGGAAAACCAATGCAAACCTTTGAGAAGGCAGCCTCACAGCAGTGGGAAACCAAATAGGCTATTTGTCACTACCAGGATATGCCACACAGTTAAGGCACACGTCCTACCTTTTACCTATAACACACCCTGGATACATGGGATATAGGGACTAATAGATTCATTAAATAAGACAAACATGTGTAGACCACTCTTACCAAGTTTACAAGAGAGAGCACATGCACGTTAGCACAGATCGGCAGTGATAAAGTGCCCAGAGTCATAAAAACCCCAACAACATTTCAGAAAAAAATACAAGAGGAAGGCAAATAATTTTGGGATGACCCTGCAAAAAGGGCCAAGACCAAAATGGGGTGTTTTACTTTGCACTGCTGCCTTAGCATGGCTGTTTTTTAAAATCTGGTATAACAGTTAATTATGCAGTACTCTTGTCCTACTACTCTCCTAGTCTCTGCAGTCTGCAACTATACTGACCACTAAGGGGTGGGGGTTCCATTACCTATATTTCCTATAACAATGCTCCATAGTTCTCTTAACTGAATAGATGAAGTGAGGGTTGCATTGTTTCCCATGGTGCCATCTTATGTTGGTGGTAGTATTAGCAGACTAACGCACTAACAGTGGAGGAATCAGAAGTGAGGTCCCACTTCCACCTTGGTGAACTCCAACTATAGGATTAACCGGAAGGGCTCTTCATCACAGGCAACTAAACTGAAATGAAAACAGTTGAGACCAGAATACTACACAACAATGAATACCTGATAGTTAAAAATGTAACAAAAAATACCAATAGAAAATTCTTCAGAGCAATGGTGAGCTAGTATTTTAATTAAAACTAAAGTTATGAAATACTCAAATCTTGAAGTGGACTAAAAGTCTGGAGTGGACAAGGTTAAGCATTTATGCAACAAAATTCCTGAATGATGATGATGGTGAATGATGTTCATCTGTATCTAAAATATCAATCACTTTTTATGTGTGGGTGGGTAAATGGTACCAGTGTGGGCTATTGTTTAGGTAGTAGAACTGAAGATTCTGCAATAAGTTGGTGTTGCTTTTATAGTCAGTTAATGGTGTCAATTAAATAACATCTCAATAAATCACACAGCCCAGGGGAAGAGGGTTAGGGGTTTGATGAAAGAATAGTAAAGGAGATTTGGGAAAAGGTATGACAAAGACAAACAGTACACAAAGACTATATTCATCAGAGCGATGAACAGCCAACAATCATCAATCTGTTGTGGAAGGAAATGAAGAAATGGTTATGACACAGTTAAGTTAATGCATTGCAAACAGTCCTTCCGTCTCAGAGACCCAATTAATTATATTAATATATATATGTCTAAATGTTCTGTCACCTAAGTTTAAAACATAGTAAATACAAATTATAGAGGAGTGAAGCAAGCCCACACAATTTGAAAAAATAATTATTAATAGAAAAATGATACTATATTGCCAAATTGGCCAGTGCATCTGCATTTTCCTTGGATTGTCCATTACATTTGGATGCCTGTCTGAAGAGGTCTGGTAAGGTAAGCATGAGTGTTATGGTGCGTTTGACATTTGTGCAGGAGAAGAGAAGGCCTGCAGATTGTAAAACAGAAATGATATTGTAGAGTCAATGAGAAGGACAGAAGGTAAGCTTTCTTAGGAGTGTACCAAGAAGAACTCAGAGGCAGAGCAAGAGCACAGTGCTTTGCAATCATTTATTTCAGGACTCAGTTGTGATCAATAAAGTGATAGCGATTACTACAACCAACAATCACAGACAAGTGGATGCATGTATCGGGCTGATCAAACTTGCAACTGTCATGATCATCATTATTACCGTTAGCCTAGTGCATGCATAATGTGATGATGTGACATCATCATGTCTGTCTCCAGTTATCTACAACTTACCCCATACCAACCTACACAGAAATTTGAGCCAGCCAGCACACACACTCAGCAGCATTGCATTTCCCAAATCAAGTAATCAAAGCTCCTCCCATCAGTTCACAGAGTTGACTAGGTCTCTTAGAGTCTTCATCACAATGTTGGTTTCTGTGAAATTGATAACTTTCTTCTTTTGGCAGTTGTGAGGTAGTCATGCCCTGAGTCCTTCCATCATCCCCCTGACTCCGAGTAACAAATATGTCCAACTCCATTCTGACTCCCGACACAAATGAAAGAGATTGATCTGTAGTGCAATGTGGTTGATGAACAAGAAGTGAAACATTGAGTATTTATTTTTGTGTAGACTACATTTGTGTTTGTTTGCTAAATGGAATGGTAGGATCATTGAGGAGTGTGTAGTAATTCTTTATTTAGATATAAAAACATATCTTTAAAAGATTGCACAAATCACATTATGAACAGTTTTATAAATAAAAAATGATAAAAAAAACTTAAAATGTAACCATTGAGGAGTGTGAACCAGAAAACAAAGCAGTGTGGACCTAGCAAACAAACCTCGCTAAGTGTCAAAGGGGAAGGAAAAAATCACCTTTAGGAAAAAAAGGATCACCCATTAGGCCACCAACATTGTAAATCATCACAAGCACAATTGAACTTACAAATTATAGTTGAACATCCACCTTCACTGTCTGCCACCATATGAATCATGTCAACAGTCACAAACAATCACTCATATATCACTGGTGCCTTACTTACCTGTTCCAAATTCAAGCACGGTGGTACAGTGTCGATCTTCTTTGATTCATGCAACACACATTGACCTGCCTTGGAAATCAAATATTCTGGGGCAGTCCTGCTAGGGGATGAAATAAAGAATAGGCGCAGGATAGAGGAAGGCATTGTCCCTCCAATGTCCTTGTAGGGAATGGTGCGAAGATTTCTTCACTGCATACTGGTCCAACTCCAATCTGGCCAGACATGTGTCTAACATGGTGAGGCTGCATTCGTCAGTCAGACACAAACAAATAAAATAATATAAAGTTTCCCTAGCTATATCTTTTTATTTCTCAAAGAAAGTTCTATGGTGGCCAGGACTACCCAGTAGTCATGAAGTAGAGTTTGTCCTCAAAATCAGATGTTTCACCCAGAAGTAGGTCAGCTAACACACTACCATGACCTGAGTCTGATCAATCACCCACATCCATCTGTCATATTTCAGGTATGGTATAATTCAGTGGTATAAAGTGCTGATTCATTTTGATCATGGTTAATTTCCCCATGTTTTGGGGAAATAGACTGTTCCCACAGTCCCTTTATCAGCCAGTCCCTTTATGGGTCACATACCACCTAGAGAAGACGGCGTTTAGACCTGTATCCCACGAAGAAAACCAATTAAACAGCAAAAGAATTGCTCATCTGAACCCCCGTCTAGGAACAGCACCTATTATATGGAAGGTAAATCTGGGAAAAATTCGTAAATGTTTAGGCTGTTAATCCTGAGCAGTTTAGCACTTATTAAATGCCACCTCTTCCCACAGGCTTGCCATACATCGAACCAAACCTGTATACCCTTGTGGACCCCAGGACATTTAAAAAGAAAATCTAGCATGTACGATCCGGCGGCGCTGGTATGTATTCAGACCATCAGCTGCGACTAAATGTGACCATGTAACTCCTTAAACAATTCCTGCAAATTGTGCCTCTTGTTTCATACTGTAAAGAATTTATCATTCTGGTCATACCATCATAGTGATCCAAGCCACGTTTTTATGCACATCTTTGTTTAATGCGCGCATGAGATTTGTGACACTTGAAAGAAAAAATACTACGCTGAGGTGCTGGTGATAACAGTAGGTATCCTTAATCATGAAAGCGCAATATCATGCCCAGTTTGTAAAAGACAAACTCCCTCCTACCAGATCATATGCAGGAGCCCTGATTTCCTTTTTTAAAAAAAATTTTGAGGGATGTAGAAAAGAGTTTTCAATATAGCTACAACCCTTAAGCTAAGTAGGGATATGGGTTACCGATTAAATTTCTGGCCTAAATAGAAACACCTTAGCAGTCTGAACTAGTATGACATTAATTTATCCCCCTTACAGGACCCGAACCGATCGGAAGTTTTGCCTACAAAAAACTAGCCCCAGCTGCGTTCCGACTTCTCTTGAATAACTGAATAAAATACACCTACAGGTAAAAATATGGAGATAAAAAGAGATAGTAAACAATGGTTTAGCCTTCAACTAAGACCTCCATTGACTGAACCAGGATTAGCTTAATTATCTGCTTCTTGAGGACCAGGTTCCTGTCCTCATTTATAGGATCATGTGTGTACAAAAGAAAACAGTCCTGGTATGTACCATGAACTATGTGAATGTGGCTGATACTAAAAAAAGTTTTTTAATATTTGTTTGACAGTGAAGATTCTGTGTTGTTGTAAATTGTGCTCTATGGTCCATTTAGTGAAGGCTATCTTGATGCCTTTTTAGATTCCACGTAATAGGGAATCTCTCCTAGGGAGTGTATCTAGAGGGTCTGACATTGCATAGCAATCACCGGTCAAGTGTAGGAGCTTTGCTCCAATGTTTATCAGATGGTTAAAATTAACGTTCTTGAATCTCAGTGATCTCAGATGTCTAAGATGTTTTATTGCATACTAAATTGCAAAGAATATATGTTGTTAGCACAGAAGTACTCTTTGAAAAACATATGCATTTATATAAAAGTAAAATGAAATTTGTTTTCGCTCTCTATCTTTCAGATTTTTTTCACCTGTGCCCCCTCCCAGTATACTGCCCTTTGCCCTGACGAAGGTGCGGCCTCATTGGCCGGTCACGGAAACGCGCGTCGGCTTGTGTCTCCAGGAAAATGGCTATTGTCCTTTTTACATCAGGACCCGTAGTCAAAACCATCTCCCTGGATTAAAACACCCCGATCTATACAACACATTAAACCATCCTTGTGTTGTACTCGCCAGGACTAGATGAATGAATGTAGCATGAATGGTGAATGATACTAAGTAAGAAAGAGTGGGTAGAGATTGAAGTAAGAGAGTTAGAGTGTATGTAGTGTGGCCGTTACTGGGTAGGATAGAATTCTCCTAATTATGTTGTTTGCTTATCTATGTCTGTCTTATTTATGATTTATATATACATGTGATACCTAAAAACTCTATATTTATATCGTTGTTATCTTTAAAAATAAAAAAATATATATATTTATAAATATGAACTGTATTGTCCATTCTTGATTTGACCATGTGATTATTATGTGTTGTGTCAACCCCTAGGCTAATCACCCCTTCATATATATTTGTTGGACCCTTTGGTTAGGGCCTTTATATCCTAAGGCAGGGTGCTCTCCTTTTCTATTTACCTTCTCACTGTGACAACTGTACCAGCTACACAGTACACACGCTCAGCAGGTACCAGAGAAGCCAGATACCCCATTGCCAGCCTGCTGAGCAGTGGCCATTGGTGCCTCTTCCCATACCAACACTAATGGGTTTTGATCCAGATATTCCTCTGTTGGGTCATCCAGATAGACCTGCACCTTACTCTCAATAGGCATTGGTGCTCCTACTTGCTCCACCTCTTTTGCCTTTGTCTTTGCACTGGACATAAGCCTTGCCATTAGAAACCAATTAAATGCATGTGGTTTGGGCCGATGCTCCTGTTCCTGTTGTTTTTGTAGGTATTCTTGTTGGTTTTGGCTGCTGTGAGCCAACAGCACTTTCCTCAGGATCTATGGAAGTTGAAGCCGCACCCCAGAACTTCTGCCCAGCAGTGGGCCACTAATTCCCAGACAATCTTTTTCTAGGTTACTGGCTTGCTCAGCAATCCGCATCTTATAGGTTAAAACATCCCTGTCTGAAAAAGGAATGAACATAGCAAGTAGTTGTTTCTACCATGGATCAACAATTGAAGCCCAGTTGTAATGTTTGAATGAGGCAATGTCTCTTTGCAGCCTTGTATTAGCAGCCAAGTGAAGATTTAAGGTCTACACCAACTCCTGCACATCTGCTTTTTCATCCCCACCTGCATACATTTCGGACACCTCTTTTAGCTGTTCCTGTAACATATGCAACAACAGGATAGCGTGGGCCATGGTTCTGTGCTCTTTGCTGACTTCCCATGGGAAAACATCAAAATGAAGCAGCATCTCTGTCAGGCATTTGACTTGCCACCATTGGGACATCTCAATGATCATACCTTTCACAGTTGCATCCCATCTTTGTATGAAATATTTGATGAAACAGACATTGCATCATGTAATAGGTTGAGTTCCAATGTGTTGACACTTCCTGTATGAATGCTTTAACTGGCATTCTATTTTCAAGTTGAATGATCTTCAACGGCTTTCGAGCTTTAAAAGAATGGCTGAAATTAGTGCAGATTCTTCTAGAGGAGAACAATAAGTTGCTGGTTCAGCCTTCTATTTTAGATAGTCCTATACAATGATGTTAAAGCAGTTCACCAAACACAGGACACTGAAATAGCCACCATCTGGAAAGGAATTAACGATGTTACCGCAATTGTCCATTACAGCAAATCCAATCTTAAGCCCGCTGGGTGACAGCCATTCAGAGACCTTGTTGTTAATATCATCCAAGATGTTTGCAGCTGTAAGGGATTTCTCCATGGCCAACATGGCTACTAATGCATGATTCTGAGTGCCATTAACAATTTCAACAGTGTTAATGCCTGCATATATCATTTCTCTGAACCCCTTTAAAAGAGATGCAGTATGCAGTGTTGCACATGTAATCAGTGACTTGGCAACCGGTCCACATGTCTGTTGTCACATGGATAGTGTGAACAGCACTCTGCTGCAAAGCACGTCAAATCAATTCCAGCACATCATGATGTATCGCTGGAATAGCAACTCTGGAAAAATAGGTCTGGCTGGGAACCTTCCATTTCGGGAAGATGGCTACCACATAATTCTAGAAAACCCACTCCTTCCACCGAAGAAAAAGGGAGGAGGTCCATCTCTGACATTTTAGCCAGCTTCAAAGTGTACACAAGTGCCGTTGGGTGGTTGCGTTCATGCTGCCCCTTCTGCCTAACATTCCCGTAATATTATGCTAGATTTTTTTCTTTTCTGGCACCACTGATGCAGGTGAATTCTTGAGAGTGGAAGGTGGAAAGTTCAGTGTGCATCTCAGTGGGGTAGTCACTGTATGCTCTTGACTTGGTGTCTCAATCTGACTCTGAGTCCTGTGCCAATGTCTGAAGAAGTGTCAGATGGTGGATGTTTCAATGTTTCAACGTTTGCCTCTCTACAGCGCCTGCTTCTACTGAGGTGGTGTGGATGTAGGTCTCAGGGGCATTGCAAATATGGAAGCTAGTTGTAGTATCAGAGCAGGTTGAGTTGGAGTAATGTTGGTGTCCTCTGGGAGTGGGCTACCATCCATGATGATGACTGGGTGATCATCATCCTCCTCTTCTTCATCCATAATTATAAGGCTTTCATGAACCTTCCTTTTCCCTAACCCCTCTTGGCTTGTCACAGACTGAGGCAGCATCCAAGTGGAGTCTTGATCATCAGAAGGTGGGCTTGGAGAAGAAGATGGTGGAGTGCCCTTCTTTTTTCTTGCTGGAGATCTGAAAGACAAAGGATCTTCAGAAAGAGGGGCTTCTTCTAATTCCTTAGCATGGAGCTCAAACTCCTGAAGTGCTCCTACTTCAGAAGGAACTACTATTGCTGGCTGTTGTTGTCCACTTAGCTGAGTTTCTGACAACAATTGGATACTACTTTGCGAAAGAGATAACTCCAATTCAACTTCACTGCTAGTCAGAAATGTCGTGATTGGAGTGGCTGCCTCTGTGCCAGACATGGTCTTGGGCCTAGGTTGGGGTGGGGCCTTTGATGCAGGACTGCTGTGTCCATCTTGCTCCCTGGATGCCAGTGGGGCAGGCACCGAACATTGCCCAAAAAAAGTCTGGGGTGACATACCAGTGGTGGTAAGCTCCTTCTTATCACATGCCACTTTCTTGATAGCACCTTTAATTGTGGGCCATCTTGAGGCTGTCAATTGGCAGTGACACTTAGCTGCACAAGCTGAAGAGATGTCCTTGTTGTATGGTCACACTTCACGTATTTGGGGTGCATACTCACCCCTTTCTTGTTCTTCCAGGCAGATTTTGACTCTGATCCCTTTCTCCAAGTCCCCCTTCACAGCAGCATCTTCATCCCTAGGTTATGACTGTGTTTGCGATGATCTACAGGTTTGTACCATATACTCATTACCAGGACTGCCCAGCTATGGGTAGATGGCTTGTTTCCACATATATCATGCATATGTGTCCATCCAGCACATATGTAGTCAAAATGCACCCACATGCATTAATATATTAGGTAAAAGTACTCCCTACCGCAGCAAGATCTCCGCACCGCCAGCACTGTGGTCAACTCTCAATATGATGGTCTTAAGATCGCCAGTGCTGTTGTCTTTTGGCGAATGCAAAAAGAAAATTGATGGACAGAATGCAGAACAATTTCATACGTTCACCCCAGTACAGAGATCTGGGCCTAAATTCATCAGTTGTTTTTTTTCACCATGCCATTCCAGTTTGAACCCAGTCATATGCAAATCAGTCTTGACCCTGCGCCCAATGGGAACAGTCCAGCCCAAACTGCCAGGCCAGGTCCTTCTTGGACTGGAAACAAGCATCCTAGGATGGTTTTGGGCTTTCAGCCCCCATCAGCCAGAATAGCTTGACTCCAGTGGCAGGGAGAGCACGGGACCCACGTCTGGGCATACCAGTCCCACTCGGGGTAACAAATGCAAAAAGAACAATTGACGGACAGAATGCATTTTGTTTTATATACAGCTCCATGCAGGAACTGACTTCTTCTACAGATATTATGAATTACTTCTCAAGTCCATGATCAGCATATAGAGCAACCCACAGGAGTGAGAGATATTATTTCGTTGAAGTAAGCATATTAGACATTATTCACATAGCTACGCCTTGGTCCAGGAGTATTGCTTCATACACTTCAAGTAAGAAAAAGGGCTCTATGGTCTATTTTTGTTTCATATACAACTCTAACGTACCGAGTCGACTCACATTTATCATGGATTGTGCTCTACGTCTATGACCAACATATAGAGCTAACTGCAAGAGTGAGAGATTCTTCTTTTAAGAAGTGAGTGTATGAGATGTTACCTTTATTCCTCAGCCTAACACAGTTATGCTCTTACTAGTTTAGAGTCATTAATTGCACACATTTGTGTTCTGTAGTTTTTAGTTTTTGGCTCCTACCTGGGCATTTGCTATCAACACTTTATCGCAGTTCAAGATATCAACAACATGAGTAAGTGTAGTTCATACAATAAGCTTTATCAGGGTACTGTTTGACATTTACTTTATGTGGGGGTCGTAGGGTTTGAAAAGAGTCTCTCTCATATGTACATCAATAAGTTGTTGATATATCTCTTTAGATGAAATAATATCATGAGAATTTCCATTAAATATCTAGGAAACTGTCAGTTTAATTAGTTTACCCACCCACATTTTCAGTATGTTTACTTTACAGATCTTCGGTCATACCATTAGATCTGATTTCAAAAGAATCAATCCCTTATGTGTTAATGTTACCCCCTTGTTAGTTTACAGGAACGTAGAATAAGTATAGTAAGTAGTCAAAACGAAAAATATACATTAGTCCTTATTTTTTTCAAAATAAATTACATGGGCCTCTTATTCTTATTCTTTACTTCTTTTTTCTTTCAAAGTGTAGATTTTATGTACTATTCATCTCCTGTTGTCTTTCTTTGGTGTGTGCATCTCCTGTTTTCATCATTCTTTGGTGTGTACATAATATTTGTCGATGTATAATGTTGTATATACATATCCTTTTTCTTCTTTTTATATTTAACAGTAGCATAAAAGATAAAATATGATTGAATAACGAACTGCATCACCAGAATTATGAAATGTTTTTTTAATAATGAATTTGCCGTTAATGTAATTATTTTCCAATAAAATTGTTTGGTTAAAGCCATCGATGTATAATGAACATTCTAGATCTATTTATATTGTAAATATGTAACCACTGTGTTGTTTTATGCTTTATATAGTTCTTTGCAATAGACAGTTCCCTGATGAAGGCATTAGTACCGAACCACCGCAGTTCTTATCTACAGCTTGTCTCCATCAAGTTCTCATCCACTGCTTGCCCCATTCAATCTATCAAGGATCTGGAAATGAGTACAGATTGTACTAATGTGATAAAACAATCTCCTCACCTCATCACTTTATACATTGTATCTATTCATTGATGTTGCTGTCATTTTATGCTAATGTAAATATTTTTTGCCAAAAAAATCTAATTAAATGAATTAACATGAGATTTACAAATTTAAATAAACAAAACTACATATTTTTCCAATACCAAGTGCTCATCCTCTGTATGGTAATAAGTGTGGTTACTGTTTTATTGAACCTAGAATATTTTATGTGGTTATATAGAAGCTTGCTATTAGTTTCTTTACTCACTTAGTTTTGTCCCTGCGTATAGCAAGCATACTGTTTTGGTAGGGGTCCCCTTCTTTCAAAAATACAATGTCATACATTCATCCCAGTACAGAGGTCTCGCCCTAAATCCATCGTTTTTTTGATCACCATGCCATTCCAGTGTGGACCCAGCCATATGCAAAGCAGTCTTGACCCTGCGCCCAATGGGAACAGTCCAGCCCGAACTGCCAGGCCAGATCCTCCCTTGCTCACTATGTGGAAAAAGGTAGGGCTGATGACCTTTTTCAGAGTTGCCCGGCGTTAACCGCCTCTATACCCACTCAAGTTACCAAACAAAGAGGCAGGCGCTGGAGACTGGAAGGCAGGAAACAGAAGTTTTATTCCGACGGAGCAGAACAAGTCAAATCAGACAACAGGGTATCTTCTCGAGGTGCTCTAACCGCATCTCTGAGGCCTGGCCTCTTATACACAGGTTTATGATCTTTATTGCATGTCACACATTCTTGCAATGCTTTGAAGTATGAAAGGACATCCTCGGAATCCCCGCTTCAGGCCCATTCCCACACACATTTACAGTTGAAGTCCCCACCCCGGTCACAACAGGTGATGATTATCGCGCAGCTGGACATTCCGCCGATTCCCGGAATGTATGAGGTCGATCGGATCTCATGGGGTGGGGGCTTTGATCAACTCATGGATCTTTTGATGGGGGAAGCTTCCTATTGTACAGGAGGAAGGGGGCAATAACAGTATCCGCAGGGCCAGGTGGCGGCCTGGGAACGAGTAAGACAAACGGGCACAAAGGAAAGGGGGTTTTATCAAAGGATCCGGGACCATGAAAGGAATGGAGGGAGGTGTCGCGCTGGGAACAGGATGGGGTTCCGAGGCAGAGCTGCGTGGAAGAGGGGTTTATGACCCAAGGCATGTGAAAGCGGGGGCTGTCAGCGTGCGGGGGATGCTTTGCGAGGTCAGGAGAGAGAGAGAGAGACGCGCTGGCTATCGACGATGGGCAGAGAGGCCATGGTACTCAAAATGGCTGCCGCTTACGTGCACGAATGGGCTCGAAAAGGGGGCAAGATGGCGCCGATAATGTTGATGCTGCAGCCTAAGTTTTAACAGTCCTCCCTTTTCAACATATCTAGCCAGCTTGCCTACTCGATATCGATCTTCATTAAATTCCTGACCTCGGTATCATACAATGCTCCCATGCGTTCATTTCCAAAGTCCACAGTCTTATGGCAAATACAATTTGTACATAATGAACACAGAGGTGGCAGGCATTGAATTCCTAAGCATAGACCACATATTGCAACTACAGGAATCAGGATAATGGTAAACAGTCTCCAGCCCCAGTTCTTAACAGTACTCCAGAACCATCCACCAAGTGACCATTCTTCCTGCTCCTGGTGGACCTCTGAAGAGAGTCTGTGGAGATGTTCGATGGCTTTGTACACTGAGGGTGAATTGTCCGGTATGTATGTACAGCAGCTGGACCCAATAATGCGGCATGCTCCACCACGGTCCGCAAGAACCACATCTAGCACAAGGCGGTTCTGGAGTGCCACCAAGCGGACCGCTTGAAGCTCGGCGGTGTTGTTAGCAAGGATACCAGCGGTGATGTTCATTGTTGTCTCAACTGCCTGAGTCAGATGTCGGATGGCATGGCTGTTTGCCATCGGGCCCCAGAGCGGAACAAGTCCCTTCATAGCATCGAGGAACTGTGCTCCTGTTGAGTCGGCTTGTTCAATGTCCTTGGTTCGTTTTTGTCTGTGGTGATTCGCTGGAACCACATAAGTCGGAGGAAGGATGAA
The DNA here is from genome assembly GCF_964263255.1 of Lissotriton vulgaris. Taxonomy (NCBI): domain Eukaryota; kingdom Metazoa; phylum Chordata; class Amphibia; order Caudata; family Salamandridae; genus Lissotriton; species Lissotriton vulgaris. The sequence continues at coordinate 1,535,532,551 of NC_141685.1, forward strand.
GGAGATGAAACAAGTGCCCCCCCAGCCTTTGGGGAGCCAGGTGTAAGCCTTTGTGCCGCAGACGAAGTACATGTTTGGGGACGACACAAAGGAAGGTGGATCAGTGGAGTCCAAAGTTCTGGTAAAACGGCAAGCACTGCTGCCTACCAACCGTGTCCCAAGCCCTTCTATGCACATGTGGCCTGTGACGTTGATGACAGATAGAGCCACAGTCAGGGTGGCAGCCGTTCGTTTCCGTAGGTAGGAGAAGGTGGGTCTGGTTGGATTGTTGAACACCTGCATTTCAATTAGTTCTTTAGCAGGGATGTCCATGTGGATAGAGTCGTTGGAGGTCTGCGGGCAGAAGTGAGTCTTTGTTTTGTTTCGCCAGACCTCGTGGAAGAAATGCGTTATGGTTTTGCTGGAGGTGGCATTGTCCTTACAGCTTTCTTGCAGGAGGATCAGCCAAGCAAGGCAGGAGCCGTGAATTGAGAAGGGCGAAGGGATGAAAGGTATTGAATGTCCAGTGGCGTGGGGTAGCAACCCACAGATCCAACAGTTGGTGGCATTGGTGGCAAAATTGTGTTGGTGCAGCAGCTGTACAAAGGAGTTATTCCAAAACGCCTTTCGCCTCTCTCTGAGTTGAGGAGAGAGCGAAATCAGATAATGTTCCTTCATGGTGGTAGGCTGAGCAGTGGTCAGGAATGTTTCATGAGCAGGTGCATTTTCTTCCACAATCCAGAATGTGGTCTTGAGGAGAAAGCAGAAAAGGATTGTGATGAAGAGTGCAATTGTCTTTGAGCTGTGGAGTCTGTCTGTCTTTGGGTTTCTGTATCGGGTATTTCCTGTTGCTTCCATCATGTTCTCATTTGGCGCTTCCATCATCTTCTTATCTGGCGCTTCCATCATCTTCAAGGTGCTCGGTAGCGGGCAGAACCACAGACTTCGTTTAGCTTCTCTCCGGGTGACCCTTGGTGGTGTTTAGGTCACCGTTCTGAGATTTAACTTAGTCCGTGGTCTACTTAGCCGAAGCTCCCTCCTTTCGGCACAGGAAATACCCTTCTCTGGATGGCACAGTGGGATCAGAGAATTTTGTAAGTTTAAGTGCCTTGGTATCAGGATAGCTGGTTAGTGACAGTCGGTCCTTGTTCAGGAGCTCTTCTTGGTTGTCGATGCTTTCTGTTGTAGCCAAGGTCGAGGAGACCTTTTTGCAGTGGTGTGCGTGCAGCCAGTGCCATTTCCCCTCCACTCAAAGAGCCGTCCGGGTGGTGATCAGTACTTGCCAGGGGCCCGTCCACCGGGGTTCCAGACTCTTCGCCCGCTGAAAATTCCGGATCAAAACGTAGTCCCCCGGTTGGATGTCGTGGCCCGGACCCCTGGAAGCATCGGGGATGGCCTGCTGCACCTGCTGATGAATGACAGACAGAGTTTCAGTCAATTTACACAGATAATCAGACATTAGGACGTCTGGGACGTCATGAATGGAAGTCGGTTTTGGTGCAGACCAGACGCTCATGGGTCGGCCGAAAACGACCTCGTAAGGTGTCAAGTGGTGCTTGGTGGGGGTGGAACGCATCGATAGCAATGCCAGGGTGAGAACGTCTGGCCATTTCAGTCCTGTGGTAGCTACTATCTTGGCTAATTTTAATTTTAATGTGGCATTGTGTCGTTCGACAAGTCCAGCAGACTGGGGGTGGAAGACTGCGTGGAACTTCTGCTTGATACTCAGCCCCTTTAAGATGAGCTGGATGACTTCGGCTATGAAGTGGGGGCCATTGTCGCTCCATAAAATTCGACAAAGGCCGTAGCGAGGGAAGAATTCCTTTAATAGTACTTTTGCAATGGCCATGGCGGTGTTGACACGGGTTGGGTATGCCTCCACCCACTTGCTAAATGCACACACCACAACAAGTACGTATTTCAGGCCTTGGCATCTGTCTAGCTGGATGTAGTCCATCTGCAGGACTTCAAACGGGTGATTTGGGACCCCAAACCCTCCCCGGGGTACTACAGTTCCTTTCCCGGGGTTGTGTTGCAGGCATATCAAGCATTGTTGGACCAGACGTTTGGCGGAGTCTGTGATTTTATCATTGTGCCAAACTCTGGAGACAAGTTCAATCATGGGGGCTGATCCTATGTGGGCAGGGGAGTGTGCCATAGTCAGTATGGGAATCAGGTATGAGTCAGGTAGCAACCATTTGTTTGTGTATTTTGTCCGCCAGCAGCCTTCGTCGTCTTTTAATCCCACCCATGCCCATTCAGTCAATTCGTGTTGTGTGCTAGCCATCTGAATGTCTCTAATAGTGTCCCTAGCGTCAGTCCATTTTTCTGCTTGTGACCTGGTCACGTACATACGTGTTGTCGTCCTATTCTCAGCTGTCGTTCGAGCAGTGATGTCGGCAAGTGCATTTCCCTGTCCAATAATGACAGTCACTTTCTTGTGTGCCTGGCATTTGATGACCGCAAGTCTTTTGGGGAGAAGGACAGCTTCGATCAAGGCGGAGACTAGATCTCCATGTAAGATGGGGGTGCCGTGTGAGGTCAAGAATCCCCTTTCCCTCCAAAGGAGCCCAAAATGGTGAACCACCCCGAAGGCGTACTGGCTATCGGTGTAAATGTTCGCTGTGGTTCCTGCTGCTAGAATGCAGGCTCGTGTCAGGGCAATCAGTTCCGCTGCCTGAGCAGATCAATGCGTAATCCGGGCCGTCTCGACTACAGTTCGAGCCGTGGTGACTGCATAGGCAGCTGAAGTGGTGCCATCGGGGAGTTTGATGCAAGAGCCGTCCACCCACAGCTCTCCGTCGGGGTCAGGAAAAGCCGTGTCTCTGAGGTCAATTCAACTTCTAGTCTGTTCGTCCGTAAGGGTCACACTGTCATGCACAGGGGGCGTATCGGGATCGTTCTCTGGTAGGGGTAACAGAGTTGCTGGGTTCGGAGTGGTGCATCTTTTCAGAGTGATATGGGGTGCAAGCAGAGTCAGTTCGTATCCAGTCAGTCATGCACTCGTCAGGTGTTGAGTCTTGGTCTGGTTCAGGAGGGTGTCAACTGCATGGGGTACTAGTACCGTGAGGGAATTCGAGAGTACGATCCCCTCACTCTGTTGGATGGAGATAGCAGCGGCAGCTACAGCTCGAAGGCAGGCAGGTAAGGCTCTGGCTACAGGGTCAAGAGTGGCAGAGAAGTAAGCACACGGTCGTTGCTTTGGGCCAATGGACTGGGTCAGGACAGATAAAGCGCACCCCTCCCTTTCGTGAGTGTAAAGGGAGAAGGGCTTTGTGTAATCAGGGGTACCTAGGACAGGGGCCGAACAAAGGGCATCTCGTAATTCCATGAAGGAGGATTGGCATTCAGTACTCCAAGGGAGGGGGGAAGTGACATCTTTGGCAAGCAGAGAAAGCAACGGTTTTACAATGAGACTGAAGTTTGGTAACCACTGTCGACAGAAGGAGGTGAGGCCTAGTAGGGAGCGAACCTGTTTCTGAGTCTTAGGGACAGGGGTGTCGAGAATGGTTTGGATTCGGTCGGTCGTGAGTTTCCTTCCGTCTTTGGACAGGAGGTGGCCTAAGTAAGTGACCTGGGGTTGGCAGAATTGCAACTTTTTCTTGGAAACCTTGTGGCCATTTTCCGCAAGGAAGTGCAGGAGTTGAATGGTGGCTGTGACTGCTAGCGGAGTGGTGTCAGCTGCCAAAAGGATGTCATCGACGTATTGCACCAACACCACTCCATCGGGTAACTGGACTTGATCCAGCTGTCTCTTGAGGGCCTGGCTGTAGATGCTGGGGCTTTCCGTGTAGCCTTGGGGTGCTCGGCAGAACCTATATGAGCGGGCTTTTAGGGTGAAGCCGAAGAGATATCGGCTGTCCGGGTGGATGGGGATAGAGAAAAATGCATTCTTGAGGTCAATTACAGTGAAGGTGGTGGCAGTAGAAGGAATCAAAGTCAGGATGGTGGTGATGTCTGAGACCACGGGGTACTGGGGTACAACCACTTTGTTGATCTCTCGAAGGTCAATGATAAAGCGGTATGCTTTCTCATCTCCCTCTCCTTGTTTCTTGATGATGGGCAAGATAGGGCTGTTGCAAACGTTGCTTACCACTTCCTCTACCACTCCTGCGTCTATCAGTGACTGAATAATCTTTACCAATGCCTTCTCGCCCTCGGGCGATATCCGATATTGTGGAAGTTTTGGGAGTATTGCGTCCGGTCGGACAGTAATGTGCACTGGGTCAATCAACATGCGCCCTACATCCGAATCTGTCTTGGCCCACAGATACGGAGGCAGAGTGTCAAGCAGGGATGTGTCAGTGTCAGTGATGGAAAACATGCGTCGGGGAGGGCAATGTCTAAGCAGAGCGGGGTTGTCGTAAAGGAAAACTCGAACTCCGTCTTGAGAACATCTAATTGTCGCTCGGAAGTGTTTCAATAAGTCAAGTCCCATAATGGCGTCAGGGCTATTGGAGGAAAGCAAAAACGTGGTGTCAGTGGTGTTGTTTTCTAAGTCGAAGAGGATCGGAGCGGACAAAGGGTTAGTGGAGGGCGTTCCATCGAAACCTGTCGATGTTATAAGTGAGCCAGACACGGGTGCCCTAGGAATCAGTCGTTTAGATAACGCACTACGTGTTGCGCCAGTGTCTACCAGAAATGGAGACTTTGTACCCAAGACCTTAGCAGTGACATAAGGGCCTTGCTGGTCAACATAGAGCTCGACTGGATCCCTCCCTTGCCCTTGGCAGTCCTATGCAAAGTTGTGGGCGTCATCGTAGTCAGTTTGCTGGCACTGGTTCTGTCTGGGTCGATCAAATGTATTTGGTCTGCTTAATCTATCGTTAGTCGTGTCATTGGTAGGCCCTCGCTGCTGTCCCCTATTTCTCGGTCCACTTGCTATGTCCTTGGGGTCTTTGTTTCTGATTATTTCCAAAAGAACCGGGCACTGGGATTTCCAATGGCCGGTTCCTTTACAGAAAGAACACTGGTCCTCTCTAATGTCTGTACGTCCAATGTGGGGAGTCGAAGTGCGGTCTTTGGGAGGTGTAGTCCTAGGGACGTTCGTCTGATAGTTTCCCTTGTATTGGTCTCGTCCTATAGTCAACCCTTGCAGTTGTGCAATCATCACCCTCTCTTTCAAGTCTTTCTTCTTTTTCTATGTTGCTCCATCGTTTTCATTTTTCTGTTGTTCGTAATATTGGGCCATCTGGAGGATAGCCGCAGGTTTGGAGGCTGCCCAACTACTCTCACTGGCCTGCAGTTTCTGGGAGACGTCTGGTGACAAACCCTTAACATAATTCTGGACAAACAGATGGTGTCCGGTTGCAGTGGTCATGTCCTGGCCGCTGTAATCGGAGAACACCGTTTCAAACCGGGAGAAGTAGTCCGATACATCCTCCTGGGGTTTCTGGCGACAGGCCGTTACTATCGACCAGTCCACTTTCTTTTCTGGAATCAGGGTTTTTAATTTCTGTACGATTTTATCTGGGAGGTCTAAAATGGATTTCAAAGGCTTCTGTCCAGGTTCTCGTTGTCTATCAATGCCATCGAGTTGTGACCAGGTATGTCCAAACAGCTCAAGGTGGTCAACTTTCCGGAATTGCTTCCACACATCAGCTGGTAGACATAACCCGAAAAACAAGTCGATGTCAGCTAGGGTCATAATGGTCGAACCTAGGGCGGTACCTAATTCAGTATAGAAGGCAGTGGGGTTTTTACGTAGATCAGGCAGAGATTTCTGGAACGTCAGAATATCTTGCCGATCCCATGGCTGGTAGACCCAGTTGTACACTACCCTCCCTCTTGCATCTTTGTGATTAACATCATCGTTAGTTCCTTCACCTCGTGGAGGAACCCAGTAAGGGGCAGCCTCTCGTATCGGCATCATGGCGTTAGATCGCTCAGTTTGTGGTTCGGTTGCTACGGATGTCGTGGGTTTAGCTCCCGATTCTTGTTCAGTGAGGTGGCGGAAAACCTCAAGCGTACGCGTAAGGAGGTCCGTCACATCACACTCACCCTCATCCCCGATATCGACCTTCCGGTACAGAGTCGTTAGGCTCTCAGGACCTTTGTCTCGATATCAGTCCTCGTATGCGTTCAAGACATGATAACACAGTCGTACGGTAAAATGTCGCCTGTGACTCCCTGTATACGAGTTGAACATATCCGTGATGTACTCTTCATCTTCCTTTCTTTCTACCAATGTCCTTGCTATCTTGTCAATCCCTGCTCGCTCATCTTTGCTTAATCTGTTAGTTCTTGCGAAACCAGCCCTTCGGGTCTCAGGGTCGCCTAACGTTGTCGTTTGTGTAGTATCCAATACAAGGGGTTCGGCCGGCACAGAGGCCATGGGGGCCGAAGCTGTGGCGCTACTCTCGTTTGTGCCTGGGGGTAGTGGGTACTGTGCTAAGGGTTGGGAAGGGGCGTAAGGAGGGGGCATATAGATGATCGGAGGACCTAACAAAAGATCATCGTTGGCTCGTTGTTTCAAGGGCAATTCAGGATAGAGCGTAGGGGGCGTTCTAACCGGACACTGGTTTGATGTTTCTATCTCTAGTTTCTGTTTGGCTTCCTCTCTTTCCTTAATCTCTTCTTCTAGTTTCTTAGCAGCTAGGTGGGCTGCCTTTCGCAGCTCTTTTCCCAACCTACTCTCATTTCTCTTTTTACGCTGTTCGGTTTCTTTGCGCCACATGCCGAGACTATCAAGCATAGTGGGCGTTGTCTTGTTTTTCCCAAGGGCTGTTTCTAGCGCGCTTATTTTATCCTCGTCAAAGGACCCTATCAGTGGCCACTAACTTTCTCGATCCTTTTTCGTATATTTATGCCATAGCTTGCTATATGCTACAGCGGTAAGCATGGGCGAATTTTGCGAATCTCGCGTTCGCGATCCGCAAAATCCGCGAATTCTCGCGAATTTGCGGATTTTTTTTTTATGTGTTTGCGCGGGTTTCTGCCAGTTCGCGAGGGTTTTGTACAATTTCGCAAATTGCGAACTTACCTGTCGGGTCGCAAGTTTCGCGAACTTGTTGTTTCTACGTGTCCAGCCTGTTTGGGACACTCTTCTTCATCACTGCCACTCTCTGTCACCACTGCCACTCTCTGACTACTCATGCTCCCTCTGGCCCACCCATGCCACCCTCTGTTTCATCACAGCACCCTCTGGTTGTCCAGTCGGTGTACATTATTGTGGCAACGCAAGCACACCTTCCCTGCCTCAAGTGACCTGAATTAATTTGGGGCTGATTAATGTGTCACAGAATATTTTTTTAGCTGGCACCTGCTTCCTTAGTGCTTCCTGATTAGTGATCTTTTGCACTTGCTAAGTGCTTTCATTGTTGCAAAATTAGTTACAACATCTGCCCTGCCCCAACTGACAATAATGAATTAGGGGCTGATTAATGGATTTGAACTTCCAGCCTGGCTCCTGCTTGTCTCCCTTAGCTGTAATTCAGGACCTTTGTGGCATATGTGTAACTATTCTGAGGTTCAGAGCAGGGTCACATAATAGTTGCAACTGGCAACTGAACTCTGGAGGGGCCCCTCAGGAAGCACTACAGGAAATGGCTACTAATGATGAGCCTGAACTTTTGAACCTGGTAAGTAGTTTCAGTTTTGCTAAGATCGTATTTCTGCAATTTTGCACTTATTCGCGGGGCGCGAAGTTGTACTGGGAAGCCGCGAACTCACGCGAACAGTGAGAACAGTGCGAGCAAAATCCGCTGCTTGCGGATTTGCGGATTTTGCGGGAGATTCGCAAATCTCGCGGATTGCAAATTTACCGAAAATCCGCAAAATCCGCGAGCGAAACGGATTTTCCGCCCATGCTTATATAGCGGTCAATCCATGCTTCATGAACATGTCCTTATTAGGGGTGCCTTCCAGTGGAGCCGGATGGTTCATCTCTAATAAGCGGTCCGGGCTAAACAGGCTACCAATCAGTGGGGAGAAGTCAAGCATGACGGATTACAATAGGGACAAAAAGTCTGCACTACCTATCTTATCACTGCGTGCAAAGACCAGACAGAATATTTCTATTCTTTGTTGTTTGCAGGCAGTGAATACCTCAAGAACCAATATCGAACAGTCAATGTTCGGTCAATCAAACGATCAATGGGGAGAATAAGTAGGCACGACGGGTTACAACGGGGACAAAAGTCTGCGTTACCTACCCTTTCACTACCTGCAAAGAGAGAACCTGTTCTTTCCTGTTTGCAGACAGAGAATCTCCAGACAACAATCCGCGAACAGTAGTTCGGGTTCAAACAATCAATCAGTGGGGGAGAAAAGATAGGCACGACGGATTACAATGGGGACAAAAGTCTGCGTTACCTATCCTTCACTGCTTGCAAAGAGAGAGCCTGTTGTTTCTCCGTTTGCAGACAGTGAATCTCCAAACAAATCAATCAAAAGAGTAATACTAGTATTTTCAAAACAAATCAAACAATCATTTCGCAATTCGTCGTGTTTACACGACCTTACCCGGACCGCATGGACAGTTTCTTGTCTTCCGAATCCAGCGCCCGATCGTCCTCTATTCTTCGTGATCCTCGCGGCACTCCTGATGGTTCCCAGTCAGGACCGTAGATCACTCGAGAGAGGTCTGCTCGGAACCAGTGAAGTTCGGATGATCGGCTGTCAGACGAGGGTCTATCGGACAGGAGCTCTCCCGATCGTTGCAGTCGTTCACTCTGTCGTTGGGACCTCTCCCACTGGATCCACGAGTCGCTGATGGGCCCCACGTTTGGGACGCCAATTGTGGAAAAAGGTAGGGCTGATGACCTTTTTCAGAGTTGCCCGGCGTTAACCGCCTCTATACCCACTCAAGTTACCAAACAAAGAGGCAGGCGCTGGAGACTGGAAGGCAGGAAACAGAAGTTTTATTCCGACGGAGCAGAACACGTCAAATCAGACAACAGGGTATCTGCTCGAGGTGCTCTAACGGCATCTCTGAGGCCTGGCCTCTTATACACAGGTTTATGATCTTTATTGCATGTCACACATTCTTGCAATGCTTTGAAGTATGAAAGGACATCCTCGGAATCCCCGCTTCAGGCCCGTTCCCACACACATTTACAGTTGAAGTCCCCACCCCGGTCACAACAGGTGATGATTATCGCGCAGCTGGACATTCCGCCGATTCCCGGAATGTATGAGGTCGATCGGATCTCATGGGGTGGGGGCTTTGATCAACTCATGGATCTTTTGATGGGGGAAGCTTCCTATTGTACAGGAGGAAGGGGGCAATAACAGTATCCGCAGGGCCAGGTGGCGGCATGGGAACGAGTAAGACAAACGGGCACAAAGGAAAGGGGGTTTTATCAAAGGATCCGGGACCATGAAAGGAATGGAGGGAGGTGTCGCGCTGGGAACAGGATGGGGTTCCGAGGCAGAGCTGCGTGGAAGAGGGGTTTATGACCCAAGGCATGTGAGAACGGGGGCTGTCAGCGTGCGGGGGATGCTTTGCGAGGTCAGAAGAGAGAGAGAGAGAGACGCGCTGGCTATCGACGATGGGCAGAGAGGCCATGGTACTCAAAATGGCTGCCGCTTACGCGCACGAATGGACTCGAAAAGGGGGCAAGATGGCGCCGATAATGTTGATGCTGCAGCCTAAGTTTTAACAACTATGCCACTGGATTCAAGCTAGCCTGGCTGATGAAAGGGTAATATCCCGAAAACGATCCGAGGATGCTTGTATCCGGTCCAAGGAGGACCTGGCTTGGCAGTTCGGTCTGTACAGTTCCCATGAGGCACAGGGTCAAGGCTGATTTGCTTATGGCTGGGTCTAAACTGGGGTGGCATGGTGAGCAAAAGAACAATGGATTTAACCCAGATCTCTTGATTGGGGTGAATGTATGATTTATTCAGCATTCCGTCCATCATTTGTTTGGGTAGCACTTTTCACCCTAAGTGGGATGGGTATGCCCAGACTAGGTCCCTTGCTCTCTGTGCCACTGGATTCTAGCTAGTCTGGCTGATGAAGGGTAATACCCAGAAACCAGTCCCAGGATGCTTGTTTCCGGTCCAGGGAGGATCCGGCTTGGCAGTTTGGTACAGGGTTAAGACTGATTTGCATATGGCTGGGTCTAAACTGGGGTGGCATGGTCAGCAAAAGAACGATGGATTTAACCCAGATCTCCTGACTTTGGGTGAATGTATCATTTATTCAGCATCTCTTCCATCATTTGTTTGCAAAGCAATGGTTGTTTGGCGGGAGCAGATGCAGTTCACATATGGTCAACTGCCAAACTCATAATGAAGACCTTAGTATGAGCATTGAGCCACTAGACCTTAAGCATAGTATTAAAATGATATCAGGGAAAAGTAAAAACAAACAAAAAGGCTTAAGCCTCCACATAAAAAATGGCTTTCAAAACTGAAAAAAAGGATGGCTTCACAAAATGGTCACATGGTCAAACAATAAGCAAGGAGGCATGGCCACAATAAAAACAACATGCAGGCCTATATCAAAAGCACACTGGCTGCATACACAAAATGGCCACCATCCACATGTTCAAACAACAACAACCTACAAGGAGGCTTTGCACACAACAACGAACGCATGCAGGCCAATGGCAATAACACACTGGCTGGCGACACAAAACTTCCCCCTAGTTAAATGGTCACAAAACATCAATCAGCAAGGAGGCATGGCCACAACAAGAACACAAGCAGGCCCATGGCAAAAGAACACTGGGTGCCTACACAAAATGGCCACCAGCCACATGGTCAAACAACAACAACCAGCAAGGAGGCATGGCCCCAACAAAGAGTACATTAAGGCCTATGGTAAAAGCACACTGACTGTCTATACAAAATGGCCACCAGGCACATTGATCACACAGTAAAAACAACAACGAGCAAGGAGGCACGGTCAAACAAAGAACACATGCAGGCCTATGGCAAAAGCGCACTGGCTGCTTACACAAAATGGACACATGGTCAAACAACAACAAGCAGCAAGGAGGCATTGTCATAGCATAGAACACATGCAGGCCTACGGCAAAAGCGCACTGGCTGCCTACACAAAATGGCTGCCAACTATATGGTCAAACAACAAGGAGGAGACCACTTGCCGGCCTATGGGCACTGAATATACAAAATGGCCCCTTGCAACATGGTATGGGGAACAAAGAGAAATGGTGGCCTATGGCAAACACACTAACACACTGCGAGACAAAAGTGGCATGATAACACAGGAGAAAACAGCATTAATTCAGCAATGTCAAAAACAAAAATTAACTGGGCTAAAATGATTTACACCTACTCTACACACATCCTCCAAAAGCATCAAATATATTATCCCACCAGTACACTGTTTGCAAAAACAAATGTTAAATAACCACAAAAAATATTTTGTCATTTAATCTAATGTCATTCATGGCCTAAATGATGTTTCAACTCAACAGACACCACAGAAATAGCTGTTCCATGCACCCATTACTAGTACTGGGCCTACTGTCTGGAAAGCCCATTGCAGACTAGGGCACATAGTGATTAAATGAATATTGCAAATTTATTTAAAAAAATGGAGAAAATGTACCGAACTGTGCAACGTTTTTCCTTTATGAAAGAAGACAAATTACATGCAAAAAATAGCTAGGCCCCCTACTGAAACTGCAGGCCACCCACCACAATAGATTTTGAAAATCAAATAAAAGTACAAATACATTCACCCTTATACAACAGTTTTTGAACTTGCTTGTGATATCACAAAAACAAAGTCCTCAAACCAAATGGTATATATGCAGCAGACAAACATTCTTATCCTTTCAGCTCCAAGTCCAAATGAGAAGTGACCAGGAGGTGGACAAAGCTCTGGGAAGGGCCTGCAGGACAGAAACAGGAGTTTGGAGTCTCTGAGGCACTTCCTACTTGTTGAAAAAGAAAATGTAAAATAAAAAAGGGTTCCCAGCACAACAAACCAGTGCAAAATGTCCATTTTAACTCCAAATTTTCTTTTTAAGGTTCTTTAGCTGCTTATAGGTGACAGAATATTCTTCAGGTTGCAGGTGCAGTCAATCGTGCTCAATTGCTCTCACGTACATCACAAAAGAAGCGCCAGAAGTCGCTGGCGCAACCTAAAACCACATTAGCAGCTGCAAAATCTGACAGGAGCGAGCGGGCCATTAGCAGATCTTGTGGGTGCTCACAAGCACCTGGCATGTATCATCGTGCTCCTCATGTGCGCAAAATGATGGGGTCCTATATTCTCCTCCGATGCTGGTAAGTTTCCTGAGATGCAACACACAGGTGGGCGGGAGGGTGCTGTTATCATGGCACTGGTCACCAGTTGGGATTTGATCTTGCTAGGGTCACTTTGGCAGCCTCTTACTCATATTGACTGTCTTAACCAGATCATGCTCATTTGCTGGTACAGGGGCCACCTTTGCATATAGGGTCACCTTCCTCACTCTGTACTCTGTGTGGCTATGACCCATTCAGCACTGCAGGAATCTCTGTGGTGGCCCAACCTGGTATACAAGGTCACTGTCATCAGTTCACACACTGGCTATGGCCCAATTGGCACAACAGCAATCTTCATAATGATCCCACCTAGCATACAGGGCCACCTCCGTAATTCCCCACAGGGCTATGGCCCAATGGACATGGCAGCAACATTCACAGTAGTCCCACCTGCAATACAGGGTCACTGACTTCAAACCTGAATACAGGCATTAACCCGATTGGCAGAGCAATGTGCACAGCTCACTTTAAGGTGGCCCTTACTGCATATGGTGGTCGCTGATATTTCTTTGCACACAAGCAATGACCCAATCAATGAAGTAGCTATCTTTTAACGCCTCACTACAAGGATCCAATCACCAGTATCCCAAGCTGAACCTCGCCTCATTCAGCAGTCTCCTATATCCTAAAGGGTCAATGATCTTAGCAAACAGGCAGGCTCTGGTGCATCAGGCTTTGAGAGAAGGTGGTCTTAGATTCCCTGGATGATATCTCATCATCCAGCTGGGGGACTGGCAGGCATTGGCTCATAGTACTGGTCACAGGCAGAAGTCTTGCAGAACATCTTCTCTTACAGCCTGACTCCAGCTCCCCTTCTTATATTCCATTTTCAGACACCAATTTTGATTTAGATTCTGAGTCATTGAAATGTATGTTGGGGGTCTGCTTCCTTTTGATGTGCCCTCTCCTCTGGTCTGCTCTTCTTCCAGAAGTGATTCTGTCACAGCAGGAGTGATTTCTAATCTGAGAGCCCCACATCACTGGCCATGGGAGTGACTAAAAGTTCACACTTGGATGTCAAACATAGAGATATGTTTAATAAATGGTTACCCCAGGGCCTCAGATGTACTCTTTATGATTCTCTTATCAGCGTCATCTTCCTGAGTGTGTCCAGGCCTTCGTAGTGGCTTCATTCTAAATCAAAGCGCACCTTTTAATGTCCACTGTATCCTTGAGTGTGTTTTACCCAGCTCCTAGGAATGCAGCAATCCACAAATTTCCCCGAGGGAGAATCCTCTACCTTCTCATCATTCTCCAGTTGGCCCTTGGTCTCCCAAAATGGAACCCAGAATCTTCCATGTAGAGTTCCAGTCACAGGCGCACACAAAGACATTGAAAACATGCAATTTCAATTCAATATATTATTTCTGCTTTATAATCACAAATGTTCATGCAACATACAAACCATGTATGGCCAACATTAAGTAAAAAAGCGGAACCTACTAAAATAAGAATAAAACTGATTAAAACAGATCAAATAACTTAAATTAGGACACAAATATAGGTCAATACATCATTTAAGACCAATGATTCCATTATCTCACTCAGCAATTTAAGATAATAGATAACATGTTCTCCTCTGCAAGCTTTAAAGTGACAGTGCTTCTTATACTTGGTAGCTCTGTCTGATGGCAAACCTTCCCCTAAGGAGTCACCTTTAACTTGGTGCTTCCTATTCTCCATGCCCAAAATAAAAATCTGGACACACGGAACCCATTTTGCTCCTTTATGTCACATCTAAGAATTCTGGAAGCTTCCCAGTAATGGACAGATTCCAATAGCTTATATACTGGAAGAATCCATTTATTGTGGGGTATGGTCTAGGTGGGACAAAAAAACTAAATTTGATCAATGGATTACTCTGTCTGTAGACAGAAAGGACAATTGGGAGTTGTATGGCCATTGTTATCCCATGTAGGGGTGAAGGAATTTTTAGAGGTAAAATGCGAAGATTATACTTTATATACAACGTTTTGGCCTGAGCTTGTTGTATTCTGTCCAGAATGGGCTCAAAGCAGGGGACCCTTTAATGACTCAAAAACATCTCTGTTAAACTCCCCAGTTTTTTATCTTTCCATATTTGTTCCAGCCCACATTCCCAATAGACTTGTTTCAGTGCTGCCATTGTGACCTTTGTTAATTTGTCCAGTTGCAACCATACCTCATCCATCTTAAGAACCTCATACAAAAGCATTACATTCCTCAAGAGTTTTCCTATAGATAGCAAGTTCAGGGGTGTTCCAAACTTGAACTCAATACATTAAAAGTTTCTATAAAATCAGATGAACAACTATCTTTAGTCCCAAGTCAAATTGAAGTAAGTGGAGTAAGGGGGTGCTACAAGGCAGATTAAAACGGGACCTGAATAATCGATTTTCTGCACTACTAAGCAATGTTAGGTCTGTCCACCCCCTGAGCTCTGCGCCATACACTGCCCCTGACAAGCCTGTGGCTCTGTATACTTCCATGGCTAGGGATAATGCTTCACTGGAGGTGGCCTTATATTTCTTCTCTATGGCCATAGCCCTTTGGAGTAAGATAGTTTTACTTTTCCTTATCTGTTTTGCCCAAGCCAACTTATAAAACAATCTTACTCCCAAGAACTTTACTCGCTCCATGGGAGCCATCTCAATCCTCATATTGCTCTTAAATGAATGATGGTGGTTTAATACCATACATTTAGATTTTGCTGCATTTATCTCAAGGCCCCTTGTGCAGCAGAAGGATGAAAAATGGTCCAGCAACAGCTGAAGTCCACGCGGTGGTGAGGACTTAGAAGCGTGCTATCAGCAAACGTTAAAGTTGTTACTCTTATACCCACTGATTTAGGTGCATCATAATTACATTTTGTTAGTCATTCAACTGCCCCATTTATATATAAATTAAAAAGTGTGGGTGCCAGGAACACACCCCTGTCTGACACCATGATTAATGCTTATCTTAACTGTGAGGTCTCCTCCCGCATTCCACATGACCTGGGCACATGATTCTAAGTGCAAATCTTTTAAAATTCTTATAAGATTATGCAGGATGACATAGATTTCCAACACAGACCAAAGGTTCTCCCTAGGTACCAGGTCAAATGCCACCCTCAAATCAATGAAGGCAATGTAAAGGTGGTCCTACTTTAAGGTGACGTACTTCCAGCACAGTGCCCTGAAGGGAAAGACCTGGTCCAGGGTGTAGATCTTTGCCCTAAACCCCGCCTGATAGTTCTCCAGGATGTGGTGTTTGGTTATCCAATCTTGTAGTTTAATTAAAATTTGCCTGACAAATACTTTTTAGCTGATGTCAATGAGGCTAATAGGCCTATAGTTGACAGGTACATCCTTCCTCCCCTTCTTATAGATGGGCACAATGATTGCTCTGCACCAGGAAAGTGGAATATCCTATCCCCTCAAGATCTCATTGCTAAGCGTATTCAAATACAGGACCCATATCACAGGACGAGACACATATAAGTCTCCCGGAATGCTGTCAGGGCCTGGAGCTTTATCCCTTTCTGAAAGATGCAGCGCCTGGGCAGTTTCTGCCATTTCAATAACTATATTGTTTTTTGTCAATGTGCTACTCGTTAGCCCATTCTGGTCCATATCATTTCACTCCAAGTATTCTTTGCTATTTTTTGACCTAGGCTTAAAAAGCTTGGTGAAATGGGTTTCCCATGCATTGGGTTGAACGGCAAAATCCAGGTAATTTCCTATGGTATAAGACCCAGAAGCTATGAGATGCCAAAACTCCATGATTTTCCTGTTTTGTAGGGCTTCGGTAAATGTGTCCCATTGCTCTATATCCCACTCCCTTTTTGCCTTTGTTAATTTGTCTTTATAGGCTTTCCTGGCTATCAATAAACCCTTGCCATCCCCCAGTTTTGCTGCTTCCATAACTTCTGTTTTAGCCTTTGTACAATCACTTGGATTTAAGCAGAAATTGCCCCCACCTTTCTTTAATATGAACAGTTGTATTTGCTCCATGAGGTTCAAATGTAAGTTTACAAAATTAATCTCACTTGGGTCTAACGCCTTTTAATGGGCCCAACTTATCTTCATAAAGACTGTAAATACCAGGCTGCACTTTTTCATCTTCTGCTAGGAAAGACCATCTGACATTCCTTCTGTGGTTAAATAGATTAATTCTACTTACAATGGAAGTGGTTCCCAATGAAGATAGATTTGCAAGGCAACCAGTGCAGCATGAGTACTCTAGCACTTCGTGATCACTGTTATTTCTTGTTATCACCGTCATATCAATTAGGAAAGACCAAAGAGAATTATCTACCGAGACGTAATCAATATTATTTGTATACAACCCCCGCTTGAAGGTTGGACAAGTGGGCCAGTCAGACTTGGTGTTCCCATTGCTCTGACTGTATGAAGCCAGCAAGTCAATAATTTGGTCAACAATCCTTGGTTGAGTTACCTTGTGATTAAAATTGTAAACTGAGACTAGCCTTGGCCCGTAGCATTGTTCCATGAAATTAAGTGGACTACGGCACTCCAGCAATTTTATGTTAAAATCGCCTGCCATGAATTTAAAATGAGTATTTTTTAAAGATTTAGTGCCAGAAGTAGGTGGCTAAATACCGGTCGGTAACATCGAAATTCGTTACATTTCTGCGTTACAGACCCCTATTTAGCCATGTGCAATGTAGGTAACACTGAACGCCATCGCAAATAAGGAATCGGTAAAAATAGGGGAAACCAGTTACCGATTCCTCAATTTGCGATTAGCAGACACCGAAACCCCTAACTAATGAATTGGTAAAAAAGAAATCCATAAATAATCACAAATCCGATGTACCAATAATCGGTAATACCGAATGTTTTGATTTTTCGGTATTTAGGAGTCGCTAATTACCACTGACTCAAAGCAGGTGGTAATCAGGTGCACTGCATTTAAACAGCCCCAAAATGCAACAGTGTGAACACAATGGTGGCCCTCTATGTAATTGCAAGGCGGCTATGTTTGCGAGCAGCAGGACAGAGGATCTGGAGACGGGAGGAACGCGTGTACAGACTACACGTTACACTGTTCCAAATGACTGAGGCTGAAATCCATGAGAGGTACAGGCTACACCCCCAAACCATCCTAGACCTGATACGGGACCTGCACCCACTCCTGGATCATCAGACACCAAGAGCACGCACCATACCAACACATGTTCAGGTGTTCTGTAGCCTGCACCTACTCATATCAGGAAGTTACGAGGGGCGTGAAAGCTGTGGCAGGTGGTGTGTCACAGATTTGCCTGTCCCGTTTCTTCAACTCTTTCTGGGATGCCATGATGCAACAAATGCATCACTACATACATACGCTTCCCCAGCACACAGGCGGAACTGCAGAAGACAAAGCTGGATTTCTACCAAAAGGCCAAGGTCCCACATATAATAGGGTGCATTGATGGGACACACATACCAATCTGCCCACCTGCAGCTACAGAGTACATATACCGCAACTGCAAATCTACGCACTGCATTAATGTGTAGGTGATATGCGATGCGGACCGCATCATCACTGACATTGTGGCCAAATTTCCAGGGAGTACCCATGACTCCTACATATTCAGGAACAGTGGGATCTACACACGTCTGGCTGGGGGTGAATTTTGAGAAGGATACCTGCTAGGTAAATTAATTTGACACACCCTGATGTATACCTTGGATGAATGCGTTGTTGACTCTTATTAATGGCACTTCCTTTCCCACTTAGGTGACAGTGCATATGCCGTGCAGGCATTTATCCTAACTCCATACCTCAACCCTTCCACCCCAAGTAAGAGAAGATACAATGTGGCACATAAAAGCACGTGCAACCTTGTGGCGCACACCTTTGGACTTCTAAAAAGCAGGTTCTGTTGCCTTCACAAAAGTGGAAGTGCCCGTCAGTAACGCCCCATCATCTGCTGCAAAATAATAGCAACATGTGCCATGCTGCATAACCTTGCCACAAAGAAAGGAACAGCAGTGGAACTAACTGACTCTGAGGACGAGGGTGAGGACTGTCCACAGCCAGAGCACAGCGCAGCTGGTGTGGCAGCAGCACCAGATGGGAGACACAGACGGACTGAGATAACATACAACTATGTCTGAATAAGTAAGGAGACACAGCCAGTTACTGTAAGTGTGTGACAGTGTTTAATTAGCATAGCACACCACCACAACATGAAGGGCGTCACATGCCAGGCCTAATTTAAATGCAGTTTCCAAAAACCAAAACAGGTTACATCACCCATTTCGGTAAACCATGTGATCGCTGGCATTACTTCCTGTGCCCACGTGCAGTACTGCTGTGTTCCTAGTCCACACTGTCCTCACTGGCATTCTATCCTGTGGCAGCGTTGTGCCATTTGCTGTGCCTCCTGGACTCTGTGATAGGGGGCGTCATGCTACTGCAGCTAGTAGCCTCTTCACTATCCCCCATAACCTGTAGTGCCTACCTGGCTGGTATGTAACACTTCTAGTGCACTGGTCACTGTGACCAGCCCTTTTGCCACATCACGGCTGCAGTAGGCCATCTCCTCCTGCATGGCCACCGAGTGCTTGCAGAGCAGAGAGGTGGCAGTGGAGAGGCGGTTCACCACCTTGGTGAAGTTATAAAGTTTCTGCCTTTCCCTGTGCCTCGCCAAATGGTCCTCATCCAATTTGCTGCACAGCAGCCTCACTGCCTCAGACATGTCCCTCATGCCCTCAGCCACAATATTGTTCATGGAACAGATGCCCTTCTCTATTCAGAGCATGTGCCCATTCATCTGTACCCTCTGCCACTGGACTGACCTTATTGCTTTGCCTTGCTGTTGCTGCACCTGGAGCATGTTCCCCTCAAGACAGGCAAACACACTCTCATCCTCGACTTGTGAAGCTGGAGTAGCTCCCCTTGCCCTGCGGCGTCTGGCACATGTGTGGGCGCGCTCTGTGGGGGACTGTGAGCCTGCACCATTGGCATCTCTGCCACCGTGGACTGTTGTCATCCCATGCTGTCCTCCTCAGACACCTCCATCTACTGGAGGCTGGCCACTGCATGCCTCCTGGCTCTCGGTGCTGGTGGCGTTGATGATGGCAGTGGTGATGCTGGTGATGGTGGTGGTGGTGGGGTGGTATGCCCTGCAGGCGACAGGACCTCCTCCTCCTATGTCCTCTCAGTCCTGGGTGCCTTTACTTTGTCCCCCCTGCACGATGGCTCGCCTGTGAAGACAGAATGTACATTTGCTCACTTATCTAGCAGCATTTGCATAATAATAAATGTCATGCCTGCCAATCAAACTGAATGTCCTCTGCTTGCTAATTGCTGATGTGTGTCACATGCCTTTGGGTTCAGAGGACTGACTGTTCTGACATGTGTTACTTCAGCCTAGTTTTAAATAAAACATGTAGTGGAGTGGGATGCACAATGCCTCACTGGGGATTGGGGTTAGGGAGTGGGAGGCACTCCATGCAGTGCATGCATCTTACTTTGTTTGTTGCCAGCTCTGGCTGAGCTGACTGCATTCCCAATCCCACTCACACTCTCCGGCTGGAGGGTGGACTCGACCAGGAGATAGAGGGCAATTGGTGCAGATGCTGTGTTTCTCCCTCTACCTGCAAGGTTGACTTGCTTCTTTCTCTCTGCCAGCCTCTCCTTTGCAAGCTTCCTCAGGTCATACCAGCGTTTTTTGAGTTCCTCAATGGAGCGCTGTTTTATTCCAATGGCATTGATCTTTACTTGGATGACAAGCCATATCTGCCTCTTCTGGGATTCAGGCACGTGCAGAGACTGTTTGCCAAAAAGTTTATTGTGGTCCTTTGTGACTTCCTCAATAAGGACCTCCAGCTCCCTCTCACTGAATGTATGCATTCTTTTGCATTCAGCTGCCTCCTTCTCCCTCTCCTGGTTCGCCATATTTGCTCAGTGTTGTCAGCAAAAAGTTGGAAGGGTTGCTCCTGGCTTATTTGCTGTGCTCTCTGCCTCTCAAACAGCTTCAGGATCAGTGCAGCTGCATGGGTGTGGCCACTTCCTGGTTGTGAGGTAATGAGGGAGCACAGGATTGGTTGATTCGACAGTTACCGATTTTTTAAATTACCGATTTGCTAATTATCGAATCGGTATTAAGGAATCGGTGAAACCGATTCCGTAATGGGGAATCGGTAATTATTTTTACCGATTCATTCCGAATCGCTAATTTTTACCGATTATTACCGAATCACTAATTTTTACTGATTTTTTACATACATCTGAAATGCTGAGTTCTTTATAGCGAATCGGTAAAATTCGCTATTAAGGACTCTGTATTTCAGGATTACCTACATCTGGCCCTTAGTCATGTGAGATAATTGAGTTACCATTCCTGAGCAGTGGTTTGTCTGAACTGAGCGAATATACACATTTATAATCGCTATATGCCCTGTCCCCAGAGAGGACCCAGAAAAAATAGTCACACCCAATATATCTCTAGAGTAAGAGCTCAAACTTTTTACCTTAGAAAACAGTTCCATTTTGAGCCACCTGCTGGCCTTCCCGCTTTTGCGGGGACCGCGCTAGATGCAAAGGTGATATATCCTGCTCTATACACTGGTTCTCCAGCACAGGTTCCCTGTAGAAGAACTATATGGAATTGGTCTATAAATTAGCCCTACTCCGGATCTTCTAACTTTGCTCTTAGATCCTCCACATTCCATGATAATAGATTATAGTGTCTAACTGACCTACTTCTACCTTTTAATGATGTGCCACCATATTTATTTCTCTTCTCCTCTCTACGCTTTGTATGATAAAGTTGTATGTCTCTTTTATTTTTTGATTAGGGAAAGCTGCTGTCATTCCGGAACCTGCTATAGAAGCTGAGTCAACTGTGTGGTTCTGACATCTTGCATCTGGATTCCTAATTGTCAGTCGAGATCAGACAGGAACCCACACATTCCCTGGGGCTAGAAGGAAGATAGTTACTAACTGTTAAGTTTGGTTTATAGGAAATGTCAGTACATTGTTTGTAGTCCAGAGCATTCATTTTGAGTCTTATGCCTGATTCAATAGGAGGCCTATACCTATGTTCCAGTCTTATTAAATCTGCCACTAGACTGTGACTTGCTAGCTTTAGGCCTACATAGTCTGTCAGATGCTAGTACTCACTAAATCTGGCAGCTTCCATTAGATTTTCTTATATAAAACAGATCTACAATCCCTCACGTTTGTAAGCCAATGAATTACTTTGTTGATTAATGAGTCCTGAATTTCTCAAACTGGGTGGGAGTTTAGGCACATCTACCATGTATATGTCACATTTCTTTTCTTGCCCTCCTGATGGTGTTGTCAAGTTTTTGTTTGAATTTGGTATTAGTGTAGTCTGTAGCTTATACTGTAGGTAATTGTCTCTTTTACCCCTTACAGATTCACTTGGTGTCAGCTTTACAACATGTGGCATATTACACATACGACCAGCTTCCCAAAAGGGCCAGGGCGAGTCCCTCCCCGTTTTAGAGGCCTCAGTAGTCAGTACAACATGAGGTCGATTCATAATGTAAGATGTTGTACCGTTGAGGGGAATACCCCCTGAGGTCACTTTGTGATTGAGGTATCTGCCTCCTTTGATGGGGAAAGTTTGGAGCTAAGGGTCATAACTATGGCTGTCAGTTTATTGACCTTTTCATTAATAAACTTTCTTAAATTGCTCATATATTCCTTTAGTCCTACTGTTCTTGGATGACCGCTATCTGGACATTTGAATAGTCCTTCTCTAATTCTATTGGATTGTTATACACTAGTGAGGATGGTATGGGTATGTTTCGGATTGCTTGTGTCACTGGCCCTGTCTGCTTTGCATCCTCCCTCCCTCTGGAATGTGAGTAATGTGTCTTCAATCTAAAACAGAGTAAGATGCAGCTGTGACTCCAATATTAAATATTCCTATCTGTTGAAGTTACAGGAAATCTGACATGAGGATTTGGTCTTCAGAAGCAAATCCTCTTAGATGTCACTTTGGTTACAGTTTTGTAAATATAGGAGTAATCTTAGTTTGGGATATGTTTGCAGTCTCCAGATTTTACCTTGAACACTCTTCACAATAGAATTTTGGGATTGAGTGTACAGAGCCTGGCTGTGGCCTTGAGAATGTTATAGCAGTTCAGGGCAAGAAAAATGAATGGAACATGCCCTGTGAACTGAAGCTATTTTTGTCTGAGTAGTTCTCTCCAGAGCAGGGCCATCCAGTTAGCCAGCCATTCTGTTGAGGTATGAGTATTTCGATGCTTCCTTTTCTGCATTTTTGGGTTGGACTTCAGTGCCAGGAAAAAGGGAGAGCCCCAAGGACAAAGACCGCAGCTGGACACTCCTGTCAAATCAAAGGCCAGGCCATGTTTTTTACCCATGGGATGGGAAAGCAGATTGAGATGAACACGTTGGATTGATGCTGTGATTTGTAATCTCATCACTGGAGGTTCCTTTAGGAACTGTGCATCAATTTGGGGCCCTCTGAGGTACTGTGGTCATATGCCAACATCCACACAAGAATAGATGCATGTTTTAGGCAGTCTCACTTTCCTGTATAGATCCACCTTCCAAGACCATGAGGTACATATCTCCATCCCATCACTCACAGCTTCTAAAAGCCTACCTTATCTAGTGACCCTTTCTTAGGGTTACAGCAATGCTCTATTACCACCCAAGTTCCCTCACAGTATGAACATGTGCCTGTCTGGTCATGAAGGGCAAACCATCTGATTCCATCCCAGCCCAGGGTTCTATGTAAATCTCCTTTCCTAAGTTCTTATGATCACATCCCATGTTGATACTTTCTTTAGCCAAAGACTGGGAGTTGCCCTCTGCCATCTCACTTACCTCAAACACCATATATTAGTCTCTGTAAACAATATAGATAATTCTGTTTTAAAATCGATTGTGGGCCTGACATATGTATCTTATCTCTGATGGCTATTGTAGCTGGTAATGCTGAATTTCCGAATAGCCGTGAGCACCCCTTCTTACTTCCAGCCTCAAGCCTTAACAAAAACGGCCTTCAAAGGAGACTTTGGTTCACCTTTGTAGTATGTTTCCCTTTTCTTTTTTTACTCTAGCTGAAGCATGACCACAGCAACACATTCCTTTGGTCTTCTCTCAGTGTGCCACCACCATATCGAATCATTTTTATAATTCAGTGGACATATGGAAGATGGTATGTTAGGCATTTATCCATGTTGAGTATGCTGTTTGCCTCTATGGAAATGTAATCAAATGGAGCCGCACGTTGCCGCTTATCCGTCTCGGAGGAGGGGTTTGTCATCAACAGCACTGCCAGACCTTCAATAAATAAAAGATAACACAGGCAATAGGATACTGCCCAGAGGAATTGTAAAGTAAACCTCTACCACATGTCTTTTTTTTCTTATTCAGATCTCGAAACCAAGAGCTCTGAACCTAGCACAGAAGTGTATTGCTGTTTGCATTTGATGTGCAGTCTAGTCAAGCATTAAATATATAGTTAACAGACACCCAATGGTCACAAGAGACTTGACAACTTAAATTACTTAGTTATAATGAAGACAAATAGCATTCTAGACATGGACACATATTGCACCCAGAAGAGAAATTGGCACTCATGTTGTTGCCAGGCAACCCCCCCAAGACTTGTAAATGGTATGCTTCCTAGAATTTGATGCAATCAGTAACCAGAAATGTAGGTGTCTTGATTCTTGTTTATTTCTTTTTCTACAGCTCATCTGAAAATGCTACTTTATATACACGAAGTTAAACGTTCTGTTTTAAGCAAAGATTTCAATGCACAGAAAAAAAAGAAATATTAAAACCGAAGTGATCATAATTTTTAATCGTCTAGATAGATATATAGTTAGATAGATAGATAGATAGATAGATAGATATAGATAGATAGATAGATAGATAGATAGATAGATAGATAGATAGATATGTTCACACTGCTCGTTTTACAATGTGCTATAAAACGCCAGAGGATTTTCAATGTCAGATTCACGTAAATGCCATATGCCATTAAACGCCAGGTCCCCCCCAGGCAGGTGTAGATCTATGGTGATGCAGGGCTTATTTCTCAATATACAGAGAGGTCAAAGTTGTTTTAAATCCTTTTAGTGAATTCCAGCACATAGCATAACCCAAGCACAGTCCCCTGCTGACATTGTATTCTCTTCAAAAATTAGAAACAGGTGATGGACACATTTTTCGCAGTTTGACAGTCATACTCCTGTCACGATGTATTGTCTCTTCATTGTTACCACATCTATGATACGAACTTTGACATGGCTGGCACCAGCCTTATCCTGCAGGCCAAAGTCCCTCATCATCGTGGCGCATTTGTCTAGTAGATACCCTAGTTTAGGATCATCTCTGCTCATAGATATTTGTAGTCCTTCAGCCAGCATCCTCTCACATCTCTCTGCCACAGCTCAGCCCTCGGTACCCCTTCACGGCTCCAATGAATTGTAATGCATTATTGGCTGGTGCCATGACTAATGTTGTCATGCCAAACTGTATAGATTTTCTTCTTGGGCTTGGGTGCAGGCCCAGAATGCATTGTGTTAAGTCACTCGTAATCAATCAGTGCCACTGCCTTCTGTAAGGTGTGAACTACTCTGTCCCAAAACACATATGCTGTTTTACACGTGGAGTAAGTTGACTCCATCTGTGTGACATATGCGGCAGTCTGCATTTATTGCGGGGTATGCTTTCCGTAACAATGCCGGGATTATATAGATTCTGTCAGGTATTTAACATGACTCAGCCTACCTATAGGGCTGCTAGACAACCTATGTACATATGCCATTGTTCTGCTCCATGCACTGTCCATCAATGGAGTGCCACAGTCTCCTATGTCTCCCTAACGTTCAAATCCTTTCCCCGGACAATCCTCACAAATTGTTCTGTAAAGTGGAGGCAGGGTGAGGCCACCTTGAATCAGCAACACAATGGTGTAGCAAGGGGAAGCTGGGGCTGGTCAGCCATAGGCAGGTACAAAAACAATGGTCAGAGTCTATCGATGTATGAATCCATATGTATGAATCCACAATGTTACATCCATAGTGTGCATATACTTTTATTCATTATTTTGGCACATGGTTAGCTAGGTACTCACTTATTAATCAATAAGTACCCGGGTTGCTGAATTACCAATTATTCAAACAAAAAGGATAAGTAACCAGGGGGTCGAAACGTAGACCAGAGCATACCCATTCTCTAAACATAGGACTAATTAATGGAGTAAAACAGATCCTATGTAAAAGAGTGTATTGGAACTACAGATCAATATACAGACTGTAAAGGGCGTATTTTATATCACTGTGATTGTTTCATGGTCACAACAACCTTTACCCAGTCCTCACTTCCTTCCCATCACACCTATCCCACCTAACTACCTCTTCTTTCCATCACTTTGAGCGCATTGAAATGTTAATATACTGATATTATTTGTGATGTTTTCTGCATATGAAGTCTTGTATTTATGCATCTGAATGTGTCCCCAGGCATTTATATGATTCAATGAAGTAATTGATTTACTTATCCTTATGTTTGAATAATTGGTAATTCAGCAACCCGGGTACTTATTGATTAATAAGTGAGTACCTAGCTAACCATGTGCCAAAATAATGAATAAAAGTATATGCACACTATGGATGTAACATTGTGGATTCATACCCAATTAAACGCATGTATTACATTGGATGTTACAGCGAACCAATAGACTCTGACCATTGTTTTTGTACCTACCTTAACTGACCCAGGTCAAAGAGTTCTTAGGGTATACCCCATTGAAACTCAACGGTCAGCCATAGGGGGCACAGGTTTTGGGGGTGGCAGCCTCCCCCAAGCTCTTACATGGGGCAGACGACTTGCAACAAATGCAGGAATCGCCAGCACACACCACCCCCTCTTCCATGCGGCCTTCAGTGGGGGGCAGAGGCAGGGACCACCATGGGAGGCAAAGTTTCTAGATATGCCACTGCAGCGACATGACTGTTCTCAGGATATACAATCATGGTAATCTCCCTGGGAATCTCTCTCAGGCTTAGTGCATAGCCCCATGGTGTTAGGACAAAATATTGAGTTCAAAGTATTGGAGCACATAAATACTGAGAAACAATATTGTTGAGAAAAAACATTGTGATATAGAATATTGCTGTCAATAATTTGTTTTTTTGGTAAATGACATGGTTGTTGAGAATATCATGTTTTTTTAATATTGTTTTCATTATTATAGTCGTAAAATTATTGTTCTTTAACCATTTTTATGTGTTTCAGTTGATATGTTAATTTTAGATACTAGTATTGTTGGTATAATTATTATCGATTTAAAATAAATGCAATTCTAAGTGATTTCGCTTTTTAATGCTATTAGGAATGTATCTGTCGTAGTGGATTGTTTGCTTTGTAGGAGAGAGGGAGAAGATCTTTAAATTCAAAAGAAGTCAAATGTATTGCTTATTTGTTTTTTATTGTTAATTAATGTTTCAATTGTTTCTTAATTATGTACATTTTTAAGTGTTATATTTTTAATTAAAAATTTAAATGTAATGTTAGTTATATTTTTGCAGCTTGCTGCTGAGTTTGTAGGGGTATATAATAGGAAGTTAAATAAGTTATACAAAAATAAATATTATTGTTAATTAGTTTGTAATTGATAATTCATTATTTAATGTATTGTTGATTATATAACTAGTTAAATACTGATTTATTTAAGTGAGATATCAGTTGTGGGTTGCTGGGTTTGTGGGGGAATAGGGTGGGTAGCTGAATTAAATGAAATGTATTTTTATTTTTAATGATATTTGTCATCAGTGATGTCATGAGTGATGTCACTGACCATGTCATGAGTGATGTAATATGTGACGTCATCAGCAGTGCATTGCACGCGCAAGTTATAGTGAGTCCAACTAACTATAACGTGGGAATTTCAATGGTTTTATGTCAGTAAAATTTCCAGCTAACCATAACTGGTGTGAAACCTATGGTTTTTTCAGTGAATTTAATAGGTTTTTTAAATGCTAATTCCTAACTATAACTGGTGTGAAACCTATGGTTTTTTCAGTGAATTTCAAAGGTTTTTTAAATGCTAATTCCAAACTATAAGTCTCAGTTTATAAGTAAGACTGTTAGCGCTCTAGTTGTTCTTTAAAACACTCTGTGACATTCTGTCATTGGGCTATATTTGGGCTACATCTGGCTGATATTTGGGCTACATTTGTTTTTTTTGTCTCTGGTGGCCATCTTTGGGCTACATTGGGCTACATTGGGCTACATTTGGGCTCTAACATATATATAGCCCAATGTAGCCCAATATATATTTTTTCAAAGTTAAATTTTGTAAAAACCACTTGACCATATATCTTGAGACATAGCAAAGGCACATCGGGCTACCAGTCCCTACAATTTTGCCAATTCATTTGTTTTATATTGTCTTTTAAAAAAATTTTTTTTGCCTTGGAGCGATCCCGGTGCGCGCCCCGGTGAAAGCGTAGTCTTATGAAGCGCCCCGGGGCGCGCACCAGGGAGCGTCCCATAAGCGGCAATATCGCGAACGAAAACATGATTGTGACGTATCGCGTAGCCGCGACCGCGTGATACGCACGGCGTAAACGCACCCGGAAGTACTCGAGCGAATACGATCGTGCAACGTAGGCCCCGGGGCGGGTAGCGTAAGCGCGTCGGGTCAAGTGACCTGAAAATAACACTTTTCATTGGTTCATAACAGTTTTGGTTTCATAATGATGAAGCCCCTGGTCATGTGACCTGAAAATAACACTTTTCATTGGTTCAATACATTTTTTTTTTCAAAAGGATGAAAGACCCCACCATTTTTCCTTATTCTGACTTTGTCCTTTGACTTAGGAAGACCTGTTTGTACCTCTCTGTAACTTTCTGATCTTTATAATGGCTTCAGTAGCAGCAGCAGCTGGTGCATCTGCACCACCACCACCACCACAACCACCAAGAGGACCACCACAAGATATCATTGGTGGTCAACAAGAGGAGGAAGAGGAGGAGGAGGAGGAAGAAGGGAGGAGAAGATGGCTTGAAGAACAAAATACCCTATACCAGCCAAGAGCACACATTATATGGGAGTTTTTTCCATCCCACAGGGGAAGAAAAAAGTAAATGCAGCCAAGGTGACTTGCAAAATCTGTGGCGTGGAACTTTCCAGGGGAAACCCGAAAAAGAAATATTCATTTGGAAACAACACGATGATACGCCACATGCAGCGCAAGCATCCAATAAATCATTCTGCTGCAGAGATGAGGGAACTGGCCAGTAACCCTCCCCAATCCACAAGCACCACCTCAAAAAGGAAGCAACCCACTACGTCGGCACCAGAGGAAAGTGAGACGATGCCTTGCATTCAGCCACGATTTGCAGATTTCCGAATAATCTGTCAATATTGTGGGAAGACCATCTCCTACGGAGAACAGAGCGTTAAGCTCATCGTCCTTGCTGGGGACAACCACAAATGCCCCAATAAACCCTAATTATTTATTTTCTTTTTTTTTTGCTCCAGTTGAGCCATTTTCAATTCCCTGTTTTTTCGCTTCTCCCCATGAAAAATACAAAAAAATATAAAACTGTTCAGAAAACCCCAAAAAAGTACAAAATGTTCAAAAAAACAATAAAAAAAATATAAAACAACAAAAAGAAGAAAAAAAAACAGTTCTTTTTAGAACTACCTCTAATTTATAAAAAAAGGCTACATTTTAAAAAACTCTATTATTCATTTTTCCCCATGGGACGCTCCCCGGTCCGCTCCCCGGTGCGTGTACCGGGCGCTCCTCCCGCGCAAATCAAAAAAAAATGTTTTTTTTTGCCCCGCTGGGCCCTTTTATGGCCCCTACATCAAACCTAGGGGGGTCAGGGGGGTCTATCTCTGCCCCCTTATGGTCATTTCCCCCTTTGATTTTTCCACCTCTTATGCCTCGATTTTACCGAGACACAAGATGGCGGCTGCTCCGGACTGTTTTGAATGTTTACAGACACCCGAGAGCTGATCAGCTTTCTGTGCGCAAGTCGCGTGGCGCGCCCGGAGCGCTGCCCGGAACGCGTACTGGGGCGCTGCCATAGATATATATATTTTTTTTAACCTAAATTACTCAAAATCCACTGGAGCACATATCTTGAGACATAGCAAAGGCACATCAGGCTACCAGTCCCTACAATTTTGCCAAGTTTGGTGGAAATCCATTCAGCCGTTCGGGCTAAAAGTGAAACCGACCGCCCTATGGAAATTAACATAGGGAAAACACGTTTTGGGACCCCCCTTTTATCTCGGCCCCCACTTGACGAATCCCCCCCATACTTTCAGGGAAAGAGCGGAGCGGAGAGGGCCATTTTCTTGGAGAAATTCGCGAAAATTCGTCCACCGGCGCCAAAGTTATTCCCAATAGAATGTTGCGGATTTCCTATGGAAAGTAGATCCTAACTATAACTACCTACTGGCGACCGCTAGTAGGTAATAATCATTACAAGTGAAATTCCATGTCTACGCACAGCATACGAATTAGCAAACCAAACAGAGGCCTCTCAAGTGACTGACACGCAAATACTACAGGAAATGGACGTAACAACAGACAAAAGAAGACCGACAGAATTAAAAACAAATCTAAGTTCTGTCCTATCATGAACCCTGGCAACAAAATTGATACATTCTATGAATTAGTATTGGCAGATTTGGAACAAATGAAACAAATTGAAAATACCAAAAAAGAAAACCTATCCAAATCAGAACGCCTTGCCATACAAACCCTAAAAGAAAACAATATGATTGAAATAAAACCAGCCGACAAGGGTGGGAATATAGTGATTATGGAGAAAGCTGATTATGTGGAAGAAGCGATGCGACAATTAGGCAATACTAAAGATTATGCCTGCATAACCCAAGATCCGACACCAAGATTTAAGAATGAGATAGGAATCAAATTAAATACTTGGAAAGAAGATGGCTTGATAACAGAGGAAGAAAAGACATTTCTTATGGTGGAGCATCCAATAACGCCCACCATATATTTTCTTCCGAAAATCCATAAGACACTCAACAAACCCCCTGGGAGACCAATCATTTCCAGCTGTGGCAGTCTATATGAACATATGGCAAAATACGTTGACCATTTCCTATCCCCAACTGTACCAACCCTAAGTTCGTACATTAAAGACACTGGAGACTTTTTGCATATCTTAATGGATACTGAATGGCAACCTACATACATGCAAGTGACTATCGATGTTATTTCATTATATACATCGATAGAACACGAGATAGGTATCAAAGCAGTACAATATTTCCTACAGCAGCGACCAGTGAAAGAACGCAATCATTCCAAAATGTTGATCGAAATGATCAAACTTTGCTTATACAACAATGTATTCCTTTTTAACAAGAAGATTTACATGCAAAAGTGCGGTACCGCGATGGGAGTTTCCTTCTCTCCAAGCTATGCCAACCTCACGATGGGGTGGTGGGAGAGGAGCATAGCTTGGAGAGAAGAAAACGACCAACACATGGCCAATGTAGCGTTATGGCTACGCTACATTGACGATCTCTTCCTGTTGTGGAAGGGAACGAGATCTGACTTCCTAACATTCTTCAATGAATTAAACAACAACAAAGTAGGTTTAAAATTCACCTACAACATCAGCAACAAAGAGGTGGAATTCCTGGACACTAGAGTATATGTACATAACAACCGAATACAAACAACCATTTTCAGGAAGAAAACTGCCACCAACAGTATATTGCACGGACGAAGCTTTCATCCTGAGAAATTGAAGAAAAGCATCCCCTATGGGGAATTATTAAGAATGAGGAGAAACTGTTCGGAAGAAGATGAAATGGAAAAGAACTTCAATGAAACGAAGGAGAGATTTCTACAACGCGGATACAAATACCATGACATCAAGCAAGGAGAAACGAAAGCCAGAAATAAAACAAGAACTGAAACTCTGTTGCCTAAACCACTAGATACAAATACCACTGGAAAACAAACAAAGACTGAACCTCCAAGGATGATCATTACATACAGTAAAGAAAGCTACAAAATACAAAAACTACTCAGCAAGTATTGGCATCTGATCCTAAAAGATCCGGATATAGGTAAAAATGTTGGAGAAAGACCCTTGTTAACCTACAGGAGAGCTCCTAACCTTGCGGATCACTTGGTACACAGCCATTATGAGGACAAAAAAACAAATAATTGGTTAACCGAAAAGAAAAAAGGATTTGTAAAATGCAGTACTTGCAAGGCCTGCAAGATAGGAAAAAACATGAAAACAATAACAGATCCAACAAATAAGACTTACATAATCAGAGAGTACATAACTTGTGAAACCAGCTTTGTAGTCTACATGCTGCAATGTTACTGTGGTAAGAAGTACATTGGGAGCACCACTTGTGCTCTAAAGAAAAGAATTTTGGAGCACATCCGCGCCATACAAAACAAAGACTTCACCTATGCCATGGCGAAACATGTAACAACACATAACAACAAAACATGGAAGGATATTCAATTTTTTGGCATGGCTTCGATCCAACAACATGAACGTGGTGGAAATAGAAAATTAAAACTAAGGAGACTAGAATCGAAGCTAATCATGCGTTTCAAAACCAAACAACCGACAGGATTGAATGGGGATGAGGAACTCTACTTTCATCTCTAATTACGTGTACTCTCTAGACTGCTTCACATTCAAATATCAGCCATTGGGATCCACATATTGATTGAAAGAACAATTGCTTTTTTCTTGATTGGTGCTATTGTAAATATTGGTGTTGATTCATAGGCAGTGGCAAGGGCACTCAGCCCGAGACATATAGACTGTAAGCACAGACTAACTAAGAACTAACCTACAGAGTTCAAAATGTACCAAACGAACAAGCTTTATCTATGTGCACAGTTGAGTACACTGCCGATACACCGAGCGCAAGTGCCACAAGGACATGCTGCTGATCAGCGGGCACTCAGCCGCGAGACGTAAAACATCATAAACAAATGACAATGTATATATGTAATAGCAGAGTAAAAATGCGAAAAAATGTCTTTGTATGACAAACTACAGCTTAAAACTGCATGTCCCACAATGCACTTTTAAATGCACAGATATAAATAAATGAAAGCAAAGTAGGACAACTGTGTAACACTGCTGTGAGAAGGAACCATTTGCGTCGAAACGCGTAGGCTGTAACAGTGTGCTAAAATAAATCTAACTGCATCCAACGAGCGGAGTGCTGGATACTTTCTTCGTGTGTGATATATATATATATATATATATATATATATATATATATATATATATATATATATATATATATGTATATATATATAAATTCACTGAAAAAAACCATAGGTTTCACACCAGTTATAGTTAGGTGGAAATTTTACTGACATAAAACCAATGAAATTCCCACGTTATAGTTAGTTGGACTCACTATAACTTGCGCGTGTAATGCACTGCTGATGACATCACATATTACATCACTCATGACATGGTCAGTGACATCACTCATGACATCACTGATGACACCATCCAGTGAATGTGTGTCTTTCTGAAAAATAAACATGTTTTATATATGTATATGTAAAGGTCGATGGAAAAATAAATGTTTCAATAAGTGTCTTAATGGATGTTTTTTTTTTTTAATTGATTGGTTAACTGGCTTATTAAGTGTATCATAGTGAATACATATATTAGCGAGTATTGTTTAAATATTTAAATGTTTGTATCAGTGTTTCACTTTGTGTATAAGTGGCTGCATGGGTTGGTGAGTAGCTACATGTGTATGTATATGGGTTATTATATTTTTTTTTAGTAACTTTATAATTGTCTGTTTGATTTGGTGGGGGTGTTACTTAGCACATAGATGCATCAATGACTGACTCACTGTTTGTATGTGTTTTGAAGACAGCATATGTGCCGGACTGTATGGGTGAATGAGTCTGTATATGTAAGTGTTAGTAAGTGTATGACTGTCTCATTAGTGTCTTTATCAGTAACTACATATGTTTTAATCTAGTATATGTGAGTATTGATGTAAATAAGTGAGTATATGTAAGAGTGAGAGATTGAAAGAGTTCTTGTTTTAATAAGTATGTGTTTCTATAAGTGATTGTTTAAGAGAGTAAGTATGTGTAAGTTTCCTTAGAAGTAAGGTGGTAGTGTGTGTATAGCTGTATATGCAAAAAAATGGATGTTCAATAGTTTGTAGTCACTGACCATGTCATGAGTGATGTAATATGTGATGTCATCAGCAGTGCATTACACGCGCAAGTTATAGTGAGTCCAACTAACTATAACGTGGAATTTCAATGGTTTTATGTCAGTAAAATTTCCAGCTAACTATAACTGGTGTGAAAACTATGGTTTTTTCAGTGAATTTAATAGGTTTTTTAAATGCTAATTCCTAACTATAACTGGTATGAAACCTATGTTTTTTTCAGTGAATTTCAATGGTTTTTTAAATGTTAATCCCTAACTATAAGGCTCAGTTTATAAGTAAGACTGTTAGCGATCTAGTTGTTCTTTAGAATACTCTGTGACTTTCTGTCATTGGGCTATATTTGGGCTACATCTGGCTGATATTTGGGCTAATTTTTTTTGGTCTCGGGTGGCCATCTTTAGGCTACATTGGGCTACATTGGGCTACATTTGGGCTACATTTGGGCTCCAACATATATATAGCCCAATGTAGCCCAATATATATTTTTTCAAAGTTAATTTTTGTGAAAACGACTTGAGCATATATCTTGAGACATAGCAAAGGCACATCGGGCTACCAGTCCCTACAATTTTGCCAATTTTTTTGTTTTTATATTGTTTTTTTTTTTATTTATTTTTTGCCTTGGAGCGCTCCCGTCGCGCGCCCCGGTGAGCGCCCCGGAAAGCGTAGTTTTATGAAGCGCCCCGGGGTGCGCACCGGGGAGCATCCTGTAAGCGTCAATATCGCGAACGAAAACATGATCGTGACGTATCGCGTAGCCACGTCCGCGTGATACGCGACGGCGTAAGCGCACCCGGAAGCACTCGAGCGAATACGATCGCGCAACGTAGGCGTCCGACACGCTTACGCTACGCTCCCCTGGACACGCCCCGGGGCGCATAGCGTAAGCGCGTCGGGTCATGTGACCTGAAAATAACACTTTTCATTGGTTCATAAAAGTTTTGGTTTCAGAATGATGAAGCCCCTGGTCATGTGACCTAAAAATAACACTTTTCATTGGTACAATACATTTTTTTTTCAAAAGGATGAAAGACCGCACTTTTTTGCCTTATTCTGACTTTGACCTTTGACTTAGGAAGACCTGTTTGTACCTCTCTGTACCTTTTTGATCAATATAATGGCTTCAGTAGTAGCAGCAGCTGGTGCATCTGCACCACCACCACCACCACCACAACCACCAAGAGGACCACCTCAAGATATCATTGGTGGTCAACAAGAAGAGGAAGAGGAGGAGGAGGAGGAGGAGGGGAGTTCAAGATGGCTTCAAGAACAAAATACCCCATACCAGCCAAGACCACACATTATTTGGGAGTTTTTTTCTATCCCACAGGGGAAGAAAAAAGTAAATGCAGCAAAGGTGACTTGCAGAATCTGTGGCGTGGAACTTTCCAGGGGAAACCCGAACAAGAAATATTCATTTGGAAACAACACGATGATACGCCACATGCAGCGCAAGCATCCAATTAATTATTCTGCTGCATATATGAGGGAACTGGCCAGTAACCCTCCCTCCACAAGCACCACCTCAAAAAGGAAGCAACCCACTCCGTCTGCACCAGAGGAAAGTGAGACGATGCCGTGCATTCAGCCACAATTTGCAGATTTCAGAATTATCTGTAAATATTGTGGGAAGACCATCTCCTACGGAGAAGAAAGCGTAAAGCTCATTGTCCTTGCTGGGGACAACCATAAATGCCCCAATAAACCCTAATTATTTCTTTTCTTTTTTATTTTGCTCCAGTTGAGCCATTTTCAATTCCCTGTTTTTTCGTTTCTCCCCATGAAAAATCCAAAAAAAATATAAAACTGTTCAGAAAACCCAAAAAAAGTACAAAATGTTCAAAAAAACAAAAAAAATATAAAACAACAAAAAGAAGAAAAAAAACAGTTCTTTTTAGAACAACCTCCAATTTATAAAAAAAGGCTACATTTTTTAAAAACTCTAATATTCATTTTTCCCCATGGGATGCTCCCCGGTCCGCTCCCCGGTGCGCTTACCGGGCGCTCCCCCCGCGCAAATCAAAAAAAATAAAAATATTTTATTTTGCCCCGCTGGGCCCTTTTATGGCCCCCACATCAAACCTAGGGAATCATGGGGGTCTATCCCTGCCCCCTTATGGTCATTTCCCCCTTTGATTTTTCCACCTCTTATGTCTCGATTTTACCGAGACACAAGATGGCGGCCACTCCGGACTGTTTCGAATGTTTACAGACACCCGACAGCCAATCTGCTTTCCGTGCGCAAGTCGCGTGGTGCGCCCGGAGCGCTCCCCGGTGCGCGTACCGGAGCGCTGCTATAGATATATATATTTCTTTGAACCTAAATTACTCAAAATCCACTGGAGCACATATCTTGAGACATAGCAAAGGCACATCGGGCTACCAGTCCCTCAAAGTTTGCCAAGTTTAGTGTAAATCCATTCAGCCGTTTGGGCTAAAAGTGAGGTCGACTGCCCTATGGAAATTAACATGGGGAAAACGCGTTTTGGGACCCCCCTTTTATCTCGGCCCCCACTTGACGCATTCCCTTCAAACTTTTAGGGAAGGACCGGAGCTCGTTGAGGCCATTTTGAGGAAATTTTGAGGCAGATTCGTCAACTGGCGCCAAAGTTATTCCAAATAGAATTTTGAGATTTAACATTGAAAAAAATCCTAACTATAACAACCTACTGGCGACCGCCTTTAGGTAATATACATATATACATATATATATATATATATATATATATATTCACAGAAAAAACCATAGGTTATAGTGGATATATAGTTAGGAATTTGCATTTACAAAACCTTGAAAATTCAATGAAAAAACCATTGGTTTTAGGCCATATATAGTTAGGGATTTGCATTTACAAAACCTTATTTTACTCGCATAAAACCATTGAAATTCCATATATAGTTATAAGCGCTAACTATATATCGCGCACCCGCAATCCACTGCTGATGATGTCACATATTACATCATTCATGACATGGTTAGTGACATCACTGATGACATCACTGATGACATCTCAAATGACATCACTGATGACATCACTGATGACAACATCCAGTGACTGTATGTTTCTGTAAAGTTAAAATATGTTTTACATATTGAAGAATGAGTGGATGTATAAGTGTCTGGATGAAGGATTTACTAGGTGCATGACTGACTGATTGAGTGAGTGATTAAATGTGTCTCACTGAGTGCATGGGTTAGTGACTAAACTGTTTTAATTTGTGCATCATTATATCTGTTGTTCTACAAACTGCTGCATATGTTGATTCGTAGCTATATGAGTAACTGTATGGGTTATTGATTGGTTGTCCAAGTATTTGTATGGGAGACTGAGTGTGTGTGTATGGGTGGCTGGGAGGTGTGTGACTCTGTACATAGATGTGTGAGTAGTTAATTCACTATATGTATAGATTCAAAAGTGCATGTGCAAACAGCTGTATGGGCGGTTGACTGTGTGCATGAGTGTATTGGTGAGTGAATGGATATCTCAGTGCTACATGTCAAAGTAAGTACATATGTAAAACACAGTACATGTGAGAGTTGACATATATAAATAACTGTGCATAAGAGCCAGTGAATGTGTGAGTGGCTGTATGGATCATTGTGAACTTGTATCAGGGATTGTATAATAGAGTAAATATGTGTTAGTATATGTTTGAATAAGTAAAGTTTGTATAACTGTATAGTTGAGGAAATGGAGGTGTGATTGATTCTTTGCATGACTGACTAGGTGTGTGAGTAACTCCATGGATGAGTGACAGTCTGTGAGTGTCTGTTTACACTGATTGTATCTAAGGTTATATTAGAGTCTGAAGAGGTTCATCGTATTATCACATGAATGATATCATCAGTGATGTTATCAGTCATGTCAAATGAGATGTTTTCAGTGATGTCATCAGTGATGTCATTTGAGATGTCATCAGTGATGTCATCAGTGATGTCACTAACCATGTCATGAATGATGTAATATGTGACATCATCAGCAGTGGATTGCGGGTGCGCGATATATAGTTAGCGCTTATAACTATATATGGAATTTCAATGGTTTTATGCGAGTAAAATAAGGTTTTGTAAATGCAAATCCCTAACTATATATGGCCTAAAACCAATGGTTTTTTCATTGAATTTTCAAGGTTTTGTAAATGCAAATTCCTAACTATATATCCACTATAACCTATGGTTTTTTCTGTGAATTTCATTGGTTTTTTAATAGCAAATATGAAAAGCTTTAAAATGTCAAGTACGTGATAGATAAAAACATTTTCGTATTTATGCACGCTGATGTGCTTTGAACGCTGCACCCCCCCCTCCCCTCTTTTGTCTTAGTAGTACTCTCTCTTTGCAGATAGTGAACGGTAGTTAACGCAAGCCTTTGCCCCCGTTGTAATCCGTCGTGCCTGCTTGTCTCTCCATTTGATTGATTGTTGTCCAAGCATTTACTGTTTTAGAATTGGTTCTCTTTGGATCATTCTCTATTTACAAACAAGCACAAAGTCGCAATACTCTGTTTAGTCTTTGCAGATAGTGAAAAATCGTGTAAAAAAAATAAAAGTAATCGAGCAAAATCAGTAGGCCACTAATTGGATCTCTTTTTGACCTCGCTAAAATAGAAATATTAGGAACAACCCTTCATGAGAAATACGAAAATAGTGAGATGAACTGAGCTCCACACCATGAGGGCTGCAAGACAGCTCGGCTCCGTCACCCATCCCGCCCAAAATAACGACAAACCCTATGCAAATATTAAAAATATAGACAACACACCAGCAAAGAAACAGGGTAAAACATTTTATTAAAAAACTATTTACATAACGTTGGTTTATAAGATGATGTCAGTAGTGGACCGATGTGTGAATAGATCGAAAACAGCACAAGGCTCCAAGATCCGGATGGCAAGCTCCTGGATGTTGGGTGCCATAGTTTAGAGTTCTGAATTTCAGCCTTTTTCAATGCCTGTGCTTTGTTGAATCAAAATGGCGGCTTGACACAAAGCTGACTCAAGCGTTGCTACTGATGCTATGCAGACCAAAACTGGTTTTCAGTTTGTACATTTTTCTAGATTTTTCAATCCAAGTTTGGTTGACTTTGTAGAACGATGGCTTCAGATTTTCAACATACGGTGTGGTGGCGCTGACTGGGAGGGGGCGCTTCGCTCCTGCCCCCTCCCCAAGTAAGATTTTCATACGTGAAAGTACGTTAATGGTTTTGGTCCCTGAGATGCTTCGATGTCACTGCCATTCTCAAATAGCATAAGTTCTGGATGTTGGGTGCCATAGTTAAGAGTTCTGAGCAGTGCTTGTAACACTGTCTGAAGCTTATTTCCACCTACTGCAGCTTTACTATTCTCAAAGTAAGTGAGTGTCGTTTGTGGACCTGACTGCATTAGAAAACAATGTGATATGTTACCTTCCTAAACAGCTTGACGGAGGCCCCTGAGGGGCGGTGTGATGGCCATGGACTCGGAGAAGACGCTTGGCTCCGACACCCTCCCCAAGTCTTATAGCACTGGTGTAGCCTGAGATCGCCCCCGACATAGGCGGCCGGCTCCCGGGGTCCGGCGGAACTTTTTGCCTTTTGATGACTCTTCAATTCTGGACCTTGTCCCACAATCCGTTTGACCTGAAGACAAGCTGTAGTGGGGCGCCCCTTTATCGTTTTAGTTGCCATTCCGCCCGCTTTTGCTACACTGTGCCTCTTCCGCCATTCAGCTGTTTACCGCCCGCTCTTGCGACTACAGCGTCTCGCTCACCATGTAGTTGAGTTGCGCCCGCTCTTGCGGTGCAGCGATAGGCGGCTGCCACAGGACTCTCAAAATGGCGGCCGGCTCTTCGGTTTTGGGCCTGGCCCACTAAAATGGCCCTGGGACACCTTGGAACTCGGACGCTTCCCTGATAGGGCTTGGGTCCCATTCTCGAAAAGCGTCCCCTCAGCCGTGAAGATTCTACAAAAGTCTTGGGGGCCTCCGACTCCCGCAGGCTTCTGGTGGGGAGCGACTGCCATGATTGCTCGTGGAATGGCCACGACGGAGCTACGAGATGGTAGTGGTCTCATGCTGACGCCAGCTTTAGTCTGAAACATCCAGAAACACTATAGACTACCAATTCGATCAACTCCGGTAGCGCCCCAACATGACCCGGAAGAGAAGAACTTGCCCTCCCCTCTTTGACTGATGGTTCTTGTTGCCTGTCCCCTCTGTTGTCATTTAACAGAACTTTTTGGACTGCTGAAAGGGGTTGTGTTCTGAACGCTGGTTGGTGGAGACATTTAGACTATATTCTTGACCTACGTTGTCGCGTAATGCGTTTTATGACACGCCGCGTTAGCGCACCCGGAAGTGATCCGAGGCGCGGCGCGCAGCGCGTAACGTAAGCATAACAGGTCATGTGACTTGTTAATAAAACTTTTCATTGGTTCATTTTACTTTTGTTAATTTAATGATGAAAAGCTTGGTCATATGACCTAAAAATTACGCTTTTTATTGTTTTCGAACAATATTTTTTTTTCAAACATATGTTATAATATTCCAGGCTAATGTACTTTCCCGGAAAATTTACAACTGTCTTGCAAGTAAAATATATTCCTTTTTCGAGAAAAAGGGCGTTTCTTCCTTCCATGACGGAGCCGTTGAGTAAAAGAGATTCGGCCTGCTGTCTTAGTCGCCGATACGCCTGATTATCAGATTCTTATCGATCACTTTATGTTGCAGACATGAAAAACACAACTGCCCTTGACCATTTATCTTTACTGCGTTCCTACATATTATACCTTTTATCCGTCATGTAATTGGACTGCTTTATTTCACTTGCCTTTTACTGATTCGAAAACAGTGACTAAAAGTAAAAACTTTACCAATGTAAATACTACTACCGTGTTTTGTTTTAAAAACCTTTATTGTGAAAATGTCAGTATACAAATACGGGCCTATAACCACGTGGGCCGGCCACGGAGCAAACTGAAATCGTATATGATGAGGAGACATTTACACTGTAGAGGAAAGTAACGAGCGGGCCATTAGGTTGCAAGAACTAAGGTGTCTAACAGTTGCGGAATCGGTGGACATACACTTTTTAATTAAAATAGGACAGGGCCACTTACAATAACATTTTCTAGATATACATTTGCGGGCAAGGAGTTACGAGTCCCATTTATACCGGCGCCATTTTGGGCGAGGCCGGGCAGGTCCAAGATATAGTCAAAATGTCTCCACCAACCATCGGCCAGACCAGAACCCCTTTCGGCCCTTTATGCTACAAGATGGTGTCTTCCATTCAGAAAATATTGTTGGCAGCATTTTGAAAGGAAACAGAAACAGCCGTTCTCCTAGTGAGTTTCACATTGTTACATTTAGGAAGAATGTTGAACAGTAGTATGTGGAAAATCTGAAGCCATTTTTCTACAAACTCTCAATCAGACTTGGATGGAAAAAAAAAACCTGAAGAATGTACAAACTGAAAACCAATTTTTGTCTGTATAGCACCAACAGTAACGCTTGAGTCAGCTTTGTGTCAAGCCGCCATTTTCATTCAATCAATAGCGTCCCCCTGCACACATTCAGGGACCTGGTCGTGTCTTCAGATGAAACGGATTGTAGGAAAAGAAGCAGAAAGGAAAAGGAAAAAAGTTCCGCCGGACCTAATGAAGCTGCAGCAGGTGCAAATAAGCTTCAGACAGTCTTACAAGCACTGCTCAGAACTCTCAACTGAGGCACTCAACATCCAGGACTTGCCATTCGGATCTTGGCGCCTTGTGCTGGTTCCGACCTTTTCACACATCGGTCCACTACTGACATCACCTCATAAGCCAACGGGGCACCCCACGCCGACTTTCGGCGCAGCATTGTAGGATGGCCACACCAGTGCGGCAACTTGCTGGACACAACATCGGGGCCATCCAGATCTCGGCGCGTTCGACTCACTGTACCGCAACAGTGACCGCAACTCAGCTGGACACGCCGTCTTTCGGCGCAGCATTGTAGGATGGCCACACCAGTGCGGCAATTTGCTGGACACCACCTCGGTGCCATCCGGATCTCGGCGCGTTCGAGTCACTGTACCGCAACAGTGACCGCAATTCAGCTGGACACGCCGTCTTTCGGCGCAGCATTGTAGGATGGCCACACCAGTGCGGCAATTTGCTGGACACCACCTCGGTGCCATCCGGATCTCGGCGCGTTCGAGTCACTGTACCGCAACAGTGACCGCAACTCAGCTGGACACGCCGTCTTTCGGCGCAGCATTGTAGGATGGCCACACCAGTGCGGCAATTTGCTGGACACCACCTCGGTGCCATCCGGATCTCGGCGCGTTCGAGTCACTGTACCGCAACAGTGACCGCAACTCAGCTGGACACGCCGTCTTTCGGCGCAGCATTGTAGGATGGCCACACCAGTGCGGCAATTTGCTGGACACCACCTCGGTACCATCCGGATCTCGGCCCGTTGTGCTGCCTTCGGCCTATTCGCACATCGGTCCGCTACTGACGCCGCCTCACGTGCCAACGGATTTTCTACACTTTTTGTAGCCCTATGCCGCATAACAGGTCATGTGACTTGTTTATAAAACTTTTCATTGGTTCATTTTACTTTTGGTTTCCTAAAGATGGAAGGCTTGGTCATATGACCTAAAAATAACACTTTTCATTGGTTTAGAACATTTTTTTTTCCCAAACGATGAAAGCCCCACCTTGTTTCTGGATCATTCAGACTGAAGCTGGCGTCAGCATGAGAGCACCACCATCTCGTGGCTCCGTCGTGGTCATTCCGCGAGCAATCATGGCAGCCGCTCCCCACCGGAAGCCTGCGGGAGTCGGGGGCCCCCAAGACTTTTGTACAATCTTCACGGCTGAGGGGACGCTTTTCGAGAATGGAGCCTAAGCCCTAGCAGGCAAGCGTCCGAGTTCCAAAGTGTCCCAGGGCCATTTCAGTGGACCAGGCCTAAAACCGCGGAGCCGTCCGCCATTTTAAGAGCCATGTGGCAGCCGCCTATCGCTGCACTGCAAGAGTGGGAGCAACTCAACAACATGGTGAGCGAGACGCTGTAGCCGCAAGAGCGGGCGCAACTCAGCTAGATGGCCGCCACCTGGGGAGGCCCGTTCACGCCGCCTCCCCCACGCCCCCCCCCGGGCCGCCGCACGCCAATTTTCGGAGCAGCATTGTAGGATACCAAAACCAGTGCGGCAGTTTAATGGACATCACCTGGGTGCCTGTCGTACATGTTGTGTCAGCCATGTGACACTGGACACAGACCGCTACTGACGAGGCCTCCCCCCGCACCACCCGGGACGCCCCACGCTGTTTTTCTGTGCTGCATTGTAGGATCCCTAAACCAGTGCGGCACCCAGGCGACATCACCTGGGTGCCGTCCAGAACTCTGCACGTTGTGCTGCCTTGGGACTATTCGCACAGAAGACAGCTTCTAACCATTATTGCTTTTTGTGTTGAGAAATGTTTAAATGTTTTTAGTTTTTGTTCCGTTCGTTAAAGTTAATAGTTAATAAAGTTTTATAACCTTACTTTGTTGGAGTGTTATCTATTTTTTTTAAAACGGGTGAATGGGGCCTTGAATCGGGTTATTGTCATGTGTGGGCTTTGGAAGTGTGCTGCTGCAGGATCGGACATTTCAAACTCAAATGCACGTTCTTTTTCTTACCTTTCCGAAGCATGGAGCGCAATAGCAAGCAGAGAAAGGGTGATGCACGTGTTGAACACTACCTGACCTGGCAAGTTGCTGGCAGTGCCCCCCCGCCCGCTCCTGAAAGAGGGCACACACACACACCGCCGCTCCGAGTACTTCACAAATCTTTAAAAGACCATGCGCTTGTTCATGAGGCTTAAATGGTTTATCACCTCTTCTAGAACCCCTGCATCGACCCTCTGACGTTTCCTGGAAAAATTACCATGTAACACAATACCAAGCCCTGTCAGCTGAAACCCCCAAGGAATCGTGGGGCATATTATCAAGGGGGTTTATCTCTGCTTTTTTGGCTTTAAAAGCCTTGAAAGCGGAGATAAAATTATCTCCCTATTACCAAGCTGTCGCTAACACCAGTTAGTGACAGCTAAAAGGAGATAGCGACCATCTTGGGCCCCGCTTTGCATGTCAGTGATACTTATCACTAATGACATGCTAAGTGGCGTGCCAAGATGTTAGCGACTGGAAACAGTCCCTAACATCGCTACCTTCTATTACCAACTTTTGGAGATATTCGCGCTAAGCGCGAATATCTCCAAAATCTAACACCTGCCCTGAGCAGTTCTTAGCCATGTTATCCAATGGGAGGTGGATAACATGGCTAAGAGCATTTGCTCGATAATACATGAATATCGCTGACTTTTCTGCGATAATAGCAAGGTTTATCTGCGATAAAAATCGCCGATGTGCGGCGATAATTTTTGTCTCTAAACAAGTTAGAGACAAAAATTATCGCTAGTTGTTCGTAATATGCCCCCGTGTTTTTGCTTGCAGAAATCGGGAGGCGGGAGACTAGCACTGAAATCAGTAGTCACACGCCTGAATCGGGAGGGTTGGCATGTCTGAATTCTCTACAGCTGGGGCCATAAACTACATCCGCAGGGGTAGGTGATAGCCTGGGACCAGCCTGGCATCTAAAATGGCTGCCGTGCACGACAAAATTGTGGCATTGGAAAAAAGGCAAGATGGCGCAGCCGCTGGAAGAGATGTATCAACATATATCAGCCTCCTCAGCCACCCTCAGGAAACATAGGGGATTAGGATACGTCTCCCGCACCCACTTATACCTAGTAATTTAATTAACGAAGCACAAAATGGCGAATTCCCGTTTCGCTACCAGTTTGCGGCCCAGTTCGCGGCCCGTGAAGCGCTTCTACCGTGAAAAATCATTTTTTTTTTATTTTCCCCACGGGACCCTTTAATAACCCCAACAACATTCCTAGGGGGTCAAGAGGGGGATACCTTGCCCCCTTTCATTAAATTCCCCTTTCGTTTTTCACCTCTTCTTCTCTCTCGATCCTACCGAGAGACAAGATGGCGGCCGCTCCGGACTGTCACGCAGCAAAAAAAAAAAAAGCTCACGCACAGCCGCTGGAAGAGATGTATCAACATATATCAGCCTCCTCAGCCACCCTCAGGAAACATAGGGGATTAGGATACGTCTCCCGCACACCCTTATACCTAATAATTTAATTAACGAAGCACAAAATGGCGAATTCCCGTTTCGCTACCAGTTTGCG
Organism: Lissotriton vulgaris; assembly: GCF_964263255.1. NCBI lineage: Eukaryota > Metazoa > Chordata > Amphibia > Caudata > Salamandridae > Lissotriton > Lissotriton vulgaris. The sequence continues at coordinate 1,535,577,152 of NC_141685.1, forward strand.
GCCCAGTTCGCGGCCCGTGAAGCGCTTCTACCGTGAAAAATCATTTTTTTTTTTATTTTCCCCACGGGACCCTTTAATAACCCCAACAACATTCCTAGGGGGTCAAGAGGGGGATACCTTGCCCCCTTTCATTAAATTCCCCTTTCGGTTTTCACCTCTTCTTCTCTCTCGATCCTACCGAGAAACAAGATGGCGGCCGCTCCGGACTGTTTAGAATGTTGACAGACACCGGAGAGCCAATCAGCTTTCTGCGCGCAAAGTTCCGATAAGCGAAAAGTAAGCGGACCGGATCGCTGCCCGGAGCGCTGTTACAGATATATATCTTGATTTAAACGTTAATTTCTCAAAATCCACTGAAGCACATATATTGAGACCTAGCAAAGGCACATCGGTCTAACAGTCCCTACAATTTTGCCAAGTTTCGTGCAAATCCATTCAGCCGTTCGAGCTAAAAGTGAGTCCAACCGCCCTATGGAAAACTCAATGCAAAAAACGCGTTTTGGGACCCCCCTTTTTTCTCAGCCCCCCCTTGACGAAACCCCACCAAATTTTCAGGGGCTGCTCAGAAACAAAATGTGCCATTTTCCTGAAAATTTCAGCCGATTCCGTCCACAAACGCAAAAGTTATTAGACATAGAATTTTCAGAAATCCCATAGGGAATTAATCCTAACTATATATACCTACTGGCGATAGCCAGTAGGTAATATATATATATATACATATATATATATATATATATATATATATATATATATATATATATATATATATATATATATATATAACAAATTGGCTTTCCTTTCCCGGCCTGGGAGGCGCTCATGTGGGGTGCGTAACTCCTGCGGCTGAAAGCCCAAACCACTAACAATAACACCAAGGCTCCCCAGTCTCCCAGGAAAATTGGACCGTACTCGTTTCACAGTTTGTAATCCAAATTTATTTTCTCACTTCTTCTGTGGGTATTAGTAATTCTGATATAAAGACAGATGCTGGATATTACCTGACGCGTTTCGGCATTGCAAATGCCTTGTTCACGGTGATACGTAACAATACATCTTGTCCTTTTACTCTTTTGCAACACACAGTGAAATTACCTCATTTCCTGCTGTATGCCCCTGCCTGACGGCATTCTGGGACATGTAGTGTAATGCTAAACATTCAAGTTTTGCCCACCTTGCTTATTAGAACCATGCTTAAATAGATATTAGCTTGGTATTTTCATTAATATTTACAATATCATAATTCGTTTTCATCTGTGTTTATACATTGTAGCTACCAAATAAATTTGCACACTTTCCATGATTATTTTGATAACAGTCCCAGGCTTTGTGCATGGCAGCCTTCCTGTCAGTTCTTTCCCTTGCTTTTCATGAGTTCCAACAACTTTTTAACCCAATTTACGTTGTTTCTCCTTTATTTGTGAGTCCTGACAGAATGTATCCATATGTTCTCGCTGATTTCCTGATGTGGTCTGCCTTCTCAATGCCCGTTTTTGCCTGTTCACTTGTTTTTGAATAAAAATCTTTATTGTTCATAAGTGAATATATACAGTTCCTCAATTGGTTCAATCCAAAGGGAGTCATGCTCCTCATGTTGATGATGTAGCGCAATCCTTTCTGATGGAGAGTTTTCTCTCTATCTCCTCCTCTTACATTTGGATGGATCATTTCTACTCCGTACAATTTTAAACTCATCCAGTTACTTTTATGTGGCAAATCCATATGCTCAGCAATAGCATTATTTTTGTCTCTGTTCTTAGTCGCACGTACATGCTATAGTATTCTTTTCTTCAATTCACATGTCGTGCTCCCAACATATTTCAGAGCGCATGGGCACTCTACAATGTAGGAAATATATTTACTTTTGCATGTGATGAGCTCACGAATTTTCCAACATTTCTTATTCGCCATCTCAATTTCTTGTGTTGGTTTGGCTATTTGACAAACTTTGCAGTTAAAACATTTCACAAAGCCTTGTTTTTGAAGCCAATTTTTCTTTTGAATTTGTGTTCCAAAATGGCTGTGCATTAATTGATCTTTTAAATTTCGGGCTCTGCGGTAGGTTACTGTCGGATTGTTTCCCACTATTTTTGACAAGGTATTGTCTAATTTTAGAATCTTCGAATTTTTACGTAGTATGGACATTATAGCCTTTGATTCTTGTGTTAGGTGGCAAAACTTGAATGTTTAGCATTACACTACATGTCCCAGAATGCCGTCAGGCAGGGGCATGCAGCAGGAAATGAGGTAATTTCACGTGTATGTTGCAAAAGAGTAAAAGGACAAGATGTATTGTTACGTATCACCGTGAACAAGGCATTTGCAATGCCGAAACGCGTTGGGTAATATCCAGCGTCTGTCTTTATATCAGAATTACTAATGCCCACAGAAAAAGTGAGAAAATAAATTTGGATTACCAACTGTGAAACGAGTGCGGTCCAATTTTCCTGGGAGACGGGGAGCCTTGGTGTTATATATATATATATATATATATATATATATATATATATATATATATATATATATATATATATATATATATATATATATATATATATATATATATATATATATATATATATATATATATATATATATATATATCTGTATACTGAAATATAGTAATGTTTTCAAGTAAGTATTCAATATTTTTTTTACAATATTAACAGGATTTCTATTCATGTCTGTAATCCTTTTTTAAGTCAAACACTTTCCTTGCTTTTGCTTACATCATTCATGACATGGTCAGTGAAATCAGTGATGGCATCTCAAACGACATCACTGATTACATCATCCAGTGACTGTGTATTTCTGTAAAGTTGAAATATGTTTTATATATATTCCAAGGTCTATTGAAGAATGAGTGGGTGTATAAGTGTCTGGATGGAGGATTTGGTAGGTGCGTGACTGACTGTACAAGTGAGTGATTAAATGTGTCTTACTGAATGCATGGGTTATTGATTAAACTGTGTGCATGTCTGTATCAGTCTGCCTGCTGTTGTGCAAGCTGCTGCATGGGTTGGTCAGTAGCTACATGAGCTTCTATATAGGTTATTGATTAGTTGTCTGAGTATTTTGGGGGGAGATTGAGTGTGTGTGTGTGTGTGTGTGTGGGTGTGTGTGTGTGTGTGTGTGTCAGTGTGTGACTGTGCATAGATGTGTGAGTGGTCGTATCACTGGGTGTATGGGTTCAAGAGTGCATGTAAAAACAGCTGTATGGGTGTGTGAGTGTGTGGATGGGTGTGTTGGTGAGTCTCAGTGGTACATGTCCAAGAAACTACATATGTAAAAGGCAGTGTATGATAGAAAGTGATTATGAGTGTGTACTTGTATCACTGATTATATAAGAGAGTAAGTATGCGTTAGTATCTGTATGAATAAGTGAGGTGGTGTCTGTATTATTGTATAGGTGAGTAAATGGGAGTGTGATTGATTCTTAGCAAGACTGACTAGGTTTGTGAGTAACTGCATGGATGACTGGAGGTGTGTGAGTGTCTGTATAGGTGTATGAGTGCATATGATAGTGTTGTATTGATGAGTGACTGCATGTATGAGTGATTGTATGGATGAATGAGTGGATGTGTATGTAAACCTAGGAATCAGCGCGTGCGTATGGTATTGGTGTGTCAATGATTTAGAAAATGGTAGTCTGTATTTTAAAATGGCTGGCAACTTGAACGCCATTGTTTAGGGTGTCCCCCCCTTTTACCAGCTTGAGATGGGAAATAAATACTGGAGAGCTGTTGGAGCACCTGAGATCCCTGCCTGAGAACATCTGGAGAAGAAAGACTGCCCTGGCACTTTACACTTTTAGGTTCTAGAAAGCAGAAATGTTTTTATGGAGAGTTTAAAAATTCATATCTCTGGTTCCATACATTGGATTGTGGTCATTTGTATATCACTTGAAAGATAGAAATAGTATCCATTGTTATAAATTTGTATTGGAATGTTATTGTGTTGTGTCTTTTACTTATTTACTGGTGAAATTAAATGCTTTGCACACATGTAAAGCCTGACTGCTCATCTGTCAAGTTACAAAGGTTTGATCAAGGATTAATTTATTGAGACTTGACTGCACCTTATTTGTGATTGTGGTATTGTTACTAGCTGTAGATACCTACCATCACCTACTAATCAACCACATTCCAACAGGCTGTTAAATTCCATTGGAAGTTTTTGGAAGACTCTATGAGTCTTTCTGATCTTAGGCACCTTAAGCATGTATGCCTTGGATAGCATGGACGATGAAACCAATCTCCTAATGAAGAGTGGGCCTTTATTACGGATGGTTTCGAAACAAATGCAGCGACTTTTGAATAGATCTCATTTGCACCCAGGATGCAAGTTAAAAGCCCCCAAATCGCCTGAGATGGAAACATGGGGGCAATTTAAGAAGTTGGGCAACTGCGTTCTGTACCATTGTAGGAAGGTACCTCTTGTGTTGTAGGGAAGGAATGAGAGAGAGTTAAGAGAAACACATAGAAATAACGCACCAATTATATTTCAGTAGAATGGATTTATCGGTGCATTAAGTGATATTTTTTGCCTACTTTCCACATTTTTTTAAAGGTATTTCGTGCCCAAATGAGCGGTCAGATCAACTTACAGAGGTAACGTTTGTAGAAATCTCTCATCCCCTCTTCCAGGCCCTACTTTAGCACCACCGTACAAAAAAAACAGAACACGCTTCAAAGACCCTTCTGTAATGAATTGTACATTAAAACATTTTTAATAAATGCATAAAGAATTATTAAAAATGTGTGTTGGTGCCTTGAAATGCTTATATTGAAAGGCAGTTAAATAAAGCGCTTAAATAAGAAACATACTTAGTCAAGAAGTATCCATGCTGGAATATCCTTTGCTGCCTGATTGGGTTACAGAAGAAAACTGATGAATCTTGGGGTAGACAGATTTTGCTTCGTTGCACAGTGTAGATACATGTTAAATTGTATAACTATAAACAAGGGTTATTTGTTGCATTTGGATTTCACATACACAAGCCCTTCCTGTTTTGATAACAATCCATGTTTACGAGTCTCACTGAGTTAAAAAATTAAGTTGTTTTACTGCCTCTTTATAGACCACCCAAAAGAAATTATGTATATAAATATTTTGTTTATTAAAATTAGAAATAACTATGCATGTTTGACCACTAGAGATAACTGCATAAGGACGAAATACAAAGACATTTCTAATAAAGTCAAGCGTTTAAGAATAAAAAAAACACTGTGATGTATGTTACTAATTTATAACCGGGGCCACATTTTTAGATATATGCTTCCACTTCTTCATGTCATCGGAATTCAGGCGAAAACATTTCCCACTACAAATGAAGCTGGTGAATTGGAAGGTGAATCTTTCTCAGCTCCATGCCCAGCTGCGTGATTCCCGAGGAGGGGACGCTCTCTGGGCATCGTCTGCACTATTTTAGATTCCTTCAGTGGTGGCGCTGCTGATGTGCGACTCTTGCTTAGGAGCCAGGCTGTCTGACAGGCTCGGGCTGACAGTATTGATGATCAATGACCTGGATTTGAGGCTGAGAGATTGCCTGTCCGATGAGTTACTGTTTGCTAGAATGACCCCGGCTGCATGCGCGTAGCAAATGTCAAACAAACCTCTTACATAAACTGTTTGCATATGAAAATGCAAGCAATTCATTTCCAAAATACAGTGCACACCTAGGGAAGACAAATGGCTGTCGGACATTAGCGCTCGCTTCTCTTTAATGGAAATCCTTAACGCGGTCGCACTGTGGAAGATGAGGTTGAGTGTAAGTCCAACATATAGATCGACACAAACTGCTCATTAGCATAAGTCTTTGTGCCGTGATGGACAGTGAGAAGCGGGTGTTGGTCACTGTGCAACACATAAGGCGGTTTGAACAAAATGGAGGCAAATGCGACCATTTCTTTGCTGACCTATGTAATAAGCATTGCCCCGCAGAGGCTGGTGACCGCATACACAGGGCTCACATTTTGTTCTGAGTTTTCTGAACCCACGGGACATAGGACAGGCCTGCTCTATTTACCAGTTGAGCTGGACTGAGATGAAGCTGGCAACCAATGCCTAGAAACACACAGGGTATCTATAAATAAAGGACTTTCTTTAGAGTTTGGCGGGCAGGATAATTGGCATATACTTTTCTGCCGTATTAAAAGTGACAAGAACTATAATGCCCTTGTAATACAGCAGATGTGACATCCGCCATTTTTGGGACAGAGTATCTTATCCGCCAACATCTAAATAAGGCCCAAAGTCCTAAACAGAGTTTGCAAAGTAAAGATATGGTCAAGCAAACAATGCAGAAGTTTACAAGGAAAAGACACACAGATGAAGGACGGAATGCAGAGCCAATCAAACATTCATCCCTAGTCAAGAGATCTGGGTTAAATCCATTGTTCTTTTGCTCTCTATGCCACCCCAGTTTAGACCCAGCCATATGCAAATCAGTCTTGACCCTGTGCCTCATGGGAACAGTCCAGCCGAACTGCCAAGCCAGGTCCTCCCTGGACCGGAAACAGGCATCCTGGGACTGGTTTCGGGGCATCACCCTTCATCAGCCAGGATAGCTTGAAACCAGTGCCATGTCTGGGCATTCCTGACGCACTTAGGTTACAAGGGAAACAACTGATTGCTCACTATATTACTATGCTCAATTAAAAAAATAAAAAAAAATCACATCAAGCCCATGCCATGTTACAGTGGCTCAGAGGGCGACCTGAGGACCCATCAAACTGTCCTAAGAAGATTTGGGCTGCCCATTCAGCGCCAATGAGGGTTTGATTTAAAGTGGGGAATATTATTTCTTTCTGGCTGCGGCCCTGTGTATTGGCTGTTTGCTACTCTTTGATTTTGTCGCATTTATTGACGTCTACGGTCCTCTGAGTGTTGACTTCTTCCACCCTTTTCCTCTCGTTTCCACTGCAACCCACATATCTAGTTGAGCTACAGCAATCACTGACTAGTTTACTCCATGGTAGTAATGATATGAAGGAGCTTCCGCTGTGCTGCTGATGCCTCTGTGCAGGTGAGAAGGAGGAAGACTCTTGGGCATGAGTGAAGCAGAGAAGCATGTGCTAATATTGAGTTCATCCTGGAATTGAGGTTCCGTGATTCTGAACCCGTTCAATAAAGGTCGTCGTATCAAGACAATTTTGGTATCAGCGGACCGCAAATAACGAGTGCGGTATGTATGAGTGTTTTCGTCATGTTCGATTGATGGATACACTGTGTATTCAGGGATTTTGTTCGAACCTCCGGGTTCCATTTTGTGTACGGCAGCCATTTTGTGGTTGCCCTCACATAGGCCGATGACTGCGGACGAACGAGTCTTTGGGACACGTACACCTTTAGCTGACTTCTGTGTGACCTGAACGAACTGACTCCATTGCCCGAAGCTAACCTTGTTGAGCCAGTTCCTTGTTAGGCAGCTGGTCAGATAGAGATGAAAGAGCAGGACATTGCTGAGTTTATGGTACATGCACACACCCTTCTATCTTGCTTCTCATCTGTTTCTGTTCCTTCTTTTATGGCCAATTTATGGTTTGGGTTGAGGTCCTTTTATTATGGGTTTTGTCCGGCCTGTCCGACCAAGAATGTTGGATTTTGCCTTGTCATTTATGGTGGGCTGGACAACTGAAAGTGGGCTTGTCGTTATGCGATATCTTTTGAAATGTCACTGTGTGGTTGTACAGTTCGCAAGTAATTGATGCTAGTCAGGAGTGTGATTTTTGACATAAAAGACGATGTCTCGCAATATGAAATTGTACAGTATCTGAAAAACCACCCGTGTTGTGCCTCGTGGACCTCTGTTCCTGGTTGCAGCCAATAAATTTGGTCTTTGACGTCACTGAGAAGTATCCTGTGTCTCTGTATTCTAAGACAGGTGAACCCGAAGACATTGGGCATGCCCCTGGCGCCGCTGGGTTCTAAAACCCGGTTCTTCAGTTGGCGCCCAACGTTGGGCGACTTCAGTGGTACTGGTCCAAGCCTGAAGATCGTGAGGAGCTTTGTGTGAAAATTCTGGAGGAAGACCTGCCACTTTATCGACCCCTGTATGTCATCGTGATCCGAAAGTTTTTGCTGTGAGGTTCCCCGCTTTCTGACGGCTATGAAGGACTGCTGCCCTGACTATCGCCCTGTCTTGGAGCCCTTTGATGATTTGTAGAGCGAGACAATAGACGGGTCTTCTGCCGACATCATCGATATTTCAGTTAAGTTTGAGTGGAGCGTCTCCCAGTCCTTAGTTTTGTTTTGGGTATCCCCTTGGGATCTTTGATTTGGGACTTGCAAGCTCCAAAGCCGAGGGACTTGTGTATTCGCGAGGCTATCGTGTTCAATATTCCCTTGAAGTTTGAAGCTAGACTAGTGAGCGAAGATGCCTGGTCTTAGCAGACTTGGAAAGATAATTTGTTGTGGTTGTAATAGGGATTCCCGATTGGAGGACTCGTGTCCGGGGCCTCCGATTGGAACTCCGACCTATGAGCTCTATTTAAAACATGGCGTGGGCCCTATCACGTATAATGAAGTACGGATTAGCTATACTAGGAAGGATGGTGTCCTAAAGTGGCCCCAATATGGTAGTTATGACACAGAGATTTTAGATATTCTAGAAGTTAAACTTTTCAAGAAGAAAGCCCGGCCGGCGATGTTTGACTCTTTCCGCCTCTGGTGAAAGGAAGCCAAACAGAAGAAATTAAGTTAGCGAAAAGAAATAAAAGAGAGAAAGGTATTTCGATAATGCAAGCTGCTATACAGTTTAAAGATAACGAAGAAGAACAAGCGAGTGAGCAGTTGCACAGGCAACGTAAAATAGCGATTGATAAGTGTTATCCAGCTTTGCCACCTCATCAGCAAGGTGCAAAGAAGGACCTTGAGAAAGATCCTTTGATGTCACATTTATTGAGTTCACCACCCCCTTATGTGCAGACTGCTTCAGCACCTTCGAAACCTTTAGTTGTGCAACCTCCGGTTGATTTGCCTCCTGTTGTTCTACAACTGCCAGCTTCTCTTCAGTTGGCTCCTATTCCTTTGGCGCAGCCTTCTCCAGGACTTCCGACTTTGTCACCTGCTCTGTCCCTAACTCCTACGACTTTGTCTCCTGTACTTGCTACTTCTTCTGCTATTGTTCCAACGTTGGTTTCCTCTCAGTCTGCTTTGTCTCCTGTTCTTATGTCAACTTCTCCTTCTGTTCGACAGAGAATGACTGAAACTGTTACTGGTCTCTTTTCTCCTCTCTTTGGGTCATTGGGTATGACCCCTTTTTCGGCACGTACACAGTTGCGTAGCCAACTGCCTGGTCCCGATGAGCGGGAAGTATTGGATCATTTAGCGCGTAAATGGGTTACTAGTCCTTTAAGATATGATTTAGAGTCTGTTATGGATGTCTTCCGTCAATGGGAAGCACCGAAGCAGAGATATGTTTTTGATAAGATGTCTGCTTTCCTTCGTGAAGAATGGGAAGATGGTGATTTGGGACAGACTCCGTCTGAGTTGTTCCGTGTACAGTCCGAGTTTGCGAAGGGAACTATAGTGGGTTTTGACGTTGAAAGAGCAGTTGCGACATTGTTGTCGTTTAGGAGGGAGTCTCCTTCTCAGCCGTTGTTTGACCCTGATTCTTCTGTTAGGAGGACAGTGCGTCAATATCCGATGAGAGAGGTTCCCCCAGTTTGGAGAGCGGGAGATGTAGCCGCTAATTCACCTATTCTGCCACATTTTCAGCGTGTTTGGGTACATGTTCCATGGAAGCAAGTTGAAGTTTTGGCCCTTAAGCAGACTTTGCCTGATCCACGTAAAATCCTGCAGGGTATTATAAGGAATTATCACAGACTGCAGACTCATGTGTTTATGAATTTAGCCGATATAGGCATGTTGTTCGGAAATGTAGTTCCACAGTCTTTCTGGGGACTGATTCGTCATACGGATCATGCGCAGGAATTAGGTGATACATGGGCTAATATTGGTGCTGCAGATGGTCGACAAGTTGGTGGTGCTAAACCTGAGCCTTTAGTTGCAGAACTCCCCGGTAGGATTATTAATTACAAGAAGACGTTGATGCCTGCTATGCGTGTAAACTGGGACAAGTTGTCTGCATGTAAGCAGAAGAAAGACGAAAGTGTGTCTGATTTCTTCACTAGGTTTGAAGAGACGTTTATCGACCATAGTGGTAAGGACATGAGTACGGAAAGTGGTCAATGATTGTTTGTCTATAAGTTTGTGCATAATTTGCTTTCAGATTTGTGCACTAAGTTGAAGGATTCTGAGAGTTCTTGGGCTGTTTCTTCGTCAGCACAGATTCTGGCTACTGCACAATACTACGAGAATAGGGATAAGGACGAGAAAGATAGAGCCGACAAGAAGACTAAAGAGTTGAAGACGAAGGTTCTTTTGCAGCAAGCGTATCCGCCTCGTACTAATCAGCGCGATTATCAGCAACCTCAACAATATCAGAGAAACTCGCAAAGGTTCGAGTCTTCCCTGTTCGCGTTTTCCTGTAGGCCCTAATCAGTGTGCCTATTGTAAAGAAGAGGGTCATTTCAAGAATAGTTGTCCGGTTCTGTTACAGCGCACGAATGGTGCTTCTGGTCTGAGAGGTCGAGGTGTTCAGCAAACTCCAAGAGGTAGAGGACGTGGTGTGTTTCCTCAGAATGCGAGTTCCTTGCCTCCATAGAATTCTATGAATAGTTTTGATCAACAGAATGGTGCGTCTGGTAGGACGGCTCAGTACTATGCGGACGACTACTATGTCGAAGGTGAGAATATGGATGGAAATGATTGCTAGTACAGCCATAGACAAAGAGAGGGAGTTGTTTCAGTTCCAGTAGATCAGAGTGGACCTTATGTTGAAGTGGTTGCATGAGGTGTGTCAGAGCCTTTTCTGTTGGATACTGGTGCTGCGAAGAGTTCTATTATGCACTTTAAACTCCCTGGGGCACCTTTGCCTGGCTTAACGAACGTTTCAGTAGGTTTTTCTGACGCCCCAGTTAGTAATCCGATTTCTAGTCCTTTGTCTCTTTCTGTTGGACCTTGTGAATTCGAAGCACCCCTTATTCTGACAACAGGTTGTGGTGAGAACTTGTTGGGATTGGATTTGTTGAAAAGATTGTATGCAACATTACATTGCTCTCCTTTAGGAGTACAACTTACGTTAGGTAAGAGAGTGGTCTCTCCGATGTATTTGTCTAAGGATCGACTTCCAGTAGAATTGTCTTCTCTTCCTGATTCTCTTTGGGCTACTGGTCCTAATGATGTGGTTCTTTTGGAGATCCTGCCATACGTTGTGACACTGAAAGTGAATGCTAGATTGCCACGTATTCCCAATATCGGATTTCTAGTGATGGTGGAAGAGCGCTTTTAGCGATCATCTATGATCTGATAGAGAAAGGTGTGACTGAAGAAACGAGAGGTAATGTGTGCAATAGTCCGGTTTTGCCTGTTCTGAAACGTACTGATTCTTCCCAACCCCCTGTGTATAGGTTTGTGATCGATCTTTGCAAGGTGAATAAGATCGTAGTTCCGCAGTTTCCTGTTGTGCCAGATATTACTGCTTTACTGACTCTGATTCCAGCTTCTGCTACCTGGTTTTTATTGATTGACTTGAAGAATGCTTTCTTCAGCATCCCGATTGCCGAGGAGAGTAGGGATATTTTTGGCTTCTCTTTAGGAGGCCGAAGTTTCCGGTTCAAGCGCGCTCCTCAAGGCTATTGTGAGAGTCCATCGATCTATAGTCAGGCTTTGAAAACACAGCTTGATACGTTTGTTTTACCTGATGGTGCTGCTCTTATTCAGTATGTTGATGACTTGTTAGTTGCTGCAGACAATGAAGAGATTTGTAAAGAGGCTACTTTGTCGTTGTTGCATCATTTGTCTAATTTCCATCATAAGGTGTCTCTTTTGAAGTTGCAATATTGTCGACAAGAAGTAACCTACTTAGGTCACCTCTTATCGAAGGAGGGATGAAGATTGACCCCAGAACGAATTCAAGCGATTGCGAAAATGAGTGTGTTAACGACACAGAGAGAAGTGCGTGCTTTCCTGGGTTTTACATCGTACTGTAGACAGTGGATTCCAAAATGTTCGCTTCTTGCGAAACCTTTGATAGCTCTTACTGTTAAGGATACTCCGAATCCTATTCTTAGGACTGACGAATGTCAGAAGAGTTTTTCAGAATTGCACGATGCATTGTGTTCAGCTCCTGTGTTGGGTACTCCTGACTACAGTAAGCCTTTTACACTCTATGTTCACGAGAGAGAGGGATGTGCATTGTCAGTTTTGACAGAACAGTTTGGCAATAAGCTACGTCCATGTGCGTATTTTTCGTCAACTTTGGATCCGGTAGCTAGAGCATTGCCGAAATGTTTGAGAGCTGCAGTGGCAGCGGCTGTCTCTACTCGACAGTCTGCTGGTTTAGTGATGGATAATGCGTTGATTGTGATGGTTCCACATGCAGTGGATACCTTGTTGAATAGGACAAAGACACAGCACTTAACTAGTGCTCGGTTGTCAGGTTACGAGTTAACACTCTTAGCGAGTCATGTGCATATAAAGAGATGCAACACGTTGAATCCAGCTACGTTGTTGCCGATTTCCGTAGAGATAGATGTTTCTGAACAGCATGATTGCTTCCTTAGGACAGAGGAGGAAACAAAAGGTAGAATAGACCTTAGGAACACTCCTCTTCCAAAGTGTGATGGTACCTTATGGGTTGATGGTTCGTGCTTCAAGCTTCCGAATGGTGATACGACTGCGGCATATGCTGTTACGACTTTGCATACGATTGTTGAAGCTGCACGTATCCCACATAACTCAGCACAAGCAGCAGAGTTGCTTGCATTGACAAGAGTGTGTGTGTGTTGTCGAAAGGGAAACGAGTGACTGTATATACTGATAGCCAGTATGCGTTTGGTGTGGCTCATAGTTTTGGACGTTTGTGGAAAGAGCGTGGGTTCCTGACTTTGCATGGAACTAAGATTCAGCATGGTCAGCTGGTGAATGAACTTCTTGAGTCACTTACTTTGCCGTTGGAAGTTGCGATCGTGAAATGCAGTGCGCATAAGAAAGTTACTGATGATGTTGGTCGTGGTAATGCGTTTGCAGATGAAGTTGCGAAAGAAACGGCGAGAGATGTGATGAGACAAATGTATGTTGCGGGTCCGGCGAGATGGGTTCCAGATAGAAGTATGTGTGAAGATACGATGAAAAGCGTGAAGTCCATTCAAGCTGAAGCTACAGAGAAAGAGTTGAATGAATGGAAAGAAAGTACAGGTAAATTGGATTCGAATGGTTGTTGGGTTTAGTTGTCAGAGCATCAGCGATGGTTGTTACCCGATGCGTATGTGCTTCCAGTGGTTACGATGGTGCATGGAATGGCTCATATCAGTGTGAAAGGGATTTGTAAGTTGTTAGCTCCAGTATGGCAAAATGATGGAATTCCTAGTGTGCAGAGAACCTGGTTAAGAATTGTATGGTTTGCCTGATGTACAATCCTGGTAAGGGAACTCCAACTCCAGCTGGTCATTTCGCACCTCCGACAAATCCGTTCGAGGTTTTGCAGCTAGATTTCATCCACATGGAGAGGTGCAACAACTTAAAATACGTACTCGTGGTTGTTTGTGCCTTTTCGAGATGGGTAGAAGCATATCCCCTGAAAGATAACACTGCTTTGTCCACAGCTGAAGCCCTTGTTAAGGAATTTTTCCCTAGATTCGGTTTGCCGAGAATGGTCTGGAGTGACAATGGGAGTGAATTTGTGGGTCAAGTGATAAAGAGAGTGTGTGATGGTTTAGGAATCCGCCAAAAATGTCATGCTGCAAATCACCCCAAATCAGCTGGTTTGGTAGAATGCTATAATGGCACCCTTCAGCTAAAACTGGCCAAGATTCAGGCGAGCTCCGGTCTACATTGGCCCGATGCCTTGCTATTAGCACTTCTGTCAACAAGAATGAATGTACATTTGCAAATGGGACTCAGTCCTTATGAAGTAGTTTTTGGTCGCCCGGCAAATATATGGGGAGTGCCGCGGCCGACCAAATTTAGTGAAATAGAGCACCCTGTATTGCTTGATTACCTTTACGAATTGACAGCTAAATTGCGTGCTTTGCCCCAACAGGTACATGATACACTGCCAAAAGCATCTGAAGATCCAGGACATACTATCGAACCTGGCTCCTGGGTTTTTGTGAAGAACTTCCAGCGGACTAAGAACGATCAGCCCCGCTGGATTGGACCCTACTTGGTGCTACTGTCCACACGATCAGCAGTGCGAGTGCGCGGTAAAAAGAACTGGATCCACGGCGTACATTGTAAGAGGGCCCCTTTGTCTCTGCCGTACGACCAGTGGGTCCAGAATGGTATTCCTGACTCCGAAACTGAAACCGTGCCTCGTTTGCTGCCTTTTAGCGATGCATGTTTATTTGGGACAAACTCTGAACGATAAAGCGACGATCTTCTGCAAGAAGCTGTGCCTCCGTCAAATCGTTTGGACACTTCCGGACCTGAACTTTTGTTCCATGAACAGACATTACCTGGCAAGAGCTGTTATAATTTTCGACCAAGAGTCGTGGGACTAATAAAAAAATTAATTCTTTCTTTACTATTTTTAAGGTTAAGCTCTCCTCCGAGAAACTGTTTTGACCGATTTTTGTTTTTCGAACCACCATCCTGGTTCAGCTGTAAGGTCGCTGTGCAAAGACTTGGGAGTGCAAGCCGAAGACACAAGGTTGACGGTTCTGGTTGGTTGCAGGGTGTTCCCTGGACTGACAGACGCATCCCTTAGCACGGAAGACCCAGCCGCCGCGAACAGCATGGTTAGAGGATGGAGTTTTTCGAGATGGAGAGACCTATTGAAAGAATGAGCTTCAAGAGCAAAATATGTACAGTGATGAGCACAAAACGTTTTTTAATATTATGTTTGTTGATGCTGTTTAGTTTAATGATGTTTCTGATGGGATATATAATATTCTCTTTTCAAGTGACGTTTGCACCCACTACACAACCTATGCCTCCTCCTACTGTTTCTTCGCATTCTTTTCACCCTCTGCCTGAACATGAATCTATTAGAAGATTGGAATTCGTCAATAATTCCTTTGTTCAGCTTCTGCACCAACACCAGCTAGTAGTGAACACGACTAATTGTTGGGTGTGTGGTCTTATGCCTCATACTACCGATAAAGATATTCCTTACCTGGTCCTGTCATTTAGTTATAATGGTTCTGTGTGGGCATACAGAACGATGTTCATCTATGCTTGTGAAGTGTACCCCCTACTTTCTGTGAAGGATAGTCCAAAGAATAGTGCTCTAGTCAAGGGTATAAATGATATGATTAGAGGAATTAGTTCCTATGAGACTATCCCGAGAGATGAGACACTAGCGTATATTGGATGGAACGTTACTGGATATGGAGTTAGTCTGAGTGAGAACCAGCGAGCGAAAAAATCCTCTCCGATTTGGATTGTACTCCATCAGGGTCATTACTGTCTGCAAGGTAATGGCAAGAATCCGAGAGCTCAGTTAGGGAAGAGTGTTTGCACTGAGACGTATGTTTTTGCGTCCCAGACTTCCCCATGGTTTCTAGCAGCGAAGGGTACCTATTTTGTTTGCTACGATAGAGCGTACACATGGTCCCCCCCTGATTTCTCGGGCACATGTTTTGTTTCGTTCCTGTTGCCTCCTACGTATACAGCTGCGGCAGATTACCACAAGGCGAGAGTTGTTAGAGGTGCCTTCAGTAAGGAAGATACTGCAGGACAAGAATTAGGAGATTTCTTGAAGGGGTTTCTGCCATTTTGGGGACCTATGGCTAACAGCAGGAACATCCGACAGCTGATGAGAGTGGTTGAGTCCACCTCAGTTGAAACAGCTTGTGCCCTTAGTAACTTGACTGCTGAGCTCCAGTCGGATCGCCTTATGACTCTTCAGAACAGAGTTGCATTAGATGTCATACTTGCAGATAGAGGAGGGGTGTGCAAATTGATTCAATCGAGCTGCTGCGTTTTCATTCCAGACAACGCTCCGACAGTCTACCAAGCTATTTCCAAGCTACATAAGATCTCCGAGTCTGTACATGAGGACGAAGGAGATTGGTCATTAATGGGATGGTTTTGGGGATTGATATCCACCTGGGGATGGAAGATTCTAATGGTCATTGGGATGATCTTAGCTATCCTTTTCCTGTTCTGTCTTTGCATACAGTGTGCTCCTGCTATATGTGGCCTGTGTACTACTTCGTGTGCGAGGAGACATGTCCAGAGAGAGCTACTAAGTAATAGGATGATGCTACAGCAACATCTTGATGATCTGATGAATATAGACCTGGATTCAGACTGACGTGAGTTTGGGTTTATTGCCTATGTAAGGATAAAAGGAGGGTCTGAGGTTCCGTGATTCTGAACCCGTTCAATAAAGGTCGTCGTATCAAGACGATTTTGGTATCAGCAGACCGCAAATAACGAGTGCGGTATGTATGAGTGTTTTCGTCATGTTCGAATGATGGATACAATGTGTATTCAGGGATTTCGTTCGAACCTCCGGGTTCCATTTTGTGTACGGCAGCCATTTTGTGGTTCCCCTCACATAGGCCGATGACTGCGGCCGAACGAGTCTTTGGGACACGTACACCGTTAGCTGACTTCTGTGTGACCTAATGAACTGACTCCATTGCCCGAAGCTAACCTTGTTGAGCCAGTTCCTTGTTCGGCAGCTGGTCAGATAGAGATCAAAGAGCAGGATATTGCTGAGTTTATGGTACATGCACACACCCTTCTATCTTGCTTCTCATCTGTTGTTGTTCCTTCTTTTATGGCCTATTTATGGTTTGGGTTGAGGTCCGTTTATTATGGGTTTTGTCCGGCCTGTCCGAGCAAGAATGTTGGATTTTGCCTTGTCATTTATGGTGGGCTGGACAACTGAAAGTGGGCTTGTCGTTATGGGATATCTTTTGAAATGTCACTGTGTGATTGGACAGTTCGTAAGTAATTGATGCTAGTCAGGAATGTGATTTTTGGCATAAAAGACGATGTCTCGCAATATGAAATTGTACAGTCTCTGACGAACCACCCGTGTTGTGCTTCGTAGACCTCTGTTCCTGGTTGCAGCCAATAAATTTGGTCTTTGACGTCACCGAGAAGTATGCTGTGTCTCTGTATTCTAAGAAAGGTGAACCCAAAGATATTGGGCGTGCCCATGGCACCGCTGGGTTCTAAAACCCGGTTCTTCAGAATGAAGGAGTGTTGATATTGTCTCAGACATGTGCATCTTAGTGACCTATTGATTAGCTATACTATATTTGATGAGCAGTGCTAGCACCCTCCCATATTAAATGCTTGGTGTCTATCTGTGTTGCCTTCTCAGAAATGAATTGCCATCTTTAAATGATGGATGATGATATCTATGTCCTACTACTGCCCCACGTCTTAAATTTACAGGACAGTTGCCCAGCAATAGGGTCCCTTCCTTCAGCACATGGATTTACAGGCAGTAAAGGGCAGAAACTAGTTCATGTATATGCCACCTCCAAGTTAATTTGACCACTGAATTTTTGGGGACGCAACCACTAGTGAAATTGCGCTCAGTGTCAGCAAAGCTTCATTGGGTAAAGATCCCCTCCATATGTGTACATAACTTCAGGTAGAGGCCCAGTGAACCTGCAAGATGCCTGTTAGGTGCTTCAGGCTAGGCTCCCATCTTCTCATGTATGACATGATTGAGCAAGCAGAATGACTATGCAAGAGTCAGATGCACACCATGCTCTTGCATGTTCATTTACAGAGTTAGCAAAAATAGTATTGTACCCACCCTTGATTTTCCTCATGCGACCAGGTACAATAAAGTGGCACCAGTGACAACACTTTATTTGTTGGTTCTTGTTCAATTATAGCTATCTCACTATCATGGTACCCTGACATAGCAGTATCCAAATGTTTTAATAGATAACAGCCTCCACATGGTTTCATCAGAGACATCAACTGCATGTAAATATTATGTTGCTAAACTATCTCTACATGCAAAGTAAATTTAAAATAATTTCATTGATTCAAAGATCACTCTATGATGATTTTCCTAATTACTTGAGGCTTATACTACGCCGTCATCAATGAACTATGTTAATGCACTCAGAAGGGAAGTCTGTTGATTCCATCCTGTAAGTTTAAGCAAAGTGATGGCAGGGGTTTCTCTTGCTATGCTGACATTTTGTCTGAAGATCTCCCTAAAGTTTCTTATCACATGAGCTTTGGAAAGAGCATTCGAACAACACTAACAGCCATAAACCTTGATTCACAAAATTACCAATGGTAGCTGAAATGAGTTCATCCACCCATCAACCAACTGACGGTGTTACAGGGAGGCTCAATTGTCCAACTCGTAGCCACACATTTGCTGCTGACATACTAGAGGCGGGCAAGGAGCAGATTCTATAGCAAGGCCTATCAGCAGAGCCCAGTGTACTGCCTTTTCCTCCCACTGTCTTTATAACTCATAGATCGAGAGAACCTCTCAGTGCAGGGATGGCTTGCTGCTTTGATGGAGGACAGAGGGCACACAACGTAGGGGGGGGCGAGGGAACGGGATGGCATATTAAGCAGTGGTTTGGGTGGTTTGTATTTGCTTTTGAATCAGGGAGGATAAACCATGCTATGCATAGCTTCCCATTTTGCTCACCATGCCATTCCAGTTTGAACCCAGCCATATGCAAATCAGTCTTGACCCTGTGCCCTATGGGAACAGTCCAGCCCGAACTGCCAAGCCAGGTCCTCCCTGGACTGGAAACAAGCATCCAATGACCGGTTTCTGGCTTTCAGCTCCTCATCAGCCTGGATAGCTTGATTCCAGTGGCATGGAGAGCACGGGACTCAGGTCTGAGCATACCCGTCCCACTCGGGGTGACAAATGCAAAAACAACAGGTGATGGACACAATGCATAACAATGTCATACATTCACCCCAGTACAGAGATCTGGGCCTAAATCCATCGTTTTTTTGCTCACCATGCCATTCCAGTTTCAACCCAGCCATATGCAAATCACCCTGTGCCCCATGGGAACAGTCCAGCCTGAACTGCCAAGCCAGATCCTCCCTGGACTGGAAACAAGCATCCAAGGACTGGTTTCGGGGTTTCAGTGCTCATCAGCCTGGATAGCTTGATTCCAGTGGCATGGAGAGCACGGGACTCAGGTCTGAGCATACCCGTCCCACTCGGGGTGACAAATGCAAAAACAACAGGTTATGGACAGAATGCAGAACAATGTCATACATTCACCCCAGTACAGAGATCTGGTCCTAAATCCATCGTTTTTTTTCTCACCATGCCATTCCAGTTATCCTCAACAGCCTGGATTTTGCCATTGTGCAAGAGCACGTCCATCATCTTATGTGTTTAGCTTACCATTACTCCTCTGCTCTTGCACAACAGTTACAAGCAGCGGCAGATGATTTTGGGAGCTATAAAATAAAATACAATTATATAATGTCGATTTGATGTCACTCTAAACCCCTCGTAGAGACCATCCCCGTATTTCACTGGTACAATCTATAATTGTATATGGCATCCATAATTGGGACCCTACATGTATCAATAAGTTAAATGTATTTAACATACCATGGTTTGGATGCAGCATGGGGCTCTTTCTATTCGATCTTCTTCTGTAATTGCACTTTGAGAATTTTACTAAAACAGAAGCAGGGCTGAGTGAACAATGAATAAACATAATGAACGTACACTATTTATGCATTCAGGTGCCTCTTAATGTGTTCTTAAATTGGTTGTAAAGTACTTATTCCGTTCCTATTAGATTGTTGTCTGAACACCGAGGAGAGGGACTAAAACATGAATGCATTACACGATTTTTTTACTATTTGGAAGAGTCAGATTATAAAGACTGCACCAGTGTTAGACGTTTTTACACTGGCACAATACTAAAATCTCGTTTGTTGGGTAGAGGCAATTACTTTTCAACCGACTGATCATTTCTAAATGTCTTATTTTTTAAAAGGGTCGATTTTGCAAAAGATGCTGCTAAAATTCCACTCACCACTAGTAACAATTGAGGGTCCTAAGATGGATATTATCAGGACCATACACAAACAGTGTGAGAGCTGTCATTTCCAAGCTTGTGTGGCCAGTCGTGATAAACATCCATAATAAACCACAGAACATAGTTGCAAACCCTACTGAATCCCACGATATTACATTGCGTATTTATCGGCAGCCCTGAATTATTTGGTATGAAGTGCTTGCCTTGTCGTTTTCCCAAAATAGTGTCTTGCAACTTATGTAGTGATTGCTTTCCAATTCTCTTTGTAGCACGGTTTGCTTTGTTCTCTCTCCCCCTCATTTCTCTGCCCTGTCAGAATGTCTCTGAGGCCAGAAACGTATTTTTGTCTTTCAATCACTTTCCTCTATGCCACCCAACGCAACTGACAATCTGCGGGCGGTGTCTGATTGTGACAGAAAGATATTAAATTGGTCCAAGACAAGGAGCTGTTGTGCTAAGAAGGATTCTAGAGTCAGCGGTGCCAACATATTTTATTTTATCTGATCTCACATAGTGTAGAATAGTCCTGATGCTTTGCTGTTGGGGTTTTTAAACCAAGGGCAATTTATATAGCAGATTATTATTAGTGGGTCCAGGTTTACTTTGCCCTTTAATACCACCCACCCCTGCCCAGAAGCCAAGGAAGAGGAACTCTGCAGAGAGAGGCTGTGACGAGCACAATTCAAACTACTCCACCACACTTTCCAGGCACTACATTACACTGGCCCAGCATACCTCAACAATAGCAGCTGCTTTCACAAACCTTTCAGACACCTCTGCTCGTCCAGGCCCAAATTGCACACATACAGAAAACATCTAGCAGTTTAGCTTTCTCCCACACCACTCCTAAAGCAAGGAATCACCTCCGGCTACACATGAGAGCCTCCTCTTCACTTCTTGAATCTGCAAGGAGCTGTAGATCTGGATTTTCGAGTAGTCCTACTAGGCCCTAGGTGAGCCTAGACTCACTCCTGCTCAAGACCACAATTCCATCCCGAGGTATCGTGCGATCTACAAATCTTCATACATAACATAACATTACATAACATAACAGGTGGGGCTAAGTTCTGAGCCAGCTTGATTGCAGGGCACTATCCTGCTGGCAGTTGGTCCGCACTGCTGAGGTAATCTGACCTGATCTGCTAACTAACCAGGACTGGTACGTTGATTTGGGACCTAATGGAGCCTATAGGGATGAAGGAGAAGGATACTGTCAAAGTGTCTGCCCAGTTTCTGACCGTCCAGAGACCTTGGTCTTGAAAATAGGCCCTACACGAAGTGGATGCCATTTTATACCTTGTTCCATTGGACCGTTAATGTTAATGTCAATTGTACTTCCTCCAGGTCCTACTGTTGGGCTGCCACAGACAACTGAGCTGGTCTGCATATTGCAGGGCCAAGTGTGGGACAATGTGAAGGGCAGTGGCTGGAGGACTTGTCTGAAATTGGGACAGGATGGAAATGGGGGAGCACAGGGCTAAACTGCTCAACCAGCCCCCTGGAGGATTGGGGGAGAGCAACTGTTTGCTTGGGCCAGTTTCAGACAATTTTGTTACAGGGGTCCGATATTGGTGGCCCATGGTAACAAAAATGGTGTGCCAGAGGTCCAAAACGGCCCTCCCGGTGGACCACCGGGTAAACACCCGGTGACTGCTACGGCCAGGCCGGCCTTGGGGGGGCACTATGCCCCATCTGATCCTGGGGCATAGAGGGGTAGTGCTCTGTTCCACACCCTCCTTCTCACATTGGAGTAGGCAGCAGTGGTGGTTGGGCTCTGGAAAGCAGCTGCTCAAGTCCCAAAAAGACTGAACACAGACTGACCTGGCCAATGCACAAGCTCTGTATGCTTAGAGATAGGAAACATTGAGACCTTAGGGCCATGCCAGTTGGAAACCATAGAAAGAGAAATTGCCTGGTTCTCTTGATCTGGGTGCCTTGGATTGATACTGAGCGCTTCCTTCACTTTTTTCTCCCATCCACACTGACGCTAAGTTGTCCTATTCTACGTGGTTTCGTCCCCAGGATTGAGCCAGGGTCCCTTTAGACTCATAGTTCTGAAAAACATTACTTTTGGAACGAATTTTGGCTATGGGGAAAGTCTTTGTTTCTCAGGTAAAATCTGAAAGCCTTCTAAGAACCGAAGAACAAGGATGTAGCTACCACAGTCCCACAGATGAAAATTCACTTCGCTTGAACAATATGTCTTCAAATTAAATGACATAAATAGCTAAGGCTTAGAGAAGGCTAAAATCAGGAACGTCTGCCTTCCTTCAACCTCCAAAATCAAGATTTCTGGATATTTTTTTACTTTAAAACTGTATTACATTTTTTTCAGTTTATTCGATTTAAATGCGAATTCCCGTAAATCATTGATTTTCCAGTCTAAGAGATTTGCAGAAATCAGATTTCATTATACACTGCTCCTGGTCAATACATTTTGTCAAGAATAACTGGAAACATGTGTGAAGCTGTTGTGTCAGCCCCTCACACATTAATATGATCAAAACGTCTTTCACAGAGCAGTGAGTAATCTAAAGTAATGTTCACAGAGCCAGTGCCTGTCAACAGCACTTTGATGGGATGAGATGAAGTAATATTATTAATAAAGAACAACATATCATCGGGTGACTTGGTGCTAATTATGGTGACCCTGAGAGATCTGCCAGAGAAAGAATGAAACTGAAAAGGTAGATGCTTAGGGCCATTTTAAGAGCCTATCATAAGGTTACTGCCCACCGAGGAACTAGAGGACCGCGCTGAAGGCACGGGGCCCTAACAAGGGTGACTGGCAAGTATATTCAAGATATTAGCTATCTAGATCAGTACTGGCATTAGAACATGCGTAAAAGGAATCAGTGAATGCATACTTTGATTTCTCTTCTCTTTTGTATAACTTCCACTGTCAGAGTATGTCACAGAAGCCATGGAAGGAGAGGATGATATTCCTGTCCACTAGAGGGAGCTCAGTGCCTGTGTGACCCATGTGGATTACTCTGAGTTCCCTTTGCACTCCTCCCACGACTGCCAGTGCAACAGGCTTGCAATTTGAGCAGGCCACAACTCTCTGTGTGTCAAAGCGGCATCAAACGGAGAGAGAGGAGAAAGTATCCCTATTATTTTGAGTAGCCATCGGGGCATTCCTAGACATCTTGGCCATCACCCCAACACCGTCTGCCGTCAACAAGAGCAGGAGATGTACACACTTGTGTGCGCAATGCTCTCTTCCTGTCATTCAGTAACAATAGAAAATCGAGCGTGTATATCTTGAGACAGCAGAACTAACATGTTATTTACAGCCGGAGACAGCTCCGGACCTCAGTGGTCACGTGCTCTGTTACTGGAACACTGCTCCTACTCTTCAGACCTCACAAAATAGATCTGACACATCTTCTGGGGAATAGATAACAAGTGAAGATAACCCAGACATGTTTCAGTCCCAATACAATATCAGCCTGACAAAATGGCAACCTGAAGTGTGGCAAAGAAATCATTCAGAGCAGCAATTTGGAATAAAGATGTTACTCTTTCAGCATTATTCATCCTAAACAGTTGGTGCCAGGAAAACATTTTATAAGATCTTCCAGGAACTGTTCAAGAAAACTGGCATGTGCACGAGTGTTCATCTGCATCATTGTTCCCTGAAGTCTTGAATACATATTCATCAGCGGAGCCATTATTTTTTAGCGCTCTCAGGGAGGCAGTATCTTACATAATGTCAGAGAAGGAACTCTCCATACTGATCGGAGAAACCACACTGCCTCCCGTTCGAGGCAGATTTATACTAAACAGCTATGAATTATACAATTCAGAGCACAGCACATCGGTACATTAAAGTTTTTGCAATGGAAATTGTTTTTATTTGCCCTCGCTGCCTACTGTGCCCATGTCACAAGGGCGTCTTTCATTGAATTGCATTATTTCCTCATACTTCATTGGCCGCTGTGGTATAGGTAGAGGCAGAGGCAGAGGCAGAGGCATGTAGTATAACAAAAATCTGCTAGGAGATTTGATACGTTGAGTCATTTTGCAAACTGAATTTTGTGTAAAGTTTAAAGTTTGTGAAATTTGTATACACAACTTTCACTCAAGGTGTACTGAAAAAAAAGTGCTGGGGATTTTTTCACCAAAACGTACTTCATACACTTTTTGAAATTTACGAATTTGCGATTTTTAACTAAATCAAGGAATTTGGGGGCAGATTTACAATAAGTGGCGCATCCCTGCATAACAGCAGGGATGCGCCACTTATTGTGTGCCATGCCTCTGCCACCATGGATGCGCCGCATTTGCAATGCGACGCAGCATGGGGCAAAAACGGCACGGATACGTGACGCATCTGTGCCGTAAAATTGGCGCATTGCTGGAGTTGCGTCGCAAGCATGACGCAGCTCCAGCAATGCTCTAGGGGGGCCTATTCTTACAATGCTGCGTCAATCCTTACGCCTGGTTCAAGCAGGCGCAGGGTTTTGACGCAGCATGGGCCCCAAAGTGACTGAGTGAAATCTTGTAGATTTCACTCAGCCACTTTTAGGAGGAGTTCCTGCGCCGGGACGACGCCCCCCCCCCCCCTGCGCCAGAACGCCTCCTTCTGACGCAGGGCTTTACAACGTGACGCATCTCCCAGATGCGTCACGTTGTAAATATCCCGCACCATGGCGCATCTTTTGCGCCACCGCTGTGTCACAAAAGTGATGCAACGGTGGCGTAAAGAGGCGCAAGGGGCTTGTAAATCTGCCCCTTGGTCCTTTAAACGTTTACAAGAACTCCTGTGCCTGGTGCAGAAACATAGAAAGTGGTATTTATGTCATCATCCCAATGTCATTGCAAATTTAAATTGTAATACATAATGGAACACAAATATTGCTTGGAAATAACCCTTAAATATAAAATGCAGAAACACTTTATGCCCTGTCTTTCAAGAAGGCTGATTTCTGGAATTGCTCCTCCAGAGCGTGAAATGTAGATAATTTATTATTCTCTTTTTTAACTACTCGCATTTTATTTTATTTTAAAATCCTATTTTAAACTGTGCTTTTATGGCCAAATGTGCCGAATTGAAGTTTCTATGAAGTGAAGGTATTTATGTAGTATACAGCTACTGGAAACATTCGAAGAAAATCAGCTTCCTAAAGAGAGAGGATTAATGTTCATTTAATTGAATACGTTCAATCACGAGATTGTTACTTAGACAAATGGCCCAACTCCAGACAAATATATACACATAGCCCAAGTGAGAAACCAGGAAAATATGACCAGTCTAACATCGACAAATCAGTAGGGCGTTTGTACACAGTAAAGAGATCGGATGATCCCTCTGGTGCCTACATAGGAGGACTAATCATGAATTCCACGAGTAATTTACCCACTTCTTAAGGGATCGATTTGCCTTTTCCTTTACCTGAGGTCCAGGTTGAGTGACCCCACTCCTTTTGCTACCTTTCATGAGATGTACCTTATCACGGATCAATCCTGTTACATTTTTGTACATTCCTGCAGGGAATTCGATGAAAACCATGTAATCATTTTCACTGTACTTTTCGATATGCTGAGCATGGGGCAGTGTTACATTTACTGCACATGCTAAGCAGACTTTTGGAAAAAATCGTATGGTTTGTAAGACTAATTTTCTATTTTATAGCTGTTCTCTAAAGTAAAATTGTTCACTTTTCTTTTGCAAGTATATACAACATTCGTTAGTTCTGTTTATAATGTTTTGGATGTATACATTTTTGTGACCAGTAGCGGAATTCGGAAATACATGTTTATGCACATGACTTGATGTTAATTTGGAGTTCATTTCATACTACAAGATGGCGCTTGCATTGGAATGTGTGCACCAGTCTGTCTTTATTTCTCTTCATTATTTCACCTATGGCCAGATGCATCAAAGGGTTTTGCCCATTCTGTGTCTATGGGAAAATGTGTTCATGCATATGGCCCCTAGCTCCTTGTAAGAGGCTGTCATGTGATCAGGGCCTCTGAGAGCGAAACCCGTCTTCTCCATTCACCTCGACAGTAAAACTCTATTACACTATTGCCATACAGAGTGAGTGTTGTTTTTCTGTTTTTGCTGGTTGGTGGATTACGTGTATTCACTGGACGCTCCCCCAATGTTAGCCCTCCACCACGATCTAAAGTGGGAGTAGTTTGGATTGTTTTAAAAAAATGTGATTTTCAAACAAAATTTAATTGTTTTATTAATAATTATATAAGCAATTATTTTTAGAATGTTTAAATTGGGTAATTCTGAAGTTAATGCATATATTAAATTGATTAATACATGAATACATGTTATGTGTGTTCAAATGGATATGTTATATTACATATATAATATTCTATCATATTTTCAATGTTTTAATTTGATTTTTTATAGTATAATTGTATGTTTTTATACAATATCAAAATGTTATGCAAGGTATGTTTTTAAGTTTTTAAATATTGATTTATTATGATATTTGTAGCATTAAAGTGCTATAAAATTGTTGTTAGCTAAGGGTTTTTTATAATGTATTTTTTATATAATAAATAATGTAACATTTATTTTGGAGTAGGTATCATGATTGTTACATCTTTAGAATCCAACATCTTCCCCAAAATAATTTAGATTTGAGTCAAAATACTAAATATAACCCTTTTACTGTTTAACATCTTCATTGCAATGGTTTATATTGGAGTGGGCACAGTTACCCCATCAGCATCCAGCACCTTCCCCAAAAGGTTTTAGTTTGGACTGGGAATAGTATATGTAACTCTCTTATTGCCCATCACATTATTAAAAATATTGTGCATTAGAGTGGGAATAGTAAATGTAATGCCTTCAGAATCCAATGCCTTGCCCAACAGGGTTTAGATTAGAGTGAGAATAGCATATGTAACCCTTTTATAATCCAACTACTTCCTTAAAATGGTTTAGACTTGAGTGGGAATGGTAAATATAACCCTTTTAGTGTCCAACACCTTCACCAGCATGGTTTACATTGTTGTGGGAATAGGAATTATAACCACTTAAGTGTTCAAACTCTTCCCAAACATTTCTTAGATTTGAGCGGGACTAGTGAATGTAACCCCTTTAGTATCCAACATCTTCCCTGAAATTGTTTAGATGAGTGAGGAAAAAGTAAATGTAACCTATTTAGGACCCAATTACGAAGTATGCCAGAAAGGCTTTCTAACGTACATCTTTGTTTTCAAATCCAACAGCCTTATTACAATGAAGGCTGTTGGATTTCAAACCAGCCGGTCGGACCGACTGGCTTCTGACAGGCTCAAGGAACCTCTCGGCTAGTCAGAGGCCTTTTATAATCCCCTATGTACAGTGTTTACTCCATGGGGATTATGATGTTGGTTTCTGACAGGCTTTTCATGCTGGGCTCCCTAACATTAAAAGCCTGTTGGGAATCGAATTTGGGGGCCCCTTGCCACAGTTGCCCCCATTTGGAGTTCTGGGGTCACCCAAGGTACCCCCCTCTTAATCCCTGCACCGGGAGGCAGGCACCATCGGGTGCAGGAATTAACAAAAACACCCATTTCTCTATGGTAGCTTGTGCAAAGGATGGTTTACAGCAGCAGCACAAGCTCCCACAGACAAATGGGAGAGTGCAACCACACCATGTGCGTTCGCATCTTAATAATGCGTTCAGGACTGTCAACAAGAGGTTGGTTGGTACAGATTCCGCAGGTGGACGTGAGACTGTCCAACATTGTAATGAGGGCCTTAGTGTTCCAAAAGATCTCTACAATGCTTAAGGTGCAAGTCAGTATTGCAATTTTGACATATATAGTTAATATTCATTTTTTGTTAATAAAGGTACATAACACACTTTGTAAGTTTTTTTATTCTTATACAGTTTTTTATGGAACATATATGTATAATTCTGTTGATAACCATTTTTTTCTTGTTTGCATGTGAACACAAGAAACACAACAAGATTTCCAGGCCACCCCTTCACACCCAACTCCCGCACAATGAATACCACAATTCAATCATATCCCCATTGTAAGCCATAATAGTCCTGCCATCTGCCAATAAGTCAGCACTTTAAAGGAGAAGAGAGGACTTGGCCTAACGGCTAAGGAGGTCGACCTTGGATCTGGGGAACTGGGTTTGACTCTCAGCAATGACGCTGAACATCCTGTGATTCTGGGCAAATCACTTATTTTCCCCGTGCATAACAAAAAAAAAAGAAAAATATGAAAGTTTTCTCATGTAATGCAACTGGTGCTATGTAAGTGCTCTGAGACCCAATTCGGGTCAAGTTTGCGCTATATAAAACTCTATGAAATAAAAAATAGAGAGGAGTTTAATATTGATGTTAATTACAGAAATTGGTCAGTACGCAGCACACATATCAAAGGATCCAGTTTAGATATTACCACAGTTGTGGCAATGTCAAGGTCAGCGCAAGAGAGGCCACCTTCACTCCTCCATATAGGGCTATAAGATGAGGAATCAAAAGCTCACAGTACCTCCGGTAACACTCGACTGGAAGTTCTTCTGGGCCAGGCATTTTGCCCGAGGCCATATCTGATAGCGACGTCCCCCAATCTACAGGCCACAATGGCCTGATCTAATTCCCCAGCTACGGAGCCAGGGAGTGAAGAAAGTGAAGTATCAGCTAATACCGGGGAGGCCACGGCCAATGGTCATAGAGGGTCCCAAAATAGCCTGTATACACCTGCACAGTATCAGAGGTGGTGGTCCAGATGTGGCCCCAGGTATCTAAAATACTCTGCACCACCCTTGAGGCAATCTTCCTTGTTGCCGGCTAGTAAAACAATTCCCACAAATTCATTATCTCACTGAGTCAATGCCTCCAAGCCCTACTGAGCCTCCTCGGGTGAGAGCTGTCTCTTTGTCTCCCGTGCAGCAGCCAGTTGCACCTCAAAGACTGGCTCTGAAGGTTGAGTTAGAAAATCCGAGACTCCAGGGCAATCTTGCCAATTGTATGTTTCTCCTGAGCACGGATGAACCCCCTAGCAGCGCCATGGATCATGGATTTGCTAGCCACCCAAAGGGTACGGGGCGGCAGGGCTGTACCCTGAATTGACTTGAAATACAATTGAGGTGCAACCTCCACATACTCTTGTTCCTTCAAATATCACACATTAACGCGCCACATTGGACGGAGTCCTGATGCCATGGAACCCAAATGTACCATGCCCAAAGACAGAATCACAGCAATTGTTAACAGGAGAACGTCCATGGCGGGTATCCGCAGATGAACAATATGGGACTTGTAAGGTGGGCTACTGAATTATGAGTGTAAGCACAGTCACAGAAGTGACAGATCTGCCACATGTTATAAAGCCACAGAGAATCTGCCCAAGCGGCAAGTGTTCAAGAACGAGAGCAGCTACCCAGTCCATAGCCACCAGTCAAGTCCCTCCTCGATCAGGGACCGCATTAAAGTCTTCACTCACTACTGTGGTGCCGCGTGGGAACACCAACAGCAGGGAAGCCAGCACACCTAGTGTCTGAGGGAGAAGCTATTTCAAGATGTACATAGAAATGAAGGTAAAGTTCCTGCTGTCCAGCATGCCCTATACCCCAATGTATCTGCCCTGGGAATCAGTATAGACATTAGCCACTGTAAGAGGGAATCCTTTATACTAAAGGATGGCCAACCAATTAGAACCCAATGAGAATCAAGAGTTCTACACCCTGTCACATACTTGATGGCAGAGGAAAGGACAACGTTCCCCAAGTAAATGGGTTTCCTGGAACTACAGGACCGGCGGTCAAAATCGTTGGCATAGTAAAGAACCACAGTTCATTTAATATGGTCCAGCAGGCCTTAATGTTCCAGGATGTAATCTCAAGTGATGCCTTGGGGAGCAATAGCCAGACTATGGAAGACAAGTGACCAGGAGTGAGTCCCAGAGTCGACCCTCTGGGCACAACTCAGATAACACATGGATCCAGAAATCAGGAAATTGGAGTGTGTGGCCTGGAAAAAACAAAAAAACAAAAAACATTCCCTCCATGCCAGTCACTAAGTAAAAACCTCCTTCGAAGCAGGATTCTGTGCATGTGTGCAAAACCATGACCAGTTCATATGGACCACATGAGTAAGTTCAGGTGACCCCATACCACCGCTAGTCTGGCTCTTCAGGTCAGGGCACTGGTTATCAATGCCATAGCATCAAACAGTTCCAGTTTCCATGAGGATGGAGTCGCACAATTACGCTGCACCCAAGCGTGCTCCGACCCACCTCCGAATCAGTGTTGTCCAAGCGGCATGGGCTTGGATGGCCCCCTATAGAAACAAGTACATCACCTCCTCTGGGATCCATGGACTGGACAGCTGATCGTCGTTTATGTCCCAACAGCGTCCACCCCCTGACTCAGCGTAAGTCTTTCTGCTCAGTCGCCCACTATCATGCTTGCTCCGGGGTCTCAAAGACAGGGTTTTAGAATTGTAGATCACCTTCATCTTCACAGGTAAGAAGGAGCGTATAGGTGACCTGAAGGGCATGGAGCTTTTTTTTTCACCTCATCAAACGATCATCTGCCCATGTATAGTTCGTAAAAATCATAATATGCTGGTTTTGATAGAAGATTTTTCTGGCATCTGGCCTCTCTTGAAACAACCTCTCAATAACAATATTTGAGGACTAAGGCAATCAAGGGGTGTGCCTTAACCCCAGGAGGGCTGCTGTGTAAGGGAGCAAAGGGCCCATCCACCAAAAACCATGGAAAACTGATTCCCTTCCAGGATCCAGGGATGCATCCAGTCCTCCAGAAAACGCTCAGCCTCCTGAGTCTCCACACCCTCAGGAAACCCCACAAACCTGAGATTATTCCTGCATGCTCGATTTTCAATGTCTTTGACCTGGGCCTCCGGGGTGGCTGCCACAGTAAGGAGATTTTAAACTTAGGTCTTGCGAACAGTTGCATCATCTTCGAAGGCAGCACAAACAAACATGACCAGGCCCTACTGTGTAGGAAGCTGGGGCCTTGGTCCCATCAGCCTCTACTTACAACTTCAGCCAATGCTGACATTGTCACTATTGGGGGGGTCACCACATTATATCTGGGCACTGCTGGCAGCTCCAGCAACCACCCCATTCCCTGCTAGTCCAAATCCTTCTGTGGGGATGGTTCCAAGGCTATAGTCTCAGACCACTACAGACTAAGCGAACAGTCCAGGCCCAATTTCCGGTGGGTCCTCAGCCGTCCTCCTCACCTGCCACAACCCTTGGGTACCTGGGGGCTCCAAGGCACATTCGGGGAAACCAGTCTTTTTCCCCACCAGGGGCACACTGTAGCCAGTTGCCACAACAAGAACAGCCCTAGAGGCCTCCTGTGGCTCTGGAGACCAGCACGATCCCAGACATTAGCCCTCCCAAAGATCTGGCAGAGCCAGTCACCACACAACGAGGGCAAATCCATCAACGTCCTGGTGTCCACCTTGATAACAGCACAGCCCATGGGTCTTTCAAGGCCTCGGGCCCCACCAGGAAATGCCATCTTAAGCCCTGTTAGGGACATACTGCTGCCAGTCACTGCAGTGAGAAGGTCGGTCTAGGCTGCTCCCAGTTCAGGGCCAGCGTAGACCTCATGGGGGAGCCACCTGCTCCAGTGAGGTTGACCAGACTCCACCTGTGCATCTGCCCACCATAGACACAGCCCAGGCAATGATTCGGTGACCGCCCATTTGTCGGAGCTGCTTCGGGAGGGCTCTCTCCACCACAGAATCTCTTGGAGGCAGGCTGCACCGGAGATGAGGAGCAGGATCCGGCTTGCTGGCACAAATTACAGTGGATAAGTTAGGAGGTCGGGAGGAGCCCTAAAATGCAGCTGTAATTTTCTTTAACTTATTTCTTTAACAATGTTTTTAAACAGTTTACATATAATTTTTTAGTACATTTTAAATAATACTTTTTTTATATAGTATTTACTTATTTTATAATTTACTTGGAAGTGTTTCATATATTCACATCATTTGTATTGACATGTTTGACATTATTTATACATTTTTCAAACATTGTAATCATTGTTTCATTAAACCCCCATTGTATTCTATTGGGGGATATTCTTTGTTCACAATTTTTATTCAGCAGCCATTTGTTTTACTGCTTGGTTTAATTTTTGGTTTATTTTCCTGGAAGTAAGCTGTGGGAAGGTGCTGCCGTTTGTCAGCATAGGTAAGACCGTTTTAAAGACTTTTTAAGGTTTTGGAGGTGGGGTGATGTAGGGAGTAGTTGTAAATGGTGATTATAGTTTTGCCTTGTTAATTTGGTAAGGTTTATTGTTAGCTTTTGTGGTTTTGGTTTACTGGTGGTTTCCCCTTGGTTTAGGGTTTGTTTGCTACTATTATATTATTATTTTATATTTTATTTTGTTGTGTGTATAGAACAATTGATACGTTTATGTTCCAACTGGGTAGTCGGGGGTAATGCTGACTCTCTGCAGGACAGACTGCAGAGTCTCGGTATCTCGCATCGAGCGCTAGCCCTCCTGTCCTCATTCCTGACAGGAAGATCCCAAAGGGTGAATTTAAAATCTTTTCACCCAGACTCCAATGTTCCACCCTGTGGAGTTCCGCAGGGACCGTCTCTGATCCCTACTCTTTTTAATCTGTATGTGGCACCCTTAGCAACTGTGATCCACTCATTTGGACTTTAGGTGGTGTCATATGCAGAAGACACACAGATTATGGTTACTATCCCTAAAGGGCCAAGCTCATCATCAGAAAATATTCTTGGATGCATGACCAAAGTGGCAGAATGGATGTCTGCTAACTTTTTGAAACTCAATGGGGAGAAAACCGAAGTGATAATATTTGAATCAGGATCATCTAAGTGGAAAAGTAACTGCTGCCCCAATCCCTAGGATGCTGTCCTGCCCCAAGCAAGAGGGCTAAGAACCTCGGAGTTCTGATGGATATTGAACTCAGTTTTAATATCCAAACTGTAGAACTGGCCTTGGTAATGTCCAGACTTGACAACTGCAACACATTATACCTGGTCGCCAATAAGAGTATGCAGTATAAACTCCAGGTGCTGCAGAACACACTGGCAAGACTCGTTCTGGACATTCCTAAGAAACAATCCACCAGGAAGGGACTGGAATTCCTGCACTGGCTCCCTATTGAAAAATGCATTCATTTTAAATCACTTTGTATGGTTCATAAATCACTGCATGCTCCCTACCCGTCAAGGTTAAAGACAATTTTAAATTGGCATTCCCCCAGCAGAGTCTTGCTTTCTTCGCTCCAAATTCAACTGGTTGAACCAAGAACCAAGAAGAGGAAGTGGGGGGACAGAGCATTCCTGGTGGCAGCAAGGAAGCTTTGGAACTCTTTACCCCTTGCCCTTAGGTCTATTCTCCCTCTGCTCCCTTTCAGAAAGGCTCTTAAAACCTGGCTTTTCTCGGTCTAGCATTTATCTGGATTCTCCTTACCCCTTCCTTCCTGTTTTGGACGGCCAGTCTCTAGCGCCTTGATGCCTTTGGGTAATTGCTGCGCTTTATAAATTACAAATCAAATCAAAATCAACTGAATTTACTGTTTCTTGTGGGTAGGTATTGTGTCTTATTTTTTATTTAGTTTAAGGATGTGAAGGTATTGTATGGACCTTTGGATTTTGCGCTTTTATATTTTAAAGATATATTTTTTAGTAAAGCAATATTTGTTATGAATTAATATGGTTCCGTAAAAATTTGTGTTGCTTTGAGGGATCTGTGGTGGACCTGCTTTATGTTTGCATTTTGTTTAGGCTTTATTACATTTATTTTACATTTTTGGTATATTATATTTTTGCCTAAATCTTTATGGAGCAAGAACTGCAGCTACAGAACAGTAAGTTATATTTTGAGTAATTAGTTATTGTTGTGTAGGAGATGTATTATTTTTAAACATTTGTTTCTATTTTATTTTGCTTGTATTTTAAACTTGTTCATTTGTTGTTTTTTTTAAAGTTACTAAACATATTCATTATAGTAAGTTGAGTAGAACATTTAGTTTGTTATGTATAAAAATGATTTGTTTCATAATTAGTCAACCTTTTTTATTGTTGCTAGTTTGGATTTGTCTTCGGTATATTTGGTGTTGTGTATGAACAATTTTTTTTTATAATAGACTTTTGGGTATTGTTTCTACCTAGTGTACTCCTTTGTTGTTACTTTTCATTTTACATTGTAGCGTGTCATACATTCTGTTGGTTGGTCTGGGTATTTTAGGTTTCATTTGGGTTACTTATTGTTCTATTCATAGTTTTTGGCACCTTTGTTCTTTTTGTAGGGCTTCTATGAAATTGTAGTGTTGGATGGGTTCTGGCTAGCGTGGATTAGAAGACATTGTGCCATCCTTTCACAGTGTTTTTTGTTTTGGCTTCCTGAGCCATGGTGCTGTTGAAGGCATTCCACTATCTTATTTGGAATTTGGGTTGGCATCTTTGGCCTGAGTGATGTAGTCTACCAATGCAGGTGGCCTCACATAAAATACATTGGGGACTTAGTTTGTGTTCATTATGCTGGTAGACAAGACTTTCTATGAGCAAGTTGTAGTGGTTACCTACCTCTGTACCTCTGTGACAGGGACATTGGCTTGTGCAATCATTTTTTTTTTACTTTGAAGGCATAGCAGCTGTTTTTGTTATATTTTACACTCAGGGCCAGATTACAATGCCATTAGGAAACCTAACCGAATCAGGTCCTGCTAGTCCAGACGACCATCTGCAATGCTTCCCAACATCATTCGGTCGGACTCACATTGATTCCAATGGGAGCCTGTATTCTTCTGACTGAGAACACAGGCTCCCATTGGAAAAAGGATGGTTGGGGAAAACCTTGCACCCACTGACGGGCACCCCATGGTGCCTGACACATTGTTCATGGTTGGGAAGAGGAGTCCCTTGGATACCCCCACAAGCCACATTTAGCCACTTCCAGGTGAAAAGGGGCCCGCAACAGGCCCCCATAGACCGATTCCGAAAGCCTTTTTGTCTTGAACAAACTGAGTCGGACAGCTGTCCAAATCAGTCATCGTCATCGCTCGCCCAAAAAACGTGCCCAATGAGCTGAATGATTCGACTCTGAAAGACTCAGACCGTCCCAATGCCTTTCGGGACGGATTCTGACTGCTCGTACAGTTTCTGGACAACGTAATCGATTGTTGGGAAAATAATTCAGTAGGAAACAAGGGTTCGGAATCAGATTCTGCAATACTGAATCCAATCCAGAGCCCTTCCGAAAGACATCGTAATCGGCATTTAGTGGAGATTGTTGGAAGCATAGCCAAACACTTTAGTTTAAGTCTTAGTAATAGTGTTGTGCAGATGTGTGTGAGTAAAGTTTAAGGATAGTTTGAATCATGGTTTTTACAACATCTATTAATATTTTATGTGGTGAGTAGTTGTTGGTTTTAGTTTTAATATGGTCGAGCAGCTCATGGTAAGTGTGACCTTGTTTAATAGGTAGTAGGGCATACACAAATGGTATATTAGTGTTTTGAAATTCAACATATATCTGAGTGAATTGTTTGGTGTACATTTTGAATCAACTTTGTTTGACACTGAGTTAGTTTTAGTATGTTAACTATGATAGAAAATATCTTGATACATTTAACATTGTTAAAGGTATTGGGCCCAATTCACAGAACTAACTTAAGACAAAATCCTAAACTTACTACTCTTGGTATTCACAGAAGTTAGGATTTTGTCTTAAGACAGACTTAAGACAAACTTAAGTTAGGATTCTGTCTTAAGTCTGTCTTAAGTCTGTCTTAAGACAAAATCCTAACTTCTGTGAATACCAAAAGTAGTAAGCTTAGGATTTTGTCTTAAGTTAGTTCTGTGAATCGGGCCCATTGTGTAGGGGAGGGTTTTTCACTATGTGTTGTGGTTTAGTATTCAGGAATTTGGATATCTTGATATCTTTTAAGGACAGGAGTGGTATAGCTAGTGATTTATTTAGTTCTTGCTACTAAGTGCTTTAAGATGGTTATAGGCGGTAGCTGGCCTCTGATGTGGTCAGTGACTACAGGAAGTACATTGTTTAATATTTTAGCTGTGGGTTCTTGGGAACTAGTATTTGCTCCTTTTAAATTGTGTAGTACATAGCTTACTTCAGTATCTGAAACATTTTAGGGATTGTTGTCTTTCCTTACATTAATAAGAGCATCATGTTTTGTAATGGCCTTCTCATGAAAAACATTAAAGTGTTATTTAGTACATTTTCAATTGGTAGTTTCTGTGCATGTACTTTTTTACAGTAGCCCTCGGAAGAGAGAGAGTAATTGTTTCCGTTTCTTGCTCTGTTTTTTCATTATGTCTGTAAATAGTTTAAAAATATCAAGTATTAAATGGAAAACAAATGTATAATATGTTTTTTATTGTCATGCATTTTGTTTCCTTCCTATTTTATGCTTTCATAGGTATTCTTGCTAGAAACTGCAGTTTTTATTTTCAAGCATTCTGTATGGGTTCTTAGAATGTTACTTGGGTGTGTTTTCTTCTGTTGGAGAGAAAATGCCTTTAGTTTTATTTTAAATGCTCATTGGTAGGTTTTGGGGGCTGAAGGAGTTTATAAGATTGTAGGCACTTTAGGGTTATTACCTGTTTATATATTGTTTTAAATACCTTACTTTTTTAAAAAGTACTTGCAGGCACACAATTTCTATTGATTTTTTAAATAGCAGTGTCTTGACGCTGTAGAAAGTAGGCCTGGGCTGTGAACTTCGAACCATTTGGGGGAGTTTGCAGAGTTTTCTGCACCCCGCACTCTGCAGAGCTCGCGGAGTGCAGAAAACTATGCTTCGCGATGTGCAGCAGAGTTTTTTATCCGCTCGTGATTGCGAACGGTAAATTCACGAGCGCAAGCTGCCGCTCGGGTAAAATTTCTACCCGAGCAGCAGGAATATAAGTACAAACTGCAGTTAACACTGCACTCCGCCACTTGCAGAACTTTGCAGAGTTTTTTTAGTAACTTTGCGGAGTTCCGCACAGCAAAACTCAGGGAACTAAGCCCAGGCCTCCTTTGTAGCATGTATATTTAAAAACATGAAAGCAGTGGAGTGTTCAGTTACCTATTTGTTATTGTACTCTTTTAAAAATAATTAAATTATAAATTAGTATAAATAAACATTTTGCTTGCTTGGCCAGACAGTTGCATATATATTTCCACTCCTGTTTTGTGGACCTGTCTGGAAAATCTGGCAATGTATCATCTTCTTGCAAGTTTTGTAATTAGTGGAGTAACAACAAGTTATATTTTGTAGGCCTTTTATATTGTTAGCGTAATTATTTTGGTGAAAACTAATTAGTGTTAATTTTATAATGTTGGCGATATATTGTGGGGTATTTGTTTAAATTACCCATATTATTTATTTAAATATTACAAATTATTTTTGTTTAAACTTTTAATGTTAACAATTATTATAAGCATGAAGGGGTCGTTTACGATCCTGTTGGAGCCATTCTGACAGCATTGTAATGTGCAGGTCAGATTCCTTTCCACCAGCCTCATTACAATATAGGTTGTTGGAAAGGAATCTCACAGGTCATTCCGAATGGCTTCCGACAGGCTCAGAGAGCCCATCCTCCAGTCCTAATGCTGTCAGTAATCCCAAGGAAGGCTCTTTCTGCCAGATGGATTACGATGTTGGATTTCAACAGCCTTTCTGACAGAGAAATGCTGTTTGAACTCGAATTTGGGGGCCTCCAGCAGGGCCTAGCTCCCAGTTAGAGGCCAAAGGGCCACCTATGTCGATTCCTGCACCCCGAGTCAGGCACCTTGAGGTGAGCTGCACCTCCTATTTTACAATGGTCGCATGTATTCCAGCCGGAATGCATGCTCTCATTGTAAAATATAGGAATGCAACCAAACAATGTTAGGTCGCATCCTAATTAGTCAGTTGGGACCAGCGACCGAGTGTCAGACGGTCCCATGACCAAGACAATGTCGGGCAAAGGAACCTCCGCCCGACATTGTAATAGGGCCCTTAGTTTTATCACTATTTTCATTTTTTGAAGTGCATCTTTGGGGGTTACTTTTGTTTATTTTAGTAATGTGCTATTGTTATAATGTAGTTAGCATATTTTTTTAGTTAGTAAATGGTTTCTTTTTTTAAGTGAAATTAGTTAATATTATGTTTTTGATTCAAAATTGTTGATATTTCCAGACATTATTATACTTTATTTTGTGTTTCAATAACTTTTAGTGTTTATATGTTTTTCCCAATATGTTTGTTTTCAATATAAGTAATAATAGATAATTTGTAACTGCAATATTTTAATTACCGATATGTATGTTGTTTTAGTTAAGTATAGGAATCCAAATGTATTTTTAACAATACTTCTTTTCCGATATTATTGTACACTGATATTGTCACACTGTTAGGTAGAAACGGGTAAAATTATTATTACGCTTCCTTGATTTTGTAATTTTCCATAATGAAATCGGTGCATAATTATGGTAATTGCCCAATTACGCTACATTGTTTAAAGAAAATTCTGTTCAGGAAGAAATCGTATTGTGAGATACATAGAAACACATGATCGGCACAAACACAAGTGACATCTTTCCCAAGCAAGCAGCGTTCCTCAAAAGATTAAACTTTTACCCGAGTATACCGTTCTGGTGAATATTGAGTGTAGAAATACAAATTAGAATAGGAGTTGCAGCTTTTAATGCAATTAACCAGAAAATCAGATTCAAATTACATTTTGTACTTACATTTTTACCCAAACGAACCACTAGGGTAATTTTTTTTAACACAATACACTTTTCTCCTTTGCATTTTAGCAGTAAGAAAATGCTATTAAGACTGGAAGGCTACAATACATACTGTAGCAACTTTCTTTCCCCGTTATGAAGACTCCTTTGTTCATCCCTTGGTCATTTTGAATTTGGATTTTGGAGGGATTCATCACTCTCATTTTGACTACAGATTCATCCACACCTTTAGATTTGTAACGTTTTGTGAAAAATGTCGGTAAGTTCAAGTCAACACTTTGACAAAAAGTTTGTTGTTTAAAGAAGGGCAGGCACCACTGTTTCATAATTTTTTTTAATGCTTTTTGATTGCTTTGCTGTTGGATGGCCTGAAGTTATGAGTAGAACTTCTTTTTTATTTTTTAAGGTAATAATATTTGCGCAGTTTTGGTATGGTGGAGGTGTGTCTGAACTGGGGTGGCGAAGTGAGCTAAAGAATGATGATGGATTCAACCTAGATCTGTGGCTGGGGGTGAAGCCCTTTGTCCATCATCTCCTTGTGTTGCTTTGTTCACCCTTGTGGTTGGCAGGGTATGCATAGACATGGGCCCCTTGCTAACTTTGTGATATTGTTTGAAGGTTAGTGCACACCCAGGTGTAACAAATAGAAAACTGAATTCTCAATGGTACTCAGAGATTGCGTGCTGCCCTGGTTGGAGGGTTGCCGACCCGAAATATGCTACACTAAGCTAGAGGAAAAACCACTAGTATGCCAGGTGCACAGCTGTGAAAAAGTATTAACAGTTGTCTAGACTGAACATTAGATCAAAAGTTAACAAATAATTAACACCTGGACTGAGAGTCCAAACTTGACTTGACTTGGTGCAAGAAAATGACTCAAAGAAATATTGCGTGAATGACGCAGTTTGTATTTAACATTCATACAAACGATATACATATATTCAAAAAAAAATTCATATGACAAGAAAATATTCAAACAGTTATACTGCATACAATATATATAATATACTGAACATTTAATTATGCCCTGATGCCCAATGCATTTCGGGAGTATGTCCTTTCTTCGGGGGCACTGTTGGGAAAAAAGGGAAACAAATAGACATATTGACCCTTACCGAAACATGGCTGGGTGAAAACTCCTCCCCCGATATCATAGCTGGTCTCCCAAGTGGATATGATATGATCTGGCATAATCGTCCGGACGATGCTCGAGGTGGAGGTGTAGCAATCATTTTCAAAAAGCAGCTAACAGTGGCTAAAGTCCTAGCTGAAACAATAAACTCTGTAGATCTACTTGGAGTAAAAATCACTCTGAATAACTCTTGTTTTATCGTTCTTACTGTCTATTGTCCACCACGATGTACCTCAATATTCAATGACCTTTTTTCTTCCATTGTATCGGATATATGTACACGATACAAGAAAATCTTGGTGACAGGTGACTTCAACGTTCATTGGAACAGGGCAGACAAAGATCTGCCAACACGTCAGCTACAGTCCTCCATGTCCGCATTAGGCCTTGAACAATTAGTGGAAGCCCCAACTCACATAAAGGGCCACACCCTCGATCTAATCTGGACTTCTATTCCCGAGGTGGCCCTCACGAGTATTGTACCATGTATCTGGTCTGACCACCATCTACTCTTGTGTGATGTCCCACAGGATAGCCCTCAGGTCAAACTTCCGTTAAAAACTAAAAAAGTGCATTAATGGAAAAAAGTTGACTCTGCAACCCTAACTGACGCCCTTTCCAATTATGTACAACAGTCAACGAGTCCACATGACAACCCAGATTTAGACTAAAATTACAACACCATAGTGGCGAGTCTTAGACAGTCTATTGACCAGATAGCCCCGGAAAAGACACAGGAAATAAAGGGCACGGAAAAAGGGGCCCCTTGGTTTACCCAGAGATTGAGGGATCAAAAAAGAAAGCTTCGCCACCTCGAGAGATGCTGGAGGAAGTCTAAAGAGGATACAGACCGTGAACTTTATAAAACATCTCTGAAGGTGTACAAACAACTTATTGTATCAACTAAAAAGGACTATTATGAAACTCGCATAAAAAATGCAATAAATGTCCAGAAAGAAACTTTCAAAATTTTAAAAGAATTAAGTAAGAAGGATGAAAAGGTAGATACAGTGATAGATTGTAACACCTTCCAAGGCTACTTCCTTGAGAAAGTGGCAACCATTCTGCTAGATATTAAGAAAGATATCCCTAATATGCCTACTATTTCACTGGCCCCCCAAATTCCTCCGACCACTATCTCTAGATTCCCTAGTATAGATTCTACAACCCTTAGACAGCTCGCCATTTCAACCAAGTCAGGCTCCCCCGCAGACCCCTGCCCCCCTGGAATCTTTCGGGTGGCGCTTCCCATCTTGGAGGACCAGATCCTAGGCCTTTTAAACAACTCACTAGATACAGGCCTATTACCAGCACGCGTCAAACCCTTGATAAAAAAACAGGGGCTGATCCGACCTGCTTGAAAAACTACAGGCCAATATCTCAGCTGCCTTTCCTGTCCAAGATCTTAGAACGGCAATTGCAAAAACAACAAGTGATGGACCGAATGTGGATCAATGTCACACATTCCCCCAGTCAAAAGATCTGGGCCCGAATCCATCGTTTTTTTGCACTCCACACCACCCTGGGTTAGACAATGGCGATATGCAAATCAGCTCTGACCCTGTTGCCCCATGGGAACAGTCCAGTCCGAACTACAAAAGCCATGTCCTTCCCAGAACGGAATCAAGCATCCGAGGACCGGACCGGTTTCGAGGTAACACCTCTCATCAGCCCGGCTAGCTTGACTCCAAGTGGTGTGGAGTGCCTGGGACCCACGTCTGGGCATCCCCAGCGCACTTAGGGCGGCAATTGCAAAAACAAAAAGTGATGGACCGAATGTGGATCAATGTCACACATTCCCCCAGTCAAAAGATCTGGGCCCGAATCCATCGTTTTTTTGCACTCCACACCACCCTGGGTTAGACAATGGCGATATGCAAATCAGCTCTGACCCTGTTGCCCCATGGGAACAGTCCAGTCCGAACTACAAAAGCCATGTCCTTCCCAGAACGGAATCAAGCATCCGAGGACCGGACCGGTTTCGAGGTAACACCTCTCATCAGCCCGGCTAGCTTGACTCCAAGTGGTGTGGAGTGCCTGGGACCCACGTCTGGGCATCCCCAGCGCACTTAGGGCGGCAATTGCAAAAACAACAAGTGATGGACCGAATGTGGATCAATGTCACACATTCCCCCAGTCAAAAGATCTGGGCCCGAATCCATCGTTTTTTTGCACTCCACACCACCCTGGGTTAGACAATGGCGATATGCAAATCAGCTCTGACCCTGTTGCCCCATGGGAACAGTCCAGTCCGAACTACAAAAGCCATGTCCTTCCCAGAACGGAATCAAGCATCCGAGGACCGGACCGGTTTCGAGGTAACACCTCTCATCAGCCCGGCTAGCTTGACTCCAAGTGGTGTGGAGTGCCTGGACTGGACTGTTCCAATGGGGCACAGGGTCAGAGATGATTTGCATATCGCCATTGTCTAACCCAGGGTGGTGTGGAGTGCAAAAAAACGATGGATTTGGGCCCAGATCTTTGGACTGGGGTGAATGTGTGACATTGATCTACATTCTGTCCATCACCTGTTTTGTTTGCAATTGCCGCCATAAGTGCGCTGGGGATGCTCAGACGTGGGTCCCAGGCACTCCACACCACTGGAGTCAAGCTAGCCGGGCTGATGAGAGGTGTTACCTCGAAACCGGTCCGGTCCTCGGATGCTTGATTCCGTTCTGGGAAGGACATGGCTTTTGTAGTTCGGACTGGACTGTTCCCATGGGGCACAGGGTCAGAGATGATTTGCATATCGCCATTGTCTAACCCAGGGTGGTGTGGAGTGCAAAAAAACGATGGATTTGGGCCCAGATCTTTGGACTGGGGTGAATGTGTGACATTGATCTACATTCTGTCCATCACCTGTTTTGTTTGCAATTGCCGCCATAAGTGCGCTGGGGATGCTCAGACGTGGGTCCCAGGCACTCCACACCACTGGAGTCAAGCTAGCCGGGCTGATGAGAGGTGTTACCTCGAAACCGGTCCGGTCCTCGGATGCTTGATTCCGTTCTGGGAAGGACATGGCTTTTGTAGTTCAGACTGGACTGTT
Organism: Lissotriton vulgaris; assembly: GCF_964263255.1. Classification (NCBI taxonomy): domain Eukaryota; kingdom Metazoa; phylum Chordata; class Amphibia; order Caudata; family Salamandridae; genus Lissotriton; species Lissotriton vulgaris. Next base: position 1,535,620,033 of record NC_141685.1, read on the forward strand.
CCCATGGGGCACAGGGTCAGAGATGATTTGCATATCGCCATTGTCTAACCCAGGGTGGTGTGGAGTGCAAAAAAACGATGGATTTGGGCCCAGATCTTTGGACTGGGGTGAATGTGTGACATTGATCTACATTCTGTCCATCACCTGTTTTGTTTGCAATTGCCGCCATAAGTGCGCTGGGGATGCTCAGACGTGGGTCCCAGGCACTCCACACCACTGGAGTCAAGCTAGCCGGGCTGATGAGAGGTGTTACCTCGAAACCGGTCCGGTCCTCGGATGCTTGATTCCGTTCTGGGAAGGACATGGCTTTTGTAGTTCGGACTGGACTGTTCCAATGGGGCACAGGGTCAGAGATGATTTGCATATCGCCATTGTCTAACCCAGGGTGGTGTGGAGTGCAAAAAACGATGGATTTGGGCCCAGATCTTTGGACTGGGGTGAATGTGTGACATTGATCTACATTCTGTCCATCACCTGTTTTGTTTGCAATTGCCGCCCTAAGTGCGCTGGGGATGCTCAGACGTGGGTCCCAGGCACTCCACACCACTTGGAGTCAAGCTAGCCGGGCTGATGAGAGGTGTTACCTCGAAACCGGTCCGGTCCTCGGATGCTTGATTCCGTTCTGGGAAGGACATGGCTTTTGTAGTTCGGACTGGACTGTTCCCATGGGGCACAGGGTCAGAGCTGATTTGCATATCGCCATTGTCTAACCCAGGGTGGTGTGGAGTGCAAAAAAACGATGGATTCGGGCCCAGATCTTTTGACTGGGGGAATGTGTGACATTGATCTACATTCTGTCCATTACCTGTTTTGTTTGCAATTGCCGCCATAAGTGCGCTGGGGATGCTCAGACGTGGGTCCCAGGCACTCCACACCACTGGAGTCAAGCTAGCCGGGCTGATGAGAGGTGTTACCTCGAAACCGGTCCGGTCCTCGGATGCTTGATTCCGTTCTGGGAAGGACATGGCTTTTGTAGTTCAGACTGGACTGTTCCCATGGGGCACAGGGTCAGAGATGATTTGCATATCCCCATTGTCTAACCCAGGGTGGTGTGGAGTGCAAAAAAACGATGGATTTGGGCCCAGATCTTTGGACTGGGGTGAATGTGTGACATTGATCTACATTCTGTCCATCACCTGTTTTGTTTGCAATTGCCGCCATAAGTGCGCTGGGGATGCTCAGACGTGGGTCCCAGGCACTCCACACCACTGGAGTCAAGCTAGCCGGGCTGATGAGAGGTGTTACCTCGAAACCGATCCGGTCCTCGGATGCTTGATTCCGTTCTGGGAAGGACATGGCTTTTGTAGTTCGGACTGGACTGTTCCCATGGGGCACAGGGTCAGAGATGATTTGCATATCGCCATTGTCTAACCCAGGGTGGTGTGGAGTGCAAAAAAACGATGGATTTGGGCCCAGATCTTTGGACTGGGGTGAATGTGTGACATTGATCTACATTCTGTCCATCACCTGTTTTGTTTGCAATTGCCGCCATAAGTGCGCTGGGGATGCTCAGACGTGGGTCCCAGGCACTCCACACCACTGGAGTCAAGCTAGCCGGGCTGATGAGAGGTGTTACCTCGAAACCGGTCCGGTCCTCGGATGCTTGATTCCGTTCTGGGAAGGACATGGCTTTTGTAGTTCGGACTGGACTGTTCCCATGGGGCACAGGGTCAGAGATGATTTGCATATCGCCATTGTCTAACCCAGGGTGGTGTGGAGTGCAAAAAAACGATGGATTTGGGCCCAGATCTTTGGACTGGGGTGAATGTGTGACATTGATCTACATTCTGTCCATCACCTGTTTTGTTTGCAATTGCCGCCATAAGTGCGCTGGGGATGCTCAGACGTGGGTCCCAGGCACTCCACACCACTGGAGTCAAGCTAGCCGGGCTGATGAGAGGTGTTACCTCGAAACCGGTCCGGTCCTCGGATGCTTGATTCCGTTCTGGGAAGGACATGGCTTTTGTAGTTCGGACTGGACTGTTCCCATGGGGCACAGGGTCAGAGATGATTTGCATATCGCCATTGTCTAACCCAGGGTGGTGTGGAGGGCAAAAAAACGATGGATTTGGGCCCAGATCTTTGGACTGGGGTGAATGTGTGACATTGATCTACATTCTGTCCATCACCTGTTTTGTTTGCAATTGCCGCCATAAGTGCGTTGGGATGCTCAGACGTGGGTCCCAGGCACTCCACACCACTGGAGTCAAGCTAGCCGGGCTGATGAGAGGTGTTACCTCGAAACCGGTCCGGTCCTCGGATGCTTGATTCCGTTCTGGGAAGGACATGGCTTTTGTAGTTCGGACTGGACTGTTCCCATGGGGCACAGGGTCAGAGATGATTTGCATATCGCCACTGTCTAACCCAGGGTGGTGTGGAGTGCAAAAAAACGATGGATTTGGGCCCAGATCTTTGGACTGGGGTGAATGTGTGACATTGATCTATATTCTGTCCATCACCTGTTTTGTTTGCAAGATCTTAGAACAGCATGTATTAAAATCACTGTCACCCTTCCTGGAATCATATCATCTACTCCAGGAGTGGCAAGCGGGGTTTCGTGCCCATCATAGCACCGAGTTAGTAATGCTCTCGGGGCTGGATGAGCTTAGATGCATGGCTGACCGTAAAAAACCAAGCGCCCTGATACTTTTAGATCTTTCAGCGGCGTTTGATACTGTCAGCCATGCCTTGCTCCTGGACAGATTGGCTATGTCGGGGATAAAAGACCAGGCCCTCCAATGGCTAAAATCTTTCCTGCTAGGGAGGACTCAGAGGATCCAACTAGCAGATCGTGTCTCTGAGGTGGGTGTTCTGGAGTGTGGAGTCCCGCAAGGGTCTGCACTCTCGCCACTCCTGTTCAACTTATATCTGCAGCCACTGATAGACTCCCTGGTGAACATGGGCTGTAAAGTTTTTAACTACGCCAATGATACTCAGCTGTTGCTGTGTATCGACAATACAACATCGGCTCAGTCCATGGCCCAGAATATACTACGGTTCACAGTGAGCTGGATGACGACAAATCTGCTAAAAATTAATCCAGATAAAACGGAGGTCCTGGTAGTTTCAACTGTCACCTCACCTTGGAATGATTTGTTCTGGCCCCAAGAACTTGGACCGACCCCAAAGCCATGCCCCAGCGTAAAGAGCCTTGGTATTAAGATCGACCAGGAGCTCTCAATGACCAGCCAAGTATCCGCCGTTGTTGGAACTTGCACTAACTTGATTAGGCAGTAGCGAAAGTTAGTCCCCTTACTTTCTACAAATATGCTCCAAACCATTGTTTCGGCAACAATAGTCTCCAGAATTGACTACGGGAAAACATTATATCTAGGTCTGCCAAAAAATCTAATCCACCGCCTGCAGGTCATCTTGAATGATGCAGCACGGTTGATCTTCAGATCATTCATACAGACCCATGCTTCCCCATTATTGCACAGGCTACATTGGCTCCCCATAAAGCAAAGGGTGGAATTTAAAAGCCTGTGCATTACCCATAAGGCAGTTTATGGGCAGGCACCTGCCTATATAAAAGAGAGGCTTGAAGTTTATAATCCCAAGTGAGCTTTAAGATCTTCCAACTCCCAATTGCTGTCATGTCCGCGCTTTAAAATGGCAACCAAAGGCGGGAGATCCTTTTCAGTCCAAGCCCCTCAAATGTGGAATAAGCAACCTGATGCCCTTCGTAAAGAAACTAACCTCCTCCTTTTTAGGAAATCTTTGAAGACACTTTTATTCAGAGACGCCTTTGGATCCCTGTGAGTTAGGCCGATAATCTGTATTCCTGTTCACTTACCTCTTGTTGCTTATCTGTCAGAAGCGCCTTGAGACCTGGCGGTGATTTGGCGCGATATAAAACCCAGATAACGATAACGATAATGAATAAGACAATAATGTGAACCATAATAGAATACTCATGAAGAACGCACATATGCAATGACAAGGGTCCAGTTACAAGTGGTAAAAAGATAGCTGGTGTGATTGTTCATTCAGTCAATAGTGAGAGTAATTGAAATAATAAAGACCTCCCCCATGTGCTTGAAGTAGAGCCTTGTACAACACTGAAAAAAAAGATCATGTGATATAAACTAGACGACAGACCAATGACCTAGCATGAAAAAAGAATCCACTGTGTTATGAAATGCTGAAGAAAAAGTTGAAAAACTCACGAATGTGATGGGCACAGTACAAAGAAACTGTATACAGCTGTACAAATTCTGTGATTACAGAATTAGTTCTCACAATGCTGATGCTGGGGAGTTAAAAAATAATAATGATGTACCAAGAAAATGGGAAACGTGAGTGACGAAAAAGGTGAGGCATGCCCACTTACTAGAAAACTGAGCCAAAATCGTCTGTGGGGAACAACAGTGCAATGCTATGCACATCATTGCTGTAAAAATCGAAAGAATCCTGTGAGCGAAATGTACTCTATGTATTAGAGGAGTCAGCGTGTAAAAAATGCGCCTGAATATTGTTACCTGGAAAGTGACAGAAAAGTAGATCTCCAGCTAATGAAGATGGGACTGGAAAATCCACATAAACAGCTTCACTCTATTTAGTAGGCAAATCTGCAGAATGAAAACACGGAGGTCAGCATAAACTATATTGTGGAAAGGGGCTACCACTCGGTCCCCCCGAACGTATGGTTGGGGGCCCGGATCCCCCCGGGTAACCATTTTGGGCGGGGGGCGTGTCACGGCTGGTATGCCCAAAGCGGCGTAGCCGGGGCGCGCCTTCTTCCCGCCCAGGAGGGGTTGTCCTAGACACCTACACCGATGGCCACGCCCAGGAGGCGTACCAGCAGAGGGTTCACGCCTTCCCGAAGACGGATAAAGAGAGCGGGAATCCGAAGAAGCATCCTCTTGTTCCTGTGCTTGGAAGCTGCACCCACTCGTTGCACGTGAGCCCTCGACGGAACAAGGAGCAATTTTGAGAACTTGTAATTCTTGTGTTTCTCTTTCAGCGACGTCGAGTCTCAGGGTTCAGGACCGTATTGATCGACGTAGATCGGACTCTCGATAATAATGCCTGGCAAGAAGGCAGGAAAGAAGTCCGGAACCGACCAGATGCTTCGCATGCTGGTAAGAGATATGGCGAACATGAAGAAGCAGATGGCTGCGATGAACAATCCGGGTAGACCGAAGAAGGTAATAGGCCCGGCATTGCCGAAAGTTGTCCCCGAGGGTAGGGGGAAGTGGGTTAGGAATAGGGCGGCAGGGGGGGAGGTCCCGGTTCCCGAGGTTCCCCTGGCGACCCCGGCCAGTCCAGTCGAAGCTCCGGTACCAATCCCAGACGCGGGTCAACCGATTCCGGTTGTTGTTACGCCCGCCAACGAGGAGGATATGCCTCCGGAATTAGCCGCTCAGCTGGCCGCATGGCTCGGCAAAAAGCCAGGGGGTGCTACGGCGCCTGAAGACACGGCCGAAGAGGCCAAGTTACTAATGCAGCAGTTACGGCAGTCTAGAGCTGCCGCAAAGGCGAATCTCTCTCTTGTCCCCCCACAGGTGACCGCGGAAAGACCGGCACCAACGTAGAGAAAACGGCGGGAACAACGATTAAGCCGGGTAAGCAGGCATTGCCAATGGCGGGGGAGGGGTCGTTGCCCTCAAGACAGGAGAAGGTGGTTCAACATATACCGTTGGCCACGAAAGAATTGATATGGGCTGATAGGTATGTAAATATGTTTTCCCTGCTAACTGATCATCACGAAATGGAGTATATTAAGACACAGAAAGATTTGTGGCACCCGAGTGTATGGCGAGCAAAAATGGCGGGATTCAGGGTGGATGAGACAATCACAAATTGGGCCAAGGCCTTTGCAATGTTTACTGCAATCATGGGGAAACGTAGACCCGAGGTTCTGTCCGAATTGTCTTGCTATCAAACACGAATACTGGATTTATATGAAACGTATGAGGGCAATGAATGGATGGGGTACGATATGAAGTTCCGTAAGGCCAAAGAGCACGATTCATCTCTGACGTGGGATTGTCTCGACTCAATTTCTTGGCAGAAGCAGCTACTGCCGGGCGCGACAAAGTCGTCCTCGCTAGGTGGTAATGTGTCGGAGCCTCCCCGCTACCAGTCCCCGGTGCCCTTTCGAGCGGGCCCCGGTGGCGACCGCCAAGCAAGGCCTGGTGGGAAGGGGGTAAGAAAGGGGTCTGTTGGAATTTTAACAGGGACAATTGCAGCAGGCCACAAGGGACATGTAGATTCAGACATGCATGTGCGGGGTGCGGGAACTCCTCACACCCCGAGAGTTCTTGCAGATCCAGGAATAGTGGGACAGCAGGTAGCGGAGGGTCCAAACAAGATTGAAGGGGGCCATTTTGTACCGCTACCTACCCCCGTTGATATCATGGCAATGATCCCTTGGCTTAACGAATACCCTGATCATGTCTCCGCCGGGGTGTTGAGGAATGGCTTCCTATATGGCTTCCACATCCCGGCGGGGGATTTTCGTGGGGAGCCACTTTGTAGGAACCAACTGTCGGCTCAGCATATTCCAGTGGTTGTGGAGGGGAAGATTGCAAAAGAGGCTGCCCTTGGCCGGGTTGCCTGCCCATATAGGCGCCAGTAACGGATTTCATCTGTTCCCCGTTAGGAGTGGTTCCCAAGAAGGACCCGGGGGAATTTAGGCTGATCCATAACTTGTCCGCTCCAAGGGGTCTCTCGGTGAACGATGCGATTGACCCGGGAGTTTGTTCGGTGCGGTACGCATCTTTCGATGGTGCCGTCACTATGCTAAATCGCCTGGGGCCCGGGGCGCTGATGGCGAAGTCAGATATCGAGTCGGCATTCCGGTTACTCCCGGTACACCCACAGGATCAGCGTTTGTTAGGCTTTGTGTTCCAAGGACGTTATTACATGGATAGATGTATGCCAATGGGTTGCTCCATCTCTTGTGCTTATTTTGAGAAATTCAGCTGTTTTTTGGAATGGGCATTTATCAGAGCCACTGGCCATAGCCATGTTATGCATTACTTGGATGATTTTTTGTTCTTGGGGGCAGCAGGCGACACAAACTGTGCGCGGGCGCTGCAGGACTTTAGCTCCCTCATGAAGGGATTCGGAGTGCCATTGGCACCAGGTAAGACGGTTGGACCATCCACTTCACTCGAGTTTCTGGGAATTGAGCTCGATTCGGTGGAGGGATGTTTCCGTTTGCCAGTAGGGAAAGTAGCGAAATTCAGGGCTTCCCTCGAACTGTGCCTGAGCAAGGAGAAAGTTACCCTCCATCAGTTACAACAAGCAGTTGGTCAGCTTAACTTTGCCCTAAGAGTAATACCAATGGCCCGCCCCTTTTCCCGCTCTATAGCACAAGCGATGGTTGGTCTCAAGGAAGGACACCACCGCACGAGACTGTCTGCAAGAGGTTCGCCAGGACATGCGCATATGGTTGGCATTTCTGGCGGATTTCAACGGTCGAGTGGTGTGGAACAAACCGCCAGCGTCTTCGGACGAGCTGGGGTTGTGGACCGACTCGGCGGGGAGCGTAGGATTTGGCGCCATCTTTGGTAATCGATGGTCGGCGCAAACATGGCCGGCGTGGTGGCACACCAGCGGTCTCACAGGTAACATTGGGTTCCTCGAGTTATTCCCCATTTTGGTGGCTCTGATGGCATGGCCGGAAGAGTTCAGAGATCGCTCTGTGGTATTTTGGTCCGACAATATGACTGTCGTTGAATGTATAAATAATCAGGCAGCACGCTGCAAGTGGCTATTGAGATTACTTAAGGAAATTGTACTACTTTGCATGAGACTGAATTCAGGGCGAAACATGTGCCGGGTGTACTGAATCAGGCTGCTGATGCACTCTCTCGTTCACACATGCAGGCTTTCAGGGGGTACCTACCTTCCACGGACCTAACGGCGGCACCATTTCCCGAAGCACTCTGGTTACTCGGTGCCCCGGATTACAAGACCTCGTGGCAGCAAGCTTAGCCCCCAGGACGAGGAAGGCATATGAAGGAGCGTTTTGTTCCTATTGTGCATTTTTGGGTCCGGCAGGGGAGGACACATGGGGTCGGGAGGATTGCTTCCTAAGGTTTCTAGTAGCATTACACAGGGAAGGCCGATCTGTAGCGACGGCCAATAGGCACCGGGCCGCCATTTCATTCATGGCGCAGGCACATGGTATCAAGGACCCGACATCGTCCTTTGTTGTAAGGAAAGCCCTGCGTGGGTGGCAACGCATGGAAGGTCGTTCAGTAGACGAGAGGCGCCCGATTGGGTTAGAAAGGTTGTCCCTGCTCATGTCGGCTCTACCTAGGACATGTTCCTCCCATTTCGAGACAGTTCTGTTCCAGGCCGCTTTCGCATTAGCATTCCATGGGGCTATGCGGGTGAGCGAACTGGTTGCAAAGAATAAGAAAGATGTAGGGGGAGGCCTGTGTCGGGATCACATCCTGATTAGGGGTGATTCAATGGTAGTCACAATAGCCAAATCCAAGACTGATCAGAGGGCTATGGGTGACAGTATTGTTGTCCGGCGTATGCGAGGGTCCCCCATGTGTCCGGTAAGGTGCGTTGAAGAATATTTGGCACGAAGGGCGGATACATGGGCGGGGAGCCTGCTGAGACACATTGATGCCACCCCACTGACGAGGTTTCAGTTTCAGAGGGTGTTAGCACTGGCAATCGCAGCAGCGGGCATGGACCCGTGCGATTTTGGGACCCACTCCTTTAGGATTGGGGCTGCTACGGAGGCTACAGCCAGGGCTCAGAGTACTGAAGAGGTGAAACAGTTAGGACGATGGTCCTCGAATTGTTTTAAAAGATACGTGCGATTGCACATGTTGTGAAGTCAAGTTACATGCACTCACGCTTCTTGTCTTCTGTTTGATTTACAGTTTCGCGAGCATACTATGCGGGGCGGAGCTTTCAGTCGACCAGGCACCAGGGGACCAGCGGTCAGAGATCACCGGCTGAGGAGAGAGTGGTGTGGGTCGTGGGCCACTCATACGTGAGGCGGGCCGGGGACGCAGCTGGGGAATACGGGTGCAGAGTGACCTTCCACGGAAGGGGCAGGCTCTGTATTGACCAGTTTGAATCTTTTTTCGAGGAACTCTTAGGGCGGCAGAGGTCACCGCCATCTGTAATCATAGTACACCTGGGGGGGCAATGACATGGTGACACTCGGGAGACGAGTACTACTCGAGCGAGTTTTGTCTACTGTTAGTTGGCTTGCGAGAAGGATCCCAGGGTGCACGATAGCATGGTCCCACATGATTCCCAGGAAGGTATGGCGGGGGGGCCTCTCGGTGTCAGCTCTGAACCATTCGGTTAAAAAGGTCAACAACAAACTTGGTAGGTTGTTTCGCTCAGCGCAGCTGCACAGTATTCCGCATGGATGCATTCGGGGGGATCACATGTATCTAGAGGATGGGGTTCACTTGTCCCGGGAGGGGAATGTTTTACTCATAGGAGACTTCATAGCTTGGCTAAGGGGTTTGAAGAAGCATGACCTTTAGGAGGAGTGTGGGGGGGCCGGATAGCCGGTCAACTATCCGGCCTGTGGCGGTAAGGTCATGATCGGTGAGCAGTAATTTCAAGGTCCCTAGAGAGGGGCGCCACCCAATATGGATGGGAGCGGCCGGGGGGAGGTGGCCATTGGCCACTCCCACGGGGAGGCGGCACCCACTAAGTATGGGTCGCCTAGGGGAAGACGGCCATAGGCCCCTTCCAGGGGAGGAGGGGGCTATATGCACCTCCTACGAATTTCCTGGGGCCCGGATATCCGCGACGGCGGATGTGATAGACAGTGTGGGGTGGGAGGGGGAGTCCACGCTGCCTTCTTACGGTCACCTCACACGGGTCCTCGGACGACCTCTAAGATGGCGTCGAGTTAAATGGGGGGCCCCGCACGACAAGGGAAATTGGAGTTGGCACAGAGGGTACAGTCCTCGGTGCGGCCGCCACTCACACCGTGAGGGAGAGAGTTTTGGTAGTAGGGATCTGACACCGGTTGCGACCTTGCCGTTGGCCCGTAATGCTAGGATGTACAATTTTAATTTAGAAAGTATGCATTGGCAGGATGTTAGACTCGGCTAGGAAAACCTTTGTACTAGAGATTTGTTAAGGTTAGCCAATAAACATGTCTTCATCGAAATGTAATAAATGAAAATTGTACATGATATGAAACGTTTATTTTAATATTTTAATTTTGTTTCATATTTTAATAAATACGGCCGGGAGGGTGACTCCCTCCCGCCTTCCAAAAGTTCAGAACTGCGTCCGTCTTCCCATCCTTGGGGATTTGTGTTGGGAGGGGGTAACAGGCATCCCGGCCATATGGAAAGGGGCGACCACTCGGTCCCCCCGAACGTATGGTTGGGGGCCCGGATCCCCCCGGGAAACCATTTTGGGCGGGGGCGTGTCACGGCTGGTATGCCCGAAGCGGCATAGCCGGGGCGCGCCTTCTTCCCGCCCAGGAGGGGTTGTCCTAGACACCTACACCGATGGCCACGCCCAGGAGGCGTACCAGCAGAGAGTTCACGCCCTCCCGAAGACGGATAAAGAGAGCGGGAATCCGAAGAAGCATCCTCTTGTTCCTGTGCTTGGAAGCTGCACCCACTCGTTGCACGTGAGCCCTCGACGGAACAAGGAGCAATTTTGACCCACCCACCAGCCCCTTATAGCAATGCTAGTACTGCAATAAAGTAATTCTCTTCTTGATAACATCTTCTCCCCTTTGTTTAGCAGGATATGAAGGTCCAGTTTAGTGGTATGATGAATGTCTGAATGTACTGTTTTTTCGTAGCATTGACAAATATTGCAATTAAACAGCATAATATTCTCCTTCATAGGTAATCAAATGTCGTATTTATTTTTTGGTCGGGCGGTAAGGTCATGATCGGTGAGCAGTAATTTCAAGGTCCCTAGAGAGGGGCGCCACCCAATATGGATGGGAGCGCCCGGGGGGAGGTGGCCATTGGCCCCTCCCACGGGGAGGCGGCACCCACTAAGTATGGGTCGCCTAGGGGAAGACGGCCATAGGCCCCTTCCAGGGGAGGAGGGGGCTATATGCACCTCTTACGAATTTCCTGGGGCCCGGATATCCACTACGGCGGATGTGATAGACAGTGTGGGGTGGGAGGGGGAGTCCACGCTGCCTTCTTACGGTCACCTCACACGGGTCCTCGGACGACCTCTAAGATGGCGTCGAGTTAAATGGGGGGCCCCGCACGACAAGGGAAATTGGAGTTGGCACAGAGGGTACAGTCCTCGGTGCTGCCTCCACTCACACCGTGAGGGCGAGAGTTTTGGTAGTAGGGATCTGACACCGGTTGCGACCTTGCCGTTGGCCCGTAATGCTAGGATGTACAATTTTTGTTTCATATTTTAATAAATACGGCCGGGAGGGTGACTCCCTCCTGCCTTTCAAAAGTTCAGAACTGCGTCCGTCTTCCCATCCTTGGGGATTTGTGTTGGGAGGGGGTAACAGGCATCCCGGCCATATGAGAATGCGTGGAAAATATTCTCGAATGAAAGAAAACGCTGATATTAGAAAGCCTGTAAACTGACCTTGCGAGATCTGACACACTGGTGCAAAACGCCGCTGCCATTCGAAAAGCGAGGGTGTGATACTGGCTTGTGCGTGCTGGGAAAAAATGACCGAGACCGACAGCGAAAGGGGACTAGGATCGCCGCCATCTTGGCGTGTATATTAAAAGCAAACTGTGAAAGTGGACAGCTATGGCGGTGTATGTAAAAGAAGTGTACTGAGTACAAAAAATGGCGGCAGTTAGAAAATATGTAAGAAATGGAGTGCAAAAATGGAAAAGGTGTATGCTGACCAATATTCACTAAGAGAATTCTGTAATGTGTGCTAGGAGTCACTGAAAGGGTTGATTAAAAAACTGCACTATGTGAGAAGAAAAGTCATTGAAAACAAAGAAAAGCAGGAATAAAATTTGCAGATCTAATAACACCCGTGAAATAGAAAAATTCTACTTGAAGTGATCAAAACTAACATAATAAGAAAGCCAGAGAGAAAGTATTGGCTAGAGTGAACATCGCACGTACAAGAAACTGAGCAAACAGCCTGTAAACATCGAACTGTAAAGATAACAATATCTCTAGAGGAAACATAAGAGTTCAATCCTGTCGTTGATCCCCCCGGGGTTAATGTCTGCAGGTGCTTAATCCACCATGCTTCTCTTTGTGACAGACGTTTGTTATTGTCCTGACCAACTTTGACTGCTACTATTTCTAGTATAGTGAATCGCAATTGGGCATTTGTGTGATGTGATTCTGTCCAATGTGTTGTTAAGTAAGTTTTAGTGCTTTGGTTGCGAATGGTGCTCTTGTGTTCCGTTATCCTTACTTTGACTTTGCGTGAAGTTTTCCCTATGTAAAGTAAACCACAGGGACATTTGATCGTGTAAATCACGTGAATGGAATTGCAATCTCCATTGTGTTTTAAAGGAATCTTTTTTCCAGATTGTGGATGTGGAATCTCGTTGCCTTCAATGACGTTGTTGCAGTGTACACAATTATGACATTTGCGCATGCCTCGGTATGCCTGTGGTTAGGTAGCTGGCGTAGCCAGAATTTCTTTCAAATTTTTGCTGCGTGTATTTGCAAACAGTGGTGGGTCCCTGAAGAGTCCCTTAAAATCTGGCTCTTGTTTGAGTAGTTCCCATCTTGATTGGATGATGTTTTTGATGACATTGTATCTTGTTGAAAACTTGCTCACAAAAACTTCTCTGGACTTTTCACTTCTCATTTTGGTTGCCAACAGGTTATTCCTATGTTGTAGCTCAGTCTTAGTACTGGCCGCCGTTAATACACACTGGGGGTAACCACACTGTTTGAATTTTTGTGTCTGATCATCCAGTTTCTCTACTAGTTTGTTTGAATCAGAAGTAATTCGCTTGATTCGAAGCATTTGTGAGTATGGTAGATTTTGTAGTAGTTTAGGAGGATGAAAACTAGAAAACAGCAAAAAATTGTTCTTTTCTGTAGGTTTGGTGTACACAGAAGTATCAAAACACAGGTTGCCTTTGTGTATCAACACGTCTAAAAAAGGAATGCTCTCACTGCTCAATGTGTGTGTGAATTTGATCCTTTCATGTTTGTTGTTTAGTTCACTGATGAGTGTTTCCAACATTTCACTGGTCTCCTTCCAGATTAAAAAAATGTCGTCGATGTACCTGACGTAGAATATTAGAGTGCGACTCCACCGTTCTTCTCTGAATATGTGCTCATTTTCAAAATGATATAAAACAAGAAGGACCCGGTCACTGTTTTGATCTGCCTGTACTTTATTTTAAGCAGAATCACACCCTAAGGTAGTTAATCCTTGGATGTTTTTACTTAATTTTTTCAAATAGTTACAAATTTCAACACTTTTTTTGAGGAAATTTTTAACAACGTCTGAGGTTTGTTCGTTGATGGTGAGAATGTTTCTTGTAATGATTGTAGTCGGTTGAGAAAATGGGTAGTGCCTTTGATGTAGCTTTGCCAGGACTGTACAATTTTTTGCAAAAAGTGATCAACTAGACGTCCAGCAGGTGCAAAGATAGAATCGCACCCGGAAACAATGGGACAAAAAGAATTTGTACAGCTGTGTACAGTTTCTTTGTACTGTGCCCATCACATTTGTGAGTTTTTCCACTTTTTCTTCAGCATTTCGTAACACAGTGGATTCTTTTTTTATGCTAGGTCTTTGGTCTGTCTTCTAGTTTATATCACATGATCAGTTTTTTCAGTGTTGTACAAGGTTCTACTTCAAGCACATGGTGGAGGTCTTTATTATTTCAATTACTCTCACTATTGACTGAGTGAACAATCACACCAGCTATCTTTTTACCACTTGTAACTGGACCCTTGTCATTGCATATGTGCGTTCTTCATGAGTATTCTATTATGGTTCACATTATTGTCTTATTGTCTATTTGTTTCCCTTTTTTCCCAACAGTGCCCCCGAAGAAGGGATATACTCCAGAAATGCATTGGGCATCGGGGCATATTAAAATGTTCAGTATATTATATTTATTGTATGCAGTATAACTGTTTGAATATTTTCTTGTCATATGAATTTTTTTTGAATATATGTATATCGTTTGTATGAATGTCAAATACAAACTGCGTCATTCACACAATATTTCTTTGAGTCATTTTCTTGCACCAAATCAAGTCAAGTTTGGACTCTCAGTCCAGGTGTTAATTATTTGTTAACTTCTGATCTAATGTTCAGTCTAGACAACTGTTAACACTTTATCACAGCTGTGCACCTGGCATACTAGTGTTTTTTCCTCTAGCTTAGTGTAACCCCTTGCTAACTTTGCCATTTTAATCAAGCTGGCCTGGCTGATGAGGGGTGTTACCCCAAAACCAGTCCCAGAATGCTTGTTTCTGGTCCAGGGAAGATATGGCTTGGCAGTACCGGCTGGACTGTTCCCATGAGGCACAGGGTCAAGACTGATTTGTATATAGCTGTGTCTGAACTTGGGTGGTGAAGTTAGCTAAAGAACGATGAAGGATTCAACCTAGTTCTGTGGCTGGGGTTGAGTGTCTGAAAAAGTTTCAGCGCTCCGTCCATCATCTCCTTGTGTTTGTTTTGTTCACCCTAAGTTGGCAGGGTATGCCTAAACATGGGTCCCTTGCTCACTTTGCCACTGGATTCAAGCTGGCCTGGCTGATGAGGCTGTTGCCCCAAAGCCAGTCCCATAATGCTTGTTTCCAGTTCAGGAAAGACGTGGCTTGGCAGTTCCGGCTGGACTGGTCCCATGAGGCACAGGGTCAAGACTGATTTGCATGTAGCTGAGTCTGAACTGGGGTGGCGATGATGGATTTAACCCTGATCTGTGACTAGGGGTGACTGTCTAAAAAGTTTCAGAACTCCGTCCCTCATCTCCTTGTGTTTGATTTGGACCGGTGTAATAAACACATTTACTCAGTTGCCTTGTACTTCTTTTTATTTTCTATAGACTTGTTAAATATTTTACATTTATTTTTTTATAATGCCTCGTTTGCTGGTTTTGCAGTAGTGCTCCTTTTTCTAAAGCCAGTGAGTGTGTGTGTGCACAGGACATTTAGTCTTTGTTTTCCATGCCTCCTCTTCTTGCTTGCTGTTAGACCTGACATCTTTGGCTTGACATTTCCTCAGACTTTTTACCTTCAATCCACTATTTTTGCTGAACCCGTTTGTTTTGCTTAGTAGTTTGTGCGTTTTACCCCTTCTAACCAGTGGTAAAGTGCTTTTGCTCTCCACATCAAACAGGGTTTAAACTGATATACACCCCCTTGCCAAATTTAATTCACTTGTATGTCCCTAGTATATGATACTTCATGTACCAAGGAAAGTAAATTCAAGGTTCCTAGTGGACTGCAGCACACCCTGTGCTACCCACTAAAGTAGCACTGTAAAACATGTTGCAGGCCTGCCACTGCATCCTGTAGTGCAGTTGTAAACTGCCTTTTTGACCTTGCAAAATAAATCTATTTCCATGACTAAACCTTAATTTTGAATATTTATAAATCACCTCAGATAGGCCCGAACAACTCTCCAAGGGTGTATGGTATTTGAAAAGTAGGACATGTGTACTTAAGTTTTACATGTCCTGACAATAAAAAACTCCTAAAGTCGAGGCTATCACTCTCAAAAATTTACAATATGTTACCTTATTACACTTAATAAGTTATACCTTCAGTATAGATACAGATAACAAAATAGTTTTTTCACTCATTTCAATTGTAATTTAAAATCCTCTTAATGGTAAAGTTGGATTTTATGTTAGTATTTTGTAAATGCTACTTTTAGAAAGTTAACTCAAGGAGATGATGGACGGAGCACTGAAACTTTTCAGACACTCACCCAGTCACAGTTCAGGGTTGAATCTATCATCATTCTTTAGCTCACTTCACCACCTCAGTTCGGACCCATTACTTACAAATCAGTCTTGACCCTGTGCCTCATTGGGAACAGTTCAGCCCAAACTGCCAAGCCAGGTCTTCCCTGAACCGGAAACAAGCATCCTGGGACCGGTTTCTGGGTAACCCCCTACATCAGCCAGGCAAGCTTGAATCCAGTGGCAAAGTGAGCAAAGGACCCAGGTCTGGGCATACCCTGCCAACGTAGGGCAAACAAAGCAAATAAAAGGAGATGATGGACGGAGCACAGAAACTTTTCATTACAGGATGGCTGAGGAGGTGTTGTGCCCTGCTCTAATGATACTTCAAAGGAACCTACTTGAGGCACACACATAGGTGTCTGACCCCCAGACCTGCCCTTGCCTTTGTCACAATAGACATTTCAGAGCCAAACCCTGGGAAAGAGGAAGAAATGACCTGAAATAGTTTGGGTTAGGTATAGACTGCCCCACACACAAACATTGGCACTAGATATACATGTG
This sequence comes from Lissotriton vulgaris, assembly GCF_964263255.1. Lineage (NCBI taxonomy): Eukaryota > Metazoa > Chordata > Amphibia > Caudata > Salamandridae > Lissotriton > Lissotriton vulgaris. The sequence goes on from NC_141685.1 coordinate 1,535,636,397, forward strand.
GAACCTTCAGAACCTCCAATCAGTCCACTTCTGGACCTGTCAAAGATTCAAAAGAAGTAAGACTTGACCTGCTTACCTTTTGCCCATTTTCAGAAGTAAAAAAGACTTATTTGGCTGACCTCCTGTTTGAGCTACAAGAACAAAACAAGCTTTCAGAAGCCTTCCCTGCAACTGCCCAGTTCACCAGCACCACCTGTATGTGCCTGAGATCTGCTGCTGTCCTTTGCTGGAGTGAGTCTTAATCCACAAGAGGTCCCCCTGAGGTCCTGTATCCTTGACTAGCATCAGAGTGTACTCTCCTGCTTCAAATCTATAAAATCTTCACTCCAGGTGAAAATCAAGAAGTTTGGGGTTCATTGTAACTGAGAGAGGCCTCTTCACAACAGCAACGTTTACCGCCTCCCCCTCCAACGAGAAGTGCTGTCAGCAGTGGCGGATCGCCAAGGGAGTGCTGCGGGGTGGTGAGGTGGTGCTTTAGTAGAATCCGACACACAATGGACAAGAGTATGGTAAGTAATTAAATAAAAAAAAAACAATTTACCTTGTGCGCTCTGAATCTCCAACTCGGCGATGCAGCGCATGCAAGGTACATTTTTTAAAATTATTTAATTACTTACCTTACTCCTGTCAGTCATATATCAGACTCTACTACCCCCACACCATGCCCCTCCCCCACCCCACCGCCCCTCAGCACTCCCTCAGCAAGCTGCCACTGGCCATCAGCGACCCGCTCTTCGTGCTAAACAGTGACTGTCCGAATTTCCCTCCAATGTGAAGCTCCAATGCTGACTGCTCTTTGTGCAAACATTGATTTCCTCAAAGCACCTGTCAACATGAATCTCTAGCTGAGGTCCCTAGCATGGACATGCACTCTGAAAAGGTTAACTTTTCCACTGGATGAATCTGATCCCTGTACCTTATTTATTTATTTTATTTTTTATTTAAAGAGTTTTATATAGGGCGAACGTGACCCTTGGGTATCAGAGCGCTTCACAATTATATGAGGTAGGTTAGAGATACATTTTGTATAGCAGAACGTTTCACAATGATATGAGGTAGGTTAGGTATACAGCTATACCGTATTAGCATAAATATATAGAGTGACTTAAGGTAGATTTAGGATGCAACTTGATATCAGAAAAACATATACCTATATAATTCCTGTATATGTCTATCTTCAAGGTTACAATACAAGTTATTGGAACTGATTACTGTACAAAGTGTACTGGTACTTTTAACACAAATAGTTCCAAAGTGTCTTTTTCCTTGCATTCTATATCCATGAGTCTGGAGTAATATAGTACCGTGAAAGGTTATCCCCAGTATAACTGGTGACTTTATCTTTACTTACATTGTTGTTCTGTTTTGGAAACATCTAAATCACAGTGCTAGTGATGAACTGTCTTTCCTATGGAATGAAATTACTCATAGGAAGATCTTAGCTTCCCTCTTGAATGTTGCCGTCTTTGGAATTTTCCTATTGTTTGGAGATAGTGAGTTCCAGATTTTGGGAGCTGCTCCGGAGAACGCTCTATCATAAGTTTTCTTCTTCCGGAAGATGGGTGGTCTCAACAACAGGTCCTTGGCACTCCTGGCTGGTCAGCTTCCTCCTGATAGCTCAATTTTCTGGGCCAAGTATCTTGGTGTTTTGTAGCGGAGCGCTTTGTGGGTAATACATGCCATTTTGAATAGAATTCTGTCTTTGTATGGTAGCCAGTTTAACGCTTTCTGATGTGGAGAGATATGGTTGAATTTCCTCGATCTGGTGCTAAGTCTTGCAGCCGCATTGAGACATGCTTTTAGTGGTGCTGTGGAGATTTTTGATAGACCTGCTAAAGTTGTACATCCATATTCAATCCTTGATATAACTAAGGATTGAGCTGCCAATTTGAGGTCCGCCGTAGAAATGAAATGTTTCACTTTTCTAATGTAGTTCAAATGAAATTGGGCACTTTTTGCCATTGATTTGATGTGAGCTTTCATGTCTAGATTCTTATCCAGCGTGATTCCTAGTGATTTCGCTGAGTCCACTAGAGAAGGGGTGTAGTTTAGTGCTGTGATCAGTTTGGCCAATTCCTTCACTTCTGTGTGGTTCTTTGGTGGTGAAATTAATAGAAATTACGTTTTTTGTGTATTTAGCTTCAGATGATTGCTAGTTAACCAGTATAATGATACTTTTAAGGCCACATTCATTAACTTGCTGTCTTCCAGAGACGCAATCTTAATGTACATCTGCGTGTCGTCCGTGTAGATGCGATAGGATATCTTTGCGTCTCAGAGAATTTCTGTAAGGGGTTCGACATACAGGTTGAAAAGTGATGGATATAGTGCAGATCCTTGTGGGACTCCAATTGAATTAGGGCATGATGGGGATAGCGCCTGGTTGACCAGGAATCTTTGCGTTCTATTCTTTACCCATTTTGGTCAGTCTGATCTTGTGGCCCGACCCAGTCCAATGTGACCAGATAGCCGCAAGTTGCACTTTGTGCTTTCTGGAGCATAAATAGTGATTTAACGCTATAACTTAACTATAGATCATGACCTTTTTGTGAAATGTGTGGTTCCTGCAAAATGTATTTATATTGTTTTCCTTTTTCTTTTTTTTTAGGTCCTCATATGAGACAACCCAAAAAAAGGTATTTGGTTAGGGTGCGTTTAGGATCTGAAAAACAAAGCATTTACTCACATCCTGCCAGATGTTCACTGTCCCTGATGCACCTACCTTAGAACTTTAAATAGGAGGCAGCGCGGTTACCCCCACTTGCCTCCCCTTGGATTAGAGTGTCTTAATCCTTGGACCATCTAATCCTCTTTTGCCTTATTGGGTTTGACTTGTATAGTACAAGGGGTTCCCGTGTGCTGATTCTCTTCTCCGAGCCATTTACACAATCTAGCCCACCAAATCTTCTAGCTGCCTTGAACAAGGCTGCACAAGAGGGCGGACTACTAGAGGTTCAATTAATACATATTTCCCTACGGGCAATGATGAACAAAATTAATAGCAACTGCTCAAGTCGTTTTCTGTTCTTCCCAATAAAACCAACATTATCCAAGATCCAGAAAATAATCAGAGATAGGCTTACCTCTATTTCCTTTTAAGGATAACCGTTAATGTTTTACTCACATCTAGCCAATACGTATGTACTCCAGAGCATTACCAGAATATATGTACCCATATCTTTTTTTTCCAATCCGCATGTCGGGCATCACCTTATCTCCCCTCCTATTATGGACAACTTCTTGGGGGACCAGTTTACCCTATGTAAAGTAAATAGATGATTCTTTCTTGATGGAGCATATTTGACAAATGAACAAAATGCATTCTTAGATACTTGCAAAATAGTTGTTAAGTCAACGTTTGGTAGGGCATCTTTTAACTTTAACTCCCGTGGCGTGTTGTGAGAATCTTCCTCCTGGACTAAGATCCAATACCATTTAGCAGTCTCTTTTTTCTGTGAAGGGGTCACCACATAGTGCTGATTCCCAATTGTTTGAGGCTCCTACGGATGCTTTACTTTGAGCCCAGCTTGTTAGTTGCAGTTATTAAATCTAGACAGTTGATTGTTAGTTTTCTTCGATAGATAGTCCCAAGCAATTCGGTTCTGCTCATCCATTAATTGGTCCCATTTTTCGATTTCGGCATCCATAAGTGGTGTAGACAATGAGTCTTTTAGATATAAAGATGTCCCAGGTGATTTCCAGATTGGACTGGCTGACTGTAGTAGGGTAAGTTCAATATTCTCCTGACTTGAATCCAAATCCTTCCCGTCATACTCACGACCTTCAGATGGATTTTTTTATTTATTTGGGATGCCCATACCTGAACAGAAAGTAACTGCCTTTTTCAGCAAGGTTGTTAATTAGTGCTCCATAACATGCTGGATCCTATTGAGTGTGTTTAGTTAATGGTGATCTAAGGTTTTTTAACTGAAAAGCCCAACAATATAGCTTGAATTCAGGTAAGGCAAGCCCAACCTCTATCTTTTTTTAGGAGCTTTTTCAAGGCGATTCTTGGATTCTTACTGGCCCAGATACAACTTGTCATGTCACCTTGTAGTTTCAAAGACCTCTTTGACTCAAAATGCAGTGGTCGGGCATTAAATATAAAGGTGAATTTTGGGAGAATCATCATCTTTATCAGGTTGACCCTGCCAATGATTGATAAAGGTAGGGAAGACCATGTTTGCAAGAGCCTCTTGCTTTCTTTCATGAGCTTCAGAAAATGAATCTGGGCCATTTCTTTAAAAGTTTTAACCACCTGAACTCCTTGATAACTTATCTCTCTTCTCATGGTTTTCTCAGGGTGGCACCAAGTTGTACATTCCAACCCAATATCTCTGAGGGGAACATGAGCTCTCGTCTCTCTAGCGCTCTGTTCTTCTAAACCTGGACTTCGCCAGCAATATTTGCACTAAGGGGTATGGTGCATAGAGCTTTGGTACTCCGGAGTATTATGAACCCGAGACAACCACATACCTGCGTCATTTTTTTTGTTTACTGGGCTGAGCTGTTTTTTCCATCTGCTTTCTCTCCCGTAGCAGTGGGTGTGGTTGACCTGGCAGTTGTGGCAGGAGACGCCACGGATGAGCGATTTTTGTGTGATTAGCGACTTTAGCTTCTGCTGATGGGGCACATTTTTCCTCCTCTTCCTGGAGAGCTGCTCCTTTACCCGGTGAGGGGGTCTCTACATCCTGGTGTGCTCAGTTTGCTATGTGGGCCTTTGTGCTTGCACAGCTCTTAACTGACATGACCCAGACTTTTACCGTGAGCTATTTCCTCCCCCTGTGGTATCGGCGGGGGGTTGTTGGAAACACTGACACCAGAGGCACCTCACAGAGCTTGGCCACCCATGCATGGGGTCCCTCAGTTTCTGGCCATCCTCCAGCTCAGCCAGGGCCAAAGGGCAGTTGCAAGAATCTCTGCGTGGGTAAAACCAGCAGAGTCTGTACATGCATGCAGCCACAACAACTTCCTGCACAAATATCATTAGATGTGCTGAAGCCTGGCTTGCCTTGGCACATACCTGGAAAAGAGCAAATGTCACCATGGAAACAGGAACTCATCGCTAAATTATTGCAGAGGAAGAAATTAGAGGACAAGCAGCTAGCAACACCTGCGGAGCCAAGGGCACAATGAACTAACAGGTACACATTGTGAAGCCAATGTATAGATGTTGCTGAAATTATTTTTGTGCAAAAAGTGTCCCCACCAGCTATCTCCCCATTACTCCAGGCCCCCCCGCACCCTGTTAGTGGCAGCTCATAAAGATTCCACTCCCAAACAAACCCATAAGAAAAAAGAGGCGCTAATATTCCAGCCTCAACGGGGGGCTCTAGGGTTAAAATTACACCTTCACTAAGATCTTTTTTCAAGGTTAGTGGGAGTGTAAACCTACCTGCTACTGTTACAGGGATACTAGATCCCCCAGGTGGCACTAGGCATCAAGCTTTGGAGATGGATTATTCACCCCTCAAATCTGCAACTCCCATTTGGAATGAGAACGAACTCTTATCATCTGCGCCCTTATCAGTTGAAGGGGCACCTACGCAAATCCCAAGGTAGGAGAGTATCGGGGAATTACTGCAATCATTATCTGAGGAAATTAAAAATAAATTTGCAATGTCAGAAGCAAATCAAGCCAAAATTTGTGGTGCCTGTGAGATTCTTGAAAAAAAACTCACTGATTTGACTGATAGGATTAGGAACCTTGAAACTTCCTTGGAGGATATGATAAGGGCAGTGGCTGATAATTGCAAGGAGATCCAACACTGTAAGGAAAAGGAGAAAGCCCTCCAAGAGAAAATTGAAATGTTAGAGAACAACTATAGCATTAAAAGGTGGGTCATACACTAGAGATGGTTCGTCTTTCCAAATTCGCTCGGACGTAGCAAAAGAAACCCAAACACATCAGTGGGAGCTTGGCAGGCACATACAGGAACTTAAATCTCTACCGCTCAGATTATATTCCCTGCCACATTAAAAAAATAATGTGGAATTATAAAATGCATACTTTTAAAGATCCAGAGGAAGTGGAAAGCTTTGCCAAACAGATCAAATCATAACTAGGCAAAGTCCACACACATATTTAAGTTACATAAGTTTGGAGAGACGAGGGTATCGGGGCAGTTTCTAAGCCCATTTTGGTCGAATGGAGGGTTCCCCTGGGAAGGGGGTGGGGGTTTGTAAGATCAGCGTAAGGAAGCTTCACATATATTATGTAAATAGCACGCGGGGATGGGAGCGTTGGGAATAAAAAACAAAAAAATATAAGGTCCTCATATGCGAACATTTAAGATACAATAGTGAAACACAGGAAGCATGCACTGTAAATAAATGGCTAACCTAGATAATAAACACATCCTGAGGATATTAAGCTGGAACACAAACAGGTTGAGAGTAGCAGATAGGCAAAGGCAAATTCTCCAATTTCTTAGACAATCTAAGAGTGATATAATAATGTTGCAAGATACACACCTGCGACAAAAAGAATGTGAGTCAATACTCAAGTGACATAAGTTGATTCAGCAGTTTGCATGCACTAATCAGAAATGTAACTTTAAACGGATTGCAGTTCTGGTCAAGAATTCAGGCAAAAATAATAAAATTAGTCTGAGATCCTAAAGGTAGAAGGGTTATTGTTATAGTTAGGTGGGGGGATTTTAATACTTTACTAGACCTCAAATTGGATAAATCCACCCCTAGAATGACAGTTAACACCCCGAAAATGCGATCTTTTATTCAGAATATCATGAAGAATCCTGGGTTAATAGATCCCTGGAGGCAGAAAGCTGCCAGAAAGAAAGAATTTACACATCAAAATTAGAAATATGGGCATGTATCTCGGATTGACTCAAGATTAAGTAACAAGGATAAGGCAGCTTTTAATCATTCCGCCTATCTATTAGACCACTCAGCGGTTAGTCTTGAGCTACTCCTTGAACTTGAGGTGCCTGAAGTTAGATGGACAATGGATAGATCCCTCTTAGGAGAACAGGAGATGCAAAAAAATCCGAAACAAGACAACCAAGAATATTTTGAACTAAATGCTTGCGCTTCCTCCCTACAGGTTATGTGGGATGCATACAAAGCTTATATTAGAAGGAGAATAATCAGTTATGCCCCACACAGGAAGAAAGAAAATGACATCAATATTGAGGAGATAGAGAAGAAAATAATCTCCAGGCAAAAAGATCTCTATGTCGCAGGCAATTTAGCAGCACTCAACAAGATACAAGCACAAATTGATGAGAGGAAAAAAGATCTACTGGAGCATCTGGAAGGCATAGTAAAAAAAAAAATGGTTCTCTAGTAAGATTGCTCATTTCGAGTATGGTGAGGGATGTGACAAGTTTTTGTCATGGAAAACCCAGGAAGACTTAGTAAGGAATTCAATAAAAGAGGTAATCTTGGAGGTGTCGGGTGTAAGTTGCTACGTTGACAAAGACATTGGGGGCGCTTTCATCGACTTCTTCCAAAATGTATATAAGGAAGAGACATAATCGTCTGATGATCAGCCATCCACCTGGTTCTTAAATGACCCTTTACAAAAACTCTCACAGGATAAGAAAACCCTACTTAATAATCAATTAACACCTGAAGAGGTATCCTTAGCAATACAAAATCAGAAAATTGGGAAAGCCCCCGGACCTGATGGAATCCCCAGTGAGGTATATAAGGTCCTGACAGATGAAATAATTCCCTTATTAACTTCATTACTCAACTCAGTATTTTTTAATGAAGAAGGAGATTATTGTCTTCCCTATCTCCTCAATATTTTTGTCATTTTCTTTCTTCCTGTGTCCTGGACTGTTGGAATGATGCTACGATAACCCTTATACTAAACCCAATAAAAATTCAAAAAAATGTGAGTCCTATAGGCCAATATCCTTACTTAACAACAACTATAAGCTATTTAAAAGTATATTGGCTACAAAGTTAGATAAAGTATTGTTGGAACTGGCCCTTCTTGCAGGGTCATCCCCAAAACTTTTTGCTTCTTCCTCCCTTATTTTTCCTGACCCGTGGCTGTTGGTAAGTGTGAGCGCAAAATCCGTTCCACTCGCGGATTTTGCGGATTTACGGTAAATCCGCAATCCACGAACTCCTGCGAATTTACCGAAAATCCGCAAATCCGCGAGCGGCAGATCCGGGGGGGCAATAGTTGAAGCCTTCAAGCTTGAAATTGTTGTAACTATTTTAGGATGGCGCCGGCAAGCTGCCAGCGCCATCCTAAAATAGTTACTAAGTTAGCTTCAACAGGAAGCACTAATGGATAAAATAAAGCAGGTGCTCGAGCATCTATATCTATATCCACAAAATCCGCGAATCCGCAAAGTCACGGATTTTGCGAATACGCAAATCCGCAAATTCACGGATCGTGAATCCGCGAAAACCGCCCATGCTTAGCTGTTGGCAATAGGACTCTGCCCACTTTTCCACTGCTGATCAGTGCTAAAGTGCATATGCTCTCTGTTTAAATTGTTATGATGATTGGATATACATGATTAACATATTTGTATCATCAAGAAGTCCCTTGTAAAGTGCACTGGGTGTGCCAGGGCTGGTGATGACAAATGCTACTAGTGGGCCTGCAGCACTGATTGTGCCACCAACATGAGTAGCCCTAAAATGGTGTCTCGGGCCTGCCACTGCAGTGCCTGGGTGCAGTCTAGGAACTGCTGTGTCCTCCTGGTCAGTGTCTCCACTGACCAGGCCTAACCATTCCCTTTTTGTGCACATTAGTCACCCCTATGGAAGGCCCAAGATACCCCCCTGGGCAGGGTGCCGTGTATGTAAAAGGTAGAGCATGTACTAGTGCAGGTGACATGGTCTGGTAGTGAATTACAGCCATTTTCGTTTTTCACTATTGTAAGGCTATCTTGCTCCATAGTTTAACATGGGGGATGCTGGCTACAGTGGCTTCCAGCATTTCTTCCCAATGGAACAAGATAGGACATAAGTATCTAGTATCCCTGAACTCAGAATTTAATAACACATCTTTTAGAAAAGGTTGTTTTTAAATCCTGTGTTTCAGAACAGCACTTTTAGAAAGTTGCTGTTCTCTTGTCTGACCCTTCTTCGTGCCTTGGCCTGTTTGTGTATTGACTGTCTGGTTTGAGAGTGACAGGGATGGGGATTCCCCAGGAGGCTGGCTGACTCAGCCCTAGGCTGAATGACGGCATTTGCAACCTGAGTGGTGGGAGGAGTTAGCACCTGGGCCTGAATAGGGCTGTGCCTGCCTGCCACAATGCTGGCTCCACCTCCTGCTGGGCGGCTGACGACCCTGCCCCTCACTCTGAAAGGAAAGGAGAAGCCAGGAAAACAAAGTACTCAAGAAACACCCAGAACTGGTTGAGACCGGGCTCAGGGCCCACATGCACAAAGAGAACAAAGACTTTTAGGGGTATAAGTACAGGACCCCTGACAACAGAAAATTAGATCATCCTGGAATCAAGAAGGAACCTCTGCCAAGGAGAAAGCTGAATCTGAAGAAGGAAGACTGTCCTGCTGTTGCTCTGCTGGGCTGACCTGTTGCTTTGCTGCCAAGGAGAGGGGAAGGACTTTGCTGTTGTGCTGTGTCCCCTGTCTTGAAGGAATCTCCAAGGGCCTGAGAAGAGCTGGCTCCCTGTTCTGAAGTCCCAGGAACAAAAGGACTTCACCCCCAACTTCCCTGAACTCTGCTGAGAGAATTCTGTCCTTCCTAGAGTGATTGATCCAGTTGTGGGGCCTCTGGAAGTTGTACCTGTGCTGGGAAGCTTGAAACTCAGCTTGAGAGACTTTCTGCAATTGAAAAGATATCGCTTCGCTCGCTGCGGAGCGCATCCCCGACAGTGCGAGAAGTTTCCCGCCGCTACAAAGGCCTGTTGCCGCTGTCAGAGCCGTCTCATCCTTCGTTTGCGGGACGCACCCGATTGGTGCGGGAAGCCTAACATCGCTGCGAGTGTCATCGCAGAGCCTGTCGTCGCTGGGTGAGATCTCCGCACTGCTTGCTTGCGGGCCTCATCACGTTGCTGCGAGTGTTGTCGCAGAAACCATCGCATCGAGGAGCTGCGAGAGAGAAGGTCACCTCTGTTTCGCGCATCGCGCCCCGGAGATCGTCGCAACTCCAGAGATCGCCGCATCGTGCCTTTGCGAGAACACACTTCCTACGGAACCTACGCACCGGAATCCATACAAGTGGCCTTCCTCCCCATACAGACCGGATTTGTCGCAACACGCCCGCTGCTGCAGCGGGGCTGTTGCATCGCCTCCCCAGGGTCTCAGGAGCAACGCATCGCTTGTTTCCACCGCACCAGCTTCTGCTTTTGGAACTTTGTCGCAACTAAAAGGTACTGTGAGTAAACGTGATGCAACTGTGAACTTTTCACGCATCTGTGGATTATTTTATCGCAACCTGAAGAACTTATATTACATCCTTAAGAACTCTTTTGAAACCATATCCTTGAACTGTGTATGATGGATTTTCTGTCATTTTGGTCTTGTGTAGTTTAGATTAAATACCTTTATTTTTCTTAACTGTTGTGGAGTCAGTTTGTGGTGTTTTCACTTTGTTACTGTGAGTGTTGGTACAAATACTTTACACATTGCCTCCTGAATAGCCTTGACTGCTGGTGCCAAGCTACCTAGAGGGTGAGCAGGGGCTATCTGAGTGGGTTTCCTCCTTACCCTGACTAGAATCAAGGGTCCCTATTTGGACAGTGGTACCTACCTCTGCCAACTAGAGATCCCCAGTACTAACAAGTATTAGGAGACTTAATTGGGATCTCTCAAAAAAGGTTTATGAAAGGCAGATAGCTAAATGACCTGACCCATGACTTGGTTTGTGCCATAGACCTGGCCACAGACAGAAATCTCCTGCTAGCTGTCCTGATTTTAGATGCCACCAAGGCATTTGACAAGGTTAGTTGGATTTTCCTAAATACTGTCATGTCTCACAATGGTTTAGGTTGTAAATTTCAGAACCCAATAAAAAATATCTACACATGCCCTTCAGCAAGGATCTTAACAAATGGTTCACTTACTAAACAATTAAGAATAGGTAGAGGCACATGGCAAGGCTGTCCTCTATCCCCTCTAATGTTTAACCTGTACATTGAGCTCTAAGCTAGAGGATCAGGAAAGGACAGTTGATTCAGCCTTTTCAACATCAAGGCTGGGTTAAGAACGAGGCTCTGTATGCCGAAGATCTAATGATATATATACACAAAATCCTATAGAATAATTTCCGATTATAATATGCATACTAAAAGACTTTGGTAAGGTAGCTGGATACCAGGTAAATGAAGGTTAGGTTGTTTTCCTTGCTACCAATTTATAATGAACAAGATTATCAATGAAAAGGAAAATCTTGCTGCAGCTTACAGTTCGTGATATTATCAGGACATACAGGAATTCAAATACTTCATTCCATAGAGCAGCTCATTGTTAGGAGATGGGATACTAAACAGCTAATAGAGAAATCTTACAAAAGATTCTCAGGAGAACCTTTGTAGGTGTAACTTTTTGTAATGCATTGTAGCCACCTCTGAATGATTTCATGCCAACATGGATGTTTGCCAAAAGAATAGAGGACGAAGACACTAGACCATCAAAAGATCTTCTCCAGTGGATGATGATGATATATTTACCTGTTTAGTGGCTTTTCTATATAGTAGCTTTTCCTAGCTAGAGAGTCAAGGCATTATATGCACTCCTTCCCTGCCATGCCTATTAGCACTTTACTATGATATCTCGAATTGCCACAAGCTGCTGCTGATTGTGATTTCCTTGATTTACCCTTACACAAAGTGAGGAGACTTTCTGTCTTTATGCTGATCATAGCTACCGCTGTGGTTCTCTCCTTCTCTCTTGCTTGTTAAGACAGTTGCTACTGCAACTGTCCAGAGTACTCGGCAGAGTCGCCAAAACTACCCTTTATGTTCAGATTGATCCTTTTCTTAGTTATATGACTTTGCTCAAAAATCTACTTGCTCACTTCCAGAAGGAACTCTTTATGGGATCTCATTAGGATAGGCTAGATTCTTTAGTTTAGAAAAGAGACTATATTCAGAATGGAACACAATGTGTTTTTCCATGCTTGTTCTAACCATTCTTACTTGGATTATTTCTGTTATTGATTTATTTGACTTACTCAAATAAAAAGTACGAAAATACTGACCAATCTTTTAAAAAGAAAATAAGCTTTTGAAACTTTACCGAACCTCTCTTTATTGGTTGAACATCAAATACATATAATGCTTTTGTTGTGAAATGATCAATTCTGAAACAGTGGTAAAGATTTATTGACCTACGAAGGAGCAACACTTCCAGGTTCACTAAGTAAGTTTAAAAGGACGTAATTTGTGGAAATTTTTATAGGATTTCCATTCTTGCATATGCAAGGCTTAATACGAGTGCACAGGTACAGGCAATGCAATCACACCAAGTACCAGCGCCAATGATAATTGGGAAGATAGTCGTAGACTATCTGGATGACCAAATGAAAATGTACATTGATCAAGATACATTGACCTATTATTGGCAGGTGAAAAGGAAATAGGGGCTAGAGTCAGAAAGCTGAAAATGCAGTAGCTATCATGAGTAGTAGCCAGTGTGTATGCTGGGGCAGTTTTCACAGTTATAAGGAAAAGTCTCTGTCCTTGACATGTGGAGAAATTGATGATTCTTCAAATGAGTGAACACCTCGTACCAAAATATTTTAATGCTCCTGAAGACAAAACCATAGATGAGAGCAGTTGATCTGGCATCACATGTGTGGTGAGTGATCATTCTCCCCATGACCCCCTGAATTTGAGGGTGAACTCTACTTTCCTGACTAATACATAACACAACCACAAAACAGATATGACTGGTTTAACAAAATAAATCTATATGTATATATATTCACTGAAAAAAATAAAGGTCAAGTGACTTTTTAATTACGTATGGTAATAATATCTTACTATATGTTAAAAAAAAGAAATTCAATAAAAAACAAAGGTTGAAGTCGGTTATAGTTAGTTAAGGTAGTAAGATTTCATCTTACATTATAAAAGAGCTAAACATTCACTCACAAAAACAGAGGTTAAAGAGACAATATAGTTACGTGTTGTAATAATATAAAAACTAATGTTTACATACCCAGGCATCCCTAAAATCCACCAGTTATAGGTTACTGACCTAACTATAACTTGCACCCCACCATGCACTGCTTATAACCTCACTTGTGACATTATAATGACATAAATGATGACATCATTGATGACATCAGTGATGACACCATAGTCATATACAGCATATTACTGAGTGTTCTCATTTGGGTCAATAGCAAGGAAATACCGCCAGGCCTGTGGAGAGGCATCATTGGGAATTTTAAAATTATATGGTATACCGTTTACAAATCACTAACATTTGGGGAGGAAAACATACTGCATGGTAAAGAATGAGTGCACCAGATGTGGGTTGCAGTGGTATGTCTTAAAGTTGGTTGTGGTATCAAGCCAAAGCCTGTTTTAAAGCATCTGTGAAATGCCAAAGCTGTTTTTACCAATGTATTAACCACCAGTGAATATCTAGGCACATGCCCATATTAAATAGTTATATTACCTGGCATAGACCAATTTTGTAAGTAGTGCATTTTTATTTCCAGAACTTTACTAAAGGTTTTCAGGCAGTGTAGATTATTGAAAAAAATGTAGAATGGAGAAGTGTCCCACTTGAAGGTGGTTTATTTCAGACGTGTGATATAAACATGGCGCTAAGATTTTGTTCCAATGTACCCACCTCAAGAAAGCATGTAGTGTATTTCACTAAACGACGGAGCGTTATCCATAGGGCCGGACAGAATGTGTCTTTACAGAGGCATATGTTAAAATCTAAAAATCAAATTGCTGTTCATGTGAAGTCTTTAAGAGGATAATTTCTATAAGTGGAAACGAAAATCTACCATACAGTGCGTGTTGAAGTTCACAAACTATGGTGTAATAAATGACCATATGATATCATCAGTGATGTAATTAATAATGTCAGTTAATATGTCATGAGTAATTTGTTAGGGAAGGTTATTGACAGTGCATGGCAGAGGCACCAGTTATAGTGAACTCAGGAAACTATAAGCCCAATTCACAAAGGTATATTTCAGTATTCATAAAGGTATGTTACTGCTAGTAAAGGTAGACTTTTGGTCTAAGTTTACCTTTGTGAGTCCCGAAAAGTAGTAAGGTTAGACTTTCTTGGTCTAAGTTTACCTTTGTGAATTCTCAAAAGTAGTAAAGTTAGACTTCTTGGTCTAAGTTTACCTTTGTGAATACTAAAAAGTAGTACACTTTCACAAAAAAGTGTATGTTTACCTTTATGAATTGGAACATATAACTAGTGATTTTCATTGTTTTTTGGTGCTTATATCATTTCAACACCAAACTACAACCTCACTTTAACATTTGCTTTTTCCGTGAATTATTAGTGCTTTTTTAAGTAAAATAAGATATTATTACCATCCCTCACTTCAACTTTGAGTTTTTCCAGGGGATTTCTAGGGTATTTTTTAACATAAAGTAAGATCTTATTAACACACTTAACTATAGCCTCACTTAAACCTTTGTTAGCACAGCTAACAAAGCATAGCTTTTTCACATGTGTGATGTGCAGATGGCCACATGCAATGGCAGACACTGTGCACAGACCGATGCAGATGGCCAGCCCCCCCCAAATGAACCACCTCTGACTCTGCGTGGCATGGGGTTGGCCTCAGGCCAAAACCATGCGGATGGACAAACCCTCACTGTGCAAGGCCAAAGAAAAGGGGTTGGCAGCCCATGGGGGATTAGGACTAGGGCAGGCCCCAGACATAACCCTTTGCACAGCCAACTTCTAGGTTGCCAATCCATTGCCATCCTTGGTCTTTGACCGTACATGGTGTGGGGATTGGTGCAGGACCTGATTTGTGGCCAGGCCCTTCATTCAATCCCTCCTGGGTGGCTAATTCCCTAACACGCACAGCCTTTGTCTATGTGTGGTGTGAGGGTGGCTGCAGGCCCTGCGCCCAACCCACCAAAGGAATAAACTTTTGCTGAACACAGACTTTGCACATGAGCTACATGGGGTTCGTCACAGGGCCTGGTCACAGGCCCAATCCCGTCAAATGCTCACAGAAGACCCACCCCCCACATCCTCCACCTCACATTTTTCTAGTTTTTTTTCTATTTTTTTTAGAATTTATAGTTTTGCAGTACTCCTGCACAATCTTTCCTTTTCGAAGATTTCATGGTCTTGTGGTACGCTGGCTCCTGCAGAAGACCCATTTAGACCGTTAGTCTAATATTAGACCTGAAGTCTAAACTTAAACCTCAGGTGTAAACCTAAACTTCAAGATCTTAACTTAGGCTTCAGGTCTATTATTAGACTTTAGGTCTAAACTTAGACTTCGTATCTAAACTTAGACTCGGGGTCTTAGTTTACATTTGTGAATCAGATCCATTATTAGGATTATTGTTTTTGACAGCAATTTGTTTATGTTTATGATACTAGAATGAGAACATATGCATGTTAAATAGACCACTTAAGATTGCACCCCAGTATGTGACCAAGGCTGTGTGGTCAATCAAAATACACTATAGTGGACTTGGCATTTAATTGTGATTAATGTTGGTGTTTGAATAGAACCTGTGCGTGTTGTCTACTTCTTTTTAACAACAAAGTTTGGTGGTGTGTTATGAAGGGAGCTGTCTCTGTGTTTGTAAGCATCTCATGTGATTTGGTGCATGGTGGTGTGCAGCTATTGAAGGACGTTGAAGGGGATGTTAAAGTTAAGTTAAAATATCACTCATTTTGTGTTGCTTTAAACTTAAACAAAACACTGAAATTCAGCAGTTATAGCTAATTGAGCTAACTATAACATGTGTGCATGCCTTGCGCTGTGCACAACAGAAGTGTATGTTAATAAATATATACCGAAGTCCATGTGCTGTGGGGTAGGCATTGTTACATATGTTAATACTGTAAGAAGATCGTACTTTACATCTAAAAAACCCTAGAAATTCACAGAAAAAAACAAAGGTCAAAATGACGGTATAGTTAGGTATTGAAATAATATCATACTTTACTTACCTGCATTGCCTGCTATTGGGTGAGGGAGACTGCAGTGTGGCAATGAGTCTGTGACTTCCACACTGCAGCTTTTGCTCCATCATTCAATACCCTCCCCCTGTACTGCTACCTACTGCCAGCATTAGTGGGAGCTGGCACTAAGCATACAAAATTAGGGCCGCCACTACTGCCTCCCCAAAAATGTAATGGGGTCCGGTTAACTCCTGCATTCATTGCTGGCATTTCGACTTCTGCAGAGCCCCTATTACCGACCGCCGCCCTGATTAATACAGGTGCTGCATGCCCTGCCCTCTGATCGGACTTACCTCCACGATCAGTTCACGAGTCATTTTTGACCATCTGGACCGCAGACGCCCACGCCCACCTGCCTGGGTGTACTCACTGTATCCATCTACAACCCTGTCCTGATGACGATCCCGACTAACTGGGATCGAAATGCCGTCGACTCTACAGCATAAACAATACGACGCATGTCACTCTTTGTGCTCCTGTTTAAATTTATGTAAACATGTTTTAAGTGATTACAACTTGTTTCACAGGGCCTTTATTGATGTACCAACTTAGTTCTATGCGCCGATCATGCTGTTCACTTGAGCACTTGCACCTTCACTACTATCACTGTATATAGCACCACGCACCAAGTGCCACAAGGGTTGTCACATGATCTGTTCTGTACAGTGCTGTTCAAACTGTATTACCATGTGAAAGACCTCTCCCTGTGCCTATTTGGTGAATAATGCCACCTTTTGTCTAAAAATCCAGTGACTCCTTGTTTATTAATTTGTAATGCAGACTGCATACATTACTTAAATTGATCCTACATGATACCTGTTGGGAATTGTTTCTATTTATACTACACACCCATCCCAACGTGGTCTATGGGTCTTCTCCTGTTATTCTTATACTCCCCAAAAATGTGGCAGGACATTATCCTAGGTGCCGCTGTAACATTTGGCAGCGCAGGGCTCACAGACAGGGACTCTGCCTGCCTCTGCCATAGCTAGTGAGGTGAATAGAGCTTACTACAAAAAAGGGCTCAAAACATGAAAATGAACACATGAGACAAAGATAAATTAACTAAAAGTGAAAATAAAGTTTAAAAAGTGGAGCTGTGGACTAGAATGGGGTTGATGGAAATAGATGGGCCTTAAGGAAATGTCATCAGGAAGGGTAGCTAGGCAGAAGCAAGCAGGAGTAAGAAAAGAATGTGCCATGCACATGCACAAACCGGATTGCCATTCATACTATTTTGAAATGTGAAATGTGATTCATTCATCATTTTTTATGCACGGCACCACAGATGCATCATGCATAATTACATGACAGGGGATTACATTAATTTTGCACACCCCTGGTTTAACGGCAACTCTTTCACAAATTTGAAGTATAGGTGCAGAAATGAAAAGCTATTGGGAAATAGTCTTAACAGTCTAATCGTTAGACAAACACAGAAGTCAGGCTTTCCAGAGAAATATATCCTGAGAACAGTGGGGCATATTATCAAGGGGGTTTATCTCCGCTTTTTTGGCTTTAAAAGCCAAGAAAGCGGAGATAAAATGATCTCCCTATTACCTAGCTGTCGCTAACACCAGTTCAGTTAGTGACAGCTAGTAGGAGATAGCGACCATCTTGGGCCCCGCTTTGCATGTCAGGGATATTTATCACTAATGACATGCAAAGTGGGCGTGCCAAGATGTTAGCGACTGGAAACAGTCGCTAACATCGCTATCTCCTATTACTAACTTTTTGAGGTATTCGCGCTAAGCGCGAATATCTCCAAAAGCTAACACCTGCCCCTGAGCAGTTCTTAGCCATGTTATCCAATGGTAGGTGGATAACATGGCTAAGAGCATTAGCTCGGTAATGCATGAATATCGCTGACTTTTCAGCGATATTCGTGCATTTCGACCGATTTTTATCGCTTAGGAGATAAACCTTGATAATAGCAAGGTTCCTAAGCGATAAAAATCGCCGCAGCTCGGCGATAATAATATCGCCGATAAACCAACATAGCGATAATTATCGCTAGTTGTTGGTAATATGCCCCAGTGATTGAGAAAGGCCTAGTTAATCAACCCAATGCAACTGGATTAGAGCACCCTGTAAAAAGGATAGGCTCAGAGCATGCAGGAATTTCAGAGACACTGTGAGCTTTACGGGCTTGTGTCTATTGGCTGTTAATGCCTTAACTAACCTAGCAGTAAGTCTTACAGTGTGAGAGTTGCTACCAAACAAAAGAATTATCACCATAATAAAGTCTCTCAAACTCCATTGGAGAAAAGCGTGCAACATTTCAGGTTCATTTACCTGAATCATGTCAGGCCATTTGAACCAACAAGTGAAAATAAAGTTTCCAAAAGGGGAGATCGGGACCAGTGTGGGTTGATAGATATAGATGGGACCTAGGAAGCTGGAAACAGGAAAGGTAGCAAAGCAGGAGCAGGCTGGAGTAAAAAAAAACATGGCCACATGCTTGCACAACGCATACTGCCATTCGCACTATTTTTATATGAAAACTGTGTTGCAGGCATAATTTTTTATGTGAGGCTCTCCAGGTGCATCATGCATAATTATGCAAAAGGAAATTGCATACATTTTGCACATATCTTGCTTAAAGGCAACTCTGCCACAAATGTGTAGAAATGGAAAGATACTGAGAAATACTCTTAGCAGCCCAATCATCATACAAAGAAACATGCAGAAATTTCAGTGACACTGCATGCTTTATGAGCTGAGGAAAGTCTTGGACGAGAGCTGAGGAAAGCAAGATGGCAATAGCGTAGATTGCCTTAGCAGAGCTTCCACCCCCTACCTCCTGAAGCATCCTGAAGCACTCTGCTGTGCGGCTTACCTGCGGGACGCAGATGCGGACGAGCAGTCTTCCCTGGGGGGCATCGAAGTCTCGGCTGACATGCCCATCTCGGGTGGAGGATGTCTGCGGTGTGTCCATTCAAGAGGCATGAGGGGCGTGCTGCATAGTGACGGCTGCGGATCAGAGGAGGAGCAGCCTCACCGTAAGTAGCGTCTTGGATACAAGACTCATCTGACCTCTCCAATGCACTCTGCTAACGTGGGCGGGCCTTGCTACGACTGCCAGCATAGAATTTGCCCGGAGAGCATGGGCAGCTGTAACTGACACGATTCTGGCACTGAAGACCAGAGAAATGCCTCTCAAAACAGAGAGGCAAGTTATGGAAACTTTGGGAAGGAATCTAAGTCCAAGGAGCCCCGTATTCCAAGAAAACAGCAGGATAATATGGGGGCAGGCAAGCGAAGGAGTCTAACGGAGCGGGGGCAAGCAGGAGGTAAGAAAACAATAGTACTCAAGATTGAGGAAGAAATGGGGGCAATTCATGATGGAGATAATCACGACCCCTGTTCCACCCCAACCAGCCATCACAGACTTTAAATTTAAGGATGGACAAGGGAGCCAGACTTCTTCTGAACTCTCACACGAGGGAGAATCTAAGACATCTGAATTGAGTCCCAGTGAAGGTGCAAGTGGCAACACTGTGGCATATAGGGAGGAACAGGGGGAAAATGAACTCCACTTAAAGCTGCAGATAATGACATAGCTTTGCTTTGTGAATCAAGCATGCCCCCATCAATACGGATAGGGGACCAGGGGGCCACAGCCAGCACAGAAGATGTCTTGAGAAAGGTGGCTCAGAAAGGCACCAGGAATGAACCTCATATCATGTCTGATCCTCAACTCTATGCTGAAGGTTATTTTGGAGGGTTGACTCATAGCACTGGCCTAGACAGGCTATTAGTTTCTGATATTATATCTGATGGGACAGATACATTTTTTGCCCTTACCGAGGACTCACACACAGGATCTTCCAATTCCGAATGCAGAGCAACAGAGGGCAGTGCCTCAACCTCAGGCTTTAGCACACTGGAAGCACCTGAGACTGCTCTTAGGCACCAACATTACCAAAGGAGCTCTAAAGGATCTAAGGGCCACATGGAGTCACGAAAGAAGAAGGAAAGACGCATCTCCGGCTCTGGGTTGAAACAGGACTATCTTCATACAAGGATTTTGGGACCCACGCACCCTGCACCTGACCTGGCTGTAAGCTCCTTAGCTGAACAGCAAAACAAGGTGGCAACTATTATAAACCCGGCCCTGAGTCTGATCCTTGAGTCAGTAAAAAGAACATCGGGCAGAGACCAGGGCGGGGAAAAAAAAGCAAGACAGGTCACAAAACAATTGGAAGGGACAGAGAGCATAAGCTCAAGTTACAGATGTCATGTAGAAACTAGAGGATCTGGAAACCACCAGAGAAGATACAATCTCTGATTTCTTGGGATTAAGGAAGGCCTGGAAGGGAATGTCATATGTTCATTCATTCTGGAGCTTCTTAAAGAAGACTTCCCAGAGCTTACAGGGTGGGACTGGGAGCTGGAAATACAGAGGGTCCATAGGTTTCCATTTACCCACCATAAAATGCCTAGTCGAGACTGAAATCAGCAGAGGGCATTCTGGTCTTTTTTGGCAACTTCACACTTAGGCAGGCGATATTCGAGAATGCCCGTCTTGAGGTTAGAAGGCAGTATAAGGGGACTACTTTTATCATTGGCCATATAATTGTTGAGTGCAGATGGCAACAACAGCAGTTAATCAAACCTTCCAAAGAAGCTGGTTTTGAGGCATTTATGCTGGCCCCAGATAGATTGAAAAGTCTTGTGAGAGGGTCTGTAAAGTTCTTTACCTCGGAAATACAGGCCAGGGAGCATCTGGATCAGGCAGAGAAAGGAAGTGTACAAGCAGCTGGTTAAGGGGGCCTGGGTTCAAATTCACAAGATCTGAACTTGTGGCATACAGATGGTACACCTGCAAGGTAGACCCTATTCTCTTTTTCTTTTTCCTCTTTTCTTTAGCTCCTTAAACTCTGCTTTGGGTCCCTATAAAGTGGATAAATCCTGGTCTTCAGGGGGCTATCTGGGTTTTGATTGGGTGTGTAGGGTGGAGGTCCTACGATGCCTCTTGCTTTCTCTATCACACAGACCTGGTCGGTCTGGATGCTTTCAAGGGTAGGGGTAGAGAACAGGGAGGGTGGGGTGGGGGGTCTCGAGGGGGAATTAGGGTTAGGGGGTCACTCAGTAAAAAGTCTGTATGTAAATTGCAGC
Organism: Lissotriton vulgaris; assembly: GCF_964263255.1. NCBI lineage: Eukaryota > Metazoa > Chordata > Amphibia > Caudata > Salamandridae > Lissotriton > Lissotriton vulgaris. Next base: position 1,535,657,613 of record NC_141685.1, read on the forward strand.
TAAAGAATGATTTTATTTTTCAGATTTTTGAGAAGCATTAACGGTTGAAGAACAATTGTGTATAAGATTCGAACAGAGAGCTTCTTTAGAAAGTACAATGCCTATGTTAACGGGGGAGGAAACATGGCTGGACAAGATGATCTATTGGCACCATGGCTAAGGTACGCATCGCTACTATAAATATTTGTGGATTAACTGATAGGGCTAAATGAAGGAGGATCTAAGAAGATCTTACATTTTTACAAGCAGATCTGCTATGTCTGCAGGAGACACACATAGCCTGGAATGACAGTAATGTACTCAATTCTTTTGCCTTAAAATGATTTGCCTATACAATTCAAGATGTGAGGAACTAAGGGGTGGCCATTTTAATGAAAGGAAGTGCCATTATGTTTGGGAGAGAGACAGTGGACAAGAATGGCAGATGGTTAATACTGCAATGTAGAGGGGGACAGGATCATTTTCACTAAGCCCAGTATATCCTCCAGTATTAGACAATACTGGCTTACTGAATTTTCTAGCTATTGAGCTACCTTCCTGGTCTGCACCCTATCTAGTCTGTGGGGACTTAAATATTAATGGATCCAGAGGGGCTCCGGAGAGGGATGGAGCATCAAGTAAGGGACGTAAACCTCAATCTTCCAGGACGATAAATTATTTCTAGGGTACATTGGCTTGGTGGATTTATGGCCTATCCTGATGGACCAATAGTCAGGATATACCTATTACTCTGCTCCTCACAGCAAGTTTGCAAGGCTCGATTATTTTCTAACCCCACAATTCTTACTCAAGGAGGCCCGGGTGGAGCTCTTTCCCAGGGTGATGTCAGATCACAATCCCCTCATTTTGGAATATTCCCTTGTAGGGTTAAGAAAGGAGCATAAGAAGTGGACATTTGACCAGAATGATGTTTATTATATGAAGGGCTGGATTAGGGAGTTTTTTATAATAACAAGGACAGTGCTCCTCCCAGAATGATTTGGGATGCTTTTAAAACATCAGTTAGAGGGGAGACGCTGTGATATAGCTTGATCAACAAAAAAAAAGGTGCACGTCAGATTACAGGGCTCTATCAAAGACTTTCCCTTCTGGAGACTGAACTAATCAGCACAGTGAACAATGGAGGTGATATCTCTTCAGTTATGAATTTAATCATGGTTACCAAAGCCTCTCTGAATGGTTTCAATGTCGAGAAACCTGCGGACAGGTACCCTGCCAAGAGGCAGCAATGCAATGAATACAGTGAAAATGTTGGCCAATTATTAACAGTTAGGTCCAGGCATCAGGTTGCGGCAGGGCATATTAAGGAGGTCGGGAACATATAGGGTAAAGTAGTTTCAGATCCTGCAGATATCAGCTAGGCTTTCAGGGAGTTTTATGAAGAATTATGTACAGCCTCACCTATAGGGGGTCCTCATATGACTGATGAATTGTGCAAATTTGCACCGAATGGGAGGATCTCCCAGGATGAGGGACCCCTGCTGGGGTCGGATATTTCTAAGGAAGAGCTCCACTTGGATCTCCAAGCTCTCTCATCGGGTAAAGCCACAAGTATGGACCGTATCGTAAACCACTAGAGTTTTATAAAACTTTTTTTTGTGAGATCTGACAGGAAATATTTGGATTATTTAAGGAGGTTAGGGATGGGGCTGCACCTCCAGGCTCATGGGGCACCCCCAACACTGTCATCTTTTTAAAGAAAGGTAAAGATCCTATCAAACTGGGTTCCTATAGGCCTATAACACTTTTAAATAGTGATACTGATTTATATTCAAAGCTGATTAAATAAGGTAAGGCAGCACCTGGTATCAGTCTGGCAGCATGGTTTCATCCAGGGAAGGGGGACGGCTGACCATGTGAGGCATGTAATCTCACAGTTCGATGCTACAGAATTCCTTATTCAACCTATGGGGGTTTCCCTCTTAGATGCCGATCAGGCCTTTGCTAGGGTGAAGTGGAGCTATCTATGGAGGATCTTGGAAGCCAATGGCCTAGGTGTTTCCTTTATCAGATTAGTACAGGTTTTGTATACTAACCCGACAGCGCGACTGCAGATAATGGGGGAAGAGTCTGAAATATACTCAATTGGCTTTTCAACCAGGCAGGGATGTCCTTCCTCCCCTTTGCTATTCGCACTATATATAGATCACATTCTCACACAGTTGGAGGCTTCCCTGGATATTGTTACCATAAGGCTACAGGCTTGGATACTAAACTATTGGCATATGGTGACAATGTGGCGATAATTACCTCCAACCCTGATAGAGCGATGTCTGTAGTTGAAGCAATAGCTGAAAATGTTGGGATTCAATCGAACTTCTCATTGAATAAGGCAAAAATCTCATATCCTAATAAATAGATTTACCACTTCCTCTGACAGTAGGATCATGGAGAAAGCAGTTTACCAAGGATATATATCAGGCCAAAGGTGGAAGACATTGTGGATATAACCCTGGCTCCTATAATGGGAAATATTTTGAATGATATGCGACAATGGGACAATTTAAAGCTGTCAATAATTGGTAGATGCAACCTAATCAAAAGGATGATGTTGCCAAAACTACTATATATATTTCGTACGATTCCTTTGGAAATACATCATGATTGGTTCAGGCAAATTGAGAGAGAGGAGGCTAGATTCATCAGGTCATATAGCAGGACTAGAAGATCCAATGTATTTTTGTCCCTTTCTAGGGATAGAGGTGGATTGGGGCTCCCCAATTTTAAACTATATTACCTCGCCGCTTCTCTACAATACTATTAGCCTCTCTTTGGAATCAGGGTGAGGGAAGAAAATGATTCCAGTTTTGTCCCGTCTATTTTCGAGAGTTTGATTGGCTCATGGGCTAAGGGCTGACTTTTAAAATTTTACGAACCAAGTTATTTTAAAAGAACATGGTTTCAGATCCTAATTGCTGAGTTTTGTAACTGGGCCAGTGTACGGAAAAAATTTGTCGTGGATAGGTTTAGCAGATAAACCCCTTTGATTGGTAAAAATGAGCTTCCTAAGATTTTACAGGATGAGTGCCTGGTAAGGTCGGAAAACGGTTTTTTTTATAGGGTAGGGGACCTTTTGGTGGGTGTTCATATAGCATCTTTTAAGTAGTCAGGTAAAGAGTTAACTTCAGCCATCTGGACTTTTTCAAATTTTTACAGCTAAGGGACTTTCTTCTCATAAAAGCTAGTGACGCAGCGGGCTTTGCACAGGTATCCATCATCAAATTATTAATAAGGGCCTCGGATCTTCGATTTTACAACTGTATAGCTGCTTGTTGGAAGGGGTCACGGACGGTCTGCACAAGCATGGGTTGAGATGGCAGGGTAGGCCAGGGGTCCGGGACTTCTGCTTTTTGAAATCATTAGATATGGGCGACTATATACTATGCTCTTCCAACTTGTGGGCACAACATTTTAAAATGCTCTTTGACCTGTATAGAAAGCCCGTGAAAATTGTGAAGTGGGACAGAATGAAAGGGACTCAGTATTTTAGGTGTAAGATACATGGTGCAGACTTGGTCCATAGCTTCACTACATGCCCCAGTATGGTACTGATTGGCCAAGAAATATCTGGCTTCTTATGTCATGTATTGAAAAAGGATGTCCTGCTTTCACCTCAGCCCATTTTTTTATTCTGGCAATATATCGGGATCTATGAGTATTGTAGTTCAAATGATTTTAGCTCTCTGTTCTTAATCTGTTCAACCTTATACCCTTTTAATCTAGGTACGTATGTTTTCATTGGTTAATAAATTGCATTCGTTTTATAGTATTGATCAATCTAAGGGAAATCCGTTTTTTTGTTTTGCACTTTTATGTATTCTGACTTATGCTGCATTTGCACTATCTTTTATTGAATTATATAAAAATAAAACGTATAAATAAATAAAAAATACACTGCGGGCTTTGCAGGCTTGTTCCTATTGGCCGTTAATGCCTGAACTAACTTTTAGATTTGCTACCCCAAATAAATGACCTTAGTAAGGCCACCACAAACTCATATGGAGAAAAGAGTGCAACATTTCACGTTCATTTACCTGGATCTTGTCAGTCCATTTGAACCCAAAAAAATATATATAAATGTCTGCTCATGTATTGGGGCCATTAGATTCTTTAATATGTTTTATATGGGTGTGGTCACAGTGCCAAATCACAGCTTGCACTGTTGCCAAAGACTTGTTGGGTCTTATTTATGAGAACTTGCAACACTTTATTGTCACCGTTGCGTCACTTTTTATGACACACTGGCGGCGTAAAAAAAAGTCACTTTGTAAATCCCTGTGTTACATTATACCTGCATCAGGTATAATGTATACAGGGTGGGCGTTCCCCTGTTAAAAGCCTTGTAGAAGTTGCGCAGTGGAATATATCAGATTTCGCTGCCCCACTTCTAGGACGCCACTGTGTCAATAAATATGCTTGCCTCACAACAGGCATAAGATAACGTGGGCCCTTTCAAATGAGGCCTGCCCCATGTGAAAGGACACATGCTGGAGTTGCATCTGTTTTCAGACATACCCCAGCAATGTGTCACTTTTGTGCTGACAGATAAGTCAGTAATACTGACGTATCTTCCATTCCTTGCGACATGATGCATCATACAGTAAATCTGGCGCATCCATCAGGTCACAAGGAGGGTGTGCTGAGAAGTGCCGCATTGCTGAAAACAGCGATGCGTCAATTTTCATAAATAAGGCCCGTTGTACTTAGAAGTGATGGGAGGAATTTATACCTGTCAGTCAGAGGAAGAGCAGAGAATGTGAGGAAGGTTATGATCTAGAGTTTGGTGAATGGAATATAGTCCATCAGAGTGCTGGAGGACATTTTGTCTGCCAGCCTGGTAGACGCCCGACTCAGTGATGAAGGGCTTGCAGGGTGCATGACAGACGACATGCGGGGAGCAGAGTCAGAATCTTCCCATGGTTCTGGGGCTGTGGAGAATGTGCTAGTGGCTTCTAGGCATACAGCCGGCATATTAGCTGGGAAGTGCCAAACAGGTCGTCGAGTTGCTGATATGCGGGCGGCAGGTTGTGGGAAAGTATTCAACCTCATTTGCTTCATTGTTCCCCTTGCAACCACCTGGCAGATTGCTATTCGGGCTGTTACATTCTTGCAGCACTGTATGGAGTTTTGACTCCGGCAAGAGCTGCAGTTCTTTGAGACCACCAATCCCTGGGCATTTCTACTTCTTAAAATGTACTATATGCTGGCTGGGATGACAGTTAAGGAAACAGTGAAGCAGGAGGAATGGTTGGTGGTAGCTGGCCTCTTTACCCATTGAGAAATTGGAAGGAAGTGGCTTCTGCCACAGAAGTAACAACTAATAATGAGACTGGCTCTTGAGGGCCAAGAAGGTTTGCACAGTATGCCACCACCACCCTCCACACTTTGGGCTCTGCCGGGGGCGAAAGGAGCATGCCTGTACGTCTCAAGGAGCTGAATCTGTTCTGTACATCAAATCATGTACTGTATTACCCGTAGTGGATCCAGTGGCTACAGGGCTGAAAGGGGCATTTACACTTCCTCTGAAAACTGTGGATTGTTATATCTCTCCTTTTCCTGTTGTTAACAGGATAAATGGGAATAAAGTGATGCTCCCCGAGGACTTAACTGAACCCTTGTACCCACATGCTGTGTCCAGCATGATGAAGCTATCAGGCAGTGTCGTTTCAGCCCTTTTAATTTCTAAAGCCTCCATTGTCGAGCCTCTGACTTCAGGAGCAGAGGAACCCTCCTTTGCTTTGACTTTGACTGATGTGCTTGGGTCTCACCAGAAGTTGGTTGATGAGGATAATGCTGATCTAATCCAGGAGCACCAGTTTTGGCTGAGAAATGCCTGGATCTATACCCTACAGTATTCTCTGGGGGGGGAATTATCGACATCAGAGGAATGAGTCCCTCCGGCTATTATTGCCACGGGGTGGAAACCCAGTAGGCTTTTTTTACTTTTATATTCTCGTAGCTTATCCAACACTGATTATCAAGATCTACTCATCAGGCCAGAGCTTATAAGGAGATGCCCACTGCTTTTGCAGGCTTCAGGATCTGCTGCTGCCCCAGATGTTAGGTCTAGCCCAAGTGGTACCAGGCTCTAACAACTACTCAGCTGGAGGATATAGTTACATCTGCTTTTGAACATGTGGTTCTTGACTTTGCTTTCTCACTAGGAACGAATGAGCTGCTTTGAGACCATGGTGGATCTAAACTAACATCCACTAATTCTCTTCATCACCCTCTAACCCCTTTATCACCCCCTCGGCTGCTAATTAGTCTACTCCTAAGTGCTTGGCTGCAATGGGCAAATCCCTACAGGAGATATCATCTGACCAGGATGCTATTTTACAACCATCTCCTGAACTTAGGGAAGAATATAGGAAAGATTCTATTGCATTGAAAACAGTCCATCTAAAGTTAGTTCTGGGAAAGCTGTTAAAGAACATGGATATTATTCAAATTAGCCTGCGGCGCAGTGGAGACATCCAAGGCTGCCCTTCGCATGGCTATCAAAGAGAATCAATCATCTATCTTGCAGCACGATTCTCAGATCTCCAGTTGCTTATCCAAGGTGGAAGAACTGGAGAATTGAGCACAAATAAATGAACTGAGAGTCTTGGTCATCCTGGTGGGGACAGAAAGAAATAACCTCAGGGGCTTTGTTGTTTGTTTTTTAGAGAATCTTTCTCTACATTAAGTGTTTGGGACATAAATTGCATGATACAGTGGGTAAATCGCTTTTCATGTAGGTCTCTCATCAAGGACGGGTCTTCCTGCTACCCTTGCCATTCTCATCTATGTTGAGAGCTTCACACTGCGACAAGAGATTTATTGAGCAGCCCCAGCTAGATCACCTATCAGGACCTGTGAGGTTGAAGTTTTTGTTTCACCTGTCTTTTGTCAGCAAACAGTGGTGCAGCGCTGGAAGTTCCAGGCAGATATTCCAGCTACTATCATCAATAGGAGTGAAGGGGGAAAAAGGTAAGGCCGCCCCCCACTCAAACAACTGTAAACAAAGTACGCCATACCTACTGAAACTACATCAAAGATTCATTGACCACCCGGGACAGTCTGATGCATCGTCCAGATCCTCCAAGTGTGTTAACTAACACTAAACCCATGGGTCAGAGATGTAGATTTAAAGCAAAAACAAAGACAGGTCCCAATGCTTCAGAAAAAATGTGTGAGCACAGAGAGAGCGCCTCACGGATGTAACTCCCGAGGGGGTTCCTGGTTAACAATGTCCAGTGTACTCACTTCTCATCATCGGTCACTCTCTCTGTGTAAAGTGTGAGAAGAGAACAAGAAAACAAATAGTGGTATGTAAAGACAATTACCAATACCACAGTGCACTTTTACAAATAGTGTGTCTGTGCACATATGACCCCAAAACCAAAAAACTAATAAATAAAATAGTGTGTAAAGTGCAACCAAAATATTAAAAAGGATTAATGGTAAGGGCTGCTAGCTTTCTATCTTTATTCTGGTGCTACAAGCCTTCCAGATTAAAAATGGATTTTCATATACCATACAAGTTCAAAGTGCCGACATGTTTCATTGCTATCCATTCAGCAAATTCATCAGGGCAGTCTGGGGTTCTTAGTCATCACACTCATATGTATATCTAGGACCTGTATCAAAAGATAAAACAGAACACAGAGGTAAAATCATAGCACCCCTCACCAGGGGCTTTCTAACACCTTCGCTGCTACAGAAATGTTCCTGCTGTGCTGCCCTTTTCTGAACAGGGTGTGGTCGTGACGGAACCATTCCGTCATCAGCACAGCTCAACCCTGGCTGATGACGGAATGGTTCCATCACCAGCATCGAAGGGGTTAATGGTGGTCACTCATACAACGCCCACAGGTATAAGGGCCTCACAATTACCTTATGGTTGCCACATCCGGACGTACCGGCAACCATACATAGGACCCCGTGTCAGCTGATCACGTGTCCTTCGGTGCTTTCTTAAAACTCAAGCCCGCTGGAAAAATAAATATGTATGAGGAAGAACAATCAGTTATTGGTGGAAAATATGCAGGTTTTTAATTCGCCACACACAACCACAGGGAATCCTATAAATAGCCAAAACGTCCTCCCGACATCATCCATAAATATATGCCCCAGTTCCAAAAGTATAGCCCCATGCACCGCCATCTATTCAGCGTAGGCAATATTCATTCGAACTTGCCTGCTATACCTACTGTGTATCTCAAGCAACGCAGGGAGGTGAGCGCGTCATATTTACAAGCATTCTGACCGAACTTACAGTCCGGAGAACCTGCAAACGTGCTCACCCACTGTGCCCATAACATTTCTATGATTTGCATATGGCAATGTCTGAACTGGGGTGGTGTGGAGTTCAAAAAAACGATGGACTTAGGCCCAGATCTCTGTACTGGGGTGAATGTATGACATTGTTCTGTATTCTGTCCATCACCTGTGGTTTTTGCATTTGTCACCCCGAGTGGGATGGGTATGCTCAGACGTGAGTCCCATGCACTCCACACCACTGGATTCAAGCAAGTTGGGCTGAAGAAGGATGAATGCCAGAAACCGGTCCTCGGAAGCTTGTTTCCGGTCCAGGGAAGGCATGGCTTGACAGTTCGGGCTGGACTATTCCCATGAGGCACAGGGTTAGACTGATTTGCATATGGTCATGTCTGAACTGGGGTGGTGTGGAGTGCAAAAAAACGATGGATTTAGGCCCAGATCTCTGTACTGGGGTGAATGTATGACATTATTCTGCATTCTGTCCATCACCTGTGGTTTTTGCATTTGGCATTATATATCGAGTCATGTATTCAAGCTTTCAAAATGTCAGAGGATATCCAATCACTTTGTATACATCAATTTGAGGAGAACTTTTAGCTGATCCAGACAACATATTCCAGTCACAACCCTTAGGGAAGTAGGCAGTAGCGTTGACATTTGGTTAAGTCTCAGAATACAAGCTTAATCTTGACAGAACACAGAATTTGTCTAATATCATCCCTCCTACCCATGATAAGAGATGGGTACATAAGGCTACCTACCTGGGAGACATCATTGAATGCAATTACTGGAAACTTTATCAACTGTCATTTGGTGTTTTCAACAAGAGGATATTGCCTAGATCTTGGCCTGATTGTTAGGTACAACCTTATTAAAAAAATTAACCTCCCCAGGTATTTGTATCTTTTTCAATGTATTCCCCTCCTTCCCTCTACCTCTATGGCTTTCTTCAAGAAGATTGACACATGCTGGGCGAAGCTCATCTGGAGTTGAAAGAAGCCTCGCTGCACTATACAGCTCCTGCAGCTGCCAAGGGAAAGTGGTGGGGTGTCCCTTCCAGTTTTGCTCATTTATTATCTTGCTTAGTTTTTGTCTATACTTCACATGGTCATGGGTAGGGGATTATGGATGCAGGGTCATATGTTTGTTGACTATCTACGCTTGGTGGACTTGATTGCCAGTGTATTGGGATAATGGAAACGGTCTACTTCAAAAATATCCAGTTTCAGGTGTTGCATCTGATCTGAAATTCTCTGAAAAACGTTTTTCCTGATACCACTCTTTTCAATTGATTTACATATTTAAGATATAAACTTAACTTGCCTTTTTGTATTTGTTAGAACCCAGAGTCTCTAGTTGGTAATGGTATGCATCTTTGTCAAATAGGGACCCTTCGTCTATGTCAGGGCAAGGGAGTTACATGCTAAAAAATAACCCCTGCTCATCCCCTTGGTAGCTTGGCACGAGCAGACAGGCTTATCTCTGAGGCAGTATGTTAAGCATTTGTGAACACATACAGTAATATAGATGACCCACTACAAATGGACACCACACCGGGATGTATCAAAAATAAGTACGCTTGATATATTTATCACAAGACCTTAACAACAAAAATCCACAGTACGAATATGCTTTACTATTGCTCAAACATAGGCTTTAGCTTCAAATGTCTCTAGCAACAGATACCCCAACAGGAGTTATCACTTTGACGCACAACAGAGTTCTCGGGGTACGGCCGCCTGCGAGGAGCGCAGCGTCAAGTCGAAGTCACGCCTGGACTCTCACGGGACCGTACCTTTAGAAACACAAACAAAGGCTTTTCTCTGCATCAGGGAGCTGCGATGTCGTGTTGCTCAGGGTAGCGTTGATTCCTTGCTTCAGGTCAAGTCAAGTCAAGTCAGGAGATTTATATAGCGCGCTACATACCCATAGGGTCTCAAGGCGCTTGAGGAAGGGTGGGGAATTACTTGTCGAATATCCAAGTTTTAAGTTGCTTTCTGAATGCTAGGTGGTTCTGAGTGAGGCGAAGGTGAGTGGGAAGAGAGTTCCAAGTTTTAGCTGCCAGGTAGTAGAAGGATCTACCTCCCATGGTGGTTTTGTTGATGCGAGGTACAGTGGCAAGGGCTTGGTTGGAGGATCGTAGCTGACGGGAGGGGGTGTAGAAGGACAGTCGTGTGTTGAGGCATTCGGGTCCAAGTTCGTAAAGTGCTTTGTGTGCGTGGGTTAGGAGGCGGAAAGTAATCCTCTTATTTACTGGAAGCCAGTGGAGGTTTTTCAGGTGACCAGAGATGTGTTCTTTACGCGGGATGTCTAGTATGAGCCTGGCTGAAGCGTTCTGGATGCGTTGGAGTTTTTTCTGGAGTTTTTGGTGGTACCAGCGTATAGGGTGTTTCCGTAGTCCAGGCGGCTCGTGATCAGTGCGTGGGTGACCGTTTTTCTAGTTTCGGTGGGGATCCAGCAAGATGATGAAATGGTGTTGACTTGTCTGGTCATCGAGAGTGAGGAGTCCAGGATGACGCCCAGGTTCCGTGCGTGGTCTGTTGGGATGGGTGCTTTTCCAAGGGCCTCTGGCCACCAAGAGTCATCCCAGGTGGAGGGGGAGGTGCCTAAGATGAGGACTTCTGTTTTGTCTGAGTTCAGTTTCAGACGGCTGTGCTTCATCCACTCGGCTACTTCTTTCATTCCTTCGTGTAAGTTAGTTTTGGCGGTGTTAGGGTCTTTGGTGAGTGAGAGGATCAGTTGAGTGTCGTCAGCGTAGGAGATGATGTTGAGGTTGTGTTGGCGAGCGATGGCCGCAAGGGGGCTCATGTATACGTTGAAGAGGGTGGGGCTGAGTGAAGATCCTTGTGGCACGCCACAAATGACTTCAGTGGCCTCTGACTTGAATGGTGGGAGGCGGACTCTCTGGGTTCTTCCGGTGAGGAATGAGGTGATCCATTCCAGTGCTTTTCTTTGGATTCCGACGTTTCTGAGGCGCTGTAGAAGGGTGCTATGACAGACTGTGTCGAAGGCAGCGGAGAGGTCGAGGAGGATGAGGGCGACTGTGTCTCCGTTGTCCAGTAGAGTTCGAATGTCGTCTGTTGCAGCGATGAGTGCGGTCTCAGTGCTGTGTTTGGCTCGGAAGCCGGACTGTGAGGAGTCGAGGGATTTGTTGGTTTCGAGGAAGGCGGCGAGCTGGTTGTTGACAGCTTTCTCGATGACTTTGGCCGGGAATGGAAGAAGCGAGATGGGGCGGTAGTTTTTGAGTTTGGTGCGGTCAGCTGTGGGTTTTTTCAGAAGGGCGCTGAGTTCTGCGTGTTTCCAGCTTTCCGGGAAGGTGGCGGAGTTGAGGGAGCAGTTGATGACATCTCGGAGGTGTGGTGCTATGATGGAGTCTGCTTTGTTGAAGATGTGGTGAGGGCAGGGGTCTGTGGGGGATCCTGAGTGAATGGAGTTCATCAGATTGATGGTGTCCTCAGTGGAGATTGGGTTCCAGTCGTCGAGGATGTTCAAGGGGGGTGAAGGTCCTGCAGAAGGTTGGGTGGGTTGGTCTCCGGGTCGATTGTCGAAGCTGTTGTGGATGTCTGCGATTTTGTTGTGGAAGAAGGAAGCTAGGGAGTCGCAGAGGGCTTGGGAGGGGGTGATGTCGTTGGAGTTGGCTGATGGGTTTGTAAATTCTTTGACGATGTTGAATAATTCCTTGCTGTTGTGGGCGTTGTTGTCTAGTCGGTCTTTGAATGCGACTTTCTTGGCAGACCGGAATAGTTGGTGGTGTATGCGGGTGGCGGTTTTGAAGGCGTCCCTGGTGCTGGTGTTTGGGTCTTTTTTCCAGGTCTTCTCGAGGGAGCGACAGAGTTTCTTGGATTTCTTAAGGTCATCGTTGAACCAGGAGGCGTTTTTGCTGCCTAGTTTGATTTGACGTTTTTTCAACGGTGCTAGGATGTCGGCGCTGTTGGATAGCCATTGGGTGAGGTTGATGGCTGCTTGGTCGGGGTTTGAGGAGTGGGCGGGGGGGTTTTGAAGAAGCGATGAGGAGATCTGGTCGATGGTGATTTTGTTCCAGTTTCTTCGCAGAGTGGGTTGAGGATGGTTGTGGATTGTGGTCTTATTGTAGATAAAGTGAACGCAGCTGTGGTCCGTCCAATGAAGAGCTGTGGTGTGACTGAATGAGACATGTTTTCTGGAGGTGAAGATAGGGTCGAGTGTGTGACCTGCGATGTGGGTGGGCGTAGAGACAAGTTGTTTCAGTCCGAGGTCGGCGAGATTGTCCAGAAGGGTGGTGGCGCTGCTGTCATTGCTCTTTTCCAGGTGGAAATTGAGGTCTCCCAATAGAATGTAGTCCTCGGAGGGGAGGGCGTGTGGGGTGATAAATTCAATGATGTTGTCACTGAATTGTGCACGGGGTCCTGGGAGTCGGTAGAGGAGGGTTCCACTGAGTGTGGTTTTGGGGTCGGTGTGGATCTGGAAGTGGAGGTGTTCGGCGCTGGCAAGGTTGACGTCAGAGTTGGTTGAGATGCGGATGGAGTTCTTATGGACGATAGCGATGCCTCCTCCTGTTTGCTTGATGCGGTCCTTACGGATGATCTTGTATCCTTCCGGGATGGCAATGGTGATGTCTGGGGCTGAAGAGGCATTCATCCATGTTTCTGTTAGGAAGGCGACGTCCGGAGAGAAGGTGTCTAGTAGATTCCAGAGGTCGATGGCGTGTCTGTGGACCGAGCGGGTGTTGAGTAGGATGCATTTTAGGTGGTTGGTGTCAGGTCTCTGTTTGGTGTTGGTGGATGAGGAGTTGGTTTTGGTGCCGTCGAACTTGCAGGAGTTGCAAGAGAAGGGTCCATGGGTGTGTCCAGGAGTGGCTTGGACGCAGTTGGGGGAACGGCCGGGGTTAAGGGCAAGGAGGGTGGTGGCATCGTAAGTGATACGAGTGGGCTGAGCATTGTGGGAACCAGGGGGACTGGCGCTGGGCGCGGTCCAGGCGCGGACGGGCGTAGACGGGCTTACCTTTGGCGCACCTTCGGCGCGCATGGGGCGCGATCGTTGCGCGTATACGCTGCGCGTAGGGGTGTCTGACTTATATGGGCGGATCGAGAAGTGGGAGGGGCGAGGTGGGGTCAGCTGGGATGCGGGGGCGGGGTGGGAAGAGGGGCTGGGAGGCTGAACAACAAAATGGTGGCAGCAAAAAACTCGACCAGGTCAACAACAACTGCAACAACACAATCAGGGCTATGCAGTGATAAACAATTAAGTCTACGCAGTCAGCTCTACGATCCAATTTAGTTATTAACACACGTTAAGCAGAGCGGGTAGTTGGGGGCAGAGAAGCGCTACGAACAGCTCAAGCAGAGAAGCGCTGCGATGTAAACAGGCTGCAGTTATATATGTTTATGCACGAGCAAGGAGGCGCTACGATCAGATTAAGCTGTGCTTAAGTATTTCTATGTGCGAGCAGAGAGGCGCTACACTGAAACAAGCTGCACTGAAATGTATCACTGCACGAGTGGAGAAGCGCTACGATCAGATCAGGCAAAAATGAGTGAAGGGTTGTATAAACAATTCTGCGCTACGATCACATCAATCAGCAAAAATAGCAGGGTTAGCAATGCAAATCTGGATCAGGAAAGCACTACGGGGTCCGAGGAGCACACGTAGTGGAGCGCTACGATACCTGAGCAGGGAGCGGCCGCTTCTGAGCCAGTCAGGGTGGTCACAGCGCGGGGTCAGGCGGGTCCAGCTAATACTATCCGTGGGAGGTGGGGTCAGCTGGGATGCGGGGCGGGGTGGGAAGAGGGGCTGAGAGGCTGAACAACAAAATGGTGGCAGCAAAAAACTCGACCAGGTCAACAACAACTGCAACAACACAATCAGGGCTATGCAGGGATAAACAATTAAGTCTACACAGTCAGCGCTACGATCCAATTTAGTTATTAACACACGTTAAGCGGGGGGCCCGCAATGCAGATGCAGACAGGGGGCGGCTTCGGTCCTTACCAGGGAGGAATTGACATTACGGCAGTGCCTGCACCACAGGTCATTGCTGCTGTCTTTGAGTCAATGAGTGCTCGGTCACTCTTGTCAATGATCGGTTCCGTCCATATGATGATCTCGAAGTCAGTTGCAGTGCAGCAGCAGGCGTTGGTCTACGGGGCGAGTCGGAGCAGCGCCCATGGCTTCGTTGCAGGAAGCGGTGTCGATAGCTGACTGGAGTTGCAGCGTTCCCCTGTAGCAGCTGAAACCGCAGTTCTAGCTCCGCTCAAACAGAAGAGGTGAAGTCATTGGCATCCCTGCTTCTTCGAACAGGAGGCTAGCTCGCCCTAGCCCTTGGAGAATGTTTGGCAAGATGATGAAAGTTTCTTCCTTGGTCCTTTCTACCTCTCTTTGGCACGAGAGACACCACCACAGGCCAACCCACTACAGCGCTCTGGCAGAGGGGCAGTACAACTCCTGTGGTCTCCGGGTGCACTTCCTTGGCAGAGGGTCGTCTTGATCGTTCCCAAAGTGATCCTGAAATCTGGGGTCCGGGCCTCAGTATTTATACTCATAAATCCTTTGTCCTCTGATGGCAAAGTGTCCTTTGCCTTGTCAGAACCAGTTTCAGGTGTTCCCCCAGTGTGTGTCCTCTTCCTTTGTTGGGCGGGCCAGGGTCTTGAGACTCACCATGGTGAGTGGAGCTGACGTTGTGGGAAATAGCCCAGCTCTATTCAGACCCAGGTACCTACTCCTCCCCACCACTCTCTGGACGAACAGCCTAGTGCGTCACGCCCTATCTCCTGGAGTCCGCCCAGCCCTTTCACTCACAAACCCAGACACACAATACCCATGCTAGCAGAAGCAGACTGGATGATCAGGCAAGAAAATACAGTCTTTCTAACAGGGGTATTTTCAAACACAGAATGTTAAAATCAACTGTCCGAAAGGATGCAGCTTATCATTCTGAGTTCAGGCATACTAAACTCGATTCTCTACCTGGTTCCTTGGGTCAGTTTAGGATTATAGGGTGCTACAATTCAAACTGCCCAGTATGGCCTGCAGGGAACAGGTACCCTTGCAATAGTGAAAAACACGCTTGGGTGTAATTCACTACCAGGTCATGCCACACACTTCAGGGCATGACCTGCCTTCTACATACAACACATCCTATCAGCAGGCCTTCTGTAGGGCTGACTAACATGTTGCAGAGGGAAGGTTCACAGACCGGCGAGTGGTTGCACTCGCAGTCACACAGCGGCACAGGCTGCGTACGGCGCTCTGCGGTGGCAGGCCCGAGTCATACTGTACGAGCTGTTCCGGTGGGAGGCACAAACGGTGCTGCACTCCCACCAGTAGCTTTTGAATTACAAGCCCCGAGCACCAATTGTGCATGATAAGGGGGTCTGATAGTAAATCAAATACACCAATCATGAAATCACGAATGAACATTACTTTACTCAGGGATCACTTGCACTGCGCACTGGACGGCAGTGGCGCAGTGCCGAAAGCGTTTAAACCAGCAAACATAAAAACTAGAGGAGGCAATCCGTCAAAAAGAGGAAGGGAGACCCACGCCAATGGTGCCCGGTCTAACAGCATTCATCATAGCTTTCGGGAGTGCCTAGAGGCGACTAAACTTTAATTCTAGGACAACTGTTTGAGGGGCTGTATTACTTGCTTTGAGACTATGCACCAGCTGTTTCTCTTCCCTGTATTGGTTATCTGCAAATTCGACATTTAATAACAGGCATTAGCATATAGGAGATTGACTGCTTTCTAAACATTCTTTTAGATTTCTTAATGAGAGCTCCCAAAAAGGGGAGCATCACTCAGGTCTACAAACTATTTTTTTCCACTGAATTGGCCCATTGGGCTGATCTATTTTAGCTAAGGTCGTTAAATGAAGCGGGCACCTTGGTTCAGTAGTAACAGAGGATGATATGAGGCTCAGAAATGTTTTTGCATAGTGTCCTTAACATCTCACAAATTAGGGTCCGCCACATCAAACATGTTCATGGTTTTTATTGTACTCCTGATTATCTATGGTTAATGAAGCATAGAGGGGATAATCATTGTTTCCTATGTGGGGGCAGATGCAGTTCATGTATTTGTGGTGTGTTCAGCCCTATGCAGCTACTTGGATTTTGTTTTCTGAAAACACTGATATTATTTTACATTTGGCTGTGTGTGGTATTTGAAATTAATTATGCTGGGGCATTAATCTGCTATTCCTCCAAATGTTGCAGTGCTATATTTTTTCTCTATCTCCTTGGCTAGACTTGTTCTGGCATGCTTCTTGCTTGCAAGTATGGCCCCAAGTCCACAGGTGTGGTGGCATGAATTTTTGAATATATGTTTCTTGGAAATGTCTTTGTTAAATAATGATGTTTAAAGAAGTAGTTTGAGAAAGATTGGGGATCCAGTTAGACTCTGGATGGGTGAGACGTTGGCATCTTTCTTGATACTTTTTCTCACAACACTTCCTATTATTAGGATTGTTTTTGCTATATCATCATCTGCATAGCCTTATTCTTTGCTGATTATTTGGTTTTCTGATGTTATATTATTTTGTTCTCTAGTAAAGATTATGTTCTCCAATAAAATTAATTAATATATAAAAAAAAAGAATTACAATGTACAGGTGCAGAATGTTACTTGGGAATGGTGATTTGTGGGTGTCAATGATGATGCAACTCAAATTGTACCTGGAATCTGGAAATATTTTTCATATTTTACATGCCTTC
The DNA here is from genome assembly GCF_964263255.1 of Lissotriton vulgaris. Taxonomy (NCBI): domain Eukaryota; kingdom Metazoa; phylum Chordata; class Amphibia; order Caudata; family Salamandridae; genus Lissotriton; species Lissotriton vulgaris. The sequence continues at coordinate 1,535,674,568 of NC_141685.1, forward strand.
TAACTTCTACAATTTACTGGAATTTGGAAAATATTTCTATATCTGTCTGGCCCCTGAAAAAAATAGGTATTTAATTTATACAACTGGTATTTGCAGAGAAAAAAACACCAGTCATTTCAACATGACCACCAGATTTCCCATACCCCAAAGTATTATCATCACTTTCCAGCATTTCTTTCTCATCACCCATGTTTTCTTTCCACGAGACCATGATTTGGACTCTCCAGGCCTGATTTCAATCTTGGCGGATGGGATAATCTGTCACAAATGTGATGGATATCCTTTACGCAGTATTACAAGTTCCATTATATCCTATGCAGTTTGCAATATGGCGGACAGGATATCTGTCACGCTTATGATGGAGTATCCCATTCGTCAAGCTCCTAACGAGTACCTCTGTCTTCTCCCTTTTCATGCAATTATCACTACCTCGTATTTTCATGTTTCCTGTGGACTAGATACCGTAGGAACCATTGATTCATGTGTGGATCTTTATAAATTTACAGAAACCTTCAAAAAAATGACATTTGTCATCACCCATCTAGGTATTTTTTCCTGTTTTTCCATTCCTAACCTAGATTGAAATTCTTTCAGCCTCTGTATGCCTGAAGCCATTATTCCAGAAACTGCTGGTAATTTATAGGCTCAATTGCATCCATAATGGGGATAGATCACAGAAAGGTAAAGCTCCTTCCCTTAGAACTCCAGTCCTGCTTCCGTTCTTCCTTGGAACTATTACTATGATCTTCAGAAGAGCAAGTATTCCCTAAAATATGCACCCTCGGACAGTTTTACTAATATTTCATGCAAGGAAACTTACAGTGTTGCACTGCATGAAAGAGAGAGAGCAAAAATGCACCATATCTATTTAGATATGGTGTAAGGAAATGCCTCTTTTTGCATGTTCACCCCCACAAGGTTTGGCTAATGCTGTTGGTTTTTCAACCCTGAGAGTGCACCGAGGCCTGCTAGTATTCTAACCCTATTCAAAAACTAATTTAAATTGGATTCACCCAATCTGAAAGTATAAACTTACTTATAAGTCCCTAATATATGATACCCAGGGTACCAAGGGCATGTAAGGCAGAGTGTTCACACAGGACTGAAGCACTGTTAGTGCCAGCCTACATGTGACAGAGACAAATTGGACCCCTGCATGCCACTGCAGAATGAAAGGGTAGTGTTTTACACTGCCAGTTTGACTTAGCCATTACACGGAATGGCAAAGCGTCCAATTCCCTTAAGGATATATGTAAGTCTCCCCTAAGGCAGGCCTAAGGATCCATATAACAGGGAACTATATATACTCAACACACGTGATTTTTATTATGTTCTAGAAGCAAAACTTCTAAATTGTCAGTTTGATGTGGAAAGGTTTGAAGCCCAATTGGCTAACACAGGATTACTGGCTGACACCGCAGCCTGGCTAACTTCTGAATGGGACTACCTAACAGGGTTCAGCAAGGTATCCAATAATTGTGACATTACATACGATCTGATGCCCAGGCCAGATTTAAAGTCACTATTAAAGTTAAGTAACTCTTAGAAAGTTGCCACTCTCCACTCCAGCAAATACAGTGGCCTCACAAAGGGCCTGACATATGGACAGGTTTCTGACCACCTTGGAAGATCTTTGAATGATTCTCAAGTCAGGGAACAAAGGCAGTTTATGCAGAGTGAAGTATTTCTGCCTCTCCCAGGATGGCCATTCAGGGTGTTAGCCCGAGAGGCAGACTTCAAAGGTAAAGCCGTTTTTTAAAGGTTGCTTGTGACAACATACCTGAGTAGGATGTCCTTTTTCCTGCAGACAATTAGGAGACAAAGCTAAGGAACGGAAACCAGTGTCCAAACCGGTTTTCCCATGGCCTGGAGCCCACTGGGAGTCACACCTCTAGGGTGGGCTACCAAGCCCTTGTATACAAAGGAAGGGCTGTGTCATTTTGAAGGGAGCAAGAATCGGGCCCTCTGGGATAGCCAGATGCCTCACATCACAGAAAGTATTCACTAGAGAAGAGTGGACCCAGTAGCCTATTTGGCTAGTGACTGGGTTATCCCCTCAGGCCACTTTACAGTGACAAGTGGGGCACCCCTGGCACCCTACCCCTTAGTTCACATGAGAGAAGAGAAGAGGAGGGAACGGCTGCCCTGATGCCTTTTACCTGCACAAAGAGAGGCTGCATCATCCTGAAGGCGGCAGCTGTTGCACTTTTGGTGTAGTGAGACTTAGACTGTGCTTGCGGCTCCTGACAAAGGGAAAAGTTGATTGCCCACTTTCACCAATGGCAGTGACTCTGAGGATCAGTCTGCTGATCTCCTGGAGCTAGCTCCAAGACGAGAGCTGAACGAGCCCAAACAGGCAGATTAGTAGCTACAGCAGATGTGTTGCCTCTAAGAGTTGCCAGACATGAAAAAGAGACAACCGAAGATAGTCAAATCTTGCACCCAAGTCTGCTGGACCTGGTAGATCTATCAGAGTCAGATTCAGCCCACTTACAGGACACCAGCTCCCACCAAAGAGTATGCATCCAACCGTGGTGCTACAGGATCAGTAGTGCAGCATCAGCTGTCCAACTACTGCAACTTAAAGAACTTCAAGGAACCCCAATCTCCATTGCCAAAGTTGTCCCACGACACCGTTGGCCATGGGAACCACAACTAAGACATCCCTGTCAACCTCACCACAACTGGAGCATCCGTTTGAGCATCTTTGCCAACATTCCTCAGCATCTGGGCTACTCCACTGACTTCGATGGTGGTTGTGCTCTAAGAATACTCTGGTGGCCAAGTAACTGCCCAATGTATCCCTACTGGCCCCCTAGACCTCCTCCCTGACAGATTTGGTTGCCGAAGTTGGGCGGGAATACCCATTCTAACTGTTTCAAACTTTTCAAAAGTTTACAAACTGTTGACCACAGCTTGTTTGTGGTTGCATTTAAAAATGATAAAAACCTCTAAAATGTGTATCTCTGGAACCCTCCGGTAGATTTTATTGATCCAGGTCCGTATAGCTATTCATAAAAGCATCTATTTTTATAAGTTGTTGTTGTCATGTCTTTCTATTGGTGTGTGATTTTCTTATTTCATTGTTCCTGTTAAATGCTTCCCACTACATTCCTTTACCAAGCCTTACTGCTCGCACCAACAGCTACCCAGGGTTGAGCTAATGTTAAGTAAACGATACTGACTGGACCCAAAATGGTATCGGTGAGTGTACTCCACGATAAGGACCCATAGCCATATAATGTAGTACACCAAGATCCTCACATATGGTTCACTTCTACTGTCTCATTGCGCTGGCGCACTGTGTGCTGACTTGTGCAAATACAAGGACCTTTGCACCATGGTGCATAGTTGGCTGCATTAAGGGTGGGATTGTAAAAACTATCCTTTCAGCCTATTTCCTGTGCACTGTAGAAAGTAGCACACATAGAAAGAGGAAAGGAGAAGGAACAGTATTTCTCCTTGTTACACCTCTCAGTGGTAGATGCACCATTCTGGCACAATCCCAAGTTTACTGACTTTAGTAAATCTGAGATTGCATCAAATTCCATGGATGGATTCATAGGAATGTCTATGCTCCACCCATGGGATGCCTAGCACAATGAAACATAATGCAAACCAGCACAAGCTGCTGCACTGTGATACATTTGTGTACAAAGTCACTCAAGACGGTGCAAATCGCCACTTGCATAGCTGTGTAAACCCCATTTAAGGTTGTGCATTGCTTTGCAACGACTTGTGTCATGCAAGGACTGTGCAAGACCTCTATTAATCTGTCTCCTTTTTGTATATCGATTCAGAAAAGGGGGTGGTGATGAACAGAGTGTCTGAATTGAGCAGACCACTCTTACCCAGTCCAAAGATCAGGGCTTGATCCATCACCGTTATTTATCTCACTGCCCCATCCCAGCTCAGAACCTGGCTATATGCAAATTAGTCTGTCCCTGGCCCAGTGCATCATGGGAACAGGGCAGACTAAACTACCAAGCTAATTCTTCACCAGAAAGGAAACAAGCTACCGGGGACCGGTTTCTGGCATTTCAGCCGTCTTCGGCCCGGCTTGCTTGAATCCTGATGGAGCAGTGAGAAAGGGACTCATGTCTGAGTATACCCTGCCACACCTATAGTGGCCAAAATCGATTCAGAAAAGGGGGTGGTGATGAACAGAGTGTCTGAATTGAGCAGACCACTCTTACCCAGTCCAAAGATCAGGGCTTGATCCATCACCGTTATTTATCTCACTGCCCCATCCCAGCTCAGAACCTGGCTATATGCAAATTAGTCTGTCCCTGGCCCAGTGCATCATGGGAACAGGACAGACTAAACTACCAAGCCAATTCTTCACCAGAAAGGAAACAAGCTACCGGGGACCGGTTTCTGGCATTCCAGCCGTCTTCGGCCCGGCTTGCTTGAATCCTGATGGTGCAGTGAGCTAAAAAACGGTGTTGGATCTAGCCCTGATCTCTTGACTGGGTGAGAGCTTTCTGCTTAATTCAGAGACTCTGTTCCTCACCACCCCTTGTTGTAAATATTTTTGTCCACCCTAAGCGTGGAAGGGTATTCTCAGATGTGAGACCCTTGCTCATTGCACCATCAGGATTCAAGCAAACCGGGCCGAAGACGGCTGTAATGCCAGAAACCGGTCCCCGGGAGCTTGTTTCCTTCCCAGTGTAAGAATTGGCTTTTGTAGTTTGGTTTGCCCTGTTCCCATCATGCACTGGGACAGGAACAGACTAATTTGCATACAGCCAGGTTCTGAAAGTGGGATGGTGAAGTGAGCTAAAAAACGGTGTTGGATCTAGCCCTGATCTCTTGACTGGGTGAGAGCTTTCTGCTTAATTCAGAGACTCTGTTCCTCACCACCCCTTGTTGTAAATATTTTTGTCCACCCTAAGCGTGGAAGGGTATTCTCAGATGTGAGACCCTTGCTCATTGCACCATCAGGATTCAAGCAAACCGGGCCGAAGACGGCTGTAATGCCAGAAACCGGTCCCCGGGAGCTTGTTTCCTTCCCAGTGTAAGAATTGGCTTTTGTAGTTTGGTTTGCCCTGTTCACATCATGCACTGGGACAGGAACAGACTAATTTGCATACAGCCAGGTTCTGAAAGTGGGATGGTGCAGTGAGCTAAAAAACGGTGTTGGATCTAGCCCTGATCTCTTGACTGGGTGAGAGCTTTCTGCTTAATTCAGAGACTCTGTTCCTCACCACCCCTTGTTGTAAATATTTTTGTCCACCCTAAGCGTGGAAGGGTATTCTCAGACGTGAGACCCTTGCTCATTGCACCATCAGGATTCAAGCAAACCAGGCCGAAGACGGCTGTAATGCCAGAAACCGGTCCCCGGGAGCTTGTTTCCTTCCCAGTGTAAGAATTGGCTTTTGTAGTTTGGTTTGCCCTGTTCCCATCATGCACTGGGACAGGAACAGACTAATTTGCATACAGCCAGGTTCTGAAAGTGGGATGGTGCAGTGAGCTAAAAAACGGTGTTGTATCTAGCCCTGATCTCTTGACTGGGTGAGAGCTTTCTGCCTAATTCAGAGACTCTGTTCCTCACCACCCCTTGTTGTAAATATTTTTGTCCACCCTAAGCGTGGAAGGGTATTCTCAGATGTGAGACCCTTGCTCATTGCACCATCAGGATTCAAGCAAACCGGGCCGAAGACGGCTGTAATGCCAGAAACCGGTCCCCGGGAGCTTGTTTCCTTCCCAGTGTAAGAATTGGCTTTTGTAGTTTGGTTTGCCCTGTTCCCATCATGCACTGGGACAGGAACAGACTAATTTGCATACAGCCAGGTTCTGAAAGTGGGATGGTGCAGTGAGCTAAAAAACGGTGTTGGATCTAGCCCTGATCTCTTGACTGGGTGAGAGCTTTCTGCTTAATTCAGAGACTCTGTTCCTCACCACCCCTTGTTGTAAATATTTTTGTCCACCCTAAGCGTGGAAGGGTATTCTCAGATGTGAGACCCTTGCTCATTGCACCATCAGGATTCAAGCAAACCGGGCCGAAGACGGCTGTAATGCCAGAAACCGGTCCCCGGGAGCTTGTTTCCTTCCCAGTGTAAGAATTGGCTTTTGTAGTTTGGTTTGCCCTGTTCCCATCATGCACTGGGACAGGAACAGACTAATTTGCATACAGCCAGGTTCTGAAAGTGGGATGGTGAAGTGAGCTAAAAAATGGTGTTGGATCTAGCCCTGATCTCTTGACTGGGTGAGAGCTTTCTGCTTAATTCAGAGACTCTGTTCCTCACCACCCCTTGTTGTAAATATTTTTGTCCACCCTAAGCGTGGAAGGGTATTCTCAGATGTGAGACCCTTGCTCATTGCACCATCAGGATTCAAGCAAACCGGGCCGAAGACGGCTGTAATGCCAGAAACCGGTCCCCGGGAGCTTGTTTCCTTCCCAGTGTAAGAATTGGCTTTTGTAGTTTGGTTTGCCCTGTTCCCATCATGCACTGGGACAGGAACAGACTAATTTGCATACAGCCAGGTTCTGAAATTGGGATGGTGCAGTGAGCTAAAAAACGGTGTTGGATCTAGCCCTGATCTCTTGACTGGGTGAGAGCTTTCTGCTTAATTCAGAGACTCTGTTCCTCACCACCCCTTGTTGTAAATATTTTTGTCCACCCTAAGCGTGGAAGGGTATTCTCAGATGTGAGACCCTTGCTCATTGCACCATCAGGATTCAAGCAAACCGGGCCGAAGACGGCTGTAATGCCAGAAACCGGTCCCCGGGAGCTTGTTTCCTTCCCAGTGTAAGAATTGGCTTTTGTAGTTTGGTTTGCCCTGTTCCCATCATGCACTGGGACAGGAACAGACTAATTTGCATACAGCCAGGTTCTGAAAGTGGGATGGTGCAGTGAGCTAAAAAACGGTGTTGGATCTAGCCCTGATCTCTTGACTGGGTGAGAGCTTTCTGCTTAATTCAGAGACTCTGTTCCTCACCACCCCTTGTTGTAAATCCTTTTTGTATATAGCACTGCAGCTATTTACCTACTGCTTTGCGCTCCTTGATTCCTATGGCACCCCGAAGCGGCCATCTAGATGCCAAGGAATGTAATTGAAGTATGCAAATAAAATACAATAAACCAATAATTAAAGCCCTCCATCTCCTCTTTATATACTGGGTAAGATTTCATTTAGAAACAGCAGTTAAATAATAATGACATGTTTTAATTACACATAATACTGGAGCCTTGCAATTTCAAAGTGCTATAAATATCAGGTTTTAACAGATTATCAGGAGGAGCTATCACCCAAATTAGTGGAAATCAGTTTATAGATCTCGGAAGGACTAAAAGGAGGTGTGCTTCCCAAAATTCATACTTGTGGCCTCCAGACTGGTCCTATTGTCAGCAGCAAAGTGTATCACTGTGAACCATCTTACCTGCTATTAGAGTGCTTAATAAAAGGAAGAGTCAGTTTGATGGCATGAGTTCTATGAACGGAATGAAGTCCCTGGATCGCTTTCTAATATCAGGTCTGGATAGGTTGTCATTTTCGAAATTGTTCACGCAATAGTGAACTATTAAAAAGCAAAGTGAATAACGCATTTAATTGCTGCCCCATAGATGACCTTAAAGACATATGAACCTGGTATGCATTACAATTTCCAGATGTTTTGCTCTTTGTTCTGTTAAAATGACACCAAAACAGAATGTTCAATATAATTGCTATCCTGAAATATTCTCACATAAAGCCTCATTATCTTTTATTCAAAGTGACTGTAAATAAAATTTAAGCTAGTACTCCCCTTCAAATCATAGACACGCCTGCCAATAAATGTTTGGTATGCATTTCTCGCACCTTTCCGTTTTTACTTGGTCCCCATTTTTTCAAACGATTCCATCAGCATTTACTGCACGATATTTCTCTCTCATATCAACGCTGTAACATGATGGGGGCTGTCAAGGCGGACATATGTTCTATTTGTAATGCCTTGGAGAAATAACTGAAAGCACACTTGTGGAAAATAATTGGAAATTCACAAGGTTAAACTATTATGTTCAATTGTAGAGTACTTTGCTAGCGCAGAACGGCCTTTCTTCTCTCTTTCTGAAATGAAAAATAAAACAGCTAGAACTTGTGTGTAAAGAGACCCGCTATCCATTCCGCAGTAGAGACCTCCGACAGAGACATAATACATCTAATTTATCAACGTCAGCCACTGTGCTAATCTATCCCGCCAGTGTCAAAACTCGGGAAGCTCCAATCAGTTTGTTGTACCGTGCAGTGCACTAAGACAGATGTAGAAATGAAAAAAATCTGCCCCAAAACAATGCGATGGAATGAATTTATGATCTTATAACCCACAGGTAATGAGCTTTTGAGTACTATGAAGTATCCAATGGCTCCCATTTTGTTTCCTTTGGTCAGCATGTTGTCTCCCTACAGGAGAATAGAATATCCAATAGATTACTTTTTTATATTTGGAAATGAATCGGTCTGTGCACCTTTTATTAGACTGATCTTACAAATCAACATCTGATGAAACAGAAATTATTGTACATTAAATCAAGAGCATCATTTTGAGCTTTTCTTTCAATACTTTGATTTAACTCACAATCACAGAGGGCCTCCTTTATGAGGAATTGGCGTAGGGCAGTGCTGCAAGTCTTCTTGCTGCGCTGCCCTACGCCATTTTGAAATGGTAGGAAGGCACCGTATTTACTAAATACAGTGCACTTCTGTCCTTTCCCCTTATGCTGGTGCACAATTTGTTGCATATCACCAATGAAGGCACACTTGCACCATGGCGCAAGGGTGCCTCCATTGCATGCAGGTTTGTTTTTGTGCAGGAAGGAGCACCTTCCTGTACAAAGCAATCTGAGAGGCGTTTTCCTCTTTTTGTGTGTGCTGCAGAATGCAACATACATAGAAAGAGGAGAAAACGAGGAGAACAAATAATATTTCTCCTCGTTATGTCTGCTCTGGAGAGGTGTAAGGTTTAGGCGCTGTCTGAGGTTTACATGCTTAAGTAAATCTGGGACACTGTCAAAATCCATGGGTGCTGCGTGGAAAAATCCACCACAATGCCAATGGAATGCCTCGTTGACACAGAGTAATGCAAGGCAATGACGTGCACTGCTTTGACTTACTCGATATATATGAGACCATGCAAAGCCACACAGAGTGGCTTTGAGTTGCCTCATAGATATGACTGAGAAGCTTGCGCTGTGGGAGTGTCAAAAAAAGGGACGCTCCGGTGGTGCAATCCTCTCATAAATATGCCCCTAAATCCAAGAGGCCTCATTTATGAAAAGTGACGCATCTCTGCGTGAAAACAGCGATGCGTCATTTTTCACTGCGCCCTTCTTGAGATACCAATGATGCATCATATTTACAGTATGACGCATCATGGCGCACGTAGTTACAGATACGTCAGTATTTCTGACGTATCTGTATGGCACAAAAGTGACGCATTGCTGGGGTGTGTCACAAAAGTGACGCTACTCCAGCAATGTGTCCTTTCACATGGGGCAAGCCCCATGTGATAGGGCTAGCGTCAGTCTTATGCCTGCTGTGAGGCAGGCGTAAGAAATTGATGCATTTCTGTCCTAGAAGTTGCGCCGTGAAATCTTATAGATTTTACTGCGTCACTTCTATGACCCTTTCTTGCGTCAGAACGCCCCCCCTGCATACATTATACCTAGCGTAGGTATAATGTAGCGCGGGGGTTTACAAAGTGACACATCTACCTAGATGCGTCACTTTGTAAATATGGTGCAACAAGGCACATTTTTTACACTGCTGGTGCGTCACAAAAAGTGACTCACCGGCGGCGTAAAAGTGACGCACAGCCTCATAAATGAGGCCCAAAATATCTCAGATACAGCAGTTGTATTTTTGCTCTCTAGGTCAGTCTATACAACTTAGGGTTTTTTTTATTTTCGTACTAGTCCACGATTCGGACCATGTTTTCCTATAAAAGATGTTCCAGTCTAGTGAACAGGAATGGCAGGACAACTAAGCAGAAGATATTCTGAAATAATTCCTTTGCGTTCTGGTGTAATGTTTATGATTATTTATGTTTTCATTTTATGTGAGACTCTTGGAAAACCTTCAAGATATACATTTACCTACAGTGAATCTAAATGAGAGTAATTTGCATTGTTATGCTTTATTATGTAATCTTAAATTATGTTATGTTATGTTATGCTACTCTATGTCATGTTACATTTTGGTATTTGCATTTGTAACCTTTACATCTCACACATAATGATATTCTGGAGCTGAAAAAAACGTTATTTCCTGGAGGTCTAAAACTAAGTTAGGTAGAACAGTCAGGTTTATAGTTCCTTCCTATTTGTTAATCCTGAAGTTATCATGAAAACAATTTGGGGACCTCGTAATGGAGGACGTAAAAATATTGCCTCAGGAAAACAATGAGCTGTGATTCCTCCTTTTGCTTTTTTCTGTGTGATTGTTTGTATATTTTTAAATTCGTGCACAGCTTTGGATTCTGTATCAAATACGAGAATCACTATCACTTTTGAAAGGCTTTTGGCACTTTGCTTTCCAGACTAAAGGCTTCATTTGCAATGGACTGGTGTAGAGCAGCACTGCAAGTCTGTTTGCTGCAGTGCCCTACAACAATGAGAATTGGCAGAAATGCACTGTATTTACAAGATGCTGTGCATTCCTGTTAGCCAGCACCGTCACACAGTTTGGTGCCTAACGCCAATGCTGGCACCCTTGCAATATGGCTCAAGGGTGTCTGCGTTGTTAGCAGGATTATTTTTGTGCAGGAAGGGACACCTTTCTGCACATAAACAATCTATGGTGCTTTTTCCTTTTTCTACATGCGCTGCAGAAGGCAGCACACATAGAGGAAAAAATTAGGAGAACTAAAGATATTTCTCATTCTTACGCCTCCCCTGTGGAAGCGTACAGTTTTGACGCATTCCAAGGTTTATAGATCCTTGCAAATCTTTGAATGTGTCAAACCCCATATGTGCTGCATTGGATAACCCACTGCAATGCCCATTAAATGCCCCCTTTATGGCAGTGTGATGCAACGCACTGACTTTTGCTGCATTGCCCTATACCATATCTACAAGGTCATAAAAAGTCACAGAAAGCAGAGTTGCGTGGCCGAGTAGATATGGGTCTGCACACTACACCACCGGAGCATCATAAAACGTGATGCAAGAGCAGAGCAAGTGGCTTGTAAATAAGCTCCTAAATATTCTAGCCATTAAATACCACAACTGAACTCTCCTGTGGGCAGTATTATTAAATAATTCTCCACTACCTGCTTTATGAATCTCATACTAAGGGCTCATATTAAGGGAGAACAGTTATCATGATGCAAATATTTTAAGGACATTCATCAGTTTAATTAGATTATGCTGACAGAGGCATGAGGTTACTGAAAACTACTTCTGAAGTTTTAACAGTAGCGGTCGGTGGTGGGAGTAGCTGACGGGCGGTGACGTTGGGAGGTGGAGGGGCAGGGTGGGGGGTAGTAATCTATGGATTACAGAGGATTACAGGTGTGTAAACATATGATAAATAAAACAAATTTTGTTGCATACACTGCATCGCATTAGGGGATGCAGTGCGCACAACAAAATTAGTTTTATTTATTTATATGTTTACTTACCTGTAATCCTCCATAATCCATAGATTACTAACCCCTCCCTGCCCCTCCCGATCTCCAAGTCTCCGCCAACCGCTACAGAGTTTTAGCATGGGCACATCTAAGAATAACTGTGCTTTTTCACCGTAGAATCAAAATGGAAAGTCAACTCATGGACATTGCTATGCTGCATCAAAAAGACTTGTATCCAATACCCACAGAGCAATGTGGGACCGGGAGAGATATTTCCTATGTATTGAGGTGAATCTCAGGATACTGTCTCTCTATCTAATTCATCTTGCAATTAGGTATCTTACAATCCTTATGACTAAGCCTAGTCTCAGTTTGGATTTGTGACTCCAGGAAGCAGAACAACATCGAAAGATTACTTGTTGGCATGTTTCAGACCCTAAATAGCCTATCAAAAGGCCCTGGGTTTTCATCAGAATTGTATCTATCTTGATGCCCCCTATTACTTTTGGGCTCCACTGTTGTTTTTGTCATATCACATTTTCTTATGTCAAACAAGGCCTGACTCCTGGAAGAGTGAGTACTAAAGTTTGCTCATTTGATTATATTAGCACAATATACAGGTTGATGGGGGAACATCCCTCTAACCTAAAGGATACCTCACCACCAAGCTGCCTATTTAGGCCACCACATCAACCATGCTGAGCAAGTATGACTGATTTATTAGCTTATATAATCGATTTTTTAATAAATAATATATTTAAACATAACACTGTGTGGATGTATGAGATACATCGGGAACTAAAACAACGCATGCCTTTACATCGCAGTTGTTAGTTCGCATGTACTGTCACAACGCAAGTAATAACATCGCAAACCATTACTTCACATTTCCTATGAAATGCATACAAAACCCCTTTACAACGCACACCAATCCCACGCAAGCTCTTACATCGCAATTTTTTTCCCCAAGCTAAACCCCCAACACTAATACAGTACCCTACACGGCCCTAAATCCTAATCCCTAAAACAGTATCCTACACAACAACAAACCCTAAGCCCTGAGCCTTAAAGCCTTAAACAGTACCCTACACGACACTAAACCCTGAACCCTAAAGCCCAAAACACTACCGTGCACTACTACTCTAAGCGCAATCCCCCTTACCTCTCTCTTGTTGTGGTTGCGGTACCAGCATTGTCTCTTTCTCATCTCTGTTCCGGAGCACATCTGTCCCAGGGCCCGCCCGTTACATCATATACGTTTTAAAAGCATGTGTTGCAAAAGCGCATGCAATGTAATGGGACGCGTTGTATTGGTCCCCGTCGTAGTGTCGCTTGCATTGTAACGCTTGCGACATAAATGCATGCGAATTAACACATTAATTGTGATAGCTGTTCGCCCACTGTGTAAAAAAAATTGCATATGTATTTAAAACACTACCCACTCTATTCCAAAATAAACTGGCAATCCATCCAAAAATTACACTTGATATGTTATGAAAAGTTAAACATACAAGAAAATTATGCAAATTAAATTGGTTATCCTAAATGAAAAATATATAATATTCATTAAAATATATATTTAGAAAAACACGGCTCAATCATTCCAGTAGCAAGCCCCACAACCCAAAAACCATTATTTAACAGATACTTCTATTTAATTTGTACAAAAATAAAAACATTAAGTGACACCAAAATTATATTAAATATCACAATATTTTAATAAACTGGGGGGCATATTATCAAGGGGGCTTATTTCCGCTTTTTTGGCTTTAAAAGCCAAGAAAGCGGAGATAAAATTATCTCCCTATTACTTAGCTGTTGCTAACACCAGTTAGCGACAGCTAGTAGGAGATAGCGACCATCTTGGGCCCCACTTTGCATGTCAGTGATATTTATCACTAATGACATGCAAAGTGGGCGTGCCAAGATATTAGAGACTGAAAACAGTCGCTAACATCGCTATCTCCTATTACCAACTTTTGGAGATATTCGCGCTAAGCGCGAATATCTCCAAAAGCTAACACCTGCCCTGAGCAGTTCTTAGCCATGTTATCCAATGGGAGGTGGATAACATGGCTAAGAGCATTAGCTCGGTAACGCATGAATATCGCTGACTTTTCAGCGATATTCATGCATTGCGGCGATTTTTATCGCATTTGCGATAAAACTTGGTAATACCAAGGTTTATTTGCGGTAAAAATCGCCGCAGCTCCGCGGTAAATTTTTGTCTCTAACCAAGCAATAGCGATAATTATCGCTATTGCTTGGTAATATGCCCCCCTGTTTCAAACATCAACAACACTACAAAAGCATCCTAAATGTATCCTTGAATAGTTAAGATTTTGTTTCAGCATAGGTCGATCAGCTATGGCGTTTCCCGCTAACGTGTAGCAGCTAGTGATGTTCCTCCCCCTCCAGTGATGGCGGACTCGATGGTTTGGCGGGCTGGGAGCGGACTCTGAGGACAGGAGTAGCAGCTGAATTTTGCTCGCCCTCTTTGAATCCGTACGAACCGATCGTGGGGGGGATGCAATCTCAACTGCTCCAAGGTTTTTCAGAAGATTTTCGGAGTTCTGTTTTTTATTTGCATTTAGAGCGTGGATGCTGACTGGAAGATACTGATTCACAGTGGTTGCCTTGGTGCCCCTTCAAAGGTTATGGTTTTGCTGTACTGATTAATTTAGTGTGGAGGCTTGCGGCTGGATTTTTCCATCTCTCCTATTTGGAGCTCCTGTAAACAGGCTCTGTTTTCAGAGAAGTGGAGCACGGTGTGGCTTCTACAAGAAGGAAATTGTGGTATAAAGCACAAGGTAAAACCTCGGAAGAGATGCTGGAGAGTTCAGTGGTAAAAGGGCTATTAATGGTGAGTGCTGATTTCATTTATTGTCAAAAAAATGGGCAAGAGACTTGGCCTGTCTAGTTTTGGTGATTTAAAACCTGGTATAGATATCTAAGATACATAATGAAGAAACAATTGAAGCTTGCCGCAGCTGCGGCAAAAGCGGATGCTGCAGTCGCAGCAAAAACTAAAACTCATTTAGCTAAAGCCAAGCTGAACCAGACTTTACCTAAAGCAGGTACTAAAATGCATCACAGTGAGTCCTCCTTTAGTTCTCAAAGTTAAGAAACCGACGATCCATCACTAAAAGAGATACATTTGATGGAGGTTCCAGGATCTAATTTAAGGGATAACAATCTGGCTACTTGACCAGGAGTCATTGTAGCTCGGAAAAAATAAGCGCAGAAGATTGCCAGAGAGTTCCCTCTCTTCGTTAAAAAGATGCTACCTCCTATTACGACGCCAGGGATAGATAAGCCCAGCCAAGACCCAGCTGCACACCCTAGCCACAACAGGAGATACGTTAACCCAAATATTATCCTCAGAGTCACCTTCATCTCCTAGGCCAGTATGCTCCTCTTCACCTGGGGTTTCTTGTCTAGGTGCCCAGGGTCTACAGGTACAAGCAGTGGAACAGTTGATGGTTTTGCCAGACTCGGAGCAGCTTCAAAATACTGCTTTAACGACTTTGTCTGTGGCAATGGGTGTTACGACTCCGCTTCCTCACTCAAGTTCAAGTTCAAGTTTATTTATTTTATTTGATTTGGCTCTCCACTGAGAACCACAAATATTTAATACACCATATTCAATTATAAACCACTTTGTCAAAAAGTTTTCATTCTAATACAAAGGTAAAAATAATTTTAAAAATTTAAAAAGGTTATAACATACAAATTAATTTGGCGGAGCTTTACATAGGATAATTAATTCGTGTGCTTTGCTGATTCTACATTTGACGTAGATTGGTTGTAAAAACCTTTTTCTTGCCATAGCAACTGTTGCATTTGGGCAGGTGAACAATAGATGCTCTAAGTCCTGGTCTCCACCGTTACACAGATTACAATTAGTGCTTTCTTTTAAGTGCCACCTATGCGTTAGTGTTTTTACAGGAAGTATTCCTAATCTAAGCAGCACAATCAATCTCCTAGCCCCGTGATTAAGGTTACATTTTATATACTGTTGAGGGTACTTAAAAGCAATGGATTCAGCGAAATTTTTTATAAAGAGACAATTTAAAACAATGTTGAACGTCAAGGTCAAAGCTGAGTCTTGGGGTAAAATGTTTTAGGAAGAGTTTCAGATGGGCTGGTGTCCAGGATAATAGCAAGTTAGTATTAGTCTCTGAAAGTTTGAAAGAAGTTAAGACGTTTCTTGTAAATATATGCTTAGATGAATCGCGTTCAAATGTTTCTATTTTGAGCAAGGATCGAAGCCTTCCTTCATCTACATGTAGGAGGTTGTATGCCCACCTGATGATATTAGCAATTCCTCTGGCATAGGCACTAGTTAATGAAAACTCTAGGCGGAGGGCTTGTACTGGTACCGCCTGGGACAGGTTCGTGAGTTTCCGTAGGATCTTACCTTCTTTTAGATCTAAAAAGCTCCATTGGCTTATTGGTATATATATATATATATTTTTTTTTTTTCTTAATCAGAAGGGGGAAAGGATCACTTGTCCTGCTTAAACCTTGGGTTCACAAGTCGAGGAACTGGTATCTCCCAACAAATATGACCCTCATACACGTGTATGTTGGTAATTTCTCTTCAGCGGTATATATTGTGTCCCCGCTTTTCTACACGTGCGTGCGTAATCATTGAGTCATTTTTTGTCTTGTGCACCCTCCACCAGGAGGTTTTGCCTTAGGTTTAAGGCAGTAGTGATCGTGGAAAGTGGGGGGTCTAGTGGTGGTGTCGTTATTAAAAATCCGGACAGCCAGAAAGAGGCAATTTAATAAGTCTGGATTCGGACTGTGAATAAAATTTCTGGTGCACTCTTCGAATTGGTAAGGGATTCAAGTGCACTATATATATAAAGTTTAAAAAGAGGTCAACATGTTTCAGCCTTTGGTAGTCAGAGGATCTATAGGCTTTCGTCAGGACCAATGGGAGTGAGTAAGTAGTGAAAAAATTGTGGGAAGAATAAAGGGTTATTGACCTGAATCTTCGTGAGTTAAGGTTTCATTGTACCTGCAAAATAGAGAACATACACACAAACAGCAACAAACAGGGATATATTCCGGAGCGTATGATAGTACTGGTGGAATCTTTACACTATATACCTTAAGCATGGAAAAAAAGTGTCTTTGTCCAGAAGCAGCGTACAGTTTTAAAAGTGCTCCCACATGCATGTCCGATTTCTGGGTCAAATTCAAAGTATCGGGCCTATTCTGTAAAGTCTTAGTAAAGATTTGACCTAAGTAAGTGTAATCATTTACGACTCCCACCCTTTTTTCTCCTAGGGACCAATGGAATTTGGTGCTCTTTTTCCTTCCTGAAAACGGAACTATTTTTGTTTTCGCGATGTTCGGGATAAGATAGTTTTCCTCCGAGTATTTGTACAGTGCCTGGAGGCTCCTTTGCAGTCCAAATGGAGTTAGATCTAGTATAATTATATCATCTGCATATAACATCGTATCTATTTTGTGGAAGGCAATTTTTGGAGGAAAATTACATATCTGCTGAAAGCGTTGAGGCAAATCACTAAGGTAGAGAGAGAACAATAAGGGAGCGAGAAGGCATCCTTGTCTTAGGCCATTTGGAGTCGGGATAGAACTAGTAAGACACTTTTCCCTTCCCATTTGAACCTGGCACCAGGTGTTTGTATGCAATGATATAAGTATGTGTAAAAGTTTGTCCGGGATGCCCATTTTGGCAAGTTTTCTCCAGAGTGTTCCTCTATCTACTCTGTCAAATGCGGTGGAAAAGTCAATAAAAGCAGCATATACGACCTGGGATTTAACTGTCACGTATTTATCTAAGATGGTTTGTAGCACCGCAATGTTATCCGTGACAGAATGCTTTGGTCTAAATCCAGCCTGGTATAGTGGAATTTGTCCAGAAGAAAAGGCCCAATCTTTAAGGTGATCTAAAACTGTTGCAGTGAAGATTTTTCCTGTTGCGTCCAAGAGGGCTATTTGCCTATAGTTACCAGGGTGTAGCCTTGTACCCTTTTTATGGATGGGTATTACTATACTTCCCTTCCATGATTTAGGGATTTCTCCAGTAGTAAAGATATAGTTAAAAAGGGGAGATAACATCTTGCTCCATTCTTTAGGATTGCACTGGAGGACTTTGATCGGTATTTGGTCTGGTCCTGAGGCTCCTGTTGTTCTCGCTTTTCTTATGTGTAGCTCGATTGAGATAGGGCTATATACTCCACTGCTTAGTAGTTTTATTTCTGCATTCATAGTGAGATTATGGATCGTTTCTGAGTTGGCATTTAGCTTGTATAAGTTAGCAAGGTAAAGATCCCATTCCTTTGGGGGGGCCGGGATAGCTTGTAGAGTTTTTTTCGTGCCTGTTTCTTTGGCGATAATGTTCCAGTAGTCTTGTTGGTTATTTTGTTTTGCTGCTATCTGCAGGTCTACCCAATTTTGGTCTTGTTTTTTTCTCTTGTTTTTTTCCTTTTCTCGCCTGCGTTGATTTTTTATTTTGTTAATTTCTTGCTGTTTAGTTGGAGAGTATTCTAAGAACTGTTCTCTTATCAGTTTATTCAGAAGAATTGTATTGGTCGCCAACTTTGGTCTTTTATTTTGATTCTTTATTGTTTTTGATTGCATCGATTTTTCCTGCAATTTTTGTGTTAGCTTTTTGATGACCATTTCAAAGTTTGTTATCGGATTAGCAGAGAAGGTTACTTGCAAAAGTTGCGTTGAGTCGATTATGTTGTTTATCTTGTTAAATGTAGCCGGATTCCAGTGTATACGTCTTTGGCTTGGGTTTGCCAGAACTGTGCTATGGTTGTACATAATTTGATTTGTCAAGGAAGATCGTATTCTCCACTCTGTTTTTGCTTGTAGGATGGCGTGATCGCTACCTTGGACAAAATTAATTTTGAGTTGTAGAACTGATCCATATAGGTCATAGCTACAGATCATATAGTCCAGAAGTGAGGGGCTACTATTACCCTGTCTTGTATATGAGGCGGGAATGTCACCTTCTACGTTGCCATTCAGTATTACTCCATTTAGGATTGGGAGTGATGCTATTAGGATTTTCCCTCTTTTATCCGTCTTGATTTCTTTAGGCAGTAGTGGAGTGGAGATACCCAAGGCCTCTTCTTTGTGCCAGTCTGTCCATTTTTGTAATGAGTCGTTAGATATTTTCCCATTTAAGTCCCCCATGATAAAGAACGCTGGATAACCTTGGTTCTCTAAGGTTTGTTCAATGTCTTTTAAGATTTCTAAAGCAAGTGTGTCCATTTTTGCTCTGGAGGGATATAGATGTTAAATATTAGTAGATCTTTTAAGGTTTCTAGGAGATTTGTCCCGTACTTGATTTTAATACATTGGTGGTTATTTGAATTAGTTGGTATTATTTCTTGGGCCCATTTATAGTCTTCATTTAATAAGATCGCAATCCCTCCTTTCGCATGTCCCCGTTCAACCTGCTCTGCATTGGTGTCATATACAAAATATTTCTCTTGATTGAAGTTTTGTTTGGACCATGTTTCTTGGAGGGCCACTATAGCAGGGCAGTTTTTTGTTATTTCAGTCATTTTGTCTTTAGTTTTTCCCGCTATATTCCAAGAGGTAATCGCCAAGCCTATGTTAAACGTGAAGTTTATTGGCCTTGGATTGTTTATTAGAGTTCAGGGTCTCCGAGATCCAGGTCCATGAGTATTCCTCCTTTATTGTTTCCTCGCTGCGGGTGTCTTCACTCCAGACTTCTCTTTTGCCATTCTTTATGGAGTCATATACGTTTTCTGCAGTGTGGTCTGGGGATTTGGTCATAATGTTAGAAATTTGTGTTGGTCGCTGCACTTTAAGTGGTTCTTCTGTTCTGGGTTTTTTGTGAACTTCATGCTGTAAAGCTGGGGTCAGATCGTAACCATATTTATGAAGGGTCTCGCTCTCCTTCAATATAATTCCTGGAATTACTGGAGACCAGAATTCTACAATTGCTGTCGTTGTTTTTGATTTGTCCGGGAACGTAACTAATTTTATTTCATTTCGCGCTAGCGGTTGTAATGGTTGGATCTTTTGAAGCAGACTAATGATTCTACCGCGATTGAGTGGGGCTTTGTCTACCGGAAATATTTCTGTGATTTCCAGAAATTTGGGCCTTATTAACTCTGCTTGTAAAGGCTTTCTTTGGGTAGGGTCAGTTCTTTTTGGGATGTCTCTTAATGCCGGGCTTAACAGACCGTGCTCTCCTGGAGAGAAGTTTTTTGCCTTTGGATCTAGATTGCTCAGTTGATTGGTGGTTACAGTTTGGGTAGACACTAGTGATTTATGCTCCTTTATTTTCGAGATCAGAGAGGGATCTGCTTTTTCCTCTTGATCTAATAGTCCTGTTGGTAATCCTATTGATGAAAGGGGATCATTCAGATATCTTATTTTTCTTGCTTTCTTTTTCGCTATTCTTCTTTGCACGTTTCTCCCTTTCAGCTTGGACCTCTTTTGTTTTCTTTTGCCTTTATTACTTTCTTCACCCTGTGTATCATCGCGGGGCAGCTCAATCTCAGCAGTTATTTTGCGGTGGGGTATTTCAGGGGTATTCACAGTGAGTTTACGTTTGCTTTTTGTGAAAATTGGGTAGTATGCTTTAGACTGATTAAGTGGCATTCAATCAATCAATCAATCAATCAGTGACACTTATAGAGCGCGCTACATACCCGTAGGGTCTCAAGGCACTGGGGGAGGGGGGGTGCCGCTACTGCTCGAACAGCCAGGTCTTCAGCTTCTTCCTGAAGGAGAGGTGGTCTTGATATGGTTTCCTCCTTAAAGAGGTTTCTGAGAGAATACATCTGGTTATTATCCTGATCAGCCTGAAGTTTCATACTAGATCTCCTTCCAGTTTGAGTTGCAAAATCTTTTTTTAAAGGGGGGACCGTTTCTATTGGGTCTGTTTTTGAATTGTGAGAGTTTTCTTCTTTGCATTTACCGCAGACTCCTGTTATTGTAGTTAATTTAATTTGCTCTTTCTTCTTTTTTCCATTCACAAGAAATTTTAATATTCCTAGTTGAGTATCAAGGGTTTGATCAGAATTTTCCAGAATATTCCCTAGATGAATGAGAACCGATTCCAGAATATTTTGCAGAGTAAACAATGATTTGGAGACTGGGGTGTAGTTGTTAGAAAATCCTGTGTTTTTGAAGAGAGACAGGTCTGGCGATTTTTCTAGATAGCCCTCTAACTCAGAAGGTTTTTGCGGAGTGCTATTCTGTATATTTTGTGTCTCCTTTTGGGATCCCTTATGAAATGTTAGATCCTTAATATTTATGTCTGGGCAGGTGATATTATATTCTTGGGATTGTTGTTTTAAGGTGATTCTGGTATGATTGAACCTGAAGTCCTAACTTGAGCATGGAACACACTCAACCTCGTTGCACTGTTGCTATATGTGGTTCACAGTTTTGAACAACACTACATAATCAACAATTTTCACGCAAAATAAATAAATAATACTTCAATACTTAGCATAGAACAGTAGTTATCAAGTATTTTTACTTCACAAAGATATCAACACTTTTCTACATTCTGATACAATTTAAAGCAAATTTTTCAAATACATTAGTAAAGCAAACAAACACATTGATGCATCTTCTCTTGAGCCCAATGCATTTCGAGCTTAGCAAGCTCTTCATCGGGGGCCTGAAACTAAAATGAACATAGTGTCAACTCAAATGCAGGAAGTACTTTGCTTCAGACTATACATGGCAAACAGTTAAGGGCATTACATTAACTTATGAGAAATGTGAAAAAACGTGAAGAAATCATAGTGATAGCCTTAGCCCACACCACTGTGCTCAAAGAAAACATTAAGCATACTCACAATCCCAAAGGCGATTGTGCGCACAGATCCTCAAACTACAAAACCTACAAAACATAATACGACTGTAGGTGAAGAACAGGATAAAATACCAAAGAAACGGAACTAATGGCAAGAAGTCGGTAATCCAAATACCTGGGACACAGGGAGTTGCGCAGAGATCTTGGGATTCGAGACAACTGAAGTAATGAAGGCTTTGCCAATCGGTTTGGTCTGTTGAACAAAAAGCCGATAATAAGCGCCAAACTCTAAGGGCTGGGGAGCTCTGGGAACAAAACTCTATAATACAGAAACCTTACCACTCTCAACGGAGCATCACACCGAAGGACTGCTCTAGCTCACTGGCTGACCGCGATCGGATGAATGCCGGAAGCAGCTATACTCGTTGAGATCTCTAGCGGTTATAACCAAAGCCACTACGGAAACTAACAACGGACTGGACAACCTAAACACTGACTACTGGCAAATGACGACGGACTCACATAACGTAACAGAGATCTAGGCGTGCTGAATATGCAAAAAACCTGGTACTGTAGGAAACACTCGGGACCAGTATGGGATAAGTGAACCGGACGGAAAAACTGACGGCATCTTGAAACGGAGGCTATGTGCTCACTAAAGGGTGAAGGAAAAAATAAAAATAAATATAAATAAAGTAGGTTGACAGAAACTGTGAGAAGTGTAAAAAAATAATAATAATGAAATATAAATAAAAATAAGGAAGGGTAATGCACATAAACACTTTATGCATACATTGAAAATAAACCACATTTTAAGAATAGCAGGCACAGCCATGGTTACAGACCACAGAGCTAACAGGGATCACAAGAAACATGAAAGATCTATTTTTTCATTAAGACCAGCGGGTTCTTGGGTTTTGAGAAATGTTATCCAATGGATCTCTCTCTGGAGGAGGGATCTGGTAAGATCAACCCCCTCGTTAATTTTTATACGTTCCAGTATGGAAAACTTAAGCTGGGAAATGTTGTGACTATTCTCAACCCAGTGTTTTGCAAGATTGCTCTTGAAGTTTTTATTCCTAATCATACTTTTATGTTCAGAGATTCTGGTTTTAAGTTTCCTCTCGGTCTTGCCTGTGTATAATCTACCACAAGGACATTTGATGTAGTAAATCAGATTTTTGGTGTTGCAGTCTCCGTCATAATGTAATGAAATTTTTCTGCCATTTAAAGGGTGATGCAATTTGTTGCCTACAATCACATTAGAACAATGAACGCAATTATAGCATTTTTTCATTCCTCTATGTTCACCATCAGTTTTTCTTTTTGGTGTGGTCAGGAGTTCCTTGATGTTTTTGGATCTAGTATAAGCGAAAATTGGCTTGTGAATAAAGATGCCATTGACGTCTGGTTCATTCTGTAATAGTTCCCAGTGTCTTTTAACTATGTTCCTAATTTTCTGTGATGATGTAGAAAATTTAGAGACAAACACGTGCCTCTCGTTCAATTTTTTGGGCTTCAGCATAAGCAGATTGTCCCTGTTGGTCGTTTGAATCCTCACTTTGGCTTTATCCAATATTTCATCGGGATACCCTCTTTCTTTATATCTCTGATGCTGCGTTGTCAAATTGGTTTCTAGTTGTTCATCCGTAGAACATATTCTCTTGATTCTCATATACTGAGACACAGGTAGGTTGTTCTTTAAATTCAGCGGGTGAAAACTATTGTAGGATAGTGCATTATTGACATCAGTATCTTTTCGATATAGAGTAGTGAAGATTTTTTGATCTTGAATATTGATCTGAACATCCAGGAAAGAGATCTCTTCTTCACTGATGGTATAAGTGAATTTAATCTGTTCTAAAGAGTTGTTAAGTTCTCCAATTTCATATTCTAAACATTCTTTAGTGCCAGACCAAAGTACAAAAATGTCGTCTATGAAGCGATGGTAAATGATGGCATGTTTTTTCCAAGGTTCTTTTCCAAAAACTAAATCAGCTTCAAATTTTGCCATGAAGGTGTTTGCATACGCGGGAGCACCCGCAAATCCCATTGATGCGCCATTCTGTTGGAGAAATTTTTTTTTAGACCACTGAAAATAACTGTGATACAGACAAAAATGTAACAACTCAAGGACGAAAACTTTATCTGCTTTAATGGCTGGTTGTTGCAACAATGCCCATTCTACGGCTTCCATGCCAAACTGGTGAGGTATAGAAGTGTACAACGCTTTGACGTCGATTGTACACAAAAGTACTTGATTGCTGATTTGTATTTCCTGGAGTTTTCTCAAAAAGTCATTAGTGTCTTTAATGTACGAGGGCCACTGTTGGACAAATGGCTGGAGAAATGTGTCAATATACTGCCCGAGTGGCTCAAAAATCGTGCCACACCCGGTCACTATTGGGCGCATTGGAGGGTCTTGTAAGTTCTTATGCACCTTGGGGAGCATATAGAGGAGTGGTCTCTTGGGGTACTGCACTGTAAGAAATGCTTTAGTCGTGTTGGAAATATGACCTGACTCAAGTGCTTGTGTCAAGATGTCTTGGAGGGTTGCTTTTAGGTCCTCGGTCGGGTCTTTATCAAGTAGATAATAAATGGATGTGTCTGCTACGTGCTCATCAACTTTCTGTTTGTACATGGAGGCGTCCATGACAATGATTGCTCCTCCTTTATCCGCCTTCTGGATCTGGATATCAGTGTTCTCTTGCAAACTCTTCAGGATGTTTATATCATAAACCGATAGGTTTTTCTTTTTAGACTTGTTTAAATTCAAACGTTCAAAATCATTCAGAACCTCTTTTTCAAAAGCATCCAGAATTTTATGAGTGACCGGAGCTTGAAATTTAGATTTTGGTTTGAATTCTAGGAACTCTGGTTCCTCTTTGTTGGACTGAGGAGGAATAATATTTGTGAAAAAGTGTTTAAGTTTCAGGACTCGCATGAATCTAAAGAAGGAGATTTCGCATTCCAATTTATTAGTGTCATAAGTAGGCACGAATCCAAGACCTTTATTTAGGACTTTAATCTCATCCTGAGTTAGCTGAGTTTTTGAAATGTTGAGAACTAAGTTTGCCTCTTGCTTCTTGTTCGTGCTCCTTCTGTGTCCTCTGCGGTTTTTTTTGGAGGTTGCTTTTCCTGGTGGTTGGCTGAGATCCCCTACCTGGGCTAAAAAAGACTGGTTTGGTCCTGTTGTTCTCGTAGCTTCTGATGTAGTTGCTTGAGCTGGTTGTGAAGCTCCGTCTATATGAGTTTGAGCAGATGGTCTGGTGATGTTTAAATCTGTGTCTGAAACAAGACTCTCCTCTGAGGTAGTGGGAGCTTTTTTCTTTGGGTATACCTTCCTTTGGGCATAAACATCCGCCCACGTATATACTTCATTAAGTTTATAGTCCAAAGTATCCCTTTTGAACTTCCTCAATTTTCCTTCTTGCAACTCTTTGGAATATTTTTCAAGCTTGATGTTGATATCATTCAAGGATTTTTCCCAGTCTGTTTTATCCATTCTTGATTCAAGGTTATGTTTAATTTCATCAATTTCATGAGAAAGCTCGTTGATGACTTTGGCTAATTCTTCAATCAATAGTAGGATCAAATCCAAGGAGCATTTATTAAGAATTGAATACCACTTCTCCATAAACTCCTTATTGAGGTGGAATCTATACAACATGGGTTTGATTGGATTACCAACTTCTTGCCATTAGTTCCGTTTCTTTGGTATTTTATCCTGTTCTTCACCTACAGTCGTATTATGTTTTGTAGGTTTTGTAGTTTAAGGATCGCCTTTGGGATTGTGAGTATGCTTAATGTTTTCTTTGAGCATAGTGGTGTGGGCTAAGGCTATCACTATGATTTCTTCACGTTTTTTCACATTTCTCATAAGTTAATGTAATGCCCTTAACTGTTTGCCATGTAGAGTCTGAAGCAAAGTACTTCCTGCATTTGAGTTGACACTATGTTCATTTTAGTTTCAGGCCCCCGATGAAGAGCTTGCTAAGCTCGAAATGCATTGGGCTCCAGAGAAGATGCATCAATGTGTTTGTTTGCTTTACTAATGTATTTGAAAAATTTGCTTTAAATTGTATCAGAATGTAGAAAAGTGTTGATATCTTTGTGAAGTAAAAATACTTGATAACTACTGTTCTATGCTAAGTATTGAAGTATTATTTATTTATTTTGCGTGAAAATTGTTGATTATGTAGTGTTGTTCAAAACTGTGAACCACATATAGCAACAGTGCAACGAGGTTGAGTGTGTTCCATGCTCAAGTTAGGACTTCAAATTGAGGCACGGTTAGGACAAACGGGCTACCTCTGTTGCACGCTTGTGTTGAACTTTACAGCAACTAAGCTTAGTTAAAATTCTAAACCTCATTTAAACACCCGGAGTGCTCCTCTCACCCACCCACTTCATAATTGAACCTGAAAAATTAAGGTTGGAGATTGAGTCCTCCAGGGTTATTTGAGTGCTTTTTTGAGGCGCCTCAGGGGTTCTTTGGCTTTGAGTGTTAGTTTGGTATTGTCCGTCCTTTGCATCCTCTTTACACCTTCTTTTTTCCTTGGTTATCTGGGCTTTTGTTAGTTGCTCTTGTTCATCTAACTTTAAATTTACAAAGTACTTTTTAATCCCAGGAGTTACTACGGTCTTTCCTGCTCTTACCGTCTTGCTGGTACTCCTTCTAATTGCCTCTCCCGTTCCTATCCTTTTCATAAAGATGGTTCTTGACCTTCGTTTTTTGTAAGCCATAACTGTATAGGAAGTCGCTTAATGTTGTTTTAGTTATAATTTTATTCGTGCGAGCTATTGCAGAGAGTTGTTCCCTGGGGGTATTGATCCGGAGTAGGCTCAGGATGTTATCTCCTGCTATCCCCTTCTATTGGTCTGGAGTTAAAGAAAGATATCTTTGCCTGATTCCAGGTAGCCCAACCGGAGGGGTAGGGCTCAAAAGTGCCAGTGAACCGGTGCGCCGCTCATGCAACACCGGGACTAGCACCCATTTCCCGTTCCCTGTCTCCGTTTCTCACGTGACTGTAAATTTTCAAGTCACGTAGAATTTGGTTGCTAGTTAGGCTTTGCTGGGTCAAGGTTGTTGTGATTCTGTTCGTTATTTCCTCTGCTTGTTGATCCAGTTATATTATATTAAGTTGCCCAGCCGAGAGGGGTGTTTTGTAGATACTGTGGGCCGTTTAGAGTGGTTGTACAGAGAGAAAAGTAGTCAATTAATAATTTTGACCCCTTGCAGTTAGTTAACGGAGTCCTTTGACAGCTGTAGTAAAAGAATAAAGTTGTAACTCAGCGAGGTTACTCCTTGCCGAATCAGCCACGTACCTGGCACAGATAGTTAGCCTGCCGCGTCCTGGGTTCCCTTTCAGGCTGTTGCCTCGCCTGACGAGATCCAGGCGGTGGGTTCCTGCTCTTGAAGCCTCGGGTCACAGCTCCGATACCCCCGCCGGTTTTTGCTCCAGGCAGTGACCACCACACGACGGCTCGGCTATTCCTCGAGCAGCTGTCAGGGACAGCTCAGCAGCGCCACCTGCTGGGGTAGTGGAGGTATTCACGAAAAATGCGGAAAAGTAGCAGGGCGGGTGCCCGGTAAATCTCCGCCTGAAGTTACGGCGGTTTTATGGCCAAGCACCGGTACCCGACACCAGGACTAGTCCGCCAACTCCACAAACCGGCAGCTCCGGTAACACCGCAGTCTCTGTCTGCCTACCCGCAGCCTGTCAGCTGCTCGCTCTCTAGTTCACTCCTCACTGCTGCCGCCTCATTGCTCGCGTCTCAGGGATGTCGACAGAGTATTGCTGACAGATCCCCTGCTGTTTTGCCAGTGCGTACAATCCGGGGCTCCTCTGATGTCTGGGGGGCCCTGGGGCCGAAGGATAGAACGGGCGGTAGGATGCGTCCTCACTCCGAGCACCGAGCACCTCCGTGCACCTCGCCCTCCTCTCAGTCTCACTCTCTGCTTCGGAAGTCGGCAACCGCAAAAACCGGCACTGGAATCAGGATTCAGCAAAATCTTATGAGTACTGCAGCCAGGAATCAGTCATGTCAATCAGCATTTGCTCAACAATCTCCCAGATAATCTCCCCGCTTCCTCACTCCCCGCTCTCTCTCCTCCTTACTTGCGAAAAGGGCATTCCAAGTCAATCTAATGGTATTATGCCAGCCCACAAGGGCAACAAGAACAGCAAGGTCAGTAAGATCAGCAAGGTCAACAAGTAGCTTCAGTCTTATTGAAGACATAGGGCCATATGTATGAAGGTACCGATTGGCGATTCTGAAATAGCGATTTTTAAGAAATCGCTATTTCAGAATCGCAAATTGGTATGTATGTACAAATTCAATTTTTTTTAGCGAAGTCTTAGTATTCCTTAATTGCGATTAGCAAATTGCAAATCACAATTAAGGAATACTTTCCCATTCATTTCTATTGGCCAGGAGGCCCATAGGAATGAATGGGAAGGTATTCTCAATTTTGCGATTCGCAATTTGAAAATCGCAATTTGAGAATAATTTCAAGGGTGCAGGGGTGTCCAAAGAACACCCTGTTGCACCCCTGAAATATGCATGGGTGCACATGTGGCGCACATAAATACCCTAAGGGCATGTATGTGCGTCACATGACACTTTAAAAAATGCTGGAATGTGCATTTTTCAAGGAATTCGCAACTTACCACCAACTAGAAGTTGGTGTTAATTTGCGATTCCTTAAGGGCATTTTGCAAACATTTTTTGCTTCATACATTGCATTTAAGGAATCCCAAAATTTGGGATTCCTTAAATGCAATTGCAAAATAAGGAATCACAAATTTTGCGATTCCTTATTTTGCACCAGATTTTACTTTATACATACCATTTTGCAAATGCGAATTTCGGCCTTTGCGAATGCAAATTTGCTTCATACATAGGGCCCTAAATCGCTAGTGGAAAACGCTACTATTTCATTATTTCTCTCAATAATTGAAGATAATTTTGAACCATAGCAAGGAACTTAAGAATGAAATCCCGCACTTCAGGATGAGAAGGCTATTGCATATCAAATGGATATTAAAACAATGTTAAATATGATCCTTGGAGAAATTCGGGAAATGAAGAAATCACAACAAATTGAAATTGTAGCCATACATCAGAGCTTGGGGGAAATATAGGAAGCAGTCGCTAATCTCCCAATTCGAATCCAGGAGGCTGAAGCAAGGATTTCCTTTGTTGAGGATCAAATGAATGGCATTCTTCAGCAAGCAGATTTAGCGTCTCGTGAGAAAATAATTATGGAAAACAAGATTGAAGAATTAAAAAATTTCTCATGTTGCTCACATCTACGGATAGTTGGCATCACAGGAACAGCTTGAAGGAACAGACACACTCAATTGGGTTGAATCCTTTATAAAGAGGGCTTTGATTCCTGAGTTTTCTGGGGACTTCACTGTAACTAGGGCTCATCGGGTTCCAGCTCATCTTTCCCCCAATTTGAAGTTCCCTCGCACTATATTAGTCAATTTTATGGATTATCGCATAAAGGAAAAAATCTTGTCTAAAGCAATTCAGACGAGACAGTTTGAAACTGAAAATGGAGCTAAATGTAGAAATGTTTCTGACATGTCCGGAGTGGCTGCAAGACAACGCACATAGTTTGTCAAGCTGTTGCATCTCTTTAAAGCCCAAGGGGTTCAAGCCTCTATTGTGCAACAATCCAATCTCAAAGTCCTTGTGCTGGGGAAGATCCATTTGTTTACACGCATTGAAGAGGCTCAGGAGCTCCTTAAGGCGATTTCAGTTGGAAAATAACTTGCTAATTTTCTTGTTTTTTAATAATGTTCTCCATTAATGCCCTCTCATGGTTAAACTAGGAGAGAAGCATTTAGATATTGCGGTCTCTTCTAAAACTCTTTTTAAATATCTATTTTAGGGTTTTCTTTGGATCGTGATCCTGAGGCTTAGGTTTTGTTTCTGTGGGGTGGGGGGTTGGACACCCTTGGTGCTATACCAGGGCAGCAGTACTAGTATCTGGGGGGGGGGAAGAATGTGGATAGCGGGTATAGTCGCATTTTCCAAGGGTGGGCTGGTTCTTGGGGTAGGTGTGGGGAGGGTTGTTTGTGTCAGTAGAAGAAAAGAGCAGGTGTTATCAGGAATATGATATAATGTGCAGGATTCCACTGAGTATAAGATTGAAGTTAACAATGTTTTCTATTTTTTTTCTTTTTAGTAAAATGAGTATATCCAGAAAATGTTAGAAATGCCAAAGCCAACCTTCACAAAGGAATGAAGGCCGTCGCCGACTGGATGAAGATCAGCCATCTGAAGCTGAACTCGGACAAGATGGAGGTCTGCATCCTCGGCTCTAACCCTTCAACCTGGGATGACTCCTGGTGGCCGACGGCACTGGGGTAGTCCCGACACCCACCAACCACGCATGCAACCTGGGAATCATCCTCGACTCAACGCTGTAAATGACAAAGCAAGTTAACGCCGTCTCCTCCTCCTGCGTCAACACCCTCCACATTCTCCGCAAGAACTACAGATGGATCCTGACAGATACAACAAAGACAGTCACCCAGACCCTTGTCAGCAGCAGCCTCAACTACGGAAATGCCCTCTTCGCGGGAGCCCTGATCAAGCTCATCAAACTTCTACAACGCATCCAAAATGCCTCGGCACGACTGATCCTCGACGTACCACGACACGGCCACATCACCCCCCACTTGAGAAACCTGCACTGGCTCCCCGTCAACAAGAGGATATCCTTTAAGCTCCTCATCCACGCACACAGAGCACTCCACAAGACCAGCCCAGCCTACCTCAACAGACGGCTCTCCTTCTATATCCCCAAATGCCAGCTACGCTACACCGGCCTCTGACTCGCCACCGTCCTGCGCATGCGAAGAACAACCATCGGCGGGAGATCCTTCTCCCACCTTGCCACCAAGACATGGAACACCCTCCCTCTGAGCCTACGACAGACCCAAGACCTGCTGACCTTCAGGAGGATACTCAAGACCTGGCTGTTCAATCAGTAGCGCCCCCCTCCCCAGCGCCTTGAGACCCTTGCAGATATGTAGTGCGCTTTACAAATGATTGATTGATTGATTGATTGATTATCTCTGTTAATGTTGATGGTATATTGAATAGACGTAAATATGGAGGATTAATTAGGTGGTTAGTGACTCTTAAACCTCAAATTCTTTTCATTCAAGAGACTGATTTGAAAACAAATACCCCAAAATGTTTTATACCAGGAAAGTTTTCTAGAGTTTTTTTTTGCTTCTGCAGGTGTCGCAATGAGGGGGGTTGCAATATATTTTTGACAGGAAATTGATTGGGAATTTCTTCAAGAACAATGGGACCCCCTGGGGAGGTGGATTTGGGGACAGGTCAAATTAAATAAACAGGTTTTGAATTTCATTAATTATTATGGTCCAACAACTGATAATGCTTCTGCACTACTGCACTTTATAAACTTCTCATTGGGGATCCTGGGCAAAGTGTCTTTGGGAGTAACTTTAACTATACTCAGGATTTTAAATTGAATACCTCAAATAGGGGAAGAAAAACCTGAAACCTAAGACAAAGAAAGATTTCGATGCTCTGTTGGATGATCTTCAGCTAATTGATGCATGGCAATTTCTTAATCAGACAGATCGTGAATATACTTGCTCCTCACGTCAGCACCAGACCGCATCCCTATTGGATTTTTTATTGATTTTATGTTCAGTGTCTATTATGGCTGCTGGCATCGGTGGGAACGCTTTTTCTGACCATTCATATGTTCAGGTCGACATAGAACTTGGTATTTCTAAAAAGAACAGGTCCAAGTTGCAGATGGACCGCCTTCTTCTTCAAGATTCATTATGGCTTGAACAGTTTAGACATTGGCTACTCGATTATTTTAAAATTAATGAAGGGTCAGCTGATATTTTTTCTGTTTAGGGGGTTTTTAAGGCTGTGGCGGGCGTACAGATGATAGGTGCTTCCGCCAATAAAACTAGGGTGCAATTGGGACAAATACCACAGCTTCAGCAGTCGTTGGACATTGCTTCTAAATCTTAGGGCTCCCCATCTCGGGGTCAGATGGAACAGGCTAGCAAGGCATTTAGAGACTTTTTTGTTTTAGAAGAAATAAATAGCTCTTAGACATATATGCAGAAGGTGTATGAAGAAAGCCAAATTGTTGGAAAGATGCTAGCTTGGTCTCCTAGGGCTCAACAAGAATCCGCCTGTATTGTCGAAATAATCAATCCAAAAACGAATGTATTAGCAACTGACAGAGCTGGTATTGCTCGAATATTTGTTGACCATTTTCAACAATTATATAATACAAAATATTCAGTAAATCCAGAAATGATCCACGAGTATTTTGCTTCACTTCAATTACCAACAATATCACAGAGTGTAGTCACGTAGCTTCAGAAGGAAATTACAGAGGCTGAGATATCGGCTGTTATTAAATCTATGTCAGGGGCAAAAGCCTGTGGCAAAGATGGATTTCTAATCGAATTCTGTAAAACCTTTGTTAAGGAGCTCACCCCATTTTTGAAAAAATTATTCGTACATATCAAAACTGGTGGAATGGGTTCTTCAGAATCTGAAAGGGTGACAGTAAAAAAGGGTAAACCATCTAATAATCTCTATTTATTTCGATCAATCAGTCTTTTAAATGCTGACTATAAAATTCTTATGAAGATCTGGGCCCAGCGTTTTATTTTTGCGGCTAAGGAAGTAATTCACTATGATATAACGGGGTTTATAGCGGGCCGTATGATGACATCAAATACTCATTTTTTTATAAAAGCTTTATATTATTTTAATATGAATAAGACACCTGCCTGCATCATGATGCTAGATACAGAAAAAGCATTTGATTTAGTTAATTGGGACACTTTATTTTATGCACTTTTTAGGTTTGAGGTGCCATCTCCAGTAATGACCATGCTTCAAAATATCTATCAAGGGCGCGGGCCCAGATAATTGTTAATAGGGCCCAAACAGGGTAATTGATATTAAGCGTAGGACTAGGCAAGGCTGCCCCTTATTACCCTTTTGTTTACTTTGTTTATTGAGCCTTTGTCAATTAAAATACGAGCAAATAGGTATATTAGAGCCCCGATCGATGGACTGCTAAAATTAAAACTCTTTGCTGATGATGCCATTCTCTATTTGTCCCCTGAAAAATCCATCCTGCCGTCAACAATGGTAGAATTCAGGAAATTTGAACAAATGGGGGGTTATAAAATTAATCCAAGCCATACTGGAATTATAATTTTAAATACCTGGTTTGAATTCCTGTTAGAAGATCTGAAACAACAGGCTTAAAAAAACAATCCCATTCGGTTTACGAAGCCACTAGAATAAAGATTCAGAAACGACATCATAACTGGACTAATCTTCCTTTAACCTTGGTAGGGCGTGGGGCACTTATTAAGATGTCTATTCTACCTCTTTTGAAATTTCTTATTACCAATATTCCGATTAAGGTGAATGTTAGTTTTTTTAAAGCGGTTGACTCAATGATTAGGTCATTTATTTGGAATAAAAAGACAGCTAGAGTTAAGCTGCCAATTTTGCAATTAGATACTCAGTTAGGTTGTTTAGCACTTCCAAAGATGCGTTTATATTATGAATCATCATTTCTTGATTATGTAGCTTGTTTATTAGCTAAACAGCAGCAGGTCGATAACTTTTTCATTAATAAAATAATGCAAGAAGCTGGAACTCGAGTTCCCACATTCTTAAAAACATCAAAACTCTCCAAGAAAGCAAGATACAAAATGTTCGTGGATTTTTCAAACAGACTTCGTCTGTCGATTTTTGGGGTTACTTCTCCTTAAAATTAACAGAGTGTAGAGATTTAGGTTTACATATCCACTCTACTCATTTGAAAATATAGAACGACTCTGGTTTGGGGATGGTTAATCAGTTTGTTATACAGGGCAGGATGGTCACTTGGGTAGAAGTGCAGGCCAGATGTTAATAAACCCTCGTTGTTTGAATGTATCCAAATTATTCATTTTTTGAAAAAATATAATCTTATATTTAATAACACTCTAGAAAATTTGCCACTACACTGTATATTTCGAAATTGACTGGAGTGGGCAATTGGAATGATCAAAGAATTATCCATTAAAGGCAACTACAGTAAAAGAAAACACAGAGTTAAGTTAGTGGGTTAATGTTATATTATAATTACTTTAGAAAGACTGACACCAGAATACCACCATAACACAACAATGAAAACCTGATATGATAGCAAAAACTATCAATAGTAACTTCTTCTGAGCAATGGGGAGCTAGTATTTAAACATACAAAATGTTCACATCAGATTGAATGGAGTGAAATATGGATTGCTTTTATGGGAGGGTTGGTAAAATGAGGACAGTGTGGGACAGTGTGGGATATTGCCCAGGATATATAAGATTTAGCAGTGAGTTGGTGTCACTTTCACCACATTCACCCTACCAAGGGTATGATCTATTTATAGCGTAGATTATGTCATGCCTCAATAAATCACACAGCGCAGGATAAGAGGGTTACTTGTTTGATAAATGGATGGGGAAGGGAACTTGGGGGAAAGGTGTGACAAAGACAAACATTACACAAGGACAATTTTATCTGGGTGATGACCAGCATCCTCTGGATGGTTATTCGTGCTGCAACTTCATCCACGTCTTTTGCCATCACCTCTGCACTGAACTTAAGCCCTGCCAATTGAAACCTCTACAATGCAGAGGTTATGTCTGGTCCTTCTTCTGCTATTCTTGCAGTTGTTCTGTTGATAAGTTGTTGGCTGCTGTGAGACAAGACTACCTTCTTTGGAAGTTGTAGGTGGCACCCCAGAACTATGGGTGGGTCTCTAAATTTCAGATGATCTTCCAGGTCTCCAACTTGCTGAACATTCTACTTGTATTTTGAAACATCCCCTTCAGAAAAAGGAATGAAAGTTGGCATAATGATTTTGCGCAATGGATCAAGTAGTGTGGCACAGATATACTCTTTAGATGAGATGATGTTGTCTTGCAGTCTTGCATTGGGTGCCAGTCGAAAAAGTAAGCTGTCAACCAAAGCATGCAGGTCTGTATTTTCATTCATACCTGCGGAGCAAACCTGTCAGACACCTTCTTTGGCTGGTCTTGTAGCAGATGCCTGGCCCATCATACTATCCTCCGTGCTAACGTTTCATGTGAAAATCTTAAAAGGGAGTAGCATATGTGTCAGGTGTTTTACTAGTCCCCATTTCTCTGCATCCATTGCCATAGTTTTCCCAGCTGCATCCCATCCTCTTTGAATGACATAGTCATTGATATGCTTGTACTTCTCAAACAGACGGTGCAACATGTGATAGGGTGAGTTCTAACATATTGACACTCCTGTACCAGGGCTTTAACTGGTACTCTATTAGCATGCTGTATAATCTGCAGCTGCTTCCGGGCTTGAACAGAATGGCTGAAATGAGTGCAGATTCTTCTGCGCTCAGTATGTTGCTGACTATGTCTTCTTTTTTGAGAAAGTCTTGCATCACCTGGTTCATCCAATGGGTCAAATACAGGACCCTGAAATTGCCACCTTCTGCCATGGCCTTAACTATGTCACTGCCATTGTCTGTGACAACAAGTCAAATTCTGAGACCTCTCGGTCGCAGCTATTAAGACACCTTGTTGTTAAATGTACCCAAGATATTTACAGCTTTATGTGATTTCCCCATGGCGAAAATGGCCACTGTTGCATGCCACTGAACACTTTCAAAATTCTGCAGGGCCAATACCTGTAGATATCTTTTGCTTTATCCCAGCAAAAGAGATCCAGTATGCAGTGATGCACATGTAATCAGTAGCCTGACAACTGGTCTACATGTCTGTTGTCAGGTAGATAGTGTGAACAACACTTTTCTGCAAAGCTTGTCCAACCAATTTCAGCACATTATGCTGCAGCGCTGGAAAGGCAACTCTGGGAAACTAGGCTTGACTTGAAACCTTACAGTTCGGGCACCTATCTGCCATAAGTTCTAAGAATCCCACTTCTTCCACAAAAGAAAAAGGAAGAAGGTCCAGCTCTAACATTTTTGACAGCATCTCATAGTACAGACGTGATATTGGGTGATTTCGGTCGTAGGGCCCTTCCTGCCTAAACATGCTCATAATATTAGCCCATACGTTTTTCTTCTTTTCTGAAGCCACTGGCTCAAGTGACTTTTGAGAAGTAGATGGTGGTAGACTCAGTGCGCGCCATGATGGGGCAGTTACTGTATGCTGTGGTGTCTCCATCTGACTCCGAGTCTTGTGCCATTGTGAATTCACTGAAGCGGTTATTCTGCTGGTGGACTGCTGGGGACAGAGCAGCTTTGCATGAGGATGTCATCCTCTTCTTCTTCATCATCACCTCCTGCCATGATTTGACCTGCAGCTGATGTTTCCCAACTACCCTCACCATCACCACCACAACCATGTTCTGCAATTTTTTTAAGGTGTTCCTCCCACTGATTGCATTGTGGTTTTTCATAAGGATTGTTTGGCTGCCAGTACCATAATTTGTATCAGGCTTATCTCGACGAACATCGGTGTTGCAAATGCTGCATACTGCAACATGCTCCCTCTCTTTGCCACCGTAAAAAAGTCCCAAACTGGGAAAGAGTACTCTTTGACTGGGCCTCTGCAAAAGTCTGAAAAGACCTGGAGGTAGGGGGCAAGTTGTAGATTTCCTCTCTGCAGTGCATACTTCCACTGAGGTAGTGGTTAGTGCAGGTCTCAGCTGTAACTTTGCAATTATGGGAGCTAGCTGTACTACCTAACAGCAACGTTGGACTCCTCTGTGTCAACTTCCACAATGGCCAGCTCTTCGTCATCATCCTCCTCTTTATCCCCTTCCATAATTCTAAGGCTTTCAGGAACTTTTATTTTCCCTTGCCTCTCCTGGAGTCTCCCGGACTCTGTTGGGGTCCACTAAATGTCCCCATAATAATCATCGGAAGTGGTGCTTGGAGAAGATGGTGGAGTAATACTCTTCTGTTTCCTTGCTGGAGATCTCGGACCCAATGATTCTAAAAAAGGAGGTTCATGCTCGGCATGAAGCTCAACTTCCTGTTCTGCTCCAACATCTTGCAGATGTACTACTGCTGGCTGTGGCTGCTGTCCACTTTATTCTGTTTCCTGAAACTATTGTGTCAAATCCACTTCAACATCACTGTTCGTTGGCATCTCCATGATTGTAGGGCCCCCTCATTGACAGACATGGACTTGTTGGGCTTAAGTTTGGGTGGTGCTTTTGATGCAGGATTGCTTCTCTCAGGTTGCTCCCCTGAGGTGGGTGCGGCAGGCACACAACGTGGTCCAAATAAGGTTTGGGCGACATGCCACTAGTGGGAAGCTGCTTTTACTCTTTGACCAATTTCTTTTGAGGAACTTTCTTTGGGGCCATCTTAAAGCTTTCATTTGGCTGCAGCACTAAACTTCACAAGTGGAAGTGATTGGAGGATTGATGTGTGACATCACCGTACAGGCCTTCTGTTTGGCAGTTCGGCAAGTAATGTCCTTCTCTTGTGCACCTAAAAGTAGACAAGCAAGAAAATATTTAGTGAAACATGGCATTGTTGCTGTTTGAATTAGTACAAACGAAGGCAACATTAGTGTGGTTGGTTACTTAGCTAATAATAACCACTTTAAAGTCAAATCACAACACCATATCATCCAACTTAATTCCCCATCACAATAACACACACAATATACAGATAGAGCTCTTTCCTCTATGGCCATATATTGTGACACTCAGGGAACTGCAAAAGTATTAGGATTAATAACCTTTTAAAAAATGCAGGTACGTTTGTGCACACATGGCAGGCAAAGTGGTCAAGGGGTAAATGGAATAATCATTACATAAATGAAATGGATGATGCTGAATCTGATGTCCCTGCAATGCACCACAGACCGGTGGGAATGGAGTTATACCTAAAAAACTGAATGCTGTTGTGCGACTGTGCGCCTATATTGGATGGATGGATGGATGGATGGATGAGCGGATTGATGGATGGGTGGATAAATGAATTGACCAAGGCAAATAAAAAAACAGCTTTTTTTGCAAGAAGAATTGTTAGATTTGGGGGTCTCTAGTCGGCAGAAATAGGTACC
Organism: Lissotriton vulgaris; assembly: GCF_964263255.1. Lineage (NCBI taxonomy): Eukaryota > Metazoa > Chordata > Amphibia > Caudata > Salamandridae > Lissotriton > Lissotriton vulgaris. Next base: position 1,535,712,022 of record NC_141685.1, read on the forward strand.
TTTGACCAAATAGGATCCCTTGCGTCTAGTCAGGGTAAGGGGGTACACTCCTAAAATAACCCCTCCTCACCCCCTTGGTGGCTTGGCACGAGCAGGCAGGCTTATCTCAGAGGCAGTGTGTAAAGCATTTGTGAACACATACAGTAACTCAGTGATACCACTACAGATGGACATCACACAAGTTGTAGTATAAAAATAAGTATTTTTACATAGACTTAACACAAGACCACAGACAACAAAAATCCACAATACTGTACTTTAAAAGTGGTAGAAATAGCTTAGTTCTCTTTAGATGTAAATGTGAAACTCTTAATTCAATGTACCTTTGGATGAGTAATGCTATTGTAGTGTAGTTCCTATTTTCCCTATAGACCCTGCACATTGGAATAACATAAACAGCAGTTTAGACGTAGAAGTGCGGTCTTCCAGGTCTCTACTGACTATGCTAAACTTAATTGGGTTTGTACGAACTAGCTCAGAGGTCACTGGAAACTTTCTTGACTGAATAGGAAGTGATCAGCTTCCCTGGCACAGACAAGAAGGGATTCAGTTTTCCAACAACCGCATAAACATGACAACTTTGCTCCTTAGAATAAAAGTAAATCTCTAGAGTCGTGTGAAACAATAGACAGTTATTTTACTCAGTCAGTTGTGCAGATTACTTTCACCATTATGCAGAGAATAGAGAGACGGGCGTTTTCAATAAAAGGTATTATTTATTGAACAGTCTTTCTTCTCATGCAAGAGAAATGAATTGCCACAATTGCAAGACTTGTTATTATAAAAAGTGCGTACAGTAAAAAGAAGATTGCAAAATAATACTGTAAATGCATTGATATGGTTTCTTAGCCATATAATGGTTAAAATGAATAAAATATATACATTCATATATACATTAGCTAACGTACTTAACTGGTGCTTCTAACTACGCCTACCCCAGTGTACCTGACCTAAGCCTAATACTTGGGAGGGAGTAAGTAGCAGTTTAAGTTAAGTTGGTTTTGGCAAGGTTTGCTTCAAGAATTCTCTCTAAGGGTTTAGTCAACACCATACCTCTGGAATAGAATGTTGGAGGTCTTGTATCTCCTTCCAGGACTCGATATCCCAGTCACTCGCAAGAGTAGGCTGGAAACACCGGAGCTGGATTTTCTCGGCAGGAGAAAAGATAGCGTCTCTCTCAGCGCGTCAAGGAGGAGGAGGGGCAGCGTCCGTGGGCTGCTTGCATCTGCTGGGCTCTGCAAGGGACAGCTGTTCGGCTCCTGTATTCACCACACCATCGTTCGCGCTTTGCTTAACGCATCGCTGGTAATATTTATACCTAAAAGATGCCTTGTTTGACGTACGTTTTTGGACATAAGACGTCAATAAAGATGTCACTAGGAAGTGATTGTCCTTTCAGTGCTCATTAGAGTTCTATTACTAATCAAAACATAGCAAGCGGGGCTTTCCCAGGTTGCTGGGTTTTATCTTGTTGAAGAACTCGGAGTGTAATCTAGGAATCTTAGATAGTGGCCTCTGCTGTGTCATGTACTGTAATGAGCTGCAGAGGCTAGTTTCTGAAATATGGCTGAAATATGGCTCTGATCGTTTATGCCATTATAGGGGTATGAATGGATTATAGCCGTATAGGGGCATAAGGTCACAGTATTGATCGGGGTCCTAGATTTGAACACTACACTACACAACAAAAGTTTTGCAGGGAATGTGAAGCGTAGGTTCCTTAGACGCAAGAACGGTGATGCGTCGGCTCCCTACTGCTGCATAGGGGATGCATCGTTTCTTCTCCGCGTGAGGTTGTGATGCGTCGGTTTCTTATTGTGCTTCCGTGATGATGTGACCAGCAGCGTTGTGATGCGATTAGGATCCGGTGCAATGAAAGAAAAATTGCGTCTTTTCCTTGATGTGACACAATGCATGCACGCCAGATGGCCGCGAGGTGACTAAACGATTCTTCCGCGCGACACGCTTCTCCAGAGATGCGACAGCGACACTCTTCTCCGGTGATGCGAGGCGGTTCAGCAATGCGATGCGACAGTGGGGACACCCTTTACCAGTGATGCGACAACAGCAGCTGCAGCGACGACACGCTTCTTTGTGAGTCGCGCTTCCAGCTCCTTGCAACACGCAGTCCCTCAGAAGGCACAACACAACAGCAAGCACTTCCAAAGAACTCTTGGGGAGCTGGTTGGTAAAGTTTGTTGTCCCTGAGACTTCAACAAGAGGCAAGTTCCATCTTAAGCCCTGGGAGATCCTTTACAAGTTGAAGTGAAAGGAGAACAAAGTCCTTTCTCCTTTCTTTGGCAGTCAGGCAACCACTGCAGGCCTATCCCCCAAACAGCACTCAGCTTAGGGATAGTTTCCTCCTCAGTTCCTCTTGTTCCTCTCCTCAGCAAAGGGTCTTCTTGTTTCCCAAAGTGATCTAAAGTTCTGAGGTTTGGGTCCCCTCTTTTATACTCATTTTCCCTTTGTTCTCTGAAGGCAGAGAGGCCTTTTCCTAGTCCAAACCAGTTCTGGTCAGTCCTGGAGCACTTTGTTGACAAAACTCCTTCTTTCCTTTCACTGTGTAGGCCAGGGACATCGGAGGCACCACAGGAGGTGGAGCCAGAATTGTGGAGCAAAGGCACAACCCTATTCAGGTCCTAGGTGCAACTCCTCCCATCCATCTACATTCAGACCTCTCTATTGAGCCCTGTGCTGACTCACCCTGTCTCCTGGAATCCCCCAGCCCCTGTCACTCAAACTCCAGACAAGGAACACACAACCTAGCAGAGGCAGGCTTGGATAGTTAGGCAAGAAAATACCTACTTTCTAAAAGTGGTATTTTCAAACACAGAATGTTAAAACCAACTTCGCTAAAAGATGCATGTTATCATTCTGAGTTCAGGCAAACTAATCTCGAATGTCTAACTAGTTCCCTGATTCAGTTAGGATTATAAGATGTCATGATCAAACTGCCCATTCTGGCCTATGGGGATCAGTTAGCCTTGCAATAGTCAAAACCAAAAATGATGTAATTCACTATTAGGACATGCCACACACATCAGGACTTGTCATACCTTTTACCTACAATGCACTATGCCCTTGGGTGTACCATTGGGGTGACTAATATGCAGAAAAGGGAAGATTTAGGGACTGTAAAGTGGGTGCACTTGCCCAGTTAGCATGGCAGTTCCAGACTGCACACAGGTCAGCAAGGGCAGACCTGAGACACACTTTTACAGGCTGATTCTGTGGGTGGCATAACTAGTGGCGCAAACCCACTAGAAGCATTTGGTTTACAAGTCCTGGGCACACTCAGTGCACTGTACTAGGGTCTGAAAAGTAAATCAAACCAGCCAATCATGGAGTCACTAATCCATACATCAATTTACCATAGGGAGCACTTGCACTGTGGCACAGGACAGCAGCAGCACAGTGCCCAAAGCATCTATAACCAGCAAAAATACATGAGGCAACAGCAAAAAATGGAAGGGAGACCCACGCTAAGGTGCCAGGTATAACAATAATGTTAAAAAAAGCATGGGGAACAAATAACACATGGAAGAATATGATAAAAGTACACAGACTGGATGCACAAAATGGCTGTCAGCCAGTGTCAAGTGGTCAAACAACAACACTGAGCAAGGAGGTATGGGAAACAAAGAACACTTGCAAGTCTATGGCAAAGGCACACTGGGCAGATGCATGAAATGACTGCCAGCCACATGGCCAAGCAAAAGCAAGCAAGGAGGAATAGGGAACAAAGAGAACACAGTCAGGCCTAAGGGACACAGACTCCACAAAATTGCCCCCATCCACATGGCATGGAGAATAAAGACAAGGAGGTATGGGGAACAAAGAACACATGCAAGCCTATGGCAAAGGCACACTGGGCGGATGCATGAAATTGCTGCCAGCCACATGGCCAAGCAAAAGCAAGCAAGGAGGAATAGGGAACAAAGAGAACACAGTCAGGCCTAAGGGACACAGACTCCACAAAATTGCCCCCATCCACATGGCATGGAGAATAAAGACAAATCAGTGGTGGCCTATGGCATTCACACACATGGGACAGACACAGGTGGCATGGTAACACTGAAGAAAACAGTACCATTAATTGAGTATTGCCAAAAATGAAAATTAACAGAGCTATAGAAATTTTACAACAACACACATTCTTCCAAGGCATCAAATATTACCTCATAGATACACTTTTTGTACACAAAAATGTGCAATGCAAAAAAATGTTTAATTGAATCCAATGTCATCCCTCCCCTAAATTATATTTTAAAACACCATATACCACAGAAACAATTGTGTCATGCACCTCTGACTAGCATTGTCCTGGGTCTACTGGATGACCCCTTGGCAGACTAGGCCACATGGTAAAATAAATAAATAATGCACATTTAACAAACATGGAGAAAATATACTGAACGGTGCAACAATATTCCTTTACAAAAGAAGACAAACTAAATGCAAAAATATAACTATGCCCTTGCTGACCAAATGTAGGCCACCCACCACAATAACTTTCAAAAATCTAATGCAAATACAAACAAATACTGGTGCATGCCCTCTATCAAACAAAAAACACCCTTATGCAAGAATTTGTGAACTTACCTGTGAACTCTTAAATGCATAGTCATTTTATCCAATGATATATATGCAGCAGTGATCTTTCTATCGCCAAATCCAAATGAATAGTGACTGGGAGAGGAACAAAACACTGGGAGAAGCCTGATAGACAGGAACAGGAGGTTGGAGTCTCTGGGGAACTTCCTTCCTGTTGCAATTTTTTTTTTTTAAATAAGGCTTGTCGCACAAAAAACAACTCCAGTGGCCCATTGGAGCAGAAACTTCACTCAAAAAGCCTCCTTAGCTGCTTCTCAAGCACAAAAGCTACCTGAGTGATGTGTTTGTGACAGCAATCAGCAATCCATTGGCGCAGTTGTGGCTGGAAGCCAAGTCAGTGAGCATGAAGGCTTGAGTGTGCTCACTAGTGGCCTGAGAGTATTGTGGTGCTCGTGAGCGCTAAAACAAATTTCAAGCACATGAACAGAAATAAACCTCCACTTCGTGGAAAGAGAGTAGAATTCAGGAACTCGCACTCCTCCACGGAGGGCCAGAATTCAGGGAACTCCTTGAGCGGAGGGAGTTTACCGCCCCAACTAGTTAATTCTTGGAGATATGCTGTAGGATAATATATTTGGAGAGTTTTGTCATCCTTTTTAGAAGCCATTGCTTTTGTTGATGTCTCCCTGTGGTAGCAATGTTCATCCGGATTAGTCTGCTTGGGCATCAAGAAAAATTAAATTCCTTTAGCTGTTGGTTTCTGGAGTTTCTGAGACATTCAGGTAGATTAGAGTAGGGGTGCACCATAAGTAATTAATCATGTGTGCTGAGTCCTACACCAGTGTTGCCATCTTCTGGCTTCGTGTTTTGTGGTCATGTCTTATATCATGATTCTATGAAGCCTGAATAATGTATTAGGTGTGCAGCATTAATAGTGTTGGTTGATCTGCCTCGGAGAAAGCATTATTTTGCAAATCTGTTTTTAGTCTGGAGTGTTTACTGATTGTTGGCATTGCCTGGAGAGAGTTGGGTGAGGCTGTGGTGCACTAAAATTATATTAAGCCTGTTGGAATTGGATGGGTTTCTCACTTCTGTGCAGTAGCTATATTTGTTCACTACCTTGGAGAGTGAGATAAACAGAGAAAGCGGCCTCCCAGCTTTTGTCACAGACCCCAGCGTACTAACCACTTCTTCAATTGGTGCACTTATTAAGAGTGATGTCACAAAACAAGTCTCAGTTCTTTTAAGAGGCTATTGCTGTTAAGATTGCTTGATCACAGTTGGTTTTTTGTATGTAGAGTTGAGCCTACTCACAGCATGCCCCAACAACTTAGAGGTCAGGCCATGGACTACCCCTGCTGCCCCGTCTATACGCAACTGCAATATCATCCATGAATTTCTCCCCACTGCCATGGGAGCCATGGAGTCTCTGTCTGTAGCACAGCACAGCCCTGGCATGCCTTCATGGTGCAGCCAAGGTCCCCCACCAACACATATGGCTTGTCAGATGGTATCCAGTCCAATCGGGAGGTACTCTATGTCCTGGCCATTTGACGTTCTTCCAGCCCTGTGTGTCATCCAGGTCTGTCTCTCTTACATACCTTTTTACAGGATCCAGCTGGAGGTATCTGGTAACTCTTTCAAGGTCGATTGCCACACAGCATTATTGCCTCCAGTCAGAAAATACTGCACCATTTTGTAAGGAGTGAGAGGCTGTGCCGTGTCCCATGGCTCTCAGGGGTCATGGTTTCCTCTGCCCAATTCACTCTAACGTTATTGTATAAGCTCCACAAGATCCTTATATGGCCCTCATACAACTTAACCATCATTTGGCATCATATAAAGGACAGTCCAGACAGGCAGTTGCGGAGGGCTCTCTGACTGCATCCATCGTGTTGGCTTATCAACATTAATTTTAAGTAGAGGTATGTTTAACAAATCCCTAGAGAAATTTCTGCTTCTCCTATTAACATTATTAAGACAGGTGGGACAGGTTGACAGAGGAATAACAAATGTCTTAGTATAAACTCCCAGATCAAGAAAATGGAAAACACTATGTACACTGTACACTTTGCCAATCTTCCCTAACTGGCAAAGCGGGGACTCTCTTTGTAGGCCCTGAAGTTGGGTGGGCTCTTATTTTGAAGGGGTAATAGATGGCACAATCAGTCAGATGTCACCACCAATCCATAATAGCTGCTGCTGTGCTGCCATCTGTCCTATTTCTTTAAAAAGCAAACATTCACACTCCACTCACCGGGTTTATAGTGCAATCTTCAGTTAAGCAGTTGCCAGCAAATCATTTTCATCACAAAACCAGTATTGATCTTGCTCTTTGACATCCATTGCTCTCCTTATCCTGTCATTATTAACCTCATTATTCACTAGTCCACCATTGAGGGGATCTCCTAGTGGGCCTCTGTATTGTAATGTTGAGGCAGTGCAGTTCATGACAGATTAGTCTCACCTAGGTCTAGACAGCACCAATTACCTCTCCTTTCCTGGGTACCACTTTTGGTGGGTGTTCTGATCCTTTTATTCCTGCCATGCTACACACATATGAACTGCCTCATTCATTTATATTGTAGGGTCAACTCTATGTGACTGTCTAAATTTGCATGCATTGCCCTTACTACATGAAGCCAAGCCACTCACCTTTAGGAAGCACTTCATCTGGGTCAGAGGATTTTTTTTTTAAATTATCATCTCTCCGGGAAAACAATGGACCTTGTTGAAAAAAGTAAATGTATAAGTGGAGAATTAGATCTCCAACTACAAATACTTTAATCTTTTGGAATTCAAAAACATTCCTGGAAATTCCCCATTTAACACCTTGGCTACGGCGCAAATTCTGCAGCGGTCCTGGACATTCCATTCTTGGGCTTGGTTGGGCTGCCCCCGGCCGTCGTGCGCACACGCCCACCGTGACTCATGACCGCCAGGCGCCGTTATGAGCATGGAAGGGGTTAAAAGTTGTGGCTGGCATCGGCAGGTTTCCAGGTGTTCTTTTGGGAATACTTGCATTTCACAAAGGCTTATACTTCCCTGTGTGGAGTTTTACACACAGAGGGAAAACCATCTTTCCCAGTGGAGAAAACCATGCCCTACAACTCCAGCAGTTTAGGGTTACCCGTTACCCATTCTACTCTGTAGGGTCACCCCGGATCCTTTTCACGTAACCACTCTTGTTTTCTGAAACTGTTTTGGGGTTTTTGGGACTCTTTGCACCTTTCCACTACTAACCAATGCTAAAGATATCTCCCCTTGAAACAAGGTGTAATTGGCTTACACCTTATTTGTCGGGGACTCTGGTAAGGGCTGGTGGCAGGATAGACAAAGTAATAGAATATTGGGTAAGGATCTTGTTAGATCTGGGGATCTCTAGTTGGCAATGGTATTCACCTTTGTCCAAATAGGGACCCTTACTTCTAAGTCAGGATAAGGGGATTACACTCCTTAATAACCCCTGCTAACACCCTTGGTAACTTGGCACGAGCAGACAGGCTTGTCTCAGAGGCAGTGTGTTAAGCATTTGTGAATATACACAGTAATACAGTGATAAGACTACAGATGGATAAATAAATATTCTCTATATAGACTTAAACACAAGACCACAAACGACAAAAATCCACAATACTACAATTAAGATTACTTAAAAGATGATTAAAGTCTCTTAGATCATGTTGCTGTTAAATCCGACAAAGTTCTCAACAAAGTACCTGGATGCGTAACGCAAAGTGAACAAAAGTCTTGCAAAAGGTGAGATGCGGTGGTTCCGTGATCCAGGGTAACGGTTGCGTCCGGCCCCAATGCTTGCGCAGAGTAGGGGACTCGTAGTGAGCCTTACCAGAGGAGGTGATGCGTAGATTCTCGCAAGATGGCGCCTTGATGCGATGACGATGCGATGATCCAGTTGCAATGTGAGAAGATGGCTCCCTTGATGTGGCGATGCGATGACGATGATGATGCGATGACGCCCTGGCAGCCGTGCTGCGACTCAGTACTTTGGAGCCGCTACAGGCCCTGTGACGCGCTTCTCCAGTGATGCAATGGCGACTCTCTCGATGGCGCTACACTTCTCCGGCGATGCAACAGCAGTCAGCTTCGATGAACACATGCTTCCAGATAGATGAGACGAAGGCTCGCTTCTCCGCCGATACGACGATTTCAGCTGCGGCGGAGACACGCTTCTTCTCGATGCGTTGCGCTTCCAGCTCCCAGCGGCACACAAGTAACTGGAGTCAGAATTCCCAGAAAGGAAATTCAGGAGGGAGCTGGAGGTGAAGTCTTTTGTTCCTGAGACTTCAGCAGGAGGCAAGCACAGTTCAAGCCCTTGGAGAATATTCTGTAGTTGAAAGTCCTTACAAAGTTCCTTCTCCTTTCCCTTGGCAATAAAGCAATCACTGCAGGCCAACCCAGCAAACAGCATACTGGCAGAGGGGTAGTCCAAACTCCTGCAGCTTCCTTGGTTCTACTCCTTGGCGGAAAGGTTTCTTGTTCCAAAGTGATCTAAAGTCTGTGGGACTGGGTCCCAATATTTATACCCCAAAATCCTTTGTTCTCTGAAGGCAGAGAGGCCTCTGCCTAGTTCATACCAGTTCAGGGGCACTTTGTTGACATGACTCTTCTCTTCCTTTCACTGTGCAGGGAAGAGTTATCAGACGCCCCACTGGAGGTGGAGCCAGCACAGGGGAGGGAAGATCCAGCTCTGGAGCACTCTGTTGACAGGATTCCTCTTTGCCTTTCACTGTGCAGGTCAGAGACATCAGACCGGCCACAGGGGGTGGAGCCAGCATTATAGAGAGAAGGCCCAGCCCTATTCAGGTCCCAGGTGCACTCTCCCCCTCCCATCTGGATGTAAATCTCACTATTCACCACTGGGCTGTCTTAGACTGTCTCCTGGAATTTCCCCAGCCCTGTCACACACAAACCCAGACAAGGAATACACAACTCAGCAGAGGCGGGCTTAAAGGTTAGGCAAGCAAATACCTACTTTCTAAAAGTGGTATTCGCAAACACAGGATATTATAAACTTTACTAAAAGATGTATTTTATTATTCTGAGTTCAGGCATACTAAATTCGAATTTCTACCATGTTCCTTGAGTCAGTTAGGATTATAAGGATGTAATAATCTTTACTGCCCATTCTGGCTTATGAGAACAGGTAGCCTTCAGTAGTGAAAAACTAAAATGGCTGTAATACACTATTAGAACATGCTACATACATCAGAGCATGCCCTACCTTATACTTACAATGCACCCTGCCCATGGGCCTACATAGGGGTGTCTAATATGAAGCAAAGGTAGGTTTAGGGACTGGCAAGTGGGTGTACTTGGCCAAGTTGGCATGGCAGTGCTAGACTGACCACAGGTCTTGCAATGGCAGGCCTGAGACATACTTTACAAGCTGCTTCTGTGGGTGGCACAACCAGTGCTGCAATCAGTACATCAATTTAACATAGGGATCACTTGCACTGTGGCACTGATTAGCAGTGGCACAGTGCCCAAAGCATAAATCCAGCAAAAACATATCAAAACAGAGGAGGCAATCCATCAAAAATGGAAGGGAGACTCACGACAATGATGTCAGGTCTAACATGTGTCCCCTCCAGCTGAAATGTGGGGAGAACTACCCTTCCCCTTGGGAGTTCTCTTCACTAAGGCGGAAAAATCTGGACAGACCATCAGCGTTGGCGTGTTCTGTACCAGGGCGGTGTTACACCATAAAGTCCATACCCTGTAGGGAAATGGACCACCTCAACAACTTTGGGTTCACACCCCTTATCTGCATCAGCCATCTGAGGGGCCTGTGGTCGGTCTGAACCCGGAAGTCAGTCCCAAACAAGTATGGTCTCAACTTCTTTAGTGCCCAGTTCACATCACATGCCTCACGCTCAATTGCACTCCACCTCTGTTCCCGTGGAAGTAACCTCCTACTGATGAAGGTTACAGGTTGGTCAAAGCCCTCTTCAGTAATCTGTGATAGAACAGCCCCCACACCATGCTCTGCAGCGTCTGTCTGTACAATGAATTATTTTGAGAAGTTGGGCGCTTGAAGCACGGGAGCTCTTCACATGGCAGTCTTCAAGGCATCAAAAGCCTTCTGACAGGTGTCAGTCCAGTTCACTTTCTTGGGCTGCTTCCTGGAAGTCAGCTCAGTCAAGGGTGCAACAATGTTGCAAATCCCCTTGGCAAATCCCCTGTAGTACCCTGTGAGTCCTAAAAAGGCTTTCACCTGTGTATGAGTCTTTGGGGTTTCCCATGCCAGGATGGTATCAATCTTGGGTTGTAGGGGCGCCACCTGGCCGCTTCCTACCTGTTGACACAAGTACACAACGGAACCCTGCCCAATCTGACACTTACTGGCCTTGATCGTGAGGCCTGCCTTGCGCAGCGCCATCAACACTTCCCAGAGATGCTGCAAGTGTTCTTCCCAACTGGTGCTGAACACTGCAATGTCATCCAGGTAGGCGGTATTGAAATCCTCCAGCCCAGCCAACACCTGTAAGCCTTGTGCTTTACAGGAGGACTGTCGCCTGTGTCCACATCGTGGACGCACCACTTTGTGACACCAGGAACCAAGGAAAATAGATTAGAGAATTGCCCCAACAGTTGGCGACAATCTTGCTGCTGATCAGGGGTCAGTGTGGCAGAGAGGCTGACACCATCCACTGACCCATCTTGCTCTGCTGTAGACAGAAGGTCAGAAAGGGGCTCGGTCTCCTCCTCCATTCCATCATCTGTCGCTAAGAGCATGGCCACTTTGGACCTTTCTAAGTGGGGCTTCAGGCGGTTAACATGCAGGACCCGCCAGGGGTTCCTGGGAGACCGCAAGTTCACCAGATAGGTAACATCACTCTTGCGCTCCACCACCTCATATGGACCAGTCCACCTGTCCTGGAGCCCACAAGGCTCCACACGGGCCATGACCCAAAATTTCTGTCCAGGCTGAAGCTCAATCAGAGTGGAATTCTGATTGTACCACCGCTTCATCTCTTCCTGGCTGCCTTCCAGATTAGCCTGAGCGAGATCCCTGAGTTGCCGAGTCTGGTTCCTGAAGGCCAGCATGTAACTATACACATCCTGGGGAGGTTTCCTGGGAGATTGCTCCCAGCCATCCTTGACCAGACTCAAATGTCCTCTTACCGGGTGGCCATACAAAAGCTCAAAGGGGCTGAACCCTAGAGACTTGTGTGGCACCTCACGGTAGGCAAACAGAAGGCATGGGAAGAGGACGTCCTACTTACACCTCATGGGCTCTTCAAGACCCATGATCATGCCTTTAAGGGTCCGGTTGAATCTTTCAACCAGCCCATTTCCTTGTGCATGGTAAGGAGTGGTGAACTTGTAGGTAACACCACACTCCTACCACAGAGACTTCATATAATTGGAAATGAAGTTTGTACCTCTGTCAGACACAACCTCTCTGAGGAACCCCACACGGGAGAAGATCCCCATTAGTGCACGTCCCACCACAGGGCTGTCACTGTCCTGAGCGGAATGGATTCCGGGTACCGGGTAGCATGGTCCACCAAGACCAGGATAAACCTGTTGCCCATGGCTGTCTTGGGGTCCAGTGGCCGCACAATGTCAATGCCCACCCGTTCAAAGGGGGCACTGACTACAGGGAAAGGTTGGAGAGGGGCCTTGTGCCTCCTTCGACTTTTCTCACTTCCCTGGCAAGTTTGACAGGTCCTACAATGAGTATAGGAACTCTTCCGCATCTGGGGGCAATAAAAGTGGGAGACAAGCCTTTCAAAGAACTTGTTCTGCCCCAGATGACCAGCTAAAGGAACATCATGAGCCAAACCCAGTAGGAAGGCTCTGAAGCACTGGGGTACCACCAGCACACGGGCTGAACCAGGCTCAGCAACCTTAGGCTCGCTAAACAGGAGACCATTCTCCCAGTAGATCCAATGTGATCCAGACTGATCACCTGCTGCCTGGTTTGTGGCCTGTTGCCTCAAACTCACAAGAGAAGGGCACATTTGCTGCTCTTCACAAAATTCCTCCCTGGACGGACCCCCTTCTTGCTGCGAATGGGTCAGCTCAGGTAGGTTCCCCAGTTCAGAAACTTGCTCACCAGTGGACTCCAGGGCATCCCCCTCAAGGTCTGCCTCCTCCTGGACCGTGGGAACAATAGAGGCTGGTTTCCCACGCCCCTTACCTCTTCTCTTTAAGGCAGGTCCCTGGGCCATATTTTCAGGCTCCTGGGTTTCTTGAACACCCTTAGCTGCCATAGACCGTGTCGTCACACATGCCCATTCAGGCAGATCCAACATCTGAAAATGCGCCTTCCTCTCCACCGTAATCCAAGGGGAGTTTTCTAAATCATTGCCTAACAGACAATCAACAGTCATGGATGGCCTCACAGCCACTTGAAGAGTACCAGAGATCCCCCCCCCCACTCAAAGGGAACTTGAGCCACCTGGCAAAGGCTCTCTGGGTTGTCAGCAGCAACAACTGGGAAGAATGCATTGGCCACTACCTGCTCTTCAGAGACCAAGTGACACTCAACATCTGTCACACTTACTCCTGTGTCTCTGAGAGCCTCCACTCTATGGCCATTGATGGTCACCCACTGCCTGTATTTTTTAGCGTTCTCAGGCAGCTGACTTTTAGGGACCATCTCAAAGTCTCCTAATGAGACAAGGGACATTTCTGCAGGACCCCACCCACCTTAGGCACCCATCTCCTCCCCACCCAGGGCTACACTGGCCATCTGATGGGGTGGTGCATGGGGTGGCACATACTGTCCTTTCTGAGGACACTGGGGATCATACCAACGGTGTCCTACCCGCTTACACTGAAAGCAGGTTACAGGCCCTCTATGAACAGGTTTACCTGTCGGGGGTCCTGACTTTTTTTCAGGGGGAGGCTGGGAACACTTACCTTGGACTTTGGGGACCTTTTTGGAATCCCCTCTGTGTACCCTTGTCCCCCCACTCTTCTGCTGGGGACCCTGCCCACCTTTGGCGGAGTCTCCCACAAGACCCTTGTGTACCCTGGTACTGACCCATTGGTCCGCCTCTTCAGCAAGCTTTCTAGGATTAGTCAACTTGCTATCAATAAGGTGCTGGCATAGCTCTGGAGAACAATTAGCAGACAAGTGCTCCCTAGCAATCAAATCATAGAGCGCTTGAAAATTATCAACATTGCTACCCCTCACCCAACCATCCATAGCTCTGCAAAAGAAACACACATATTCTACCCAAGTGGTTCCCTCCAGTTTCTTACAATTTCTGAACCTCTGTCTATAGAGCTCTGGAGTTAACCCATACCTTGTCATCAGTGCTTCCTTCATGTGGTGGTAAGACATCCTATGCTCACTGGGTAGGTCTAACAAAGTATCCCTCCCCTCAGTCAGAAAGTGGCCCCACAACCCCGTTCCCCAATCCTTCTCAGGGACCCAGTGGGCCAACATTGCTATCTCATAGGCTGCAAACCCCTGACCAATATCTCCACCTTTGTGAAAATCTTTGATGACATCCTTGGGAATATGTACCCTGCCTTCTGAAGGCGCAGATGGTGTGCTGCCACCAGAGGGATTGATTTCTAAGCCCTTGGCCTTGATCTCAAACTCCCTCAACATTCTCACATGCTCCATTCTAATTCTCTATCTTTCTAAAGACAACCTGTTATTCTCTGTTTCCCTCTGACCCTCCATCTTAAGCTTAGCCAACTCCAGCTTGAGTGCCCTTTTCTCTCCCTGTCTTCCAGCTGCCTGGGGGACAGGTCTTTGGAAGAGATGCTGCTGCCAGGTGGGGATGGCACCCCTCCCCTGGCTGGAAATTCTTGCCTATCAATTTGCCCATTTGCATCCCCAACAAGCTTCACCATAAGATCAGGGGCATTTCTTGCTTCTTCTACCCAGGCACTCAGCGCCTTTTTAGAAATGCCTGGTGTAGCAACTTTCAATTTTCTGCAGAGATACTTGAGCTGTTTCACAGTGTAGGTTTCCAACCTCTCTTCCTCAACATCAAGATCCATATATGCAACAGATGCTGGTTTACTCATGATAGTAAAAATTGGGAATCTTCAGGAGAACACTAACAGTCCAAGGAAAAAGGATTCTAAAAAAAAAAGTATGTGGTCGCGTTTGGTCTGCACTCACTAGTAGTTTACACCAATCACTGTATATGAAACACAAATGCAAAGTCCAAATTGTCACCGCTGACCACCAATGTTAGATCTGGGGGTCTCTAGTTGGCAATGGTATTCACCGTTGTCCAAATAAGGACCCTTACTTCTAAGTAAGGATAAGGGGATTACACTCCTTAATAACCCCTGCTCATCCCCTTGGTACCTTGGCACAAGCAGACAGGCTTATCTCAGAGGCAGTGTGTTAAGCGTTTGTGAATATACACAGTAATACAGTGATAACACTACAGATGGACACAACACAGGTTTTATAAAAATAAGTATTCTTTATAAAATAGAGTTAAACACAAGACCACAAATGACAAAAATCCATAATACTACACTTATGATTACTTAAAAGATGATTAAAGTCTCTTAGATCAAGTTGCTGTTAAATGTGACAAAGTTCTCAACAAAGTACCTGGATGCGTAACGCAAAGTGAACTAAAGGCTTGCAAAAGGGGAGATGCGTCAGTTCCGTGATCCGGGGGAAAGGTTGCTCCTGCCTCAATGCTTGCGTAGAATAGGGGACTCGTCGTGAGCCTTACAGGCAGAGGTGATGCAAAGATTCTCGATCTGTTGCGGGGAGCAAGATGGCGCCTTGATGCGATGCGATGACGATGCGATGATCCAGTTGTGATGTGAAAAGATGGCGACCTTGATGTGGCGATGCGATGATGATGCGATGACGCCCTGGTAGCCTTGCGGCGACTCAGTACTTTTGAGCCTCGACAGGCCCTGCGACGCGCTTCTCCAGCGATGCGATGGTGACTCTCTTGACGATTTAGAAAAGGGGGGTGGTGATGAACAGAGTGTCTGAGTTAAGCAGACCACTCTTACCCAGTCCAAAGATCAGGGCTTGATCCATCACCGTTATTTATCTCACTGCCCCATCCCAGCTCAGAGCCTGGCTATATGCAAATCAGTCTGTCCCTGGCCCAGTGCATCATGGGAACAGGGCAGACTAAACTACCAAGCCAATTCTTCACCAGAAAGGAGACAAGCTACCGGGGACCGGTTTCTGGCATTTCAGCCTTCTTCGGCCCGGCTTGCTTGAATCCTGATGGAGCAGTGAGAAAGGGACTCATGTCTGAGTATACCCTGCCACACCTATAGTGGCCAAAAACGATTTAGAAAAGGGGGTGGTGATGAACAGAGTGTCTGAGTTAAGCAGACCACTCTTACCCAGTCCAAAGATCAGGGCTTGATCCATCACCGTTATTTATCTCACTGCCCCATCCCAGCTCAGAACCTGGCTATATGCAAATCAGTCTGTCCCTGGCCCAGTGCATCATGGGAACAGGGCAGACTAAACTACCAAGCCAATTCTTCACCAGAAAGGAGACAAGCTACCGGGGACCGGTTTCTGGCATTTCAGCCTTCTTCGGCGTCAAGCTTCTCCGGTGAAGCGACAGCAGGCAGCTTCGATGAACACACGCTTCCAGGGAGATGCGACGAAGGCTTGCTTCTCCGGCATTGTGACTATTTCAGCTGCGGCGGCGACACGCTTCTTTTCAATGCGTCACACTTCTAGCTCCAGTGGCACACAAGTGACTGGAGTCAGAATTCCCAGCAAGGAAATTCAGGAGGGAGCTGGAGGTGAAGGCTTTTGTCCCTGAGATTTCAGCAGGAGGCAGGCACAGTTCAATCCCTTGGAGAATATTCTGAAGTTGAAAGTCCTTACAAAGTTCCTTCTCCTTTCCCTTGGCAATAAAGCAACCACTGCAACCCAGCAAACAGCACACTGGAGGAGGGGTAGTCCAAACTCCTGCAGCTTCCTGGCAGAAAGGCTTTGTGTTCGAGAAGTGATCTAAAGTCTGTAGGAATGGGTCCCAATATTTATACCCCAAAATCCTTTGTTCCCTGAAGGCAGAGAGGCCTCTGCCTAGTTCAAACCAGTTCCTGAGCTCTTTGTTGACATGACTCTTCTCTTCCTTTCACTGTGCAGGGCAGAGACATCAGACACCCCACAGGAATTGAAGCCAGCACAGGGGAGGGAAGATACAGCTCTGGAGCACTCTGTTGACAGGATTCCTCTTCTCCTTTCACTGTGCAGGTCAGAGACATCAGACAAGCCACAGGGGGTGGAGCCAGCATTGTAGAGGGAAGGCCCAGCCCTATTCAGGTCCCAGGTGCACCCTCCCCCTCGCATCTGGATGTAAATCTCCCTATTCAACACTGGGCTGTCCCAGACTGTCACCTGGAATTTCCCCAGCCCTGTCACAAAAAAACCCAGACAAGGAATACTCAACTCAGCAGAGGCAGGCTTAAATGGTTAGGCAAGAAAATACCTACTTTCTAAAAGTTGTATTTGCAAACATAGGATATAAAAATAAACTTTACTAAAAGATGTATTTTATTATTCTGAGTTCAGACATACTAAATTCGAATTTCTACCAAGTTCCCTGAGTCAGTTAGGATTATAAGGATGTAATATTCTTCACTGCCCATTCTGACCTATGAGAACAGGTAGCATTCAATAGTGAAAAACGAAAATGGCTGTAATTCACTATTAGAACATGCTACACACATCAGAGCATGTCCTAACTTATACTTACAATGCACACTGCCCTTGGGCCTACATAGGGGTGTCTAATATGAAGCAAAGGGAAGGTTTAGGGACTGGCAAGTGGGTGCACTTGGCCAAGTTGACATGGCATTGTTAGACTGCCCACAGGCCTTGCAATGGCAGGCCTGAGACTTACTTTACAAGCTGCTTCTGTGGTGGCACAACCAGTGCTGCAAACGCACCAGCAGCATTTGATCTACAAGCCCTGGGCACACAGGGTGCACTGTACTAGGGGCTGACAGTAAATCAAATAACCCAATTGTTGAATAACCAATCAGTACATCAACTTAACATAGGGAGCACTTGCACTGTGGCACTGATTAGCAGTGGCACAGTGCCCAAAGCATAAATCCAGCATAAACATATCAAAACAGAGGAGGCAATCCGTCACAAATGGAAGGGAGACTCACACCACTTATGTCATGTCTAACAGAGCTGCACAAGATCACACAGGGAGTCAGAGGAGAAAAGGGATCCAATGTGGAAGCTCTGCAGAAAGGAACACAATGGATAAAGCTCAGAAAGGACAGGCACTCAAGAGGCAATTTGGCATTTAGACCAACAGCCAGGAAAAATTGCAAGACATAAATACAAAACAAAATTAACAATGAAGGGAATGTGGGATAGAGCACTCACGAGCACCGCGCGTAAGGCTGAAGCTCAGTAAGTTCTTCACCCACAATTGCTGTTACAGATACTGACTGAAAATACCCGCATATAGGATATACATGCAAAGGCATTGTCTGTGGAGCTGATACCTATAGTGATGTCATAAATGTAAGTCAAAGACAATACTCACAGTGGCCAAGAAACACCACCTAGGTTGTCAGCTGTGACCATGGGTCCTGGAGATTAAACAGGAGCATGCAAGGTATTAACAGCAAGACTGTAGAACTAAATGCACAGCCATAATAGATAAGGAGCGATCAGGGAGGAACACTTAACAGGAATGAAGGGAAAACAAAATGTCACACTTGGCAGAGAACAAGAAACAAACTGCACAGTGAAACTGGAGGCTAAAGCAGGAATACAGCAAACCAGAAACTGAAACAAATCTAAATGGGAAGAAAGAATGGGACAAGAGGAAGGGAAAATATCGATGGAGAGAGGGTTTGCAGGATACACGAAAATAGTACTAGGTCAAAAATCAAGGAAGCAAGGTAGCTCTGAAGGCAGTGTTATTTCAAGGCTTAAGGAATTTGCTACTTCTCCGGAATCAAGGAACAAGGAGAGAGTAAAACTCAGGAATTAAGTTAGCACTGCAAATATTGCTAGTTCAAGGAACTAGGAATAAGCTATGGCTCAGGAAACAAGAATTTAACTATAGCCCAAGAACTCTTGAAAAAGGATAGCAAAAGCTCTGGAATCAAAGGGAAGCTGGAGTTTAAAGGAGCTTACTGTGATCATTTTCCTCAGTTGTGCGCTGGCTAGCACATCGCAGCCACAGGTGTGCTGAGTTCCTCCACCCATCCTTGGCCTTCATGGGTGGAGACGAAGTAGTGAACAGGGAATTCTATGAAATTGCTTTTTTTGCCTTCCACAATACCTGGCATGGATCATGAATAGATGGGATTTCTGAATAGTGTTCAAGAGCCAGGATATACGTATATGCAAAGACTGGACAGTCCAAAATCTTATCAGAACACTGGAAAGTCCCACAGGTAGGCCCACTGATGGTGGACATAGGAGTGCAGGGAGTGAATTGTGACAACATTGGCACATTTAATTTACTTACAAGTCCTCAGTAAAATGGTACTACATGTATCCAGGGCCTGCAAACTAAATACTACTCGTGGGCCTGCAGCACTAGTTGTGTCACCCACTTAAAACCTATGTCAAGTCTGACATAGCAGCCTATCAATTTTAAAATGGCAATTCGACCTGGCAAAAGAAATTTTTGCCAGGCCTAAACCTTCCTTTTAAATTCATATAAGTAATCCCTAAGGAAAGCTCTAAACAGCCCACAGGGTAAGGTGTATTGTGTTTAAAAAGTGGGGCATGTACTTTGAGTTTTACATGTCCTGGTAGTGACATAGATAGTATGTAACAAGCACATAGGTGACGGGCAAAACATTTAACTATTCCCCTTTTATGTTCCAATAGGTACGTAGTCAAGCCCTGATGAAAAACCCGAAAATTATTATCGGGTTTGGAAAGGCGTCGGCTGTTTCTTTTAAAATTCATCTTTTTCGCAGATGGTCCCGCAAGGATATCGTATTTCACAAAATATTGTTCCCCGCGATTTCAGTCCTTAAAACAGAAAGATTCAATACAATACATGAGACTGATAGTTTGTTCAAAAAAAGGACTGGTGTACTCACTGTAAATGTTAATTTAGAACGCTGAAATTAATTTGTTTATGTATTATTGTTTAGATTTGAATTGTGTGTCAAGACTTGGACATTGAAACTGTATAAATGTATGCGAATTTAACAATGAAATCATTGTGGATCAATGCAGGCATCTAAGAAAAAGTTTATTTAGCTGCTGTAGGGCACTAAAAAATAAATAGAGCGGCCCTCAACTAAACCGAGACCGAGTCATTTTTATTTGATTACACTTTTAGAACGATGGCATTTTCCTGCCCATACCTTTCTGAGGCCTCATATCAGTTTCCAGCTGCCTGGCATGTTGATTGCTCCCCCTTCAGGAATGCGTATTGGGCTCAGACAGTGAAGACTAGCACATGAATGTTGGCAGAAAGGGCCGTCCTACCAGCATGGGAGGGATGGAGTTTTTCCCTTCCCCTCTTACATTTCAAAGGAGCTGCCTCAGCTTACTCACAAGAACCTTGGTACTAGACTTTTGGCACCCCCAGACATCTTGGGACCTGGGCAAGGAGGTAGGAAAATCCAGAAAAATCCATGGGGAGAAAACTCCAGTCCAGAAGTGTCTTCCACTTCAAAGCTGGTAGTGAGTGGACCCCCGTACAAACTCTTTGGTACACTCTAATAACTGCAGAGACCTACAGAAGGACTAAGTTGTACTCCAGGGGACTGCCCTGCTGATTGAGGCCTGCCTTTTTTCTTAGGGGACTGCCGTGCTTCTTGATGCCTGCCCTTTTTCTCAGAGCACTGCTGTTAGAAATTGGGTTTCTTGTTGGCTAGGATCTGCACCTAAGCCAGGCAGAACCCATCCATCTAGTCAGGGCAAGTCATTTACACACCAAAGAAAATCTGTGATCACCCTCTGGTTGCTTGACGCAGAGCTTGCATGCTTATCATCAGAGGAAATGTGTAAAAAATGATGTGAAAACTAAATATTATATTGTAATCACATTAGGACTAAAAAGGCACCTGTTAATAAATACTTTGCAAATGACGCAGGATTAAAATGTCTAATAGGTGAGGAAGTAAACAGTGCATAAATATTACTTTACATGCATGTGGCACACAAACATAATACAGTCACATGTTTAAACACCGTGATGGCTCTAATACAGTCTATTGCTATCGAACAACGAGGTGAACAATTCCTAACTGCTATTTGAGAAGATGAGTATATTTAACGTTGATCCATTTGGGCTATTCTATTCGAGGAATGTGGATGTTAATGCCAAATTGAAGAACTTTTAACTTCAAATTTTAACTTTCATTTTTTCAGAGTCATTCGAACCTTTCGCTCTCTGACTTTAAACTTTATTCAAAACCTTGTCAGTTTGAGGAACAGCATCGACAAGAGGTGAGCCTCCCTCCTGGTTTTTCTCAAATAGCAGTTAGGAATTGTTCACCTCGTTGTTCGATAGCAATAGACTGTATTAGAGCCATCACGGTGTTTAAACATGTGACTGTGTTATGTTTGTCACCCAGTGCTTACAATTTCGGGTTGACATTAACACCATTTCTTTTATACGTCTTAATTAATGTTAACATTGCACTTGGCTAAAACAGGTCTTACTTTTGCACTATAATAAAATGTGCAGCATTTTCATTGCCAAATTATTTCGACTTCGGTAAAAATGTCATTACAACCGAGTAAACATTGTTTCATTTGGCTTGTAAAGAAAGCACGTATTCAATATTTTTCACTCTACATTCAGATATCTCAATAAGATTTTTACATTTGAATACAAAAACTCGCAGTGTACTAACTATCAAGTGGCTTTACAACTGCCACAATGAAATGAGACTTCGGATGTCAATAAAATAGATGACAAGATTTTAATTTATGCCTCACTTATATGGGAAATCGTTAATTATAATATAAATCTACTACAGGCAACGATGTTGTGTTTAAAAGAATGTGAAAACCTTTTGACATGGAATTAGAGATTTAAATAACAATAAACTCTCTCACCTTATAGTTTCGCCACAATTCCTTTATACCTGTTAAATTGAAGAGACAGGCGTTTGCTTTATCTGTAAGTAATCCAATTTCTAGGTTTTTTAAATAAAACAAGAAGACTCGAGCCACTTATAAAATAAGGATACTTTTCAGCATTTTAAATTATGCTCTTTATTCCTCAGTTTCGTCAAAATTCAGAAACCATATACATGTTTAACTGAAGTCACAGGTCTCAGTCTATTACAAGACTTTTTTCATTTGTATGTAACTCAAGTAATTTAGTAAAGATTCTTAGTTGATCCAAAAAGACACTTCTCTGGGTGATGGTTCAGATAAATCAACCACCACGAACTTATTTTTTCTTCACATGGGTGCGTTTCTCTTTTTTAAATATATTTCATTATATAGTGTTATAATATTATGATGTACATTGTATCACACAGGGAGGTTCAGTCAACTTCTTGTCCTGAAGATGGTCTGATGGTTTCATTTCCTCGACAGACCGTAACGTCGACTACATCATCTTTCTCTTTATAACATTGATTGTTTGAAAATGCTTTGAGAAGATGTTAACATAGTGTATTGTATAGGTCAACTGACGTCACCGTACAAACTATGTTTAGTTGCTGCTCTTTTTCTGTTTTCCCTGATCAAGATTATAGAACATATATTAAATATATGATTTTTTTAAAATATATTCTCCCGCCCTGTTTATGATTTGTTATATTACCAAATAACAGTTGTTATTACATGACATTTTTTCATTTATTGTCTTGATTAAATCTGTTGTCCACCACTTTTAAGGGTGTGACCTTCAACAACATTATAGATAAAGCAATTGAAAAGTACTCCAGATAAACAAAATCCCTTGTAGGCAAATTGCTCCTCCTTTTTTCAAAACTTTATCACCCACGCCTGCAAGGGTATATTGGGTTCCCACTCTTTCTTTATCTTGAGAATAAATCAAGCATGCCAGCCATCACTTTGTTGCACACTCTTGCTTGAGGCATGCCTTGCTACTTGAAGAAAAGAGAATCATCTCCTTGGACCTAGGACTACTAGAGTCAGAGTGACTCCAAGGGTCATTTGGCTGGCTTTCTGTTCTGAGCTACAAAGACACAACATGCTCCAGAGGCCTTGCTGCAACTTCCCAGCTGACCTGCTGCACTGGACCTGCAACTGGACCTGCCTCAGCCCTGCTAACCTCTACTGGAGTGAATTCCTGATCCTCAAGGGGTGCCTTCCTAGTTCCTGGACCTTTGGCTGGTATTAAAGACAACTCCTCCTTGGCTAACTAAAGGTTCTATCAAATCTGGGACGAAGTGGTGTGAAGCCTTGCGAAGCCTCACCATACAGCTGAAAACTTCATCGGAACTTAGCCAAGTGATGCAAAGTCTCTCAAAACCTTGCCGCACAGCTTCATGATAACAAGCAACACCATATGACGCAAAGCTCGTAAAGCAACGCCGCACAGACCGTGCACCAAAGTAATAAGGTACAATCCTCAGTGGTCAAACGTGGTCTGAGTCTGAAAATTTTTGATTGACAGAGCATAACCCAAAACAAGTTATAAGAGTGACTTCAGTGAGTCGAACAATTCTATAGACATTAATAGCACAACTCCAATATTATACGCACCCAAAATCTTTTATTCTTACTTCTTCATCAATGTTGACCCGTAGAAACAGAAACATGAACAGCCGACACGTGTTTAGTTTGGAGACCACTTTTTCAAGGCTGTTTGACAGAATAATACATCTCATTTAGCACAATTGAAAAAACTGAGTAGTTTCTATTAAGGAGCATTTGATGAGGAAAAAAAGAAGAAAAGACAAATAAACAAGCTAGAGGGGGAAAATGAAAAGGAAAGAGAAACCATGTGCATAGGATGTGAACTATAGTGCTAGAAATCAGTCCAGTGTAGCTCAAAGAAGAGACACCAGAGTGGAAGACAATTAAAAAAGAATCTCAGTGATGAGAAAGCAAAAAAGAACTGAAAAAGATACTGGGTGACAAGGCAGTACCGAGCCCCAAGTCTGAGTCTGTCCTGCACTCCATTGTAGTCAGCCTGAATTAGTCCTGGTCAAGTGGGACCACATATCCAGTTCTACATATTGAATTTTTGTCATTTTCATCTCAATGTATTTATTAGATCATAATCTATTTTTCTACAGCGTTGTGGGATTTTGCATTGTGTTGTATTTTTACTTCATTACTGTTTGTATTCTGCATACATACTTTACACATTGCCTCTAAATTAAGCCAGCTTTTGTGCCAATCTACCAGAGGGTTAGGCACGGGTTAAATTCTCATCCCTTTCAACCAATAATGCAATTTCTTAAGGGAGTTAATTACATTCCTTCCTGGTTTATATTTCTGACCACTACAGGGTCTAAAGTGGTTGGAGTGGCTTGAGAATACTTACAAACATACATGTTTATGAGCATTCCCACACTTCCAAGGCAAACCATGATTGTACCTTTGTTAAGGGGCAGTTTATGATGACATGTCAGCCACTGAAAAGTATTTCAGCATGCTTTCTTCTATTTCATCCCTTTAAAACTATTGCCACTGGATGTTCATCTGTTGTCAGTTGTAGCAGCCTTCACAGATGCAGCAACAGACAATAAGGTTTCTGTTCTGTTCAGATTGTGTCACATGCCTACACCTCTCACTCAATAGCTGCCAGCAGAAGGTGTGATGTATCTGCTGGATCACTTCTGATAGATCCATTGCATGTTCTAGCTACCTCCACTTGTTTCTCTTAAATTGCACACCTAGTCAGGCTCTTCTGCCCCATGCTTGAAGGTCTGTCCATTGCTCTTTTAATTATAGGGTTCTACAATGTCGGATCATTTTTTCAGAACCAAACTGTTTTCTCAGACACCTTACACCTTTTGGTGGCAAATACCACATACTCTGTAGTTATCTTATGGCTGCCACATGGCCTCTCTCACTGAAGCATCTACATCAGTGGAGCCCTGTGTTATAACACATGGAAGGTCTCATGGATGTCATTTGGGGTAGTCAGGGGTCGCAGTTGTGACCTTTAGCTTGCTCTCTTTTAATCCTCGAGCTTTCTTTGTAAACCCTGGCCGCAGAGGGGGCAAAACGTTTGCCTCTTCTGAGGCCAGGGGTCACAATGGAAGTGCCAGGAAGCCAGAGGTCAAATCTGCGACCACTTACTACCCCCAAATGACATCCATGGAAGGGCGGACTGAAACCTTGGTAGTTTCACTCAGCTGTTATGTGATTCTGTGTAAAGTGAGATTCCTTCATCTCAAGTGTCTTACTGGTAACGTTTTTTTTTTTAAATGATGAGAAGTTTAAGAGTACCTGGAGCATGCTAAGTTTCACAGTGTTCCTTTCAAATTGACACCAAGAAAAACATCTGTAGAATTTGAATTGTATTCATACATCTTTTTTACATAGTCAGAATATAACTTTTTATTGGTCACCTACTTGTACTATATTAGTCAGAGATTCACTGTGTTATTAGTCACCTTGGTCTAAAAAGTGCCAGCCTTTCAGGAAAAGAGAGCATGGCATGGCCTGTTGGCAATTGCAATTATACAGTTCGAAATAGAGGCGAAGGATTCAAGTGTTGTGTTCATTTATAGGCAAACTGCTACCTTCGGGCATCATGCTACAATCTCACTACAGTGGGAAACCCTAATACTTGATCTTCTGTTTTCTTAGCCATTCTTCAGTCTTCAAGCACAAATTCTGATTCAAGATAAGCATATCATTTACACATCTAAGAATCACTACCAGTCCCCCATGGGCTCTCACCTCACCATTACTGAAGTCGTACTTGTATTCCTAAACAGCTCTGAGAGCAACACCTGGAATTACCATTGACCCATTATGTTCCAAAATGACTTTGCACATATTTATTAATTGGCCATTAGACGAAACATATCTGCATTCCTTGGGACTGTCTTTGTTTCATTTCCTGGGTGCATGTTGACTTATCTTCACTCCCTATAAGTCATGAATAGTCAGGAACTATGTTTACTTTTTAAAGTTTAATATGTTCATTTGAGAAAAAAATTGTACATGCAGAACGTACAACAATTCAGATAATCTGCTGAGTATTAAGCAAACACATTAATTAACCATATCAGTATATTTGTATGCAATTGAATAAGAACCTTGATTAAGAAGGCAATTAGAAAATGGCATTCACACAGAAGAGAAAAAAGAAGGCGAGATAAAGAAGAAGAAAAGAAGGAAGAGAGAGCAGAAGAGTACAGCCTCTATATATCCAACACAGCATTATGCAAATGTTATCAATAAAGAGAAGGGAGAACATAAACATTTTGTAATACAATATTAGAAAATTAACTGAGGGAATCAATAAGCAGGTGGAACAGCAATCGGAAAGATAGGTAGTATGGGGTAACCGTACAATGTCTCACTTGACTGTCTATGGGCAGAATTTGGATTATATTTGTCTAGGTTATGATGGTAACATACGAATTTTCACCATTGTTGAACAGTGAGAGTCTGTGTAGATTTCCAATTGGATGTGATTACCTGTAAACCAAGTTCTAATAAAAGTTCTCTTAATTTACCTATTGGTCTATTATGTGACCACATGAAATGCAAGCCACCAAGGAATAGTTTATCTAATGAACAGAAACATTAGTAACAGCAAGAATTCTATCCCATATTTGAATCCAAAAAGTAGAAACCTTTGGGCAAAGAAAAACCATATGGTCATAGGACCCTGAAAGAGAGTTACAAAGCCAACAAGTGGCATGCTTGAGAAGTTTGGACAGATGAGTTGGAGTGTAAAAAAGTGGTATGGAAATAGTATAATCTTTGTGTTAAACTTGCTGGGCGTCAGGTAGAATGAATCTTAAATCAAATTGTGTCCCAAGGAGAAAGAGGCCATGTGCATTCCAAATCAAGTTCCCGCGAAGTTTTTTGCTTGGACTTAGATCCGTTATGGATGGGTGTAATAAGATGTTTGTAAATTAGTGAAGCTGTAGAGTTTGTGTGTGGAGGAAAAGGGTTAGATGCAAATGACTGGGTTTATGCAAGGAGAGTGAAAAGGTGTTAAGTGTATTAAACAGGAGATCTTTTTGTAATGTATATTTTTGAATAAAAGTAGATGGTAAATTAGTTGTGAAATAGTATGAATACCCTTTTCAACCCATATCCTTCCCTTGAGAGGTTTCCCATTTAATGTAAGATGTTTATACTACACTATGAAGCCTTACGGCTAGAGCGGTTAAAGGTGGGGAACCAGGTTTGAGCCTCTGCAATGACTCTCAAAATCCTGTGATTCTGGGCAAATTACTTTATCTCCCCATGCCTAACAAACATGAATGTGTCCTCATGCAACAAAACTGGTGCTATGTAAAACACTCTGATACCCAATATCTTTGGGTCTAGTTTGCGCTATATAAAACAAAAAAAACAAAAAATGAAGACATTGATCGTATGCAGATTTAGAAAAGCAAAGGCTTGAACATGTCACATGAATGTGATAATACGGAAGGCACTCAAAATTTGGGATATTGTGACATGAGAATGATATGATTGAGAGAAAGAATAGATATGATTGAGGAATCTAGTTGGAACCATAATTTAGAAGTAGTATCAGTAGGAACAGAGAAGGAACCCCAAACTTGCTTGATAGCAAATGCTTTATGACAAAGAGAAACATTTTAAAAAGTCAGCCTACATGCAGATTTAAGAATGTTAATGGGTAGCATCTGGACAAATAAATTGACAATTGGGAGTAGCATCATCTTTATCGTGTCCAATTGACCCTACCAGGACAAGAATTGAGGAGGCCAACCCTGGGCAGCGTGGGTGATCCTAGAAATCATAATTTCCATATTAATCCTTAATGTTTCTCTAATATTATTAGTATAATCAATACCCAAACACTTTTTTTTAGAAAGATTCCAAGATAAGCCCGCTGCAAAAAAAGGATCCTTAATACAGTATTTATTTAAGGGCATAACTTTAGATTTATCAACATTGAACTTGTAACCTGAGACTTCAGAGTATGAATGCAATTCTGTGAAAAAGGTTGGAATCCAGTTGTGAAATGAAGAAAATAATATCATCCACAGTGTATTTAATACAAGTGTTTTTAATTTTCAAAACCAGAAAGGGTGTCAGGCATCTTCAGTTAATGTAGAAAGGGTTCTAAAGCAAGGAAAATAATAGCGGAGATAAAGGACATTCTTTCTGAGTGGCTCTGTAAAAAGAGCTTGAATACCATGTATTTTGACACTGGAAAGCAGAGATGAATAAAGAAAAGAAATCCGCTGGTAAATTCAGGGAGTAAAACCATGCCATTTAAGAGATTTCAGGATAAATTGCCAATTGACACTATCAAGAGATTTTTACGCATCTGAAGCCAAAGCATCCAGAGAGGAAGTGAGTGTTTGCCTCGTTAATAATATTTCGAAAGATTTT
Organism: Lissotriton vulgaris; assembly: GCF_964263255.1. Taxonomy (NCBI): domain Eukaryota; kingdom Metazoa; phylum Chordata; class Amphibia; order Caudata; family Salamandridae; genus Lissotriton; species Lissotriton vulgaris. The sequence continues at coordinate 1,535,740,010 of NC_141685.1, forward strand.
TGATTTGTTTGATATGTTTCTATGTTTAAAAAAAAACAGATAGTTCTGATATTATGAGATCAGGAATAAAGTCAAAAAATCAAAGTGCAAGAACCTTTGTAAACATTTTACAATCAGTATTAATTAAAGAAATAGGACGGTAATTTTGACACAATGTTAAATTACAATCTTTCTTGAGAATTACACATATCATTGCCTCTGAGAATGTTCCCGAAGAATATTTTAGGGAGAGAAACTTATTAATTAATTTAAAATGTTTAGAAAAGAGAAAATGAGATAATTAAAGATAAAATTCAACAGTGAAGCCATTTGGACCAGGCACCTTACACTTTGGAAAACATTTGACCGCCTAGAATAGTTCATCAATTGTGAAAGGGGATTCAAGAGTAGAGCTGTCAATAGCAGTGGAACATTGGGGTTTTAGTTGTGAAAAGTGAGAGTCTATAACATATTCAGATAAACTAATCTCAGGAGTGGATAATACCTGCAAGTAATCAGTAAAACAAGCAGCTATATCCGCCTCATGAAACATTTGAGTGCCATAGGTATTTGTAATGGATTTAATAGTAGTTTTATCCTTTCTGCCTTTTAAGTAATTAGCTAACAAATCACCTGCTTTGTTCTTGCCATCATAGAATTTTGTGTTAACTTAAAGAGTGTTCCGCAAGCTGACTCGGTAGAGATTAGATTTAATTGAATCTTGGCCATGATTTATGCTTCTAGATCATATTTGTTGTTTTTAGATGTATAATAAGTATTTTCCTGATGTTTATTATTGGTTAAAATGTCATTGAATTATTTTTCCAGAAGTTTCTTTTTGGAGGAAACATAGTTGATTGTAAAGCCCCAATGTTGCATTAAATGCGTCTCACACAAAATGAAAGCGAGTGTTGCATGTATCATTTTACATAAAGAATTAGGATACAAAAGTTTCATAAGAATCCAAAAAAGATTTGTCTGCAAGGAGTGAGTTAATGGACCTCCATCGCAAATTATTGTGATGATCCCAGAGAATTTCAATGTCAGTCAATACAGGAATATGATCTGAAATTTGAATTGAGCCAATCTCAGATTTAGTGAGGTGAGGAAGCACGTTTTACTTAAAAATATATAATCAATTCTGGTTTGAGAATGTGAGGGGCAGAATAAAAGGAATATTCTCTAAGACCTTGATTACATTTTCTCTATGAAACAGACAGGGAATGATGAGATACAGTACGCTGAAAGGCTTTCTGTGCTGTATTGGGAGAAAACGTATAGAGGATAAGCAATCTAGAAATGGATCTAAAACCTGAATGCAGTCTTGACCCAATATGAAGTTTTCAGATTAATGTTCTGTGATTTATTTTATGAAATCAATTTCCAAAATTCAGAATCTGGGTGTGTAGGAATGTATACATTTAAGGAACACTTACAATGTCAGTCGTAAAGCCTCCAACCGCTACTCGGATGCTTTCTTACAGCAGTCGGAGACTTTCCAACCGACATGGTCAGTTTGCGATCCAACTGCCCGATTACAATGTCAGCGATTGGAACGTAAACTGGCCAGTCATACTGACTTGGTTCCGACCGGTGTTCAGAGTACTCCTTTCAGTCAGAACCGCACCACAATCCCCTCTGGACAGCGTTTCTGCAGTCCGGATTACGATGTCAGTTTCTGCCAGCCTTTCTTTGTCGGCTTTTCTGAGATGGAAAGGCTGTCGGAAAGCGACTTTGGGGGCGACCCTTGACTCCACAGCTTATGGTTGGTGGTTGAGGAAACCCAGCACTGTGGCAGGCACCATTGTGTGCCTGCCACAGAGTGCAGTGTTTTACACAAACACCCATTTCTCTATAGGCGCCTGTATTACAACCTGTTTATGTCCGTAACTCAAGCTCCCATAGAGAACAATGGGAATCTGACCGAACAATGTTTTGACACTTCGTATTTAGGCAGTCAGAACCACTGACCTCAGGTAAAGGAGGGAAGAAGAAATAGTAAAGAGAATAGCATAACAGAATATAAGAATAAGAGAAAGCAATACCGAGAGAAATGCTTCATTGCAGATGGAAAAAAATGACAAAAACTAACATCCCAAAGGATAAAGGGAGTAGCGTAACACCTAATGAAGGTGTTCCCATTCCAGTTCTGACGATTAAGAACAGGATCACAGCAGTTAAAAGGGAAAACAAAAAAATGAAGCACTGAAACGCATGTTGAGAACAAACGTGAAAGAGCACACCTAACCCAAGGCAATAACTAACCTCATTGAAATAAATAGTTTTTTTAAAAAGCAGGACTGTAGAATTAACTCAAATGACACACATTTTTAAAATATTATTGACAAGCCAAGGTAGAGATAACAAAGGCAAGAGTTAAATACAACGCAAGTTTATCACTGAAATGCACATGAAAAGAAAAATTAACAACAAAAAAGAGAGAAAAAAGTCATTACGCAAAATGAAGCAAGCAACCGCAAAAAATTATTTAAGTAAAACAATTAAGATTTAGCATTAGTTGCAATTTCCATAACACCCTGACTATGCTGCTGTCGGAAGTCTTTCAAGCAATCAGGGTCCTCGAAAGTATATGTTTTTTTTTCATAGGTAAATTTGAAGAAACACAGGAGGACTGTACCATACCTAACACTTATATTCTTTAGCTGAGACCTTATTTCCAGAAAACACTTTCTTCTAGCTGCAGTTGCATTGGAAACATCCTGCGAAAAGTATGCCTTGTCTCCAGACCATAACAGGGTACCCTGTTATTTGGCATTCAACAGTATTTTCATCAAGTCTGAGAACTGTAGAAAGAGAATAATAATTATCCTGGGCCGTGAATGAAGGGGGAAAGATGGATTAAGGCCAATAATATTTGCTCTTTGAGTGCTATTGGGACCTCAGTCCGTTAGGTAAACGATGGAAGGAATGACTTTTTGCAGGAAGGTGATCGTACTTGAGCCTTCTGCATTGTCCTGTATGTCATGTAGTCTAAAGTTGTTCCTTTGGTTCCTATTTTCTAAGTCCTCTATGAGTTTTTTCAATTGTAAAATTTCCTTTGTCAAGTGAAAGATGTCCGGGATGCAATCTTCCACACCACTGACCTGTTTTTCAATCGCAGAAATGTGTTGATTTTGAGAGGACCATTTTTCTTGAATATTTTGAAAAGAAGCATTAGTCCCAACAAAAAAAGGCTGTGGAGCTCTAATTTCCTCCATTATATCCTCCAGGATTATAGATGTAAGATACTTTGAGGGAGACGCTAAGGGCCTTATTATGAGTTTGGCGGTGCTCTAGCAGGACTGCCCTGCTCCCGCACCGCCAAACCCATGTTTGAACTGCCCACCAGATTAGGAGTTTTCTCCGCTCTGGCGGGCTGTTCTTTGGTGTTCCCACGGCAGTGCCTATGAAATAGGCATCGCATTGAGAACATCAAAATAAGTACCTGCATGGCAAAGACTGCTGAAGTCCATGCCAAGCAGGTACTCGAGTGCATGCACACAGGGGTGGCACAACGTGTGCCATCCTCCATGCACCCCATGGTGCAGAGGCTTAAGGGGGCCCAGTATGGCCCCCTTTGTCTCCTCACTGCCACATTTTGCATGGTGGCTGCACTGCCATGAAAAGTGTGGCAGTGAGGAAACTTTTAAAATGGTTGGGAGTCATATTGTGGCCTCATGACTGCTGCACTATTGCCAGGGATCTCTGATCCCTGGTGGTTGGGGTGGTTGGGGTGGTCGGATGGTGGGCCGACCACCTGGTAATTATAGGATGGTTAGAAGATCACCACTGCCACACTCCTGTGAGTCTAGCAGTCTGTGGACTGCCAGGCTCGTACTAAGGCCCTTAATCTTTTTGGGTGTCTTGACAGATCCGGAGGATTGTTTTGAAATAGCACCTGACTCTGAAAAGAGAGGAGACCCATTACATTCACAGCTACTTTTCATGGTGACTGAGAGATAGTCTGGACCTATTTATTTTTGACAAAAAAGTATTTCATTAACAGGTTTAATGGAAACAGAGAATAGCTTAGGACACAGCTGCAGTATGCAGGATCTCCCCATAAAGAAAAAGCAACCAGAAATAGACCAATACTTTATACAAACTGCTAGACCCAAAATTACCTGAAGAGTAGGGAAACTCCCTGAATTATTCATCACTCACTGCCTGTTGGATAAATCACTGTAGGAGGAGCTGGAGAGGCCACATTGGACTCAACAAGTCATTAGTACTAAGACATTGATCATGTGACTGAAGCACCCCAAGGAAAAATCTATGTGACATCCTCTGCAATCAAAGTAAATTAACAATTATAATTAAAAAGTCCTTAAAATATCAATTAAGGGATCCAAATTGAATAGCCATTGTAAAAGGAGATACACATGAAGTATATATAATTTAGATACCTTAAGTAAAGGTATACTGACATGAAGGCAGTGGGAGCCATCAGGGCCATGAGAAATGGTGAGGAAAACTGTTCACTCCTTTCATTAAAAATACTTCAGGAGAATTATAAGGTATCTTCAGAATTGTGGCCTCTCCAGTGGTGTAAACATCGCAGCTTTATTTGGTGGGAATAATCATGTAGATGGCACCAAAACAGGCCAGAACGGTGGCACCCGAAGTCCGACATCCAAATGCTTTACAAATTAGCGTGAAACTCATTGATAGCGGTTTAATCCCATACGTTCACTGTAGCCCTGAGCTATATGACCAGGTGGCCATCTTGCATGGGACCCCCAAGGAAGTCTGTTTTATCAGAAAGACATCATTACTTCAAACCAATATTCTTCTTCCACAATCTCTAACATTTTCATTCCTTGAATAGTAAAACTCTTGCTAGGAGTATTTAAAAACATTAGAGTAAACATTTAAATAAAGGTCTGGCCAGTGGCCACTCAACAGATAAAAAAAAATAAGAATACAACATATACCTACCTCTTACTCTCCATTTTGTAATTAGTCTTTTCACTACAGTAGGCTACAGTGCAGCCTGAAAGCAAGTGGACAGTTTTATTTTGGGTTCAGCCTAGATTGTTAAAATCAAGTGTCACTCTACATTGGAATACTGGTACCAGAGGACAGACAACTCACTTACTGAAAGAAATCACATATATAAAATGGTCTCCAGGGGCAATGCATCCTGGCTCTATCTCTCTATAACTTCTGTGAAGCTCATATGCTCAATATTTTTGAAAACTCATTTTCCATATATCTAGAGTGAATACAAATAACTGAAATGTTCATATTAAGATGAGCATTTTGTGTTCAACCAGATACTGGTGGGGCTCACCCTGTTCTGGTTTCGTGAGTGGAATATTATGAACTCAAACACTTAAAAATGTATATTGCAGTGAATCAGGCATCAGTGGTTGTCAAACGTGGAAACAGTGTCACTTGTCAACACTTGTCACTTAGTAAGCTCAAGAACCTAAAATAGAAAGGAGTTACAGAGTATGGCGATTTGCTCTGTGTCCTCGAAAGGTCACAGGGCTCATGTAGACCTCGGCAATATAAGCATTATGATCTTCCTCGGGTTCCTTACACAAACATTAGGTAACTCAGTTAAAGCGTGTGTGTGTTTTTATATACATTTTGTTATCAAATTATGTTGTTCTGGATTGCTTTCAGACCGTTCAACAAATTCTGAAGCAATACAGTATCCAGAACATTACGGAATTGTCCACATGTATGTTGATGTGTAATAGTTCCTATAGAAACAAGAACATGATATCTTTAGAAGTACAGGAAACATCAGTAATTTGGAAGGTAATGGAACAATGGCATTGCTGTTTTTCGTACTGACATTTCCCATTCAAATGCATATACTAGTGTACATGATAAATTTCAAATACCTGACAAAAATGTTAGTCTTCATAAGACCCAAAACATTATTATAAAATGAATAACTACTGAAGAAGTATCATAAACTTCAAGTGAATGGGATTCTATTCACAGACTCCCGTCATTGAGAGAAGCGGGGAAATGGGCTGCTAGCAGTGTGCAATGTATGTCATACTCCAAATGGAAGGATTATCTGGCTCCAAAAGCTATTTATCTAAATTCCTATGCCTTCTGTTCACAGTTACTACTCAGGGCTGTGCACTGAGCATCTCTCTGTGTTTGCTGGGGCTCAACTATGGAGGGGAAAATACTAAATGACTACAAATGTGTGGCTTCTCTGGCTATTCTGAAACAGTTGTGAAGTTTGTTATTTTTTGTTCTCTATTAGGCCAGCTTAGAAAAGTCGTTAAGTTAAGCAGAAGTGTTTGATTTTAGAGTTGGACTACGGCAGGATAATTTTCATTGCTCTGATGTGTAGGACACGCTCATAGAGGAGCAACTAGTCAAGGAATAAATGGAATGCAAAAAGTAGAGCATTGCTCACAGGGCCCTTAAATTACAATTGTGTATTATCACAGTTCTTAAGGGATGTGATGTGGCAGCGACCAAAACGTTCACATCTATCTGTGAACAATTTTAAAACATGGGAGCGAGTAACTAGAAGCAAGAGGAAATTGATTATAGTACTAAAGGTAGCTGTCTCCGATGGCATGGTGAAGTTGGTCAATATTTATCAAAACAAGAAACAACAACACATCTTGGCAGAGAGAAATTAATCAGGACAAATTCAAACAGCTAGTGACAGAGTCAAAGGAGCAAGCATGCATAGACAGTGTTCATGAAAAGCAATTTATACGATTTACTTTCTCTGTAGTATGGACTTTATTACCATTGCTGCCCACAGATCATATCAACTTAGTGAAAACCTTTATGAAGCTATCAAATGTGTTGAAGAGTGTTTAACTGCCTTGCTTGTGTAAGGCATCTTACAAGGTCCCTGTGTCACATTATATGTCTGTTCACCATTGGGAGAAGGGTCATTGAAATAATTCAAATTCATCAGGCCTCCCTCACTTAAGTGGGTTACTTCATGCCTTCTTTCACCTCCGAAACCAAGGACACTATATACAGTGTACCCCAAGGATCATCCATTTTCAACACCTAAATGACCCCCCTCAAAGACATCGTCAGATCCCAGGGCCTCATCATAATCTCATACACAGACTACATTCAATTTATCCTCCCACTCTCTGAAGACCCCTCCACCGCCAGAACCAACTTCTGCAACACCATGAACAACATAGCCAACGCGATGAGGGACAACTGCCTTGAACTCAACTCTGACCAGACATAAGTACTGATCTTCAGGAAGAAAATTTCCATCTCAGAGTACAGCTAGCAGCTGACAGAAATAAGATCCACACCCACACCATAGACCAGGCAGGCAAACTCGGCATAATCCTAGACAGAAATCGGACCATGACACAGTAAATCAACTCAACCACCTCTGCCTGTTTCTACACCCTTTGCGTTCTCCGCAAAATCTTCTGATAGATCCCAATCAACACCAGAAAAAACATCACTCATTCCCTCATCACAAGCAGCCTTGACTACATTAACGCCCCCCACGATGGCATCTCCACCCAGCTCCTCAGACTGCTCCAGACCATGAAGAATGTGACAGCCAAACTCTTCCTCGACCTCCTGATAAGGATCCACATCACCCTCTGCATCAGACACCTCCACTGGCTCCCCTTTCAGAAGGGATGTCAGTTCAAGATCCTTACTCACACCTACAAAGCCCTTTGTCGCCTAGTACAAGGATATATCAACCATCAACTGAATTTCCATTGTCCCGCAAGACACCTGCACACCACCCAGCTAGTCCATGCGCACCCCCAACATCTGGGGGATGCTCCTTCTCCGACATTGCCGCCAAGATCTGGAACAACCTACCCCTTCATCTTCGAACAGCACGCTCCCCGCAGGATTTCAGGAAAAATCTCAAGACCTGGCTCTTCGACTGAGTCTTTACACCCTTGGCACCCAGCTACCCCGAGGGGTGACAGTGCTGCACTATACAAATGTTATTTGATTGATTGACTTAATCACTGGGCTTGCTCCTCACCATAGGGAAACTGACTGTGTTGGGCTCCAAACGAATAAGGGAATCCTTGAGGTATGGATCACTTTCTGGCAAATAAGCTATTTTGGGGCAAACCTACAGCTTTTTTTCCAGTGGAACAAAACACAAAGGGTTCTTGTCAGACCGCCCCCTCCTAGGGAAACCCCTGAGGCCAGTCTGAGCTTATTCAACTTCTGGGATAGAGACAATACCTTCCAAAAACCAGGGTGAAAGGCCTGTGGAAGGCAGAAAATTGTACATTCACGATATTCCCGGGTTACACAATAGATGTATAAAGTCACTGTAGGTCTGCCTGCTCAGTGAAACAACAGCTCTGACTCCTCAAATTCAAGTATGCCCTGTTGTATTCAGCAAAAGTCAAGCAGATGGATGGAGAAAAAGCTTAAGTCTTTCCTTCTCTGAGGGAAGCATGGAGTTGGCTGGAAACCAAAGGGAAGACACCTCCCCCAGACTCTGAAGATTCCGAAGAGGGATGGGTAAGAAAGAGAAACAGATGTCGCTCCACCAGGAAACTTCATAACAGATCAAAGAGGGAACAAGCAGCAATACAAAGAGCCATGGTTATACCTGAGATGGAAAGGAATGGGGCCTCAGGAACAGAAGGGCGAGACTCTGATCTGGAAACAACAGAGTCTCAAAAGTGTTCGATGGCTAATCTACTAATATGTCTATTTCTACATCATATCCTTTGTTATGCTAATTTGTAATAAAAATATGTTCTTCCATTGCATCTGCAGGAAAGTATAGGCACTCGCCCTTGACCTTATTGGTCTGGGAAGTGAGTTGATCTGTAAAAAGGTGTACGGACCATTTCTTACCTCTATGTACAAGTTGCTGAATGTTGTGAACATTCCCCACAGTCCAGAAGGAATGCAAGTTGTTCCCAAAATTATTGTGTGTTTTTGCTGACTGTGACACTCACATGTCATGGTCTGAGGTGGGGAGTTTCTGGGGTTTGTTCTGGTTCTTTGTTTTCTTTGCATGTGCAGGGTTTGCTTCCATCCTGTCACAATGTATGGTTCTGCAACAACAAACTTTTTTTGAGCCTCATATGGTGTGTACACTGTGGACAATGATCCTAGCTGCTCGAACCTGAATGTCTTAGGGGAATGGGCATTCATAATAGTATTGTGGCGTCATAGACTTACTGAATAGGTATGAGGAATGCAATGGGCATGAGTATGCAAATGAAATGATATAAGATCCACACATATCTGAGATGGCATCATATTCATTTTGCGCATCTCTGAGTGACTCATTTGACAGCTGTAGAACCTGAAAAAGTGAATACACTGTGGTGTAGAGAGACTAACGGTACCATATACTTTGGGATTGCCAGGGGAGTCTTGATATGAGTGGACCTAGCAGTTCCAGACATGGTGCTGACCTCACAGATTGACTCAGGGGGTTATTATGTGGTATTGGAGTGCACTTTGAATGAAGAACTATTGGCTTTGAAGGCAATATATGAAGTAAACACCAGTCATTCCCCTTTTCTTGCTCCCCTGGTTCCAGTTCTTTTAGTCTCCATTGTTTCACCAGCCATGTGGTAAGGGGATCTCAACTGTGTACTGGTCGACACCACTGATCCCGGGAGCTTGGTTTATTGTTGCCACTGAACACTTACAGCACTGGGTTCTTAATATGCATGTTGGTGACATCTGGAGAATGACGCTCCCCGATACAAAAGAGTATTCACATTACTCAGCAATTCATGCACAGCACACCCACTAGATATAGCATATTGCTCGATGGGCATATTTATTAATTCACACATGCTGAATATTTGGGGCACACACTCTCTGATCAAAATCCATTAATGGTCACATTGTCATGGGAAAGGCCTTGCTTAAAGGTACCTACATGACATCTGTCGGCTGAAGCACTGAGAGATGTGCCATTTTATAGAGATATAGAAAAATCCACTGGCAAATACTTTACAGAGAATGAGGCCACAGCTATGGATGAGGTGTTGGAATTGGACGCATGAAAATGATGTATGGAAGAAAGAAAATAGTGAAAATGAAAGTGTGATCAATCAGGATCTGCAGGTCACACAGTAGAGCTTTGAAAGAAATATAGGGACACCTTAACCAGACTATCAAATATAGACTATGGGGAATATTTACAACAACCACGCAACATGGTTATGTGGTTGTAATATCCCCGTGCCTAAAAAAACGGAATGTGTCCATCTGTAACGAAACTGGTGCTCATGTAAAGAGCTCTGATACCTGATATCCTCGGGTCCAGTTCACGCTATATAAAACTCTAAAATAACTTTTTTTTAAAACATTTGTGATAATGCGGGCAGCCTAGTGGCCTGGTTGGTGAGGGCAGAGATCCTTACACCCCAATTGGTGATATATGCTCTGGGGGGCTTGGTTGTAATGTTAATTTCTAATTGGAAATGTATGAGATGCTTAAGACCTGCTGCTTTGATTTGTGTAAAGGCTAAACAGGAATTAAACAGTTGAAGGCCCTAGAATGTTTCCAGCGGACAGCGATTCCCACTGTCAGCCCACTACACAAACAAGAATTGGAGACTCCCCTAACTATTCAATAGATTAAATTAGCACTCACACAGATTGTAAAGGGCAAACCCCTCAGCATGGGCAGGTTTCCGGTTAAGTTTTACACAACACACCAAGTTCAGCGGGCACCACGTTTGCTAAAGGTGTATGAAAGGGGTTAGGTGTTGGACTTTATGGGGGAAGTATTGATAGTCATACTTAGGAAATTGCTGCTGGACTCCTAGAAAGTGGCATCATACCACCCACTGTCATTGCTAAACGTTGCCCACAAAGTGTTAGGCAAATTGCTTACCAATATGTTAATGCTGATAGTTCATACAGTGGTGTATCCATATCAGAATTGATTTATTCCAGGCAGGAACCCATATCTCAAACTGTGTAGATTGTTTCAGATTATGAATTAGGCAATGTGATCCTGAATGAAATGCTGGGTAGCCTCCTCAGACATCGAGAAGACCTTTCACACACTGTGATGTCCATATCTTATGGAGTTGCTAAGCAAGCTGAGAATGGGAGTAGATTTCTTAAGGTGTGTGACGCTATTGTACACAGACATGGTTGTGAGGGTAAGTATGAGAGAAATCATTTAAGACTTGATTCTGGTGGGCAAAGACAACAGACAACAATGTCCCCTTTCCTATTTTATTAGCCCTGACCATGGCACCATTGGTAAATCTGTTATAGGCATAAAGCCAGCGGTGGGGTATCCCCATAGGTGGGCTGCCTCATTTTGTATCTCTTTATACTGAAGATGCCCTGGTGTACCTTAGAGCAGAGTCTAGAGTGTTGCCGGAGATATTGGTCCTGCTAAATGAGTTTGTTTAAATCTCCTGGGGTCCGGATTAATTCAGACAAGTCATGGCTGTTCCCATTGATTCAATTTCTCGAACCCCAATCCCAGGCCTCGCCTAATGTACAATTGCAATGGAAACTCATCACCATTAAATATTTCAGAGTGTATATCTACCACACTGAGAATTGATAGCTCTCAGTCTGCGTCAAGTATTGAACTCAATCCGATGGGCACTCCCCTTTTGGACTCATTTACCATTGTCCCCAATGGAAAGGGTCTTAAAAAATGCTGGTATTACATAGGCTTCCTTACAACTTTGCAGGTATACTGGTTATACTGAAACAATTGTTCTTTAAAGACCTACAGCAATTGCTCACCTTGTTGATACGTAATGCCACACTAATTATATGTCCCAGTTGCAGAAAGGGGCTTGGGGTCTTCTAATTATGAGCTACATATTCTGCATCTGCACAATAATAATGGCCGATGAGGTGGCTGTGGAGGCACCAGATCAAGAGCGAGAGAAGAAGCAAGAGGAACTGGGAGGTCAGCTTCTGTTAGACTGGCTGTTGGGTACTACACCAGTCAGAAGGATAAATAATGTGTTGTTGAAGTTGTCCATGCAGTTCTGTAGGAAGTACCTACATTTGGGTAATGGAGGGATTCCCTATGGTCCTACCCGTCATATGGGTGACACCAAGATGTGGGCTACTGAAAACTGTATCAAACTGGATAATGGACAGAGACTGGAATAGTGGTATGGTCAGGCTTGGTGGAAGATGGTAAATTGCAATTTTTAGAGAACTTGATGACTACTTGTGAACTGGGACTGGACAGCTTTTGTTATTTTCTGCTTTGAGAAGGGTGATGGTGCAGAAGTGGGGAACAGACCAAGATTGGCCAGAAACGGAGGTGTCATTAGATGTAATATTGATCATGTCATAACATGCACATATAGAGGGCAGTTGCAGAATATTTCCAAAGCGGCAAAGACACTCAAGGGGTGGTTAGAATGCAACTTGGGGGCTTGAAATTCCAGAAATATATGGATTTGATGTCTGAGCATGGTTAGGTTGGTCTTGAGGGCTGCACAGTTCCGATTTACCCAATTAAATTATGTACACCATACTTATTTGACTCCAGAAAATCCATGGAAAATATACACAGTGATACAAACCACATCCTAGATGCACAGATGGTGATGCACACTTTTTGCTTAAGGTATTATTGTGCCCAGTGATATCTCAATACTGGGCATTGATGGTACACTGCATATCTGAAATGACCACTTGTTTTCCATCTCTGGATCCCCTTTAGTGGTAATTAGATGCACAACCAGTTACCAAAAAGATGAAGCAACTTGTCTGGTTTTAGAGTTTGGCGATCATGCTGGCAAAACGCCCCATAACTATGACATGGAAATATAATAAGGCTCCTCTACTTGTGCGCTTCCACAGAGATGATGTTAAGCAGGCTATGGCAGAGATAGGAGTTCACTGATATATATAGGCCAGGGAAGGGACATGTGGATTCCTCACCCCATGGGACACTTACTTGCAGAAATCGGATTCAAAGTCATATATCATTCGGAAGGTTATTGAAAGCAGTGTATGGTGATGATTGGTGGATTCTAATGGTAGGGTGAGAGGAAATACCCTGTATTCAGGGGAGAAGAGGAACATATAGGGGATAGTCTAAGCCCCCAAAAATGGTGTTAATAATGGGTGCAGCCTGAATGTAAGGAGAGAAAAGCACCTGAATTCAAGCAGTAGATCAATAAGGGGGGATCTGTTACATCCAAATTCATTATCATTGTTGTTGTTTCAGCTGAAGAAGTGAATAATTGGCTGGTTATGAAAGTCACAGTTGTAAACTTAAGTGGGCCACTAGAGATATGTTAATTGCATGAATTCTTGACATGGCCAATGTTGCTAGCCTTGTGGGTGCTAGAGGTTCAAATGTCAACTGCATGTATTGCAATGTGTTATAAAATTAAAAAGCTAATGAAGATATTTTTTGCATTAGGAGGTCTTTGAGTTCTTTCTAGTCACACCCAAGTACCTCTTTTAGCTGAGATTACACATTTGAAAAAGTTATCTATGGACGGGATGTACTTCGATACACTACCACTAGGTCTTCAATAGGAGCAGCTAAGGTAAACCTGCCTCACAGTAAACAAATTAGTGACTTCCTTTTGGAAAATTTGTAAAAACATGACTGCTTTTTAAGACCACAATTGTTCTTTCTGTCAACCAAAGTGTCCTTGTTTGGTAACTAAATTTAAGTGGAAGTAATGCTAGCAAAACATTAATGGTGAACTAACATTTGTTGCTGTATGTCTATTGAATGATGATTCACACCAGAATTAATTGTTTAAGATTCTAGTTGAATGCAGATGTTTTGAGGCCCTAACCTAACTCACTTACAAGAGTTATGCAGTCAATACTCTATCTATTTTAACGAAAAATCTAGGTTTATGTGCAAAATATTTCTGAACCCTTCTTATGCTAAAGTTAACTTATGGGAGTCTTTCAGTATGACCACTGTGCCCAAGCCACTGCTACCTGGGGCACTTTCCAGTTTATTCATTAAGGACAGTTTCATTTACATAATCAAATGAAACATAAGGGCCGGCTCTGTCCTGGAAGTTACATTCCTTACATTCTTAACATATTGTTTTTCCAATTCATATTAGCTCAATATATACTGTAATTGAACAATGAATTGTTGGTGGTGGTATTACTAGCACCTGCTACTTTGAAAGATTGCATAGTATGCAATGTTTACAAAACCATTATTTGAGCCCTCCAATTTGGGACATTTTAGGCCAATCTAAATTTATGTTATTTGGCTAAGCTAAAACAATGTATGAAGATGCTTAAATTATAGCTGCTTATGGGGGCAGAGCACCTGTTAACAAAATAAATGAAGTAGGTCAGTAGTCATATCCGTGTTTTGAAAGATCAGTTTCCTGAGCTAGAGCAGGCAATACCGTTAACTTAAGTCCTGCTAGATTAATCAGGTGTGTTCTAACCAGGGCTAGACTGCCATAGCTGGCCCCAGGAGTTTCCCCGGTGGGTCGCCAGGGTGTGGCTTGTTTTTGTCCCCCTGGGTGGGGGGCCTTTTTTATTCTCGAGGTTGCAATATCGGCCCCCTGTAGCAAAATCAGCTGAAACCGGCCCTGGCAAATAGCTCGGCCTCATCCTCCCGCCCCCAAGGGCTGGCCAAGCAGCTTGCCAGGGCCGATTTTGGTTCCCAGTTCAACCCTGGTTCTAACCAAACTATTAAGTAGTCAGGGTATAGGGGCTAATGGGCTTACTTATATGATCCCTGCTTCAATTTTGCACCACATGAAGTGGCATTTGCATAACGTAGTGCTCTCAATCCAATTTATGAAACCACGCAAAGCTACGCTGTGTGCATTGAGTAATGCAATGCAGCGCAATTTGCTGTGTCACCTTACTCTGTGCTCGGGAGGTGTTCCATGAGTGTTGCTGTGGGTTTCCCATTCAACACCCATGGATTTTGACTATTTCCTAGATTTACAAAATCATGTAAAGCTGGGAAAGAACCAAATTCATACTCCTCCCGAGTAGAGGCGTATCAAGGAAACAAACTTTTATTCCCCTCATTTGAGAAAAATGCCTCTTACGGTTGTTTTTGTGCAGTAAGGTGTCCCAACCGGCACGAAAACAATCCAACCTGCCCTGGAGACAGCCTTGCACCTTTGGTGCTAGGCTGGCAAAACAGCGCCAGAGAAGGGATAAAGGACAGGAACCAACCATAGTGCATAAATATGGTGCATACCTGCCCTTTCATGTTGGTGTAGGGCAGCTCAGCAAGGTGCCTTTTTGTGCTAGCCTACACCAAAATCCCATGAATAAGGGCCTAAGTGTTAAACTGGTGTCAATAATGTCTGATAGATAATTTTTACCTATCAACATTCTCCAGTGGGTCCTTGACTTCCTATTTTCAGGGAAGTATTTCTCATGGCTGCTCCCTGTTGTAACTCATTTTTACTAAAGATTTCTGGGGACAGATCCCTTGCCACAACTCTTAGCTCATCGGCTAATAACAAATAAATGCAACCTTTGGTTTAGTTTATCTCCTAAACCATTTCTAGTGGAGAAAAGCTGAGTAACTGCATTCTTGTTATTGTAAACTCTCTGTCAATTAAGATGTTTAAAAAAGCATTCTTTGTCATGATTGATCCATTTCTGAAACATGTTCCATATCTAACCTATTTTCACTTGATTAGTTCAGGGATTGCTCCCTATGTACCTTGATGACATTTGCAAACAGTGCATATCCCTGGATTTCCAAATTCCAGACTCAACTGCTGTAGAAAGCTTATAACAAGACTGCATAGTTTCTGTCCATAGCACAGTGCAGATGCCAAATTCCCCATATGCTTATACTCCATGGTTCGCTTTCTGAGGTGCAACAAGTCTAATTTAACCTTCTTTATATAGCACAATAGGCTGCTACAAGCAGGGTCAGATGTTTTTGCAAAAGACAGGAACTGAATGTATAACACTACATTGAACTCGTTCTCATGATAAGCATTACTGCTAAAAGTGCCTAGAATTCATAGCAAAGAAATGGTACAGAAGACTTTTTGTGCTCTCACACACAAGCATTGAAACTATTTTAGGGACATTTCTAACAAACCCATTTCAGAAAACAATAACACAATTTTATTCACCCCCTTTTTTTTATAAACGGTTGAAGCAGTATCATTAAATTTTAACTGTTACCACAGGCGGTAATATATAAAATATGGTTTTTCTTGTATGGGTGATATGCAGAAACAGTATTATGCTGTGAGTTTCCGCATTTAAGGCTGCACAGTTACAACCCACCTTTTGTTATTGCAAAGAGGCTTGACTTTCAAGAGCTGATTGTGGTATTGATGGAGCAAGGACTCGTAGAGAAGAGACTTGCTCAGAGCAATCCACTTGTTTAACTCACTAACAAGTTATTAATCATGTTTGTGAATAACTAAAACACACCACATTGAAAACGCCGGTTAGTGAAGCTTGCTTATGTGTGTACTAAAGAGGATAACAATGAAGACGGACTAGTACTGCTTTAAATGGGGAAAACTGTTTTGCACATGCATCAACTGCATCTACGTAGTATGACGTATTAATGCTTGGAGGGAAACTTTGGTGCATGAGCTGAAGATACTAAAATGTAGTCTTGAAGGCTCGTGCGCATGGCATCTGCTTGTTTGAACTAAATCGAGTGGTTTTTACTAATGCTAATGAGGGAAAAGACATACATAAATAAACTGGATTAGAGTAGAGGTGAGTGGTATACAGTGCAATCATTTTATTTGTGAAAGTAACATCTGTCTTTTGACTTTATCACTAGTGCATATTTGGGCCTCTCTTGGATAGCCGGGTTGAATGAAGTGACGCGATTCCTGCACTTACCCAGTGAGTAAAGCCATGAAGGCCATGACAAGGCTAAAGGAAGCCAAAATTGAGTGTTACAAATGTGGGAACGGATGGTAAAGAGTTCAACGAAAAAGACTCTGATTCAGAATGTTATTATAATGTTTCAAAGTGAACTTAGAAATGAATGAGAACTACATTTATGAATAAAAATTAAGGGGATGGGTTTTGGAAGAATAGTTGAGCTGATTTTATTGACATGTAAGCACGGTGTGATGGAGCTTCCCCCTTGCCTGACCAATAAGATTTTGTATTTTTAAGATATTGAAACTTTAGTGGGTGGAACATGAAGGACAAAAGGAATAATTAAGATAACCTTAGTTAGTTAGTTACTTTGATTTTGATTTAGGGATGGTGTCATTGCTGCGCGAGATGCTATTGCTGGGAGAGATGCTGTGAGATGCTGATGAAGGAACCAAATGCAGAACTTGAAGCAGAACTTTTTATCCTAATTAATTGGGTTAGATCAGAAGATCATGGAAGAATCTCGAGGAGGAAGAGAGTGTCAGAGAGGGTTGTGTCGCAATCGTCGGTATTGTAGAGAGGTCATCTATCCTGTCCTGATTCCTGTCCTGAAGTCTTTGTCTCATGCCCTATCCCGGGTCACCTTTACCAGCCCTTTGGCCAGGGAGTTGGTCTTTCACACCATCCTTGGTAACTACATTTCCTTGTTCTTTGGTGATGTCCTTTTCTCTCTGTCCTCTCCCTTTCAGAGAATTGATTATTGTATGAGTCCGAAGTATATGTTTGGTGTTTATAAATTGAATTTCCTTTCCTATGAATGATGGTGACCGCACTATATTTTGAAATGGTTCACATACATTAATTTAGATAATGATTTAAAATGTTCATGGGTCTGTGATTATTTACATTAAATAAAAGAACAGTTAGTTTTATGTTATTTTTCACCATCAACTAGTTCAACTAATGGTCCATTGACCAGAGGAAAGAACTTTTTGATCAGTGAAAGGTTAGTTAGGAATATTAAATAACTAATCTTGAACACTGTGGAAATTACAAATTTCACCCCAGCAGTTTTACACACTGTGAGTTTATGGGCCCAGGTGAGTATATGATAGTGGAGTATCTGTTGTTGTTAAACCGCTGAATCAGTATCACTGAATTACAAATGTAGCGTTCTTCTATATGTTATTGGTAAATGTCCTGCATTACTTATACAGATGCTGAGCTCGGGGAGGCATCACTAGTAAGGGCAAAGTTGCTGTTCACCTTAACCAGACTACAAAGGCATACTTAATTCTGAAGCTTAGAGTTGTGTATCATACCAATACCTGGGAACATAGTGGAGTAACAGGAGTCCTTTTCACACTTCAAATCCTAACACACACATGCGGGAACAAAGTGGTTCCAAAAAATAGGACGGAACGGTCAGCACATATTCAGTTAGTGTATGGAATCGTCACCTACAAATTGTACAACAGAAAGGGACTCAAATGTCTCAACAAGGTCTTTGTTACTGGCAATATTCAACTGGGTCAGAAAATCACAAATAGACTAGTGTGCAGGAGTTCAGAGATTACTTCTGTGGCATCAGAATTATCGGGGCATGCTACCTAGGTTTAGGGACAGGTTCAAGATCTCCTAATTATATGGCACTCAAGTTTGAAGGTTTGCATTGAGTAGAATGAGCAAACAATAGTTTAATGATGAGGAAGACAAGTTCAGTAATATCTTCGAGACACAAAATGGGCCTGAAAAAAAGACAATCACCCATCTCCAGATTACATTAACTAGAACTATGGTGGTTGTCAAGAGATTGGAGAGGCTGGTTTGTAGCTCGTATCACAAGTCCTTTTAAAAGAGGCGCAATATCCTAAACATGTATACACTGGACGAAGCAAGGAGCCCCTTTAACGTTCAAATGTTTCTGTGGAAGTGCTTTAGGCCTTTAACTGATATAAGAGAGGGAAGCTCAAAATTACATAGGTGACATAGTAAATAAGAGTAACATGAACACGACAGGCTCAAGAAAAGTATAGAGAGAGTTAACATAGATGACTGTTGACTTAAGAGTGACATAGATGCATGTAGGTTTGCAAACTGGAAATTAATTATAAAAGAAAGTGGCTAAAGTGTGGCATTGAGGGGTGTATTGAAGAATGACATGGAGGGTAGTTTTCGCAATTCAAAAGTAGCATAGAGGTTGCTGGCGAAAACATAAAGCAGAGTGGGTATGCTCAAAAGTAACACAAAAGAGATTGATTTAAGTTTAACCTGAAGGTGGTTATGCTAAAGAGTGACGCATAAGGAGTAGATGCCAGAGTAAACAACAGTGCTGTGGGCTTCTGATCTGTGTACAGCAAATACAGGAGCCTCTCTGCGGCACATAAGTGGGCAGCATCCCAGCACAAATTTGGCTTTTAACATATGAGCCCCAATATTCCCTAAGAAGGGCAAATATTGAAATAGACCAGCAATCAAATATTCTATCCTGAAAAAGTCATCGTTCATGTAACGTGGAAACAGAAAACTGAGAGAGTAAATTTAAAGGTAGAAAGAAATGATGATCTAGCATGTTAAGGACACTCAGAGGGATGGTCCCACTGGCTGGGCATTGCAGGTAATTTATGTCAACAAAGAACATATGTTTTTCCACGGTATTGAAAGTAACAGACACAATTAATAATCTTTCAGAAGCCCAAAATGATTTGTGCTTAAAAGCCAGTGGAGTAAGATGTTGATAAAAGACTGTCACATTTGAATATTAATCGGAAAGTCATGTATTCTTGCTAGATAGATTAAAAATAAAGTTGGCATTGCATTATTTCTTGGCAGATTTAAATTCACTTCTCAATACTTCAGTGTTCAATTTATTGCCAGAAACAAAGTTCTGGGGATAATTTCCGAACACATTTTTACCTAATATGCTGTTGATTACGTTCAAGTAATTTCGACTCCTGCTGAACTTTTGAAACATTTAGAGGAGGCTGATACATATTCAGAGAAATAATTATATGCTTATTCCGAAGATATAAAAAGGGAGACATATTGTAACCTGAGCGTTCTTTGATTTTTTTTTATAACATGATTTCCATGCAGCAATATGTTTTGATTTTACTTCAAAAGACTTCATTCCTTTAGGGGCGGAGAAATTGTCATCATTTTTGACAGCTCTATCGACAGCCGGCGTCTCTGGAGTGTGCACACTGACTTCAGCCGTCCCTGCTTTAGAATTCATCTACATGGCATTTTCTCCCGCTTTAGATCCACAATTCAGATTTCTAGCGGGTACAACGAGCCATGAATGTCTTAATCGAGGGATGCCAAGGCATCTCAGACGTCCTTGTTCCTGCATCATCTGGAGGCGCTTGGTCAATGGCGTGTCAAATGCAAAAGATTGCAGTGTGTATAGTAGTTTCAGGCCTGATGGCTGAAATTACATGTTTAAGAGAAAAAGATGCAATACCTGTTAACATGCAAATTTCAGAAACAGATGTCAGTGATTTCATCAATTTTTATAGCTTTTCCCCAAGGGAAGGTTGGAACAGTTGTTGAGGCACTGGATGCTCAACGTGAGAACATTTTAATGAGGAGCTGAAGCATCAGGTGTGATGTGATTGCTGCAAGAAAGTTTCTCACACATCCTGAAATATCAAGTTCTTCCTGCCGTTAAGTTACTAGTCTAATTGTAAAGCAAGGTTCCAAACATGTCTGTCTATCCTCATGTACCTAAAAGTCCGCATTCTAGTCTGTGGTTTATTCTGAAGGGATTACAGTTTAACTGGCCATGAAAATCGTGAAACGTACAAGAAATGCAGGCCATTTGCTTGTCTTATGCATTTATCTTTAGCTTTTAGATTCATTTAGGCATATATTAAATGCAATTTTATTTTTGAAAACACTAATTTCTGACTTTCACAAAAATCGTAAAAGACAATAAACTGATTCACATCGAGAAAACCACAAACGTTGGCTCACAATGTAATGTAGCACATGTTTCAACACACTGTTTATCCACAATCCTACTTTCAACCATAGAGGTAAAAGTATGCAACTCAAAGATTACTAGCAATATGGCATATTTTCCTTTCTTACAGAGGTAATCTGAGAACAGAAGATAGACAAAACCACCAACTACTGAAAAGTATGAAAATGAAAAACACAACTACAAATATTGATTGAAGTGTTAATGTAGATTTAGTATTTATCAATCTCCGTTTACATCATTCTGATTAAACAGCGTTTATTTTTTATTTATTCCCCGATAGACACTCAAAACAAGTCCCTAGAAGATACCTGCTCAGACTGCACCTCCTCCAAACTCCTCTCAACCAACCTTGCTGATGCATTCCCCTTTCATCCAGCATCCGATGCTTGTGCCTAGGGTGACACACCTGTGATGGAACAGGTGTGCGACCAGTAAAGTATCTTAATACACCTTGGAGGGAGGTGATATCCTAGAGCACAGTTTAAACAGATATAACCATTTAGGAGCGGTGCACAACCCATTTACTTGAAGTTATTGCATTCCCCTTTCGCCCACCACTCATCTTCAAGCTCCTTGTCTGATCTGATGGAGTTTTTGGGGGTCCAAGAATCCCTTTTTTGCCAGGCCCCTGTCCACTTGAACACACCAGCTTAAATGTTGACCTTCCCAAAGTTCTAGCTGACATTGGAAGAATGTCATCAGGAGGTCAATGAGGGGACTTCAACACTTCCCTCTGCAATCAGCTTAATGCATTGTGAAAATCTGCTGAACTCCTGTTTCATCTTCAGCTCCTGAATGTATCACAGATTGTGAAGGCACCAGCATGGGGGAGATTATGTTGCATCTTCAGGAAGTGTAGGCATTTGACAAATATTTTCTCAGCATGCAATAGAGGTCCCTAATCAAAAGGCGTTAATTTGGACTTTCGTCAGTCAGAAGTCATCCAAGAAGCAACGCTTGGTGACCCTGAGTACCAACTGAGCCGGTGGGCAAAGTTGTTCAAACTGAAGTAAAGACTGATGCAGCTGTCCAGCCTACTAGGAGAGGGCTCCAGCAAGAGTGCACGAGAAAACGTCCTTTGTGACAGTTTTCAAACTATGCTAGTTGGTTCACCGGTAACAAATCTTTTTAGGACATCTGCCCTTGGATTTTTCAGTGTAATTTTCTCTTAAAGAATTAGCCCCCAGATTCATCATGGTCATTTTTTGCAAATCCTTAATAGCGAATTTTAAGGATTCGCTATTAAAGACTCGCAAAACGGGATGCATGTAGAACTCGCAATATTTTATGCGATTTCTACTGCTTCCTTATTTGCGATTCGCTAATTGCGAATCGCAAATAAGGAATGGCTTTCCCATTCATTCCTATGGGCCTAAAGGCCCATAGGAATGAATGGGGAGTCAATCCTTATTTGCGATTCGCAGTTAGCGAATCGCAAATAAGGAAGCAATTTCAAGGGTGCCAGGGTGTCCAAAGGACACCCTGTAGCACCCCTGAAATGGTAATGTACACTGGTGTTGCGCACACACATGTCCAAAGGACATGTGTGTGTGTAACATACAACTGCAGAACAGATTTCTCTCATAGTCAGAGCTGTTAAATCCGGGGCACCATCAGATCCATGCCCCCAAAAATATACCAACTGGCATCTGATGATATTAGTGAGCAACTCAGCCTACTGTATAAAGAGATCATCAGTGCTGGTATTTTTCCAGTTGATAGAAAAAGGTTTTGATCCTTCCTCTATTAAAAAAACAAATTTGGATCCTAGTGGCCATAACAATTATAGACCTATTGCGAGGATTCCTTTTCTAGCTAAAGTCCTGGAGAGGATCATAAACTCCCAACTCACTGCATATGTGTCTTCCGAAGACCTGCTGGACCCCACACAATACGGTTTCCATCAAGGACATGGTAAGGAGACTGCACTGGTAATGGCAGCGGAGGAGCATCCACGCTGGATTCAAGTGCAAGGGCCGCCTTGATCCTATTGGATCTATCGATGGCCTTTGACACTGTGAACCACGCCATTCTTATCAAAAGGCTCCAAAAAGTGGGAGTCAAGAACTCAGCCTTAAGCCTGATTAAATCCTACAAGCTACAATTTGTTCAGATTGGGGACTCTTGCTCAGAACAGTTTACACTTTCATGTCGGGTGCCGTAAGGCACATCATTGAGTTCTACTTTGTTCAATCTATATGTGACCCCTTTAGCTGATGTCATAAGGCAGTTTGGCTTCTCATTGTTCTCCTACACAGACGATACCCAGATTGTGGTGTCCATCTCAAGCAATCTGGAGGATACCGCTGTTTGCTTTAATCAATGTATGTCTCACGTAGACCACTGGATGAGTTCAAACTACCTAAAGCTCAATGGAAATAAACCAGAGGTTCTGTTGATGGGGTACAATACCTCTTTTTGGTCACAGAACGGATTGCCTATGAACATGGGAACTCTTCCTACTCCAGTGCATAAGGTTAAGTACCTGGACTTTAATAAAGTCGCCTCTCAGGTTCACTTAACACTGAAGTTAATCCGGAAAGCTAGACATTTATTCCCCCAGATGCAGTAAAAACACTAGTGACAAGTTGAGAAATGTCCAGACTGGACTATGGAAATGCCCTTTATTTGGGCATTCAGAAACAGCACTTGTTGAAACTCCAGTGGGGGCAAAATTCTGCTGCCAGGCTGCTACTGAACATTCCTAAGTACTAATCCATTTCTCAAGGCTTGAAAACTCTTCATTCAACGGAGTTTAAATCTCTATGCCTGGCGTATAAAGCTGTTCATGAAACAGGACCTGTGTAGCTAAAACAGCATTTATTTTATGGTACAATCCTTGAAGAACACCACGCTCAGCGCACATTAAATGCCTTCAGATACCCAAATGTAGGAAAGCTCGCTGGGGAGAAAGCAGCTTTATCCTGAACACCGTAAAATTGTGGAACATGCTCCCTATAGCCATTAAAAACTGTCCAGCTCTGCTTTCCTTCAGAAAAGCACTGAAAACGTGGCTCTTTTCAACTAAATTCTTTTCCTTCTTTCATTACTGGCAGATTCCTCTGTTGCAGCGCCTAGATGCCCTTGGGCATTCAAGCGCTATATAAATCTCAAAATCAATCAATCAGAGCCCCTGTACTTATACTCAAAATGTCTTTGATGTGGAGGTACCTTCAAAATAACATAAGAAGTGCAAAACACCCCCATTCAATCCCAGATCTGGCTCCAGACATTAGTAGCGGGTAAATGTATGATGGCAGTGACCAGCCTTTATAAATGTAAATGTTCCTCACCTCCCTTTCTCCCTGCCTAGGAAGACCATTTATTATGTAGATACATGCAGATGCAACCCTCTTACACCCAACAGTACCCATGTTATGGCTGTCTGGATGCACAAACCCAGCTGTCACTGTACCCTAGAAGTGGATTGGAGTCAAGATGCAAAGCATAAAGTGTCATAAATTAATAGATATGCCCTGCTTTCCAAAAGTGGCATTTCTAAAATAGTAATAAAAAATCCACTCTCACTAATAAGCAGAATTTAATACCCCTTTCAGATGAGAAATTACCACTTAAATACATATCAGGGTATTCCCAATGCTAACCTGAGATGAGCAGACCTCACAGCAGTGAGAAACCAAATAGGCTTTTTAAGAGGGCTACTAGCACTACCGTTAAGCACCCCACTTTTTGCCATAAGGTGTGACTTGGGAATCAGACCGATTAATGAAGAGCTAGCACTAACACCCCTCAGATTTTGGCGCAGGCTCTGGGTCACCCCGGAGCTGTTACAATATAGAGAAGAACTTAAGGTGATTCTGTCCTTTACAGGCTTAGGGAATATTCCCTGGCTTGTTTACTTAAGAAATGAACTAATAAGTTTAGATATCTCTGATCTATAGTCTGACCCAGACCGGGGCTGCAAAAAACTTTCGAGCACCCAACTCACGAACATATTTCGTGCCGATAGGCCTAATGCTGCACAACACAATCCCCTAATTGGCTCTACAACAGCCTCTTTCCTGCTGGTCAAAGACTTTTATCTATTTGAGAAATTCTTAGATGACATTCATCCTCTTTTAGCAACAAACTATATGTTCAGTGGAGGCACAGTGTTTTGCCGAAAAACTGTCCAGCGTGTAAATATGATTCAGAAACCGAACTGCATGTGCTGTTCTTTTGCTGTTCTTTTGCCCAGGGTATTACAAGGCTAGGAAGCATTGGCTTGTTCCTTTATGCAAAAACCTAGGTTTCCGCCAATGCACGCTGGCAATTAGAATTTTAAAAAGTGACACAACTGGTCTGATTGTATTTGCCATTTCAAAATTTCTGGCTGCCATGTGGCACAAGCGTATGTCACTAATCATATAAACCTAAGCATGCTCTTCCAGCCCATGGCTAAACATTGTCCTTTTTTACATGTACTTAAATTGTTACATGAAACTTATTTATTGTTTTAACAATTTTAACCTTGTTTAACATCTATGAAAATCTGACAAATTGTTTTTGTGGCAAAAGTTTGCTGAAATTGTTTTTTCTATAATGACATTATACTGTCATCTATTTTGTACTGTTTTTATACATCATTGTTCTCTTTCAAGGCATACCGCCGAAATAAAGATCACTGAATGAAAGAATGAAAATAGGCTTTTTGTCAGTGTCGGGACATGCCACACAATGAACACACATGCCCTACCTTTTACCTACACAGCACCCAGCCCATAGGGCTACTGATGGCCTACCTTGGGGTGACCTATAAGTAGTAAAAGATGAGTTTTAGGCTTGGCAAGTAACTTTAAATGCCAAGTCAAAGCGGTAGTAAACTGCACATGCAGGCCCAGTTGTGGCAAGCCTGAGACAGGTTTGAAAGGCTACTTCTGTGGAGGGCGCAAGCAGTGCTGCAGGCCCAATAGTAGCATGAGTAGCAATTAATTTACAGGCCCTGGGTATTTGGGATACCACTGTAGAAGGGACTCTCAAGTATATAAATAACAGGTGTAGAGCTATCATACCATGTATAAAGGAGACAGTACATGAACTTTAGCACTGATTTGCTGTGGTAAAGTGGCCATAATCCTAAAGCCAACAAAAATAGGTCAGACAAAAAATACAGGAGGAAGGCAGAGAGTGGGAATAACCTGGCAAAAATGGCCAAGTCTGACAGTTGTATTATAAATAACTGTTAATTTGTTGATATATGCATATGTTAATAACACTTTTAAAATTAATTCATATTTATTAATTGTTTCAATTTGATTTTTTATTTCACTATATTTTAATATTATTAATAGTTTAATTATAATTCGTTTTATTTTGTGATGTTATATTTAGGGTTGTAAGATAGGAAGTGAATTTATTTTAAACTTGTTATTTGTATTATATTTCTTAAATTATATTTTACATTTTATGATTTCCAATTGCATTTAATTTCATTTATTGATAATAAATATATATTTTTAAATAGGTATTTTATGATGTTAGATATATTAAAAAAATATTAAAGATAAGGAATTAGAATGGTATATCTAAGCCTTCCGAGATCCAACCCTATTCCTACTTTTGCTCACATTGAACTGAGAAAGGTAACTGTAACCCCTCCAAAGTCTAATACTATCACTGCTTTTGCTTAATTTGAAGTTAGAATAGTATATCTGACTCTTTTGAAGTCCAACACTTATGCTACTGTTGTTTATTTTTGATTATTTCTTTTTTTAATACTTTGTATTAATAATAATTAATGTATATATTAATTTTTGTAAATATGTTTGTCAATTTTAATTTTTATTATATTGCAAAAAAAGTATTACAGTGTACATATCTGGGTTATTGTGTGTGCGTGTGTTCGTGTGTGCATGTGTGTGTGTAGTGTGTGTATGTGCAGGTCAATGCATCAAAGAAAGATGCTTACTCTGGGCAACGTTGCTGTAGAAACTTTTACTCCAGAATCATATGTCTTTTCGCCAGCAAGCGGACTTGCTCACATGACATAGTACTAGCAGAGTGATGTTTTCCAATTAATGCATTAAACATAGAAAGTGGTCTCAAAAAGTCTAGAACCCTAAATAGTTGTATGGAACATGGGTGCCATATTGTCATGGAACAGTAGTGTTATTACTTCTAATGCAAGAAAACATACATAAAATGAGGACCTGTTCCCATACTGATTAGAAAGTTTGCATACTGTGACTTGTGTAGGGCACCACTGGGACCACAATCCTGAGAACATATGTGATACAGCAGTTTACAGTTTTCGTGGTCAGAGCAATTACACAAAAAAGATTCATAATACATTTGCTCAAAAACTGCACTGTATGACAGATCTTCCAACCTCTAATTACACCCAAGAGGCGAAAAGTGCAAAATTGCAGAAAACAAAGGGGGAAAAGTGCAAAATAAAAAATACAATCATTAGAATAATACAATTGCGTAAACTGCATTGCATGGCAGATCTTGGCTTCCCTTAATATCGCCCAAGAGGTGAAATGTGAAAGGTGCAAAATTACAGTAAACACGGGAAAATACCCCAATAAACATAAACTGTCTACATGGTTAACTACGGCAGACATAACATTTTGGCATAAGAAAATATTCATGTCAAAAATATTAATAGATGTTGATATCACTCCCAAGTGGGCGGAAATCAAGAACATATGACTGCAATATTCGGGTCAAAACCCCCAGGCCTCGTGGCCCTGTGTGTGTAAACAGATGCAGTACAGGTGCATCAATAACATAAAATGAAATGATAATATGCAGTACACATATATACATAAGTGGTAAATCTACTGGATATGCAGATGCAACCATAGTGGAATCTCCTACTGAAATGCATTGGCAACGATTGGCACCGTACACCTGGTTGAATGGTTAGTGGGAATCCCAAAGATAGACTATGTGAAAACAGTAGTGAAAATGAATAGTGAAGAAATAATATTTGAATAAATTCATAGTAGGTAAAGTGCAAAGCACATTATAAACCAATTATTTTTTCCCAATGAGGTCGCACACTGCTCGTCCCATCAGCGTGTGACCCCGGAGCATGATGGTCGATGTAGTCGGTAACAGCGGGTGCGCTTCTACCAGAGTGTTGAGTCTTCAAGGTGTTCACTGGTGTGCTTGCCATCCCTGGACACGTGTGTCGAGGTCATTACCTCTCATCAGCAGGGATTAGGCGGGTGCAAGGGGTTGCTGCTTGGGCTGCCGTAAATGTTCATAGGTCCATATACCTCTTGTGGCGCGCAGGTGCGGTGTCTCAAGGTCGTTACCTCCACCGGCTCAAGGGAGCCTGTATGAATAGTCTTTCCAAATGAGGTCGCACACTGCTCGTCCCATCAGCGTGTGACCCCGGAGCATGATGGTCGATGTAGTCGGTATCAGTGGGTGCTCTTCTACCCGAGTGTTGAGTCTTCAAGGTGTTCACTGGTGTGCTTGCCATCCCTGGACACGTGTTTCGAGGTCATTACCTCTCATCAGCAGGGATTAGGCGGGTGCAAGGGGTTGCTGCTTGGGCTGCCGTAAATGTTCATAGGTTCAGATACCTCTTGTGGCGCACAGGTGCAGTGTCTCGAGGTCTTCACCTCCACCGGCTCAAGGGAGCCTGTATATATAATCTTTCCAAATGAGGTCGCACACTGCTCGTCCCATCAGCGTGTGACCCCGGAGCATGATGGTCGATGTAGTTGGTATCAGCCGGTGCACTTCTACCAGAGTGTTGAGTCTTCAAGGTGTTCACTGGTAAGCTTGCCATCCCTGGACACGTGTTTCGAGGTCATTACCTCTCATCAGCAGGGATTAGGCGGGTGCAAGGGGTTGCTGCTTGGGCTGCCGTAAATGTTCATAGGTCCAGATACCTCTTGTGGCGCGTAGGTGCGGTGTCTCGAGGTCGTCACCTCCACCGGCTCAAGGGAGCCTGTATAAATAGTCTTTCCAAATGAGGTCGCACACTGCTCGTCCCATCAGCGTGTGACCCCGGAGCATGATGGTCGATGTAGTCGGTATCAGCGGGTGCGCTTCTACCTGAGTGAATACCTTGAAGACTCAAGACCCGGGTAGAAGCGCACCCGCTGATACCGACTACATTGACCATCATGGTTTCCCCAATATCAGCCAGATGTAGCCCAACTATAGCCCAATGACAGAATGTCCCAGAGTGTTCTAGAGAACAACTAGAATGCTAACAGTCTTACTTATGACAAAAGTATGGCACACCTGAAGTTGTCTTGATTGGAATAAAGTGGTAACACTTAATACATTTAATTTGAAAAGGAACAAAATGAGGGGTTTCATTTTGCCATAGAAATTTTATATATATATGATGGTGGATTGGTGCTGGGCTAACATCTAAATAAATCTATTTGCACCACGTTTGGGTCTTGCCTGTTCCTGACTGACGGTGTGGCTTACTGCGCTGCGCTGTGTTGCACTGGGAACTGTACGTACCTCATATATATATATATATATATATATATATATATATATATATATATATATATATATATATATATATATATATATATATATATATATATATATATATATATATATTCACTGAAAAAACCATAGGTTTTAAACACGTTATAGTTAGGAAGTAGCATTTAAAAAACCTATGAAATTCACTGAAAAAACCATAGGTTTTAAACCCGTTATAGTTAGGAAGTAGCATTCAAAAAACCTATGAAATTCACTGAAAAAAACAAAGGTTTTACACACGTTATAGTTAGGAAGTAGCATTTACAAAACCTATGAAATTCACTGAAAAAACCATAGGTTTGACACATGTTACAGTTAACTGGACATTTTACTCATATAAAACCAATGAAATTCCCCCGTTATAGTTACTTCAGCTAACTATGACTCGCGCGCCCGCAATGCACTGCTGATGTCGTCACATATCATATCACTCATGACATGGTCAGTGACATCACTCATGACATCACTGATGATATCTGAAATAACATCACTGATGAAATCACTGATGACATCATCCTTGTAAGAGAGTGGTAGACCTCCTCTCAGCGTAATATAACCTTTGATACATACATTTAAAAATAGAAGCTAAAATGTTCAAAGCATGAGTGGTGTAATATGTGACGTCATCAGCAGTGCATTGCGGGTGCGCTAGTTATAGTTAGCTGAAGTAACTATAACGGGGGAATTTCATTGGTTTTATATGAGTAAAATGTCCAGTTAACTATAACATGTGTCAAACCTATGTTTTTTTCAGTGAATTTCATAGGTTTTGTAAATGCTACTTCCTAACTATAACATGTGTAAAACCTTTGGTTTTTTCAGTGAATATATATATATATATATATGTGTGTGTGTGTGTGTGTATATATATATATATATATTTTTTTTTTATAACCTCGCCAGTAGGTAGTTATAGTTAGGACCAAGTTTCCATAGGAAGAGCATTTTTTGTTTTGCTTATAACTTTGGCATCGTTTGATGAATCCTCATAAAATTTTCCAAACTAATGTTTGTTCATATCAGCTCCTATGTTGAAAGTTTGGGGGTGATTTCTCAAAGGGGGACTGAGAAAAAAGTGGGATCCCAAACCGTATTTTCTCCATGTTCATTTCCATAGGAAAATTTAGACAAGGCTTCAGGTCGAATGGGTTAACGGAAATACCCCAAATTTGGCAGGGAGAAGGGTCTTGGTCTACAAAGCGGGCTTTTGTTTATTTGGGGTCAATCTGTTCAGTATTTTTGGAGAAATATTGAAATTTACAGATAACGATATTTGGAAATTCTGCCATCTGATTGACTGAGGCGTTCTGAGCACAGGCTTGCTGCTTATTGGCTGCAAGCTGTTGCAGCTAAGAAGTTTTGGCAGCCATTTTGTGATTCAGTTGAAATGAGTAAGGGGAAAAAGGGGCAAAAAGAGTAGGAAACAGAAGGATAGGAGCACTGTAACCTCTGTGAGGGAGTGCAAAGCGAAGTAGTCACTCCTACTGGTCTGAAAGTGCGGTGTTGCTCAGAGTGACATGGTGCTAGGATGAGATGTTGCTACACTTGGGTATGAAACCGGGAGCCTAAACCGTGAGCTCATGGCTTTAAAGTGATGTGCTCTGGTCTTTGTAGCATACTAGTGCAAGTAGTGTTAGAAGGCGTTTATATCATACAACGAGTGGGAAGGGAACTACTGATGCCTACCGTGCATTTATACTATACCAGAAGTGGGAAAGACTCAGGGATCAAACCAAGCTGATTGCTGTAAAGTGATGGGCTCTGGGGGGGTGTAGCATACTGACCGCTGTAGTATAACTGTAAGTAGTGTTAGTATGCGTTTATACTATAGAGGGAGTGGGAAGCAAACTACTCACCCCACCTGGTGTGGGGTGAGTAGTTTGCTTCCCCGTGAGCTCATTGCTGTTAAGTGAATTGCTATGGGTGCGTTAACATACCTGTTGAAGTAGTGTTAGTTTGCATTTATACAACAGAGGGAGTGGGAAGCGAACAACTCACCCCTACCGGTCTCAGGACTGATGAAACTATGAGCTCATTGCTGTAAAGTCATGTGCTCTGTGTAGTATTTCAATGTAAGTCATAGCAGATTGTTAGTATGTAATGCTACTAGAATGTAAGTATGTAATGTGAGAATGTAGGGCTGTCATGAGGAGAATCTTTGTACACGGTGCTGGAGAAGACGGTTGAATTAATGTCTGCTCCTGTTGGTGGCTGTTTAAGCTGTCTTGTTTTCCTGCAATAAATCTACTTATCGGATTCACTGCTGTCTGCCTCATCACTACATAAATTTTGCGATGAGCGGGAGAAGGTGAAAAGAAGGCAGCACTCACCAATATTTCGAGCTTCCTTCCATGCTGCTGATACAGACTCGTTTTCTTTGTAAAGCTGTTTCTACTCATCCCAGGATTGTCGGCTCATTGAACTATGTCATCTGACCTCTGATAGGATTCATATTTTTAGATTTTGGGCTTCCTCTGCCTCTTCACTACACACTGGTCGCTGTACTAAACGTGTGCAAGTAGTGTTAGTTTGCGTTTATACTAATTCTGTAGTTATG
The DNA here is from genome assembly GCF_964263255.1 of Lissotriton vulgaris. Lineage (NCBI taxonomy): Eukaryota > Metazoa > Chordata > Amphibia > Caudata > Salamandridae > Lissotriton > Lissotriton vulgaris. The sequence goes on from NC_141685.1 coordinate 1,535,771,740, forward strand.
CAGTAACCAATGCATCATGGCCCTATGGAGCGCCACCTCCCAGGCGCAGCTCATACAATGTCCCGGGGTGTGCATCCACGGGACATTTATGGTTGCTATTACATGGTGGGAGCATGGCTATCACCCTGTGATAGCAAATCCTTGAAGCAAGAGGAGGAAAACCTTGTATCGCTTCAATAAAGCGGATCCGGATGGTAAAAATGGAGAGAAAAAAAATGAAGCGGGGTCCCATCCGTTCCTTTAAATGAGGCCCCTGGTGGGTAATGTTCCAGGGCCAATCTTATTATTATAATGCAGGGTCTCTGCAGCACTCAGGATCTTAATCTCATATGTAAATTAGGTGCCGGAGGGCACAGAGACGTTTCACAGCCTAGGGGATGGCCACATCCCCGGGTATTGTTTTCTAATTGTTTGGGGTGCTTCGAAGCCAACTCAAGTCCCGGGATTGCCACCCTCCTGTTGTAATTTTGCAGCAATTGGGTTAGCATTAGCAGAAGCCGTCCTGTATTTAGAAGTTATCTTATCCGTTTTGTGGAATCTTATTTGCCATGTGCTACCACGTGCGTGCCATGTGCTCTGTCCTACCTTGCTGTTGTCTGCTCTTGAAATCTGCCTAGAGACAGGTTTTATTTAGCCTCTTCTGCTTCGCACATGCTCAGTTGAACTTGCAGCTGTCCTTGCAGCTGTCCCTAGTCTGTAAATGTCAGGATGTGTTCACCAGAATTACCAACTGTTAGCTCCTCCCACTTGTTGACTGTGCATTTTCTGTATGACCGTATATGTTCCTGAAACCTTCTCTTGTACTTATACCACCTTCATTTGAGCCCCTGTGTGGGTATAAAAGGACCAAGCTCCTTCCTTTCAGTGTGCTACTTCATTCATTGGCGAAGGGTTTTGTGTGAATGTAGTTCCACCTCATGAGGTTTAATACATTTTGTATTTTCTATTTCAGTTTCTGTGCCAACTTCTTCCTATTGGTCTGAGGACTTGTGCAGAGAAGGGTGAACCCCTTGCACTGGTAGACCTTGCTGAGGCTCACCACCACAAATTGGCGCCCGACACGTGGGGCTCATCGGCGACTCGGATGCCAGAAGGAGTGGTTGAAACGGAGAATTGGAATCTCGCTTTGGACGATCACTGCCCGAGGAGACCCGCGTCTTGGCAACCACGGCGTTTTTCCTATCTTTCTGATCTGACCCTCCAGGTGGTGCCGGTCCTCAACTGAGTATTTACAACAAGGGGTGGTGAGGGACAGAGTCTCTGAATTAAGCAGAAAGCTCTCACCCAGTCAAGAGATCAGGGCTAGATCCAACACCGTTTTTTAGCTCACTGCACCATCCCAGTTTCAGAACCTGGCTGTATGCTGTCCTCAACTGAGATCTCTTCTGTTGATTCGCCGTGCAGTGACCTTTTCGTCGATTTTGAGAACTTGGCAGTTGGAACCTGGACACCAAGTGATTGGTAAGAGTTGTTATGCAACACTTGCTGTTTGTTTCGATGCCTTGGATTGGTAAGGTAGTTTAGTAATGCTTACTGTGGCTTTGGAATTTTGGAATTGTGTTGGCCTCCTTGGATTTGTATGGGATTAATATATGAATTGCAATTCATATAGGCAGGTAATGAGGAGAATTTTCTCTGTTTTGAATTGATTTGAACGGCACAATGTACTAAGAAGTATCTTAAGTGCTACTTTGGTTATTATACTGCATATTCTGTACTATTTTTGGCATGTCTGTTCCTAGCACACTTCGTAGGATGTGTTGATTTTGTTGTGGTACCAATTTGAGACTCAATGAAGCACAACCGGATCCCCCAGAAGGGACGCCTAATAGGGACATGTATGTTATTTCTTCTATAATGTACAGCAAGTTATGGAATAAATATACTCGTAGGGATCCTGAGTTGCGTTGGCCTATGCATGGGTCATTTGATTTGCGAAAGATTCAGTATGTGGAGCAACGAATGTTTAAGCGAAAGGCGTAGGCAAGACATGTTTGAATGTTGGAGAAAGAAGTGCATTAACAAATGAAGCGTGAGCAAGCCTTGATTGAAAAAGAACAGCGAAAGAACATCTATGCAAAAGCACTAGAAATGAAAAATAAAGAAATAAAAGAACTAAAAGAGAGGGAAGAGAGGGAGCGCGATTTACAGATAACTGGCCAATACGCTGTTCGGCGACAACTCTATCCTATCCTTAATAAACCTCAAGATGATTTCTTGTTATTAGATCGTTCTCCACCTCCATATACTCTTCCTTCTGCTCCTCATGATTCAGATGAGGACTCTCCTACAGACCAGGACAAAACACGAGAAACTCATTCTATGTTGCCTGCTGAACGTGCGTCTCAGCTTAGATCTGCTGCTCGCAAAGCCGTCTGTAATACTGCTTCTGCTTCTGAACTTTTAGATAGCATAACGTATTGGCAGGAAAGGGAGCCAATATATTTTACAGAGGTGTTTGCCACGGAAGTTGTTGAACGATTTAGGAAATATTCTGAAGAATTTGAGCCTGGTGATATTGCAAATGATTCTAAGAAAATGTGTGATGGTCTTTTGTCTTTTCTCAGGTGGCTGACTTAATCAGGCGTTTGGTTAAATTACGTGTTGAGACAGTCCGTTTGCGAGAGGAAAAAAAGGCAGCAGACGCAGCTGCACAAACACCTCAGACCGGGGTGGCACAAGCTTCTATCTTCGGAACAGATACAACTATGATAGTTCATGCAAAACCTAAGCGGGAAGCCGCACCATTGTATGTTCCCCTTAAAGGAGCGCGTACGAGTGATGATAAGGCTTCCTCTAATGCAAAGGGTTATTTTATTTATAATTGGGTTTACACTCCTTGGAACAGAGCGGATGTTATGGCTCTTAAAACTGCATTGCCCGATCCGCAGAAAACTCCAGCAGCTTTTTATGAGGAAGTTTAGGGTGCCATTAGTTCTTGTACTATGACTCTGCCTGATATTGACCTGTTTTTCGGATTGATTTTACCCCTGTACGTAAGGTTGATGATCATGCGACTTTTGGGGCATTATGGAATGATTTAGAACGACTGGATGTAGAGCGGGAACCCGCACAGAAACCATGTCAGTTAATTTTAGAGGTTCCCGCAGCCATATTAGTTAAGTTAAAAATGATTATTCCCCCTAAAAATATAGATTGGACTGTATTAGCTTCTTGTAAGCAAAAGGCAGATGAATCGGTTTCTGACATCTTTACGTGTTTTGAGGAGGCATTACACAATTTTAGTGGCCAGTCATTGACAGATGACACAGGCAGGCATCTGTTCATCGATAAATATGTCGCAAACCTGTTACCAGGAATAGCTAGTCGCCTAAAGGCCAGTGAGAGCTCATGGACTACCTCTTCTTCTGTTTCTCTTTTAACTATGGCTCAGTATTATGAACTTTCAGGTGAGTCCACACCTCGCACATTCGGTGCGATCGGTTTTTGCAGCTTTCTTACGAGCTTGCACGCCACCGGCCATTTCTGACTCCCAGTGCTTTTCCTCCCCGTAGGCACAGCAAGTTTCGCGCGCTGACCTTAAAGTCATCGATCAGGTAATTCCAATACCCGTGGTCTTTTAATCCAGTCCACACCCTTAACATGTTACATTTTGTAATTACTCATCCTTTGTTCCCCTTAGCTATCGATTAATGAGCGACTAACCGGACTTCAACTACCCTCGCTCTTATGCTTGGGTATTACTGTAAGTTACTTCCCTTGCTTACCCCAGTATTGCACTTCCCCCCCTTCAACCCCCCTCCCCACTCACCGCGTAAATTGCACTAATCTCTATACAACCAACAACACAGGTTATATAACTATACCATTTACCAAACGTCTAATTCTCCTTGTTGGTACACGAACCCCAGTCACCCACACTTAACAATCCGAACCACACAGTTTATTCTAGATCCTTTGCCAACTAAAACTAGATGGCTATCATTTACAGCTTGGCTCCTACTTGATATAGATAATCTAATCCTAGACACCCCCAATTCACAATTTGAAGTATATCCCCGCTCGGTCATCACTCCCACCCCACCACTCCCACTCCACCGCCACCACTCTCACTGACCTAAGCTTAAACCTGATCACCCATGCACCTTTTCCACCTCCGCCACTCCCCTATCCCTCCCACACTGTCCCAACTGTCGGTCTTCCGCTCAATTTGCCCTTTCTGCCCACAGCACTGTTTCCCATCGACAACCCTGTCCTGATGACGATCCCGACTAAAGGGGGTCGAAACGCCGTCGACTATACAGCTTGAATTATACGACGCATTTCACGTTCTGTGCTCCTATATGAATAATTTTGTTTTAAGTGACTACAACTTGCTGCTTTGGAGCCATGATTTGATGTATTAATTGGGCTAATGCGTCGATTACGCTGTTTATTTTAAACACTTGCACCTTCACGTTCGTCAATTGTATATAGCACCTTGCACCAAGTGTCACGTGGTTGTCACATGATCCACTCTGTACAGTGCTGTCTCTAACTGTATTGATATGTGAAAGACCATTCCTTTCTTTTGTTCCTTGGTGAATTATACTGCCTTTAATCAACTGACTCCTTGGTTTTCCTCTCTTGTAATGCACATTGCATACACTATTGAAACTGTCTTGACATAAATCCTGTTGGGAATTGTTTTTTTCTTACTCAGTATTATGAACGGCAGGAGTTAGAAGCAAAGGGTAATGAGGGTAAGAAGCCTAAGGAGTTAAAAACAAAGGTTATGATGGCTTAGGTTTCTGGTCCGCCTTCTAGAGGTAATGATAGAGGTGGACGTGGATCTTATGGTTTGTCTTTTCCTTCTTATACTCATTTGAATTTGTCTGTTGACCAGTGTGCTTACTGCAGGAAATTTGGGCATTGGGCTTCCGATTATCCAGCATTGCGTGCTCAGCATTATCCACATGGACAGGGACGAATGAGATATCGCTTAGGCTATTCAGAGCCTAGAGAAAGCACGGACGATTGTGCTAGGTTTGATGCTAATACACGTGGACAGGATGGGTTTAACACTTTTGATAGACGAAATCAATATCAAATGTCTGATTATGTGCCGTCTGATTTGAAAGATTCTGCTTATGCATAGGATTTCCTAGGATGGGGTAAGGAATCAGTTGAAGTTCCAGAAGATCAGAAGGGTCCCTATGTTACAGCACATGTTTTGGGTTCTACTGATCAGTTTCTGGTTGATACAGGAGATACTCGTAGCGCCTTATCTGAACAATTGGTTCCAAGAGCTCCCCTGTCTGGATTAACTATTGCATCGATAGGTTTCGATGGAACACCTTCCCTTAGCCCACTATCACAGCCACTTGCATTCCATGTTGATACATTTACTGCTCCATGTCCGTTTTTGCTCCTTCCAAACACACCAGACAATATTGTGGGTGTTGATATGCTCAAATATTTCAGGGCCACGATACGATGTTCTCCTGAAGGTGTACGTGTTAGTTTGAATGACAACTACCCCGTGATTGAGAGATCTTGTCTTGTTAAAGAGGCTATTGCATTAGCTTCACTCCCTAGTACGTTGTGGGCTACTTCAGACACAGATGTAGGACAAATGGTTATCCCACCAGTGCATATTAGTGTCAAGGAGGGCGCTTCATTGCCACGATTGCCGCAATATAAAATTTATCAAGAATGGGAAGAAACACTTATAGGCATTGTCCTTGATTTAATTAAAGTGGGGGTTGTGGAGGAAGTTCCTTACAGTGTTTGAAACAGTCCTATTATTCCTATCTTGAAAAAAGACACTGACACTAGGATTTACAGATTCATCATTGATTTGCGAGAAGTCAGCAAGATTGTAGTACCGCAGTACCCTGTGGTTTCGGACATAACAACATTACTTACCCCAGTTCCTCCAACAGCAACTACATTTTCTGTAATCGATTTGAAGAATGCTTTCTTCTCGATTCCTATTCATCCTGATAGCCGATATTTGTTCGGCTTCACATTGAATGATCGATCGTGTAGATTTTGTAGAATTCCTCAATGGGAAACTGAGAGTCCTAGCATTTACAGTCAAGCATTGAAAAGACAACTTGATTCCTTTACTTTGTCTGAAGGAGTGGCTCTCATACAATATGTTCATGGCATCTTGTTGGCAGCAGAAACGCCTGAGCAGTGAGAAAAATGTACTTTGTCTCTACTTTTTTTTCTTGCTACACACAACCATAAAGTGTCACGGAAGAAATTGCAATATTGTAGACCGAAGGTAACCTATTTAGGTCACCTTCTGTCTGAGGAGCGTCGTGCACTTACACCAGATCCCATACAAGCAGTTTTAGACACACCAGTACCTTCTACTCAGAAAGATGTCCATGCATTCATTGGTTTGACTTCTTTCTGCAGGCAATGGATATTAGAATGTTCAGACATTGTTAAACCCTGCTAGCACTTTTGACTAAAGACACTCCAATGCCCCTTCCATAGACAGATGAATGTCAGAATGCTTTTCATCAGTTACGTCCCTTTCTTCTGCACCAGTATTAGGCACTCCAGATTACACGAAGGCCTTTACACTCTATGTAGACGAGAAATATGGGTGTGCATTGTGAGTTTTAGTACAGGCACACAGTGACAAGCAGCGTCCCTGTGCATATTTTTCAGCAGTTCTTGATCCTGTTGCTCGTGCATTGCCTGGGTGCTTCCGTTTCAGTTGCAGCAACAGCTGTGTCCACACGTCAGAGTGAAGGGATAGTTTTGTCACATAAACTGTTGGTGCTAATACCCCATGCAGTAGATGCCTTTTTGAATCAGACTAAAACACAGCACTTAACTAGTGCTCGCCTGACAGGATACGAATTTACACTTTTGGCCCCTCACATTACCCTAAATAGGTGTGCGACTCTAAACTCAGCTACTTTGTTGCCATATCCAGCGACTCAGGCTCAGTCACATGAATCTCACGATTGTATATTCCTTACTGAGGAACAGACAAAGGGTCGCGTCGATTTGCAAGATACGCCCCTTTCAGATGTAGATAGGGAACTGTAGGTTGATGGGTCCTGTTTGAAGTTACCAGATGGCACGACCTCAACTACATATGCAATTACGACACTTAAGACATTAGTGGAGACAGCTCGCATACCACAGAAGTCGGCTCAAGCAGCTGAGCTATTAGATTTAACACGAGTGTGTGAACTTAGCACTGACTTGCTTATGAACATCTATACAGACAGCCGCTATGCTTTTGGAGTGGCCCATGATTTTGGCCCACTCTGGAAGGAAAGGGGATTTCTTACATCCCAAAGGATGCAGATAATGCACGGAGAACTAGTGCATAATCTTTTGACTGCACTTACATATCGAAACAAAATTGCTATTATTACGTGTAGCGCGCACAAGAAAGTCATTGATAAGATAGGACAAGGCAACGCCTTTGCAGATCGCATAGCTCGTGAGACTGCGATGCAACGAAGCACTACATCCATGTACATAGTGAAAGCACAAACTGAACGTTGGCATGATGCTAGAGAAGAAGTATTAGCTATACAGAGATCTGCCTCTGTGAAAGAGCTGGAGCAATGGTCTAAAGAAGGAATGTTAGACGATGAGGGCTGTTGGTGTAACAAAGAAATCGCTAAGTGGAAATTACCTGCTGCTTATTTACAAACTATGGTTCAAATGGCACATGGACTGGCACATGTTGGAGCTCTAGCAATAATGAAATTGCTTACGTGAGTTTGGGAGCATCCTGAAATTGCCAGCACAGCTAAGAGAGTAGTACAGTCCTGTTTGATCTGTTGGCAGTATAATCCTGGTAAAGGTACACAAACTCCTTGTATTGACCGGGCTTTTGGCTCTATTTCTGAGTGATGGTGACTTTAGCTTGCTACCATCCTAGTTCCCTTTTCAGACCTAGAAGCATAAACTAGAGGATAGCCGCTTTATATGATGATAGATCCCTTATTTCTGACTCTAATCCATCTATTGCCTATTGGCTTTGACATAATTATGTGTCCTTTCATCATTCTACCTATAGTAGATGGTGGATCCTGTAGTTCTGACTTTATATTATCTATTGGTAGGGTTTGTGTATAGAGCTAAGTGTCTATTTCATCCTTTTCGGGCCTACAAGGCCCAGAACCAGAGAGACTCCATGTTGCTTTCTGCCTCTGCAGACTGAGATGCATGTAGGTCAAGTGTGATGTTTTAGTTATGAGGTGTTGTTCGCTCTTTGCAAACTAGAGAGAACCGGCCGGAGCTGAATCTTATCAAGAAGTGTCCCTGGGACTCAAGTCTCTAGACGAAACAAGCAGCTGATCACTGTGAGAGCGTCTGGAGCAGGGAGCCTGGTACATGGATTTGGTGGGAGGAGGCTACTGGCTGGAACTTTCCACTAGGGGAGAGCATTCCATATTAGCGAAGTGCAGAAGAGGCAGAGTGTTCAGTTGTTTTTTTGGAATGGTAGAGTTCAGATGGTTGCTGGAGCTGGAGAGAGCAGTCAGATGGTGCTTGGAGCTGAAGAGAGCAGTCAGATGAATCTTGGAATGAAGTTGGAACTGTCAGCTGGAGCTGCCAGTTTGTCAGAATGTATTGAAGCAGTTGCCAGTCAGATGGAAGAGTTGGAGCTGCCAGTTGGAGCTATTGAAGCAGTTGGAGCCAGTGGAGTGAAGCTGTGGTGATAGAGGGAGAGAGAGCCCTGATTCCACCAGAGGGAGGGAGAAACATTCCTTTCTTAAAGGGTGAGGTATTCTAAACTAGTTTGCTTTACACTTAATCATTCACTTTCCTTTTATTTCCTAGGCTAGATTCCCTACTGTATTGTTACACTGAGTAATCCCTTTTCTTTCAGCGGTGTGCAGTCTGCTATAATCCATTTCCCTTTTTAGCTATTTACAGTTCAGCTACATGTGGATGTGTTAGTAATAAAGCTTTCTTGTTTTCCATTATAATAAAGAGACCCCGCAGATCTCTGTATGTGTCTATTCCCCTTTACTTTTCAGGCTATGTCTAGATTGATAGGTATTGTGATGTTATAATTTGCTATTGTGTAATAAAGGGACCCCAGTTCTTAGTGAACCATCGTGTAACTGTTATTTCTTGATAGGGTTAACCTTTCTTCTAGTCAGATGCTGTTATGTGGACGGATGTGTTTCCCGTCCAGGTAAGTGGTAACTGAGCAAGGGAGCAGGGAGCACTTAAATCAGAGAATTACCTTTGCATATAGTAATTACATTTGGTTGTTGTCTTCTAGGACAGTCTTTTAAGCAATACAAGGGAACCCAGGACGCAGTAAGCTAAGGACCATGGGTAGAAACTTATTTTCAAAAGACAACGGTCCTTAGAAAAGGAAGGGAATTGAGACAATAAATATAGACTAGATAGAACTATATTGTTAAGAATGCCCAGCCGGACGCTTTAATTTCTTGATGAGAGTAATATAAAACAGAGGAATGGAGCACAAAGTGCGATGGAAGTGGGACACCAGCCGATGTCCGACCAACACACTTGGGGAACAGACACAAGGGAGGGAATATTCAGGCAAAAGTAGGTTATCAAACAATTAAAGTTGCAAAATGATAATCCTCAGTATACACATATGCATGCTCAAAATGTATGTTAACTATGCATTTAGTGTACTTATTGTCGACAACGTTTCGAACCTCACATATTATTGGTTCATCCTCAGGACAAAAAATGATTGCCTAAAGAATTAATAATTAAGCTTGAAACCCCTATACATACATACATTTGTTGTACATTAACACAAGAAACGAACATAATACAAGAATGAAGAGGGAAAAAAGGGGAAGACAAAAGAATTGAACATGTCAATTAATTACTCCCTTGTCTCAATTGCATAAGTAGTACCACATTCATCTCATGCCAGGGTGTTCAAAGTGGCGAGGTGCGGTACATGCCATTGACACACAGTGAACTTGCCTATAGTTGGAGCGGCAGAGTCGCATTTATTAAAACTGATGGTAATAACAATGCTGACTGTGGTAGGAAAAGTGTAAGTGATGGAAGCGGTACCATACTCGAAGTACCCGCAAACTGTGAATTGTGTCAGTTTAAAGTGTGATCGTCGCATTAGTGAGACTTGTGAAGGAGTGAGACATTGAAGGGTGATTTGACAGAAAAGTCACGATTACGAACAAAGCATGCCAACTTGTGAGGGATGTGGAGCAGCTAAGGGTAACAAGCTTACCAGTCAGGATAAGCTGAGGGTCACTTTGGTGAGAGTATTAATTCGGGTGACTCACTATGGGCAAAAGAAGATGGTATAATTTACTCTAGCTCATAAAAAGACGCGACCATGCTGTTGCCCATAGAAATGTGGACTTACCTAGGGATAGAGTCTAGGCAATTACAAGAAAATCTGCGGAGGATGAAAGGGAAAATTACTCTATGGTGACTAAGGACAAGGAGATTAATAAGAAGTGTAATAGGAAGTGGCCATTCATTAAACAATAGCTTACCGGGGGGAACTTTACCCTGGTCCAAGAGTCTGTGGGGGGAAAACAAATTGGAACCATTCAGTTAAAAGATCAATGGTGCCGACCTGATACTACGCCGAATGGGCAGTATGAGAGCCAGGCGGAAAAAACACTTAATTACACGGCCGAGTGTTGCCAGCCTCCTGCAAAGGTATCGTAGGGCGCCACAATTACGGAGCGCTTACCTGGAATCAGGAATGTGCAGGTCCACAATGGAGGTCCTTGCACAGCGTGAGGATGCCTTCACAAGGAGAAAGACGTCCCGAGTGCCGGTGTTGTTGTGCTCGTGTATGGATTAGCCAATCGGAGCGCGACTCGGCGGAGCGGCCATTTTGGATAGGGCATCGAATCATGGTAATAGAGGGTGAAGAAGGACTCGTTTCAGGTCCTATGAAGTCAGTACCAAATGTTTGCGCGGCTCGGAGGCTCCGAGTTATGAAAATCAAAAGTGAAGAGGGGCAAGTCATAAAATGAAACGGCGGCCCTTTTGAAAGTATTGGAACAAGGAGGGGGGTTCAAGGGGGCAGTGAAGGAGCCTACCGATTCTATAAAAACGCCAAAAAAGTGAAGGAAAGTGTGAGATAGTAAATTGACACAAATACATGTAGGAAACTCGCTAAATAAAAAGGTAACATTTTTTTTTAAATGAATAATGAATTGACCATATACCAATCACAATTACATCATGCAGTACTCTTCACTAGATCACAGATCTATTGACAAATTCTCATCAGGATCATAATACTCTTTAGTGAAGGTCAGATATTGTGTCCAGAAGCAACATGCATTGAATGACATAGGACATAGCTGTACACTAGGTTAAGGAAGTCCAGTCCTCCATGCGGTTCAACCCAGTATGTAGGCTTCGAGTCTTCAAAATCTAGCGCAGTTCTTGTTTGTTGAGTAGCTGCTGTAAGTTGCCTCCACGGTTAGGGAGTTTAATCACATCAATAACAGTCCATTTGAAGTCCATTTCAGAGTGTGACAGTTCTGTGAAATGATCCACAAGGGGTGCATTCAAAGTTCTGCAACGTATTCTACTCCTGTGTTGGCACAGTCTTGTGTGCACTTTCTGTGTTGTCTGCCCTATATAAATCATAGAACATGGGCACACAATAGCATAAATGACATTTGTACTGTTACAATTCGAGAAATCCCTACGGGTGTACTTAATGTCATTGTGCGTAAATTCTTTACCCTCCATGGTACTGCCACACATGGAACAGTTTCCACATTTAACATGCCCTGTTAACCTTGGGAGGCCCCAAAGATTGTCAATGGTTGTCGCTTGGGGTGGGGAAGGTAATGCTGCACGCACCAAATGGTCTTTTAAGTTTTTTGATTTTTTAAAGGCAAACATCGGTTTGTCCAATTGGAGTAGACCTGCATTAACCACTGGCCAGTGTTTTTTAGTGCTCTTAGTGAGTGCGTTGGATGCTGGAGAAAAAGTTGTCACACAGACCAGCCGGTCCTGTGTTTTTTTAACTTTAGGCTCTAACAGTGCTTCTCTGGGGCAAAACCAGGCTCTTTTTAACAAGGATCTTATGAGTCTGGGTGGGTAGCCCCTGGCACTCAGTTTGGTGCTAAGTACATTAGCCTCCTTGAAATAATCATCTTTTAGGAAACAATTTCTCCTTAACCTCAAAAATTGTGAGTAGGGAAGGGAGTCACGGAGAGCTCTAGGATGGTTGCTCTTGTAACTCAACAAAGTATTGCGCTCCGTTGGCTTCCTATATAGGCTAGTGATTAGAAGTCCTTCTCTGTCCTGTATCATGAGGTCTAAGAAGGGAAGGCTGCAGTGGCTGGTGGTCAAGGTGTAAGTGAGCCCACTGCAATTACAGTTTAGCCAGTGTAAAAATTGGGGCAACAATTCTTCAGAGTCACTCCAGATCATGAAGATATCGTCAATATATCGCTTCCATAGGGCTATGCCACTACGGAAGGGATTTGACGGGGTCAGAATGCGTCCAGACTCAAGGCTGTCCATGTATAATACAGCTAAGTTGGGGGCAAAAACAGCCCCCATAGAGGTACCTTTGATCTGGCCGTAGTATTGGCCATCAAACAAGAAATAATTCTTGGATAAACAAATCTCGAGGAGTTGCAAAATGAATGTTGTGGGTATACGGTGCGGTCTGGGGCGTGTGTTCAGGATGTCTTGAATGACCAACATAGAATCGTTCTGTGGTATGTTGGTATATAGTGACTCGACGTCCAGAGTGCTTTTCATCTTGGTGTTTGAACTGACAGGCTTGAAGGGTAACAGTACGTAATGGAGTCACTTACATCTTGGTGATGATGCAGCAAATATGTGTATGAAAAAGGCTTGTAAATTGCCTATTAAATGGCTTGCTGCATTTGCTTGTGCTGTGAAATGTGAAATGTATTCAGTGTATTATGACTTGTTGAGTTCCTTCTGAATAGCGCCTTGTAAATATGGCTTGGAAATAGCATGTTATCATTGAGTTCCTTGTGAATAGCGCCTTGTAAATATGGCTTGTAAATAGCATGTTATCATTACGTTAGGCAGGAGAGAGCTGTATCTCTTTGAAGTGATTAAAGAAAATGTTTAGAAAATGTGCACAAGTGTTATGTGAAAACGTGGAGAGATAAGTTCTTGGATTCCCCATGTGTCTGCAGCCATCGGGGAACAATTGTGTTTGAGCTGCCAATGGGTTATTATCTTTAATTGAGACAGCAGTGTTTGTTTCAGTATGCTGTTTAATATGCATGGTTACATGAGCTGACACTAAAAGTCAGTGAATGTTTGGATTAAAGATGGTTTATTTGACTTTTTAATTAGTTGCTACATTTCTATTTCTTATGCTGAGTGTTAGGTGGAGTTTGTTCTAGCCCTTAGTACGTCTTGTTTAAGTTCTTTCATTTTGATGTTAGTGTTCATAATCTAGGGTGGACATTGGTGACAGGATAAATTGTTCTATTTTGATTAGTGGTGACTGTTAAACACTACCATCTTAGTGTAGTGCTATGTGCTTCCTTACATTAGTTTACTTTGCAATTAGTTGCAGGGTTCACCTATGTACTTTGACAGGTAGCTGATGGAAGGGTAACATCTTGCACTTGAAAAAAGCAGTGTTCATTACACATACTGTTTGATATGCGTCCACGAGTCTGTGTGGGTCTGCCTTTGAACACATGATTAAATGTGTCTGATTCAGAGGTCAGAATCAACCAGTCAGACTGCGAGGGGGTGTTTTAAAATGAGCATTAGGAGAGGGTTTTCAGCTGAGAATGGACGGTGCAGAGAGATAAGCGAACCAGTGTTTTAGATTAGTGATCACCGGTTGTGGAAATAAAACAGACCCAAGTAGAAGGTGTTTGAAAAAAAAGTGAAATGCAACTGTGTGCTTTTAAAAAATGCTCTGTAGTGTATTTTGCAAATATAGAAAATATAACTGATTATTCCCCTAAAGCAAGCTGCCCCTTTTGTTTAAAGTTCAAATGCAAATGATTCTGTATTTTTGCGCTGATATGAGGCAGAACAGCGTGAGAGAGAAAAATGTGATAAAATGTTCCCACTCAGATAGGAAAAAAGTCTATCTGCAAAAATAAATCTGACTCTTTTAATCCTTAGAACAGAAAAGCTTACGCACATTTTTGAATTCCTGGTTATGCTGTGCAAATTTACATGTATAACTTTTTTTCCCTTTGTTTGAATTGATGGTGTCCCAAATGTTATTTTAAAATGTGTCATGTGATTTTTTATGTTGCTGCATGTCGTTACCAATGCATTTTTTTCAATGCTGCTTAATGTTTTTGCTTTTCAGCCAGTAATAGTGAATTATGGTAAAAAGTTTGTCTTAGATTAGTTTTTCATGAGGCTGCAGAAATATATTGCTTCTTACTTGAGAATGCTAGCATGTGTCAAGCTGGCAAAAATGTCTTTATTAATTCATGTTTTCAAGATGCTTTTCACCATGTCTAATTTGCTTAAATTAGTTAGAAATAACTAGGCAGTGTTTCAAATTAAATGCAGGGTTTCTCTGAAGCTTGAGAACGGTTATGTCTGTAGTTAAAAGGAATTTGCTTTTTGACCTTGGCTGATAGCTCAGCCAGGTTCTCAGGAGCATTTTGTAAGGGAGGGGCCCTTTTTGGAGCGTCCGGGGCAGACCTGCCCTTGCCTTGTTATTTTTGGCAAATATTCAAGAGCTCTCCGTGCACAGAGTTTTGTAAGGGTGGAGGTGCCCCGCCTGTAAGCTGCTCTTCAGGCGTGGAGCGTCCTTTAATTGGAATTGTCGTAATTTGACGGTGATCGGGTTAGCGTTAAGCTTTGCTACACGTATTTCCCCTTATCTTGACTATAGTGTTCAGGGGCCATTTTGAATGCATTGGCGGCCATTTTATATGAATGCGTTGCCTCGTGGCCAGCATACCCTTTGTCCTTTTTCTGTACCACTGACCACTCGAATTTGCCCAGCAACAGGCTATTTTTAGGACTGGTCAAGCCCGCACATGCGCAGTTAAACCCTCTGTATTAGTGGACAGTCATCACTTAGGAATGTCCCTCCAAACTGACCAGTGGTGTTGTAACTCCTCCCATGAGTTGGCTGTGTTACAAAAAATGACCATATATGTACCTAAACTCTGTAAATATGTTCCGCCTACACTTTTTATTACTGTATACCTGTATAAAAGAGGGCTCGCATCGTTGTTCGGTGTTTGATACTTCTTGCATTGCCGAAGGGTGCTGTAGGAATGTACCACCACCCCATGGGGTCTTAATAAACTTTTCTTTTGCATTTTCCAGTTTCCGTGCCAACATCTTTTTATGATGTAGCGGGTTTTGCGGAATATGTAGGCCAGAAGAACCCAATACCACAAATTGGCGACCACGAAGGGACTCATCGGCGACTCGGATGCCCGAAGGAGAGGTCGTGACGAAGGATTGGAAACTCGCCATGGACGCGTACGCTGCCACTGAGTGACCCGAGTCTTGGCACCCACGGTGTTTTCTTCCTTTCCTTCTGATCTGACCTTCCAGGTGGCGCCGGTCTTAGACTGAGATCCTGCTCGTTCGAGTTGTCGTACAGTGCCGGTTTGGCTGATTCGATTAAAGACCTTGGCAGTTGGAACCTGGATATCTGAGAATTTGGTAAGCTTGTGATTGGTAAGATAGTCTACGGACGCTTACTGTGGCTCTTTGAATATGTTTTGAGTTAGCTAACATTTGATTCAATGATTTGAATTATATGTGCAGTGCACTTCACATAGGTGGGCATGTAGAGATATTTCTCTTAATTTGTCTTTGTTTGAACGGCACATTTGTGTGAAGTATATTAAGTGCCATTTTTGTGATATCGCGTTTCTGTGATATTTTGACATGCCAGTTTTAAGCACACTCCGAGGAATGTGCTGTCTTGGAAATGGTACCAATTATCGATTAAAAGAATCTCAGCCGGCTCCCCCAGAGGGGACTCCTAATCGGGAAATGTATATAAAATTTGCCCTTCCCCCTATTCTATATAGTAAATTGTGGCATAAGTACACGAAGCCTGATCCTGAATTGCAATGGCCACTACATGGGTCGTTTGATTTACGAAAGGTTCAGTATGTGGAGCAATGTTTGTTTCAGCGTAGGTCTAGACAAGATATGTTTGATTGTGTACGAATGTGGGAGAAAGCAGTGCGTGAACGGATGAAACGTGAAATAGCCTTGGCAGACAAAGAACAGCGAAAGGCTGCTCGGGATAAGGCTTTACAGCTGGAGGAAAAAGAGTTGCAGGAAAAGAAAGAGAGGGAGGCACGGGAACCTAATTTGCAAACGAATGGTCAATTCCCTATTCGGCGTCCTCTTTATCCTGTCCTTACTAATTAAGTTGATGATTTTTCATTATTAGATCGGTGCCCGCCTCCGTATGTTCTGCCTACGGCCCCAGATGAGGAATCGGACGGAGATGGTCAAGGGAGTAGTCGTGTCAGGCTAAGTGCTAGTGTTTCTGCGGAATTGTGCAGTTTTGCCCGGAAACTTAATTTGAACAAAATAACTATGTCAGAGATTAATGATGAAATGAGTAAATGGTCCGAACGAGAACGGTTGTATTTTTTGAGTCAGTTTGGAGATGAAGTTGTAGAACAATTTAGGAAACATTCAACTGATCTAGAGCCTAAGGATATATCAGTTCATCGTGAGAATATGCGTAAAGGTTTATTTGTTATTGAAGATGCTGATGAGTTTTTCTGACGGTTGGTCCAGCTCCGGGATGAGGCGTCAAGATTACGGGACGCACGAAAAGCATCAGACGTGCCTGCGCCGGGATCGACGGAGCAATCCAAAGAGTGTTCTATCTTTGGAGCAGATAAGAGTTCTACGGTTCATGTTATGCCTATGCGTGAAGCTGCACCTTTGTATGTCCCTCCTAAAGGGCAAGGTACAAGTGACGATAAATTGTCCGGGGATGCAAAGGGCTATTTTGTATATAATTGGGTTTATACACCTTGGAATAGAGCAGATGTTATGGCACTTAAAAATGCTCTGCCTGACCCCCGTAAGAATCCAGCAGCTTTCTATGAAGGAGTGGAAGGAGCTATTTCTTCGTGTGTTATGACGTTAGTTGATATTGATCTTTTCTTTGGGTTAATATTGCCCCCTGATATGTGAGCGATTCGTAAGTTCGACGATAAAGCGATCTTGGGAGCGGATTGGAAAGCTTTAGCCCAAGCTGATCTAGACAGGGAGCCTGCATGTAAGCCGTGTCAGTTAATTTTGGATCTCCCAACGGCTATTTTGAACAAATTAAAAACGCTTGTCCCCCCTAAAAAGATTGATTGGACTATGTTAGCTTCTTGCAAACAGAAGGCGGATGAGTCGGTGTCTGACTTCTTCTCACGTTTTGAAGAAGCATTTCATGATTACAGTGGGCAATTATTAACAGATGATATGGGTAGGCATTTGTTTGTCGACAAGTATGTGGCTAATCTCCTACCGGAGATTGCAAAGCGTCTAAAGACTAGTGAGAGTTCTTGGACCACAGCGACCCCTGCTTCCTTATTGACTATGGCTCAGTATTATGAGCGGCAGGAATTAGAGGCCAAGGAAAGTACTGATAAGAAAGCAAAGGAATTAAAGACGAAAGTGATGTTGGCTCAGGTACGTGCTACACAACCGAGAGGGAACAACAGAGGTAGGCGTGGAGCATATGGTGCGTCTTCTGGTCGTACCGACATTGCTGAGGATCAATGTGCATATTGTGAAGAGTTTGGACATTGGGCTTCAGATTGTCCGGTGCTTCGTAAACAACGTAATCAGTGTGGTCGAGGAGGTGGAAGGACACGGAATAGTTATTCAGGAGCGAGGGGCGGAGCAAGTGATCGTGGCAGGTTTGAGGCGAGGGGTCGTGGTCAGGATGATCATAATACTTTTTATCGACGGAATCAGTATCAGATATCGGAGGGTGAGAATGTGGAGTCTCAGGACTATGTTCATGCATAGGAGTGCGTAGGATGGGGTGTGGAATCGGTTGAAGTACCAGTAGATCAAAGAGGTCCATATGTATCAGCGGGCGTTTTGGGTTCTATTGATCAGTTCCTGGTTGATACAGGAGCTACTCGTAGTGCTCTGTCTAAAAACTTGGTTCCAAGGGCTCCCCTGTCTGGCGAAATGATTACATCTATAGGGTTCAATGGAACACCCTCTCTTAGCCCATTGTCACAACCCCTTACGTTTTACATTGACAGATTTTTTGGACCGTGCCCATTTTTATTGTCGCCGAATACTCCAGACAATATTATGGGAATAGATTTGCTTAAATACTTCCGAGCAACAATACGCTGCGCCCCTGAAGGAGTGAGGGTTATCTTGAACAACAATTACCCAGATGTAGAGAGACTGTGTACTATGCAAGAAATTGAAGCGTTAGCCTCTCTCCCACAAACGTTATGGGCTACTTCGGACACGGATGTGGGACAGATGCTTATTCCCCCTATTCGAATAACTATTAAGGAGGGTGTGTCTCTGCCATGTGTGCCGCAATACAAAATATCTAGAGAAGGTGAAATTGCCTTAACTCACATTGTACACAATTTGATTATTGCAGGAGTAGTGGAGGAAGTTCCATATAATGTCTGTAACAGCCCGATTCTTCCGATCTTAAAGAAAGATACTGATGACAAAGTCTATCAATTTATTATTGATTTGAGGGAAATTAACAAGATTGTAGTGCCCCAGTACCCGGTGGTGTCTGACATCACCACCTTACTTACTCTGATTCCGCCCACTGCTACCACGTTTACTGTGATTGACCTCAAAAAGGCCTTCTTTTCCATTCCTATCCATCCTGATAGCAGATATCTATTTGGCTTTACATTAAATAATAAATCGTATAGATTTTGTCGAGTTCCTCAAGGCTATACAGAAAGTCCTAGCATTTATAGCCAGGCTTTAAAAAGACAGCTCGATTCTTTTGATTTGTAGTCTGGAGTGGCTCTCATTCAGTATGTCGATGACATCTTACTGGCAGCAGATACGCATGAACAGTGTGAGGAAAGTACTCTTGCTTTGCTATCCTTTCTTGCTCAGAATAATCATAAAGTATCTAGGAAGAAACTACAATATTGTAGACCAAAGGTGACCTACCTCGGTCATCTTTTGTCTACGGAGGGGTGTGCATTAACATCTGATAGAATTCAAGCAATTTTAGATACACCAGTTTCCCGCACTCAGAGAGATGTGCGTGCTTTTATAGGCTTAACGTCTTTTTGTAGGCAGTGGATAATGGGGTTTTCACACATTATAAAACCTTTGTTAGCGTTATTGTCCAAAACTACACCAATGCCCCTTGAATGGACAGATGAATGCCAGAATGCTTTTGAACAATTGAGACAAGCCCTTTGCTCTGCACCAGTGTTAGGTACACCAGATTATACAAAGATTTTCACGTTGTACGTACACAAGAAAGATGGGTGTGCATTGTCAGTTTTAGTGCAGACTCAGGGGGATAAGCAGAGGCCCTGTGCATATTTTTCGGCAATACTTGACCCTGTAGCACGAGGATTACCTGGGTGCTTTCGAGCAGTTGCAGCAACAGCAGTGGCTATACGGAAGAGTGAGGGAATAGTTTTGTCACACAAATTGCTGGTGTTAGTTCCCCATGCGGTAGATGCTCTGTTAAACCAAACAAACACCCAGTATCTCACGAGTGCGCGTTTAACAGGATATGAGCTCACACTGTTGGCGCCACACATCACACTAAAGAGATGTGCTACCTTGAACCCTGCTACTTTATTGCCGTATCCAATTGCTGAGGGCCAGGAGGAAGAACACCATGATTGTGTTTTCCTGACTGAAGAACAAACAAAGGGTCGTGTCGACTTACAGGATACGCCACTTCCAGATGTGAATGGGGAACTGTGGGTTGATGGATCGTGTTTGAGGCTGCCAGATGGTACAACTTTCGCAGCATATGCGATCACGACACTTAAGACAGTGGTAGAAGCAGCACGAATATCACAGAAATTGGCCCAAGCAGCGGATCTGATAGCTTTAACAAGAGCATGTGAATTGAGTGCTGGCTTGTGTGTGAACATCTACACTGATAGCCGGTACGCCTTTGGAGTAGCGCATGATTTTGGCCTACTCTGGAGAGAGCAAGGGTTTTTGACTTCACACGGAGAGCACATCATGCACGGAGAACTAGTGCGTGATCTCTTGAATGCATTACTTTGTCCAAAGAAAGTGGCGATAATCAATATCAGTGCACATAAAAAAGTGACTGACAAAGTGGGACAAGGAAACGCTTTTGCAGATAGCATAGCAAGGGAAACTGCTATGTTACGAAATGCCTCACCAACGTATGTAGTGAAATCACAGGCTGAGCGATGGCATGATGCTAGAGAGGAGATACTAGATATCCAGAAATCAGCGTCTGAAGCAGAAATCGCAACCTGGGCAGCAGAGGGAGTGCTGGATGATGAGGGTTGTTGGAGAAGCAAAGATATGGAAAGATGGAAATTGCCTGCAGCTTACTTGCAAGCGATGGTCCAAATGACACATGGATTGGCACATGTTGGAGCTCTTGCAATTACTCGATTGCTAACGCGAGTTTGGGAGCATCCTGAGATTGCCAATACAGCCAAAAGAGTAGTGCAGACCTGTCTGATATGTTTGCAGCACAATCCTGCAAAAGGGACCCATACTCCGAAAGGAGGGTTTGTTTCACCTACTGCACCATTCGAGGTACTACAAATGGATTACATCCAGCTTGAGCGTTGCAATAACCTTAAGTATGTCTTAGTGGTGGTGTGTGCTTTCAGTAAATGGATTGAGGCCTTCCCCACGAAGGATAATACAGCGCTGACAACAGCTAAGGTTTTGCTCAAGGAGTACTTCCCCCGCTACGGTGTTTGTAAATTTTGTGGAGCGATAATGGTCCTCATTTTGTTGGGAAAATTGTGGAATATGTAATGAAGGGATAGGGAATTCAGCAAAGGTTCCATGCTGTATTTCATCCGCAGTCAGCAGGTCTTGTGGAAAGGTATAATGCTACTCTGAAATTAAAGCTAGCAAAGATCGTGGCATCCACGTCATTGAAATGGCCGGATGCTCTGCCACTGGCATTGCTATCCATCAGATCAGTGCCCCATTCTCGAACTGGCCTCACACCTTATGAAGTGGTGTTTGGAAGGCCTATGAATATATGTACCGACATTGCTGAGGATCAATGGCAGGTTTGAGGCGAGGGGTCGTGGTCAGGATGATCATAATACTTTTTATCGACGGAATCAGTATCAGATATCGGAGGGTGAGAATGTGGAGTCTCAGGACTATGTTCATGCATAGGAGTGCGTAGGATGGGGTGTGGAATCGGTTGAAGTACCAGTAGATCAAAGAGGTCCATATGTATCAGCGGGCGTTTTGGGTTCTATTGATCAGTTCCTGGTTGATACAGGAGCTACTCGTAGTGCTCTGTCTAAAAACTTGGTTCCAAGGGCTCCCCTGTCTGGCGAAATGATTACATCTATAGGGTTCAATGGAACACCCTCTCTTAGCCCATTGTCACAACCCCTTACGTTTTACATTGACAGATTTTTTGGACCGTGCCCATTTTTATTGTCGCCGAATACTCCAGACAATATTATGGGAATAGATTTGCTTAAATACTTCCGAGCAACAATACGCTGCGCCCCTGAAGGAGTGCGGGTTATCTTGAACAACAATTACCCAGATGTAGAGAGACTGTGTACTATGCAAGAAATTGAAGCGTTAGCCTCTCTCCCACAAACGTTATGGGCTACTTCGGACACGGATGTGGGACAGATGCTTATTCCCCCTATTCGAATAACTATTAAGGAGGGTGTGTCTCTGCCATGTGTGCCGCAATACAAAATATCTAGAGAAGGTGAAATTGCCTTAACTCACATTGTACACGATTTGATTATTGCAGGAGTAGTGGAGGAAGTTCCATATAATGTCTGTAACAGCCCGATTCTTCCGATCTTAAAGAAAGATACTGATGACAAAGTCTATCAATTTATTATTGATTTGAGGGAAATTAACAAGATTGTAGTGCCCCAGTACCCGGTGGTGTCTGACATCACCACCTTACTTACTCTGATTCCGCCCACTGCTACCACGTTTACTGTGATTGACCTCAAAAAGGCCTTCTTTTCCATTCCTATCCATCCTGATAGCAGATATCTATTTGGCTTTACATTAAATAATAAATCGTATAGATTTTGTCGAGTTCCTCAAGGCTATACAGAAAGTCCTAGCATTTATAGCCAGGCTTTAAAAAGACAGCTCGATTCTTTTGATTTGTAGTCTGGAGTGGCTCTCATTCAGTATGTCGATGACATCTTACTGGCAGCAGATACGCATGAACAGTGTGAGGAAAGTACTCTTGCTTTGCTATCCTTTCTTGCTCAGAATAATCATAAAGTATCTAGGAAGAAACTACAATATTGTAGACCAAAGGTGACCTACCTCGGTCATCTTTTGTCTACGGAGGGGTGTGCATTAACATCTGATAGAATTCAAGCAATTTTAGATACACCAGTTTCCCGCACTCAGAGAGATGTGCGTGCTTTTATAGGCTTAACGTCTTTTTGTAGGCAGTGGATAATGGGGTTTTCACACATTATAAAACCTTTGTTAGCGTTATTGTCCAAAACTACACCAATGCCCCTTGAATGGACAGATGAATGCCAGAATGCTTTTGAACAATTGAGACAAGCCCTTTGCTCTGCACCAGTGTTAGGTACACCAGATTATACAAAGATTTTCACGTTGTACGTACACAAGAAAGATGGGTGTGCATTGTCAGTTTTAGTGCAGACTCAGGGGGATAAGCAGAGGCCCTGTGCATATTTTTCGGCAATACTTGACCCTGTAGCACGAGGATTACCTGGGTGCTTTCGAGCAGTTGCAGCAACAGCAGTGGCTATACGGAAGAGTGAGGGAATAGTTTTGTCACACAAATTGCTGGTGTTAGTTCCCCATGCGGTAGATGCTCTGTTAAACCAAACAAACACCCAGTATCTCACGAGTGCGCGTTTAACAGGATATGAGCTCACACTGTTGGCGCCACACATCACACTAAAGAGATGTGCTACCTTGAACCCTGCTACTTTATTGCCGTATCCAATTGCTGAGGGCCAGGAGGAAGAACACCATGATTGTGTTTTCCTGACTGAAGAACAAACAAAGGGTCGTGTCGACTTACAGGATACGCCACTTCCAGATGTGAATGGGGAACTGTGGGTTGATGGATCGTGTTTGAGGCTGCCAGATGGTACAACTTTCGCAGCATATGCGATCACGACACTTAAGACAGTGGTAGAAGCAGCACGAATATCACAGAAATTGGCCCAAGCAGCGGATCTGATAGCTTTAACAAGAGCATGTGAATTGAGTGCTGGCTTGTGTGTGAACATCTACACTGATAGCCGGTACGCCTTTGGAGTAGCGCATGATTTTGGCCTACTCTGGAGAGAGCAAGGGTTTTTGACTTCACACGGAGAGCACATCATGCACGGAGAACTAGTGCGTGATCTCTTGAATGCATTACTTTGTCCAAAGAAAGTGGCGATAATCAATATCAGTGCACATAAAAAAGTGACTGACAAAGTGGGACAAGGAAACGCTTTTGCAGATAGCATAGCAAGGGAAACTGCTATGTTACGAAATGCCTCACCAACGTATGTAGTGAAATCACAGGCTGAGCGATGGCATGATGCTAGAGAGGAGATACTAGATATCCAGAAATCAGCGTCTGAAGCAGAAATCGCAACCTGGGCAGCAGAGGGAGTGCTGGATGATGAGGGTTGTTGGAGAAGCAAAGATATGGAAAGATGGAAATTGCCTGCAGCTTACTTGCAAGCGATGGTCCAAATGACACATGGATTGGCACATGTTGGAGCTCTTGCAATTACTCGATTGCTAACGCGAGTTTGGGAGCATCCTGAGATTGCCAATACAGCCAAAAGAGTAGTGCAGACCTGTCTGATATGTTTGCAGCACAATCCTGCAAAAGGGACCCATACTCCGAAAGGAGGGTTTGTTTCACCTACTGCACCATTCGAGGTACTACAAATGGATTACATCCAGCTTGAGCGTTGCAATAACCTTAAGTATGTCTTAGTGGTGGTGTGTGCTTTCAGTAAATGGATTGAGGCCTTCCCCACGAAGGATAATACAGCGCTGACAACAGCTAAGGTTTTGCTCAAGGAGTACTTCCCCCGCTACGGTGTTTGTAAATTTTGTGGAGCGATAATGGTCCTCATTTTGTTGGGAAAATTGTGGAATATGTAATGAAGGGATAGGGAATTCAGCAAAGGTTCCATGCTGTATTTCATCCGCAGTCAGCAGGTCTTGTGGAAAGGTATAATGCTACTCTGAAATTAAAGCTAGCAAAGATCGTGGCATCCACGTCATTGAAATGGCCGGATGCTCTGCCACTGGCATTGCTATCCATCAGATCAGTGCCCCATTCTCGAACTGGCCTCACACCTTATGAAGTGGTGTTTGGAAGGCCTATGAATATATGTACCGACATTGCTGAGGATCAATGGCAGGTTTGAGGCGAGGGGTCGTGGTCAGGATGATCATAATACTTTTTATCGACGGAATCAGTATCAGATATCGGAGGGTGAGAATGTGGAGTCTCAGGACTATGTTCATGCATAGGAGTGCGTAGGATGGGGTGTGGAATCGGTTGAAGTACCAGTAGATCAAAGAGGTCCATATGTATCAGCGGGCGTTTTGGGTTCTATTGATCAGTTCCTGGTTGATACAGGAGCTACTCGTAGTGCTCTGTCTAAAAACTTGGTTCCAAGGGCTCCCCTGTCTGGCGAAATGATTACATCTATAGGGTTCAATGGAACACCCTCTCTTAGCCCATTGTCACAACCCCTTACGTTTTACATTGACAGATTTTTTGGACCGTGCCCATTTTTATTGTCGCCGAATACTCCAGACAATATTATGGGAATAGATTTGCTTAAATACTTCCGAGCAACAATACGCTGCGCCCCTGAAGGAGTGCGGGTTATCTTGAACAACAATTACCCAGATGTAGAGAGACTGTGTACTATGCAAGAAATTGAAGCGTTAGCCTCTCTCCCACAAACGTTATGGGCTACTTCGGACACGGATGTGGGACAGATGCTTATTCCCCCTATTCGAATAACTATTAAGGAGGGTGTGTCTCTGCCATGTGTGCCGCAATACAAAATATCTAGAGAAGGTGAAATTGCCTTAACTCACATTGTACACGATTTGATTATTGCAGGAGTAGTGGAGGAAGTTCCATATAATGTCTGTAACAGCCCGATTCTTCCGATCTTAAAGAAAGATACTGATGACAAAGTCTATCAATTTATTATTGATTTGAGGGAAATTAACAAGATTGTAGTGCCCCAGTACCCGGTGGTGTCTGACATCACCACCTTACTTACTCTGATTCCGCCCACTGCTACCACGTTTACTGTGATTGACCTCAAAAAGGCCTTCTTTTCCATTCCTATCCATCCTGATAGCAGATATCTATTTGGCTTTACATTAAATAATAAATCGTATAGATTTTGTCGAGTTCCTCAAGGCTATACAGAAAGTCCTAGCATTTATAGCCAGGCTTTAAAAAGACAGCTCGATTCTTTTGATTTGTAGTCTGGAGTGGCTCTCATTCAGTATGTCGATGACATCTTACTGGCAGCAGATACGCATGAACAGTGTGAGGAAAGTACTCTTGCTTTGCTATCCTTTCTTGCTCAGAATAATCATAAAGTATCTAGGAAGAAACTACAATATTGTAGACCAAAGGTGACCTACCTCGGTCATCTTTTGTCTACGGAGGGGTGTGCATTAACATCTGATAGAATTCAAGCAATTTTAGATACACCAGTTTCCCGCACTCAGAGAGATGTGCGTGCTTTTATAGGCTTAACGTCTTTTTGTAGGCAGTGGATAATGGGGTTTTCACACATTATAAAACCTTTGTTAGCGTTATTGTCCAAAACTACACCAATGCCCCTTGAATGGACAGATGAATGCCAGAATGCTTTTGAACAATTGAGACAAGCCCTTTGCTCTGCACCAGTGTTAGGTACACCAGATTATACAAAGATTTTCACGTTGTACGTACACAAGAAAGATGGGTGTGCATTGTCAGTTTTAGTGCAGACTCAGGGGGATAAGCAGAGGCCCTGTGCATATTTTTCGGCAATACTTGACCCTGTAGCACGAGGATTACCTGGGTGCTTTCGAGCAGTTGCAGCAACAGCAGTGGCTATACGGAAGAGTGAGGGAATAGTTTTGTCACACAAATTGCTGGTGTTAGTTCCCCATGCGGTAGATGCTCTGTTAAACCAAACAAACACCCAGTATCTCACGAGTGCGCGTTTAACAGGATATGAGCTCACACTGTTGGCGCCACACATCACACTAAAGAGATGTGCTACCTTGAACCCTGCTACTTTATTGCCGTATCCAATTGCTGAGGGCCAGGAGGAAGAACACCATGATTGTGTTTTCCTGACTGAAGAACAAACAAAGGGTCGTGTCGACTTACAGGATACGCCACTTCCAGATGTGAATGGGGAACTGTGGGTTGATGGATCGTGTTTGAGGCTGCCAGATGGTACAACTTTCGCAGCATATGCGATCACGACACTTAAGACAGTGGTAGAAGCAGCACGAATATCACAGAAATTGGCCCAAGCAGCGGATCTGATAGCTTTAACAAGAGCATGTGAATTGAGTGCTGGCTTGTGTGTGAACATCTACACTGATAGCCGGTACGCCTTTGGAGTAGCGCATGATTTTGGCCTACTCTGGAGAGAGCAAGGGTTTTTGACTTCACACGGAGAGCACATCATGCACGGAGAACTAGTGCGTGATCTCTTGAATGCATTACTTTGTCCAAAGAAAGTGGCGATAATCAATATCAGTGCACATAAAAAAGTGACTGACAAAGTGGGACAAGGAAACGCTTTTGCAGATAGCATAGCAAGGGAAACTGCTATGTTACGAAATGCCTCACCAACGTATGTAGTGAAATCACAAGCTGAGCGATGGCATGATGCTAGAGAGGAGATACTAGATATCCAGAAATCAGCGTCTGAAGCAGAAATCGCAACCTGGGCAGCAGAGGGAGTGCTGGATGATGAGGGTTGTTGGAGAAGCAAAGATATGGAAAGATGGAAATTGCCTGCAGCTTACTTGCAAGCGATGGTCCAAATGACACATGGATTGGCACATGTTGGAGCTCTTGCAATTACTCGATTGCTAACGCGAGTTTGGGAGCATCCTGAGATTGCCAATACAGCCAAAAGAGTAGTGCAGACCTGTCTGATATGTTTGCAGCACAATCCTGCAAAAGGGACCCATACTCCGAAAGGAGGGTTTGTTTCACCTACTGCACCATTCGAGGTACTACAAATGGATTACATCCAGCTTGAGCGTTGCAATAACCTTAAGTATGTCTTAGTGGTGGTGTGTGCTTTCAGTAAATGGATTTAGGCCTTCCCCACGAAGGATAATACAGCGCTGACAACAGCTAAGGTTTTGCTCAAGGAGTACTTCCCCCGCTACGGTGTTTGTAAATTTTGTGGAGCGATAATGGTCCTCATTTTGTTGGGAAAATTGTGGAATATGTAATGAAGGGATAGGGAATTCAGCAAAGGTTCCATGCTGTATTTCATCCGCAGTCAGCAGGTCTTGTGGAAAGGTATAATGCTACTCTGAAATTAAAGCTAGCAAAGATCGTGGCATCCACGTCATTGAAATGGCCGGATGCTCTGCCACTGGCATTGCTATCCATCAGATCAGTGCCCCATTCTCGAACTGGCCTCACACCTTATGAAGTGGTGTTTGGAAGGCCTATGAATATATGTACCGACATTGCTGAGGATCAATGTGCATATTGTGAAGAGTTTGGACATTGGGCTTCAGATTGTCCGGTGCTTCGTAAACAACGTAATCAGTGTGGTCGAGGAGGTGGAAGGACACGGAATAGTTATTCAGGAGCGAGGGGCGG
This sequence comes from Lissotriton vulgaris, assembly GCF_964263255.1. Taxonomy (NCBI): domain Eukaryota; kingdom Metazoa; phylum Chordata; class Amphibia; order Caudata; family Salamandridae; genus Lissotriton; species Lissotriton vulgaris. Next base: position 1,535,799,692 of record NC_141685.1, read on the forward strand.
AGCAAGTGATCGTGGCAGGTTTGAGGCGAGGGGTCGTGGTCAGGATGATCATAATACTTTTTATCGACGGAATCAGTATCAGATATCCGAGGGTGAGAATGTGGAGTCTCAGGACTATGTTCATGCATAGGAGTGCGTAGGATGGGGTGTGGAATCGGTTGAAGTACCAGTAGATCAAAGAGGTCCATATGTATCAGCGGGCGTTTTGGGTTCTATTGATCAGTTCCTGGTTGATACAGGAGCTACTCGTAGTGCTCTGTCTAAAAACTTGGTTCCAAGGGCTCCCCTGTCTGGCGAAATGATTACATCTATAGGGTTCGATGGAACACCCTCTCTTAGCCCATTGTCACAACCCCTTACGTTTTACATTGACAGATTTTTTGGACCGTGCCCATTTTTATTGTCGCCGAATACTCCAGACAATATTATGGGAATAGATTTGCTTAAATACTTCCGAGCAACAATACGCTGCGCCCCTGAAGGAGTGCGGGTTATCTTGAACAACAATTACCCAGATGTAGAGAGACTGTGTACTATGCAAGAAATTGAAGCGTTAGCCTCTCTCCCACAAACGTTATGGGCTACTTCGGACACGGATGTGGGACAGATGCTTATTCCCCCTATTCGAATAACTATTAAGGAGGGTGTGTCTCTGCCATGTGTGCCGCAATACAAAATATCTAGAGAAGGTGAAATTGCCTTAACTCACATTGTACACGATTTGATTATTGCAGGAGTAGTGGAGGAAGTTCCATATAATGTCTGTAACAGCCCGATTCTTCCGATCTTAAAGAAAGATACTGATGACAAAGTCTATCAATTTATTATTGATTTGAGGGAAATTAACAAGATTGTAGTGCCCCAGTACCCGGTGGTGTCTGACATCACCACCTTACTTACTCTGATTCCGCCCACTGCTACCACGTTTACTGTGATTGACCTCAAAAAGGCCTTCTTTTCCATTCCTATCCATCCTGATAGCAGATATCTATTTGGCTTTACATTAAATAATAAATCGTATAGATTTTGTCGAGTTCCTCAAGGCTATACAGAAAGTCCTAGCATTTATAGCCAGGCTTTAAAAAGACAGCTCGATTCTTTTGATTTGTAGTCTGGAGTGGCTCTCATTCAGTATGTCGATGACATCTTACTGGCAGCAGATACGCATGAACAGTGTGAGGAAAGTACTCTTGCTTTGCTATCCTTTCTTGCTCAGAATAATCATAAAGTATCTAGGAAGAAACTACAATATTGTAGACCAAAGGTGACCTACCTCGGTCATCTTTTGTCTACGGAGGGGTGTGCATTAACATCTGATAGAATTCAAGCAATTTTAGATACACCAGTTTCCCGCACTCAGAGAGATGTGCGTGCTTTTATAGGCTTAACGTCTTTTTGTAGGCAGTGGATAATGGGGTTTTCACACATTATAAAACCTTTGTTAGCGTTATTGTCCAAAACTACACCAATGCCCCTTGAATGGACAGATGAATGCCAGAATGCTTTTGAACAATTGAGACAAGCCCTTTGCTCTGCACCAGTGTTAGGTACACCAGATTATACAAAGATTTTCACGTTGTACGTACACAAGAAAGATGGGTGTGCATTGTCAGTTTTAGTGCAGACTCAGGGGGATAAGCAGAGGCCCTGTGCATATTTTTCGGCAATACTTGACCCTGTAGCACGAGGATTACCTGGGTGCTTTCGAGCAGTTGCAGCAACAGCAGTGGCTATACGGAAGAGTGAGGGAATAGTTTTGTCACACAAATTGCTGGTGTTAGTTCCCCATGCGGTAGATGCTCTGTTAAACCAAACAAACACCCAGTATCTCACGAGTGCGCGTTTAACAGGATATGAGCTCACACTGTTGGCGCCACACATCACACTAAAGAGATGTGCTACCTTGAACCCTGCTACTTTATTGCCGTATCCAATTGCTGAGGGCCAGGAGGAAGAACACCATGATTGTGTTTTCCTGACTGAAGAACAAACAAAGGGTTGTGTCGACTTACAGGATACGCCACTTCCAGATGTGAATGGGGAACTGTGGGTTGATGGATCGTGTTTGAGGCTGCCAGATGGTACAACTTTCGCAGCATATGCGATCACGACACTTAAGACAGTGGTAGAAGCAGCACGAATATCACAGAAATTGGCCCAAGCAGCGGATCTGATAGCTTTAACAAGAGCATGTGAATTGAGTGCTGGCTTGTGTGTGAACATCTACACTGATAGCCGGTACGCCTTTGGAGTAGCGCATGATTTTGGCCTACTCTGGAGAGAGCAAGGGTTTTTGACTTCACACGGAGAGCACATCATGCACGGAGAACTAGTGCGTGATCTCTTGAATGCATTACTTTGTCCAAAGAAAGTGGCGATAATCAATATCAGTGCACATAAAAAAGTGACTGACAAAGTGGGACAAGGAAACGCTTTTGCAGATAGCATAGCAAGGGAAACTGCTATGTTACGAAATGCCTCACCAACGTATGTAGTGAAATCACAGGCTGAGCGATGGCATGATGCTAGAGAGGAGATACTAGATATCCAGAAATCAGCGTCTGAAGCAGAAATCGCAACCTGGGCAGCAGAGGGAGTGCTGGATGATGAGGGTTGTTGGAGAAGCAAAGATATGGAAAGATGGAAATTGCCTGCAGCTTACTTGCAAGCGATGGTCCAAATGACACATGGATTGGCACATGTTGGAGCTCTTGCAATTACTCGATTGCTAACGCGAGTTTGGGAGCATCCTGAGATTGCCAATACAGCCAAAAGAGTAGTGCAGACCTGTCTGATATGTTTGCAGCACAATCCTGCAAAAGGGACCCATACTCCGAAAGGAGGGTTTGTTTCACCTACTGCACCATTCGAGGTACTACAAATGGATTACATCCAGCTTGAGCGTTGCAATAACCTTAAGTATGTCTTAGTGGTGGTGTGTGCTTTCAGTAAATGGATTGAGGCCTTCCCCACGAAGGATAATACAGCGCTGACAACAGCTAAGGTTTTGCTCAAGGAGTACTTCCCCCGCTACGGTGTTTGTAAATTTTGTGGAGCGATAATGGTCCTCATTTTGTTGGGAAAATTGTGGAATATGTAATGAAGGGATAGGGAATTCAGCAAAGGTTCCATGCTGTATTTCATCCGCAGTCAGCAGGTCTTGTGGAAAGGTATAATGCTACTCTGAAATTAAAGCTAGCAAAGATCGTGGCATCCACGTCATTGAAATGGCCGGATGCTCTGCCACTGGCATTGCTATCCATCAGATCAGTGCCCCATTCTCGAACTGGCCTCACACCTTATGAAGTGGTGTTTGGAAGGCCTATGAATATATGTACCGACATTGCTGAGGATCAATGGCAGGTTTGAGGCGAGGGGTCGTGGTCAGGATGATCATAATACTTTTTATCGACGGAATCAGTATCAGATATCGGAGGGTGAGAATGTGGAGTCTCAGGACTATGTTCATGCATAGGAGTGCGTAGGATGGGGTGTGGAATCGGTTGAAGTACCAGTAGATCAAAGAGGTCCATATGTATCAGCGGGCGTTTTGGGTTCTATTGATCAGTTCCTGGTTGATACAGGAGCTACTCGTAGTGCTCTGTCTAAAAACTTGGTTCCAAGGGCTCCCCTGTCTGGCGAAATGATTACATCTATAGGGTTCAATGGAACACCCTCTCTTAGCCCATTGTCACAACCCCTTACGTTTTACATTGACAGATTTTTTGGACCGTGCCCATTTTTATTGTCGCCGAATACTCCAGACAATATTATGGGAATAGATTTGCTTAAATACTTCCGAGCAACAATACGCTGCGCCCCTGAAGGAGTGCGGGTTATCTTGAACAACAATTACCCAGATGTAGAGAGACTGTGTACTATGCAAGAAATTGAAGCGTTAGCCTCTCTCCCACAAACGTTATGGGCTACTTCGGACACGGATGTGGGACAGATGCTTATTCCCCCTATTCGAATAACTATTAAGGAGGGTGTGTCTCTGCCATGTGTGCCGCAATACAAAATATCTAGAGAAGGTGAAATTGCCTTAACTCACATTGTACACGATTTGATTATTGCAGGAGTAGTGGAGGAAGTTCCATATAATGTCTGTAACAGCCCGATTCTTCCGATCTTAAAGAAAGATACTGATGACAAAGTCTATCAATTTATTATTGATTTGAGGGAAATTAACAAGATTGTAGTGCCCCAGTACCCGGTGGTGTCTGACATCACCACCTTACTTACTCTGATTCCGCCCACTGCTACCACGTTTACTGTGATTGACCTCAAAAAGGCCTTCTTTTCCATTCCTATCCATCCTGATAGCAGATATCTATTTGGCTTTACATTAAATAATAAATCGTATAGATTTTGTCGAGTTCCTCAAGGCTATACAGAAAGTCCTAGCATTTATAGCCAGGCTTTAAAAAGACAGCTCGATTCTTTTGATTTGTAGTCTGGAGTGGCTCTCATTCAGTATGTCGATGACATCTTACTGGCAGCAGATACGCATGAACAGTGTGAGGAAAGTACTCTTGCTTTGCTATCCTTTCTTGCTCAGAATAATCATAAAGTATCTAGGAAGAAACTACAATATTGTAGACCAAAGGTGACCTACCTCGGTCATCTTTTGTCTACGGAGGGGTGTGCATTAACATCTGATAGAATTCAAGCAATTTTAGATACACCAGTTTCCCGCACTCAGAGAGATGTGCGTGCTTTTATAGGCTTAACGTCTTTTTGTAGGCAGTGGATAATGGGGTTTTCACACATTATAAAACCTTTGTTAGCGTTATTGTCCAAAACTACACCAATGCCCCTTGAATGGACAGATGAATGCCAGAATGCTTTTGAACAATTGAGACAAGCCCTTTGCTCTGCACCAGTGTTAGGTACACCAGATTATACAAAGATTTTCACGTTGTACGTACACAAGAAAGATGGGTGTGCATTGTCAGTTTTAGTGCAGACTCAGGGGGATAAGCAGAGGCCCTGTGCATATTTTTCGGCAATACTTGACCCTGTAGCACGAGGATTACCTGGGTGCTTTCGAGCAGTTGCAGCAACAGCAGTGGCTATACGGAAGAGTGAGGGAATAGTTTTGTCACACAAATTGCTGGTGTTAGTTCCCCATGCAGTAGATGCTCTGTTAAACCAAACAAACACCCAGTATCTCACGAGTGCGCGTTTAACAGGATATGAGCTCACACTGTTGGCGCCACACATCACACTAAAGAGATGTGCTACCTTGAACCCTGCTACTTTATTGCCGTATCCAATTGCTGAGGGCCAGGAGGAAGAACACCATGATTGTGTTTTCCTGACTGAAGAACAAACAAAGGGTCGTGTCGACTTACAGGATACGCCACTTCCAGATGTGAATGGGGAACTGTGGGTTGATGGATCGTGTTTGAGGCTGCCAGATGGTACAACTTTCGCAGCATATGCGATCACGACACTTAAGACAGTGGTAGAAGCAGCACGAATATCACAGAAATTGGCCCAAGCAGCGGATCTGATAGCTTTAACAAGAGCATGTGAATTGAGTGCTGGCTTGTGTGTGAACATCTACACTGATAGCCGGTACGCCTTTGGAGTAGCGCATGATTTTGGCCTACTCTGGAGAGAGCAAGGGTTTTTGACTTCACACGGAGAGCACATCATGCACGGAGAACTAGTGCGTGATCTCTTGAATGCATTACTTTGTCCAAAGAAAGTGGCGATAATCAATATCAGTGCACATAAAAAAGTGACTGACAAAGTGGGACAAGGAAACGCTTTTGCAGATAGCATAGCAAGGGAAACTGCTATGTTACGAAATGCCTCACCAACGTATGTAGTGAAATCACAAGCTGAGCGATGGCATGATGCTAGAGAGGAGATACTAGATATCCAGAAATCAGCGTCTGAAGCAGAAATCGCAACCTGGGCAGCAGAGGGAGTGCTGGATGATGAGGGTTGTTGGAGAAGCAAAGATATGGAAAGATGGAAATTGCCTGCAGCTTACTTGCAAGCGATGGTCCAAATGACACATGGATTGGCACATGTTGGAGCTCTTGCAATTACTCGATTGCTAACGCGAGTTTGGGAGCATCCTGAGATTGCCAATACAGCCAAAAGAGTAGTGCAGACCTGTCTGATATGTTTGCAGCACAATCCTGCAAAAGGGACCCATACTCCGAAAGGAGGGTTTGTTTCACCTACTGCACCATTCGAGGTACTACAAATGGATTACATCCAGCTTGAGCGTTGCAATAACCTTAAGTATGTCTTAGTGGTGGTGTGTGCTTTCAGTAAATGGATTGAGGCCTTCCCCACGAAGGATAATACAGCGCTGACAACAGCTAAGGTTTTGCTCAAGGAGTACTTCCCCCGCTACGGTGTTTGTAAATTTTGTGGAGCGATAATGGTCCTCATTTTGTTGGGAAAATTGTGGAATATGTAATGAAGGGATAGGGAATTCAGCAAAGGTTCCATGCTGTATTTCATCCGCAGTCAGCAGGTCTTGTGGAAAGGTATAATGCTACTCTGAAATTAAAGCTAGCAAAGATCGTGGCATCCACGTCATTGAAATGGCCGGATGCTCTGCCACTGGCATTGCTATCCATCAGATCAGTGCCCCATTCTCGAACTGGCCTCACACCTTATGAAGTGGTGTTTGGAAGGCCTATGAATATATGTACCGACATTGCTGAGGATCAATGTGCATATTGTGAAGAGTTTGGACATTGGGCTTCAGATTGTCCGGTGCTTCGTAAACAACGTAATCAGTGTGGTCGAGGAGGTGGAAGGACACGGAATAGTTATTCAGGAGCGAGGGGCGGAGCAAGTGATCGTGGCAGGTTTGAGGCGAGGGGTCGTGGTCAGGATGATCATAATACTTTTTATCGACGGAATCAGTATCAGATATCCGAGGGTGAGAATGTGGAGTCTCAGGACTATGTTCATGCATAGGAGTGCGTAGGATGGGGTGTGGAATCGGTTGAAGTACCAGTAGATCAAAGAGGTCCATATGTATCAGCGGGCGTTTTGGGTTCTATTGATCAGTTCCTGGTTGATACAGGAGCTACTCGTAGTGCTCTGTCTAAAAACTTGGTTCCAAGGGCTCCCCTGTCTGGCGAAATGATTACATCTATAGGGTTCGATGGAACACCCTCTCTTAGCCCATTGTCACAACCCCTTACGTTTTACATTGACAGATTTTTTGGACCGTGCCCATTTTTATTGTCGCCGAATACTCCAGACAATATTATGGGAATAGATTTGCTTAAATACTTCCGAGCAACAATACGCTGCGCCCCTGAAGGAGTGCGGGTTATCTTGAACAACAATTACCCAGATGTAGAGAGACTGTGTACTATGCAAGAAATTGAAGCGTTAGCCTCTCTCCCACAAACGTTATGGGCTACTTCGGACACGGATGTGGGACAGATGCTTATTCCCCCTATTCGAATAACTATTAAGGAGGGTGTGTCTCTGCCATGTGTGCCGCAATACAAAATATCTAGAGAAGGTGAAATTGCCTTAACTCACATTGTACACGATTTGATTATTGCAGGAGTAGTGGAGGAAGTTCCATATAATGTCTGTAACAGCCCGATTCTTCCGATCTTAAAGAAAGATACTGATGACAAAGTCTATCAATTTATTATTGATTTGAGGGAAATTAACAAGATTGTAGTGCCCCAGTACCCGGTGGTGTCTGACATCACCACCTTACTTACTCTGATTCCGCCCACTGCTACCACGTTTACTGTGATTGACCTCAAAAAGGCCTTCTTTTCCATTCCTATCCATCCTGATAGCAGATATCTATTTGGCTTTACATTAAATAATAAATCGTATAGATTTTGTCGAGTTCCTCAAGGCTATACAGAAAGTCCTAGCATTTATAGCCAGGCTTTAAAAAGACAGCTCGATTCTTTTGATTTGTAGTCTGGAGTGGCTCTCATTCAGTATGTCGATGACATCTTACTGGCAGCAGATACGCATGAACAGTGTGAGGAAAGTACTCTTGCTTTGCTATCCTTTCTTGCTCAGAATAATCATAAAGTATCTAGGAAGAAACTACAATATTGTAGACCAAAGGTGACCTACCTCGGTCATCTTTTGTCTACGGAGGGGTGTGCATTAACATCTGATAGAATTCAAGCAATTTTAGATACACCAGTTTCCCGCACTCAGAGAGATGTGCGTGCTTTTATAGGCTTAACGTCTTTTTGTAGGCAGTGGATAATGGGGTTTTCACACATTATAAAACCTTTGTTAGCGTTATTGTCCAAAACTACACCAATGCCCCTTGAATGGACAGATGAATGCCAGAATGCTTTTGAACAATTGAGACAAGCCCTTTGCTCTGCACCAGTGTTAGGTACACCAGATTATACAAAGATTTTCACGTTGTACGTACACAAGAAAGATGGGTGTGCATTGTCAGTTTTAGTGCAGACTCAGGGGGATAAGCAGAGGCCCTGTGCATATTTTTCGGCAATACTTGACCCTGTAGCACGAGGATTACCTGGGTGCTTTCGAGCAGTTGCAGCAACAGCAGTGGCTATACGGAAGAGTGAGGGAATAGTTTTGTCACACAAATTGCTGGTGTTAGTTCCCCATGCGGTAGATGCTCTGTTAAACCAAACAAACACCCAGTATCTCACGAGTGCGCGTTTAACAGGATATGAGCTCACACTGTTGGCGCCACACATCACACTAAAGAGATGTGCTACCTTGAACCCTGCTACTTTATTGCCGTATCCAATTGCTGAGGGCCAGGAGGAAGAACACCATGATTGTGTTTTCCTGACTGAAGAACAAACAAAGGGTCGTGTCGACTTACAGGATACGCCACTTCCAGATGTGAATGGGGAACTGTGGGTTGATGGATCGTGTTTGAGGCTGCCAGATGGTACAACTTTCGCAGCATATGCGATCACGACACTTAAGACAGTGGTAGAAGCAGCACGAATATCACAGAAATTGGCCCAAGCAGCGGATCTGATAGCTTTAACAAGAGCATGTGAATTGAGTGCTGGCTTGTGTGTGAACATCTACACTGATAGCCGGTACGCCTTTGGAGTAGCGCATGATTTTGGCCTACTCTGGAGAGAGCAAGGGTTTTTGACTTCACACGGAGAGCACATCATGCACGGAGAACTAGTGCGTGATCTCTTGAATGCATTACTTTGTCCAAAGAAAGTGGCGATAATCAATATCAGTGCACATAAAAAAGTGACTGACAAAGTGGGACAAGGAAACGCTTTTGCAGATAGCATAGCAAGGGAAACTGCTATGTTACGAAATGCCTCACCAACGTATGTAGTGAAATCACAAGCTGAGCGATGGCATGATGCTAGAGAGGAGATACTAGATATCCAGAAATCAGCGTCTGAAGCAGAAATCGCAACCTGGGCAGCAGAGGGAGTGCTGGATGATGAGGGTTGTTGGAGAAGCAAAGATATGGAAAGATGGAAATTGCCTGCAGCTTACTTGCAAGCGATGATCCAAATGACACATGGATTGGCACATGTTGGAGCTCTTGCAATTACTCGATTGCTAACGCGAGTTTGGGAGCATCCTGAGATTGCCAATACAGCCAAAAGAGTAGTGCAGACCTGTCTGATATGTTTGCAGCACAATCCTGCAAAAGGGACCCATACTCCGAAAGGAGGGTTTGTTTCACCTACTGCACCATTCGAGGTACTACAAATGGATTACATCCAGCTTGAGCGTTGCAATAACCTTAAGTATGTCTTAGTGGTGGTGTGTGCTTTCAGTAAATGGATTGAGGCCTTCCCCACGAAGGATAATACAGCGCTGACAACAGCTAAGGTTTTGCTCAAGGAGTACTTCCCCCGCTACGGTGTTTGTAAATTTTGTGGAGCGATAATGGTCCTCATTTTGTTGGGAAAATTGTGGAATATGTAATGAAGGGATAGGGAATTCAGCAAAGGTTCCATGCTGTATTTCATCCGCAGTCAGCAGGTCTTGTGGAAAGGTATAATGCTACTCTGAAATTAAAGCTAGCAAAGATCGTGGCATCCACGTCATTGAAATGGCCGGATGCTCTGCCACTGGCATTGCTATCCATCAGATCAGTGCCCCATTCTCGAACTGGCCTCACACCTTATGAAGTGGTGTTTGGAAGGCCTATGAATATATGTACCGACATTGCTGAGGATCAATGTGCATATTGTGAAGAGTTTGGACATTGGGCTTCAGATTGTCCGGTGCTTCGTAAACAACGTAATCAGTGTGGTCGAGGAGGTGGAAGGACACGGAATAGTTATTCAGGAGCGAGGGGCGGAGCAAGTGATCGTGGCAGGTTTGAGGCGAGGGGTCGTGGTCAGGATGATCATAATACTTTTTATCGACGGAATCAGTATCAGATATCGGAGGGTGAGAATGTGGAGTCTCAGGACTATGTTCATGCATAGGAGTGCGTAGGATGGGGTGTGGAATCGGTTGAAGTACCAGTAGATCAAAGAGGTCCATATGTATCAGCGGGCGTTTTGGGTTCTATTGATCAGTTCCTGGTTGATACAGGAGCTACTCGTAGTGCTCTGTCTAAAAACTTGGTTCCAAGGGCTCCCCTGTCTGGCGAAATGATTACATCTATAGGGTTCGATGGAACACCCTCTCTTAGCCCATTGTCACAACCCCTTACGTTTTACATTGACAGATTTTTTGGACCGTGCCCATTTTTATTGTCGCCGAATACTCCAGACAATATTATGGGAATAGATTTGCTTAAATACTTCCGAGCAACAATACGCTGCGCCCCTGAAGGAGTGCGGGTTATCTTGAACAACAATTACCCAGATGTAGAGAGACTGTGTACTATGCAAGAAATTGAAGCGTTAGCCTCTCTCCCACAAACGTTATGGGCTACTTCGGACACGGATGTGGGACAGATGCTTATTCCCCCTATTCGAATAACTATTAAGGAGGGTGTGTCTCTGCCATGTGTGCCGCAATACAAAATATCTAGAGAAGGTGAAATTGCCTTAACTCACATTGTACACGATTTGATTATTGCAGGAGTAGTGGAGGAAGTTCCATATAATGTCTGTAACAGCCCGATTCTTCCAATCTTAAAGAAAGATACTGATGACAAAGTCTATCAATTTATTATTGATTTGAGGGAAATTAACAAGATTGTAGTGCCCCAGTACCCGGTGGTGTCTGACATCACCACCTTACTTACTCTGATTCCGCCCACTGCTACCACGTTTACTGTGATTGACCTCAAAAAGGCCTTCTTTTCCATTCCTATCCATCCTGATAGCAGATATCTATTTGGCTTTACATTAAATAATAAATCGTATAGATTTTGTCGAGTTCCTCAAGGCTATACAGAAAGTCCTAGCATTTATAGCCAGGCTTTAAAAAGACAGCTCGATTCTTTTGATTTGTAGTCTGGAGTGGCTCTCATTCAGTATGTCGATGACATCTTACTGGCAGCAGATACGCATGAACAGTGTGAGAAAAGTACTCTTGCTTTGCTATCCTTTCTTGCTCAGAATAATCATAAAGTATCTAGGAAGAAACTACAATATTGTAGACCAAAGGTGACCTACCTCTGTCATCTTTTGTCTACGGAGGGGTGTGCATTAACATCTGATAGAATTCAAGCAATTTTAGATACACCAGTTTCCCGCACTCAGAGAGATGTGCGTGCTTTTATAGGCTTAACGTCTTTTTGTAGGCAGTGGATAATGGGGTTTTCACACATTATAAAACCTTTGTTAGCGTTATTGTCCAAAACTACACCAATGCCCCTTGAATGGACAGATGAATGCCAGAATGCTTTTGAACAATTGAGACAAGCCCTTTGCTCTGCACCAGTGTTAGGTACACCAGATTATACAAAGATTTTCACGTTGTACGTACACAAGAAAGATGGGTGTGCATTGTCAGTTTTAGTGCAGACTCAGGGGGATAAGCAGAGGCCCTGTGCATATTTTTCGGCAATACTTGACCCTGTAGCACGAGGATTACCTGGGTGCTTTCGAGCAGTTGCAGCAACAGCAGTGGCTATACGGAAGAGTGAGGGAATAGTTTTGTCACACAAATTGCTGGTGTTAGTTCCCCATGCGGTAGATGCTCTGTTAAACCAAACAAAGACCCAGTATCTCACGAGTGCGCGTTTAACAGGATATGAGCTCACACTGTTGGCGCCACACATCACACTAAAGAGATGTGCTACCTTGAACCCTGCTACTTTATTGCCGTATCCAATTGCTGAGGGCCAGGAGGAAGAACACCATGATTGTGTTTTCCTGACTGAAGAACAAACAAAGGGTCGTGTCGACTTACAGGATACGCCACTTCCAGATGTGAATGGGGAACTGTGGGTTGATGGATCGTGTTTGAGGCTGCCAGATGGTACAACTTTCGCAGCATATGCGATCACGACACTTAAGACAGTGGTAGAAGCAGCACGAATATCACAGAAATTGGCCCAAGCAGCGGATCTGATAGCTTTAACAAGAGCATGTGAATTGAGTGCTGGCTTGTGTGTGAACATCTACACTGATAGCCGGTACACCTTTGGAGTAGCGCATGATTTTGGCCTACTCTGGAGAGAGCAAGGGTTTTTGACTTCACACGGAGAGCACATCATGCACGGAGAACTAGTGCGTGATATCTTGAATGCATTACTTTGTCCAAAGAAAGTGGCGATAATCAATATCAGTGCACATAAAAAAGTGACTGACAAAGTGGGACAAGGAAACGCTTTTGCAGATAGCATAGCAAGGGAAACTGCTATGTTACGAAATGCCTCACCAACGTATGTAGTGAAATCACAGGCTGAGCGATGGCATGATGCTAGAGAGGAGATACTAGATATCCAGAAATCAGCGTCTGAAGCAGAAATCGCAACCTGGGCAGCAGAGGGAGTGCTGGATGATGAGGGTTGTTGGAGAAGCAAAGATATGGAAAGATGGAAATTGCCTGCAGCTTACTTGCAAGCGATGGTCCAAATGACACATGGATTGGCACATGTTGGAGCTCTTGCAATTACTCGATTGCTAACGCGAGTTTGGGAGCATCCTGAGATTGCCAATACAGCCAAAAGAGTAGTGCAGACCTGTCTGATATGTTTGCAGCACAATCCTGCAAAAGGGACCCATACTCCGAAAGGAGGGTTTGTTTCACCTACTGCACCATTCGAGGTACTACAAATGGATTACATCCAGCTTGAGCGTTGCAATAACCTTAAGTATGTCTTAGTGGTGGTGTGTGCTTTCAGTAAATGGATTGAGGCCTTCCCCACGAAGGATAATACAGCGCTGACAACAGCTAAGGTTTTGCTCAAGGAGTACTTCCCCCGCTACGGTGTTTGTAAATTTTGTGGAGCGATAATGGTCCTCATTTTGTTGGGAAAATTGTGGAATATGTAATGAAGGGATAGGGAATTCAGCAAAGGTTCCATGCTGTATTTCATCCGCAGTCAGCAGGTCTTGTGGAAAGGTATAATGCTACTCTGAAATTAAAGCTAGCAAAGATCGTGGCATCCACGTCATTGAAATGGCCGGATGCTCTGCCACTGGCATTGCTATCCATCAGATCAGTGCCCCATTCTCGAACTGGCCTCACACCTTATGAAGTGGTGTTTGGAAGGCCTATGAATATATGGGGAGTTCCTAAGCCTCGATTGTTACATGATGTGCCTTGTATAATGATGAACGATTATTTGGCACGGTTAACAAATGATTTACTTTCTATTCATCAACAGGTTCGAGAAGCGCTCCCTGATAATTCCATTGGAGAGGCTCACAATCTTCGTCCTGGTGACCACGTTATGATCCGGTCCTTCGAGAGAACCAGCAGCTTGGAGCCGAGGTGGCGTGGCCCCGTGCAGGTGCTACTCGCAACTCGAACGGCTGTGCGAGTTACCAACAGGAAGCGTTGGGTGCATTCCACTCACTGCCGTCGTGTCTCTCCGGATCTGGTGAGCCCATCTGTGCTGTCTGATTATCGAGACATCTTGGATGAGGAGAAGAGCCCAGCTGTTGCGTCCACTGAATCAGAGGGAGCCTTCCCGGACCACACCGTCTCTGGAAGAGAAAGATACAATCTACAACCAAGAAAAGCAGTTGTTTTGTGCGAGACTGGTTGAGTTACCGCTCCAGGTTTGTGAAACGGAAGCCGGGAATATCAAGGGGGGGGATCTGTTCTGCCAAGTGTAGCGACACCCGTCTTGAATCTCGGAGAAGAAACCAACGGCTACTTCGGAGCTCAGCACTCATATTTTTATTTTTTTGTTGTTTTTTGAGACATTTTGAACTTTTGAACTATGGCATCTTCTACAATGCGAAATAAGAGAATTATTGGTGCAGTTCTATTTGTTATGACAATTGTGTTGATAGCTGTGATAGCTTGGGTAGTAGAACTCCTGGTGCCGGCAAGAGAACATTTATTGCCAACTACCCCAATTCCGTCTGAACATTTTCATTTTACTCTGCCTTATCATGAAGAACGACACAGACAAACTTATTTGAATAATAGTTTTATCCAGATTCTGCATCACACCCATAATATGACAAATACTTCGAACTGTTGGGTATGTGGGATGTTGCCTGGACATCAAAAGAAAGGAGGCACACCACTTATTCCACTCCCGTTTTCCCATAATGGTTCTTGCAATGCTTGGTATACACTTTTGTTTACTTTACGATGGCCAACGAAAGGTGGACTACTTTTCCGACTTAACAAGGTCTGCTTTAATGATCGAGATGGTTATCCACAAACTGAAGGAACTAAGTTTGAATGGGAAGAGTACAGACCTGATAATGTATCCTCGCCATGAGTTTATAGCAACCAAAGAAGTGTAAATATGTCTAATCTGCATGTGATTACTGTTATTGATACGAAAGCCGACTTATGCGTTCGTAATAAAGGTACAATCCCAGTAGGAAGAAGTGAATGTAACACCACTCTCACCTTTGACACTCCAAATGGTATTACATTTGTGGCCTCACGAAACACGTACTTTATTTGTGGAAATAAAGGTTATCACCGTCTCCCTATAGGATGATTAGGAACATGTTATATATCCTTTGTATTACCCCCTGTGTTTATTGCCCCGCCTATGTATCATAATGATTACGTGTTGTATCATGACTTTATATTGAATAGAGTGAAGAGAATATAAGATTTCGATGATATCAACCAAACCAACACTTCTCTGCAACAGTATGTTGATTTTAATTTAGGCCTCTTTTCATTTGTTGGGGCTGCTTTAAATAGTCGAAAAATAAGGCGACTGACACGGGTTGTAGAAGCTGTCGCTAATGAGACAGTCTTCGCCTTAGGAAACTTAACAGAGGAACTTCAGATTACCAGGATTTTAACGCTCCCGAACCGCATGGTTTTAGACGTAATATTAGCTGACCGTGGAGGTGCATGTCGCATTATCAGAAGTAGTTGTTGTGTATACGTGCCAGATAAACTCACCTTCTGTATATGATGCAATATCTAAGTTACACAAGATAGCTGCTGAGATACATCCTGATAATGGTACTTGGACACTTTCAGGGTGGTTCTGGACGTTACTTAGTACATGGGGTTGGAAGTTGCTGACAATTTTATGTGTAATAATTGAGATACTATTCTTTCTATGTCTTTGTATCCAATGTGGCCCTATGTTATGTTCCATGTGTCTTTCTGCTTGAATCCCGTCCAAACGAGGTATTGTAAAAAATGAACAAATGATTCATAGAGAAGTAGCGAAAATAATGTCCATTGATATTGAGGATGAATACCCTGATTATGTCCACTATGAGGTAGCTTCAGCTAGACGCTAAAAGGGTCATCTGTCGTAATTTGACGGTGATCGGGTTAGCGTTAAGCTTTGCTACACGTATTTCCCCTTATCTTGACTATAGTGTTCAGGGGCCATTTTGAATGCATTGGCGGCCATTTTATATGAATGCGTTGCCTCGTGGCCAGCATACCCTTTGTCCTTTTTCTGTACCACTGACCACTCGAATTTGCCCAGCAACAGGCTATTTTTAGTACTGGTCAAGCCCGCACATGCACAGTTAAACCCTCTGTATTAGTGGACAGTCATCACTTAGGAATGTCCCTCCAAACTGACCAGTGGTGTTGTAACTCCTCCCATGAGTTGGCTGTGTTCCAAAAAATGACCATATATGTACCTAAACTCTGTAAATATGTTCCGCCTACACTTTTTATTACTGTATACCTGTATAAAAGATGTTCGGTGTGATACTTCTTGCATTGCCGAAGGGTGCTGTAGGAATGTACCACCACCCCATGGGGTCTTAATAAACTTGTCTTTTGCATTTTCCAGTTTCTGTGCCAACATCTTTTTATGGTGTAGCGGGTTTTGCAGAACATGTAGGCCAGAAGAACCCAATACCACAAATTGATGGAAGCTTGTAAGGGTGCTCCCTTCCTGTGGGTGACATCACGATCATGCCCCCTCCCTTGAGGGGAAGGCAGTGCAGAGAGAAAACTTGGCAACAGCTTCGCTTTTTGAAAGTGACCTCATCGAAGGGAGGTGCAGTGTAGTCCGTCTCCTGCTTGTTATGGTTGAAACTGAGCCAGCCCTGGGTCTTGGACATTTCTGAAGGGAGGGGTTTGCTAACAATGAGTGAGAGAGTAGTTAAGCTAGCTGCCCAGCCCTTCTGGCTGTGTAAGAAAAATTTAGATTTTACCCAAACAAATTTAGAGAATATGGTGTAGGTAGAATGTTTAAATCATTCCTTGAATTTAGAAGAGTATTTTTATAAAATATACAGTTTCTTACAGGGATGAAAAGCAAATGGGGTGCTTTTGAATGGAAAATTTGTTTTTGGAAGATTGATGATGCTTGTTTTTCGTTTCAGATGACTGATATGTAGGGGCCCTGTATGAGTGATGTATTTTCTTATTTTTGATTGATGTGTTTTTCTTATTTTCGGAGTGAGTGCCCCTTTCCCAAAAACCCCCAAGCCTGGAGCCAATGCAGACGGGTGCTGATGTTCCATGGATGACGAGATCGGATGGGGTTCTTCCTTGGCAAAGGATACAGATGAAGATGGAGGGTCGTGGCCTACACGAATGAACTGTTTTTCAAAGAAGAAACCAACGATGGATTCCTATAGAAGAGAACTTCTCACTTAAATATATTGACTGAACTTTTATAATTAGTATTTCAATCTACAGTTGGCTGCCTCAGCAGTCAGGTTAAAACTCTATAACCTGGATTTCCTAAATTTTTTTTTGACAAAGCCAATAGTTCTATTTTTTTTATGTATTCTAAAAGAACCCATTTTTATTTGGTTATGATAATGTTTCCCACAAAAGGAGTCTGCAATGTAGTTCCTTGGCCTGCATTCTTGAGTCATTTTTTCCAATGTTTCTATTTCAGATGGACATTATGCCACTTTTGCAGTTACCACATACAGGCCCCAATGCTAATTTTATTTCCAGTTCTGTTCATGGTTTTGATTTTCCAGTTTAAAAGATGCAGTGCCACATTAATGATTAGGCCTTTGGTTCAATGATTCCTTGTGATATATGTAAATGATACTGTTTGAAAGTCATAGGGTGCAGTGTATAATTAGTGAGCTGCTTTAATAATGTGATGCCCTGTGATACATGATGTTTTTATTTTAGTATGCTACGCTATTCAATCATTGCTACAGATTGACCTTGCACTTGTCTATCTCTTATCTACTTTATAGTTTTACTGTTTTCTGTAAAACAGTTTTGCCGATGAAGGGAAAGCAGTGTTCTGAATGATGGTGCACACATGTGTTCCACAGATTGATACAGAGGGATTAGCTGCGAACTGTTTCCTAAGTTAGATGACTTATTACCTTTGACTATTGCCTTTGGCATGGTCTCCTATCACTCAGTTTTCCAAGTTTAGGTCTATGATTTAGCTATTTTAGCTGTAGGGATTTCTGGACAGACGATTTATGTCTGGCTTATCTTGAAGAAGAATATATGCACCACATTTAGATAACTTTCTTTGATTTTCTTGCTTGATATGCATAGTGCTACACCAGCTATTTTGTAGAAATGGGGTTGTTCTTGTTTCCCTACTAATACACTTCCACTTTGATCCATGAACTCTTAATTAGAACAGTGGGATTAGTTCCAAGGGTGGTCACCTTAGACTTTAAGTTATCCTGGGAGGTGTGTCTTTTAGTCAGGTTATGTTCTAGATCTATTAGTAATGGTTACCCAGACTTTGACGACCCTTTGTTATGTTTATTTGTCAGATTTTACCAAATCCTTTCTTAAGTTGACCGAAGTAGTTAGGCCTCATTTAGGCCCTTTGTTGTTTTTATTTGACAGACATTTCCCCACATCAATAGATTTCATGAGTTATCACTAGAAGTTGAGGCACATTTAGTTCAAGGGTGCTTTGGTTAGTTTCTGTTGTTATCAGATCAATCTTAGTAATATTTCAACATTCAGATAAAGTGTGCTTTGATTTGTTTTCAATTGGTTGTCAGATTTACATTCCCTACATCAAGTGTTAGGTGGTATTTTCTTAATTGTCATTCATTTTAGGGATTCTTTTTGTTTTTTATTTTGTTGACAGGTTATGTTGATGTTTGTTTATTTGTTTGCTGTTGTTTACGGATGTTAGCAATTTAAAGTCAAGGGTGCAATGTATTGACTGGGTTTTGGGCTCTATTTCTGAGTGATTGTGACTTCAGCTTGCTACCATCTTAGATCCCTATTCTTAGCTTCTTTTGGTCCTTTTCAGGCCTCTTTTCAGACCTAGAAGCATAAACTAGAGGATAACCGCTTTATATGATGATAGATCCCTTATTTCTGACTCTAATCCATCTATTGCCTATTGGCTTTGACCTAATTATGTGTCCTTTCATCATTCTACCTATAGTAGAGAGTGGATCCTTTAGTTCTGACTTTATATTATCTATTGGTAGGGTTTGTGTATAGAGCTAAGTGTCTATTTCATCCTTTTCGGGCCTACAAGGCCCAGAACCAGAGAGACTCCATTTTGCTTTCTGCCTCTGCAGACTGAGCTGCATGTAGGTCAAGTGTGATGTTTTAGTTATGAGGTGTGGTTCGCTCTTTGCAAACTAGAGAGAACCGGCCGGAGCTGAATCTTATCAAGAAGTGTCCCTGGGGCTCAAGTCTCTAGACGAAACAAGCAGCTGATCACGGTGAGAGCGTCTGGAGAGGGGGCCTGGTACATGGATTTGGTGGGAGGAGGCTACTGGCTGGAGCTTTCCACTAGGGAGAGCATTCCATATTAGCGAAGTGCAGAAGAGGCAGAGTGTTCAGTTGGTTTTTGGAATGGTAGAGTTCAGATGGTTGCTGGAGCTGGAGAGAGCAGTCAGATGGTGCTTGGAGCTGAAGAGAGCAGTCAGATGAATCTTGGAATGAAGTTGGAACTGTCAGCTGGAGCTGCCAGTTTGTCAGAATGTATTGAAGCAGTTGCCAGTCAGATGGAAGAGTTGGAGCTGCCAGTTGGAGCTATTGAAGCAGTTGGAGCCAGTGGAGTGAAGCCGTGGTGAGAGAGGGAGAGAGAGCCCTGATTCCACCAGAGAGAGAGAGAAACATTCCTTTCTTATAGGGTGAGGCATTCTAAACTAGTTTGCTTTACACTTAATCATTCACTTTCCTTTTATTTCCTAGGCTAGATTCCCTACTGTATTGTTACACGGATTAATCCCGTTTCTTTCAGCGGTGTGCAGTCTGCTATAATCCATTTCCCTTTTTAGCTATTTACAGTTCAGCTACATGTGGATGTGTTAGTAATAAAGCTTTCTTGTTTTCCATTATAATAAAGAGACCCCGCAGATCTGTGTATGTGTCTATTACCCTTTACTTTTCAGGCTATGTCTAGATTGCTAGTTATTGTGATGTTATTATTTGCTATTGTGTAATAAAGGGACCCCAGTTCCTAGTGAATCATTGTGCAACTGTTATTTCTTGATAGGGTTAACCTTTCTTCTACTCAGATGCTGTTATGTGGACGGATGTGTTTCCCGTCCGGATAACTGGTAACTGAGCAAGGGAGCAGGGAGCACTTAAATCAGAGAATAACCTTTGCATATAGTAATTACATTTGGTTGTTGTCTTCTAGGACAGACCTAACCCTTTTTTTTACCAAGATGCTGACAGGAGAAGGATGTGCCATTCCCTTCCCTGCAGATAATTGAGCATGGAAGATTTGTGTGTAGATCAGGTCAGGAGATAACCTTTAAATGCTATAATTTGGCCCATCTTGTGTGAGAGGATTGAACTGTCTATCTACCACATAAAATATAACAATTGTGTATGAGACATCTGCAATAGATATTAGATATATAGAGAAACTTCCCAACAGAGAGAGAGAGAGCTGAAGGTATTCATAGGACAGAGATTGCCGCTAGAGAGAGTGGCATTAGTGAGGGCATTGATTATGGTCAATGTGTATACCCACAGGATTGTGGCTTGTGTGGGAGAGTGAGAGCATTGATTGTGATCAATGTGTATACCCACAGGATTGTGGCTTGAGTAAATAAATACCCACAGGATAGTGGCTTGAGTGAGCACTGATTGTGGTCAGTGTGTAATGGTAAGTAATCGGAACTGCCCCTTCATTATGAGTATGAGGGTAGTATAGTTTGGGCCTAAGTTGCTGTGAGACTATAAGGTATGAGTGTGGTAGAGAATAGGGAATGCCTTAGTAATCAGTGAGTATTCCAACTATTCTTATAGATTTAGTGGTGTTTTTGATGTT
The DNA here is from genome assembly GCF_964263255.1 of Lissotriton vulgaris. Classification (NCBI taxonomy): domain Eukaryota; kingdom Metazoa; phylum Chordata; class Amphibia; order Caudata; family Salamandridae; genus Lissotriton; species Lissotriton vulgaris. The sequence goes on from NC_141685.1 coordinate 1,535,820,414, forward strand.
ATGAGCTTGTATATTGCTAATTCCCCATTCTCAGGTAGGTACCCAGGTGCCTTGGTAAGTAGCTCCTGAGGAGGGAAGTGGTTATGTTTCGGCTGGGTTGGTGGTGTCTTGGTGAGCTGATTCTATCTGGTCCAAAAATCCGGTCGTTACATTCCTACAGGAGAATTTACTACACCAACTGCACCTTTTGAAGTTTTGCAGATGGATTACATCCAACTTGTACGCTGCAATAACTTAAAGTATGTCATAGTGGGGCTAGGTGACTGCAGTAAATGAATAAAGGCATACCCTACAAAGGATTTTACAGCTCTCACTACAGTGAAGGTGCTTCTCAAGGAGTTTTTCCCTAGATATGGTGTTTGCAAACTTTTGTGTAGTGACAACGGACCTCATTTTATTGGGCAAGTTGTTTAATATGTCCTGAAAGGATTAGGGATCAAGCAGAAATTCCATGCAGTCTTCCACCCACAATCAGCAGGATTAGTGGAGAGGTACAGCGCTACTTTGAAACTGAAACTAGCAAAAATACTGGCTTCCACGTCGCTTAAATGGCCAGATGCACTACCTCTGGCATTGTTGTCCATAAGATCAGTGCTTCATTCATGACCTGGACTTACACCATATGAAGTAGTGTTTAGGAGACCGATGAACATTTGGGGAGTTCCTAAGCCACGCCCCATACATGATGTACCTTGTGTTCTGATGAATAATTATTTGGCGCAGTTAACCAACAGTTTGATCTCTATTCGTCAACATATTCGAGAAGCTCTTCCTGACAGATCTACAGATGATGCCCACGATCTCCAGCCTGGAGACCAGGTTATCGTCAGAATATTTGAGAGGTCGAACAGCTTGGAGCCTATGTGGTGAGGACCATGGCAAGTGCTTTTGGCTACGAGGACAGCAGTTTGAGTGACAAACAGAAATAATTGGATCCATAGCACACACTGCAAACGTATGGCGCCTACCTTGGTGGAACTTGCTGTGCTGAGCGACAATCGAGAGATCTTGGATACAGAGAAAAACCAAGCTAACTCACCTGACGAATCTGAGGAAGTCTTCCCGGACCACAATATTTCTGGAGTATCGCGATACCAATTGAGACCACGGAAAGAGCCTGCATTGTTGAAAAGGACTGGTTGAGCTACCGCCCTGGGTTGGTGAAACAGAGTGCAAATGTGGCAAGAGGGGGGGGATCAGTACTGCGAAGTGACACCCGTCTTGAACCTCGGTAAAGAAATCAACAGCTGCCCAGGGATAAGAGCTCCAACAGTTGTTTTTTTTTTTACAACAAAGTAATCATGTCTGCCGAGAGATCAAAAGTTGCTAAGATCTGCACTAAGAAAATAATTTGTGCTGTAGGGTTTGTTGGTGCTATGGTGGTTATGGCAGCAATTACCTTGTATGTTGAGAAAGTGGCTCCTGTTCAAGAACTTTTGATCGCCACTACTCCAGTACCAGTTGAGCACCACTACTTTACGCTTCCCTACCATGAGCAGAAGCACCGACAATCTCACCTGAATAATACATTCATCCAGATGTTGCATCATACACATAATGCCGCAGATACTACCAACTGTTGGGTGTGTGGGATGATACCTGTGCACCAAAAGAAAGGAGGTACACCTTTAATTCCTTTTCCATTCTCTCATAATGGTTCTTATCAAGCATGGTTTGTGCTCTTGTTTGCCTCTGAAAGGGCCAACATTACAGAAATGACAATAGGACAGATTAATTATCATCTTAATAAAGAATGTTATCCTGATGAGAATGGGTGCCCTCAAGCTAGTGGAATTAGAGTGACAAGAGCTAAAGCAGACTTATGTATTAGTAGTATTGGGGGAATTCCAGTGGGGAGAAATTTCAAAGAACAGAAATAAGAGGACGATAAGTATGGATGAAGTTGACCAGACTGATACCGCTTTGCAACAATATGTCGACTTTAACTTCGGCTTTTCCTTTTTCGTGGGTGCTGCATTAAACAGTAGACAAATAGGTAGAATGACTCGTGGTGTGGAAGCTGTTACCAATCAGACAGCAATGGCACTTAGGAATATTAAAGCAGAGCTGCAAGTTGCGAGGATTGTAGCACTCCTGAACCGTATGGTGCTTGATGTGATTTTGGCTGATCGAGGTGGTGCATGTCGCATCATCGGTAGCAGTTGTTGTGTCTTCATACCGGATCACTCACCTTCAGTATATGATGCAATCGCTAAACTGCATAAGATTGCTGCAGAGATTCACACAGAGACTGGTACATCGACTTTTTTTTCAAACTGGATATGGACACTCTTTATTACTTGGGGCTGGAAGCTACTGACTGTTCTATGTATACTACTGGTGATACTATTTACATGATGTATATGTATACAATGTGGTCCCATGCTGTGCTCCATTTGCATCACTGCTTGTACACCTGCCAAGAGAAATATTGCAGAAATGAAAGCCCAACAAATGCTAAATAAAGAGGTCACTGAAATGATGAGCATCAATGTACATGATGCATATCTAGATTACCCCAGATGAGCAAATGTCTTCAGCTAATGCTAAAAGGGTTGTCTGTTGTAATTTTGCAGCGATTGGGTTAGCATTAGCAGAAGCCATCCTGTATTTAGAAGTTATCTTGTCCGTTTCGTGGAATCCATTTTGTATTTCTGGCAGCCATCTTGTTTGCCATGTGCTACTACATGTGTGCCATGTGCTCTGTCCTACCTTGCTGTAGTCTGCTCTTGAAATCTGCCTAGAGACAGGTCTCTTCTGCTTCGCACATGCTCAGTTGAGTTTGCAGCTGTCCTTGCAGCTGTCCCTAGTCTGTAAATGTCAGGATGTGTTCACAAGAATTAGCAACTCTTGACTCCTCCCACTTGTTGACTGTGCATTTTCTGTATGACCTTATATGTACCTGAAACCTTCTCTTGTACTTGTACCCCCTTCATTTGAGCCCCTGTGTGGGTATAAAAAGACCAAGCTCCTTCCATTCAGTGTGCTACTTCATACATTGCTGAAGGTTGTTGTGTGAATGTAGTTCCACCTCATGAGGTTTAATAAATGTTGTATTTTCTACTCCAGTTCCTGGGCCAACTTCTTCCTATTGGTCTGAGGACTTGTGCAGAGAAGGGCGAACCCCTTGCACTGGTAGGCCTTGCTGAGGCTCACCACCACACTCCGGGTCTTTATTTAAATATGCAGGGATCTGCTTGCTCTCTGCACTGCGTGCTGCCACAGAGGTATTTGACCCGCAACGACCCGGCATCTCTGCACCTTACAACTTCCTACCTCAGCCCACTGTTCGTGGGTCCCGCATCAAGGAGGAAGCGAAAGCGGGCTGCTGGCTCAACGGGGCTGCGAGCACGAAGGGCAGGGACTCCATTGACCAGGAGTCCCTGCAAGGCCAATTGAACACACCTGGCCTGCTCTCCCTGGTAGCCACGCCCCCAACGAACCAGACCTTCATTAGCACCGTTCCTGAGCATTATTGGTGGGATCTGCTTGCTCTCTGCACTGCGTGCTGCCACAGAGGTATTTGACCCGCAACGACCTGGCATCTCTGCACCTTACAACTTCCTACCTCAGCCCACTGTTCGCCGGACCCGCTCTGCGGGTCCCGCTTCAAGGAGGAAGCGAAAGCGGGCTGCTGGCTCAACGGGGCTGCGAGCACGAAGGGCAGGGACTCCATTGACAAGGAGTTCCTGCGAGGCCAATTGAACACACCTGGCCCGCTCTCCCCGGTAGCCACGCTCCCAACGAACCGGACCTTCATTAGCACCGTTCCTGAGCATTACTGGTGGGATCTGCTTGCTCTCTGCACTGCGTGCTGCCACAGAGGTATTTGACCCGCAACGACCCGGCATCTCTGCACCTTACAACTTCCTACCTCAGCCCACTGTTCGCCGGACCCGCTCCGTGGGTCCCGCTTCAAGGAGGAAGCGAAAGCAGGCTGCTGGCTCAACAGGGCTGCGAGCACGAAGGGCAGGGACTCCATTGACCAGGAGTCCCTGCAAGGCCAATTGAACACACCTGGCCTACTCTCCCCGGTAGCCACGCCCCCAACGTACACGTTCCTAACCTGACCCATACCCACGCACGCGGGACGCGCGCGGTACGAAGCGCGGAGCGAAGCCCGGGCAAAGGGCGGGCCGTTCGAGGACCGGAGAGACTGGACTGGACCCCACCCCTTTCCCTGTTCTGGCTCACTGCTAGTACACTTTCCTATTTTCACTTTATATTTGTTTAGCAAGCCACACTAGAACCATGTGCACACGGGCTAGCCGTAGTAAAGCCGCCAAGGGTGGGAAGATGGTAAATGGAACGCTAGATGATTTTATTACTAGAACGAACACCGCTATAGATCACGAAATTTCCGAAATGCAAAAACATGTTTCCCTGGATCTAGAAGTAGCAAGAAGATTGTCCCAAAACATTGCCATGTCTAAGAAATCCTCTTTAGGCCACATAGCAACAGTAAAAACGCCCGAGCACCCACTAATCCCACGTCTTATTACAACGCAGGCCGAGATCCACCCCACCCCACCCTTACCTTCTGGGACGACTGCGCCTCTAGGTCTCTCCCAACCGCAAAATAGCCAAAACTTCCCCTTGCTTGTTAGTGACTCGGATTTGGCTATTCACACCGATACTGCCCCTACTCCGATCTCACCACATATCACTGGGAGTATGATAACCCCCAGGGCTCCCACACAAAGGGTACAGTACACAAAAGGTAACGCACTGTAAGGTCTGCTTATTCACGGAAGAAGGCCAAAGTTGCTAGAGTACACTGCCCAAACAATGCTAAATTACCTAAGCTAGGTGAAGTAGAAAGAACGGTAGCTCAAGACCTAGAACTCCCGAGTGTTGTTGAGAACCGCCCAAACCTGGACCCCAATGATACAGTTACCACACAGGTGAATAATGGGGCGCAACCATGCGACATTGAGGGAAGTAATGAGGAGTTTCTAAAAATAGTCTGGATAACTCTAAAAAAGCTCTTAACCCAGCTGGATTTAAGACTCTCCCATAGTGAAAATCACCTTTTAGAGGTGGAAAAAAGGTGGAAAAAAGCATTTTAACCTTAGCAAACCTTAGTCTCCAACATAACAAAAGGTCTGCAACACCTGAAGAGGACGCAATCATTACCACTTCACCTGCACTGCCCCCTAGTAGACCAATACCTAAACCACGCACGAAGGGTTATGACCTTAAAACCCCTAACCGCCCTGCTAAGCCACCTATGCACCCCTCGCAACAGCCAACCAAACCACATAAAGAGGATGTTGCTCCAAGGGCGAACGTTACTAAGTATAACCAAACAACCTTGCAGGGCCCACAAAATGCTGAAAATTTCCGTGGGGGATACATATATCTTCCTCCGGATGCAAGGCCTTATGTGGCAGTATTAGCTGGTGTTCCTGAACTGGGGAGTCATAACCAAGAAAACTATTGGTCTCTAAAAAATAAGGTTATACACTGGCTGAACACTAATAGGCAGATCCCATGTTACCTGAGAAGCAAAGTATTAATGGTGCGTAGAGTTCCCTGGATAGGACCCTCACGCGAAACTATTCCAATTTCATTTGAGGATCCACAGACTGCACAACACATTTGTTCATGGAACACTGGGGGGGGGGAAATTACCAATCGTAGTAAGACCTTTAACATTCTTTTACCCCCCTCGTCCTAGCTTAAACTATGGGGGGGATTGGTCACAGCCTTGCTATCCGGCCCGGGGAGGGGCGAGAGGGGTTGGCAAGGTCCAAATAGACGGTGGTATGGAGCACCAACTGCTAATAGATTTGGCTGTTTAGAAGAGGTATATTGACTTTCCCTGCCTCTTAATCCACCTTACGAAGGCAAGGACAAATTGCTTCCAGTAACCATAGCTCCCCCTATCCTTGAGAGCAGCCTAAACGGGTGTAGCCCTACTAGGGGTTTAATAAAGAAGCCCGTTAGGTCACTGTTTAGCGCTTCAGACTTCCACCCTTCCACAAGTCATCCATTTGATCCATTAACTCTGGGTGTTGAAGTTGATCTGGGGTTGCCGAGTAATGCCGTCCACAAGGAAGCCCAGGCTCTAGCCATTTCACCCTAGCCCACCTTATCACTACGGCCACCTACATTTGCTTCCACCTATAGAATTAAGTTAGTTCTTGAACCCGCTCCCCCGGTAGGCAAAACTATAAGGGGGGTAGGGCTACATCCCAAAGCGGGAAATGATATAGTGGTGATCACTATCACCCATGGTAAGGAGCCCAGGCCTTGATCCTAATCCCCTTGTATACGTTCCAACATCAGGAGCGAGGGCTACTGGGAGCACCGCACCGAGCACTGCGCTCAGGATCCTGAGTTGGAATGTAGCAGGTCTTGTTTGTAACCTTAATATCCCCGATTGGAACACCCTCGTTGAATCCTTCGGGATTTGTATGTTGCAGGAAACTTGGTGTTTAGAACCCAGACACAAGGTGGGTTACTCTACCTACTTTGCAATACTACCATCTGGCAATAAAGGGCGCCCATCAGGTGGCCTCTTTATTTGGGCCAGTATTTCTCTGGGCCTATCCATTAGGCACTTACCTACAAAATCCCCTGACCTACAGAGAATATCAGTTAAAGACCCGGGGGGAAAAAGTTGGAATTATTTAACATCTACATAAGGGGGGCAAGGGGTGGTGTCTCCACGTTGCCACTGACAGGCATAGAGGAAGAACTTGGCACCTGTAATTCCAACTCTCTTGTGCTACTCGCTGGGGACTTTAATTGTTCCTTCGAACCTCTTGCCAGTGAGGACATCTTAGACACCTGGGAGAAAGACACTAGGAGAGGTATTCCTCTGCTAACACTCAACCCTATCAAAAAATGGACACAGGGGGCTATAGATCTCAATGCCCTTTGTATGGAATTTGGTTTAAGGGCAACCAATGGCAGAACTAAGTCTGATCCTAATGGGGCACACACTTATAATAGGGCTGGCCATACTTCTCGAATCGATTATATCCTCCTAACCCACAGGCTTTGGCTCACTTGCTTGACATGGAGGTCTTACCAACCACTGACAGTGATCAAAATCAATTGGCTTTGACTTTGTCCTCCCCTTGGAAGGGTTTGACGCCAAATCCCCCCCACACTCATGGAAATCAACGCATGACGTGTGCCCTTCAAACTGTGGAAGGCGGCCTAAATGGAGAAAAGTTGCTATGGACGAAGGGAAGATGACTTTAGCAAATTCCATAATGACTAATGTAAAGGCGAGGCTTGACTCCCCGAGCCCTAGTAATCTGGATGTCCCGCTTCTCTTTGCAGAAACAACTAAAGCCTTAGGAGAACTGTTTACTATCGATCCAGCAGGTGGGAGACTAAAGAAAAGAAGTTCTCCTAAAGGTGGAGCAAGTTTATTTTCCCATGCCTGTCGCTCTGCAAAATGTGAACTCATCAGAGCAGTGAAATCCAAGGACACCAACCTTATAAAACTTGCTAGGAAAAGCTATTGGAAGGCATTAACCACGGCCAGGCTCGAGCACGAAACCCAATTTTGGATTGATTTAAAGGCGGCGAGCTCCAGGAAAGACTCGAAGGGTTTTTGGGACCTGGTGAGATTGAAGAACAAACCCGAAGACTCCCTAATGACTTGCAACATAACAGGGGAGGTGTGGTTTGCTCACTTTTTCCAGCTCTACTCCCTAACCGGGGGTTCCACAGTCAGCCCAATGGTTCAACTGCCCAGCGTTCATTTTCACTTTAATAGCTCTGATTACAACGAGGCTGATCTCTTTCATACCAAAGAAGTAGAGGGGGCAATCAAGTGCCTGGTCCCGAACAAGGCTGCGGGGCCCAACGGAATTCCAGATGACCTACTTAGGGTTAACATAGTAGAGTGGAGCTGTCTTATTGCCGCACTTCTGAATGCTGCTCTGATGGGCAGGTGCCTCCCGGACTCATGGAAGGGAGAGGAGTTCGTCCCAATTTTCAAAAAAGGGACCCGGGACAACCCTGCAAACTATCGCCCAATTAGTTTGCTTGATTCCACACAGAAGAGAGCTGGCAAAGTAGTCCTAGGGAGGATTCAGCAGTGGATTGAGGAGGAAAAGATTCTCTCGGACTACCAGGCTGGGTTCAGATCAGGCACTGGTACCATCGAACAAACATTCCGGTTATTAATGATCTTCTGGAAAGTGGTTGTTTTGGGTAAGGGCAGTTTGTACCTTGCCTTCATAGACTTACGAACTGCGTTTGACCTAGTCCCACGTGAACAACTGTGGCGCGTTCTGGACGCAATGGGCATCCCCCAGTATCTACTTAACATGCTCATAAAATTACATGAGGACAATTTTGCCCAGATCAGGTGGGGAGACCAGGGCCAAAAAACACCTTGTATTCCTGTGAATAGGGGAGTCCGCCAGGGTTGTGTGCTTGCCCCCACTCTATTTTCCCTATATGTTAATGGAGAGGTGGAGCATCTTCCTAAACATCCAGCTGACGCACCCTCCCTGGCTGGTAGAAAAATTCCTACTCTCCTATTCGCAGACGATACCCTCCTGATCTCAAAAACGCCAGCAGGTCTGCAAAGCCTACTCACTAGCTTCAAGGATTTCTGTGATGCTAGGGGTCTTGCAATTAACGTGGGTAAAACCAAGTTCCTGGTCTTGAACCCCCAGAAGAAAACTGTCATTCCACCATCTCTGGACTCTGTTCAACTCGAGAGGGTAAAGGAGTTCGAGTATTTGGGCATCCGTCTTTGCGATTCAATGAGCTGGCAACCCCACCTACAAAAGGCATCGTTGGCTCATAAGAAGGTGGTAGGGGGCACTTTTGAAATAACAACGTGCCTCGTCACTTAAACCCATTGGTCCTGTATTGGTCCTCTACAGGGCAAGGGGTGTGAGTGCAGCCCTTTATGGATCCGAATTATGGGGTGTTCAGAACATAGACCTTTTGACCAGATCGGAAAACAAATTCCACAAAGACCTCATGGGCCTGCCTTATAGCACACCTGCCCTCCCAATTTTGCTAGACACTGGCACTCGTCCAATAGGGGATCAGGCGAGGTTGCGCCCCCTCCTCCTCTGGTCACGAATCTGGAGGGTACCAGAATTGTCTAGCTATGCTGAAAGCCTAAGGGAACTGCTTTTAACATCTGATTGGTCTAAAATCTGTTGGCTAAAGGAAGTCAAGTGTCTTCTTACTGAACTAGGCCGCGAGGATGCATGGGCTAATAGAACTGCCCCGCCTAAGCAGACATTAAAGACGCTTTATTGGTCATGGGTGATGGACACCAGAAATTGCAACTCAAAACTTTGTAGAACTTCGGTTGAATTTCTGATGATTAAGGATGTCCCTTATTGTGAACCATATATGGACTTGATTACCAAATCTTGGGATAGGGCGCTATATATTAAATTTAGGTTGGGGTTACTGCCAGTGGGAAAATTGATTGCCAGCTGGAGGGCATTCTCGCAATCATCATCATTTTGTCCCTTCTGTATCAATAAGCCAGAGTCTGTCCCCCACCTACTTTTCGAGTGCCCAGCCTACATTGCCCCGCGTCGCATCTGGCTAAAGCCTTTGTGTAGGAGCCTCGGCACTAGATCCCACCTTGAGGCTCTACGAATCTTAAGATCTGACCCCCGCCCCCTGTTTGCTTGTTGCCTTGCTAAATTTTTGGCCTGGGTATGGCGGACCCGATCCCTGAGGCTACTAACAGTGCCCCAATAATCACCCCCCTATTCTGCATTAATGCTCATATCGTCTTTCTGTAAATAATGAATTGAAATGTTTTATCATTGTACTGAGTTTTTTATCTTTTATTGTATTGTAATGCTTTTTAAGATATGTGCAATATATCGAAATAAAGCTTGTTTCAAACAAACAAACATATGCAGGGTGGGCCTCGCCAGTCCCTGAAGCCTCTGTGGCCCTAGGCAGTACCTTATTGGTTCTGTAATCACACGGTCAGTACCCATGGTGTTCTAAAGTGATAAACTCATAGAACCCTTGCAGTTGTAGAATTACCCAGGCTTCATTTATATAATAGTCTGTTAGTTTATTTTTGGTAGGTGCACCACAAAATTATGAATTTTTTCCCTCATAACCTCCTATTAAACACAGATTTTCACAATAATCTACAAACAAGTGCTGTCAGAAAAAGAAGACGCATACAGTCACTTATTTATTGGTAAAAAAATAACCTTTTTTAAAAGAACATAAATAAATGAAAATGCAACTTTATTCGAACAAACAACAGTATGACATGAAATAAGTGGGTGGGACTCCTCCAGAAGCAGCGTACAAAACCTGCCAGACAAAAAAGAAACATAAGTATGTGTGCCATGTCCAAGAGAAAAAGAAAGGTAGTCAGAATGAAAGGAATAAAGAATGGGACAGAGAGCAAATGGGTGGAAGGGAGAAGAGGAGGGAGAGTCAAAAGAACAGAGGGAGGAGGAGACAGAGCGTCGGCCTACTGCTCCCAGCCCTCACTGTTCACCTCCCATCACCCGTGTGTCTGGGTCACTAGAGTCAGGGAGAAAGAGTGCGGTCCAGCAAGCCTATAAAATGAACAGACATATGAATGAGGCCAGAAATGACATTATTATCTATGGCAATATTGCTTGTCTGCACCTGTGCACCCAGGCTGTTGCACCCCAGCCCCTTCCCTGCACTGTGCTCACTTACAGCTCCTGTGCACCCAGGCGTCACTGCCCACCTGCCACCACCGGCGTGTCCAATGACATGCCGGTGCGAGATCTGAGTCCGGTGTGCCTCTCTCAAGGTGGCACAGCAGGTCTCAGGTCGGGGACAATGTCTTGATACCATGATGGAAGTGTCAGAATGCCCAGGGCATCATCACAGGCTCTGTCCATTTTGGCGCAACCAACTCAGTGTCTTAAGAGGGAGAAATAATATAATTATGGAAACAGCTTAAGGTAAATGAAGGTTTATTTCAAGCTTGATAGAGAACACCAGTTGAGTGCATACTTCCTTCTAGAAGTACGATCTACTAACTGTTAGTGGTAATCGTGGTTCAAAGAGGAGTTGGAGTGCACGAGAATACACAAGGTTAAAAAATAATAGGTTATGCCAACGGTCACATACGAAGGAACAGAGCGCATGCTAGAAGCATAATGTGCACGTGTAATGCAAGGGCACAAGCATGTGTGCATGTACACTTAGTAATCAGCGCACTACAGTGCCCCAAAAGCCAAAGCCAGGTGTCTGTAGGGCAGCGCGGCCCACTGGCTCATGCCTACATTACCTTAAATTGAGACAGAGATGTGACTGAACGAAGTCAGAAATCACATCATTACGCACGGCAACATCGCTTGTTCGCACCTGCGCACCTAGGCTGATGCACCCCACCCCTCCCGCCGCACCGCGCTCAAGTGCAGCCCCTGTGTACCCAGGCCCAACTGCTCACCTACTGTCATTGTTGTGTTTCCAAACACGACGGCCAGCAGGTTTCACAATTCAAATCGAGTTTTGATTACCAGAATTGTGTACACCTCATGTATCCCTTTTTTTATTGTGCATTGTGATATGTGAGGTGGAGGCGGCCAGATCACCTGAGGCAGTGTGGAAGAACTGGAACATGTGGCGTCGTCGTTATCCTATTTATACATACACAAAGTGGGCTGGGCTTGCGTACGCCAGGTCAACGTAGGGGTGTGACTAATTATTCCGGGGACCTGGGCATTGTTCAGTTCCTGCCTGGCCAGGAAGTGTACTTATGTGTGTGTCCCTGTTGCAGTTTTGACGTCGCACAATCCACAATTTACATTACTTTAGCATGTACCGGGAGGGCAGCAACTATCGCTAATGAGATGCTGTCCGAAAACATTGAATGGCCAACATTACATGTCGTTGTCAAGCATGTGGATATGCACAGACAGGCATGTCAATGGTGTGCGGTATTATTGAACGTGTTGCTATTGCCAAGCGCACACATTTAAATGTGCTTGGATGGAGGGAGGATCAGCAGTGAGGCTACATCATACACAGTAATAACGCTCATTACAGTCAAGAAATGCCTGTCAAACATGAATTTGAAAGTCTCATATATGAAACACTACTAAACTGGTAAAGCCTGACAACAGAGCATACTACAACACAAATCTATACATTAGGGTTTGTCACATGTGATCTAGGATGTGCACTCTGCCCGTGGCTGAGGATACCCCTTCGAGCCACCAATACTCAGGCCGAAAGGCATCACAATAATGCGCACACACACACCAGGGGCATCGTGTAACACACATTTGTTTTTTGATGTAATGTTTCAGATGCATGGCCATCACACGTGGAAGGCTCCTGTACAGACCATTAGTATTGATCAAGATGATTGTTACATGTTGTGTGTAGTATAAGATATGTGTACACAGCAAAAAAAATTTAAAAAAAGCTCTCTAAGCAGAAGAGGTGTCTCTCATCAAACGCTGAAGAAAGAATGACTAAAATGGGTGGAGTCCTCCAACTGTTAAAATGGAAAATGTTACGAACCAATCAAATGCTTTTTTTAAAGGTCGCATGGCAAACGCGCACTGAGCATGCAAGGAGGCCGCACCCAATGCGATTTTGAGAAAACATATTTACCATAATATAGGTTAATTACAGTTAAAAATATATAAATGTTTAAAAAATGTCAGATTATCCTTTGCTCTCATATGCACTTTAAACATATTTAGAAATCGTTTCGAGACATAAAAAAAGAGGGAATGGCGTACCCAGCACGACACCATACGTCTATGACATAACACAGGGCCTGGCAGCGTGCACTTGTCGCATACGCAATGTGCAGCGGGCACGGCCCCATACGTACATGACGTAATGTGCGGCTTGGTACTGCATACCCGTCGCATACCAAAGTAGCAGCTGGCGCGCCGGCATATGTAAATGATGTTGCGTGGGACCCAGTGCCACGAACCCATCGGATACGAAATGCACATCATTTACGAGTTTAGCAATATGGCGGATAGGATTCGCAAGCTGATGGAGCTTGGTACACTACCGGTATGGGTCTCCAGTTTTCTCAAAAAAATAAATAGATATACATTTGTTTGAAGATATAAAACATTAAATAATTTTTAAAGTTAAAAAAACGATAATAGAGTTCCAAATTATTATAAAAAAATAGAAAAAATTTAGGTTTTATAAATATTAAAATATGAAATTAACATTTAAAAAACTCTCCAAATTCACTGAAAAAAACATAGGTTTTACAGAAGTTATAGTTCGGAATTACCATTTAAAAAACCTTTAAAATTCACTAAAAAACCATAGGTTTCAGGGGCGTTATAGTTAGTTGGATATTTGACTAATATAAAACCAGAGAAATGTGCACGTTATAGTTAGTAGAGCTAATTATAACTAGCGCGCCCGCAATGCACTGCTGATGACGTCACATATTACATCACTCATGACAGTGCTTTGGTAAACATTGGAAGTACAGTATTTAAAGAAGGTATGGTATATGTTGCTTTGTCCAGAGTCAGAACTTTATCCGGATTACATTTGATTGATTTTGATGAGAGAAAGATTAGTGCAAATGCAAATTGTGCAAGAGAGTATAATCGGTTAAGAAGATTGTATGCACCCAATTTAAGTGAATATCCTATATATGAAAAGCGTGTAGTAGGTCGAAAAAGAAGATATGAGAATATCTGTTATGAAGTTAAAGAGAAGAAAAAATCAAGATAATGTTGAGATTGCAAGTAAAAAGAAAAAGGACACTATTGAAGAGATTGTCGGATATCAGTTAGAAAAAAGTTCAGGAATCAACTGCTATGCTAATGTAGTGGTACAGCAAATTATGGAGAATTGAGAAAAAAATGTTGTTCCTTATTGCATTGTATTCATGAAAAATTGAGAACTGATAAAAGTAAAATACAGAGTGTTTCAGATATTTGCAATGTTCTGGATATATGTTCTGGTTCTACTCAATTTACACATAATGTCCAACCAGATGCTAAGGAATTTCTAATGTATATGCTTGCAGTATTGGAAGATGAAGGAATACAAATTGAAAATCTTTTTTGACTTCGTTATAAATGGAAACATGAATGTAAAAATTGTACATTTATTTAAACTAATAACATAGACACTGAAAGATTCTCATCACTGAAAGATTCATATATTTGACAATACCAGACTGTAAAACAGTGTCTTTCAGCAAATTATTTAAAGCAGCAAATCAAAACATGGAGTGTAGCCAATGCAAATCAGAAATGTTATCAACATTATTTATAGTAAGATTAGGATAATATATCATTTGAATGATACAACGTTGTCCAGCTGATGGAAGAAAATTGGAAACTTTAATTAAAATTTTGAAGCAGGTCAACTATCAGTATCTGGAAAAAAATTGTAGCAGTAGCAATTATTTTCCACGATGGTCCTTCTACAACATCTGGACATTGCATTACATAAAGGATAGACATATTGAAATGATGGTGATTTGGTTTTTAGATATTGTTTGCCTAACAAATTACCAAATTCATACCTACTGTTTTTAAAGCCGAAGTTCTAAGAACATAATTCGGCCTATTGGGCATATGTAAATATGTATTAATACAATTATTTTGGACAATTTCAGTATAAAGGGTTTTAGGAATATCATTTGGCCTTGAGGGAATATAATAACACCAATTGAGCAGTTTTTTCTGGAATATTCTGCCAGCACAAATTCAAAGGACATCATTTAGAGTATTTGAAAATTATAAAGAATTGTTCATTGAATTATTGTTTCTGTTCTTTCATATTGTAGTGACAAAATTCTTGTAGAAAGAAGCATTTTTTATATGTGTGAGATTTGTAATATATGCTATGTTATTAAGGATTTTGTTTTTATACAATGTGCTGAGATAGGTGACTATGTTGAAAATATTCTGTACACAGATTAGGTTTTTTTTAAACAATCTTATTGATTGTTTTTTTTGCCCGCTGTTATGTGATGAGTAATATTAAAATAACTATCTATAGTGAAATTCAATAAATTCTGACAACAGCAAAAAAGGCGAACTAAATACTTTATATAATGCTAAAATAATGTTGTATTTACAAAATTATAATATTATATAATATAACTGTTTTTCTCTTTTCTTTTACAGATCCTAAATCTAAAGTGTGAACGTTTTTAAAATGTAAATTATAAAAAACAACTGCCAAAAATGTTTACATTTTTTTGATATCTACTACTGTCAAGGTAAGATTAAGTAATCAAAACACTATCTATGCACTACTACATTCAGCTGTGCACTATATATATAAACCTCTAACCAGCTGCTTAGTAAAGTACTACCCATGCAGCCTAGGAATCCTCCTTTCTGTCTCATGGACTTCTCCAATCACCCATCCAGCAAGATCTACTTATCTTATTACTCCACCAATACCTAAGCACTTATAAAATCACCTTGCAGTCTGTTTGTAGCACCATAATCATTTCAATTACTAGAGATGTACTTAAGGAATATCCTAGCTACTAAGAGAAGTATACATACAACATTCTATACACTATGCATGCAGACCTTTAACCACAAACATGCTATTGGTATAGTCTAGTAAATACTAAGCTACTACCCATGCTGCCTAGGAATTCTCTTGTCAGTCTCATGTATTTCTCTAATCATCCATCCAGCACTATGTACTTATAAAATCACTTTTACAATATCTATCCACTTATAAATTCACCAGACACCCTGTTTGTAGCACTGTAATCATTCTACTTATTAGTCAAGTACTTATGGAAGGGCCTAGCTACTAAGACAAATATACCTACAATATTCTGTACAGAATGTATGTAGACGTCTAACTACAAATACACTATTGCTACACTGCACTAAATACCCAAGTAGTACCCATGCACCATAGGAATATTCCTGTCAATCTCATGCACTTCTCCAATCACCCATCCAGGACTATCTACTTATCTATCATTCCACAAATACCTAACAACTTATAAATTTAGCATAAACTCTGCAGCACTGTAATCATTCCAGTAACTAGTCATGTACTTAAGGAATGGCCTAGCCAGTAACATCAGTACAGCTACAATATTCTGTGCACTATGCATGCACACTTCTAACCAGGTACATACTATTGATACACTCTCTGGGTATACCCAGTTAGTACTCATGCATTGTAGAAATCCTCCTGTCAGTCCTATGCAATTTTCAAATCAGCCATCCAGCACTATCTACTTATCCTATCACTCCTCCAATACCTCAGCACGTATAAATTCACTATACACTCTGTTTGCTGTACTGTAATTATTGTAGTTGCTAGTCATGAACTTATGGAATGGCGTAGCTACTAACACAAGCACAGCTACAATATTCTGTGCATTATCCATGTAGACCTCTAACTAGCTACAGACTATTGATACACTCTTCTAAATACCCAGTTAGTACCCATGCACTCTAGGAATTGTCCAGTCTGTCCCATGCACTTCTTTAATCACTTATCCACCACTATGTACTTATCCTATTACTTCGCCAATACCTAAACGCTTATAAATTGACTGTGCACTCTGTTTGCAGCACTGTCATCATTCCAATTACTAGTAATGTTCTTATAGAATGACCTAGGCACCAACACAAGTACACGTACAATAGTCTGTGCATAAACCCTACAAACCTCTAAGCACATACTTACTATTGGTACACTCCACTAAATACTGAAGTAGTACCCATGCAGCCTAAGATATGTCCTGTCAGTCTCATGCAGTTGCCCAATCCCCCATCCAGCACTATGTTCTTATTGTATCACATACCTTATTGTATCAATACCTAAGCACTTATGGGGCAGATTTACAAGAGCCCTGCGCCAACAGTACATCACTTTTTGTGATGTTGTGATGGCACCAGGGACTCCTCTTTTCCTCTCCTTGTAAATACGGCCCATTCAAACGGAGCACTTTGCGTTGAAGGGGCGTTTCATACGTGGAGGCAAGATGGCGGCCGCAACTGTGGCCGTGTGAGGTGCTCCGCTGATGTCCCCGGTTCAAATTCCCCTCCAGTGCTGATTTCCCTACTCGTCTAACTCAGGCATCTATTGGCTGCACATACCTGACTCCTGTTCGTGTCTCGGCGTCTTCGGGGGTCCGGGACCGAGTCCGGGACCGACGTTTGCCTTTCAGTTGGGAAGCTTCTGGGCTCGCGGCAAGCTGTGGGTGCTCCCTGTGGAGAGAGCTGTGCTGGTGGCTTCAGCTGAGCGTGATTATCCGCTTAGCGGCAGTGGCGTTTGGAGACTGCCTAGTTCCTGCTCAGCGTGGCTTGGAATTCCTTTCCCCCATGGCTACGAGCGGCTGCTGATGGGCTCTGCTTGATAAGTTGTACGACCGGGAGGCTCAGAGACTTTGTAGCAATTTTCATTTTTGTTTCCCTGAGGCAATGAACTACTGACGGCTTAGGGTCTATTGGATTGGAATTGGGAGGGAAACTGTTACAAACGCCGTAATTAGCCCGGAGCTCCCTGTGATCCTCATGTGATTCCGGTCAACTGAGTGGTCTGCTCGTGGTGTTTTCTTGAGGTACTGAAGAACCGGACGTGAGTCTCTTTCGTTTCTGGCTGTACTTTAGACCCACCTTTCATTATATATAAAAGTCATAAACTATTAACTGCAACAGACTCTATCTTTAGTCAGGATGGCACCGAAAGGAAGGGGTAATGCGAGGAACAAAGGTGCAGCGGGTGAGACTACGGCTGGGACCCCATGCAGCGGGGAGCAGAGCGCCCTCGTCGATAAACTTAGTAACAAAGTTAAAATGAGAGGAGCAGTTTCCAAATCTACAATAGCTGGTACTGACAGTGGCTCTACTAGTGTGGTTGCAGGAGCAGGAGCAGGAGGTGGAAATAACAATGGTCACAACGTGAAAAAGCAAACTGAGTCAGTGGCTGTCCTGCTATCACAAGCGCGAGCGGGGCAAGGTGCATTGGGAGCTTTACAGAGTCAGTATAGAGACTCAGCAGCCCACCAGATTCAAGAGACACCTATTAGGCAAAAAACAGTTGCTGCGATTTTTGATAAAAGACGCGGTGCTAGGCCGAAAGAGAATTTCGAGCAGCTCAATGTGCCGACTAGTGAGCCTTCAGTTAAATACAATCCTTCGGAGCACAGTAGGGCGGAGGGCTCCTCAGTTATAAATGGAAACTCAGTACAGGCAGAGGTAACTACTCTGACAACAGGTGAAGATGCTGTTATCTCCTTGCCCGGCTCGAATGTGGAATTGCCCACTTTGGCGCTGGCATTGGATAAGGAGCCTGAACCTGAGATGGATGGAAAATTCCACTAAATGTCAGACTTGACAACCCTATCTGATAAGGAACAAGAACTGGACAGTGCCAGTAATCTTGATGACTGGGGGGATCTTCCGGATGATGAAGAAGGGGAAGATCCTGAATTGCCTCAGTCCCAGGATACAGTGAAGAAAATTGTGGATGGTAGGGAAGGCGCACAGCGAGACCTTGCACAACCCCTCGTGCAGATTAACTTGGACGAGGAACCGGATGAGGATTCAATTACGCTGGGCCTGATTTAAAAGACTCTTATGACACACCGATACGAAACCAAAGTGGAAGGGCAGTGAACGCAAGGTGCCGTAAGGAAATTACAGAATACTGTACGGCGTTTAATAAAGTCTTGTGACGAAGTTGCATCACGTGTGGTGGAAGTAGAGGAGAGAGTTTCTTCTGTAGAAGATACTTTGGCAAAGCAGCAGACTGCAGTAGACTCCCTACAGAATTCAAAAGATGATGTGAACTGGAAGCTTACGGAGCTAGAAAATAGATCACGCCGTAATAATTTACGCGTACTAGGAATTCCAGAAACAAGAGAGGGGGCCAACCCTCGTAAGTTGATTGCATAGTTATTCAGGAGGTATTTCCAGACCTGACCGCATGGAACTGGGAAAAGGAAGTAATTCGTGCTCACAGGTTCCCGTTTGCAGTGCGACAGCGTGGGAGAGACAGACTGGGCGATCAAAACTCATACCCAAGGGCAATATTAATTTGTGTGAATAACTATTTGTTGAGAGAAGCTCTTTATGATCTTGCACGGCCAGGTAAAAAACGAGCTGGTATGGGATAAGAGTTCTTTGTTCGCCCGGACTTTTGTCCAACAACCGTCAACGAACGTTGGTTAATACAGGAATTATTTTCTCCCTTTCAAGCAGTAGGGGCCCAGGTTTTTCTTCTCAACCCATCCAAACTGAAGGTCATGGTTAATGGTCAAACGCTCTTCTTCACATCTGCTAGGTTGGCGCAGGACTACTTATCTGAACTGAAAAAAAAAACGCGAAAAAAGGATAAAAACGCTAAAAATGCTATAAAAGGGGAATGGTCTACCTGGGAGCAGAGTTTAAAGCTTAAAGCATGATTTGAGAACATATAATTTATTGTTTGCTCTGAAGATGTTTAGTACCATGGGTGGTGGGTAGGGTTAATTACAATCACAATGTTTGTAATATTGAAATATCAATCTGTGTATCTCTCTCTACAAAGATTTCTACTCCTCGATCTATGTTTGTGATAGAATTGGGTATTCTATTTGTCTGGCAAAAGTTTACTTTATAGATGATAATGTCATTAACTATAATTGCAATTGTGCATTTGCTAATTTACCTATAAGCCTATATGCTATGGTGGAATAGGAGAATCCTTCTTGTTCCTCCCCCCCTTTTTTTTTTTTTTTTAGTTTTTTAGGTTTAAAACTTTGATACCCAAAAGGGCGCCACTATTGTTATGAGGAGTAATAGTTGAGCTCTAGTGTTGGATATAGAGAGTGTCATATTTGTGTAGTGGGGAATTTGATGGGGTGGGGATACGGTTGTTGCACCTGAGCATCACTGAGGTCACTGAGGTCCTTAAGCCTCTAATTGGTTGGAGGGGGTGTTTGGGGGTGGGGGGTGGGATTTTCAGAGGGGGGTCAGGGGTGGGGGTTGGTTACCGGGGTTGCTATAAAATTAAAACAATTTGAGACGTATTTTGCAGAATTGGCAGCACAGAGTGCTCATATAAAAGTCGGCAGGTATTACTATGTACTGTATAAGCTGAGGAAAGCTTATATATGCTTTGTTTTTGTTTCCTCTGATGGAGCAGGATAAGTTGGTTATAGGTACCTGGAATATTTGTGGCCTAAACAATGTAAAAAAACGGGCCATTTTTTCTAAAATAGTCAATTCCATGCATGTCGATATACTTTGTATACAGGAGACAAACATTCCATGAGGGAAGAGGGAATGTCTAAGGTTGCCTGGGTTCGAGTTGCTAGCCTGCTCTAAAAAGACTTCTATGATCAGAGGGGTTGCTATATACTCAAAGATTGGTGTTGCTCTGTGTAAAAGGACACTGGGGGATAAAATGGGAAGGTGGGCTATAGCGGAATTGCGCATAGGTGGGAAATTATTAACAATCTGTAATGTATATGGCTCGAATTTAGATGATCCCGATATTTTTAAATACTTAGATGTAGAATTAGCAACATGGCCTAGTCCGCTTTTTCTTTGTGGAGATATGAACATTAATATATTAACAGCCATATTCATCAATCTCCCGTTTTGCGAGGCCCTAATAGCGAATTATAGCGATTCGCTATTAAGGACTCGCAAAACGGGATTCATGTAGGATTAGCAAAAATTATTGCGATTCCTACTGATTCCTTATTTGCGATTAGCAAATTGCTAATCGCAAATAAGGAAAAACTCCCCATTCATTCCTATGGGCCAAAAGGCCCATAGGAATGAATGGGGAGTATTTCTTATTTGCGATTAGCAATTTGCTAATCGCAAACAAGATTGCGATTTGAAGGGTGCCAGGGGTGTCCAAAGGACACCATGTAGCACCCCTAAAATGTACTTTTGAACAGGTGTTGCGCACACACATGTCCAGAGGACATGTGTGTGTGCAACATGCAAAAGTAAAAAATGCACAAAAGTGCTTTTTACTCGTTTATCGCGATTTACGACGAAGTCAGATTTCGTGGTAAATTGCGACCAAATATTGCGAATTCGCAATTTCTAATAGGGTGATGAATTGCATTTAAGGAATCTCTATTAGAGATTCCTTAAATCCAATTACTCGCAAATATGCGAGTTCGCAAATAGCGATTTTTGCATTTGGGATGATGAATCCCAAATGCAAAAATCGCACTCGCAAACGGCCAGATTCTCAGAATCTGGCCATTTGCGAGCGCAATTCAGGTTCATGAATATGGCTGATTGTCATTTTGATCTCGCTGGTACACTCCATTATGTGGGGAGAAAACCAAAAGTGTTTCGAGCTCTCCTGGCTCTTATCCTGGAGCATTGCCTTGCAGATCTATGGTATCTCCATAAGAAAACAGAGGATGGTTTCACGTTCTACTCTATACCCAATAAGAAAAACGTTCGATTAGATTATGTTTTTTTTGTCCAAACAGGTGGCAGCTGTTAGTTTTATCTTTTGTTTGCCTCGGCTCCTTTCTGATCATAATCCACTTATTTCTGAATGCCCTTGGCCACGAACTAGGAAACCACCCAGAGATTGGACGTTTGAAAGAAAGTTATTATCTGATAAGGGGTACTGCTCGCACATCAAAAAATGGATTGTTCAGTTTCTAAATATCAACAGGGGCTCTGCCTCAGATCAAGTGGTTTGGGACACGCTGAAAGCAGGTCTTCGGGGTGAGACCAAAAGCTTCTCTTCCTCAGATGCATGTTGGTCTTAGAGAGCTTAGAGAGGCAGAAATTGAATTGACTGTAAATATAAAGGATGGAAATGATATTGCTCTGTGTCTTCAAAGGGTAGCCATTCTTAAGGCTGGTCTACTGGAGTCTTTTGGACAGGATCTTGCATCAACGTATTTACAGTATCGCACAGAGATGTTTGAGTTCAGGGAGAACTCGGGCAGGGTCCTTGCCAAGAGACTGCGCCAACGAAGCATTCACAATCCAAGACGAACGAGGAATAATACATGAATCACTGGAAAAGATTAACAAGGTTTTTGTGGACTTCTATTACCGCCTGTATCAAGAAGACACCTCTAGGTTAAATGTAGAGAGGGCTGCAGAAGATTTCTTAGCGGACCTTGAGACTGCCAATACATCTTCCGAACAGGCTGAATTTCTAGCCACCCCCATTGAATGGGAGGAGGTCGAGATAGCAGTTAAATCTCTGGCTAATGGAAAGGCCAGTGGCCCTGATGCAGTCCCATTAGAAGTCTATAAGATGTTTTTAGCTGAAATCGCCCAGGTCTTTCTTGATGTATTAAGGGCAGCCAAGAGGGGAATAGTCCCGGAATCTTGGAAAAATGCTACCATAGTCCTGTTTAAAAAGAAGGGCAAACCGGAGCTGTTACCATCATCATTTAGGCCTATTTCTCTAATTCTCTGTGCAGTCCCTTCCTGCACAAAAACAATCTCCCCACGACAGAGACATCCTTGCACCATGGTGGAAGGGTGCCTGCGTCAGCGCATCGCTGCAGTTTGTGTGCCAGTGCAGAGGGAAGCACAGAGATGCAACATATTAATGTAAATATGTCCCATCCCTGTGCTTCGGAAGTGCCCCTATAAATTCACCATATACTACTAATGCATTCTTTCAGTTAATCATGCCCTACACATATATTCAACCAAACTTCCAGACATTACCGTGCAATTATAGTTGTGACAAATACTTTTTTTTCCTTCTTTTTTTGTTTTGTCTTTTTTCATATGTCTTCAACAATTTTGTAGTTTTTTTGATGGTTTTCTAAAAACGAAACAATAAAAGTAAAAAAGTAAACAGGTATCTTTTGGAATTAAAGAACATTCCAAAAAAAATAAATATTAATAGTTAACATTTATGGTTGCGGTGTGCTGCGCAAACAGAATCCACTGACTGTTCACCGTAGCAGATTATGGCTTTGCACTTAGTGCAATGCTGCTGGAGAAATGCAAATTCTGGATGAATGTCTATCAGAGCTGTTGATGTGGATGCTCCAGAGGGGCTAGCAATGCCTGGTGGTGGATTTTGTGCTGCACGTCTCATCTCTTCTCGTGCCAGATTCCGCAGG
Organism: Lissotriton vulgaris; assembly: GCF_964263255.1. Lineage (NCBI taxonomy): Eukaryota > Metazoa > Chordata > Amphibia > Caudata > Salamandridae > Lissotriton > Lissotriton vulgaris. The sequence goes on from NC_141685.1 coordinate 1,535,843,422, forward strand.
TGAATGGTACGTAAATGCTTGTACATACTCGCAGTTCCACAGGAGTATTTTTTCTCACTGCCTCGTAACAGGACCCTCTCATACATTGAGCATGTGACTTTTGTTGCATTTACCTTTTTTTGTCCGGCAGTATATTTGAAAATCACCAAAAAAAACTGCAAAACCAACTCTTGATGAAGAAGAGATGTCTCTCATCAATTGCTCCGAACAGGATGATTAAAATGGGTGGGGTCCTTTAATAGTTACAGTGAGAAATGTTATAAACCAATCAAATTTTTTTTGTAAGGTCACATGGGAGTTGCGCACACAGCGCGCACGAATAACGCACCTGAGGCGACTACGCGAAAATATATTTAAACATAATATGTTTATTTCAAGTAGAAATATATTATTTTTATGAATACATTAGATCATCTCTTGCCCTAATATGTACATTAAAGACACATATCATTTTATAACAGAAATTTTGCGGGAGTCGTGCACCCAGCATGCCCCAGCATGCATATGACGTCACGTGGGGCGTGCCACCATGCAAGCGTTGCGCACCGTAATGCGCATGTGTCGTGAATACGTGGGAGCCGGAGTGGTGGACCGGTTGCATACCAATCGCGCACACCACGTAACATTAAACGTATATGACGTAACTGAAAAACACGCACCCATCGCACAAAGTACGTGGATCCTTCACGTTTTTTTCAAAATGGTGGATAGAATATGCGCACCCACCGTGGTAGGTACGCTTTGGGTGTGCAACTCCCCAAAAATGTTTGGAAAAAAATATATATATATAAATATATTAAAATAAAAAATAATTAAGCAATATTTCAGTTTCAAATTTGTTTTTTAATTTTTTATGCAATTTTCAGAAAAAATATATTGTTGTTTAATAAATAATATATTTACAAAGAAACAGTTAAAAAACTAGAAATTCAGAAGAAAAAGCCATATGTATAATTACTATTATATATTATATTATAGTTAGAAATTTGCATTGCAGTGATGTCACTGACAATGTCATGAATGATGTAATATGTGACATCATCAGAAGTGCATTGCGGGTGCGCAAGTTATAGTTAGCAGAACTAACTATAACGGAGGAATTTCTATGGTTTTGTACAAATAAATGTTCAGCTAACCATAACACCCATGAAACTTATGTTGTTTTCAGTGAATTTCAAAGGTTTTTTAAATGGTAATTTCTAACTATAACATGCCTGAAACCAATGTTTTTTCAGTGAATATATATATATATATATATATATATATATATATATATATATATATATATATATATATATATATATATATGCTAGTGTAAAAAGGGTGTGGCCTCTGAACACCTCTCTGCAACGCAGCTCCCTGGCACATACTGGAGGTACCTGGTGGGCTAGTTGGCCCCCAGGGACTCTCAGTATTTCCCCAACTTACAACGCGCCAGGGGGTGCGTTTGCACAGTGGTGAAGGGAGGGGGCGGGGCCTGAGGTGATATGTGTGTAAACACACCCTGTGGCACGTTTTAAGTTGGGGAATTAGTTCCTCTTCAATCCTGAGGTTCCCTGGGGGCCAACTAGCCCACCAGGTACCTCCAGTAAGTGCCACTGCACTGCGTTGCAGAGAGGTGGCTCAGGCCATGCCGCTTTTTACACCACTCTGCAACACAGCTGTGTGGCGCAGATCTCTCTTCCAAAATCCAAAGCACCGTTTTCTATGACAGGGCAGGAGCCGCACGGCTCCTGTCCTGTCATAGCAAACAGCAGTTTCCCAGGGGTGGGCCCCCCTGAGCAGGCCTAGCGGGTCACAGTGTTTCTACCCTGCCCTTTTTCTTGTTTTGCGCGTTTGTTTCACTGTTTTTTTGTGCCTCGGTTCTACCAAAGCACAAGATGGCTGCCAGCACTTCCTTATTTGAAGTGTTGACAGCCAATTAGCATAAAGCTCATGATCGGAAGGGTACTCGGATCCTCCGTGCCTCTAAATATCAAAAGATTTATTTTTGCTTTTCTCAGTAACTACTGAACAGATTGACATCATTTAAAAAAAGGATGTTTTCTGAAGCAAGCACTACCTTTTTGCCAAAATTGGTGTAATTCCGTTCAGCAGTTAAAGCTGTAGCTGTGTCTAAAGTTTCAGATGAATGCATTTTTCGACCTCTATTTTTTTTAATTTCTCAGGAACTACTGAACAGATATACACCATTTAACAAAAACGGCTCTTTCTGAAACAAGGGCTACCTTTTGCCATATTTTGTGTAATTCAGTTCAGCAGTTCAGGCTGTACCGGGTTCTAAAGTTTCCTATTGAAATTAACATGGAGAATACACTTTTTGGGCCCCCCTTTTTTTCTCGGTCCCCGCTTGCCGAATCACCCTGAAACTTTCAAGATGGGAGCGGGCCAGAGCGGGTCATTAGTTTTCAAAATTTCGCAAAGATTCGTCAACCGGCGCAAAGGTTATTGGGGAAAGAATAAATGCTTTTTGAAATGAAACAAGCTCCTAACTATAAGTACCTACTTGTGACCGCCAGTAGGTAATATATGTGTGTGTGCAGTTCACATTATTGATTACAATTGTTTTATGCTAATTTAAATTTTTAAATTAAGTTTCATATATGTTTATCTTATACATATTTGTGCTTTCCTTTTACATTTTATGTTATTTTTCATTTTTTAATGTAGCTTTTTAAAACATGTTCAATTATTGTGTTTAATTCTTTTTTGAAAATATATATATGTATGTATTTAATTTACATTATACATTTAAACTATTTTTTGATTATATTATTAATGTGTTTTAATATTTTGAATAAATTACTCCCAGCTAACTAAAGTGATCTAGACCTGGCAGGAGACTGAGCTTGGGCCAACAAACCCGACCAGATAGATTATCTTGTTGTGTATTTGCTTATTAAGCTTTTCTCTATTTTTCATAACTGGCTTGGGAATGTTATTGTGCTGAGTTCTTTGCGTGAAATTGTTGGTAATGTTTGAGACTAACACTCACTTCTCTGGTGATTGCCTGCAGCCTATGTCATAGCTGGGAGGAGTTAAGAAGAGATTCCATCAGAGTTGAGTCCATCAGAGTTGAGTTGTGACTAAACCAGAGTGAATTTACTGAATTAGTAGGGGTACCCCATCCTACAATGATAACCCCATTTCTGTACATGACATGCAAGAATACAGTTAATTCCAGGTTTCTGCATAGGAAGCAGATGGCCAAAATATTGTAATGTTTTTACGAACACTTTCATCACAGGCTTTGGATTCATAGATTTAAATTGTCTCACAATTCACCAGAGGGCACCAAATATAGAAGGGTTATGAAAGTACAGTTATAAAATATTTGAATATTACATTGAATTGCGTTATGGTCTTAGAAAGCCGACCCAAGTATCTGACGCTTTGATACATTCGAAGTAATTCATCCCACAAATGGTTCCTCATTTTTTCAGTACAAGTGTTAGGGCTGTTCATCTATTGTTAGATATGCTTATGTCATATGACTCACATATGATGTTTTCTGTAAGAACATATTATTACCCTGAGAGCAGAAAGACATTCTCAGTTCTGTTCCAAATGTGTTATTGCATTAAATGTCATTTTTTAAATCATATGAATATCAAGGTCTATGGTGATGTCAGAATCAACAATCTGCATTCATCCAAATGAAAAGGCCTCTTGTAATAACATGATAATTGCCAAGGCTGATAGTTAAAAAGAGAATTCTTGATTTCAACACTTTGCTTGAGAAATGTTCTTTGCTGCTTTCTTTCCATTTTTCTATTCTCCATTCCTCCATGAATCAGGCATTTTGCCTCTCATCAGATATACTTGAAAGGCCCAAGCTTTCTGAATTCCCATGCAGGATAGTCTTTTTGCAAGAAGGGATGCCTTCATACACGAAAACAATCCTGAGAGGCAATATCCTCATTCTATGTTATGTTATGTTATGTTAAGGGTGGTCTTATAAAGCACTCGGCTACTCAAGCAGAGTGTCCCGGCGCTATACAGACCTGCAGAGGCTGGGCCAAAAAACAGGTGAACTACTGTCCAAACAACCAGGTTTTAAGCCCCTTCCTAAAGGCGAGCAAGTTGTCTACTTTCCTGAGGGAAAGAGGCAGTTTGTTCCATAGTTGAGGTGCCAGCAATCTGTATGAGCGTCCTCCAATGCACGCTCGTTTGGTTGCAGGTACAATAGCCAGAGCTTGAGAGGCGAATCGTAAAGATCTAGAGGGAAAATAGAACCGCACTCTTCTCCTTAGATAGAAGGCACCGGTGCCATAAAGAGATTTAAACGCTGTGATGAGAGTCTTAACCCCTTCGCTACTAGGCCTTTTCCCCTCCTGTGCTAAGCCCTTTTTTGCCGATTTGGGGTAGTGCGCGCTTAGGCCCTTGTAACTTTTTGACCACATAAGGTATCCACGCCAAATTTGCGTCCTTTTCTTCCAACATCATGTGGATTCTAAAGGCGCCCAGGGTTTGTGGATTCCCTTGGAGGGGTCCCAGAAATTAACCAAAATATAGTGATTTTTTGTTTTTTTCAGAAAAATGGGAAAAACGGGCTGCAAATGAAAGCCTCTGGGTTTTTCCCTGAAATTGTTATCAAAAAAGGGTTTGTGGGGCTGAAATCTCCATTTTCTCAGCTTTTAGGAAATGACAGTCTTTTGTCAGAGAACCGACATTTTTCACACAGTTTTGGCATTTTTCTGGGACATAGCCTATTTTTGCTATTTTTAGAGCTTTCCACCTCCTTCCACTTACTGGTAGAAATGAGTTTGAAAGCAATAATGGATCCTAGAAAGCTGTACATTTTCGAAAAGTAGACAAAATTCTGAATTCAGAAAGGGGTCATTTGTCTAAATCCATGAAGGTTTCTTTATAGAAACTAACAGTTAAATATTGGAATAATTGAAAATTTGTTGAAAAAAACAGCCTTTTGTCTCAACGTTTTCACCTATAACTTTTTCTAATTTTGACAGCTCTTGGTAAGCAATATACCGTTACATCCGATAGACTTTCCTGGTTGTGGGGATATATAGGACTTGTAGTTTTACAAAGAACCCGACGAACCCAGATCCAAAAACTGAGCAGCAACTTGCAATGGTATTTTTTCATTTACTGGGTATAGAGCATTTTGTCTTGGAAAATGTATACATGGAAAAATCTGTATGAAAGACACCTATGTATTTCTGAATTGGGTACAAATGATAGAGTTCAGAAACAGTATATAATTGCTAATTTTCAAAATTGGGAATACTCATACTAGCATGAGAATCATTGGTCATTTTTCAAAATATTTTTTTTTTTACACAATGTCTTTCATTGAAAGGGAGAAATGCGCGAAAGCTCAATTGGTAATAACAGTTGATTTACAAATCTGAATTACCCCAAGTCTCCCAATAAAAACGGTACCTCACTTGTGTGGGTCGGCCTTGTGCCTGCGACAGGAAACTGTGCAAAATGCAACGTGGTGACACCTAAATTTTGCAGTTACAAATTGACCCTTTTTTCGCAAAGTGCCTACCTGTAGTTTTTGCACCCTAGCTCTGCGGGCACCTAGGGAAACCTAGCAAACCTATACACTTTTGAAAAGTAGACACCCAGGGAAATTCAGGATGGGGTGACTCGACTGCCTACCACCAGGTCTTGTTACCCAGAATCCCTTGCAAAGCTAAGAATTTGACAAAAAAACACATTTTCCTCACATTTCTGTGGAGGAAAGTTCTGGAACCCGCGTGGATCAACAAATTTCCACGCACCCAGTGTTTCCCCAGGTCTCCCAAAAACAATGGTACCTCACTTGCCTGGGTAGGCATAGTGGATGCGACACGAAACAGCGCAAAACGCAACGTGGTCGCACCTCAATGTCCCAGTGAAATCTTGCGCTCTTTGGACATAGAGACTGCCTTTTGTTTTTGAGCCCTAGCTCTGCCAGCACCTAGAGAAACCTAGCACACCTATACATTTTTGAAAAGTAGTAACCCAGGGGAATTCAGGATGGGGTGACTTCTCTGCCTACCCTCAGGTTTTGTTACCCAGAATTCCTTGCAAAGCTAAGATTTTGACAAAAAAAACCACATTTTCCTAACAAATTTCCACCCACCCAGCGTTCCCCCAGGTCTCCCAAAAAAAATGGTACCTCACTTGCATGGGTAGGCATAGTGGCTGCGACATGAAACAGCGCAAAACGCAACATGGTCGCACCTCAATTTCCCAGTGAAATTTTGCACTTTTTGGACAAAAAGACTACCTTTTGTTTTTGCGCACTAGCTCTGCCAGCACCTAAGGAAACCTAGCAAACCTATTCATTTTTGAAAAGTAGACACCCAGGGGAATTCAGGATGGGGTGACTCCTATGCCTACCCTCAGGTTTTGTTACCCAGAATTCCTTGCAAAGCTAAGATTTTGACAAAAAAAAACACATTTTCCTAACAAATTTCCACCCACCCAGCGTTCCCCCAGGTCTCCCGAAAAAAATGGTACCTCACTTGCATGGGTAGGCATAGTGGCTGCGACATGAAACAGCGCAAAACGCAACATGGTCGCACCTCAATTTCCCAGTAAAATTTTGCACTTTTTGGACAAAAAGACTACCTTTTGTTTTTGCGCCCTAGCTCTGCCAGCTCCTAAGGAAACCTAGCAAACCTATACATTTTTGAAAAGTAGACACCCAGGGAAATTCAGGATGGGGTGACTCGACTGCCTTCCACCAGGTCTTGTTACCCAGAATCCCTTGCAAAGCTAAGAATTTGACAAAAAAAACACATTTTCCTCACATTTCTGTGGAGGAAAGTTCTGGAATCTGCGTGGATCAACAAATTTCCACCCACCCAGTGTTTCCCCAGGTCTCCCGAAAACAATGGTACCTCACTTGCCTGGGTAGGCATAGTGGATGCAACACGAAACAGCGCAAAACGCAACGTGGTCGCACCTCAATGTCCAAGTGAAATCTTGCGCTCTTTGGACAAAGAGACTGTCTTTTGTTTTTGAGCCCTAGCTCTGCCAGCACCTAGGGAAACCTAGCAAACCTATATATTCTTGAAAAGTAGACACCCAGGGAAATTCAGGATGGGGTGACTCGACTGCCTACCATCAGGTTTTGTTACCCAGAATCCCTTGCAAAGCTAGGAATTTGTAAAAAAAAACACATTTTCCTCACATTAGTGTGAAGGAAAGTTCTGGAATCTGCGTGGATCAACGAATTTCCACCCACCCAGTGTTCCCCCAGGTCTCCCGAAAAAAATGGTACCTCACTTGCGTTGTTAGGCATAGTGGCTGCTACATGAAACAGCGCAAAACGCAACGTGGACGCACCTCAAATTACAAGTGAAATCTTGTGCTTTTTGGACAAAGAGACTACCTTTTATTTTTGTGCGCTAGCTCTGCCAGCACCTAGGGAAACCTAGCAAACCTATACATTTTAAAAAACTAGACACCCAGGGGAATTCAGGATGGGGTCACTCGTCTGCCTACCCCTAGGTTTTGTTACCCAGAATCCCTTGCAAATCTAAGATTTTGACAAAAAAAACAAATTTTCCTCACATTTCTGTGGTGGAAAGTTCTGGAATCTGCGTGGATCAACAAATTTCCACCCACCCAGCGTTTCCGCAGGCCTCCCGAAGAAAATGGTACCTCACTTGCGTGGGTAGGCATGGTGGCTGCGACATGAAACAGCGCAAATCGCAACATGGTCGCACCTCAATTTCCCAGTGAAATTTTGCACTTTTTGGACAAAAAGACTACCTTTTGTTTTTGCGCCCTAACTCTGCCAGCACCTAGAGAAACCTAGCAAACCTATACATTTTTGAAAAGTAGTAACCCAGGGGAATTCAGGATGGGGTGACTTCTCTGCCTACCCTCAGGTTTTGTTACCCAGAATACCTTGCAAAACTAAGATTTGACAAAAAAACACATTTTCCTAACATTTCTGTGGTGGAAAGTTCTGGAATCAGCGTGGATCAACAAATTTCCACCCACCCAGCGTTCCCCCAGGTCTCCCGGAAAAAATGGTACCTCACTTGCTTGGGTAGTCATAGTGGCTGCTACATGAAACAGCGCAAAACGCAACATGGTCGCACCTCAATTTCCCAGTAAAATTTCGCACTTTTTGGACCAAAAGACTACCTTTTGTTTTTGCGCCCTAGCTCTGCCTGCACCTAAGGAAACCTAGCAAACCTATACATTTTTGAAAACTAGACACCCATGGAAATTCAGGATGGGGTGACTCCTCTGCCTACCCTCAGGTTTTGTTACCCAGAATCCGCTGCAAAGCTAAGATTTTGACAAAAAAAAACCATTTTCCTAACATTTCTGTGGTGGAAAGTTCTGTAATCTGTGTGGATCAACAAATTTCCACCCACCCAGTGTTCCCCCAGGACTCCCGGAAAAAATGGTACCTCACTTGCGTGGGTAGGCATAGTGGCTGCGACATGAAACAGCGCAAAACACAACATGGTCGCACCTCAATTTCCCAGTAAAATTTTGCACTTTTTGGACAAAAAGACTACCTTTTGTTTTTGCGCACTAGCTCTGCCAGCACCTAAGGAAACCTAGCAAACCTATACATTTTTGAAAAGTAGACACCAAGGGGAATTCAGGATGGGGTGACTCCTCTGCCTACCCTCAGGTTTTGTTACCCAGAATTCCTTGCAAAGCTAAGATTTTGACAAAAAAAACACATTTTCCTAATATTTCTGTGGTGGAAAGTTCTGGAATCTGCGTGGATCAACAAATTTCCACCCACCCAGCGTTCCCCCAGGTCTCCCGAAAAAAATGGTACCTCACTTGCGTGGGTAGGCATAGTGGCTGCGACATGAAACAGCGCAAAAGGCAACATGGTCGCACCTCAATGTCCCAGTGAAATCTTGCGCTCTTTGGACAAAGAGACTGCCTTTTGTTTTTGAGCCCTAGCTCTGCCAGCACCTAGGGAAACCTAGCAAACCTATATATTCTTGAAAAGTAGACACCCAGGGAAATTCAGGATGGGGTGACTCAACTGCCTACCACCAGGTTTTGTTACCCAGAATCCCTTGCAAATCTAGGAATTTGTAAAAAAAACACATTTTCCTCACATTAGTGTGAAGGAAAGTTCTGGAATCTGCGTGGATCAACAAATTTCCACCCACCCAGTGTTCCCCCAGGTCTCCCGAAAAAAATGGTACCTCACTTGGGTTGTTAGGCATAGTGGCTGCAACATGAAACAGCGCAAAACGCAACGTGGACGCACCTCAATTTACAAGTGAAATCTTGTGCTTTTTGGACAAAGAGACTACCTTTTATTTTTGTGCCCTAGCTCTGCCAGCACCTAGGGAAACTTAGCAAACCTATACATTTTAAAAAACTAGACACTCAGGGGAATTCAGGATGGGGTCACTCGTCTGCCTACCCCTAGGTTTTGTTACCCAGAATCCCTTGCAAAGCGAAGATTTTGACAAAAAAAACACATTTTCCTCACATTTCTGTGGTGGAAAGTTCTGGAATCTGCGTGGATCAACAAATTTCCACCCACCCAGCGTTCCCGCAGGCCTCCCGAAGAAAATGGTACCTCACTTGCGTGGGTAGGCATGGTGGCTGCGACATGAAACAGCGCAAAACGCAACATGGTCGCACCTCAATTTCCCAGTGAAATTTTGCACTTTTTGGACAAAAAGACTACCTTTTGTTTTTGCGCCCTAACTCTGCCAGCACCTAGAGAAACCTAGCAAACCTATACATTTTTGAAAAGTAGACACCCAGGGGAATTCAGGATGGGGTGACTTCTCTGCCTACCCTCAGGTTTTGTTACCCAGAATCCCTTGCAAAACTAAGATTTGACAAAAAAACACATTTTCCTAACATTTCTGTGGTGGAAAGTTCTGGAATCAGCGTGGATCAACAAATTTCCACCCACCCAGCGTTCCCCCAGGTCTCCCGGAAAAAATGGTACCTCACTTGCGTGTGTAGGCATAGTGGCTGCTACATGAAACAGCGCAAAACGCAACATGGTCGCACCTCAATTTCCCAGTAAAATTTTGCACTTTTTGGACCAAAAGTCTACCTTTTGTTTTTGCGCCCTAGCTCTGCCTGCACCTAAGGAAACCTAGCAAACCTATACATTTTTGAAAACTAGACACCCAGGGAAATTCAGGATGGGGTGACTCGACTGCCTTCCACCAGGTCTTGTTACCCAGAATCCCTTGCAAAGCTAAGATTTGGACAAAAAAAATAACACATTTTCCTAACATTTCTGTGGTGGAAAGTTCTGGAATCTGCGTGGATCAACAAATTTCCACCCACCCAGTGTTTCCCCAGGTCTCCCGAAAACAATGGTACCTCACTTGCCTGGGTAGGCATAGTGGATGCGACACGAAACAGCGCAAAACGCAACGTGGTCGCACCTCAATGTCCCAGTGAAATCTTGCGCTCTTTGGACAAAGAGACTGCCTTTTGTTTTTGAGCCCTAGCTCTGCCAGCACCTAGGGAAACCTAGCAAACCTATATATTCTTGAAAAGTAGACACCCAGGGAAATTCAGGATGGGGTGACTCGACTGCCTACCACCAGGTTTTGTTACCCATAATCCCTTGCAAAGCTAAGATTTGGACAAAAAAAACACATTTTCCTAACATTAGTGTGAAGGAAAGTTCTGGAATCTGCGTGGATCAACAAATTTCCACCCACCCAGTGTTCCCCCAGGTCTCCCGAAAAAAATGGTACCTCACTTGCGTTGTTAGGCATAGTGGCTGCAACATGAAACAGCGCAAAACGCAACGTGGACGCACCTCAATTTACAAGTGAAATCTTGTGCTTTTTGGACAAAGAGACTACCTTTTATTTTTGTGCCCTAGCTCTGCCAGCACCTAGGGAAACCTAGCAAACTTATACATTTCAAAAACTAGACACCCAGGGGAATTCAGGATGGGGTCACTCGTCTGCCTACCCCTAGGTTTTGTTACCCAGAATCCCTTGCAAAGCTAAGATTTTGACAAAAAAAACACATTTTCCTCACATTTCTGTGGTGGAAAGTTCTGGAATCTGCGTGGATCAACAAATTTCTACCCACCCAGCGTTCCCGCAGAACTCCCGAAGAAAATGGTACCTCACTTGCGTGGGTAGGCATGGTGGCTGCGACATGAAACAGCACAAAACGCAACATGGTCGCACCTCAATTTCCCAGTGAAATTTTGCACTTTTTGGACAAAAAGACTACCTTTTGTTTTTGCGCCCTAACTCTGCCAGCACCTAGAGAAACCTAGCACACCTATACATTTTTGAAAACTAGACACACAGGGAAATTCAGGATGGGGTGACTCGTCTGCCTACCCCCAGGTTTTGTTACCCAGAATCCCTTGCAAAGCTAAGATTTTGACAAAAAAAACAAATTTTTCTAACATTTCTGTGGTGGAAAGTTCTGGAATCTGCGTGGATCAACAAATTTCCACCCACCCAGTGTTCCCCCAGGTCTCCCGAAGAAAATGGTACCTCACTTGCGTGGGTAGGCATGGTGGCTGCAACATGAAACAGCGCAAAACGCAACATGGTCGCACCTCAATTTCCCAGTGAAATTTTGCACTTTTTGCACAAAAAGACTACCTTTTGTTTTTGCGCCCTTACTCTGCCAGCACCTAGGGAAACCTAGCAAACCTATACATTTTTGAAAACTAGACACACAGGGAAATTCAGGATGGGGTGACTCGTCTGCCTACCCCCAGGTTTTGTTACCCAGAATCCCTTGCAAAGCTAAGATTTTGACAAAAAAAACACATTTTCCTAATATTTCTGTGGTGGAAAGTTCTGGAATCTGCGTGGATCAACAAATTTCCACCCATCCAGCGTTCCCCCACGTCTTCCCAAAAAAATGGTACCTCACTTGCGTGGGTAGGCATAGTGGCTGCTACATGAAACAGCGCAAAACGCAACATGGTCGCACCTCAATTTCCCAGTAAAATTTTGCACTTTTTGGACCAAAAGACTACCTTTTGTTTTTGCGCCCTAGCTCTGCCAGCACCTAGGGAAACCTAGAAAACCTATACATTTTTGAAAAGTAGACACCCAGGGGAATTCAGGATGGGGTGACTCCTCTGCCTACCCTCAGGTTTTGTTACCCAGAATCCCTTGCAAATCTAAGATTTTGACAAAAAAAACACATTTTCCTAATATTTCTGTGGTGGAAAGTTCTGGAATCTGCGTGGATCAACAAATTTCCACCCACCCAGCGTTCCCCCACGTCTTCCCAAAGAAATGGTACCTCACTTGCGTGGGTAGGCATGGTGGCTGCGACATGAAATAGCACAAAACGCAACATGGTCGCACCTCAATTTCCCAATGAAATTTTGCACTTTTTGGACAAAAAGACTACCTTTTGTTTTTGCGCCCTAACTCTGCCAGCACCTAGAGAAACCTAGCACACCTATACATTTTTGAAAACTAGACACACAGGGAAATTCAGGATGGGGTGACTCGTCTGCCTACCCCCAGGTTTTGTTACCCAGAATCCCTTGCAAAGCTAAGATTTTGACAAAAAAAACACATTTTTCTAACATTTCTGTGGTGGAAAGTTCTGGAATCTGCGTGGATCAACAAATTTCCACCCACCCAGCGTTCCCCCAGGTCTCCCGAAGAAAATGGTACCTCACTTGCATGGGTAGGCATGGTGGCTGCAACATGAAACAGCGCAAAACGCAACATGGTCGCACCTCAATTTCCCAGTGAAATTTTGCACTTTTTGCACAAAAAGACTACCTTTTGTTTTTGCGCCCTAACTCTGCCAGCACCTAGGGAAACCTAGCAAACCTATACATTTTTGATAACTAGACACACAGGGAAATTCAGGATGGGGTGACTCGTCTGCCTACCCCCAGGTTTTGTTACCCAGAATCCCTTGCAAAGCTAAGATTTTGACAAAAAAAACACATTTTCCTAACATTTCTGTGGTGGAAAGTTCTGGAATCTGTGTGGATCAACACATTTCTACCCACCCAGTGTTCCCCCAGGTCTCCCGGAAAAAATGGTACCTCACTTGCGTGGGTAGGCATAGTGGCTGCAACATGAAACAGCGCAAAACGCAACATGGTCGCACCTCAATTTCCCAGTAAAATTTTGCACTTTTTGGACAAAAAGACTACCTTTTGTTTTTGCGCCCTAGCTCTGCCAGCTCCTAAGGAAACCTATCAAACCTATACATTTTTGAAAAGTAGACACCCAGGGAAATTCAGGATGGGGTGACTCGACTGCCTTCCACCAGGTCTTGTTACCCAGAATCCCTTGCAAAGCTAAGAATTTGACAAAAAAAACACATTTTCCTCACATTTCTGTGGAGGAAAGTTCTAGAATCTGCGTGGATCAACAAATTTCCACCCACCCAGTGTTTCCCCAGGTCTCCCAAAAACAATGGTACCTCACTTGCCTGGGTAGGCATAGTGGATGCGACACGAAACAGCGCAAAACGCAACGTGGTCGCACCTCAATATCCCAGTGAAATCTTGCGCTCTTTGGACAAAGAGACTGCCTTTTGTTTTTGAGCCCTAGCTCTGCCAGCACCTAGGGAAACCTAGCAAACCTATACATTTTTGAAAACTAGACACACAGGGAAATTTAGGATGGGGTGACTCGTCTGCCTACCCCCAGGTTTTGTTACCCAGAATCCCTTGCAAAGCTAAGAATTTGACAAAAAAAACACATTTTCCTAATATTTCTGTGGTGGAAAGTTCTGGAATCTGCGTGGATCAACAAATTTCCACCCACCCAGTGTTTCCCCAGGTCTCCCAAAAACCTTGGTACCTCACTTGCCTGGGTAGGCATAGTGGATGCGACACGAAACAGCGCAAAACGCAACGTGGTCGCCCCTCAATGTCCCAGTGAAATCTTGCGCTCTTTGGACAAAGAGACTGCCTTTTGTTTTTGAGCCCTAGCTCTGCCAGCACCTAGGGAAACCTAGCAAACCTATATATTCTTGAAAAGTAGACACCCAGGGAAATTCAGGATTGGGTGACTCGACTGCCTACCACTAGGTTTTGTTACCCAGAATCCCTTGCAAAGCTAGGAATTTGTAAAAAAAAACACATTTTCCTCACATTAGTGTGAAGGAAAGTTCTGGAATCTGCGTGGATCTACGAATTTCCACCCACCCAGTGTTCCCCCAGGTCTCCCAAAAAAAATGGTACCTCACTTGCGTTGTTAGGCATAGTGGCTGCAACATGAAACAGCGCAAAACGCAACGTGGACGCACCTCAATTTACAAGTGAAATCTTGTGCTTTTTGGACAAAGAGACTACCTTTTATTTTTGTGCCCTAGCTCTGCCAGCACCTAGGGAAACCTAGCAAACCTATACATTTTAAAAAACTAGACACACAGGGGAATTCAGGATGGGGTCACTCGTAAGCCTACCCCTAGGTTTTGTTACCCAGAATCCCTTGCAAAGCTAAGATTTTGACAAATAAAAACACATTTTCCTCACATTTCTGTGGTGGAAAGTTCTGGAATCTGCGTGGATCAACAAATTTCCACCCACCCAGCGTTTCCGCAGGCCTCCCGAAGAAAATGGTACCTCACTTGCGTGGGTAGGCATGGTGGCTGCGACATGAAACAGCGCAAAACGCAACATGGTCGCACCTCAATTTCCCAGTGAAATTTTGCACTTTTTGGACAAAAAGACTACCTTTTGTTTTTGCGCCCTAACTCTGCCAGCACCTAGAGAAACCTAGCAAACCTATATATTTTTGAAAACTAGACACACAGGGAAATTCAGGATGGGGTGACTCGTCTGCCTACCTCCAGGTTTTGTTACCCAGAATCCCTTGCAAAGCTAAGATTTTGACAAAAAAAACAAATTTTCCTAATATTTCTGTGGTGGAAAGTTCTGGAATCTACGTGGATCAACAAATTTCCACCCACCCAGCGTTCCCCCAGGTCTCCCGAAGAAAATGGTACCTCTCTTGCATGGGTAGGCATGGTGGCTGCAACATGAAACAGCGCAAAACGCAACATGGTCACACCTCAATTTCCCTGTGAAATTTTGCACTTTTTGGACAAAAAGACTACCTTTTGTTTTTGCGCCCTAAGTCTGCCAGCAGCTAGGGAAACCTAGCAAACCTATACATTTTTGAAAACTAGACACACAGGGAAATTCAGGATGGGGTGACTCGTCTGCCTACCCCCAGGTTTTGTTACCCAGAATCCCTTGCAAAGCTAAGATTTTGACAAAAAAACAGATTTTCCTAATATTTCTGTGGTGGAAAGTTCTGGAATCTGCGTGGATCAACAAATTTCCACCCACCCAGCGTTCCCCCACGTCTTCCCAAAAAAATGGTACCTCACTTGCGTGGGTAGGCATAGTGGCTGCTACATGAAACAGCGCAAAACGCAACATGGTCACACCTCAATTTCCCAGTGAAATTTTGCACTTTTTGCACAAAAAGACTACCTTTTGTTTTTGCGCCCTAACTCTGCCAGCACCTAGGGAAACCTAGCAAACCTATACATTTTTGAAAACTAGACACACAGGGAAATTCAGGATGGGGTGACTCGTCTGCCTACCCCCAGGTTTTGTTACCCAGAATCCCTTGCAAAGCTAAGATTTTGACAAAAAAAACACATTTTCCTAATATTTCTGTGGTGGAAAGTTCTGGAATCTGCGAGGATCAACAAATTTCCACCCACCCAGCGTTCCCCCACGTCTTCCCAAAAAAATGGTACCTCACTTGCGTGGGTAGGCATAGTGGCTGCTACATGAAACAGCGCAAAACGCAACATGGTCGCACCTCAATTTCCCAGTAAAATTTTGCACTTTTTGGACCAAAAGACTACCTTTTGTTTTTGCGCCCTAGCTCTGCCAGCACCTAGGGAAACCTAGAAAACCTATACATTTTTGAAAAGTAGACACCCAGGGGAATTCAGGATGGGGTGACTCCTCTGCCTACCCTCAGGTTTTGTTACCCAGAATCCCTTGCAAAGCTAAGATTTTGACAAAAAAAACACATTTTCCTAATATTTCTGTGGTGGAAAGTTCTGGAATCTGCGTGGATCAACAAATTTCCACCCACCCAGCGTTCCCCCACGTCTTCCCAAAAAAATGGTACCTCACTTGCGTGGGTAGGCATGGTGGCTGCGACATGAAATAGCACAAAACGCAACATGGTCGCACCTCAATTTCCCAATGAAATTTTGCACTTTTTGGACAAAAAGACTACCTTTTGTTTTTGCGCCCTAACTCTGCCAGCACCTAGAGAAACCTAGCACACCTATACATTTTTGAAAACTAGACACACAGGGAAATTCAGGATGGGGTGACTCGTCTGCCTACCCCCAGGTTTTGTTACCCAGAATCCCTTGCAAAGCTAAGATTTTGACAAAAAAACACATTTTTCTAACATTTCTGTGGTGGAAAGTTCTGGAATCTGCGTGGATCAACAAATTTCTACCCACCCAGCGTTCCCCCATGTCTCCCGAAGAAAATGGTACCTCACTTGCATGGGTAGGCATGGTGGCTGCAACATGAAACAGCGCAAAACACAACATGGTCGCACCTCAATTTCCCAGTGAAATGTTGCACTTTTTGCACAAAAAGACTACCTTTTGTTTTTGCGCCCTAACTCTGCCAGCACCTAGGGAAACCTAGCAAACCTATACATTTTTGAAAACTAGACACACAGGGAAATTCAGGATGGGGTGACTCGTCTGCCTACCCCCAGGTTTTGTTACCCAGAATCCCGTGCAAAGCTAAGATTTTGACAAAAAAAACACATTTTCCTAACATTTCTGTGGTGGAAAGTTCTGGAATCTGTGTGGATCAACACATTTCCACCCACCCAGTGTTCCCCCAGGTCTCCCGGAAAAAATGGTACCTCACTTGCGTGGGTAGGCATAGTGGCTGCAACATGAAACAGCGCAAAACGCAACATGGTCGCACCTCAATTTCCCAGTAAAATTTTGCACTTTTTGGACAAAAAGACTACCTTTTGTTTTTGCGCCCTAGCTCTGCCAGCTCCTAAGGAAACCTATCAAACCTATACATTTTTGAAAAGTAGACACCCAGGTAAATTCAGGATGGGGTGACTCGACTGCCTTCCACCAGGTCTTGTTACCCAGAATCCCTTGCAAAGCTAAGAATTTGACAAAAAAAACACATTTTCCTCACATTTCTGTGGAGGAAAGTTCTAGAATCTGCGTGGATCAACAAATTTCCACCGACCCAGTGTTTCCCCAGGTCTCCCAAAAACAATGGTACCTCACTTGCCTGGGTAGGCATAGTGGATGCGACACGAAACAGCGCAAAACGCAACGTGGTCGCACCTCAATGTCCCAGTGAAATCTTGCGCTCTTTGGACAAAGAGACTGCCTTTTGTTTTTGAGCCCTAGCTCTGCCAGCACCTAGGGAAAGCTAGCAAACCTATACATTTTTGAAAACTAGACACACAGGGAAATTCAGGATGGGGTGACTCGTCTGCCTACCCCCAGGTTTTGTTACCCAGAATCCCTTGCAAAGCTAAGATTTTGACAAAAAAAACACATTTTCCTAATATTTCTGTGGTTGAAAGTTCTGGAATCTGCGTGGATCAACAAATTTCCACCCACCCAGCGTTCCCCCACGTCTTCCCAAAAAAATGGTACCTCACTTGCGTGGGTAGGCATAGTGGCTGCTACATGAAACAGCGCAAAACGCAACATGGTCGCACCTCAATTTCCCAGTAAAATTTTGCACTTTTTGGACCAAAAGACTACCTTTTGTTTTTGCGCCCTAGCTCTGCCAGCACCTAGGGAAACCTAGAAAACCTATACATTTTTGAAAAGTAGACACCCAGGGGAATTCAGGATGGGGTGACTCCTCTGCCTACCCTCAGGTTTTGTTACCCAGAATCCCTTGCAAAGCTAAGATTTTGACAAAAAAACACATTTTCCTAATATTTCTGTGGTGGAAAGTTCTGGAATCTGCGTGGATCAACAAATTTCCACCCACCCAGCGTTCCCCCACGTCTTCCCAAAAAAATGGTACCTCACTTGCGTGGGTAGGCATGGTGGCTGCGACATGAAATAGCACAAAACGCAACATGGTCGCACCTCAATTTCCCAATGAAATTTTGCACTTTTTGGACAAAAAGACTACCTTTTGTTTTTGCGCCCTAACTCTGCCAGCACCTAGAGAAACCTAGCACACCTATACATTTTTGAAAACTAGACACACAGGGAAATTCAGGATGGGGTGACTCGTCTGCCTACCCCCAGGTTTTGCTACCCAGAATCCCTTGCAAAGCTAAGATTTTGACAAAAAAAACACATTTTTCTAACATTTCTGTGGTGGAAAGTTCTGGAATCTGCGTGGATCAACAAATTTCCACCCACCCAGCGTTCCCCCAGGTCTCCCGAAGAAAATGGTACCTCACTTGCATGGGTAGGCATGGTGGCTGCAACATGAAACAGCGCAAAACGCAACATGGTCGCACCTCAATTTCCCAGTGAAATTTTGCACTTTTTGCACAAAAAGACTACCTTTTGTTTTTGCGCCCTAACTCTGCCAGCACCTAGGGAAACCTAGCAAACCTATACATTTTTGAAAACTAGACACACAGGGAAATTCAGGATGGGGTGACTCGTCTGCCTACCCCCAGGTTTTGTTACCCAGAATCCCTTGCAAAGCTAAGATTTTGACAAAAAAAACACATTTTCCTAACATTTCTGTGGTGGAAAGTTCTGGAATCTGTGTGGATCAACACATTTCCACCCACCCAGTGTTTCCCCAGGTCTCCCAAAAACAATGGTACCTCACTTGCCTGGGTAGGCATAGTGGATGCGACACGAAACAGCGCAAAACGCAACGTGGTCGCACCTCAATGTCCCAGTGAAATCTTGCGCTCTTTGGACAAAGAGACTGCCTTTTGTTTTTGAGCCCTAGCTCTGCCAGCACCTAGGGAAACCTAGCAAACCTATATATTCTTGAAAAGTAGACACCCAGGGAAATTCAGGATTGGGTGACTCGACTGCCTACCACTAGGTTTTGTTACCCAGAATCCCTTGCAAAGCTAGGAATTTGTAAAAAAAAACACATTTTCCTCACATTAGTGTGAAGGAAAGTTCTGGAATCTGCGTGGATCTACGAATTTCCACCCACCCAGTGTTCCCCCAGGTCTCCCAAAAAAAATGGTACCTCACTTGCGTTGTTAGGCATAGTGGCTGCAACATGAAACAGCGCAAAACGCAACGTGGACGCACCTCAATTTACAAGTGAAATCTTGTGCTTTTTGGACAAAGAGACTACCTTTTATTTTTGTGCCCTAGCTCTGCCAGCACCTAGGGAAACCTAGCAAACCTATACATTTTAAAAAACTAGACACACAGGGGAATTCAGGATGGGGTCACTCGTAAGCCTACCCCTAGGTTTTGTTACCCAGAATCCCTTGCAAAGCTAAGATTTTGACAAATAAAAACACATTTTCCTCACATTTCTGTGGTGGAAAGTTCTGAAATCTGCGTGGATCAACAAATTTCCACCCACCCAGCGTTCCCGCAGGCCTCCCGAAGAAAATGGTACCTCACTTGCGTGGGTAGGCATGGTGGCTGCGACATGAAACAGCGCAAAACGCAACATGGTCGCACCTCAATTTCCCAGTGAAATTTTGCACTTTTTGGACAAAAAGACTACCTTTTGTTTTTGCACCCTAACTCTGCCAGCACCTAGAGAAACCTAGCAAACCTATACATTTTTGAAAACTAGACACACAGGGAAATTCAGGATGGGGTGACTCGTCTGCCTACCCCCAGGTTTTGTTACCCAGAATCCCTTGCAAAGCTAAGATTTTGACAAAAAAAACAAATTTTCCTAACATTTCTGTGGTGGAAAGTTCTGGAATCTGCGTGGATCAACAAATTTCCACCCACCCAGCATTCCCCCAGGTCTCCCGAAGAAAATGGTACCTCTCTTGCATGGGTAGGCATGGTGGCTGCAACATGAAACAGCGCAAAATGCAACATGGTCACACCTCAATTTCCCTGTGAAATTTTGCACTTTTTGGACAAAAAGACTACCTTTTGTTTTTGCGCCCTAAGTCTGCCAGCAGCTAGGGAAACCTAGCAAACCTATACATTTTTGAAAACTAGACACACAGGGAAATTCAGGATGGGGTGACTCGTCTGCCTACCCCAGGTTTTGTTACCCAGAATCCCTTGCAAAGCTAAGATTTTGACAAAAAAAACAGATTTTCCTAATATTTCTGTGGTGGAAAGTTCTGGAATCTGCGTGGATCAACAAATTTCCACCCACCCAGCGTTCCCCCACGTCTTCCCAAAAAAATGGTACCTCACTTGCGTGGGTAGGCATAGTGGCTGCTACATGAAACAGCGCAAAACGCAACATGGTCACACCTCAATTTCCCAGTAAAATTTTGCACTTTTTGGACCAAAAGACTACCTTTTGTTTTTGCGCCCTAGCTCTGCCAGCACCTAAGGAAACCTAGAAAACCTATACATTTTTTAAAAGTAGACACCCAGGGGAATTCAGGATGGGGTGACTCCTCTGCCTACCCCCAGGTTTTGTTACCCAGAATCCCTTGCAAAACTAAGATTTGACAAAAAAACACATTTTCCTAACATTTCTGTGGTGGAAAGTTCTGGAATCTGCGTGGATCAACAAATTTCCACCCACCCAGCGTTCCCCCAGGTCTCCCGGAAAAAATGGTACCTCACTTGCGTGGGTAGGCATAGTGGCTGCTACACGAAACAGCGCAAAACGCAACATGGCCGCACCTCAATTTCCCAGTAAAATTTTGCACTTTTTGGACCAAAAGACTACCTTTTGTTTTTGCGCCCTAGCTCTGCCAGCACCTAAGGAAACCTAGCAAACCTATACTTTTTTGAAAACTAGACACCCAGGGGAATTCAGGATGGGGTGACTCCTCTGCCTACCCTCAGGTTTTGTTACCCAGAATCCACTGCAAATCTAAGATTTTGACAAAAAAAACACATTTTCCTAACATTTCTGTGGTGGAAAGTTCTGGAATCTGCGTGGATCAACAAATTTCCACCCACCCAGTGTTCCCCCAGGTGTCTTGGAAAAAATGGTACCTCACTTGCGTGGGTAGGCATAGTGGCTGCGACATGAAACAGCGCAAAACACAACATGGTCGCACCTCAATTTCCCAGTAACATTTTGCACTTTTTGGACAAAAAGACTACCTTTTGTTTTTGCGCACTAGCTCCGCCAGCACCTAAGGAAACCTAGCAAACCTATACATTTTTGAAAAGTAGACACCCAGGGAAATCCAGGATGGGGTGACTCCTCTGCCTACCCTCACGTTTTGTTACCCAGAATCCCTTGCAAAGCTAAGATTTTGACAAAAAAAACAAATTTTCCTAACATTTCTGTGGTGGAAAGTTCTGGAATCTGCGTGGATCAACAAATTTTCACCCACCCAGCGTTCCCCCAGGTCTCCCAAAAAAAATGGTACCTTACTTGCGTGGGTAGGCATAGTGGCTGCGACATGAAACAGCGCAAAACGCAACATGGTTGCACCTCAATTTCCCAGTAAACTTTTGCACTTTTTGGACAAAAAGACTACCTTTTGTTTTTGCACCCTAGCTCTGCCAGCTCCTAAGGAAACCTAGCAAACCTATACATTTTTGAAATGTAGACACCCAGGGGAATTCAGGATGGGGTGACTCCTCTGCCTACCTTCAGGTTTTGTTACCCAGAATCCCTTGCAAAGCTATTTTGACCAAAAAAACACATTTTCCTAACATTTCTGTGGTGGAAAGTTCTGGAATCTGCGTGGATCAACAAATTTCTACCCACCCATCGTTCCCCCAGGTCTCCCGAAAAAAATGGTACCTCACTTGCGTGGGTAGGCATAGTGGCTGCGACATGAAACAGCGCAAAACGCAACATGGTCGCACCTCAATTTCCCAGTAAAATTTTGCACTTTATGGACAAAAAGACTACCTTTTGTTTTTGCGCCCTAGCTCTGCCAGCTCCTAAGGAAACCTAGCAAACCTATACATTTTTGAAAAGTAGACACCCAGGGGAATTCAGGATGGGGTGTCTCCTCTGCCTACCCTCAGGTTTTGTAACCCAGAATCCCTTGCAAAGCTAAGATTTTGACAAACAAAAAAACACATTTTCCTAACATTTCTGTGGTGGAAAGATCTGGAATCTGTGTGGATCAACAAATTTCCACCCACCCAGCGTTCCCCCAGGTCTCCCAAAAAAAATGGTACCTCACTTGCGTGGGTAGGCATAGTGGCTGCAACAGGAAACGGTTCAAATTGTACGGTGGTGAATTTACTATACCCAATTGCAAAACAACCTTGATTTTTGGGGGGGGGCACCTGAGTCTTTGGCCCGGGGCTCGGTGGTATTCTTTGGAAACTACCAAACCCAAACAGTTCTGAAAAGTAGACACCCGGGGGAGTCCAGGGAGGTATGGCATGCGTATGTCCCCCAATGTTCTCCTACCCAGAACTCCTTGCAAACCTTAAAATTAGGTAAAAATATCACTTTTTCAAACTTTTTTGCGTGGGATCTCCGTGCCGGCACAAATGTCCTACCACCCAGCGTTCCCCTTGTTCTCCCGAGTAAAAGGATACCTCACTTGTGTGGGTGCCCCAAAGCAGAACAGTCCGAAAATGAATTTTGAAAAAGTAGTATTTGAGTTTCACAAATTAACCCCCCCTGCCTTAGACACAGGCCTTTGGCCCACCTACACAAGTGAGGTATCATTTTACTCGGGAGACCAAGGGGAACGCTGGGTGGTAGGACATTTGTGCCGACACGGAGATCCCACGCAAAAATGTATGGAAAACTGTTTTTTTTTAACCTAAATTCATGGTTTGCAGGGATTTCTGGGTAGGAAAATATTGGGGGACCCACGCATGCCATACCTCCCTGGACTCCCCCGGGTGCCTACTTTTCAGAACTGTTTGGGTTTGGTAGTTTCCAAAGATGCCCGCGAGCCCCGGTCCAAAAACTCAATCCTACCCCCCAAAAAAGAAGGTAATGTTGCTATTGGTTATTGTAATTTCTCCACCGTACAATTTGGACCGTTTCCTGTGGCAGCCACTATGCCTACCCACGCAAGTTAGGTACCATTTTTATTGGGAGACCTGGGGGAACGCTGGGTAGGAGGAAATTTGTGTGAGCCCAGTGACGCCACGCTTTCCCACGCATAAAAAGTGTGAAAAAACTGATTTTTCCAGCAAAAATTGAGGTTTGCAAGGGATTCTGGGTAAAGGAACGTTGGAGGATCCACACAAGCCATACCTCCTTGGAAGCCCCCGGGTGTCTACTTTTCAGAAATGTAGGGGTTTGGTAGGTTTCCCTAGATGGCCGTCTAGCACGGGGCCAAAAACCCAGGTAACCCCTCTTGCAAAAGCTGGTTGTATTGAATGTCAATACCGCCAGCTTTTGCAAGAGGGGTTACCTGGCACCAACCTCTTTACAGGCCATTCATACACCTTTCGTACGTGTGACACATACAAAACATTCACACCGCCAGCCGCGGACCCATCACATTTCAACACTCACATCAGCAGACAGCGCCATTCAAGGGCCCATCACTTTCACACGCCCACATTTATGACATTGCAACAACACAAAATGATGGACTGCGTGGAGTGTCACTCACCTAGCAGTGTGTGTAGTGACCAACAGAAAGTAACTACTCACACACCGCCAGCCGAGCGCCAGTCCACCGACACCACCATCCAAGCACCAGACCATGCACACCACTAGCCAAACACCACTCAGCGCACACCGACAGCCAAGTACCACTCCAGACACACCACCAGCCAAGCAACACTCCACGCACACTGCAAGCCAAGCGGCACTCCACACACAACGCCAGCCAAGCACCACTCCATGCACAGACAGCCAAGTGCCACTCCACACACACCGCCAGCCAAGCGCCACTCCACGCGCACCACCATCCAAGCACCGGATCATGCACACCGCCAGCCAAACACCACTCAGCGCACACCGACAGGCAAGTACCACTCCACACACACCAACAGCCAAGCACCACTCCACGCACACCCCAAGCCAAGTGCCACTCCACAAACACCGCCAGGCAAGCACCACTCCGTGCACAGACAGCCAAGTAGCAATCCACGCACACCACCAGCCAAGCGCCACTCCACACACACCACCAGCCAAGCGCCACTCCACACACACCACCAGCCAAGCGCAACTCCACACACACCGCCAGCCAAGCACCACTCCGTGCACAGACAGCCAAGTATCACTCCACGCACACCACCAGCCAAGCAACACTCCACGCACACTGCAAGCCAAGCGGCACTCCACACACAACGCCAGCCAAGCACCACTCCATGCACAGACAGCCAAGTGCCACTCCACACACACCGCCAGCCAAGCGCCACTCCACGCGCACCACCATCCAAGCACCGGATCATGCACACCGCCAGCCAAACACCACTCAGCGCACACCGACAGGCAAGTACCACTCCACACACACCAACAGCCAAGCACCACTCCACGCACACCCCAAGCCAAGTGCCACTCCACAAACACCGCCAGGCAAGCACCACTCCGTGCACAGACAGCCAAGTAGCAATCCATGCACACCACCAGCCAAGCGCCACTCCACACACACCACCAGCCAAGCGCCACTCCACACACACCACCAGCCAAGCGCAACTCCACACACACCGCCAGCCAAGCACCACTCCGTGCACAGACAGCCAAGTATCACTCCACGCACACCACCAGCCAAGCGCCACTCCACGCACACCACCAGCCAAGCGCCACTCCACGCACACCACCAGCCAAGGACAAATCCAAACACAATACCAGGCAAGCGCAAGAGCACGCACACGGCCAACAAAACACCAGACCACGCACACCGCCAGCCAAGCACCAGTCCACAGACATCGCCAGCCAAGCACCAGTCCACAGACACCGGCAGCCAAGCGCCAAACCATGCACACCGTCAGACAATAGACACTACACACAAACCAACATCATACTTTAGTTTTTTTTGAAAATAAAAGAAAAACAAAAACAAATTGCAAATTGATACAAATCTACTAACTCAACAACTACACTAAAAAGACTACACAAATTCAAACTTTGAAACGGAACAATAAGACCAACCAGTTCACTTTACCACTCATTGATACTCCCAAAAATTCTTTTGCGTGTGGTACAATCTAAAACAAGCAGGTACACACAGCCCCGGGTTTGAAGGGCAGTCAGGGCAGTACAAACGAACCTCCTTCCGCAAACGTCTTCGCCAACAGACTCTACATCTCCGACTGGGAAAGTCTTTTGAGGTTGTAGGAGGAATTTGACCAGGAAAGTGGCGATCTTTCAATCTGGCAATATCCTCCACCACTCCAACTCTAGGAACACTTGCCTGTTGCACTAAAACAAGGCTGCCTATTACAGACTCCTGAAACTTTTCAAAAGACAACTTTGTCTTGGGACAAGATTTCTGGAACACAACAAAAGCATTAAAGGTTGCCAAGTGGAAAAGATGAATAGCCAACTTCTTGTACCAAATGTAAGACTTACGAAGAGCAGCATACGGTTCCAACCTCTGATCTACTCTGTCAACACCACTCATGTACTTATTGTAGTGCATTATGCACACAGGTTTGCGCACTTCTGCAACCTGACCCCAAACAGTCACCGGTTCAGTGCTTTCATTATGTATTGTAGTCAACATGTAGACATCTCTCCTGTCTGAAAACTTCACAGCTAGAAGCTCCTCACAACGCAATGCACTACACTGTCCCCGAGCAAGCTTCTGACACACAAGTTCTTTTGGGAAACCTTTACGGTTTGAGCGGATTGTGCCACAAGCAACAGTGTCCACTTTGCCCAAATCCCTGAACAACCGCACACCAGTGTAGAAGTTATCGACATACAAATGATGGCCTTTGTTAAAAAATCCACGACCAAGTTCCCACACAATTTTCTCAGTCACTCCAAAAGTCGACGGACAACCAGGGGGGTTAATCCTGGATTCCTTACCAGTGTACACCCTGAAATTAGAGACATATCCAGTCTCACTGTCACACAGCATATACAGTTTGATTCCATAGCGTGCCCTCTTACTAGGAATGTATTGCCGAAATACCAAGCGGCCTTTGAACAACAGCAAAGACTCGTCCACTGCAATTTCTTACCCAGGATAAAAGATCTCAGAAAATCGATCAACGAAATGATCAATGACAGGCAGAATCTTGAAAAGACGGTCACAATCAGGGTGATCTCGTGGCAAAGCAAGACTATTGTCAACAAAATGCATCATCCGAAGCAGAAGCAAATACCAATCACGACTCATGACTGCGGAAATATAGCTGTTGCCATCAAGGGACTAGTAGACCAATATGAAGCCATTGATGGTTTCCTAAGCAAGCCCATCAAAAAAGTTAAACCCAAAAACTTTTTCCTCTTCTCCAAATTTGTGGGAGTCCACCGGGTAGCTCTAGCGTGGGGCTTAAGGCTGGCACTGTTCACCCTCAAAAAATTTTCAGCATACAAATTTGTCTGCTCTACAATCTCTGCCACAAACACATCATCCATAAACAACTTGAAAAAATCAATAGGCAAAAAGTTTTCAGTGTTCACCCTACACCCTGGAACACCAGTAAATTCAGGCAATGCCGGCTGCACCATGCCTGGTGCAACCCAGAGGTCAGAACTTTCAACATCAAGTCTTGCAGCCGCAGGCTGCCGCCCAGCTGCCTCTCATCTCACTGCACCAACTGGAAGACTAGCAACCCCAGGCTGCAGCCCAGATGTCTCTTGCCGCACTATTGGCACAGGAATGTCCTCCGCAACCACAGGCACAACAATGTCCTCTGCAACCACAGGCGCAGCAATGTCCTCCGCAACCACAGGCACATCATCGACACCAAAAGTAGCTTCATCAGCACTCAGAGTGTCTTCATCATCAGATGAAGCCATGTGTAGAGAAAACTCACTACCTGAATCTTCACCTCCAACCTCTGGATCAGAATCAGAGTCAGACTCTGGACCATGGTCAGAGGAAGAATCAAAAAGCAATCCAACAACTTGCTGAGCAGTAATCCGGCGGCTAGCCATTATCCTTACAAATAAAGGAGTCTGCACAAACAACTCAACAACCCCAACACTGCGCAAAGTAAGATAAAAAATGTAAGCCTTTTTCAAAAAAAGTAATTTAGAAAATATATACAATTCACTTACAAGACACAACTACACTCACCAGCACCTACTCTGCAAAGACACAGCAAAGAGGCAACGATATCCCACTAGAAAGAAGAAGAAAAAAAACTTACATCTACAGAAGGACACATAAAAAACAAATGCAAAGCATGTTTTACAATCGCAACAAACAGAAACCAAACATACTCGTATTTTTCTACACACTTTGCAAAAAAATACAATTACAGTACAATTGAACAAAAAAGAGGTCTCTTACCAAACACATACAACTACAGAAACAGCAGAACAACAGAACCACCAGTAACGGAACCGCACACTGCAACACTCTAAAGAGAAAAAAAACAATACACATTAGAAGAAACAAAAACAACACACATTACAACAGGCTATGTCACAAATGGGGGGTCTGTCTCCAAGGGGGGAAGATTATAAATCATTATAAACGTGGGCCCCCTGGAAGCAACCCTACGGAGGGCAGAGAGCCCAAATACAGACACGGCAGAACATACTTTTGAAATGGGCACAAGGAAGCAACCCTTAGCCAAGGGGTCGCTCCCTATAAAAAAAAAACCCTGAAGTCTAGTATGCTTTTCTATCCCCCCCTGGGTCCAGAAACGGTAAAAAACAGTCAAGGGGGGGGCAGAACAGTCTACAATATTTATAATGCCCCCTGGAAGCGACCCTTCCCCAAGGGGTCACTTCCTTTTCAAAATACCAACAAATCCCTGGTGACTAGTGGGCTTTTCTGCCCCCCCCCCCCTGGGTGCAGATCGGCCAAAAAACGGCCAATCTGCCCCGGGGGGGGCAGAAAATTCTGAAAAAATATGTTATCCCCTAAGGAAGCGACCCTTGCCCAAGGGGTCGCTTCCTTTATAAATATAACCCAATCCCTGGTGTCTAGTGGGCTTTTCTGCCCCCCCTGGGTCCAGATGCGGCCCAAAAAACGGCCAATCTGCCCCCAGGGGGGGGGGCAGAAAAGTCTAAAAAAATATTAGGGCCACTAGGAAGCGACCCTTCCCCAAGGGGTCGCTTCCTTTTCAAATCAAAACAAATCCCTGGTGACTAGTGGGCTTTTCTGCTCCCCCTGGGTGCAGATCGGCCGAAAAAACGGCCGATCTGCCCCAGGGGGGCAGAAAAGTCTGAAAATTATTGTATGCCCCTAAGGAAGCGACCCTTGCCCAAGGGGTCGCTTCCTTTATAAATAAAAATCAATCCCTGGTGTCTAGTGGGCTTTTCTGCCCCCCTGGGTCCAGATGCGGCCCAAAAAACGGCCGATCTGCCCCAGGGGGGGGCAGAAAAGTCTGAAACATTATTTGCCCCCAAAAGGAAGCGACCCTTGCCCAAGGGGTCGCTTCCGATTTCAAAAACAAAGTAATCCCTGGCTCTAGTGGGCTTTTCTGCCCACCCTGGGTGTAGATCGGCCAAAAAAACGGCCAATCTGCCCCAGGGGGGGCAGAAAAGTCTAAAACATAATTTGGCCCCCAAAGTAAGCGACCCTTGCCCAAGGGGTCGCTTTCTGCACATAAACAAACACACACACAATCCCTAGTGTCTAGTGGGGCATTCCTGGTGCACGATCGCGACGCTGTGCGCGATCGTGCACCAGGAATGCCCTGCATTGGGACATCAGGGGAGAGGAAACACTGTTTCCTCCCCCCGATGCCTCAAGGCCCCGAAAACCGCCCCCCCCGCCCCACCGGAGCACCAAACACGCACCTTGCTCCTGGACACGCTGGAAACAAATAGCTTCCAGTGCGTCCAGCGCTTCCTGATGACGTTGGCGCGCGCTGTGCGCTTGACGTCACCAGGAGGCGTGGGGGGCCAGGGGGTGGCAGCGGAAAGTCTTCCGCTGCCACCCCTGTAGAAACAAACATGATCACTGCACAGGGGGGGGAGCGCCAGCGCTCCCCCCCTGGGCTGTACTGATGACGGAGCGGTTCCGTCATCAGCACAGCCCAACCGATGCTGATGACGGAACCGCTCCGTCATCAGCATCGAAGAGGTTAAAATAAATGTGTTTGCGCACCGGCAGACAGTGGAGCGAATTCAGAAGAGCAGAGGTGTGAGACCTTCGACTGAGGCTGAAAATGGCCCTTGCCGCCGAATTCTGAACAGATTGGAGACAGGTAAGGAGATATTCTGGGAGGCCTAGATAAAGTATGTTGGCGTAGTGCAACCGTGAGCCGATCAGTGCCTGTACCGTAATCCTCCTGTGGGCATGAGATGGAAAGGGAAGAAATTTCCTAAGAGTTCACTAAGAATAAGGCGTTTAAGGGTCAGGCCGTTATCAATTTTCACGCCCAGGTTTTTCGCCATAGAAGTAGCCGACGATGGAGGATACATATCGGCAGGCCACCAAGATTTCCAGTTGGCGTCAGGGGAACAGCCAAAAAAAAGGACCTCTGATTTATACGATTTGCATCTAAGCTGGTTCAGTTGGAACCACGAGAAAACAGCCTCGAGGCAGCTCATGATGATATCGCCGGCGAACTCTGTGTTCTTATCGCAGGTGAATAGAAGCTGCTTATCGTCGGCGTAGGAAACAATCCGGGCTCCATGAGATTCAACCAGATCAGCCAGTGGAGACATGTAAATATTAAAAAGAGTGGGGCGCAAAATCGATCCATGTGGGACTCCCACCTCCAGCGGAGGAACTGAGGCAGAGAAAGGAGGTGCCCAAATCGATTGCTGGCGTTCAGATGGAAAAGACTCAATACCGTCCCCCTCAGACCAATCTCCTGGAGTCTTGAAAGAAGACGGTTGTGAGGGACGGTATCAAAAGCCGCCGAAAGATCGAGTAGAGCCAACACCGCCTTCCCTCCATTGTCGAAAACCTCCTTTATAGACTCAGTAACCTCCAGCAACGCAGTCTCTGTACTTAGGTTCAAGCGAAACCCAGATTAAGTGTGATGGAGAATATCACAGGTTTCGAGGAAGTTCGAGAGGGTGGAGTGGACATGTTTTTTCACAATTTTAGTGAGCAGGGAGTAATGAAATTGGTCTATAGTTAGAGTGGGCGAGGGGGTCCAAATTAGGTTTTTTCAGTAGCG
Organism: Lissotriton vulgaris; assembly: GCF_964263255.1. Lineage (NCBI taxonomy): Eukaryota > Metazoa > Chordata > Amphibia > Caudata > Salamandridae > Lissotriton > Lissotriton vulgaris. Next base: position 1,535,873,596 of record NC_141685.1, read on the forward strand.
GAAGGATATGAGCCATTTTCCGTGTACTGGGAACAATGCCAGGTTTAAGAGAGGAGTTGAGAACCAGATTAATGATAGGATTGATAATGTGTGCCATCATGGCCAAAAACTTCGCAGGGCAAGGATCCGACGGAGAACTGGACTTTAATTTAGATAGTAAGTCCAGTGACGTTTGTGGGGAAAGGGCACGGAAAAATGAGAGAGTATGGCTCTCGGGTAGAGAATGAGGCGCGGGGAGATTTGAACCAGCGTCGCTTATTGAGCCAATTGGCACGAAGGAAGCCTGAATTCTTATGATTTTATTGGCAAAGAAACTGGCCAGTTGTTCGATCCAAAGTTCCGTGGGTGAAAATTTGGAAATTAGAGAATCGTGGGAGGTGAATTCCTTAACTATTGTAAACATTTCTTTGCTAATATTAGCTGAAGACTCAATTATTTAAGAGAAATTAGATTTTTTCTCTGTAACTATATCCTTATGGTAAGTTTTGATGAGTTCCTTATATACCTCTTTTGACGAGGCATCATAGTTTTTACGCCACGCTCTTTCGGCTTTCTTACAAAGCCTTCTACTCTCATGAAGCGCGGTGGTTAACCAAGGTGCAGAAGCATGCAAATTTCTTTTGGACCGAATAGAGAGAGGTGCTATCTCATCAAGACACTGCGTGAGCCATTACTGGAAGAGAACTAAGTCACTGGCCAGCTCACCTGTAAGCTGGCATGGGTGCATAGCATAAGATTGCTCCAACATGTCAGCAGAGACACAATGATAAGAGCGAGTGGCCGTAGACTGCGGGTTAGAGCCAGCACTGGCAGTTTTAGACACGCGCAAAATGTCAAAGTTCAATAGGTAGTGATCGGACCAAGTCAGAGGTAGAGGAGGGAAAGAAGTGATGGGAATTAGTGAAAAAATGTGGTCGATGATATGGCCTTTATAGTGAGTAGCTGTGGAGATATAAGGAGACAGACCAAATGTACTAGTAACGTCTTGAAGTTTAATGGTATCAGCTGCGTTGCAACATCTATGTGGATATAAAAGCACCCAGAAGCAGACAATGCTTGAATTTCATAATTATTGGGGAAATAGAGTATGAAGTTCATCGTGAAAGGAGCCAGCATGGCCAGGTGGTCTGAAAAGCACAAGTGATGAGGTGAAAATGACAAACAGAAACCAAGTGACTCCAACCCAGGGAAATCCTCCGTAGTGACAACTGAACAGGAGTAGCGGCTGTCCACCACAATTGCGACTTCTCCTCCCCTGCCCACCGCTCTGTCTTTCCTCACTATATAATAATTTTGAGGGAGAGCAGTAGATATGTCCGGACTCGAAGAATCCCAGAGCCAGGTCTCTGTCAGAAAGAGGCAAGCAGGTTCGGTTAATAGGATAAAAAGATCGAGGTCATGTTTACCCAGGGACCGCGTGTTGAGTAGCATGCAGGAGTAGTTTTTCTGATGGTTTCCCCTGATCACCACACAATCAGAGGGGTCTGAGGAACACGCAATGTCCTTACTAGATAGTATGTTGTAAAGTGTCCAACCACAACTAGTGCAGCATGAAACGCCCTTGGGGTTGATAGGGAGCACAGGACAGCAGCATCCAATATCTCCCCTTAAACTTTTTAAAAAGCTTGAGTCATACCTAAGCATAATACCAGGAGTAATGGCTAGGGATCCATCAGCCGGCTGGCACCTGGCGCCTCCGGGATGCTGACGGGCGCAGAAGGGCATACCTTTGGCGCACCTTCGGCGCGCATTAGGCGCGCCCACTGCACTCGTCCGCTGCACGTCCTCGGAGGCATTCGGAATAAATAGGGGAGAGGAGACGAGTCAGAGGGCACTAAAGACTAGCATGCTGACCCTAGTTACACCCAAGATGGCAACCACGCTGCAAGCAGCGTTTTAACCAGAGTGCCGAGTCAGGTAGGGCTACAAAACACTCGCTTTAGTGTCAGCGCACCGAGTAATTCAGACAGTAGCTTCAGTTACACACTGTCCCACAAATTAAAATTGTAACAGTAGTTTCAAAACACACTGTCAAAAAACGATTTGAAAGCAAATCACAGCTCGCAAGCATTTTAGGCAAACTGGCGTGCGCCTTCCCGGCTGAGCCTCAGGAACAGGTCTGAAGGCAGTGCTTGAAACAGGGTGTTTTATGGTCAGAGGGCGCTAAAGACTAGCGTGCTAATCCTAGTTACACCCAAGATGGTGGCCCCACTGCAAGCAGCATTTTAACCAGAGTGCAGAGTCAGGTTGGGCTACAAAACACTCGCTTTAGTGTAAGCGCACCAAGTAATTCAGACAGTAGCTTCAGTTACACACTGTCCCACAAATAAAAATGTTAACATTAGTTTCAAATCACACTATCAAAGAACGATTTAAAAGCAAATCATAGCTTGCAAGCCTTTTAGACAAACTGGCGCGCGCGTTCCCGGCTGAGCTTCAGGAACAGGTCTGAAGGCAACGCTTGAAACAGGGTGTTTTATGGTCAGAGGGCGCAAAAGACTAGCGTGCTGATCCTAGTTACACCCAAGATGGCGGCCCCACTGCAAGCAGCATTTTAACCAGTGTGCAGAGTCAGGCAGGGCTACAAAACACTTTCTTTAGTGTACGCGCACCAAGTAATTCAGAAAGTAGCTTCAGTTACACACTGTCCCACAAATAAAAATGTTAACAGTAGTTTCAAATCACACTGTAAAAGAACGATTTAAAAGCAAATCACAGCTCGCAAGCGTTTTAGGCAAACTGGCACGCGCGTTCCCGGCTGAGCCTCAGGAACAGGTCTGAAGGCAGTGCTTGAAACAGGGTGTTTTATGGTCCCAGGGCGCTAAAGACTAGCGTGCTAATCCTAGTTACACCCAAGATGGTGGCCCCACTGCAAGCAGCATTTTAACCAGAGTGCAGAGTCAGGTTGGGCTACAAAACACTCGCTTTAGTGTAAGCGCACCAAGTAATTCAGACAGTAGCTTCAGTTACACACTGTCCCACAAATAAAAATGTTAACATTAGTTTCAAATGACACCATCAAAGAACGATTTAAAGGCAAATCATAGCTCGCAAGCCTTTTAGGCAAACTGGCACGCGCGTTCCCGGCTGAGCTTCAGGAACAGGTCTGAAGGCAACGCTTGAAACAGGGTGTTTTATGGTCAGAGGGCGCAAAAGACTAGCGTGCTGATCCTAGTTACACCCAAGATGGCGGCCCCACTGCAAGCAGCATTTTAACCAGTGTGCAGAGTCAGGCAGGGCTACAAAACACTTTCTTTAGTGTACGCGCACCAAGTAATTCAGAAAGTAGCTTCAGTTACACACTGTCCCACAAATAAAAATGTTAACAGTAGTTTCAAATCACACTGTAAAAGAACGATTTAAAAGCAAATCACAGCCTGCAAGCGTTTTAGGCAAACTGGCACGCGTGTTCCCGGCTGAGCCTCAGGAACAGGTCTGAAGGCAGCGCTTGAAACAGGGTGTTTTATGGTCAGAGGGCGCTAAAGACTAGCGTGCTGATCCTAGTTACACCCAAGATGGCGGCCCCACTGCAAGCAGCGTTTTAACCAGAGTGCAGAGTCAGGTAGGGCTACAACACACTTGCTTTAGTGTAAGCGCACCAAGTAATTCAGACAGTAGCTTCAGTTACACACTTTCCCACAAATTACAATTTTAACAGTAGTTTCAAATCATACTGTCAAAGAACGATTTAAAAGCAAATCACAGCTCGCAAGCGTTTTAGGCAAACTGGGGCGCGCGTTCCCGGCTGAGCCTCAGGAACAGGTCTGAAGGCGGCGCTTGAAACATGATGTTTTATGGTCAGAGGGCGCTAAAGACTAGCGTGCTGACCCTAGTTACACCCAAGATGGCGGCCACGCTGCAAGCAGCGTTTTAACCAGAGTGCCGAGTCAGGTAGGGCTACAAAACACTCGCTTTAGTGTCAGCGCACCAAGTAATTCAGACAGTAGCTTCAGTTACACACTGTCCCACAAATTAAAATTGTAACTGTAGTTTCAAAACACACTGTCAAAGAACGATTTAAAAGCAAATTACAGCTCAAAAGCATTTTAGGCAAACTGGCGCGCGCGTTCCCGGCTGAGCCTCAGGAACAGGTCTGAAGGCGGTGCTTGAATCAGGGTGATTTATGGTCAGAGGGCGCTAAAGACTAGCGTGCTAAACCTAGTTACGCCCAACATGGTGGCCCCACTGCAAGCAGCATTTTACCCAGAGTGCAGAGTCAGGTAGGGCTACAAAACACTCGCTTTAGTGTAAGCGCACCAAGTAATTCAGACAGTAGCTTCAGTTACACACTGTCCCACAAATAAAAATGTTAACATTAGTTTCAAATCACACTATCAAAGAACGATTTAAAAGCAAATCATAGCTCGCAAGCGTTTTAGGCAAACTGGCGCGCGCGTTCCCGGCTGAGCCTCAGGAACAGGTCTGAAGGCAACGCTTGAAACAGGGTGTTTTATGGTAAGAGGGCGCTAAAGACTAGCGTGCTGATCCTAGTTACACCCAAGATGGCGGCCCCACTGCAAGCAGCATTTTAACCAGTGTGCAGAGTCAGGTAGGGCTACAAAACACTTTCTTTAGTGTACGCGCACCAAGTAATTCAGAAAGTAGCTTCAGTTACACACTGTCCCACAAATAAAAATGTTAACAGTAGTTTCAAATCACACTGTAAAAGAACAATTTAAAAGCAAATCACAGCTCGCAAGCATTTTAGGCAAACTGGCACGCGTGTTCCCGGCTGAGCCTCAGGAACAGGTCTGAAGGCAGCGCTTGAAACAGGGTGTTTTATGGTCAGAGGGCGCTAAAGACTAGCGTGCTGATCCTAGTTACACCCAAGATGGCGGCCCCACTGCAAGCAGCGTTTTAACCAGAGTGCAGAGTCAGGTAGGGCTACAAAACACTTGCTTTAGTGTAAGCGCACCAAGTAATTCAGACAGTAGCTTCAGTTGCACACTTTCCCACAAATTACAATTTTAACAGTAGTTTCAAATCACACTGTCAAAGAACGATTTAAAAGCAAATCACAGCTCGCAAGCGTTTTAGGCAAACTGGCGCGCGCGTTCCCGGCTTAGCCTCAGGAACAGGTCTGAAGGCGGTGCTTGAAACATGGTGTCTTATGGTCATAGGGCGCTAAAGACTAGCGTGCTGACCCTAGTAACACCCAAGATGGCGGCCACTCTGCAAGCATCGTTTTAACCAGAGTGCTGAGTCAGTTAGGGCTACAAAACACTCGCTTTAGTGTCAGCGCACCGAGTAATTCAGACAGTAGCTTCAGTTGCACACTGTCCCACAAATTAAAATTGTAACAGTAGTTTCAAATCACACTATCAAAGAACGATTTAAAAGCAAATCATAGCTCGCAAGCCTTTTAGGCAAACTGGCACGCGCGTTCCCGGCTGAGCTTCAGGAACAGGTCTGAAGGCAACACTTGAAACAGGGTGTTTTATGGTCAGAGGGCGCAAAAGACTAGCGTGCTGATCCTAGTTACACCCAAGATGGCGGCCCCACTGCAAGCAGCATTTTAACCAGTGTGCAGAGTCAGGCAGGGCTACAAAACACTTTCTTTAGTGTACGCGCACCAAGTAATTCAGAAAGTAGCTTCAGTTACACACTGTCCCACAAATAAAAATGTTAACAGTAGTTTCAAATCACACTGTAAAAGAACGATTTAAAAGCAAATCACAGCTCGCAAGCGTTTTAGGCAAACTGGCACGCGCGTTCCCGGCTGAGCCTCAGGAACAGGTCTGAAGGCAGTGCTTGAAACAGGGTGTTTTATGGTCCCAGGGCGCTAAAGACTAGCGTGCTAATCCTAGTTACACCCAAGATGGTGGCCCCACTGCAAGCAGCATTTTAACCAGAGTGCAGAGTCAGGTTGGGCTACAAAACACTCGCTTTAGTGTAAGCGCACCAAGTAATTCAGACAGTAGCTTCAGTTACACACTGTCCCACAAATAAAAATGTTAACATTAGTTTCAAATGACACCATCAAAGAACGATTTAAAAGCAAATCATAGCTCGCAAGCCTTTTAGGCAAACTGGCACGCGCGTTCCCGGCTGAGCTTCAGGAACAGGTCTGAAGGCAACGCTTGAAACAGGGTGTTTTATGGTCAGAGGGCGCAAAAGACTAGCGTGCTGATCCTAGTTACACCCAAGATGGCGGCCCCACTGCAAGCAGCATTTTAACCAGTGTGCAGAGTCAGGCAGGGCTACAAAACACTTTCTTTAGTGTACGCGCACCAAGTAATTCAGAAAGTAGCTTCAGTTACACACTGTCCCACAAATAAAAATGTTAACAGTAGTTTCAAATCACACTGTAAAAGAACGATTTAAAAGCAAATCACAGCCTGCAAGCGTTTTAGGCAAACTGGCACGCGTGTTCCCGGCTGAGCCTCAGGAACAGGTCTGAAGGCAGCGCTTGAAACAGGGTGTTTTATGGTCAGAGGGCGCTAAAGACTAGCGTGCTGATCCTAGTTACACCCAAGATGGCGGCCCCACTGCAAGCAGCGTTTTAACCAGAGTGCAGAGTCAGGTAGGGCTACAACACACTTGCTTTAGTGTAAGCGCACCAAGTAATTCAGACAGTAGCTTCAGTTACACACTTTCCCACAAATTACAATTTTAACAGTAGTTTCAAATCATACTGTCAAAGAACGATTTAAAAGCAAATCACAGCTCGCAAGCGTTTTAGGCAAACTGGGGCGCGCGTTCCCGGCTGAGCCTCAGGAACAGGTCTGAAGGCGGCGCTTCAAACATGATGTTTTATGGTCAGAGGGCGCTAAAGACTAGCGTGCTGACCCTAGTTACACCCAAGATGGCGGCCACGCTGCAAGCAGCGTTTTAACCAGAGTGCCGAGTCAGGTAGGGCTACAAAACACTCGCTTTAGTGTCAGCGCACCAAGTAATTCAGACAGTAGCTTCAGTTACACACTGTCCCACAAATTAAAATTGTAACTGTAGTTTCAAAACACACTGTCAAAGAACGATTTAAAAGCAAATTACAGCTCAAAAGCATTTTAGGCAAACTGGCGCGCGCGTTCCCGGCTGAGCCTCAGGAACAGGTCTGAAGGCGGTGCTTGAATCAGGGTGATTTATGGTCAGAGGGCGCTAAAGACTAGCGTGCTAAACCTAGTTACGCCCAACATGGTGGCCCCACTGCAAGCAGCATTTTACCCAGAGTGCAGAGTCAGGTAGGGCTACAAAACACTCGCTTTAGTGTAAGCGCACCAAGTAATTCAGACAGTAGCTTCAGTTACACACTGTCCCACAAATAAAAATGTTAACATTAGTTTCAAATCACACTATCAAAGAACGATTTAAAAGCAAATCATAGCTCGCAAGCGTTTTAGGCAAACTGGCGCGCGCGTTCCCGGCTGAGCCTCAGGAACAGGTCTGAAGGCAACGCTTGAAACAGGGTGTTTTATGGTAAGAGGGCGCTAAAGACTAGCGTGCTGATCCTAGTTACACCCAAGATGGCGGCCCCACTGCAAGCAGCATTTTAACCAGTGTGCAGAGTCAGGTAGGGCTACAAAACACTTTCTTTAGTGTACGCGCACCAAGTAATTCAGAAAGTAGCTTCAGTTACACACTGTCCCACAAATAAAAATGTTAACAGTAGTTTCAAATCACACTGTAAAAGAACAATTTAAAAGCAAATCACAGCTCGCAAGCATTTTAGGCAAACTGGCACGCGTGTTCCCGGCTGAGCCTCAGGAACAGGTCTGAAGGCAGCGCTTGAAACAGGGTGTTTTATGGTCAGAGGGCGCTAAAGACTAGCGTGCTGATCCTAGTTACACCCAAGATGGCGGCCCCACTGCAAGCAGCGTTTTAACCAGAGTGCAGAGTCAGGTAGGGCTACAAAACACTTGCTTTAGTGTAAGCGCACCAAGTAATTCAGACAGTAGCTTCAGTTGCACACTTTCCCACAAATTACAATTTTAACAGTAGTTTCAAATCACACTGTCAAAGAACGATTTAAAAGCAAATCACAGCTCGCAAGCGTTTTAGGCAAACTGGCGCGCGCGTTCCCGGCTTAGCCTCAGGAACAGGTCTGAAGGCGGTGCTTGAAACATGGTGTTTTATGGTCATAGGGCGCTAAAGACTAGCGTGCTGACCCTAGTAACACCCAAGATGGCGGCCACTCTGCAAGCATCGTTTTAACCAGAGTGCTGAGTCAGTTAGGGCTACAAAACACTCGCTTTAGTGTCAGCGCACCGAGTAATTCAGACAGTAGCTTCAGTTGCACACTGTCCCACAAATTAAAATTGTAACAGTAGTTTCAAATCACACTGTCAAAGAATGATTTAAAAGCAAATCACAGCTCGCAAGCGTTTTAAGCAAACTGGCGCGCGCGTTCCTGGCTGAGCCTCAGGAACAGGTCCGAAGGCGGCGCTTGAAACAGGGTGTTTTATGGTCAGAGGGCGCTAAAGACTAGCGTGCTGACCCTAGTTACACCCAAATTGGCGGCCGCGCTGCAAGCAGCATTTTAACCAGAGTGCAGAGTCAGGTAGGGCTACAAAACACTCGCTTTAGTGTCAGCGCACCAAGTATTTCAGACAGTAGCTTCGGTTACAAGCTGTCCCACAAATTAAAATGTTATCAGTAGTTTCAAATCACACTGTCAAAGAATGATTTAAAAGCAAATCACAGCTCGCAAGCGTTTTAGGCAAACTGGCGCACGCGTTCCTGGCTGAGCCTCAGGAACCGGTCTGAAGGTGGCGCTTGAAACAGGGTGTTTTATGGCCGGAGGGCGCTAAAGACTAGCGTGCTGACCCTAGTTACACCCAAGATGGCGGCCGCGATGCAAGCAGCATTTTAACCAGAGTGCAGAGTCAGGTAGGGCTACAAAACACTCACTTTAGTGTCAGCGCACCAAGTAATTCAGACAGTAGATTCAGTTACACACTGTCCCACAAATTAAAATGTTAACAGTAGTTTCAAATCACACCGTCAAAGAATGATTTAAAAGCAAATCACAGCTCGCAAACTGGTGCGCGCGTTCCCGGCTGAGTGTTTGGAACAGGTCTATGTGTGCTTCAGAGTGATGCACTCATAGAGGTTATATAAAGGAAAATAAAGATATTTTCCTCGTTACGCTTCTCCTGGGGAGGCGTGTCTTTATTGTGCATTCCCACATTGACAAGGTCTAGTGTGATTAAATCTGGCAATGCGTCAAAAACCATAGGAGTTGCATCGGAACACCCACGCAACACCCATGGAACGCCTACCCAGGGCATAGTAATGCATCACATTGATTTGTGCTGTGTTGCATTACTTCATATTTTTTTGATGGCACTCAAAGTCACGCAAACTAACTTAATGTTTGTGTCACTCTTGCACCACGTTGCGTGGTGCAAGAGCGATATTAACTGAGGCATTGATATGGTCCTTAAATCACCCTCCCCCTTCTTCATCACTTTCCTTAAGTAAGGATTGGTATGTAGAAGAATGGAGAGAAAGTAATGAAGATATCCCTTAGTAATTCAAAAATTACCTTCACCTTCTTTCTTCTTTGTACCATTCTTATATGAATGAGAAATTACCAAAGCCAAAAATTGAAAAAGGCAAAAACTAAAAAAGTCATAATATAAGCATACAATGCTTCAGAATTAATGCAACTTACAGTATAAATTCACTTGCAGACATGAATTTAATTATACAATCATTGTTCAGCAGCAGTTAGCAAATGCTGTGCTATGGCTAAATCAATATAATCTAAAACCTTCCTACCATAATGTACAATAACTGTAGAAGGGTAAGCTGAAGTGGACTCACTTCCCCCAGGAACACCTAAGGCTAATGTCCGAGAAGCAACCATTCTCTAAGTTCATCTATCCTGAGAAAAAAGGGGGAGAGGAATAGCAGCAACATTATATACCTAATAATTAGAGCATAGATCCATCTACTCAGGTAGCCATCAATCATTTTTCACCTTGTTTATTTGGACCAATGTGAGAATGAATCCAGCTTGTGAGCCACTGCAGGGTGATCCACGTAGAACAGAACATCATGCACATCAAGCCAATTCACAAGAGATGTATCCATATTCATAGAGACTTTAGGAAGAAGCATCTCTTCATCTAAAATGAAAGGTGACAATTCCTTGGAGAAGAGGGAAGAACCTGGTTTCAATACCAAGGATCCTGCGAGAATTGTGATATAAAACTTAGAATTCCAGACCTTGCAACCATCTCAAAGTCAAAATGGGCACCAAAAATACAACTTTAATAGTAAAAAAATTAAAATTTTAGAGAATATACATTTTTAAAAAGGTGACCTTGATCGGCACTAAATAGAAGAGATGAATCCCAAGCAGGAACAAACACCTTTTTAGGAGGTTTCAATAAACTGAAACCTGTAGTATCCTCAGGTTATGTGTTGATGTTCCCTTTTACCTTGTAACTAGCTGCTTAGTCAGTGTGAGTGTTCCGGGTAGAATGTTAGTGTGATTGACATTTGAGAATGCTTGGGTGTCTGGGGTGAGTGTTGTCAGTTGGAAGATGGGCTGAGTTACTAGCAGGCTGCTCCTGGTGGGGCTTGCTGTAAATACTACCTAAGGACTTAATAAACTACATGAATTACATCTCAGCTATGTCTCCTATGTCTCCCCAACACGTGTGGCCAGCCCACTACAACACCTTTTAGTGTGTGGCATGTTAAAAGTGCAACATCTTCTACTCCACCCCACGGTTCCATAAAGGTTTTATGAGGAGCTCAGTGAATCTTGAATGTAGGTACTGGTATACCTAATTGGAAAATATCCAATAGCAAATAACAACGGTTAGGGGCTGGCCAAGATACTGGTTACAAAGGATTTGAAAGCACATCTTTACTGAAAATACCACCAGTGATACTCATAAGACCTCAATGAGGAAAGTCCTCTACAATGGTTGACTGCCTTAGCGTCCACTATAGGTTTTGAAATTGTCATCCTTCCTGATTCCAAACCACCAAGCTAATGAGTTACAGATAGGAATCAAAAAGTATTGGACTGTTCAAGAGGAATGTGACTAGAGGTTCAATCATGGAGGTTCCACTGATAAGATTTTGGGAAGGGAAAACTACATTTCAGAATCTGTGAATTGCAATGAATAGAACATTTTGTTTTCCCTTTACACTTTTACTAGATCTCTGAGCAACAGAGGCATCAGAGGTATAACCCATGGAGTTCTTCACAGCCATTTAATTAAAATAGCATTCCCCCTTGCCAATTTGTTGTGAAATCAGGAACAAAATTTGGTGAGCCACTTAATTGTCCCTGATTGTAAACAGGTGTAAACATTTTGCAACTTTATAGAAACACCTTCCTTGAAGTACAAAGTTCATGTGATGATGGGAACATTCAGTTTACGTGGTTCGCGCTCAAGTTGTTTTCCACTGCTTATGGGGATGAAAGATACTACTCTGCCCAACTGAAAATCTGTGGCACTACTGTTACTTATGTAAAGGATTTTGCCTTCCTTCCCCTTGGTTATTTATATACTCTAGCCATGGTATTGTCTATCCATAGTAAAACATGATTGTGACGAAATCCAAAGATAAAGGATGAAAGATAGGGCTATATGATGTCCAACTGGCGCTGGGATGCCTTATGGGTAGCCATGCGCTATATAAGTGCATATTCATTCATTCAACTTCCCCTGTTGAATAAAAGAAGATGTTTGGTTCTAGGCCATTCACCTTGAACCTCTTGAGCATCCACAGATATTCCACAATGTGGAGCACTGACAGCCATTGTTGATACCATAGGACAGGTTACAATCAAGGATGTTACTTTGATCAAATCTGGAGTGACAAACCACCTGTTCAGTTGAAAATGAAGATGGAGATGGACTCTCAGAGTGACATCCTGCATCCTTGACAGAAGATCCAAGTGATTTATCAGATAGTGTATTAATGGTTCAGTGCTGACTGGTCTTTGGGATCAGAAACATAGTTGACATCCTGTGCCCTTGAACCAGCTGCCAGAATTTCATTGGATCTAAAGTGGATTGAATAAGGGTATTAGGAGAAGAATTAAGGGCTAATAATCTGCGAACTGGAAGGAAAACTCACCCCATATCTGTTTTAAATAAGGCCCTGAAGAGTGCCATAGACTGAATAACAATTAGGCTTGTTTTTTTTCCATTGACCAACAGACCATGTTGTTCTAACACTGTGCACATGTTCTGTGTTCCCTCTTGTCCCGAATACCAAAATAGGGAATGTATTGGACATCCGACAGTCATTAAAGCATGAGAACTCTCCCTACATAGTGAGCCACAAGAGGAGCCAAGATATTGGTAAAGAATATTGATATGGTTTTCCGACAGAAAAGGTTTCACAATGAATTGAAAATAATGATTGAACACTGTGAAATGGAAACATTTCTAACAGGTTCTCTGTGTATACCCATGGAGCTATGTATCTTGAGGATCAAATGATGAAATAAAATCCCCTTGAATACCCATTAGAAGAACCTGTTGAAGAATCAACATCTGGAAAGGTAGATGTACAATCCATTGGTTTAGAAGTTTGAGGTTGATCGCCAGCTGACCCCACTTTTTAGATCTGGAACTAGGAATATAGTTTAATAGAATCCAGAGCCCACTGTTTTCTTTGAAATTGAAATAATAGCAAACCTTTCTAGAAGGTCTTGTATTTCTTTCTGTAATGCAGCCTACTTTGCTCGGACAAAGTGTGGACCAAACTCCTGAGTCTGCAGGAGGAAAAAAGAATTGTTGGAAATAACCTTAAGTCATCACACTCTGAACCCAATGATCAGAGACTGATGCCAGCCAAATTAAATATTAATTACAAACCATTCTCACTTAACCTTCTTTTATTGGAAAATTCAAATCAAGTTCAAATTACAAGAATAAAATGAAAATTCACCGGCAAACATTACAGCTTAAAATGAACTATGATGAATTACTTCAATGTCAATTCAGGTTACGTAGTACGTTAGAATAGTTGGTCGGAGTAGTTAAACCATTATGTTAAAAATTGTGATGTAAATAGAACAAGACAAAAACAGATCACCACAAAATGGAAAGAAGTTAAAGAACGGAAATGTAATTTCCTTGTACTTCTAGTATTAGATGCAATTAACAATCAAAGCATTAATGAGTTATTACAAAGTACTTATTGGTGGTGCTCATGGGTGTTTGGAACAAGACAGGGAATGGAGTAGTGAAGGTGGGTTGGCAAGTGGGGGACAAGGTAAAGGTGTTTGTGACACAATATACTATACAAACTATGTACAAATAGACCTTCACAGCCTAACAGCGGTCTCTTAGTTCCTAAATATACATTACTCATATGTACCATGCAACTTATTACATTTAGTACTATGAGCATGTGGGAGTTGGGTAGGACGGTCTACCTTTCGACCCCAGTGACGAGGAGGGTGAGTAGGGCCTCACAGCAGGGTCTTCATCAGGACAGAGGATCACTTGGGTGTTTTCGAAAAGACGGTGAACGTTCAATTCACGATAGGCCTCACACGGCGCTCCTAATTTTTTCTGTTGAGACAACTGGGGTGTGAATCTCCCGTTGTCAGTAGGAATCAATCAGGATAAAGGGATGTCCTTCGTGCGGCTTGATGCTCCAAAAGGAAAAGTGGTGCTGATCTGTTTTTTGTCTTGTTCTATTTACATCCCAATTTTTAACATAATGGTTTAGCTACTCTGACCGATTATTCTAACATACTGCAATATTGACCCAGGCTGGGTAGTATTTACTTGGGCATACCCCCGTAAAAACTCAACACAATTCAGGTTACGTGGCACAATTCTGACAGAGCATCAATAGTAGGAGCATACAAAATTTGCATAATTTCCTTTTGCGTATTGTAACATATAATCATTTGAAATTATGTGAACCACAAGCCCACCATTTAGTGTTATTTTTTTTGGGTGAAATGCATCCTCCTGTTCATTTTTCAAAACAGGATGGATCTTTCACTAAAAAATAGTGCTAAAACATAGATGATGTAAAAAGCAACCACCAAAGATTAATTTTCCTGTTGATTACATGCTCCTGTTAAAGAATATTTACCCAAATGGATAGAAAATTACACAGTGTGAGATAATGGGTAATTTTGAGCATTTTGTTTAACAAGAGTAACCTCAAATGGCAGAAATTATGCAAGATTATACCTTGGCAATATTCATACCCAGCCAGAAACGCATCCTTGCCAGCATTTATACTCAGGGCGTAATTGCGATGCGGTCTGAAACAGCACCATCCGTCGGTCGGAGTCATTCCGTCCACATCGTAATAGGGAGGTCGGATTACTTTCCAACTGACCCATTATGATGTAGTCGGCTAGAGGCCCAGAACAGCAGTAAGCACCTCTTGGCAGGTCAGAACTCCAAGTAAGGGAGTTAATTGAGCTGGGGGTGAAATCTTTGTGTTTCTGAGACTTCGGAATTTTGGAAATCTCTACTTCAAGCACTTGGAGATCTTCTTCATGCAGGGGACACAGCACACAGCAAAGTCTTTGTCTTTTCCTTGGTTGAAACAGCCACTCCAGGCCAGCCCCAGACAGCATACAGCAAAGGGGTAGTACTTCTCCTCAGTTTCTCCATCTCTTCTTCTTGGCAAAGTTCCTCTAGAATCCCAAATGCAATTTAAAAGTCTGGGGTATGGGCCCCACTTTTTATAGCACAACATCCTTTGTTCTCTGGTGGTGGAGAAGCTTTTTGCCCAGCCAAAACCAGAGGTGGAGGTGGAGACAGCGTTATCGAAGGCAGACCAGGCCCATTCAGGTCAGAAAGAAATCTCCTTCCCCGTCTCTGAATGCAGCCAGGTCTATTCAGCCCAGTGCTGACTCACCCTGGAAAGTCGGGACACACCTCACTCCCCCAAGTGGCTGTGTGAACAGAATGCACATCCCCAGCCCCTGTCACTCCAGGATCTGATTTGGTAGGAGCGTAGCTCCTCTTTTTATACACCGTTTCTTTTGTCTTTCCCGACCAGGGAGGCCTTTGCATAGTCCATCTCAGCTCTTGAGTACTATTTTGCGAAGTCTGGTTTTTCGTTTCAGTGAGCAGGGCAGTCTCCACCAGCATTGTGATGACAGGACAGTCCAGGAGTACTTGTTGATGGTCTTCCCCTCTCTCTTTACAAGGGGTAGGGCAGAGTCGTCAGCCACTCCCCAGGGGGCGGAGTCGGCATTGAGGTTGCAGAGCACCAACCTATTCAGAGTCAAGGTTCATTCCCCCACCCATTCTGGCGTAATCTTTCTATTCACCACCTGTCTTCCCCCAGCCCTGTCACTCACACAACCCAGACAATAAATACACATAAGAGCAGAGGCGGGCCGAGAGGGTTAGGCAAGCAAATGCTAACTTTCTAAAAGTAGCATTTGCAAACAAAGGATATTAAAATAAACTTTGCTAAAATAAGTATTTTATTATTCTGAGTTCAGGCATACTAAACTTGACTTCCTACCATGTTCCCTGAGTCTACTGGGATTATAGAGTGTAAAAATCCAGCAGCCCATTCTGGCCTACGAGAACAGGTAGCCTTGCAATAGTGAAAAACGAGAATGGCTGTAATTCTCTATTAGGACATGCCAGGCACATCATGGCTTGTCCTACCTTATGCTTAAAATGCACCCTGCCCATGGGCCTACCAAAGGGGTGACTGATATGAAGTAACGGGAAGGGTTAGGGGCTGGTAAGTGTGGGCACTTACCCAGCCAGCATGACAGTACCAGACTGCACGCAGGTTCTGAAATGGCAGACCTTAGACACATTTTACAAGGCGGCTTCTGTGGGTGGCGCAACCCGCGCTGCAGGCCCACGAGCCGTATCGGTATTTACAAGCCTTGGCACTCCGGGTGCACTTTACTGAGGACTGACCGTAAATCCAATAAGCCAATCATGGAAATCAATTACATGTATACACTTTACATTGGGGAGAGCATATGCACTTTAGCACGGGTCAGCAGGGGTAAAGTGCCCAGAGTCATTAAACCAACAAAAAAAGGTCAGAGAGAATCTTGGAGAAAGGCAAAAAGTTTGGGGATGACCCTGCAGAGAGGGCCAAGTCCAACACGTATTATAACATATAATCATTTAAAATTATGTGAACCACAAGCCCAGCATTTAGTGGTATTTTCCGCAGGGTCCCCAGCCCCTGTCACTCCAAAGCTAGACAGTCAATACACAAACCTAGCAGAGGCACACAGGATGGCTAATCAAGAAAATACCTATTTTCTAAAAGTGGTATTTTCAAACACAGAATGTAAAAATCACCCTTAGTAAAAGATGCATCTTCATGTTCTAAGTTCAGGACAGGAATACTAAACATTACCTTCCTCTCTTGTCCCAATGGAAAATTATATTTATAAGATGTTATAAATAAAGTCCCATTCTATCCCATAGTGAAAAACTAAACACACTGTATTTCACTATCAAGACATGTCACACACCTCAGTACATGTCCTACCTATCACATACACTGCACCCTGCCCACGGGGCTACCTTGGGCTGCCTTAGGGGTGTCTTACATGTAGGAAAAGGGAAGGTTAGGGCCTGGCAAGTGGGTGCACTTGCCAGGTCGACATGGCAGTACCAAACTGCACACAGACACCGCAGTGGAAGGTCTGAGTTACATTTACAGGGTGCTCATTTGGGTGGCAGAGTACCCAAAGCATCTAAACCAGCAAAAACGAGTCCAACACAGAGTAAAAACACAGGAGACAATGGCAAAAATACAGGGGAAAAACACACCAAGTATGCCAGGTCAACATTAGGCATTTTTTAAGAGTGCTTGGTCACAAACTCAGGATTGATAACATAACACAGTGGTTAGGGTTGGCTTTAATATTATTTAATATTAATATATTTGTATCCAAACAAACCTTTATAGCAACATAAGGATAATGAAAGACTGGTAAATATAACATAACTTCTAAACTGTACCATGCAGCTCTTTAATGGGAGTCTAAAGCTCACTGTGCTTGATTACAATGTTACTAATCAACTGTACAGTAACAAAAGCACCTCTGTGACAAACGCAGTTAGCCACTGAGCTATGCACATAAAATACTGTTCTTTGATATCTTTGTTACACGCACTTTGCAGCAAGCGTATTAACCATCTGTGCTACATTAGACGAGTCAAAACTGCCACTAGCCAAAATTCTAATTTCGACTGAGCAGGTACATTAATCACCAGAGTTGTCCTGACACTTTTATTGTTGCCCGAAAACTGCTGAATATAGAAGGAGCTTTGCAGCGCATTTAAAACATGCAGCACTGCTACAAAACTGGCCCTCACAAAACCAGCCCCACCCTTTCAGCCTCCTGGGGAAACTCCTGATGCTCAATGCGGCCAGTCCGGCCTTGAGTCTTAGCTTTTTTGAAACTCATCAGTGAGATGGATAGTGAGCACGGGACTCGAACTGTACATATCCATTGCACTTACAATGTCATACTGACCAAAACACACAAATGAACAATTTAGGTTGAACTAGCAGGCCATGCTGCCGTAAACTGGAACACAAAGAGCTCCATGTAAGTTTCAGCTATGTAGGTTCTCATGAGGGAGATCAGGGAGGTGTAACTTGAATCCCACAGCACAGTGAGCTATGAGACCCACACTTGATGTTATATATCAGATTTAGGCCCCGATTATGAGTCTGGCGGTCTATGAACTGCCAGACTTGTGGGGTGCAGTGGTGGCGATCTCCCGACTGCCCGATTACAACTTAGGCGGTCGGACTACCACAGCCCTGCCACGACCGACAGATAACCGTCATTCCTTGGTGATGTTTTGGCGGTGTAGGGGTATCCATATGCTTGGCGGGACCACCGTGATCCTGCTAAAAATATAAGGGGTTTCCTCTCTGTCAGGGTTTTCATGGTGGTTCTTCCTCCATGTAAACCCTGGTGGAGAGGAAACCCTGGTGCCTCTACGCCCTATGTGCATGCACACCATGGCTTGGACATTTTAGTCCATGGTGTGCAGGAACTGTTTTTGGCATAGGCATAGGCACAGTTTTTTTATATGCACCGCCATAGGAACGTCATAAAAATGCGTGCCAAACAGAAGGATACTCCTAATGTGGCAGATGGCCCGATCACAGCTTTGGCTTTGACCCGGCGCTGCTTTGCCAAAATCATAATTGGGACCAAAGTTTATGGCGGAGAGCAAAAACAAAAATATGATGAATCACATGCTAAAATTAATCTCAGGCACAGGTAATTACTCAGTGGTGCATTCCAGTCTAACTTTCAGAGGAGATATGACTTGGCTTGTCAGCCGTGCCATAAATGAGATAAACACCTATGATATGGAATGTGGTAATTAAAAGTGGTTCAATTTCGTTGAAACATTTCTATCCATTATTGTTTTATGTCCATGTGAGTCACCCTAATTAGTGCGGGTATACTCTTACCATTCATCACCGTGGTACTGAGACTCAAACCGCGCCTCATGATGAGGCCCACCAAGGACAAAACTAACTTGGAGTTACTTATGTTATTGATCAGAGGAGTCATGGCAACTCAGTTTGGGTTGGATTTACTTGTGCCTGGTGCCTTTCTGGTATCACACAGACAAGTTTTAAAAAAAAACAATGGCATGCAAGACGCACAGAATAATTACAAAGTCTTTCAGACTCATTAAAGCATTTAATCAATCCCTTTCTAAGTAAGGTACCCTAATTGATCTGGGTATACCTAGATATGGCTCATTTTCTTACTGTTCAATATGGAATTAGGCTGCATCTCATAGACAAAGTTCAAAGAGGCGAAGCCAATCCTGGCCTACAAGTGTTCCTGTTAAGTGGAGATAGAGCCTCACGGTTCAGGCTGGCCTGTACCATCTGGGGCAGAACCAAGGATAATTTGCACGTGGTTGGTCCCCTGCTCCAAAGGTACAGACAAGGTAAACCAGGATGGTATGGAATGCGCTGAGAGTAATTACCATCAGTGCAATTTAATTCATCTATTTGCATGAATTACATTCTGTACGACCAGATGATAAAAAACAAAACATAGATGCTTGGTTCTACAGAATTATTTTGATGGCAGTTCGATTACCTATTGATCTTTGGTGTTTTTACAATTGGCATGGTCGGTCATGAATTGTTGTGGAGGTAACAACAGAAGCATAATAGCACCTTGTTAAAAGGCTTGAGACATACTGCACTGATGCATACCATACGTTACTAATAATAGTCTATTTGTCACACTCCACACATAGTTATTTTTTTCCAAACATGTTTTTATTCGCGTTTAGCATATCTTTTGTACATTACATCCAAAACAATATTCAAGGTTTAATACAAAGTCCTGCATTTGTTAGAAAGAACATGTGCAGACCAGGTTCCAGCCTTCTAGCAAAATAAACCTAGTGAAACAAGTACAGTGTCTAACAATATAAAGGTCTGGGGTGTCCTCACTTTAGGAAAGCATACTTGCACCCCGTCTTTCTTTTGCGACAGGATTTTCCTTTATCCCTTCCAACTGGTAAGGTACCTAAAAAGTTAAATAAACAGATAAAAACCCTACCCCCAACAAACAACGTGTGCAGTGGTGGCTGTGTGAAAAAGCGGGATTTCGCAGTGTATATATTTAAAATTGAAAGAGATGCTTACCCCTAACCAAGGATGGACAGATGGCCAATGGCAACTCTCGCATTAGAAAAGCAACCAGTGGTTCCTACTTGTATTCAAAACTTTTATAATCATCTCATAAGATATCTGTCATCCTCTCGAGACAGAACAGTTTCCAGAGCCAGGAGTGCCACAGTGACAAAGTGGGGGCTGCCTTTTTCTTCCTTGCTGCCGCGATTGTTACTTTTCTGTTCCCTTTGCCTGTCCACATAATGGCCTTATCTGCCTTGGTTTGGTGTTCGAGAGCTGGGTCACGGAAGCCTAGAAGAACACCTGCTATTGTTGTTGGTATCAGGTAGCCCAACATGCTCTTAATTTGTGCTAGGATCTCCTCCCAGAATGGTCTTATTGTGGGACAGTCCCACTAGATGTGTTGGAAATCACCCAATAATCCACAATCCCTAAGGCACCTATCTGATGTATTTGGGAAGATCTTTTTAAGTTTACCTGGATAGAGGTACCAGTCCATCAGAGTTATCAAGTGGGCTTCCCTGAGTTCCAGCTAATGGTTACATTTTGTTATGTCATACCACAACCCGGCCCACTCCCTGTCCCCTATGTCTCTGTGTATTACTCCGTCCCGCATATCCATATACCTAGGGCGAGGAGAGTGTGCGGATGATAGAAGGAAGTTGTATAGGAAGGAGATCACCCCCTTCATAGAGCCTACCTTCAGTACAAATGACTCAAAATGTGTTTTGTCTCTTGTAGCTGCTTCACGAATGCGCGCAGTGAGAGCTGAGTGTTTGAGCTGGAGGTACTGGAAATGTTCTGCAGGTTCTAAATGAAACTCTCGTCTGCTATTATGGAAAGTGAGAATGTCATAATTGTGAAATAGATGAAAAAGCGCAATGGTGCCGCCCTCTCTCCAGCTATCAAAGGGTCCCTCTTGAAGTGCTGGGGGAAGGGGGGATTGAAATGTATTGGGGTAAAGGGGGAAGGAAACATGGTCCATTGATCGTCCTTGGTCCCATACCTTTAAGGTAGTGCGGGTGGGGGTGCTGATATAAGCATTCGCAGGCCTATTTTTCTTGGGCTTCCATATGAGGTCCCAGATTGTCCTACTTGCGACGGCTCAGTCCATATGGAGCCAAAGTTTTACCGCCTCCCTTTTTGACCATTCCGCCACAATCCGATCCGGCCAAGGTCAGGTAAACCCACTCCATCCTCCATCTTAGAGCGTCTCAATATTGAGAAGTACTGTCGGGCCCTCCCACCTTGCCATAGGAACTGTGTGAGCAGTGATTTAACTTTTAGTAGAAATTCCTTATCGAGTTCAATAAGAAATGCCTGAAAAAGATATAAAAGTTTAGGGAGTTCTGTCATTTTAATCGCATGTGTGCGACCTAGCCAGGAGATAAAGAGGGGGTATCCAACGCTTAAGGTTGTTTGGAGTTGGATAAGAGCGGCCAGAAAGTTAGATTTGTAAAGACCTTCTAAGTCAACTTGATTCCCAGATATGGAAGAGAGCAGCAGGCCCACTGGAATGGAGAAAGAGTTAGCAGTGTGCCCACCTCATCATTGGAGACCGTTAGATTAAGTATGTACGATTTATCAAGGTTAACCTCGAAACCCGGTACTGCCGCGTATCTGGCCAGTTCGAACTGCAGGTCAGAGAGGGAGAGCGACGGGTCTGTGAGACATAAAAGCACTTCCTCCGCAAAAAAGCGATATTTTATTTGTGTCCCTGCCAAATAAGATCCCTTTAATCACCGGTGCCTCATGAATGCAAATCGCCAATTGTTCAATGCTTAAAGCAAACTTCAGGGGTGACAACGGGCACCCCAGTCTGGTTCCCCTCGTCAGCAAAAATGCAGCAGAAAGCGTTCCGTTAACCTGTACTCTGGAACACAGATGCGTTTAATACGCCTTAATCATGGTGATGAATTTGTCCGCAAAGCCAAAGCGCTTGAATGTGCAAAATAAGAAGGGCCAGTCCACCCTGTCAAAGGTCTTTTCGGCATCTAACCCCACGTGCACCGCTGAGATCTTCCATCTTGAGACTTTCTCGATGAGGTGTACTATTTGTCTGACATTATCGTGAGTCTGTCACCCCTTTATAAAACCTGATTGGTCAGGGTGGAGAAGGTCTGGCATCAGGTCATTTAATCGGGCAGCTAAGATGGCTGAGTAAAGTTTTGCGTCTAAGTTTAAGAGGGCAATGGGCCGGTGTGAGGCACACAGGTGCACATTTGTCCCTGATTTAGGGATGACCGGGACAACCGTCTCAGCCATAAAGGGCAATTTGGCGAAGTTTTAATAGAGTGTGTTCCGCTCAGTTAGTGTAGATTGCCTTAAGCTTATGCTGTAAGAGCATGCAGTGAGAACCTAGTGGGATTATTCTTATGTTCCTTTTTCGCTAGTTCTAAGTTTCTATACTTTCTCTCTCCTTAGCTCGCTGTCTATTTAGAGTGGAGTTGAGTTCTATGCTCTTTCCCCGTATGACGGCCTTGAATGCATCCCAGGTATTGAACAATGTAGTATCTTCAGGTCTATATAAGTAAAAAAAATACTCTGTGATCGCTTCTCGCATTTCAATTCGCAAAACACCTTATCTCTCCTGAGTGAGGCCAGGAAGTACCATTTTGGGTTTGCGATGAGGCCTCTCCCCAGTGTAAGCGAACAGAGATGGGACAGTGATCCGAAATGGAGAGAGGAAAGATTTTGGCTTCCTGGAGACTGCCTATCATGTTCTGACTGAGGAAAATATAGTCAATTCAGGAATATGTATGGTGCACATTGGAATAGAATGTGTAGTCTCTAGTCTGGGGGTATAGGGTATGACAGGCAGCCCTAGGACCCAAATTGTGCATCCTTTGCTTATTGGCTGTGGAGAAGGAGTTAGTTTCCAATCTGTGAGATTGGGTGCTATCTAAGTCTTCTTGCCAAGTAAGATTGAAATTCCCCAGAATGATTGTTGGACCTTCTGCAAAATCCCCCACCGTATCTAATAGTGTAGTTAAAAAAACTGTATGACCAACATTGGGTGCATAAGCAGTAATAAAGATGCACAGTTTACCCCTCAGAGAACCCTTGACCATAACCATCCTACCCTCCTTGTCTGACTGAATGGCCAGTGGCTGGAACTTTGTTGAACTATGAAAAAGGAGTGTGACCCGCTGTGTTTGGTATGTGCAGAAGACCTATATATAAGAGGATATTGTTTATGTCTAAGCCTGGATTCCTCAGCCCTCTGCAAGTATATCTCCTGAAGAGCTACAATATCGAAGTGGTGGTCTGTGAGGTATTTCCAGACTTTCTGGTACTTTTGTGATGAGTTGAGCCCCTTAACGTTTCACAACCCTATTGAGAGTACCATCTGTAATGTGTTGTGTTCTCCCCTGCTCTGATACCCCCCTGATGCCCTCCTACGCCGATGACACCCAGCTGATCCTCTCCCTCACCAACGACCCCTCCATCGCCAGAACCAGCCTACACGAAGGGATGAAAGACGTCGCCGAGTGGATGAAGAAAAGCCACCTGAAACTGAACTCAGACAAGACGGAAGTCCTCATCCTGGGATCATCGCCCTCCGCCTGGAACGACTCCTGGTGGCCTCCTGCCCTGGGTCCAACTCCCAAGCCAACGGACCATGCACGCAACCTGGGCTTCATCCTGGACTCCTCCCTCTCGATGACCAGACAAGTCAACGCCGTCTCATCATCGTGCTTCAACACCCTGCGCATGCTCCGAAAGATCTTCCGATGGATCCCCACCTAAACCAGGAAGACGGTCACCCAGGCACTCGTCACCAGCCGACTGGACTATGGAAACGTCCTCTACGCCGGGACCACAGCCAAATGTCAGAAAAGACTCCAACGCATCCAGAACTCCTCCGCACGACTCGTCCTGGACATCCCCCGACACAGCCACATCTCCGGCCACCTGAGAAAACTGCACTGGCTCCCCGTCAGCAAAAGGATCACGTTCAGACTCCTCACCCATGCACACAAGGCTCTCCAAGACCTGGGCCCCAAGTACCTCAACAACTGCCTGACCTTCTACACGCCCACCCGCCAGCTACGATCGACCAGCCAAGCCCTTGCCGCCGTTCCACGCATCCGCAGGACCACCGCCGGAGGAAGTTCCTTCTCCTACCTGGCTGCCAAGACATGGAACTCCCTCCCCATTCACCTTCGACTAACCCAGGACCACCTCGCCTTCAGGAAGCAACTCAAGACCTGGCTTTTAGAGTAGTAACGTACCCCTCTCCCCAGTGCCTTGAGACCCTTCCGGGTGAGTAGCGCGCTATACAAAATGCCAAGATAGATAGATAGATGCATGGCATCACCCCAGGTCCAGAATGGTAAAGGGAATAAGCTGCCCAGTCCAGCCTGCCGCAATGAGTGCATCCGTTTCAAGATATGCCTATGTTGGAGACCTAAGTGAATCCACCACCAAACACAACCCCCCCCCAAAAACATTAAGCAAAAACCCCAAACCCCAACATTACCAACAAGAATATGCGCCGGATCAATTACATATCTCTGGCGGTAGGTGCATTTAACCTCCTGGGCGTGTTGGTGGATGGAGCAGCTGCAATCCCAATCCGCGCCTTTCTCGAGTGCTCAAGGTAATCAATGACCACCTACTAGGGTGGATGAGCATTACAAATGCCTATATTTCAGAATTGATTGGCCCGTTGGCGACCTCTGTAATCCCCCGGCGAGACAAAACTGTTCCCCTCTAAGGAGCTTATAGTTCTGCGAGCAATGCGGAACCATCGCGTCAAGTAACATGGCCTTGCCCTCATCTGAGGCCTTCTCTAGAGCTATTGGACCATTGGGATGCACTTGGGCCTCATCAATGAGTCCCCTCGATGGTCCCTGTCAGGTCTCAGGCTCAGCTGAACGGACTCCCAGCAACAACAAGCCCTCCTGTAGCTCAGTAATATGTCATTGTTTATTGTTGTATTCGAAACTCAGTCCAAACGGGTATGTCCAGCGGTAGCGGACGTGGTCATCATGCAGTTTTTCCGTGATGGGTCGAAATTGCTGTCGCCGCACCAGGGTGGCGGGTGCTAAATCCTGGTATATACTGCAGGTATGACCTGGGAATGTAATATCACTTTGCTTCCGGGCCTCTTGTAGAACTGCTCCTTTCACCTTTTAGGAGTGAAATCTCGCAAGTACATCCAAGTCTGTTTCCTTTTTCCAGTGGCTTTCCCGCCCACACGGTGCTCCTGCTCCAACTTGATACTGAGAGTTTGGGGGCTTATAATCTCTTATTTTATTTTTATTTTAAAGGTTTTTTATAGTGTTGGCTAGACCCGGAGGTATCAGAGTGCTTTACATGACCATCAGATCATAGTTACAGGTTACATCGTTACAAAAGTTACACAGTTATTAGAGCATGGCAACATAGTTACTTGTAAGGTCAAGATAAACAATAAGCACAAATACGTAAGGGGAAAGCAGGCAAGGGGAAAGATTCAGGGGAGGGGGAAGGAGCTGGGGAAGTAGACAGGTAATGAAGGCGGGAAAGAGGAGGGGAGGGTAAAGGACATCGCATGGAAAGAGGAGGGGAAGGGTGACAGGACACAAACCGGTAGACGAGTCAAAGCAACGTCCAAAGTCCAGTAAGCTGTGATCCCAGGGGAAGTGGTATCACTTCCCTATCTCTGTTGCAGGCGGCTCCCTTAACGCAGTGGACTCTCTCAGAGGGGTCTCTGAGACTCCAAGTCCTAAATACTGGATCCTTCCCCAAAAAGAGAAGAGGGAGTGCTTTGGCAAGGGGTACCATACCATGCCTCAGCTGTGAGTGGCTCCCTTGGCGCAGTGGACTCTCTCAGCGGGTAAGCTGAGACTCCAGAGTATAAATATTGGATCTTTCCCCAACAAGGGGAGAAGGAGTGATTAGTCAAAGGGCACAAAGGACATGGGGCTAGACAGACTAGCAGGCAACGTGAGAGATTCAGGGGAGAGTGGATAGGACCTAGGAGCTAGGGAGGCAGACAAAGGGAGAAAGAGTACTAAATGGGAACAAATTTAATTATTGAGTTATTATATAGCGCTGGCTAGACTTGATGGAATCAGAGCCCTTTACTTAAGGAACAATAATGTTGCAAATTACAACAGTTAAAAGGTACGTAAGTATCAAGAAAAGCATTTAAAGAAAATAGGGGACAAGGTGAATGGAGCAGGAAGGGTAAGGGGATACGGTAAAGGGGTAGGAGGAAGACAGGACGTAGAGACGAGGGGAAAATCTGCCCAAGGTCCGGCTGGGTAGGTGACGGCAGAGAGGGGCAGTCCACAGCCCATTTTCTCTTCAGCTATATGGTAGGACCACCGAGCATCAGGCATATCGCTGGGTCTCCACAGTCTGGGGTATGTTCCGCAGGTTCCAAGTCCTGATGTGTAGGCAGGGTAGGAGATAGGTTCAAGGCCTGGTCCATGTCCAATTGTTGTCCCAGGGAAATAAAACAATGTGGGCAGGACCACTATGCAAAGAGACCCTCAAGGAAGTCCTCAAGATCAGCCTCTTTGGCTCCTTCCTCCAGGTTTCAGATTCGTACATTGTCTCTCCGCGCCCTGTTTTCAAGTTCTTCGGATTTTAATTGGGTTTGGTATAGTTGCTCCTTCCGGGTCCGCAGCTTTTTCCAGTGTTTCTGAGGTTCGGTGATCAATATCCTGGGTCTGTGTTTCCAAGTCTACTACCCTCGTGCCCAGAGTATCCACATCTTGTTGGCGTATGGCCATTTGAGCATTTATATCTGATTTTAGCTGCTCAAAGGGGGCTTTTATGTCCTGAACAAGTTCCTTCCGAAGCTCCGCTTTAAAATCTTGTAGGGATGCCATGAGGTCTTCCTTTGTGAGGGCCATGGTGTCTGTGGAGTCGTTCCGGTCCAATGGCAGGTTGCTTGCCAGTTGGCAAAAATAATTCAGAGACTTTATTAAAAATTTTATTTGAGGTCTTCTTTGGCGACATGGGGTGGGTCACACGCTACTCCCAAAAGCTCTGGGGGGAACGATAGGCACCCGGAATGTTGTTCACGTCTTTATGATCTTCAATGCACAGTGCTGGTAATGGGCAGGGTGGTAGGGGTTCACCCCATTGTTCGACCCCTCTCTCCAGGGAACGTAGGTATCCTCCATCTAGGGGACCGGACCCCTCATGGATAAGCCGCCGTCGCTCTCAATTTCCCAGCTCCAAGGGATGTGTTTCAGCTTTTCTTTGGTCTAGCAGCCCTGAGTCTGCCCCTGTTGTGAAGATCCGCTGCACAGACAGGAAATCACACAGTAGGAGGTTTAATCACCCCCATTGCGATCTGGGGAGCCGACCTGGAGTTTTAAAAGGGGTTATGGCCAGCCTGCGAGTCGTGCTTATTGACCAGTGAGTCTGGGGGTCAACAGCCATATGTTTGTGTACTTTCTGTGGTGCCCAGCCTTAGCTCATCCAGAAGAGGTGCCCACCTGATGCTGCTAGGGGGAGGGTTCCTGCGAAAGGGCACAATCTAGCTGGTGAGAGCTGTCCTCACCTCGGCCGCCATCTTAACGCCAGGCGTGGAGTTCTGGAATGGCCAGACAGGCAGCAAGGGTCTCCCAATGATGGCACCAGCCGGACCTCCCGCTCTCACACCGCGCTGCCCGTGCTCCTCTCTGCCATCAAAGGAGGCAGCACGCCTGCAGTGCACCAAATGAGCTTACCGTCGTGGCGCGTTCCGACAATCCGCCCCAGGTGCCAGCTCGGTAGCTGCCAGATCGTCTGCAGGCAGGACACAGTCTCCGTGCGAACCCTCAGCAAGGATGGTCAGGGATGCAAGACGCAACCGGGTGCTCATTCACCATCTCATCCGATGTGAGCCTTTATGTTATGGGCTGACGGCGGTCACCATTTTGAGGAGCTCCCTGGCGGCTTTGCTTCTGTCATAATGGAGCACTATAGTGGGAGCCCGAGTCCCAGTCTGGGTTTCTCTACAGGCTCTAGATCGAGGGCTACTGATCGGTGTTTTCAGTGGTCATTAGGGCGATGTCCATCCGCTGCTGGGCCCTCGAGATGCAAGTGCGTAGCGGGAGCTGAGATGAATTATGTCCGCTCGGCCATCTTGCCTGGCCACGCCCCCCCTATCGCACATATTTTGTTACGAGAGAAACCCATGAGGCAAAAAAAATGACTTGACAACCTTGGGGCTTCAAGTCTCCTACTACAGTACTTGACACTAAACAGATCTTGAACAAAGGCAAAGTGATGAGTTCAATAGACTCCCAGGGCACACTTTGTGGAAGGATGCACAGCTATTTTAGTACAAATTAGAGCTTTGATTCATGCAAATAACGGTACGGCCGAACATGAAAGCATGAAAATGAAAAGGGGTTTTGTTGAGCGCGACTGCTGCCCTCAGGGGTCCAAGCGCTAAAAAAGAAGGATAGTGCCTCATGAGGTCACTGCTTAGAGGGGCGTTTAAGTAGTAAAGAGGAAGGTTTTAAGCTGTTTGCGGAAGGATGACAGGTTGGGATTGGATCTTAGGTGTATAGGGAGTGAGTTCCAAAACTTGGCCGCGTTGAACATGAAGGATATACCTCCTGCTCTTGACCTTTTGATCCGGGGGACTACCACAAAGAATGCTTGAGTGGAGCGGAGCTGCCTGTTGGGGCCATAAGGGGAGAGAAGGGAGTGGTTGATCTTGGGTCCGGTTCTCTAGAAGGCTTGATGAGACAAGCACATAGCCTTAAATTTTATTCTCTCCCTAACTGGGAGCCAGTGAAGAGTTCTCAGTCCAGTTTCTATTGAGGTTCTGCGTGGGATCTGAAGCAGCGTGCGTGCGGCACAATTCTGGACTCGCTGGAGTTTTTGCAGCACGTATTCGGGTGCCCCAACATATAATGCATTGCTGAAGTCGAGGCGAGATTGTATTAACCCCTGTATCACGATCTGTTTTGCTTTAAAAGGAAGGACTTGGAGGATTTTTTTGAGCATCCTGATAAGGCCAAAACAGGTTGCAGATGTTTTGGTAGCTTGGATATTAAGAGTTAGAGATTTATCCAACCAGACCCCTAGACTTTTGACATTGTCTTTCGGGGTCGGTGGAGCACCCAAACTGATGGGCCAAAGGTGATCGAAGGTCGGCAGCATTGGGGGACCGAGTAACATAAGCTCGGTTTTGTCCCCGTTAAGTTTTAGGGAGGAAGTAGTCATCCATGCCCTTACCTCCTCCATGCATGCCGCTAGGTTGGTCTGTGTGGGTACGCTGTTCTTCTGTGCAAGGGATACCACTAACTGAGTATCATCCGCGTATGAAATGATCTTGATATCATACGGGTGGACGATCTCAGCCAGCGGCTCCATGTACGCATTGAACAGCGTGGGGCTTAGTGACGAGCCCTGTGGTACCCCGCAGTTCAGAGGCCTGCTAGCGGAGGAGGAGTCTCCTTCAAAGACTTGAAAGGTCCTTCCGCTCAAAAAGGATCTCAGCCAGGTCAGAGCATCCCCAGACACTCCCAGGTTGGAAAGTGGACACAGCAGAGTTTTATGGCAGACCGTGTCGAATGCGGCACTCAGATCGAGGAGGATCACTGCCACTGATCCTCCTCGGTCCAGAATCCGCCTGGCTTCTTCCGTTACTGCTAGAAGGGCTGTTTCCGTTCCATGTTTGGGACGGAACCCTGTCTGCGATGTATCGAGTAGATGGTTAGACTCGAGGAATCTGGATAGGTGGAGGTTGATATGCTTCTCCAGTATCTTACTCGCCCAAGGTAGCAGGGACATAGGGCAGTAGTTGTTAAGGTTATTAGGGTCCAGATTGGGCTTTTTCAGGAGTGCTCTCACCATAGCTTTCTTCCACCCAGATGGAACCGTACTCTTTATTATGGAATTATTAAGTAACTCCATGAGGGTGGGGAGAATAACTTGGCTGGCTTCAACCATGGTTCAGGGGGAGCTGAGTCACAAGGGGATCCTGATTTTACTTGGAGTGATAAGTTTTCCAGGGTGTCTAGGTCTAGCAGAGGGTAGTGGTTCAAAGTTTCTCGAGGAGAGGTCTCCACCACCCTAGGGGGCTGGGGAGCAGTGGGTGGGTCTGTAATTGAGTTTGCGAATGTTACATAGATTTTGTTTATTTTCTGAAAAAAGAATTCGGCTAGGTTGTTACGACGTGCGGTAGGATTGTCATTGGGGGCTATAGGTGGGGGGAGCTTAGTTAGATGCTTGACTATTTGGTAGATCTCACTTGGTTTTGACCTGGCTCTAATTATTTGTTCGTTATAATATTTTGATTGCGATTTTTTTATTTCCAGTTTGTAAGCTTTGATGGCTTCCCTATAAACAGCTTTGTCTATGGTGGCATATTCCAGATGACACTTTCTGTCGAGCCTTTTGCAGTGGCACTTTTTTGTTCTAAGCTTCTCTGAGTACCATGGGGCAGTGACCCGTGGTCTTTTTAGGTTGACTTCACGAATGGGTAGTATAGAGTCAAGAGATTTTCGAATCCAGTTGTCAAAGTTCCGACTATCTCAGGGGGGGTCGTGTGTAAGATAGGGTCTAGAGTCTGCCAGGGAGCAGGACCATTGTTCTAGTGAGATTTTGGACCCATTCCTCATTGAACGGGTTTATAGGTGGTCCAGGTAAGGGGAATTAAAAAATGGTCGGTCCAAGGTAGACGAATAGCAGGGGCTACCTTGAGCTCGGTGGAGTTTCTGAACACAGGGTCGAGCAAGTGCCCCTTGATGTGCGTAGGGGCTAGGACTAGTTGCTCTAGCTGAACTGTGGCCAAGCTCACGGTTAGCTCGTTTGCTGTGTTGTCAGAGCTGTCATCAAAGTGGATGTTGAGAGCATGCATTTCACTCCAATTTAGTGTGCGCCACAGTGACCTATAATGAGTACTGCTGACTTTGGATATTCTGCCTTTTCTCTGATGACTTGGTGTGATGACTTGGAATCATGATACATAACGGCGATGTCTGGCTGCTATCTTGAAAATTCTGCATAGAAACAGTGATGGGTGTTTGATGTTTTAAAAAGTTTGTCTAGGAGAAGCAAAGTACCTTAATTTATTTTTTGACTTTGCCATCTTGCTCCTTACTCCGAGCTGTATGTAGCCCGTTCCGGCCCTCTCTTAATCCACTTTCCTATTGCTCGCTCATCACACTCTGGCTCTCTTCTCTTAAACTATTCTCATTAATTCACCAACTTTCTCTTTCCTGCCATCTCTTTCTCCACCCCTTCTCACTCTCTTGTCACACTATTACTTTTCCCCTCTCCAGTCTTCTCCTCTTCCTCCATTCTTGTCATTCTAAAAGGCCAATTGTCAGTATATGTTAATTACAGAGGTTCAGATAGATTGAGCTTGTAGAGTGTGACGGGTCTGCAGGTGGCAGATGCAAACACCTTTAATCAATAGGTGAGGAAGGAGAAAGGAAGAAGGTATGACTAGACACAGGTTGAGTTTGGGGTGAGATGGCTCATGGATGATTGAGTAAGGAATCAGAGGTAGAGGGAGATATTTAATTCCTTCTCAAGAGTGTGGCTGCTATTATCAGAGGGCAACTTATTCCAGGTGGTGCACTAGAGCAAGAAAAAGCTTGGCATCTCTTTTGATTCTTACGTTACTTTGGGAGTCACATTTCTTTTCTTGCTGCTGCATATGGGGCAGTTGCGGCCATGAAGAGAGGGTTTAATTTATGACATTAGAGGCCAAGAGCAGCACAGCAAGTCACATTGCTGCTCTGCCCTGCCTCACAGGGAAAGGGCAGGCTTGTGTTGTATGTATCCAATCTTGTGCATTCATGTCCTTCACACTTTCCCTTTGCTCTGGTGCTGTTTTGGCAGCCTAGAGTCAACTCAGGCCCCCTTGCATCATGGTGCAAGGGGCATTTGTTGTTGGCAGGATTGTACTTGTGCACAGTGGGGCACCTTCCTTCACAAAAACAATCCTGAGAGGCTTTTTCCTCTTTCTATGTGTGCTGTAGAATGTAGGGCATATAGAAGGACATTTAGAAAGACAAAAAACGAGGAGAAATACAGATATTTCTTCTTGTTACATCTCCCCTGGTGAGGCATATGTTTTTGATGCGTTCCCAGCTTTGCAAAGTCCTGTAAATATTGGAATCCGTCAAAAACTAAGGGAACATCCATGCACAACCCATGGATAGCCTACCCATGGCAAAGTAACGCAATGCAATGATTTGTGCTGCTTTGCATTACTTCATATTTTTGGAGCAACTCAAAGCCACGCAAACAGGCCTTGTGTGACTTTAAAATATAGCTAAAGCTTTGCGTTGCTCCTTTACCACATTGCTTGGTCCAAGGGTCATGCAAACTGGGTTATAAATATGGCTCAGAGTGTTTTCAGTGAAGTAATGTAGTATACGTTATAGTTTGCCTCATGCAATGGCGCAGATTGATCTCAACTTGACATGAGCTGGGAAGTGGCCACCTTGCATGGCCCTACATGGCTCGATATATCTAGAATAACACAACACAGCACAAATCGCTGTGTTGTGTTATTCTGCCTCAGGGAGGCATTCCATGGGTAAAACATGGGTGTTCCCATGCAACCCACCCATGGATGTTGGCGCATTCCTACATTTTCCATTAGTGGTAGATATGGAAATGCTTCAAAATGTTACGCAACCCCAGGTGAGGTGTAACAAAGAGAAATGTCTTTATTTTCCTCGATTTATTTTCTGAGGATTGTTTTTGGGCTGGAAGATGCCTTTTCTTGCACAAAAACAATACTGCCTGCAATTCAGGCATCCTTTCACCACAGAACAAGGGTGCCTGTGTGTGCGCAAGCGCTGGGAAAGGATAGGAATGTGCTATATAATGTTAAATATGGTGCATTCCTGCCCTTACATGCAGCACTGCAAAGTTGCTTGCTACGGTGCGCTGCATGAAAGCTTGATCAATGTGCCCCTAGGTTTATACATTAGGCCTGTGTGTCAAATGATCATAGTGCTTGAGATGGCGCACACGCAAACACAACATGAAAGAAAAGCATTAAATTAAAGAGAAAGCCTAAACCATAACACAGAGGTGTGTTTACCTCTTTTTAAGTCAAGATGTGTGCAGAGAATGGCAATATTAAATGCTGAACTAATTATATCTAATCCACCTATTATACGGATTTTGGGGACCGGTATGGTTGCACACTACCTATCTTTTTGAAAACTACACCCATGGGTATCTATATTAATTTTCATTTGGGCGTTTATAACAAATTATTATTGTGAATAGATTATTTGTATGTAGCCTACGAAAATAAAAGTTTTGAAAGACTCAAATTGATTCAATGTAATATTTCAATGTGATGCCGTTAAATACATACTTTCTAAAATGGAAGGTGCTATTGTTGATATGATACAAAGTCATATTTCAAGTTTTGAAAAACGTTTATTAAATATGTTCATCTGCGAGAGGAAGCCACTGTAGCATTTTTCTATAGCTGTAATGGTTCAGATTTCTCCACTAGATCAGAATGCCTAGGCCTTTCTCTCTTTGCCCATGGGACTCTCAATACCACATAAAAGCTCTCCGGGTAAGACAGTGTTTGACCCATGGAAAAGATAACAATTTTAATTGGGTTTATTTTTGGCTTTGAATTGCCTGTGTACTGAACCGCCTTGAGAAAGGAATGTGGCGATAACGTGTAATTATATTTCAAGCCTGTTTCAAAGTTTCAGTGTATTCTTGTATGAAATGTCATGTTGGAAAAGCCACTCTATTGAAAATCTTGCCGGCTAAAATTGCCCTCCTGTGACTCATGTCTGAATGGTTCGGCGTATATTTATTTGGTTGCACATATAGACAAGGATGTGAGTTGTTATATTGCATGGTAACAAAAAAATAATAGGAATTTCAATTAAAGATTTAACCTCTACCAGCAAAACGATCGCGACAGGCTGCTCCAATATTTGTATCGATAATAAAAGAAGATCCGGTAACATGAGTGCGCATGGAGTCTCGTTTAACATGTATCTCCAATACTAAGAAATTTCAATAATAATTTGATTGTTTTCTTTACTTTATGTTTAATAAAGGTGTTGAAAATGGTACGGACAAACAACCGAGGAAGCAGAAATAGAATTTCATTCAATTTCAATACATTTTGCTAAAATATTCTTTCGTAATCTCTGCATTTGTTGAAGAAACGAATTATTTTTTTCGGAACGGCTGAAAAGAAAAGAAGTTTGGGGCATATTACCAAGCAATAGCGATAATTATTGCTATTTCTTGGTTAGAGACAAAAATGTACCGCTGAGCTGCGGCGATTTGTACCGCAAATAAACCTTGGTATTACCAAGGTTTATCGCAAATGCGATAAAAATCACCGCAATGCATGAATATCGCTGAAAAGTCAGCGATATTCATGCATTACCAAGCTAATGCTCTTAGCCATGTTATCCACCACCCATTGGATAACATGGCTAAGAACTGCTCAGGGCAGGTGTTAGCTTTTGGAGATATTTGCGCTTAGCGCGAATATCTCCAAAAGTTGGTAATAGGAGATAGCAATGTTAGCGACTGTTTTCAGTCACTAACATCTTGGCACGCCCACTTTGCATGTCATTAGTGATAAATTTCATTGACATGCAAAGTGGGGCCCAAGATGGTCGCTATCTCCTACTAGCTGTCGCTAACTGGTGTTAGGGACAGCTAGGTAATAGGGAGATAATTTTATCTCCGCTTTCTTGGCTTTTAAAGCCAAAAAAGCGGAGATAAACCCCCTTGATAATATGCCCCTAAGTCTTTCTCCATTTAAAGTATGATCTTAAAAAACAAGCAATGGCTGAAGGGAGCTGAACTAAAGACTCTCTCTATGTATTGTTGACATGAGCTCTGGGAGATATCCGGCGGACTCCAAACTGACAAAGAGAGGTGTACCTATCAAAACCTGATTTAGTTTTTTTTTTACAACGAGATGCTGAGAAGGAGAAACAGAGGTGTCCAGTTTCCTTGTAAAAGAACATTTAAAAGGTTGATTCATGGGAAGGAGTCCTTGTAATGTCTGCAGATCTAACCCCTCTCCCTTCAGCAGTGTTTGTTCACGTGCATCTAAATGTAGAGTCTGGTGAAGGGAGTAGGAGCCTTTCCATCCCTCGAAGACTTAGGTTGAAGACCTGCCCTGGAAAACAAACTATGGATTCCTCAAAACATATCTTCTGTAATTAGTTAAGTTATTTGCACGCCTTTTCCATATTGCCTAAGATTCATAAAATATGGATTGACTGTTTTTCGCACCCACCAATGAGAGCCATTTGAAACTGGTAGCACCTCTCCCACGATTCCTTATTGGTAGTCATGGGTGACTATCTAACTTTTGTGTTCTCTGTTTGCCTCCAAGTACTAGTGTTCTATACAGAAAAAGGCCAAGGTCACTGGGTCCCTGTATTCTGCTACCCCTTACACGTTTTCATCTCATAACAATAGAGACTCCAGGTTTCAGATGAAAAGGTAGATAATGAAAACAAACTACCTATGACATTACTTTGGTGAAAATTGGCATTTTGGAAGTTTACCTTTACATTCAAAGGTAAATAAGAATGGTTATGGTAAGTCCTGTTCTTTGTAAGTCAAATATCTGAGCTGAGTTACAGTATGGAGAAACTACATTGGTTTAGTCGGCATCTCTGTATCTCTGGTAGAAACTCAAAGTAAAATGCAATAACTTTGTGACCCTGTTTCCTTACTCAGGACTACCAGAGGACTGCAATTTTGGTCTTCACATACACAAAGGGGGGTCCCAAAGTGAGAAATTCCCATGCATTTTCAATAGACCTTTTTAAGAAGGGCTACAGTATAAACTGCAGAAAAGAATTACACCAAATTCGACAAGAAGCTAGATCTTGGTCCGCGTATTGTGATTTTTGGAATCAGTGTGAATCTCTTCAGTGGTTTTTAAGAAATAAAGGGACAAGAATTTTAGTATATCTGGACAGCTGCTTCTGCAAGAGGCTCGAGCTTCGGTCGAGCATCAGTTTAAAAAGTACAGAGTGTTCTGATTTGCTTGGGAAGCTTAATTTCCCTTCAGCCATTTTGTTTCCTCTGTGGTTAGACTCGCGCATAACCAGCTCTCTGATTGGCTGCGAGCAGCATGAGAATAGTTTTGCTGACAGCCATTCCAGGACTTAGGGACTAAATACCCTCTCCTGAAGCCAAAAACAAACAATAGGATAGGCTGCAGAGTAGGGATACCCTCACCCCTTGGGCCCATTCGGGGAAACCAGAGGGACCCCAACCGGGGGCAAAAAAGTAAAGAATTCTGCAAAAAATGTTGCGATCCGATGGCACTTCTTGATGGAAAAAAACCTTTAACAAATCAAATGGTGGCAGGGCCGCATTTATTATCTTTATGTCCCAGGGTCCGCCCCTTTATTTCTAAAAGTAGCCCTGGGGATTGGGTTACCAGGGCCCAACAAGGCCACACGCCCCCCTTCCCTGTATTTGAATAAATGGCCCGGCAGATGATGTCAGTTGAGCTGCCATCAGTGATGTTATAAATGATGACAGCGAACATGTCATGAGCGAGGGAATATGTGAGTTCATGCACTGCATGACTGGGACGCAAGTTATAGTTAGCTCTGCTATGTGAATGATATGAATGTATATGTTTTTTTTGTTCAAAATGTTAATGTTGTCACTGACATATTCACCTAACTGTAACATTACTTTAACCTATGTTTCTTTCAGAAAATGTCTGAGCTTTTTTTTAAACAAATCTTTTATCACACCTAAATATAGCGTTACTTTAACCTTTGTTTATTTTCAGTAAATATATACATATATATGTATATAACTACTCACACACATGGTACGTAGATTGGAACTTAAAAGTAGTAAATCTATACGTTCCTATATGCACTTA
This sequence comes from Lissotriton vulgaris, assembly GCF_964263255.1. NCBI lineage: Eukaryota > Metazoa > Chordata > Amphibia > Caudata > Salamandridae > Lissotriton > Lissotriton vulgaris. The sequence continues at coordinate 1,535,909,996 of NC_141685.1, forward strand.
CCTTCAAATATTTTTTACCTTTATATTTTGGGTATGATATTAACATTTAACAATATTCGTTGCTCAATACACAAATTTCAGCTTCAGTGAGGTAGAACTGCTCACTTTACATCAAGATGAGACAATTTGCTCAAGATGTCCAGTACAGTTTAAGTATTCAACCTCCCCATTCCTATTCTTCCCCACAATAGTCAGATTTAGTTTAACCATCTACTTTAGTTCCAAAACTAAAATGGTCTAATACTAAGGTATTCTTGCCAAACTTCACATCTTACAATTCCTTTTCAATTTAAATCATAATCTCTTTCTACCATTTTCTTTCTTTAGATCGCCTTCCAACTGTAATTTTAAGTGACACCTTTCTTACATTCTGCCATTCACCTCTTTCCAAAGTTTTCCTCATCCTTAATGAATCCTTTATGTATATTTGTTTTTGAATAAACATTCCAAACACCTCCATTACAACTGCCTTTCTTAAACATGGCTCAGATTAGCAATAATTATTCACAGTGTTCTAGATGTACTGTACTTATAAATATGGCATATTGTTGTGTTAGTCAAAGGAGACATAAACTGACATCTACTGCTGTATATTTTAGTTGGATGTATCTTACTCCATGTTGTTATGTTTTCCAGTCATTGTATGTTGTACTGTTTGTCTGTAACTGTGGTGCAGGTGTTGCAGCCTGCAGCATTCTACTACTATAATCTCCAACATAACCCTTTCTAGACTCTTTCCTCCTCTATCCCTCCTGGCTCACCCAAAACCTCAGTCTAAAACCCTTTCTAAAATCTTCCCTCATGTACCGATTCTTTGACTCATCCCGAACTCATTTTACTCCTATGATCTCCCTAATCACTTTCTAGAGACTCTTCCCTCTTCCATCTCTCTTTTTTGCTCACCTCAAACCTCCTCTTACTACTATGATCTCCCAAATACCACTTTGTAGACTCTTCCCTCATCTATCCCTCCATTATCCTATTAAATCCAACTGACAGCCTCACATGTCCACCATTCAAATAATCGATATTTCCATGGTAGTAATCCACCACTAATCCTGTTGGGTTCCGGACTAACGTTCTACTCACCGAAAATCACGTTGATGCCTCGTCTGGGGTAGTCAGCGCTATATAAATGCAATTACCATTTCCATTAACATTATGGTCAGATTGAAATTGAGATTATTTCGCTTTCCTCTTTTTAAACTCCCTTTCTGTCATCCTCAGAGGACACTTATTACTCAAGGGCAAACTCATTTCTTTCCTACATTGCAATGTTGTTAGCAACATTGTTTCTTCATGTACCCTTCCCACACTTATCCATATCCATATCTTGCATCAGATCCTCAAATATCAATAACGAGTTGTTCATGACCATATCCCAGGTTCTCAGACTGGCCTGTCCACATCACCCTTTGGTGATGCTTCTGTTTTAATTCAAAGCCAGTGTAGCAACCATGGAGATGATTTAGTGAACGCATTCCCCCATTTTGATAGCTATCTACAACTTCTGGTTTGCTGTTTCCAATCACTAACAATATTTATGCTCTTGGTTTCCACACTTCATTCACTTAGCATGTGCAATTTTGATTTCTAACCTTTTGTTTTCATAATACCTGGATAAAGCCTCAGTCTTCTGCTGGATGTCTCTTAGTGTTAAATAAAGCATAGTATTTAAAAATCAATATACATGCACATATGCATTCACACAAAAAAAAACACAGGCAAAAAGTGTGCTGAACCTCTGCTTATATTAGGCTCATAAATATAGTTTGGCTACTGTTTGACTGGGATGATAGGCCTGGTCAGGCAGCAACCACAATCCTAGTCAGGGAAAGGCACAAGCAAACCCCCAAATGAACTTGTGCTCAACCCCCTGGTAGCTTGAAACAGAGCAGTCAAGCTTAACTTAAAAAAACACACAAGGTGATGGACGGAATGTTGAACATTGGCAAAACATTCACCCCCAGTCACAGATCTGGGTTTAATCCATCGTTACTTTGTTCACCAACGCCACCCCAGTTCAGACATGGCCATATGAAAATCAGTCTTGACCCTGTGCCTCATGGCAACAGTCCAGCCCGAACTGCCAAGCCATGTCTTCCCTGGACCGGAATCAAGCATCCTAGGACCGGTTTCTAACGATCAGCCAGGATAGCTTGACTCCAGTGGCGTGGTGAGCAGGAGACCCACGTCTGGGCATACCCTTCCCACATAGGGCGAACAGCAAAACACACAAGGTAATGGACGGAATGTTGCACATTGGCAAAACATTCACCCCAGTCACAGATCTGAGTTTAATCCATCGTTATTTTGCTCACCAATGCCACCCCAGTTCAGACATGGCCATATGCCAATCAGTCTTGACCGTGTGCCTCATGGGAACAGTCCAGCCCGAATTGCCAAGCCATGTCTTCCCTGGACCGGAATCAAGCATCCCAGGACCGGTTTCTGGTTATCAGCCGTCATCAGCCAGGATAGCTTGACTCCAGTGGCGTAGGATATCCATATAGATGAAGCAATATATTTGCAATGTTCAGTTCACAACTATAATAATCAACTAAGACAAGGAGTGCCTACTGTTTAGTTCTTGCAGAGCTCAATGTCCCCACCTACGGTTCTCTGTTCAAGTAGCACATAATCATACATAAAGGATGTGTGAAAGGAAAGGTCCAGCTGGCACACATCTCGTGGAGGTGCTGAACAGGATGGCATTGTAGTGCTCTGCTAGTTCGTGTTAGATACGTGTTAGATAGGTGTTTCGAGTTCTCTTTGCTTTACTGCTAAATTTGAGGTAAGGTCTTACTCCAGTCCTGTGATGAAATGGCTTTTGGGCTGAACAGTTATAGACTGACCTCACCCAAGATGACAACTGAACTTCCACCAGGAGATTGAACTCTAGCAGGAGGATGTGGAGTGTCCATGAAGCAGATGGTAAAGGAGGTGCATGCACCAGAATGCCTGCTGCTCCCCTGAGTAATGCCAAGTAATAGGAGAGGCTGTGGTCTTCGTTTTGTGTTTTATTATGGGCAGGTAGTATTTATCCTTTTGTGTTAGTCCTGTGTTCTGCAGAAGTTGTGATATGGTTCTTTTTGATGGTTGCACAGTTGTGTCGGACAAGACAAGCATTCTCTTCGAGCTTTGTTCTCTCACAGTTAAGGTTAGTACATGCAATGCTATAATTGTTGCAATGCTCTTGGCTTTCCCATCACCTCTCTGGTTACTGTCACCACACACCCCAACAGGATAGGGTTCTCTCTCTTGCTGTAACCCCACCTTTTGCAAGGAGTCAAGGTCACTTAGGCATAGCCCTGGGGTCCAAATATACTCCATCAATCAATCAATCAATCAAAGCATTTATATAGCGCGCTACTCACCCGGAGGGTCTCAAGGCGCTTGGGGGAGGGGGGTCCGCTACTGCTCGAACAGCCAGGTCTTGAGTTGCTTCCTGAAGAGAGGTGGTCTTGGGTCAGGCGGAGGTGGATGGGGAGGGAGTTCCACGTCTTGGCAGCCTGGTAGGAAAAGGATCTTCCTCCCGTTGTGGCTCGTCGGATGCGGGGAACGGCGGCGAGGGTGGTGGCTGGTCGATCGAAGTTGGCGGGTGGGAGTGTAGAAGGCCAGGCGATCGTTGAGGTATCTGGGGCCTTGGTTGTGGAGAGCTTTGTGTGTGTTGGTGAGGAGTCGGAACGCGATTCTCTTGTTGACGGGGAGCCAGTGCAGGTCTCTCAGGTGTCCGGAAATGTGGCTGTGTCGGGGAATGTCCATGATGAGTTGTGCTGAGGCGTTCTGAATGCGCTGGAGTCTTTTCTGGAGTTTGGCTGTGGTTCCGGCGTAAAGGGTGTTCCCGTAGTCCAGTCGGCTGGTGACGAGGGCCTGGGTGACCGTCTTCCTGGTTTCGGTGGGGATCCATTGGAAGATCTTCTGGAGCATGCGTAGGATGTTGAAGCATGACGAGGAGAGGGCGTTGACTTGTCTGGTCATCGAGAGGGAGGAGTCCAGGATGAAGCCCAGGTTTGGTGCGTGGTCCATTGGTTTGGGTGTGCTGCAGAGGGCAGGGGGCCACCAGGAGTCGTCCCAGGCGGAGGGTGATGATCCCAGGATGAGGACTTCCGTCTTATCTGAGTTCAGTTTCAGGCGGCTGTTCGTCATCCACTCGGCTATGTCTTTCATCCCTTCGTCTAGGTTGGTTCTGGCGGTGTCGGGGTCGTTGGTGAGGGAGAGGTTCAGCTGGGTGTCGTCGGCGTAGGAGATGATGTTGAGATTGTGTTGGCGTGCGATGGCCGCGAGGGGGCTCATGTAAATGTTGAACAGCGTGGGGCTGAGTGATGATTCTTGTGGTATGCCGCAGATGACTTCGGTGGCATCGGATCTGAACGGGGGGTGGCAGACTCTCTGGGTTCTTCCGGCGAAGAAGGAGATGATCCACTCCAGTGCCTTCTCCTGGATTCCGATGTTGTGCAGGCGCTGTTCTAGGGTCCGGTGGCATACCTAGTCGAATGCCGCGGACAGGTCCAGGAGGATGAGGGCCGCCGTTTCCCCGTTGTCGAGCAAGGCTCGGATGTCATCGGTGGCTGCGATGAGGGCGGTCTCGGTGCTGTGGTTGGCCCGGAAGCCAGACTGTGAGTGGTCGAGGGATCCATTAGTCTCGAGGAAGGTGGCCATCTGTCTGTTGACTGTCTTCTCGACGACTTTGGCAGGAAAAGGAAGGAACGAGATGGGGCGGTAGTTCTTGAGGTTGGTGGGGTCCGCTGATGGTTTCTTCAGTAGGGCGCTGAGTTCGGCGTGTTCCCAACTCTCTGGGAAGGTGGCAGTGTTGAAGGAGGCGTTGATGATGTTCCGGAGATGGGGTGCGATGATGGAGTCGGCCTTGTTGAAGACGTGGTGACGGCAGGGTTCGGTTGGTTTTCCAGAGTGGATGGAGTTCATCCTGCAGATGATCTCTTTGGCGTTGACCGGTGTCCAGGCGTGGCGGGTGGTGGTGGGGGCATTGGTGCGTTCATGGGTTGCATCGGCTGTGTGCTGAAAGTGTTGTGGATGTCTGCGATCTTGCTGTGGAAGAACGAGGCAAGCGAGTTGCAGAGTTATTGCGATGGGGTGATGTCGTTGTTGCCGGTGCTAGGGTTCGAGAGCTCTTTGACGATGTTGAAGAGTTCTTTGCTGTTTTGGGCGTTGTTATCTAGTCGTTCCTTGAAAGCAGTTTTCTTGGTGGTGTTGATCAGCTGGTGGTGTTTTCGAGTGGCGAGCTTGAGGGTGGTCATGTTTTCTGGTGTGGGGTCTCTGCGCCAGGCTTTCTCGAGGGCACGGCAATTCTTCTTAGAGCTCTTGATTTCGTCGGTGAACCACGATGCTTTCTTGTTGCCGGGTCTGACGGGGGGGGTCTTCAGTGGAGCTAGGTCGTCTGCGCAGTTGCTGATCCACCTTGTGAGGTTGCTGGCAGCTTGGTTGGGGTTCGCTGAGCTAGGGGGAGGGTTCTAGTTCAGGGATGTGGCGAGCTGTTCGGCTGTGATCTTGTTCCAGCTTCTGCGGGGGACCTGTTGTGGGTGGTGGTGGAGTGTGGTCATTCTGAAGCTGAAGTGGACGCAGCTGTGGTCTGTCCAGTGGAGTCCGGTGGCGTGGCTGATGGAGATGTCCTTGCTGGAGGAGAAGATGGGGTCAAGCGTGTGGCCGGCGTAGTGGGTGGGGGTGGTCACCAGTTGCTTGAGTCCGAGGTTGGCGAGGTATTCCAGCAGGGTGGCGGTGTTGCGGTCGTTGTTGTTCTCCAGGTGGAAGTTGAGGTCCCCTAGGAGGATGTAGTCAGCGGAGGGGAGGACGTGCGGGCTGATGTAGTCGGCGATGTCTTCGCTGAATTGTGTGCGTGGTCCCGGGGGTCTGTAGATGAGGGTGCCTCTGAGGGTGGTCTTGGGGTCGGTGTGTATCTGGAAATGCAGGTGTTCAGTGGCTGTGAGGGTGTCGTCGGAGTTGGTCGTGTTGCGGATGGTGTTCTTGTGGTCGATGGCGATGCCTCCTCCAGTCTGGTTGATGCGGTCCCTCCGGGTGATCTTGTATCCGTCCGGGATGGCGATGGCGATGTCGGGTGCTGAGGAGGCGTTCATCCATGTTTCTGTGAGGAAGGCGACGTCTGGGGATGTGGAGTCGAGGAGGTTCCAGAGTTCCACGGCGTGTCTGTGGACGGAGCGGGTGTTGAGCAGGATACACTTCAGGTGGTTGCTGTTGGTGATCCGCTTGGCGGGTGCGGGTGAGTTGCAGGTCCGGATGCAGGAGAACTTGCAGGAATGGCAGGTGAAGGGTCCGTGAGTGCGTCCTGGGGCGGCTCGTTGGTAGCCAGGGAGGTGCTCGGTTTTGAGTGCGCTGAGGGTGGCGTCGTCGTACGTACGGCGGGCGGGATGGTCCCTGCGGGCGCCAGGGGGTCTGGTGCTGGGTGCGGTCCAGGCGCGGACGGGCGCAGACGGGCTTACCTTTGGCGCGCCCACTGCATGTGAATGCTGCGCGCACGCGTGGACTCTGCCATAAATGGAGAGTGAGGGGGTGGAGCGTGGGAGGAGCAGCTGGGAGGCGTGAGCGGGGTGGCGAGTGGGGAGGGGAGCGGTGATGCTGGAGGGGGCGGGGATGGGGCAGCGGGGGAGCAGCGGCAGGGAGCGGAGAATGATAAGGGGCACAGCAGAGGACGGTGGAAGCCAATGCACAGGGGCAGATAATGGGCAATACAGAGGGGCAGATACAATAAGGCAGGCAGTCGGGGCACAACAGAGGACGATGGAACAACAACAATTAAGGCAGGCAGGCAGTCGGGGCACAACAGAGGGCGATGGAGCGACAGAAGTCAATGCAGGCACAAATGCGGGCACAACAGAGGACGATGCAGATACAAAACAGTGAAACAAATGAAGGCAGATACCAACAGTTACCAACTGGCAGCAGCAGCGGCAGCGGATCCGGGCACACTCTGGGTGGGCCACGCGGCTGGAGGAGCGACCGGCACTGACCAGGTCAGGTCAGGTCACAGCTCCCCGTCTCATGGTCACCACCTTATGTGTACAGTTGGTGGGAGGAGCAGCTGGGAGGCGGGAGCGGGGTGGCGAGTGGGGAGGGGAGCAGTGATGCTGGAGGGAGCGGGGGTGGGGCTGCGGGGGAGCAGCTGCAGGGAGCGGAGAACGATAAGGGGCACAGCAGAGGACGATGGAAGCCAATGCACAGGGGCAGATACAGGACAATACAGAGGGGCAGATACAATAAGGCAGGCAGGCAGGCAGTCGGGGCACAACAGAGGACGATGGAACAACAACAATTAAGGCAGGCAGGCAGTCGGGGCACAACAGAGGGCGATGGAGCAACTGAAGTCAATGCAGGCACAAATGTGGGCACAACAGAGGACGATGCAGATACAAAACAGTGAAACAAATGAAGGCAGATACCAACAGTTACCAACTGGCAGCGGCAGCGGCGGCGGATCCGGGCACACTCTGGGTGGGCCACACGGCGGGAGGAGCGACCGGCACTGACCAGGTCAGGTCAGGTCACAGCTCCCCGTCTCGTGGTCACCACCTTATGTGTACAGTGGGTGGGAGGAGCAGCTGGGAGGCGGGAGCGGGGTGGCGAGTGGGGAGGGGAGCGGTGATGCTGGAGGAAGCGGGGGTGGGGCTGCAGGGGAGCAGCGCCAGGGATCGGAGAACGATAAGGGGTACAGGAGAGGACGATGGAAGCCAATGCACAGGGGCAGATACAGGACAATACAGAGGGGCAGATACCATAAGGCAGGCAGGCAGTCGGGGCACAACAGAGGACGATGGAACAACAACAATTAAGGCAGGCAGGCAGTCGGGGCACAACAGAGGGCGATGGAGCGACAGAAGTCAATGCAGGCACAAATGCGGGCACAACAGAGGACGATGCAGATACAAAACAGTGAAACAAATGAAGGCAGATACCAACAGTTACCAACTGGCAGCGGCAGCGGATCCGGGCACACTCTGGGTGGGCCACGCGGCTGGAGGAGCGACCGGCACTGACCAGGTCAGGTCAGGTCACAGCTCCCCGTCTCGTGGTCACCACCTTATGTGTACAGTGGGTGGGAGGAGCAGCTGGGAGGCGGGAGCGGGGTGGCGAGTGGTGAGGGGAGCGGTGATGCTGGAGGAAGCGGGGTGGGGCTGCAGGGGAGCAGCGGCAGGGATCGGAGAACGATAAGGGGTACAGGAGAGGACGATGGAAGCCAATGCACAGGGACAGATACAGGACAATACAGAGGGGCAGATACCATAAGGCAGGCAGGCAGTCGGGGCACAACAGAGGACGATGGAACAACAACAATTAAGGCAGGCAGGCAGTCGGGGCACAACAGAGGGCGATGGAGCAACAGAGGTCAATGCAGGCACAAATGCGGGCACAACAAAGGATGATGCAGATACAAAACAATGAAACAAATGAAGGCAGATACCAACAGTTACCAACTGGCAGCGGCAGGGACGGCAGATCCGGGCGCACTCGGGGTGGACCACGCGGCGGGAGGAGTGACGGGCCATGAAATCAGGATATCAGCTTTCAGACATTCAACAGTACATTCATTGTGTTGAGGTTTTTCAGTGATACAGGGGTGATGTGTGCTAGTTACAAACTTTCCAGCAAAGGCAAACAGATCTCAGGCTCATTCAAGATTTGCATTTCTTCAAAAATAATCAAAACTTGTGTCTCAGCACTGTGAATTGATATTTCAGTTTATTAAATTTCATTCAATATGCACAAATGCATTCAACTGATCAGCTATTGCTAATGATAAAATAAAGGGGATCTTATTTTGCTTTTCCTCATTACAAATGGTGACAAATCACTACAAATGGTGTTAATGCATGAGGATTCTGGGAGGACTGAGTAATAAACATTTGAAAGCCATGCTAAGGCATTGTAGGTCGTAGTTTTAATTATGACACATCATTTAAAGTCACTGGGAGTTCTACCTTAAGGGTTCAAGTGATCTTACAGTTAATTGGTTTAAGTTGGCCGACAGAGAAGGAGCTCTATCTGCGAGCACCTGAGGTAAGGGATTGCCATCGGCATTTATCCCTGGTAAACCTAGCCCATCGTGCCCAAAGAATAAACCAAGCAATGAATACATGAGTTAAAGGAGGAAATCAAAGGTTCTGTACCTGAAACCTGGCTATTCTGGACCCACAGCAAGAAGAACTCAGGATACGACACTGCGGTCTCTCTCAGATGATCCCGGACCAGCACTGCAGGCTGCATCTGCAGGGTCCACCAGGGCTACACTTTCCTTGGCAAGTAGGAGCTGTCGCCCCCCCAGGACAAAAAGGAGTCGAACGGACATACCGGCGTCACTCCCCCTCGCCCGGTGCCCTCTGACAATGAACTGGACATCTCCTCACTCATCAGCCGGCTGGAACCATCGTAGGTCCGTCGCTCACTCAGCCGATAGGCTGCCTTCCATGGCAATGAGCAGCTGTTAGAGGATCAGGCCCGGGATACACCGTTTGCGGCAGGAACCTGAACCTGGCCCGAAGATGCCCTGCACGCCCGGCTGAAGACATTACGCCATCCCCTGAACAGCGGAGACCAGCATCTGCGGGAAGAGGTGCATAGTGAAGGTACGTCTGGGACTGTCCACTGCAATTGTGATCCCCTGGCAGTGGGTGGAGACCGACTACCATGTCCTTTCCCTCGGCCCCCAACCCACGTATGGACCTGGCACAAAAGCTCTGGGCGAGCCACCAGTCCAGATCAGCCACTCATGACTGTCCGTGGTTGCGGTGTGCGCTCCGCGCTCCAAGTCCCGCTTGTCAGCTCCAGAGCAAATTTGGCCCTGGGGCACATAGAGCCTGAATATGTCCCCTGCCATGGCCAGTGGACCTACAGGGGGCTCACGGTCCTAATGAGAATCAAGAGTACTCCCGGCTCGGCAAAGCTTGCAGCCACATCTGTGCCTCTCCTGGGGGTGCGAGGGGCATGTGATCAGCCCAGATCGCTGGCGTTTTCTTCGTTTCTCACCGCATATGCCAGGGATAGTATACAATGCAAACAGTTGTGCAGCAGTTTTTCCTTTCTTTTTTGCTCATGTTCCCACGTGTTGTGCTTTACTGCCCCAGCCATTTTGAGCACAGAGATGCTCCTTCATATTGCCTCAGCTGTAATTCCTCCAAAATGGTAGCAATCTGAAATGGCAAAGAAAGAGGACTATACAATAAAAATAAACAAGGGTCTACAGCTACACGATGAGCCAAGATCGCCAAGATGGCGGCCATCCTGGAATAAAGAACACAAGTGACGACCCCCACTACACACAATTGTAAAATGAGTCTTTACTGTGGGTGACACTTTTATATCTGGAGTTATTACTCATTCCTGTAAATTGTAGTGGGTGTCTTCCCTTGTGTTCTTTATTGTATCTTCCCTGGATTGGATTTCCTCCCAGAACTTGCGTTCTCAGGGTCCCTCTTCTGTTTTTTTGGCCATCTTGGAATCACTATGACCTTCTATAGCCTACAATGAAGGAAGTGTTGGATTTGAAATAGCATAGCAAAATACTTTTTCCATACTTCATAATTCAAGGCTTATCTAATTAAATAATATCTATTTCCGTTGAGGATACTACCAAATCAATCACGGACATAAGGAATTAGAGGATAGCAAAGTCATTAGCAGGAACAACAGCAAGACTCATAGTCATTTTTGAGAAGACAGTGGTCAAAAGGAAACATCAGAGTAGAACATAAGGAAATAAAGGAGAGTAGAGACACCAACAGGAACCACAGTAGACTTGTAGATATTTTGAGGCAGGAAATGGACTAGAGGATAGTTCAAAGTGAGGTCACCATTGCAGAACTACCCCGGAGTATTATATATCACCAGCAGTAATTATGGCCGGAACCAATTTCAAATCAGCAGGCAGTAATTCTTAAATCATAAAGTACCCAACTAATCTATCTAAGAATGCAGCTAAAAAATTCAAACACAATTTAATTAGAAAAAACCCAGACACGCTGATCTCTGACCCCTCGTTTAATCTAAAGAAAGACATTATTGTAAATGACTTGATATTTTTCACCGGGAAAAAGTGCTAAATGGTGCACTGTCATGAGGAAGATGCTCAACATAAGCAATATAAGCCATATCCCACATGGTACTAAACTATTGATCATCACATCACAAATATTAAAAGCGGAACTATGTATAACTATCTACAAGAACGGTATTGTGCTAATACAAGCATCCAACAAGTTAAAAAAGTTTGATAACCTGTTTGCAACCTTAAAAGAGTGTGTAGAAACACAAGTACCCAACAACAACTAACCAAACGAGCAGTCACCCTATCTACCACCAACCCAACCACCATAGACGTCATAATAACTAGAGACCTCCAACAGCCACAACCTACAACTTTGCCAGGAGACTCTGCTTTGCCTAGAGATACACTTGACAGGAACTGTACTGATCTAGGAGAAGAATCTTTTCTATACACTAATATCGCCCCTATGCCATTTCATCGGGAAAAATCAGTACCTCTCCCCTAGGATATGATTACTCCCACACATAGTAAAATTTAGGGGGAACCCCTATCCAGCAATAAAGGGTAGGGAAGCTAACACCCCTTCCATACCCCCATCTACGACATTATGAATAGCATCTTTGTCCATAGGAAACTCCTATACCACTAGCTCGATGTTAAGTTCACAGGACAAAGGGAGCGCATCTCACATAATACACAGGGAAGGCGCAAACACCCAAACTAATCACAAAAAAAGGAACACTGAAAAAATCATGAATCTAAATCACCGGGACACAAACAAAACACGAAATAGGCAGATGCGCACTTCTAGTATGTCACCTCATACTCAGAGAGATATCGAAACTCTTCAGATACAAGCAGACAATATGTCGCAGGACATGCTAAATGCACTACAAGTTATGGAAAAAATACTAGAAATCACTGTAACCACTCACTCAAAAGTCGAGCTCATTAAAAAATCAGTGCATGACCTTCAAGGAAAAAGTAAAGGGATAGCCTTGCCATTATCAAATAGGCATAACCGACCATACAAAAATCTTAAATATTTATCGTATGATGAAACCCAAGCCCTACTCCTCTCATAATAGTCTATAAGCAGAGTTGAGGAAATTAGATCAGTCCCGATCAATGCAAATAGAATGTCCTGGTCAAATAACAGAAAACCAAACCTTAAGAACCTAAAATAGGTCCAGTTAACCACCAATATTCAAGAGATGAACTCTGGTATCTCAGGGAAACCACTGCTATGCCTACTGCTCAACTGTCATTCCGCAGCAAAACATGCCTCAGACATTGCTGCCCTCGTCATTAATCAGGAAGTGGACGTGACAATCTTATCTGAAATATGGCTCACAGAATCTTCTTCCCCGTTCATGGATCTACTGGTGCCTCCTCATTATATCATTGAGAGACTAGACAGACAAAAAAAAACACAGGAGGTGGTACAGCATGCATACACTGATCTGATATTGAGGTCAGTCAACTACAATCTGACCCCCTTAAATCTGTGAATACCTCATTCTAGCTATAAGAACTGCAGATAATCAAAGGTGCAACTTGCATGCGCTCTACTATTCACCAAGCAATGATTCCCCTTTCATAGAAAAGTTAATGGAGATCATCACGGCTAACTCTAACACTCACACCAGTGATATATTCCTAGGTAACTTACACTGGGATGATAATATTGACAAACAGGTATACCTACTCAAAGTCTTTTTAGCAGACCTATACCTTATTCAGACCTGCACACTGCCAACACATTCAAAAGGGGCAACCTTAGACTGGGTAATCTCTAGAGTCAAGGATATTACAATTCATTTAATTGTTCCTTGCGATTGGATGGCTCACTTTGCCATACCCATACATATATCCACCATAAAAAAGATTAACGGGCACATGCATCAAAGTTGGAAATTGGGATTCCTTATTTGCGAATTTTAAGGAATCCCTTAAGAATCGCAATTTCCAATGCATCATTTTTTTCGCTATTTTTTTGCGATTCGGTAAAAATCGCAATTTTTACCGAATCGCAAGATTTTTGCGAATTCGCAATTTGCGATTTCCCAAATTGCGAGAAAGCACACATGATGAATATGATTACGTTAACAGCCAGGAAGCCAGTAGAGTAATTACACACAGCTGCTCCCTCGTTTGAGTTGGAGGTTTGGCAGTTGGTGTTTGAAGCTTTGCCTGGAGGAAGTGCTGCAGTCTGGGTGTCTGAATCCTTTGGAGAAATGGCTCATGAAAATGCAGTTGAAGAGGGGCAAGCCAGGAAAAGAAAAATTAAATTCAGTGACCAGGAGCTGGAAATACTTATTGAGGAGGTCACTGAGAGGCAGGAACAACTTTTTGGCAAACAATCTTTGAAGGTTCCTGAAGCAGTGAAAAGGAATCTCTGGCTTGCTATCCAAGCAAAGGTGAATGCTGTGGGTGTTGCACATCGTGACTTAAACAACTTACAAAAACGCTGGTATGACCTGCGCAGTGCTAAAGAGAGGATTGCAACCAGGATTACAACAGCAAAAAGAACTGGCGGTGGCCCCCCCAGGGATAGGCCCAATACCCCCTGGAAGACATGGTGGAAGGCACACTTTAAACTGAGGGTGTTGTTGGAGTGATTGACATTGATACATCAGAGCTTCCTACCCCTTCTGAAGGTAAGTTTACTTGTCTTTTTCATCTTAAATGTGCAATGTGAGTACATGAGTGCTATCAATGTTGTTGAACCTGCTGAAATATCATTTCAGTATTGTACTAGTTCATTTTCGTTTTTCAAATCTGGATATTAACAGTTGTAAGTCAGAAAGCAGTGCATCATGGGAGATGTAGTTTAGTTATAAGAAAAATAGTAAATACCAAAGCAAGTGACTTTAAATAAATGATAGTCATTACTGAGACCAAAGTAGACAGGCAACATGTGATTTTAATTAAACAAAACCTTCTGTTGAAAAATTTACCAACAGTGCAAATTTTAAAGTAACATTCTGTTTGGACTTTCTTAATCATAGAAAGACTTCAAGAAATTATAGAACATGATTTGAGCGATTACAACAATCAAGAAGGACAACACACAGAAGAGGCAAATGTTGCAACAACATCAACATCCCTTTTTCCAAGAAGGGAAAGACACAGAGTGCGCTAACTGCAGCAGTCTGATACAGAAGAAGATCAAAAGGAAAATGTCTCTGAAATGCAGACTGTTCAAACTGCAGCAACCACGAACACAAGGCAAAGTAGGTGAAGGAAACTTCAGCACTTTTATAGGCGCCGGTCACAACCATCAGATGGTGGCAGAGCTGTAGAGGGTAGCAGCACCAGCAGTGTTGTGGAAGATAAAATACTCAAAGCTCAGCGCCTACAAGGCAAAGACATTAGAATTATGAAGGGAAAACTTGGACATATCAATAAAGAGATTGGTGCCATGCACAACAGTATGAAAAGAATTGCAAATGTCATTGAGAAAGGGCATAAAGCAACCTCAGAAAAGCTAGACCGCATTGCAACTTCTTTGGAGACACTGTGCACAGCGGTACAGACCCAGCAAGTGAGAAGTGGTAAAAGGCACCTTAGAGCAATGGCCTGCATGCAGGGTCATACCAGGGGAATGTATCGCCTTTCAAACTGTACTGCTCAACTCTGCAAGCAGACAGTTTCCATGCAATTGGATATGAAGCAAATTTGTATAGAGATTGCCAGGGGAATGGGGACACTACAAGATGCTGTTGAAAAAATACATAGTGATGCTGCACCTGATATCCAGACAGAAATGGAGGGTAGTGAAGTTGGCAGTAGTGTCAGTGGCATACTTGACCATGGAGGGGTGTGGCTCACTAGTTAGAGGCGGCAGACCCGGAAGCAGAGGAAGGCCTGGGATCAGGGTTCAATTCCCGACGCGGCAGGGTTGTGAACCAGGGTCAGCGGACTCGATAATTCTCGCCTCAGTTCCTACTCTAACCAAGGATCACACTCGGCAACTCTGGGCATTAGCTTGCCTCATTTCCACAACAGCCCCCGACAAACGCCGGGGATGCCTGGTTTCACCTTCGAGATACCCAGGAGGGAACATCTCACAGGGAAAGCCAGGATGGGTTCCTCAGCAGTCTATAGCGCCAAGACGTCTTCGGGTAGCAGTGCGCTTTACAAGACACACACATTTACATGGCTTACCTGGGGCACACCGTAGCAACAGGAAACAAAATAATTCCAGCAACATGGCCATGGGCAATTTGATTAATACGGGGAAGGCATTAGGTGTGCGTGGACGTAAGAAATAATATGTTTTCTGTGATGTTACGTGTTTGTTAAAATATTGCCCAAATCATTTCTTTATCATTAAATTCATTGCTAACATGAAGGAAAAAACATTAACAAGTATGTCAAAAAACATTTCAATATCATGATTAAAATGCATTTAATTTTGCTTTATGAAATAAATAATTTCCAGTCATGCACCAGATTGTCTTGTGTGATTCTTACCTTTTTCAGAAATAATGTTGCGTTATCTCTGCCCTTCCCCTTCTTCCCTCTGCTGCTTCTGGTCCATGCAATCTTGGTTGGGGTTGTTGAGGCTGATTGTCATTTATTCCGGTAGTACATCTTCTACATCCAGTTCTATGCCTCTCTCAGTTGCTAAGTTGTGCAACATTGCCCATGCAGCTACTATTTTGCAACAAATTTCAGGACGATATTGCAATGCTCCACCAGTCTTATGAAGTATGCGAAAACCGGATTTCATCACACCAAAGGCTCTCTCTATCACATTGCGGGTTGTTATGTGAGCATGGTTATACTGATGCTCTTTCCTGGTTGCTGGATTGAGATATGGTGTTAATATATAAGACCTCACTGCAAAGGCACTATCCCCTAGAAGAAATGATAATGACAGATAAAATGCATAAATGACATGTGTCAACATTAAATAAGGATGTCTTTTGAAATAAAAATTTAAGTTTACCAAGGAAATATCCATCTCCAAATTCGCCAGCAAGCAGTCGTGCATTGATGGCACTGTGTCTAAAAATATAGGAGTCATGGGCACTTCCAGGGTAACTTGCCACTAAGTCTGTGATGATAGTTTTAGAATTACAAATTGCTTGAATGTTGAGGGAATGGAAGCATTTCCTGTTGCGAAAAATGTATTCATTTTCAGAGGGTGGGCAAATGGGAACATGTGTGCCATCTACACAGCCAATGGCATGTGGGAATTGAGCCATGTTATAGAAATCTAACTAGGTTTTCAACAAATCCTGCTCTGTACTAGGAAACTTAATGTGATGCCTTATCCTTTGCAACATGGCATTTAGAAAGGCATTAAAAAATCTGGATAGTGAACTCTGGGAGACTCCACCAGCAATGGCTATTACACCCTGAAATTACCCAGAAGCAAGGAGGTGCAGTGAACACAATACCTGAACATGGGTTGGTATAGATTGTGTCCTGCGTGTTTGCCTCTGCAATATTGGGTCCAATTCTTCAATTAAATCTAAAATTAAGTGAGCATTGAGCCTATACCTATCATAGATTTATGCTTCAGTCTGCCCTAGTAAGGTAATGCACACTCTGAATATTCTCTCCTGTATCAACCTTCTTCTCCATCCTGCTGCTGCTCTTAACCTCTGCCTGCGTGCCAAAAAGAAAAGTGCTGCCATTCTGAAAAACAGTTGGATGCTTTCTGAGGCCCCTTATATGCAGTCCTGATGAATGTCACCTGTTGTGAACAAAGTTAGTAAAATTACTACCAGGTTTGACTACTTCTAATTTTAAGAATTCCAATTTGCGATTTCCTATAAAATTGTGAATTTTGATGCATACCATTTTTCGCAAAAATATGCGAATCGCAAATTTTGTGATATATTTTAGAAATTACAAAGGCTTTTGCGATTCCTACAATTATGAAAATGCACTTCAAAGTTGATGCATACAAAAACAAGAAATTACATTCGCAAACGGCCGAATTTTGCGATTCGCACCGTTTGCGAATGCAATTCTCTTTGATGCATGTGGGCATTAGAAACTTAAAAAGTGGACCCGGAAAACCAAGGACCCTAATATTGAGCAATAAGTAGTACGATGTGAGAAGGATCTAAATGTGTCTAACAACTTGATGAACATTAGCGAACTCACTGATCACTACACCACATCAATAACGAATATAGTCAACTCCACCATAACGTAAAACTGATAAGAATTGCAGAGGAAGATAAACATCCATGAGGAAAATTAGAAATTAATACAACAAAAGTGTTCCCTAAATCCAAAAAGGAATTCTTTAGATCGGAATTGGATAATGACAACAACAGACCACAGAAACTTTTCGAGATGTTAAAACAACAATCCAATAAATTGGGCAAATCTGCTGAAGAAGCAACAAAAACTCAAATGAGCTGCAAGGAATTCTCAACATTCTTCACAGAAAAGGCCAACTCGCTAGAAAGAGAACTTATGATGGCAGCCGAAAACCTCTCTAGCCAATTGTGATCACAGAATAATTCTATCATGAAAAACGCTCAAGATATGACGTAAAATAAAGCACGGTCGACCTTCATGTTATATGACCAGAAAACCATTGCCAAAACTCTCTCGGATATCAAACCAAATAGCCACTACAATGGTCCCCTACCCTCTAAATACCTAAAAAGTATCAACTATATCGTCGTCCCAATATGGAAAAAAATAATTAATGCCTCACTACCTCAAGGTGTCTTACCAGAGTGCCTAAAAACATGTCAAGTCCTCCCCATCATCAAAAAACCTACAGCGGACCCAGCAGACCCAATTAACTTTTGTATAGTGACCAATATTCCATTACTTGCAAACCTAATTGAAAAATGTGTGCAAAATCAACTGAGAAACCACATCACTAATTTCAATCTGCTGGACGACTGGCAATCTGGTTTCAGACCAGACCACAGTATGGAAACAGCAATCTAACATATAGTGGATGATGTGCTACAGGCCCTGGATCACAATCAAACATGTATTCTAGTTCTTCTTGACCTGTCTTCTGCACTTGACACTGTAAATCATAAGGAATTACTAGCCTGGCTTGAAGACAGGATGGGATTATCTGGAAATGTTCTGAAATTGTTTAAATCCTTCCTACAGAAAAGAACACAAAGATTCCTGGTCAACTACACGCTATCCCAATCAAGCCCTAATTCACCTGGAGTTCCACAAGGATCAACATTATCTCCATCACTATTCAACCTATATGTCGAACCCCTTACAGCAATTCTCTGGCACGCAAACATATCCTATCACATGTACCCAAATGACACTCAGATCTACATCAAGATCTCGTAGTTGGAAGAGATCAAGACACCGAATGAGGCCTTAAAAGTATCAGTACAATGTTTAACTGGCAATCATCTGAAATAAATGCAAAGAAACTGAATTCCTATTAATATCACCTCCAAAGAACCCGCAAATGTGAAGGAATGGACCAAACTGATCACAGCGCTAAACTGCACCCCTATCCTAGTTGACTCGACCACATGACTATGAATCACGTTTTATAAGAACCTAGACATGAAAGCCCACATCAAATCTATGGCAAAAAAGTGCCCAGTTTCACTTGAACTATATTAGAAAAGTGAAACCACTCATTACTACGTCAGACCTCAAGATGGCAGTTCAGTCCTTAGTTATATCAAGGACTGAATATGGCTGCATAACACTAACAGGTCTACCTAAAATCTCCACAGCACCACTAAAAGCTTTTCTCAATGCGGCCGCAAGGCTCATTACAGGTTCTGGAAAATACAACTACATTTCCCCACACCTGAAGGCATTAAACTGGCTATCATATGAAGCCAGAATCCACCTTAAACTGGCATGTATTACCCACAAAGCGCTCCACTACAAAACACCAAGTTACTTAGCCCAGAAAATTGAGTTATCAGTGGAAAGCAGATCATCCGGGAATGCCAGAGAACTATTGCTGAAACCTCCCATCTTTCAGCAGAAGAAAACGCATTCAAGAGGGAAGCGAAGATCTCCCTAATGAGCAAATTCCTACCCTAGATAACGACTTATCATCATCTGCATCATGGTTACTAACCAGACGACACATAGACCTGTCAGATATGGATACATCCTGCACAAAAAGACCGCAAAGACACCAAACTACCCTAAGACTGATGCCAACTACATCTGATGTAGGTGTTACCGCAACAGGTCAACAACGAATGTAAAGATAAACTCACCAGTTAGCTGCAAAGACTTCCTAGACTGTACATTACTACAATTAATGGATCTTCGTAGTATTGATGTAAAAGAAACTAAAGGTATACATTGGAACCATGTGTATACTACTAATGTTATACCTTTTGTACACCAAAGCGATCCTAATCTTGTTATTGTTGAAATTAAAAAGAAAGGCACGTACCAGAACCATTTATATATTTCTTGTGCTATACTTGCTGTATTATAAACTATTTACCTCATGTAACTGTGAAGCGCTCTGATACCCTTTGGTCATATTTGCGCTATATAAAACTCTAAAAATAAATAATATAAATAAATAAATTATACAACACAAGTATCAGTTCCAAACAACAAGCACTGGGACTGCAGCATTGGTTACACCTTTCGCCACATGTGTGCAAGGAGGGTAATTAGGCACATATGTAAGGCTCCTGTAAGCTTCACTTTGGCCCTCAGTGCACATTTTATCCATCTCCTTCTTGCTCTTATCCATTACTGTAACGTAGGCCCCGCCCTCAATCTCACCTTCATGTAAGAGGCAACGGAAAAGCATTTACACATGTACTCTCAATACCAGTGGAGCTAAAAAAAAAAGAGGAAGGACACGAGTCGGAGGAGATGGCTTTGAAAGGAAGACGTTAAGACCTTTAAATGCTGAGGAACCAAGAAACACTTTGAAATTACTAAAGGTTTATGAAGAGCACTAAGGCACCAGGGCAATGCCATCACTACCAATTTACCAGTACAAAAACCAGGGCAGCAGAAGACTGATAATTAGCTTTACTAGCCGGCACAGGTACAGTGGTAGATTTTAGGATATTTGACACAAGAGCCAAAAGCCTGAGGACCAGTAACACTTTAGTATGTGCATCTGGTTACCATTTTATGGCCTGGCTGGTTGCAGTGATCCCAAATTGTTTCATGCTGCGTCAGGCTAAGTTGAGTCTCACCTGGCTAGTCTATGCCCTCCTTAACACTAAATTAATTGATTTCCTCTTTCACCAAAAACATAGCTTTATAAGAAATCGAACTTCAAAATTAAAATGCAGAGGGCATATTACCAAGCAATAGCGATAATTATCGCTATTGCTTGGTTAGAAACAATAATTTACCGCTGAGCTGCGGGGATTTTTACCGCAAATAAACCTTGGTATTACCAAGGTTTATCGCAAATGAAATAAAAATCGCCGCAATGCATGAATATCGCTGAAAAGTCCCCGATATTCATGCATTACCGAGCTAATGCTCTTAGCCATGTTATCCACCTCCCATTGGATAACATGGCTAAGAACTGCTCAGGGCAGGTGTTAGCTTTTGGAGATTTTCGCGCTCAGCGCGAATATCTCCAAAAGTTGGTAATAGGAGATAGCGATGTTAGCAGCTGTTTTCAGTCGCTAACATCTTGGCACGCCCACTTTGCATGTCATTAATGATAAATATCACTGACATGCAAAGTGGGGCCCAAGATGGTCGCTATCTCCTACTAGCTGTCGCTAACTGGTGTTAGCGACAGTTAGGTAATAGGGAGATAATTTTATCTCCGCTTTCTTGGCTTTTAAAGCCAAAAAAGCAGAGATAAACCCCCTTGATAATATGCCCCCCGATCTTTAAAAAGTGACGTGTTCGCTGATGCTCCTGAAACAGGCAAATAGATAAAAAAACGATGATGTTCATTATTTTTTTTATAATAGACCTTTACTTCAAGAGAGACCATAGAAACAAGTTTCCCTTGCCAAGAAATGTTTTTTTAAAATAGTGCTCAGAAAAACAACTTTTCCAACCACCCCTTTGTTTTTTCCACATGTTCTCCGTGTAGAATGCAACATGAAGATAACAGGTTTCCACAGGTTCATATATGAAGCCTCTTTCACATTGTGAGTGAATTGCTGATGCCCCATGGGCGTATGATAGAAGACACCTTTCCTAAATCTAGTTCCAAAGACATTAGGGAAAAGATTTCCGACCTAAACGGAAAGCCGTGTTCCTACCCATCTCGTGGCCGTGTCAAACCCCTGCACCCTGTAGCTACTTTCACTCTCTACGTGGCCACACTTGAGGGACTGCACCCAAGGATTAAATGGAAGAAGATTAAACAATATCAGTCATGTATTACCATGTCCCGAGAATGTCAGAATCTTCTATACTCTTCTGCGCCAATATTCCAGTTTTTTTCCCTATACCATAACAACTTCTATACATGAGATATAGGTAACTGTTGAATGATATGTAAACTGAGGCAGATGTGGAGTCCCCAGTATTGAAGTCACACACACACAAACACGTACTGCTTCAATCAGCTGTTTATGCACCCGGATCTATCTCCTATCTTCTATAAAAGCTCAACTTTAATTCTTCAATAATCTTGCATGTTCACACACACATTCAAATTCAGTTCCACTGGGCAATTATGCTTAAAACATGAATGTTTGGACTAGTGTTATTCCTGCATCACAAAACCAACTAAGCATGGCTTCTTTGCAGTTTTGCTCTCTAATTGTAACTAATCACAAAGTTATTTGCAACATAATGCTCATTGATATATGGTGGTGTTTAGGCATGTGGCCTCTAATTTAACTGAGATCTTTCTATTATGTTTTAGATATATGAGTACTGATTAAAAAATGCACTTTCATCACATTAAACAGACTTCATTGACTGTAGATGCGACCTAAAGGTCATATTTATCATTATTTTCTGCAAGCCAGCAAGATACCATGCTGCATTGTGCTGCGTGCAAGGGAAAGAGAAAGAATTTGCCATATATATTAAGATATGGTGCATTCCTGATTTTTGCCAGCGCCGGTGTGCAAACTGTTGCCTCGTGCCAACAGAGACAAACATGCACCAAGATGCAAGGGTGCCTGCGTTACAGGCAGAATTGGTTTTGTGCAGGTATAGAGACCTTTCTGCACACAGTAAAATCCTCTGAGGTGTTTCCTCTTTCGACAGAATGCAGCACGTGTAGAAAGCGGAAACAATCAGGAGACATAAAGATACTTGTACATGTTACACCTCCCAGGGAAGGCATAGCATACTGATACATTCCTAGTCCCCCAGCTTGGTAAATCTTAGAATGCATCAGAATCAATGGGTGGATGTGTGGGAACAGCCACTATCCACCCATTGAATGCCTCTTTGGCCCAGAGTAATGCTAGACAGCAACGTGCACTGCCTTACAATACTCCAGATTTTCCTAGTCATGCAGGGCCATGCAAGGAGACCTTTGTGTGCCTTGGTAATCTCATTATAGGTTTTGTGTCACCCTGTCCAACCTTGCGTGGCACAAAGGTAACGCAAAACCCTTGAATAATGTGCCCCTAGGACTTTATGTCTCTTTGACTTCCACAAAATGTCATTGTTCACATGCCAGGGGTAATGATTTCAATCTCTTATATTTCATACATTCATTGTTTTCACTACCTTCACATATCTAATTCCAAGACAATCTATATTTTACTCTCTGCTGTGAATATAACTCTAGTTCAGAAAATGAGGGACCTTATTCCTGAAGCTATTTAACACAAGCCAGATTTAGAAGTGTAAATTGAATCACGGATGCATGGAAAACCATTTTCAAATTCAGGTTATTAGATTTTGCTTTATAAATGTATGTATTTACATGGGGCTTCTGTGAAGGTAAGTATGTTTTAGGGGGTTAGGAGGGAGTGTTTCAGGTTGAAAATGCCCCATAGGTTCATCCACTTGTACAAACTTGCAAATTCGTGAGTTTTCACAAACCATTTTCCAACCCTTCCAAACCATAGAAATGGTCAGATATTAAGGATTGAACAAGGCAAGAGAAAATCTCCTTTCCCTACACAGCGATAATAATTAGTAGAATAAAAAAGACAGCAGGTGTATAGGCAGCTAAACAGATTTTTTACATATTAGAATATACATATGTACATTCGTGCATGTGAAAAACAAATCCACAACACTTTTCCAGGGTTGCATCTAGAAAGATGCAAAATGCATGAATTTTGTGGCGTTGTCTCAAAATGTTATATTAATTCCTGAAATACATACATCTACATCAATTTAAGATATAAATCTCTGGGTGAAGTTTTAAGTTCTCATTCAGAGTCTAGCAGACTGAATACTCCATCACAAATGAGAAATTCCTGTCTGCCATGGTAAAAATACATTATATACAATAAACAAATGGAGAGAGTAAAGGGAATTAATCCACGTGAGTGGACGGAAAGTACTCCTGGTCCCCTTGGCTAGGTATCTATATAACAAAAAAGAGGAGTACCACCATAGAAAGGCTCAAAGAGCGATTTTGGTGGGATGGTTTTCTAGTGGAAAAAGAAGAAAGTCCTTCTTTGGTTTAATAAACCCCTCACTCACCGACCTAGTCGGTGACATGGTTCATCATCGGGGTCCACCTTGACAGCCGAGTGCCATCAAGGTGTGCTGCGACACCTGGAATACACTGGAGCTGGTATATGAATGATGAGTGTAATTTCCAATACGGTTTGAAACATGTAGACCTTTCACTTATCTACAGTTACACACGGTCATAATTAGCCTATTATTGTATCTACACACACTTTTTTAATTTTGTCCAGTAGTCTTAAGAACAGAATATTTCTCCTACAAGTCATACTAGGACAATTTTTAACACACTTACTTTTTTCTTGCACTCATCATTCATATACCAGCTCCACTGTATTCCAGGTGTCGGTGAGTGAGGGGTTTATTATACTTTAATTATCCAAAAAGAGGAAAGCATGGGCTTCGCAGCGCATAACTGCATCTCTTTTAGAGGGAATCCGAAGTGGGGATTCACCTGCATTTGCTGCTTTCTTCAGCGGGATCTCACCCTGCATTTTGCATGCCGAGCGGGAGCCTACCCCGCATTATGAATATTTTAGAAGCGGGTGCCCACCCTGCATTGTGGTGCCTGTCAAGTGGGTGCCACCCCACTGAATGCATTTATGTGGCCAAAGAAGGAGCCGCTGGCCCGACCTGGAAGCCAGTCAGGGTCCACCTTACTGGGGGCAGGGCCTGCCGAATCACCTGAGCCGATTTGTGTGCGGGCCGGCCGAAAGGAAGTGTGCAGCCTTGCATGTCGTAGTGAGATCTGCCCGCTATTTGAGGTAGACCCGTGGAGCTGCGGGCAGGAGCCTTGGCTTGCTGCAAACCAGCAGGAAGCCCGCACCGAAGAGGAAGTCAGGCAAGTCTGTGCCTGGCCATTGGGGGGCTTCAGTGTTGCCGGTGGGAGCTCCTCATGCTGAGCCTGTCTGTAGGAGGATACCTCTAACATGAGGAGACAAGCAGGAGGTAGCCAAGCCTCGCAGCCTCCCAGCAGCTGGGGGCCCCCGCAGGTACACCACAAAGAAGTGGAAAGGCAGAGACTTCGTTCCATGATGGAGGTTCACCGCAAAGAAGTGGAGAGGCAGAGACTGCGCTCCTTGTCTTTCCGCCTAGAAAGACCTGTCCGGAGGACAACGGTGGCCACTTATCCTGTTCAGCTTTGAGGAATGGTGAGTGAGGCTGAGCCTTGTTTTTATTATTTGGGTGCAACTTTCACTAGGGACGCGTGGTGACGGGCCCAGTAATTTGACTCTTGTACAGCTGCGCTGCGGTGTTGTGGGCAGTTGCCCCCTTACCGGTTAGGGGAAGCATTGCTGCAGCTGCATCGGCAGCTGGGGGCCAATTTGGAAGCCGGGTGCCAGAGGAGGTCAAAAGGATCAACCACCCCTGGGGTTAATATGGGTACGGCCAGGAAGGTTCCTGATGATTCAGGACTTTTGGCCATGCCGGATGACTATTAGGATGCATGTAGGACTGCGTGCATACTATAAGTGTGGTGTCCATGACGTGATAGGTGCTGGAGGGATTACCTTGCCAATTATTGAGGGTTCAAAATATGTGTTCACTATTAGGGGGTACTAAGGTACGCTGCTGATCATGAAATATGCACACTGTGTGTTGTTAGAAACAGTCTCTACCAGTAGTGATTGATGTGGGCTAATGATTTTCTGTACTGTTACTAATTAGGATGTTTTAACTAATAGGATTATGCTAGGTGTATATGTACCAGTGATTACTGGTTGTTTCCTCCAAATGTGAGATTATAATGTGTTTATGTCTATGGTGATGCATAATGCATTTATGCCTAATGTGATGCAGTTAATGGTTCTGACAGTGGCCAGATTGGCCCTGTCATGTATATAATCCCCGTGTAAATTATGACCTGGTGCCAGTTGGCAAAGCGCATATGTGTGATTATGATTCTAATGTGTTCTGGATAATACAAACGCTATTTTTATATAACCTTGTGTGGAGTTTCTTTTGTGGTGTACCTGGTGTGTTGCTGCTATATTTGTGGTGCAAACTCTTACAACATTGCCTCTGGGATAAGCCTGACTGCTCGTGCCAAGCTATCAAGGGAGTGAGCAGGGGTTATCTTCAGCGTCTAACTTCCTTGCCCCTACTATAGTTGTGGTTTCTGCCTACCTTAGGCGTAAGCTCTTACCAACTAGAAATCCCATTTCTAACATTAGTTGTCAGCGGTGAGGATAGGACTTGCTTTTGCGCAGTACCACAGTGACAACTGATTGCACTACAATCTCCGCATTTAGATAATCACATGTTTGGGGATTATTGTTTCCGAGGTTTTTTTTCTCCTTAAAAGGGCCATTTCTGAATTATGTATTCCTACTTCAGCTCAGACGCCTAGGTCTCTTGTGTTGCACTGTGGGTTGTGTATCTTGCCAAGATGTGGTTAGTCTGTAATGAGGATAACCTATTGGAGTACACCCAAGAGGAATTAGAGGAATTCTGCAGGAAGATGGGGATACCAATATTGGGTAACATCCTCATAAAGCTGTTCCTTTATGAAGCACTCCGTAGGGGAGAAACTTTAGAATGCCACAGGGACCTGTCTGATTATCCCTCTGCATACCTGAGTGGTTTTGTAACAAACAGAGTTGTTAGAAATTGGGTCTCTAGTTGGTAGACGTATGCACCCTGTGAGAGTACGGACCTCATTTCTAATCGGAGTAAGCTAGATACACACTAAAAGATAACCACTTCTCACCCTCTGTTAGCTTGCCACAGAGCTGTCAGGAAAATCTGAAGTGGCAAATTGACATTTATTTGTGCAATACACACACACACACACACACACACACACACACACACAGTAACATGATGAAAAAAACACAAAAAAGACACCACACAAGTTTTGAACAATAGACAAGAGTTTTATGAGTAAAACAAGACTAAAGTGACAGAAATCAAATAAAGTAGAACCATAGTTATTAATTTTTAAAGAATAAACCAAAAATCGTAGTTAGAAGTCAATAGCACTAAAAGGTTAATTGAGGTTGTGCTAGACCGGGGTAAAACTAAGGTCCAGGCCCACCACGATGGAGGGCAGGCCGAATACAAGACTACATGACACTGACAAGGTACCTTGGATGGAGCAAGCGTCAACGGTGAAGACTCAATGCGAGGAGGCATTGTCATCGATCCCATGGATGAAGGTGAAGCGCCAGCACCGATCTGTGTAGTCAATGATGGCTTTGTCGACAAACCACTTTAAGATGCAGATGCTGTGTAGATGTCAAGACGACCAGTCCATCAAGGAGAGGTTGTAGATTTGGTCATGCATCAAAGGGTAATGCTTTGGTTCCAATCAGCCCAAAGGCTTCACTGCTTTGATTTTGAAGCAAAAACAGCTGCAAAGCACAATTCTGAGGGCCAGGATTGGATTGGCACCTGTGACAAGGGAGGGTTTGCACTATGGTGCAAGGGTGCCTGTGTTGGCACTAGGCATCTAGATTAAGTGCCAGTGCTTGGGGTCATCTGCATTCTTTAGATAACTGCACATCCCTGCATTTTTAAACTGACAGAGCACAGCATTAGCAATTTTGGCGATACACCCCGATCCGCTAGTTCATTATAAATATGCCCCATAGTATTCTTACTCTGCATAACTCTTGCTAACAAACAGACTAACCAACTCCATCGGCAATCACCAGAGCTGCACAATGTGCACATAAATTGCATGTGTTTGTAAGTATCCTAATTACTTTTGCATGAATGTATTAGTTCTCACACTTTTCCTTATTCCATTTCAACCAAGGACTAGCAACTGTTCATCACCTGTTTCCACTAGGAAAGTTTACCAATTATATCACCAATATATCAACAATATATTACCAACTATATCACTAACACTATCCTTTATTATTCTCTGACACCTAACCCCCAAATATGAAGCTATTGTTGCTCCATCACAATTAATCTCTTTAATAACCTCTCACCTGTGGCCTAAACACAGAAAGCTAACAGTGCTAAACTTCAGTGTGCATGGGCTATACAACTCTAGGTCAATGACTAATATCGCCCTACTGCACCAATGGCTGTTCAAATAGCTTCACCTCTAGACCTTAGCTATGTAGCCAATGGCTCTCGCCTTCACAGTGTAGCCCTCAAACTAACTGTACTATTAGCAAAACAGCTGATCCCACAAGCCAGTGGAGACAGTTACTTTGCTGCGATACTCAGACTATTAGTCTATCTAGACTATTAAAATATAAGAAGACAGTTGTCTGTATGCGATATGTAATTAAATCCTGCTTAGCGTTTTGTAATGTCCCTGCTGGCACCAATCATGATCACTTCTATTTTGAATAAAGTATTTTTTTTATGTTGTAAATTGAGCGCTGAATAAATAAGATATGACTTTGTGTTAATGACAATTCTGAAACAGCTTGTTTTATTTGAACGCGCGACAAAACAACGTCAGGTTGCGTGGCACGGGTTTATGTACCAGGTGATCCGGAAGTTCAACCCAACTTGCTGTGTCTCTGTGTGAAACCAAATGTCGTCTGTAACCCTGGCGGAGTTTGAGGAGTTTTGGCATCTGTGCATTTAGCGTAGAACGCGGAGTTGCCAAAACACTCCACACTTCACAACAGAGTGGATTTCTTTTGTTCGCATGCCTGAAATGAGTATTTTGTAGTGTGTGCTGAAGTGACTTATTAGGGTGCCTACGATTGCCAATTAAATTTCTAGAGCTGTTCTTGCGCACCTCCAGATTTGCTGGGTGGCAGCATGGTTCAGTGAGAGTTTGCGATCGCCAACACGTCATTCGCGTGAGTCTTTGGACTTCCAGAGGAGGTTTTCTGAAGAACGCAATCCGAAACATGCAGAATCTACCGCAACTGCAATCTGAAGAAGGTTCTCTCCCCCAGCAGCATCAAAACCTTCTCAAATTGATGATTTAGATTTTAAAAAAACTCCTCAAATTGGCATTTGGCTGTACTTTTTTTGTGCAAGGAGTCCTTTTTCTACTTTTTTTTAAAGATGGAGTGCCCCAGAATCTCCAACTTCCTGTTCCTGTTCAGCAGGCTCCTCCTATTTATTTATTTACTGTGAAAGTTTTATGTAGGGCAAACATGACGACTGAGAGTATCAGAGTGCTTTACACATTGTGCATTATGCATCACAGGGTATAAGCACACAAAGAAGAAAGCAACAAAATGACAAGATCAGAGTGTCAAATTGCCCAACAATCTTGTTAGGGAAAAGAAAACCAATAGTCAAGCAAGAATCAAAAGTCTAGAAATGCCCGACCTACTCGTGGACCAGGTGGCTGGGCCAAAGACAACGAATATGAACCCAGAGTCAGATGACGGTGGCAGGCTAATGCATAAATGTCTTCATCAGGAGCCCTTTGACTTCTTTTTTGAAGAAGACAGTTGAAGGGTTCACCCTGACTTCGGGAGGAAGGAAGTTCCAGATCCTCTGGCCCATCCCTGAAAAGGCTCGGTTATAGGCCTTTATTTCTTGAACTTTTGAGGTTTAAGCAAAAGGATGCTGGCGCTTCTGGATGCTCTAGAACCACACAAGCGTTCCAGTTTCTGCATGAGGTACAGCGGTGTCTTAAAGTGGATGGTTTTGCAAGCCATGCATGCAATTTTTAGCTCTATCCAAGCTTCATATGGAACACGATTTAGAACCCGCAAATCAGGAGAGATTTGGTGGTATGTTTTTGAGCCAGTAACGTGCCTAGCAGTGGAATTGAGGACACTCCTAGGAGGAGCCGTCATAATTCTAGGCAGGCCGCAAAGTGTTGCACTACCATAGTGCAGCTTTGAGATCACTAATGCTTGTACTGCAACGTTAAGTTCATGAGCAGGGAGGAAGAGTTTGAGATTCCTAAGTAAGATGCGTTGGAAGTTCGCTCCTTTGGTGAGGGAACTGAGGTGCTTAAGCATGTTCAGGCTTTTATCAAGAATGAAACCCAGAGATGAAGCCGAGACTATGAGGTGTGTTCTGCAGTTAAGAGCAGTCAGCTGGTTTAACCATTGTTCCATGACGAGGGATTGGTTGTGGGTTGCGATCAGTAGGAATTCTGTTTTAAGCGCATTAAGCTTCAGGTGATTGCGTGTCAGCCAGCTTTGTGTTTCAAGGAGGACTGAGTTGAGGGACTGAATGTCTTCGTGGGAGGTGATCTTTAGGTAAAGTTGGGTATCATTCGCATATATATGATAATGAATGCTGGATGATTTTAGAATTTCTGTCAGAGGCTCCATGAACAGGTTAAAGAGGGACAATGATCAAGTTGAGTTCTAAAGAAGGTGGCCTTCGAGCTCCTAATGCGTTTGTTCTAAATGCTTTTCAAGGATCTCAGGTGAAAAAGATGTTCAAGGGAGGGGTATGATCGCCACTTCCGTTCAGCAAGGCTTCAATTTCTTTTTTTGGCATTAAGGCTCTCATTGAACCATGGTTTAGAGTGTTTAGCAGACACTCTTTTAAGCTGAAGTGGTGCCACTGAGTCAAGTACGTTAAACATTGCATGATTATAGTGAGCCGTCAGGACATAGACATCAGAAATGTTCATGGGGGGGTTAAGTTGTTATCACAGAGCTCCGGTAGATCTTACAAGTTGATTTTCCGTAGACATCTTTTCAACTGTTTTGAGTTCTTAGGTTGGGCTCTGCTTGCTCTTACCAATTCAAGAATGTGGAAGGTGATGCAATAATGATCTGTCCAGTCACATTGGAGGATCGACTCCAGGCGGATAGAGTTGGGCTTACCAATGACAAGGTCCAACATGACACCTTTGATATGCATAGGGCTGTCACACATTTGGATAAGGTTAGGGTCAAGTAGGAAGGATTTAAGGCTATTGACCAGCACATTGTTTACATCATTCCAGTGGAGGTTGAAATCACCCAGGAAGATCTGAGTGCCCTGGAAATCCGCATTGACCTAAATATTTCCATGATCTGTTCTGTAAAGGGAAGGTTGCCATGAGGGAGGTGGTAGAACAAGTGCAATTTGCATGAGTGATTATCGACCCCAAACACTTCAATGCATAAGTATTCACAAGAGGGCAGGGGGTCCCCATGAATGACTTTCACTAAAAGATTACTACAATGTAAGCATGCAACGCCACCCCCATGGCCACTGGTTCTGTCCAACCTAATGATATCAAAGTTTGGAGGCATTAGAAAGTCCAGGATTAGAGCGGATGAGTCATTTAGCCAGGTTTTGGTCAACATTACAAGGTTAAGATCCTGGACCAGGATGAGATTCGCAATATCCGCAGCGTGTTTAACAGCTGATCTGCAGTTTAGGAGCGCATATTTGAGACTAACGGGGGAGTCCGTTGGTGGAGGTAGAGTGGGGGTGACTATTGTGAGGTTGTTCTCATTTTAAGGTCTTTAATTTGGCCTAGGTTCTCTGAAAGGATCAGTAGGGATTGATTCAATTTGATGCAAATTTGATGGAGTGGAGGGAAGTGCCAGATCATATGAAAGTAGGAGAGAGTGAATATCACTATCCTATAGGGAGGCACTACACCTGAAGGGTTGAGAGGGGTTTTTAGGGTGCGGAGCGGAGGGCCAACTCTGGGGTGCATGAGTGGAGTGGGATGTGGTTAGCCTAGTATAGGAGGGGGAAGGGCACCAGGTAAAATCACACCCTGGGAGCGAGCATAGATGGAGATTGGTCATAATGGAGTGGCTTAGTCTGGAGTTAACTGACAAATCCTCTGTGACATGTGATAAGCTACGAACATCTGCCTTAAGTTTTTGTAGGCAGAGGGAAATCTTGTTAAGATGGGCTTCCAATGAGGTGTGTGAATGGGGATGTGAGGTTGGGTCCTTGGAAAGCTGTGGCAGAGGAGAGCTAGTGGGGAAGGGAAAAATGGGGGAGGTGGCGAGTGAGTGGGCCCAAGGGCAGGGGATTCTAAGAAATAGAGCTGTTTGCTTGGGGGGGATGCGTAGGATAGGAGAGGAGTGGATGGGCAGCAGTTGACCCTTGCCTGCCTGACGGACTGGGTCGGATTGCGGATTGGGCTGTGGGCAAGGATCCTGAGGAAAATCCGAGCAGATTTGTGAACAGTGACGCTAGGAGAGCTGGAACCAGGTAACCATAAGTGAGGGCGAACATGTAAACTCTTGTGAAGAGCATGCTGTCGCAGCTCGTTAACTAAGTGTAATGCGGTGAAGTTGTTGATCTGAGTGGGGGTAGCTTGAGGGGGCCCTTCGTAGAAGAGGTAGTGATAGCAGCAGGTGGTAGAGAAGATGTACTGTTAGAAGCTAGTGGTAGAAAGGTAGGCACGGCACTGAAGTTGGCAACTGTCTTCATGATGGTGAGGAAAAAGTTGTCAAATAACATAAGATTGCGGTCAGAAGCTTGGATAAGGATGGTTCTGTTTTTGTATAGAGAGATGGTGGCTTCTGCTCTATAGGCTGAAGTGGGCGTAACTATCACTCTGAGACCATGCAGAGTTTTAAGGGAAGTGGAGATCTTGAGGAGAGAGTAGATGGCCTTTCACCATTGAGCATGCTGTTTAGTGTAGACGATGAGATCATTTATGGTAGCACCTTTATTGATGGATAAAAAGGGGTCTGAGATAAGGATTTGCGGATAGGTTTTGAGTAGTCTATGTTTTAAGTTTTTTGCAGATGTTTTTGAAAGGTTCAGTGGATATATGATTCTGAAAGCGTTCTGGCCCGCCAGCTCTAGGTTGGGAGAGATGCGATTCGTAAGTCCCAACTCCATGCCCGCACCAGCCATGCCTCCCACCAAGGAAGTCAAGATAGGCAAATAGACTGGGCAGCGAAGTGCACTGACCATAGGAGGCGCAGGGAGGCCAATAGTCTGGGCAGAGGTTCATTCAGGGGGACCATCACCTAAGCGGGCCCTCTAACAGGGCTAAAAGATAGGCAATAGGGTGTTAGTTATACATGGACTCTATGGACCTAGGTTTTGAGAGAAAAAAAAATACTTTTGTTTTCAGCCCTTACAAGAAACAATGGCATTGAATGCCCACTCCTACCAACTGTAGCAGCAGAGTTATCAGCAGTCCACGAACCCTTAAGGAGGATGGGACTGTCAATAGATCACACAGAAACAAAGGAAAAATAAAGACAACACTTTAGCATAATTAACTGTGACGTCGGGAAAAGCCAGATTATACGGGCCTTTCTAAAACTGGCAAAATGCTGCTATTTCTGGATGCGTACTTATAGTTTATTCTGGTGCTGGCTGCAGCAATTGAGAAAGCATGAGCTTATCCGTGCAGACGACTTAGAATGTAAGACCACCAAAGTAGGGATGTTGCCTGCTCATGGAAGACATTTAGGCTGATAGAAAACAAATTGATGATTGCCCTAGAAAGATCACTTAGTGGTGTTTGTGCACTAGATGCTGTCATTTAACACTGAGACACTTGTTTCAAGGTAGCCCGTGCAAGATGATCCTGTAAGACAGATGAAGTCCCTGGCATATTAAATCTAGCAATAGCATGATAGACTCCTTGGGTCTAAAATTACAGAAGACAAAAACACTGACTATATCTCACAGACTTAGCTGTGGGATAACCACTTTTAAGGACAAAATCCCTCACCCACCATAGGTGGCATGCTTCATCATTTGTGATTCTCCTCTTAGAGGAAAAACCTAGTTCCTATGAGGGCTACAGCCCCCTCTCTGAGAGGGAGGAGCACAGGGATGTTTTGATGGCTACTCTGCACGGATATTCTAAATCCACCAAATGAGACACATTAACGTGAGTGAGGACGCAGCACAAACAAAAATAAACGTGTGGAAGCGATGATAAAACTAGCTAGAGAGGACACAATACATCTTTTATTGGTGTGTTCTCGCTGCCAGGATTAATTACAGTGCACCTGCAGTATGGATTTAAACCGCATGTGTGTGATGAAATGTATTGGTCAACATGTTCCAACCATGATAGCCTATACTTAGGACCTAGAAGATGCTACTGCTTAAGTGATTTGTTAGATAACATAAATTGAAGATAAAATACGGAACCATCAATGCGGATGGGTCCGCTTCTTGTAAAGGTGACCTTACCAGCAATTGCTGGGTAGATAGCTTCACCTCAACCTGGCAACAGCTCAGGGAAGGAGACACCGCTCTCTCCATCGGTACCTCACTCTGAAAGAGCCTGTTGCCAGGTTGAGGTGAAGCAATCTACCCAGCCATTGCGGGTACAGTCACCTTTGTGTCTGCTGCATCATATATCATTGGATTTGGGGTCTTATGAATTTGATATTTTACAAGTAAGTTGGGAAATTGGTGTTTCTTTGATTGGGGCCATGCACCTAGATTTTTTTGTACTTTTCATATTTTTTTTACTTTATTGTGGTGGGTGGCCTGTAGTTTTAGTAGGGGACTAGTTGTTTATTTGTAAGTAATTACATGTTTCTTTTTTATAAACGAAACATGTTGCACAGTTCATTACATTTTCTCCAACTTTTGAAATCAATTTGCAATATTTATTTAATTCACTATGTAGCCCAGTAGTCTGCCATTAGGCCTTTCAGCCATTAGGCACAGAGCTACCCATGGGTGCATAAAACAACAGTTTCTGTGGTGTCTGTTGAATGTAAACATCATTTAGGGCATGGATGGCATTAGACTGAAATATAAAATTGTTTTTTGGAGGTATTTCTCGTTTTAATTTCTTTCATGTGAGTCAAATAAATGCCTTTGTTGGATGTGTGTGGTTGTAACTTGCAAACCTTTTTTTAGTCCTGTGGATTTTCATTTTTTGCATTGTTGCATTAATGATGCGTTGTTTAGCATGCCTCTTTTGTATGGCCAGTATATGAGTGTGTTTGTAAAAGTGGGCCAACATTTGCCTTGGCAGAGCCTCAAACTTGTAGCCAGGGGCCATTTTTTAAAGTCTGTGTCCAACCATATAGGCCTGCTTGAGTTCATTATTTTCCAGGTCTCCTTCTTGTTGTTGTTGTGTTGTGACGATGTGGCTGGTGTCGATTTTGTGGAGGCAATTAGTGTGCTTTTGCCTTTAACCGGCATGTCTTTCCTTTGTTCCTCTTGGCTTACTGCTTCTTGTTGTGGTAGCCTGGCCATGTGGCTGGCGGTCATTTTGTGAAAGCAGCCAGTGTGCTTTTGCCATAGACCTGCATTGTCTGTCTTCACTTGGTAGGCTTATTGCTTGTTCTTGTGACCTGGCCATGTGGCTGGCTGCCATTACATGAAGGCAGCCAGAGTGATTTTGCTATAGGCCTGAATTGGTTTCCCTTTGTAGGCTTATTATTGCTTGTTGTTGTGGCCTGGCCATGTTGCTGGCTGCCATTTTGTTAAGGCAACCAGGGTGCTTTTGCCATAGGCCTGCATTGTCTTCCCTTTGTAGGCTTATTATTGCTTGTTGTTGTGGCCTGGCCATGTGGCTGGCAGCCATTTTGTAAAGGCAGCTATTGTGCTTCTGCCATAGGCCTGCAAGCCTTCATTGTGGTGGCTATGCCTTGTTGGCGTTTTACATGCAATTTTTTCTACTTTTATCCAGCAAATAATATCGCACAGTTCACTGCATTTTCTCCATGTTTTTAATAAATTTGCAATATTGATTTGAATTGATTCACTATATGGCCTAGTCTGCCAATGGGTTTTCCCACCAATAGGCCCAGAGCTACTCATGGGTGCATGAAACAACTGTTTCTGTGGTGTCTGTTGAATTTAAACATCATTTTGGCCATGGATGGCATTGGATTAAAAATAGAAAATGTTTTTTTGTGATATTTATTTGCCCAAGTTTTTTTCATGTGTGTTGTTAAATGAAATGCCTGGGGGCATGGCCAAGATGGCGGAGTGAGCAGACGCGTCTCTCCGGGGCTCCTCTGAACCGATCAAGCCCGGGCCATAAACTACAGCATTCTCCCCCCCCCCGCAGAAGCAAAGCAGGGGAAAGGAATCGACAGCGAGGCACTGGGGGCCGAAGAAACGTCTAGTGGCGATAAGTGAAGCAGCAGTGGTGGCCCAGACGCCCAGCGCCATCAGAGACTGGTGGCGCAGTGAAGAGAGCGCTGGAGGCCACCGACGAGAAATAGGCAGCTCCACTGGGCTGGTTGCTGCACTCGACTCCCAGAACCGGCGCAACGCCCCAACATCAGATCCGACGGCACCGAGAGGCCCCGTGGCGACTGAGGATTGCCAAGCAGAACGGCCCAGCAGAGGTGCGGATAGCGGCCCGGAGGGCATAAATCGAGGCCGCGGCTGCGGCCTAGTGGGGGAGGAGCTCCAACAAGCTGCCGCTTGAGCCAGCACGCACTGCGCTACCAAAGCTGCCTCTAGCTCTCCCCCCTAGCCGTACAACACGCCCAAGGACCCTGGACACTCGGGTCAAGACTTACGGTGGCAGCGGTGACAGTCCTGGCCACCTAGCTGGAATACAGTGGAGAGGAGTGAACCGCGGCAGGAGACCGCCATTTTACCCGCCAGGACTCTGGCCTGTCGGGAGTGGTGCCCGCGGCCTAGACTGTGGGCTGGGGCTCGGCTGGTCGACCTGGGCAGGGCCCCTCGAAGGAGCGGAGGGGCCGATTCACCCCTGCACAGCATAAACAGAGACTGTCTGCCTTCCCGGTGCCTTCGGGATACCGACCCCCCGGAATTACCTCTACTTCATACGGTGAGGAGCAGCTGGGACCCAACGGTGGAAGAGAGAGGCCCTATATCTTCCTGGGGACCCGGGCTGGGGTGGACTCACTCTGGACATTGGTGGGAGGGGGCTCCCTGGGGCCTTTGTGGGCTGGACAGACATGCCCTCTACAGTCCGCATGAGAGTTGAACCCCCGAGCGCAGAAGCGTGAACCGCGGGTGTGCAGCACGGGGCCTGCGAGGGGCCCTACTCTTCACGATCGACATCTACCTACAGGCCCTCTCTTGCAAGCGAGGCACTCCCCGCGCATAAGTTAGACGCCCCAGCGTGACGCCATACGATGGAGAGAAAAACTGCGGGTTTGAGATGGCGGGGCAGAGGAAGAAAGGGGACCGAACCCTCCCCGAAATGCTGATCAAGACCCAAAACAAAGGCGACAAAAGCCAGTCGCCCCCAGGCTCCTCCAAAACGCAACGAGACCCTGAGGAGGGAGAGGTACCCATTACAAGGTCTTTCATGGAGTCTCTTTTCAACTCTGTCCGAGAAGACTTCAGCTCCTTGAAACAAGAAGTGACAGGAGAGGTCCGAGAGATTAGGAGGGAAGTTGACGGCCTCGGCGAAAGGGTGGCCAACATAGAGGACACGGGGCGAGCACGGGATGAGGAATTGGAGCAGCTACAGCAGGAAGTTATACGCCTGAAAGAACAACAGCTAGACTTGCAAGCTCACAGCAAAGACCTGGAAAACAGGTCTCGGCGGAATAACATTCGGGTCCAGGGGGTGCCATCTAAAGAAGAGGGCACAGACATGGAGGCATATCTGCAGGCCCTATTCCGGGAAATCCTCGGGGAACCGGTGGAATCGATAGGGCACATAGAGTGGGGCCGGCGAGGCGGGCCCCTGCACCACCCCCGGACAACCTAGCCTTCCTACCTGATTAACAGCTTAAGGAACGCTTCCTCAAGGAAGCACGTAAACGGCAGTCCCTGCAGTTCTGAGGCCACCCAGTAACTCTCTTTCAGGACCTTTCCTCTATCATGCTACAAAAACGCAAAGCCTTTAAACCTGCAACAGACTTTCTCAGAAGCAAGGAGGTACAATATGCCTGGGGCCAGCCATTCCAGCTGATATTTAGATGGAACGGCACCCTGCACCAACTTCGGTCATTCCAAGACACATGCTCAGTGCTTGGTCTGACACACGATGATGAAGAGACTCTATTGAGATTACCCCGATGTGCACCCAGGGATGGCTGGCAACAAGTGGGGAGACGGCGCTCCTCTGCAGAAAAATCAAAACCTGATGCACGCACTATTCAGTCGGAGAGAGCCAATGCCATCCAGGAGGTGGCTAAAGACACCTCGTCTTTAGAATGATTGATCTCTGGGGGGGAGAACACATTAGCCTGATTCAATGAAGTGGTCCGGGGGGAGGGGGGGTTCCGAGAAGGAGCAGTGGCTGGACGTCCACACAGGTACTCTCCACAGCCTGCACCCCTAGAGGGCAGGTCTGGGACTACATTCTCTCATGGAGGCTTGGGGGAAGTTGGGATGGGGTATTGGAGGGGGAAGAATTGATGGGGACGGTTCAAGTGGGGTGAGAGGGATGGCGGGCGGCAGGGGTGGTTGGGGCGCGGGGGGGATGGTTTAGGTTTTGGGGCTCAGGTGGGGAGGGGGGTCCTCCTTGTCCACGGCGGTTTTTTGAGTTTCTTTAGTCACTGCATACCCGGTGCAGCGCGTTGCCATCTCGGCCACCCACTTAAGATGTCGCGCCCACTGAATATCCTCTCTCTTAATGTGAGGGGCCTTAATAACCCAATCAAACGACGGGCGATACTTTCCCTTCTGGAGCACTCTGCCGCAGATATTTGCCTCCTACAGGAGACGCATTTATTACCCAAAGACCATCACTGACTTAAGTCCCGGTCCTTCCCCCTGCAGTTTTTCTCGTCAGCAACTAAGAAAGTGGCGGGAGTGGCGATCCTGGTGTCTAGATGCTTTGAAGAGCAGGTTGTGCAGAAGGAGGCGGAGATCAAGGGCAGGATGCTGGCACACTGCTTTCTCATTGCAGGACAGACACTCTTAGTGGGCACGATATATGCACCCAACGAGGGACAAGAGAAATTCCTACACAGCATTAGAGTCTGCTACAGCTAACACCCAACCACACTTGCTGCTAGCGGGCGATCTCAACCTAGTTTTTCACAACACAGCGGATCGCTCTGGGCAAAGTTATGGTCAGGTGGGGGCACTCTCAAAGACAGGCCACACACACCTCGCCGACCTGGCCTTGTTGATCTATGGATTCACCTCCACCCACAAGCCACAGCATAAACCCACTACTCAGCTACCCACAAAACTTACGCACGGCTCGATTACTTTCTGTGCTCCTCCCAGCTTGTGCCCCGCGCGCAGGACATTGACATCCTCCCGACTTCCCTGTCGGATCACTCCCCGGTGATGGCCTCCTTCCTCTTCACACCCACGCCTGGTCTGCAGCGTCATTGGCGCCTACGAGACACCCTGTTACAGAGCCCCGCCACAGTGGAGCGGATCAAAACCGCCATCCCCCAGTTTCTTGTTCATAACGGCAACGCAGACACACCAAGGCCACACAGTGGGCCGCACTCAAGGCGGTCCTACGGGGAGAATTCATCTCTATCGCCACAGTTAATAATAGAGAACGCACGCAGAAACGGGCAGACATTGCCCAACGTGTAGCAGAGTTGGAACAGACGCACCAACGCACCGTGGCGGCCCAGGCGTGGCACCAACTTTGTACAGAGAGAAAGATGCTGGGGGCCCTGGACCAGGATGTGGTGGAATACGCAGCCCTGCGCCTCCGACATGCATACTACACAGGGGGAAACCACTGCGGGAAACTCTTGGCGAGTAATCTACAGGAGCAACGCCAAAGGCAGGGCATTAGAACCATCCGGTCCAGTCAGGGCGATCTTGTCACTGACGACGATGCCATCGCCGCAGCTTTAGGGAACTTCTACGGTGACTTATATGCCGCAGACTCACTTGACATGCAGGGGGCCAGGCTTAACTGGGAGGAGCGCACCCCCCGTCCCTGAACGAAGCACAGGCGGAGTTCCTTGATCGACCCATCGGTCTGGAGGAGGTGATCTCGGCGATATCTCGCGTCAAACTGGGGAAGTCACCGGGCCCAGATGGCTACTCGGCGGCCTTCTACAAAACCATTTGTCATCAGGTGGCCCAAATACTGCGAGATCTCTTCAATACATTTGATCAACCTGGTGCCATCCCCGCGGACCTATTGGAGGCTATAACACTAAACGCGTCCTCCACCTCAGAGAAGCTGGGTCACGGACAAGGCCTGGCTGCATGCTGCTCACCATCGATTCCAAAAAGGCATTTGATCGATTGCACTGGCCCTATCTGGAGCTGGTCCTGCAGCGATTCGGTGTGGGATAGACGCTGGGTAACCGCATATTGAACTGCTATCGCCAGCCTAACGCCATGGTCCGGATCAAAGGGCATACCTCCCCGCGCTTCCCCATTGGCAGGGGCACCCGGCAAGGGTGCCCGCTCTCCCCAATCCTGTTTGCCCTCTACATGGAGCCGCTAGCACAGCGGATCAGGCACCACAACCTTATCAAAGGCATTTCTTTCAGCGGAGACGTGCATAAGAATAGTCTTTATGCGGACAACATTCTGCTTTCCCTGACAGACCCGAAACAATCCCTCTGGGCGCTCTTTATTAAGCTTCATACTTTCGCACTAGCCTCGGGTTTTAAAATGAATATAGAGAAATCAGAGGCCCTGAACATATCCCTGTCACCGGAAGTGCTTGTGTTGGCCAAAAACGAGTTTGATCTGCAATGGTCCGACTCCACTGTCCCTTACCTTGGAGTGCTGTTGGCCCCCACCATTCAGGCCACTACAGAAGCCAATTACACCAGGCTTCGCTCGCGCCTCAGCGATGAACTCAGGAGGTGGTAGCATCACTCACTTTCCTGGCTGGGACGGATAGCGGCCGCCAAGATGACCTTATTGACACAGATCCTCCACGTGTTTCAGACACTCCCTCTTCACCCCCCGCGGGCTGGCTTCAGCGGACGCAGTCCGACCTGGCTCGCTTTGTTTGGAATGGTCGCCGTCCACGCTTTAAGCATGCGATTGCAATACTCCCCCCCCTGCGTACGGCGGGGTGGGAATACCTGATCTCGCCTTATACTATCGGGCAACACAACTCCGCACCCTCATGGAGTGGCACCAGCTGGAGTCGGGTAGGCACTGGTTCTTCCAGGACCAAGCCGTGGCGGGCAGGCCCCTTCAGGGGATTACGTTTCTACCATGATGCCATAGACCTCCCAATCTCTACACCTCAAGTTCAAGTTCAAGAATTTATATAGCGCACTACTCACCCAGAGGGTCTCAAGGCGCTTGGGGATGGGGTTCATTATTTATCGAATAGCCAGGTTTTAAGTTCTTTTCTGAAGGAGATGTGGTTCTGTGTAAGGCGGAGGTGGGTGGGGAGTGAGTTCCAGGTCTTGGCCGCCAAGTAGGAGAAGGATCTACCTCCCATGGTGGATCTTTGGATACACGGAACTGCGGCGAGGCCTTGATTGGAGGATCTTAGTTGGCGGGTGGGTGTGTAGAAGGATAGTCGAGAGTTGAGGCATTCGGGCCCTAGTTTGTAGAGGGCCTCCTTGTGTGCGTGGGTGAGGAGACGGAATGTTATTCTCTTGTTGACGGGGAGCCAGTGGAGGTCTTTCAGGTGGCCGGTAATGTGATTTTGGCGAGGGATATCCAAAATGAGTCTCGCTGATGCGTTTTGGATGTGTTGGAGTTTTTTCTGTAATTTGGCTGTCATTCCGGCGTAGAGGGTGTTTCCGTAGTCCAGTCGACTCGTGACTAGTGCGTGGGTTGACAGTCTTTCTTGTCTTGGAGGGGATCCAACGGAAGATTTTTTTGAGCATACGAAGTACGTTGAAGCAGGAGGATGAGACGGCGTTGACTTGTCTGGTCATCGAGAGTGAGGAATCTAGGATGAAGCCCAGGTTGCGTGCATGATCTGTGGGTATGGGTGCTGTGCCCAGAGCCGAAGGCCACCATGAGTCGTCCCAGGCAGAGGGGGATGATCCTAGGATGAGCACCTCCGTTTTGTCTGAGTTAAGTTTTAGGCGGCTGTTTTTCATTCATTCGGCTACTTCTTTCATGCCTTCGTGAATGTTGGTTTTGGCGAAGTT
The DNA here is from genome assembly GCF_964263255.1 of Lissotriton vulgaris. NCBI lineage: Eukaryota > Metazoa > Chordata > Amphibia > Caudata > Salamandridae > Lissotriton > Lissotriton vulgaris. Next base: position 1,535,951,333 of record NC_141685.1, read on the forward strand.
AGGGTCTTTGGTGAGGGAAAGGATCAGCTGGGTGTCGTCAGCGTAGGAGATGATGTTAAGATTGTGATGACGCGCGATGGATGCGAGTGGACTCATGTAAACGTTGAAGAGGGTGGGACTGAGTGATGATCCTTTTGGTACACCGCAGATGACTTCGGTAGCCTCTGATTTGAATGGGGGAAGTCGTACTCTCTGGGTTCTTCCGGTGAGGAACGAGATGATCCAGTCCATTGCTTTTCCTTGTATTCCAATGTTGTTGAGGCGTTGTATGAGGGTGCTATGACAGACTGTGTCGAAGGCGGCGGAGAGGTCGAGTAGAATGAGGGCCACTGTTTCTCCGTTGTCCAGTAGTGTTCGGATGTCGTCTGTGGCTGCGATGAGGGCAGTTTCGGTGCTGTGTTTGGCTCGAAAGCCGTTCTGTGAGGGATCGAGGGAGTTGTTGGATTTGAGGAAGGCAGCGAGTTGGCTATTGACGGCTTTCTCGATGACTTTTGCCAGGAACGGGAACGGGAGGAGGGATATTGGGCGGTAGTTTTTGAGTTCAGAGGGGTCTGCTGTGGGTTTCTTCAGGAGGGCGCTGACTTTGGCATGTTTCCAGCTTTCTGGGAAGGTAGCAGAGTTGAAGGAGCAGTTGATAGCATCACGGAGCTGGGGTGCGATGATGGAGTCTGCTTTGTTGAAGATGTGGTGGGGACATGGGTCAGTTGGCGAGCCAGAGTGGATGGAATTCATTAGGCAGATGGTGTCTTTGGTGGTGATTGGGTTCCAGGCGCTGAGATTGTTAGAGGGCGCTTTAGGTTCTGAGGGGGTGGGGAGGATTGTTTGTTGGAACTGTTTTCAAAGCTGTTATGTATGTTGGCAATTTTGTTGTAGAAGAAGGAGGATAACGAATCGCAGAGGTCTTGGGAGGGAGTGATGTCGTTTGAGGCTGCGGTGGGGTTGGTAAATTCTTTGACGATGTTGAATAGTTCCTTGCTGTTATGGGCATTGTTGTCGAGTCGATTCTTGAATGCTGATTTCTTGGTGGATCGAATCAGCTGGTGGTGTTTGCGGGTGGCTGCCTTGAAGGTGGTCATGTTGTCGGTGGTTGGGTTTTTTCTCCATGTTTTCTCGAGAGTACGGCATAGTTTCTTGGATTTATTAAGGTCAACGTTGAACCAGGGGGCCTTTTTGCTGTCTTGTTTGGTGTGATGGTTTTTCAAGGGTGCTAATTCGTCAGTGCTGTGAGTGATCCATTGTTTGAATTAGATGGCAGCTTGGTTTGGGTCCGATGAGAGGGCGGGTGGTTTTTGGTTGAGCGATGTGAGGAGTTGGTCGGTGGTGATTTTGTTCCATTTTCTTCGGGGAATAGGTTGTGGGGGGTTGTGGGTCGAGGTGGTTTTGTAGCTGAAGTGAACACAACTGTGGTCCGTCCAGTGGAGAGCTGTGGTGCGATCGAAGGAGATGTGTTTGCTGGAAGTGAAGATTGGGTCTAGCGTATGTCCGGCTACATGGGTGGGGGTGTCAACAAGTTGTTTGAATCTGAGATTGGCCAGGTTGTCCAGAAGGGTGGTGGTGTTGCTGTCGTTTTTCTTTTCCAGGTGGAAGTTGAGGTCTCCTAGTAGAATGTAGTTCTCGGAGGCGAGGGCATGTGGACTGATGAAGTCAGTGATGTCCTCGCTGAATTGTTTACGTGTTCCTGGAGGCCTGTAGATGAGGGTGCCTCTGAGTGTGGTTCTGGGGTCCGTGTGGATCTGGAAGTGGAGGTGTTCGGCGGTGGTAAGGTTATCGTCGGAGCTGATCATGAGCACCGTATTAGACGTATGGGACAAAGTAGCGGTCACGCACGATCTTACCTCATTCCCTTCCCCGATGGCCCCGCTTCTCACCAGGTCTGGACCCCAGGGCATTTGTTACTTGGAGATGTTCGCCATGTAAAGCTCTGGGAGACCTCTTCGATCTAAATGGCATCCTCCCATTTCAGAAGGTGAAGGAGGACTATGGTATACCAGAAACTGACTGTCTGCCCTATCTGCAGGTCCGACACTGGGTCTTACAGCCGGTGGTCAAACCCGGCGCCCAGCGCTTCCTTACTCCGTACGAAAAGTGGTTAATGACACGCACCTCAGACAAGAAATTGATTTCCGACCTGTACCAGCACCTCCTCCTCACCAACATGCACACATACAATGCGGGGCAGGCCAGGTGGGAGAGAGATTTAGGGAGACAACTCACGTGCAAAGAATGGGAAGGCATATACCATAGAGCCAGGCACTCCACCTACCACACTGGCCTCACCGAAACCCTGACCAAAGTGGCCACCTACTGGTACCACACACCGGATCGCCTACACCGATGGGACCCCCACGTTAGTGTTCGCTGCTGGAGGGGATGCGGGGAACTTGGCACACTAGAGCATTTACTGTGGAGCTGTGACCGCCTACGACCCTACTGGAATTAGATCCTAGATGAAGTAGACTCCCATTTGGACACCCAACTTCCCAGATTTCCCGCTTATGTTCTGCTTGGACTCCCTAACACTTTAATGTACCCCTTGAAGTCCAGGAGAGGGTCGACTCATAGCAATTGCTCTGGGGGCAGCCGTCCAGAACATTGTGGCACACTGGAGGACCACTCAACCTCCCCCATACACTGGCTGGCTCCACAGGCTGTGGATGATACTGGGGATGGGGAAACTGACACTAGCGAAAGAGGGGAGGGGAGAGGACTTTGCAGAGCTTTGGCGGCCATTTTTGACACTACTCAAGGGAGAGTTTAGGGAATTGAGCTGCCCACGCTATCTGCGCCTGCTACGCCTCGCTGACACTCCATTCATGGAACCTAAAGCCCAGCCGCGCAGGCGCAAACCAAGGGCCGATGTTTGATCTACGGCCTCATCGCGGCGAAGCGGTGATCTCCTTTTACCTATTCTTTTGTTTTGTGGACAAGGAGAGGGGGCGGGAGGGGGGGGTTAGGTCATGGTTTCCCCGCTGCAAGGCCCAACCCTTACGACATTGTCAGTAAAATTAATACCTTACGCCCGGGGCTTGTGCCACACAACTTAGTATTATTGCATCTGATGGGGAAATGTGACTTATTTGTTTTTCTCTCTTCTGGAAACTCACTAAAAGATTTAAACCATAAATGAAATGCCTTTGTTAGATGTGTATGGTTGTAACTTGCAAACCTTTGTAGCCCTGTCAATTTTTGTTTTTGGCATTTTTGCAACAAAGATGTGTTGTTTAGCATGCCTCCTTTTTCTGGTCAGTGTGTGAGTGTGTTTGTAATAGTGGGCCATCATTTGCCTTGGCTGAGCCCCCCCATGTGGCCAGGGGCCATTTTGTAAAGTCTGTGTCCATACTCCATATAGGTATGCTTGAGTTCATTGTTTTCCTGGCCCCATGCTTTTTGTTGTGTGACCTGTGGCTGGTGGCCAATTTGTGGAGGCAGTTAGTGTGTTTATGCTATATGTGCCTGCATTTCTGTCTTCCCTTTGCTCCCATTGGCTTATTGCTTCCATTGTCATTTGTCAGCTGGTGCTCCCTGACTGCTGCATCCCACGTGATGAAAAAAGCCTAACCGTTACATGAGAATTTTTGTTTTGGTGTTGTTTTTCTTCTTTTCTATCCTTCCTGAGTGTACTACTGTAGTGTACACAATAACACAGTACACCATAAAAGCCCTTGTTGTTGTGAAAGTCTCAAAAATGGTTACACTGTGTTGTAAATTGTTTTAATAACTGAGGTAATAACACTAACAAGTGTGACCACACACACACACACACTAAGTTAAATTATATTTGTTTGCACTAGTAATTGAACCACAACAATGCCTCGTTTCACTGATGTTCTTCTTGTTTCTTTGTTTTAGGTTCACAAAAGAGGAGAAGACAACATCACCCATTGTACTGCCAGATAGAAGGCCAGCACCCTCTGCAAAATGTCACATGACGTGTGACCATAGACAGACATCACTTCAACTTGTGCCACTGCGTGCTAACTGACATCTTCAAGATGGGCCCAAAGAAAGGTACCTGGTCCAGTACCAAAATAGCTGCCAGTGAGAAGAAGGAGGCACAGCCACACACCACCACCGGTATGTCTCCTAAGACCCTTTTTGGGAAACCAAAAATTGCACCTTCAGCCGCGGTGTCCGGGGGGCAAGCTGGGGGCATCACCCCCATATCAGTGGACCCATTCTACCAACCTAGGCTCAAGCCCATGTCTGGTGCAGAGGCAGCCAGTCTAATCATAACAACAATGACGAGCAGTGATTTTGAAATTAAAGTATTGTTTTCGCAAAGTGCTACCCAATCAATGCAGGAAACTGAGCTAAGTGGGCCACAACAGCTGCAACCACCCCCAATAGTAGTTGTTCCTCACGGGGCAGTTCAGGAGATCGGGCTTACTGCTGAGGAAGAAAAAGAGCCAGCCACTCTTTCAGAAGATCCATTGTCTTCCAGACCCTCAGCAAGGAAAAGGAGGGTTAGTCTATCAATGTCTTTTGCAAGCCCCCTTCTGATGATCTATAAGCCTCTTGGATCCCACCTCAGTCTGAGAGTGAGACAAAGCTAGGGAAAAGGAAAGTTCCAGAAAGCCTCAGAGTTATGGAGGTAGATGTAAAAGAGGAGGATGATGACGAGCCAGTCTTCATGGACATTAGCCCTACCCCAGTGGAGACCGACATTACTCAATCCCAAATGTTGTGAGGGATGTGGCATGGATACCACCAACACAGATACCACCAACACCACCTCAAGCTTACATATTTACAAAATCTCAGCAGCGACCTACATCCACCTACTGCAGAGAGTCAAACATCACGCCCACCTACCAGTTCATCTGACATTGCAAGTGGCACCAGCAGCCTCAGAATGTTGACTTCCCCAGTTTGGGACTTCTTTTCTGTTAGCAGAAAGGAGGTGAATATTGCTATATGCTCCTTTTGTGTAGTAGCTGTTAGTTGGGGTAAGATTTGTATAAACTATGGTACCGGATGCCAAAGAACCCATTTGAGAAAACACCATTTGATCCAGTGGGAGGTGTAACTTAGCGGGCAAAAAACTGCAAGTGTTGTTGGTGGAGGTGATAAAGAGGATCCGATCACGGCGGAAAGTGAACAAGATGGAAACATTTTTTCTAGTACACCAAGCAGCCCTGTCCCCAGCAGTGCAGTGGTACAGCCCACATCATCATCAGCAACATCGCAATGGCACAAGAGTCAGGCTGAGACACCAAGGAGTCCAAGGCAAGTGAGTACAGCAACGACAAAATGCACATTGAGCCTAACATCTGGTGGCAAGAAGTCCCCTGCATCAGTGGCACTAGAAAATAAAAAAATCTAGGCTACCATTCTCAGCATGTTGAGGTCGGAGGGGCAGTACAAACACAACCACCCAACGGCATGTTTGTACAACGCAAAGCTGGCTAAAATGTTATCGCTGGACCTCCTCCCTTTTTCTTTTGTGGACGGGGTGGGTTTTCTTGAATTTGTGGCAGCCATCTGCCCGAGAGGTAAGGTTCGCAGCCGGTCCTATTTCGCCAGATTTGCTGTTCGAGCACTTGATCACTACATGCTGGAAATGCTTGGACAAGATTTGCAGCAGAGTGCTGTTCAGACTATTCCCCTGACAACAGACATGTGGACCAGTTGCCAAGCCACTGATTAGATGTGCATCATTGCACATGGGATGTCTTTTGTGGGGGGTTAGAGAAAAAATATCTGCAGGTGTTGACACTGATGAGATTTTTAATGGCGCTCGGAAACATGCAACAATAGGCTTGTTCACCATGTTCATACTGTTGCAAAAATTTTAGAAGACTTTGACAACAAGGTTTTTGACTGGCAGTGAGCAAGAGGGCTTAACATTGGTTTTGTTGCCACGGACAATGCCAGTAATATAGTTAAGGCCATGCCTGATGGTGGCTATTTTAGGGTCCGGTGTTTAGCGCACTGCTTTAACATCATTGTTCAAGACTTTCTGAAAAAAGAAGACAGAGTCAACAACTTACTGACCACCAGCAGAAGAGCCTTCACACATTTCAGCCATTATTTTAAAGCCCGGAAGTAGCTGAGGATCACTTAACACGATAATAGATGCCAGTTAAAGCACTCATCCAGGAGGTGCCAACACGTTGGAACTCAACTTATTAGCTTGAGCGTCTGTTTGAGCAGTACAGACCAATCAATGAATATGCCATGCTAGAGGGGATGCTACTGTGAAAGGCATGATCATTGAGATGGACCAATGGGGCCTAGTTAAATGCCTGACAGAGATGCTGCTTCCTTTAGAGGTCTTCACACGTGAAGTCAGCAAGGAGGACTGTACCGTGGGCAAAGCTATCCCATTGTTGGACATGGTACAGTAACAGCTAAAGGAGGTGTCCCAATGTAAGCAGGTGTGGAGGGAAAAAAGAAGCATGTGAGTTGGTGGAGCGCTTAACCCTCCGCTTATCTTAAAATACAAGGGTTCAAAGAGGCATTGTGTCATCCAACCATTACATTTGTGCCACAATTATTGATCCACAGTACAAACCATTACTGCACTCTCTCATTCCTTTTTCGGACGGGGATGTTGTTGCCAGGTACAAAACTTGGATAGCTGTGCCAGCCATTCAGCTAGAAAAAGAACAGCCTGGAATTAGAGGCCCACTTCTCCAGGGCACAACAAGTACTGCAGGGCAGCCTTCAAGTTCGACTTTAGAGCCTGAGGACAGTGTGGTTGGCTCACAGCAGCCAAAACTACCAACAACATCAAGAGCAACAACAAGGACAGGAACAGCAGCCACAAAATTGGCACAGGAATGGTTTAAACAGGCAGGGCTTAAGTCTTGTGCTGAGGCAAAGGCAGAAAAGGGCGGGAAAAGTGGTGCACCCATGACCATAGAGCGATGGTCCAGGCCAATCTGTATGACCAAACAAGGTCTAATTTATCAAAACCCATTTCTGTGTTGGTTGGAAAAGGCACCAATGGCCAGTGCTCAGCAGGCTGGTGATAAACTATCTGACTCAAAAGCAAGTGTCTCCGTCGATTGGGTTTTTCAGTGATGCTGGTGCCTTTCTGACAGTGAGAAGGACTAGTCTCTCACCCCAAAAACGTTGGGAAGTTAACCATGATAAAAATGAATCAGCACTTTATACCACCAGATTACACCATACCTGAAGTAGGACAGCAGGAAGTTGATGACAGTGACTCAGGTTATGGAAGTATTGTGTTAGATGACCTAATTCTGGGTGAACTACCAGAGTTTGAGGATGAGCTCTACTTGACTGACAAGTACTAGGCTCTTTCCTTTTCCAGTTACTTTCTCTCTATGACACCCCCAAAAAAAAGATATAGCTGAGGAACATTATTTAATTTATTATTTGTGTGTGTCACTGTTTTTCTGGTTCACAACAAATCCATCCCCACCGTCGAACTCTTTTATTGCTGGATTGGATTTGCAACTGTGTGCAGTCAGTGAAGTAGTAAGTCCACTCCTCCTGACTCACCCTGAAGCCATTTCCCTCAAACTAGACATTGGAGGGAGAATACAAATGTGAAATGTGTTACCTATCTTAGCTTTTAAGAACTCCTATGGCAAAATCCCATCTACATCCAACAGATCAGACCACTTATTAACACTGGCTCTCCTGATTGGTATCGCTAAGCTTTCTCTCAGGAAGAGTGGGGTTCCAGGGGAATCCCATATGGGAGCAAAATCAGAGAAGTATGAAATGCCCCATCTACGTCTTACTCTATGCCATGTCTCTAGGGCGGCTTAAGGACCTTGAGAGGGACACGTTTAAAGTACCTTGGGGCCGCAAACTTGTATAGAAAGCATTCCCCCCTAAACCATTGCCATCTCACCCAGAAGCCTACCCCATGTTGTATCCTCCGGTATAGATAGTAGCATCCTAATATCCTTAAATTGAAAGGCCATTAGATACAAACTGATGTACGGGAGGGCCAACCCACCTTTTAAGAGCTTCCTCCTCAGCTTTTTCCAGGACATCCTGGCACTTTTATGCCCCCAAATGAAACTCCCAATTTTTCCCTGGATTTTACTAATGCTCTTACTGGGGAAGGTTAAGGGAATAGCAATAAACAGCTGTGTCAATTTAGGGAAAATAGTCATCTTCACCAGATTGACCCTCCCATAGATCGTCAAGGGGAGATTTCTCCATCTGGTGAAGTGGTGGTCGATTTCCTTTATGGTTTTCTCCAGATTAATCAGGGGAATTTTATTCAGGTCTTTAACAATTTTTATACCCAGATACTTAAATTCATTACTAATAGGGCCTCCCCTATAATCGATGTTCCAGCGCATCACTTCCGTTTTAGCGGAATTGGCTAGATACCCAGAAATTAAGCCAAATTCCTCCAGCAGATTTCCAAGCCAAGGGATAGTTGCCTCCAGGTCGCTGGTATAGATAATAATGTCATCAGCATACAGTGCTATTTTACACTGATATTATAATGATTTAAAAGGACAGATTAAATCATCTGACCTATATATCCATACTTTCTGAGCCTAGAGGGAACGCACCTGAAGAACAGGTAGATGATGGTATGCATTGCAGGCTGAGTGATTGTTGTTTGTTGTGCATGATGTCCACTATTCTACACACAAAAAAGTGACTCAACTCAATCTTTCTGTTTGTGTTGTTCAATAACAAAATTATACTACTGCAGGCCGATCCATTGCATTTTGAGTTGGGACAAGTCAGGAGGATCAGAGATGATTAAAGAAATAACTCATATTTTAAGTTGCATAGCTTCCCAGGGCCATCCAACATTTTGGGGCACCGTGATTATAGTTCCGTTTTTAAAAAAGGGGACAAGTCAGACCCAAGATGTTATCGCCCAATCTCATTAATTAATTGCACTTGTAAACTGATGGGCAAGGTCATCTTAGATTGTCTGGGGACTTGGGTAGCTGAAAGTGGGAAGTTTTTGGACTTACAATACAGCTTCAGGAGGGGCCTGGGAACTGTTGAACAGTGTCTCATCCTCTACCTGGTCATAAGCAAGTGCACAATAGCTAAGACTGGATCCCTTTATCTCAGATTCATGGATCTTACATTGCTTTTGACTGGGTGCAGAGAGAGAAACTATGGGGAAAAATGCTGGATCTGGGCATTGATCCATCGCTAGTTTATTTTCTTGCCCAGAGACATCAGGATGAGACTGAGAAAGTCAGGTATGAAGAGGGCCAGGAACTCACAGCTCCCATTAAAACAAATTGTGGGGCTCATAAAGGGTGCATCCTTACCACCTTTTTATTTTGTCTTTATATTAACAACTTAGAAAGTTATATTAACCAATGGCATGCTGATGTTCCCAAGATAACAACTACAAATCTTCCGGCATTACGATATACTGCGTGCCAATGTCCAGAGCAAGTGTGAGCCTGCATAAACTTGTCATTAAAATTAATGATTTTATGGCTAAACTGGGCCTAAAGACTAATACAGCCAAGTCTTACAACATGGTTGCAGGCAAATCTCCCCCTTTAAAAAAAATGTTTTATTAATAATGAAAGGTTGTCCTTTGTCCCAACTTTTTCGTACTTGGGAATCCCTTTTGACCCGAAAAGTACTTGACACCATTTAGTTGAAACAAGGGTTAGTAGTTTTAATCAAAACCTGGTGGTGCTGTTTAGGTTTACAAAGAAATTAGGCTCAAGACCAGTTGATTCAATAATTAATATTTATAATGCCTGTTCGTGTTCTGTAATCTTGCATGGGGTTGGAGTGTGGGGATTTTTAAATCCGGCTTGCCTCCAAGCAGCTGAGAACAATTTCCTGAGACGTTTATTAACAGTTCCAAGTAGTCTCCCCATTATTTCTTATCATAACAAACTTGGCTTCACTCCCTTAACTCATTGCATACAAATTGCACACATTTTACTATGGCATTCAATTTTAGCAAAAGGTGAGCCGACCCTTAATCGTGCAATTATATTGGATGGTTTTAACTCCTTCGCTGCTAGGCCTTTTTCCCCCCTGTGCTAAGCCTTAGTTTGGCTATTTTGGGTAGTTCGTGCTTAGGCCAAATTTGCGTCCTTTTCTTCCAACATCATGGGGATTCTAAAGGTACCCAGGGTTTGTGGATTTCCCTGGAGGGGATCCAGAAATTAGCTAAAATACAGCTATTTTTTGGGGGGGGTGGGAAAAAGTGCTGCAAATGAAAGCATCTGTTTTTTTCCCTGCAAATGGTAACAACAAAGGGTGTGTGGGGCAGAAATCATAATTTCCCCAGCTTTCAGGGACTGACAGACTTTTGTCAGAAAACCAACATTTTTTACACAGTTTTGGCATTTCACTGGGACATAGACTATTTTTGCTACATTTTGTACTTTCAAGCTTCTTCCAGTTAATGATAGAAATGGGTATGAAAACAATAATGGATCCTGGAAAGCTAAATATTTTAGAAAAGGAGACAACATTCTCAATTCAGCAAGGGGTCCTCTATGTAGATCCTTCAAGGTTTCTTTATAGAAACTAACAGTTGAAAATAGGAAAAATGAATAATGAGTTGAAAAAAACAGCCTTTGTGCCAACATTTTCTCCTGTAAAATATAATACAGATATTTGAAAGCAATATACTGATACATCCCCTGGACCTTTCTGGTTGTTGGGATATATAGGACTAGTAGGTTCACCAAGAACCTGACGAACCCAGACTCAATAACGGAGCAGCGTGCTTTTTTGGACAAAGTTTGAGGTTTGCAAGGGATTCTGGGCAACAGAACGTGGTAGGCGTCAGACAAGTCACCTCACCACGTCCTGGATTTCCCTGGGTGTCCTGTTTTAAAAAATGTATAGGTTTGCTAGGTTTCCCTAGGTGCCAGCAAAGCTAGGGTTCATAATCAACAGCTAGGCACTTTGCTAAAAAAGGATCCGTTTTCATTATAAAAATGTGGTGTATATCTACGTTGCGTTTGGGCCGTTTACTGCTGCGGGCCACTAGGCCTACCCACACAAGTGAGGTACCATTTTTATAGGAAGACTTTGGGGAATGCATAATGTGCGGAATTTTATGGATCCCCACAGATCCCAGAATGTTCCATCACAGAAATGTGAGGAAAATGTGTTTTTTTTAAACTAAATTTGAGGTTTGCAAGGGACTCTAGGTAACAGAACCTGGTGAGAGGCACACCAGTCACCCCATCCTGCATTCTCCTTGATGTCTAGTTTTAACGAATAAACAGGTTTGCTAGGTGTCCCTATGAGCCGGCTGTGCTAGGGCCCAAAATCTACAGGAAGGCACATTGCTAAAAACAAGTCTGTGTCTAGTGGGCTTTCTGCCCCCCACTCGGGTGAATGGGGGGGTTGTCCCTATACGACCCCACGGGGACAGAAAGACTGGGGGGTGGGGCATTGGTATGCCAATTCTGGGCAGCCTCCAGGCATAAAAAAGCCAGCGTTATTCGCTGGCGCCTAGTTGGCTCTCTGATGCCCCATCCTTATCCTGGGGGCAGAACAAGTAAGGCATTTTCGGGGGGGGGGGGGGGGTGGCATTGGCATGCCCATTCTGGGCAGCCCACACCGTTGAATTAGAAAACAAGTATTCCCTGATACCTATTGGGCTTATTGCCACCGGAGGCAGATAAAGGGCTTTTGCCCCTTCTCAGCTTCCGGGGGGAGGGGTAGAAAGACTATCACAATTGTTTTGGGTTGGGGCATTGTCATGCCCATTCTGGGCAGCGCCCACCCCTACGTTTATAAAAAATAAATCCCTGGTGCCTTGTAGGTTTCATGCCCCCCCTGGGGGCAGATCAGGGGTTAATGCCACCATCTGCCTCCTGGGGGGCAAAAAGACAGTGGCATTTTTTTGGAGGATGTGGCATTGGCATGCCTATTTTGGGCAGTCCCCACCCCAAACTTGGAGACAAAATAATCCCTGGTGCAAAGTGGGTTTTATGCCCCCGGGGGGCCAGATAAGAGGCTATTGCACCAACTGGCCTATAAAAAAAGTAATCCCTGGCATCTAGCGTGCTTTCTGCAGATTGAGGACTACTGCCCATCTGCCTCTGGGGGGCAGAACAACTGTAGCATTTTTTGGGAGGTGGTGGCATTGATATGCCGATTCTTGGCAGCCCCCACCCCTATGTATATAAAAAGAAATCCCAGTGCTTAGTGGGCTTTATGCCCCCCAGGGGGCAGATCAGGGGATTTTGCCCCTCCTGCCCCCCCCAGGGGGGCATTAAGACTGTTTATACCCACATTATATGGGGGAACAAAGGCCTTGTCCAAGGGGCCGCTACCTTCTCCCTGGTGGCTGGTGGGTGGGACCCTGCTTGGGGATCACACTCCTGGGATAATCCCCAAGCAGGGATCCACTAGGGAAGGGTGCCATTAGAAAGGGGATATTCTCCCCTTTACAATGATACCTCTCCCAAGTGTTTCGGTGCTCTGGGGCTGAGATAGCCCCTCAAGCACCGAAACAATGAAACTGAAAATTAGTTCTGTTTCATTTTCATTGCAATGACGTCAGCGCGCCATGCGCATGATCGGCATTACAATGAAAATCCAAATTGGCCTCGGGAGGTTGGAGAAGCTCTCCCCCAACCTCCTGAGACCAAAAAAAAAAGGGAAATCCCTCTGCTGTCTGCAGCAGAGGGATTTAGTGTCCCTGTTTCCATGACAGAATGGTACCGTCATGAGCATCGGAGCACCGGTGTTCATGACGGAACCATTCCGTCATGAGCACTCAAAGGGTTAAACTTGATTACATGCTGAAGATACCATGGTTTAACTAAATAAAAAGGTAGTTAGAGACAGTGGGGATGGTGGACTGTTTTTACAACCCTGAGTGCATTGCAAAAATCCCAAAATTCCAGCTGGAAAATGACTTTTTATCTTGACTAAAGTTGTCTAGTGAGCGCCTAGAGATAGGGAAAAAGAGAGTTTCTGAATATTTGCTTTTACTACGCTCACCAAGTGTTAATCCCTATCTCTCTTTTTATTTTTGTCATGTTAAAATATTTTATCTTATCAGAGTCAGGTTTGGCATTGCGCACCTCTTGATCTCCTACCCTCGCAAAGCTTACTGTGATGCTAAACTGGATCTATGCCCATGGGACTCCAAATCCATACAGTAAGAACACAAGGGAACCACATTACGATTCCCATCAAACTGCACAGCCATTTTTTCAAACCGAAATCAATTAATTAAATTCATGAAATTTGCTTATTCCACAATGTTGTCCTTTCAAATTTATCCACTTTAATCCTTTGTTTTCTTCAATTAATTTTACTCGTTTTTATTGCGCCTCAATATTGTCCAAATAAGCACAAAAATTATGTATGTTTCCACATGTCATGCTTTATTGGAAAACACCCAATGCATTTCGGGAAAAAACCTTTTTCAGGGGTATCGTGACATATGTTACTATTATTGCAGCGCAATTGGACAGAGCGCAGAGTAAGCGAGCACGCCCATCAGGTTTAACACCTTCAGCGTGGCGCGAATTCTCGCGCTGTGCTGAAGGTTCTAATGAGCCAACAGGCTCATGACGGAACGGTTCCATCATGAGCACAGGCCAACCGACGCTCATGACGGAACCGTTCCGTCATGAGCATCAAAGGGGTTTATTGAGAGAGTACGTCAAACGCGGTTTATTTTGAGAATGGGATTACATAGGTGTGCATCTCACCATCCTGTATTTGCATCCAAATCCATAAAGAACACACCGCATTTCCTGTTTTTCTGTCAACTCTATTCAAAGCCAAGGAGGAATTTTATCATCCCCCTATTAAAATTCTTAAGTATTAGAAAGTGCCTGCTGGCCCTATATCACCTTAAGCTTTTAAATGAATCATATTCATGTTTAATGCTGTATAGATATATTTCCACAGCTGTCTGTTTATGGAATATGCCTGGGAAATGACTTTTTGTACTTGGATTTTAATGAATTCTTTTTGGATTTTATAGTTTTAGGGACATAAGGTTGTCTTATAGTTCAATATACTTCGTCTGTATGTCATGCTGCTATTTGTTGACACATTAATTTAATTATCACTGTTACATTTCTGAATATGAATTTCTATTGGCATGTACTTTATTATATATTGCCTGTATCATATTTGAATTGTTTATTTTTTATTTTTTGATGTACCCTTTTATGGCTACATGTCAGCAGAATAAAGATACCTAACTGACTGACTGAAAACAACAACACCAGATCTACATGTCTGTGTAGTGGTTGTGGCAAGTGTGGTGTGACTGACAGCGGTGTATAGATTTTTTAAATTAATTTGGAAAATGCTTGGTTGCTGTGTGTGTGTGTGTTTGTTCTCAGTGCTGTCTGGCTCAAATTTGAAGCTAAGTGGAGGAGTGCTGGGGGGCCTGCTCCTGTTGTTGGAGGTAACTGCTGGAAAAATACATGATTTAGCCAAACCGCCTCTGTAAAATCTTGTAGCACTCCTCCTTAATTATGCAGTTTAACCTTTCTCCTTGATTTTTCAATATCCTATTTGTTTTTCCTTCTACAGGCCCTTTACCTTGCAACATACTGGGAAAAACAACTCACACTAACCTTACCAAACTGCATTTGCCAGGCACCCATGATTGACGACGGACAGCCCAAAGAAGGACCAAGAGGAATGCAGAAATATTACTCCCTCTTTGGCAATAATAGTAGTTGTAGACCTCCCTTCTTTGGTGTGGTTTCCCCTGACTTTTCGCCTCTACCCCCTGTATTTTTGACACTGTGCTGGATTTAGTTTTTACTGGTAGGTGCTTTGGGCAATTTGCCACTGCTGATCAGTGTCAAAGTGCAAGAGCTCCCTGATTAAATTGGTATTGTGATTGGTCATCCATGATTGGCATATTTGTTTTACCAGTAAGGCCCTAGTAAAGTGCACTGAGTGTGCCAGGGTTGGTGATTCAAATGCTACTAGTGGGCCTGCAGCACTGGTTGTGCCACCCACAAAAGTAGCTCTAAAATGGTATCTCCGGCCTGCCACCACAGTGCCTGTGGGCAGTGCTAACTGCCATGCTGACTAGTGTCCACACTGACCAGGCCTAACCCTTCCCTTTCTGTACACATTGGACACCCCTATTGAAGGCCCAAGGTACCCCCTGGGCAGGGTGCAGTGTATGTGAAAGGTAGGGCATGTCCTGATGTAGGTGCATTGCCCTGATAGTGAAATACTGCCAATTTTGCTTTTCACTATTTAGAGGGCTATCTTGCCAATAGGCTATAATGGGGAATGCTGTGTATAATGTTTACGTGCATATCTTCCCATAGGAGCTAGATAGAAAATTAAAGTCTGGTATCCCTGAACCCAGAATTTAATAACCTATCTTTTAGGAAGGATGGTGTTTAAATCCTGTGTTTGAGAACAGCCCTTTTAGAAAGTGGCTGTTCTCTTGTCTGACCTTTCTGTGTGCCTTGGCCTGTTTGTGATTGACTGTCTGGTTTGTGAGTGACAGGGGCTGGGGAGCCCCCACAAGGCTGGCTGACTCAGCCCTAGGATGAATAGCTGCATTTGCATCTTGAGTTGAGGGAGGGGATAGCACCTGGACCTCAGTAGGGCTGTTACTGCCTTCCACAATGCTGGCTCTACCTCCTGCTGGGCGGCTGACGACCCTGCCCCTCTCTTTGATAGGAAAGAAAAAGTCAGGAAAGCAAAGTGCTCCAGGACTGACCAGAACTTGTTCTGACTAAGCCAAGGCCTCTCTGCCCCCAGAGAACAAGTGAAAGACTGGTATAAAAAGGGCTACCCAGACTACAGAAAATTAGATCATCTTGGAATCAAGAAGGATTCTCTGCCAAGGAGAAAGCTGGAAGACTGAAGAGGAAGGACCGTCATGCTGTGTGTTTGTGGGCTGACCTGCAGTTGCTTTGCTGCTAAGGAGAGGGGAAGGACTTTGCTGTTGCTTTGTCCCCTTGCCTGAAGAGATCTCCAAGGGCCTGAGAAGAGTTGGCTCCAGTTAAGAAGTCCCAAGAACAAAAGGACTTCACCCCCAGCTTCCCCCTGAACTCTGCTGTATGAGTTCTGCCCTTCCTAGAGTGCTTGATCCAATTGTGGGGCCTCTGGAAGTTGTACCTACTGTTCGGGGAGCTGGAAAAGGAGAAAAGAAGTAGATCTGCAATTTTCACGCATTGCTTGCTTGCGGAGCGCATCGTCGACAGTGCGAGGAAATTCCGTTGCCACGAAGATCAAGATCGTCGCAGCGCCTGTTGCCGCTGCAAGAACCGAGACATTGTTCGCTTACGAAACACATCGCCACTGTGCAGGAAGATTCCTGCACCTGCGAGTATCGTTGCAGAGCCTGTTGTCGCTGGGTGAGATCACTGCACCGCTTGCTTGCGTATCACATCACGTCGCTGCGGACATCGTCACCGAGCCATCGTATTGAGGAGCCGTAAGAGGAGAAGATCGACACTGTGCCGCACATCACAGCCACACCTGAGATCGTTGTCGTCCCGAAGATCGTCGTATCGTGCCTGTGCGAGACGCTTCCTACCAAACCTGCGCACCGGAATCCGTACAAGGTATCGCATCCCTCCCCATACGGACAGGATTCATCGCAAAACGCCAGCTGTGTGCGGCGGGGCTGTCGAATGCCCTCCCGAGGGTCTCAAGAGTGATGCATCTGATGCATCGCTTGTTCTTCAATGCTGCAGCTTCCATTTGGAACTTTTGTCCCATCTACAGGTACTTTGGGCTAAAGATGACGCATCTGTGGTTTATTTTGACGCAAACCCTAGAACTCTTTTAAAATTGTATTCTTGAACTGTGTATGTTGGATTTTTGTCGTAGTTTAGATAAAGATACTTTATTTTTCAAAACTGATGTGGAGTCCATTTTTGGTGTTTTCACTGTGTTACTTTGAGTGTTGGTACAAATACACATTTCCTACGCTAAGCCTGTCTTCTCATGCCAAGCTACCAAGGGGGTGAGCAGGGGTTATCTAAAAAGTGTATCCCCCTTATCCTAACTAGAAGCAAGGGTCCCTATTCGGACATTGGTACCTAGCTCTACCAACTGGAGACCCCCAGATCTAACAAGAATTTTTATCATTTGATAAATTTTGTCTCTTCAATCATTACAACTTGGTGTGTTGTTTATGTTTTCTTATATTTGACTCCTACAGATATTTTTTATTTTATTTGCTATGTTTCAAAGGAATCCCGGTGCAACAGAACATAAAATGTATGTAACTTGGGTCTCTCTGTGGCAGACAGGCAATTGCATAATTAATATACTGCCCTGTACTAGTCCCCTTGCCTGAAGAGATCTCCAAGGGCCTGAGAAGAGTTGGCTCCAGTTAAGAAGTCCCAAGAACAAAAGGACTTCACCCCCAGCTTCCCCCTGAACTCTGCTGTATGAGTTCTGCCCTTCCTAGAGTGCTTGATCCAATTGTGGGGCCTCTGGAAGTTGTACCTACTGTTCGGGGAGCTGGAAAAGGAGAAAAGAAGTAGATCTGCAATTTTCACGCATTGCTTGCTTGCAGAGCGCATCGTCGACAGTGCGAGGAAATTCCGTTGCCACGAAGATCAAGATCGTCGCAGCGCCTGTTGCCGCTGCAAGAACCGAGACATTGTTCGCTTACGAAACACATCGCCACTGTGCAGGAAGATTCCTGCACCTGCGAGTATCGTTGCAGAGCCTGTTGTCGCTGGGTGAGATCACTGCACCGCTTGCTTGCGTATCACATCACGTCGCTGCGGACATCGTCACCGAGCCATCGTATTGAGGAGCCGTAAGAGGAGAAGATCGACACTGTGCCGCACATCACAGCCACACCTGAGATCGTCGTCGTCCCGAAGATCGTCGTATCGTGCCTGTGCGAGACGCTTCCTACCAAACCTGCGCACCGGAATCCGTACAAGGTATCGCATCCCTCCCCATACGGACAGGATTCATCGCAAAACGCCAGCTGTGTGCGGCGGGGCTGTCGAATGCCCTCCCGAGGGTCTCAGGAGTGATGCATCTGATGCATCGCTTGTTCTTCAATGCTGCAGCTTCCATTTGGAACTTTTGTCCCATCTACAGGTACTTTGGGCTAAAGATGACGCATCTGTGGTTTATTTTGACGCAAACCCTAGAACTCTTTTAAAATTGTATTCTTGAACTGTGTATGTTGGATTTTTGTCGTAGTTTAGATTAAGATACTTTATTTTTCAAAACTGATGTGGAGTCCATTTTTGGTGTTTTCACCGTGTTACTTTGAGTGTTGGTACAAATACACATTTCCTACGCTAAGCCTGTCTTCTCATGCCAAGCTACCAAGGGGGTGAGCAGGGGTTATCTAAAAAGTGTATCCCCCTTATCCTAACTAGAAGCAAGGGTCCCTATTCGGACATTGGTACCTAGCTCTACCAACTGGAGACCCCCAGATCTAACAAGAATTTTTTCATTTGATAAATTGTGTCTCTTCAATCATTACAACTTGGTGTGTTGTTTATGTTTTCTTATATTTGACTCCTACAGATATTTTTTATTTTATTTGCTATGTTTCAAAGGAATCCCGGTGCAACAGAACATAAAATGTATGTAACTTGGGTCTCTCTGTGGCAGACAGGCAATTGCATAATTAATATACTGCCCTGTACTAGTCCCCTTGCCTGAAGAGATCTCCAAGGGCCTGAGAAGAGTTGGCTCCAGTTAAGAAGTCCCAAGAACAAAAGGACTTCACCCCCAGCTTCCCCCTGAACTCTGCTGTATGAGTTCTGCCCTTCCTAGAGTGCTTGATCCAATTGTGGGGCCTCTGGAAGTTGTACCTACTGTTCGGGGAGCTGGAAAAGGAGAAAAGAAGTAGATCTGCAATTTTCACGCATTGCTTGCTTGCGGAGCGCATCGTCGACAGTGCGAGGAAATTCCGTTGCCACGAAGATCAAGATCGTCGCAGCGCCTGTTGCCGCTGCAAGAACCGAGACATTGTTCGCTTACGAAACACATCGCCACTGTGCAGGAAGATTCCTGCACCTGCGAGTATCGTTGCAGAGCCTGTTGTCGCTGGGTGAGATCACTGCACCGCTTGCTTGCGTATCACATCACGTCGCTGCGGACATCGTCACCGAGCCATCGTATTGAGGAGCCGTAAGAGGAGAAGATCGACACTGTGCCGCACATCACAGCCACACCTGAGATCGTCGTCGTCCCGAAGATCGTCGTATCGTGCCTGTGCGAGACGCTTCCTACCAAACCTGCGCACCGGAATCCGTACAAGGTATCGCATCCCTCCCCATACGGACAGGATTCATCGCAAAACGCCAGCTGTGTGCGGCGGGGCTGTCGAATGCCCTCCCGAGGGTCTCAGGAGTGATGCATCTGATGCATCGCTTGTTCTTCAATGCTGCAGCTTCCATTTGGAACTTTTGTCCCATCTACAGGTACTTTGGGCTAAAGATGACGCATCTGTGGTTTATTTTGACGCAAACCCTAGAACTCTTTTAAAATTGTATTCTTGAACTGTGTATGTTGGATTTTTGTCGTAGTTTAGATAAAGATACTTTATTTTTCAAAACTGATGTGGAGTCCATTTTTGGTGTTTTCACTGTGTTACTTTGAGTGTTGGTACAAATACACATTTCCTACGCTAAGCCTGTCTTCTCATGCCAAGCTACCAAGGGGGTGAGCAGGGGTTATCTAAAAAGTGTATCCCCCTTATCCTAACTAGAAGCAAGGGTCCCTATTCGGACATTGGTACCTAGCTCTACCAACTGGAGACCCCCAGATCTAACAAGAATTTTTTCATTTGATAAATTTTGTCTCTTCAATCATTACAACTTGGTGTGTTGTTTATGTTTTCTTATATTTGACTCCTACAGATATTTTTTATTTTATTTGCTATGTTTCAAAGGAATCCCGGTGCAACAGAACATAAAATGTATGTAACTTGGGTCTCTCTGTGGCAGACAGGCAATTGCATAATTAATATACTGCCCTGTACTAGTCTAGTACAACTCATCAAGTCATCATCATGCATGCATTTCCTTTTTCTTCCTTAACAAATTTATGATAGTCGGCTGACAAAATGAATGTGTGTTGTCCATATGTAGTGTTTGTTTTTCTCAAACCTGTCCCAAATCCCCCTTCCCAACCATTCATTAAGCCCTAACCCTCTTCCACCAGGCTGTGTGATTTATAGGAGTGACTAAATTAAACATACACCAATAATTGATCACACACTTTCTGGGGCGGATGTAGTGAAAGAAACACTAACTTAAGTAATGGTGAGGATCTTCTTCTCCTCTAAGTATATATACTATAGCCCAAACTCACACTGGCAATATATGGATTGGATTGCCCACCCATGCACAGTATTCAATATTATTTTTTTTCTCCAGAGGAACATAGTCCATCTTAATTAATTGCCAGTATTGATTCATCATCCTAGTTCAATTGTCCACTTCATAGCTCGAGTCGACTTCAGTTTGTCTTTTTACTTATACTAGTATAGCCCACCATTCTGTTTTATTTAACTTTTGCATTGCTTATCATCATGGTTTCTTTTTTTTTTTACAGAGTTTTAAATAGCGTGAATTTGACCCGAATCGGGTATCATAGCACTTTACATAGCACCAGTTGTGTTACAAGGTGACACATTCTTTTTGTTAGGCACAGGAAGATTAAGTGATTTGCCCAGAATCACAGAATGTTCAGCGTCATTGTCGAGACTCAAACCCAGTTCCCCAGATTCGAGGTCGACTGGCCTAGCCATTAGGACAACTTCTCTTCTTGTTTGGCAGTCTTCTTTGTCAGGCGCTGAAAGTTCGCGCCTAAAAGAACTAATTGTGCAAAGACTACATCTCCCAGAATTTATGTGGAGGCATGGGAGGAGCTAAGTTATAATACCCAGCAGGCCTAAGAGGGGAGTGCGCGTAATTCTGATTGTTTCTAAACGAGAGGCTGCTCGTCTGCATGTCAGCCTTCTTTTGATTCCTCCTGATTCCTGTTTTGTTGCCTGGAATTCGTGCTGGAAAGTTACCCAAGACCATGGAGTTTCTGTTTCTGCCGTGCTGTCCTGCGTCTTGTTTAAAGATTGATCAAGAGTCCTGAGTGAGCTTCTTGGAGTCACGAAGCTGCTGGGGTGAGCAAGTTGTTTGTCACGAAAAATAGGGAACTCGCTGCCTGTCTGTTTTCCAAGACTCACTCAGAGAGGGAGCTGTTTCCATCCATTTTGTTATTGTTGTATCGGCGCTGGAGAAAGCGTCTAGGGCGGAACACAGTCCTTTGCTGAGGATATTTCTGGAGAGTTGTATTATGAAGGAATATGCAACTCGCATTTCATACACCATGCGCTGAAGGAAACGCATATTGTTCTTACTGTGCTAGGGGCCGCATTTAAGGATTCAACAGCAGGAAAAGAACTGCGCAGAGGTATGCGCTGACTTGTTTCATGAAGAGACGATTACCCATTCTCTGTGGGGTTTATGAGACATTCTGTTTTTTGTTCAGAGTGGAACCAAAGGACACACGCTATTTTTTGCTTCTTCATTTCTTGTTTACTATTCTACTCTTACCTGGGAATTCTGAAATATATGCTTGGGTATGTATGGATTGGTTACTACATGATAGTTGCATAATAACAGAATATGAGTGGATGAGTAATATTGTGTTTGCTTGCTGTAGGATCACTCTGATTTCATGGAGAGAAGTATCTCTATTAGAAATGGTGACGCCTATATTGGAATTCAGAGATCGTTCCGTCGAGCTCTCAGGTATTGGTCAGACATAGCGAGAATTATATGAGAGTATTTAGGATTTCACGTTTTGCTAACCATGTACTCTTTTGTTGCAGGTATCCCTCTCCCCACTGTTCCCTTCCTAATACCTTCCCTCACCTGATTGCCTTACTGCTCTGTGTTAAGTTATCCAGAGTTGGGGGACGTCAGGAGGTGGACCCCTTTGAGCATCATCCGGAATCCAAGGAGAGTATGTGAATCTTACATTCCTCTTGTGTACTGTATTTCCAGACAAGCCCCTGTCTCATCATCGGTAGTCACTCGATTCTCAAAGAAAGAAGAAGTGTCCAAAACAAACAACCAAAAACGTGTAACAAACAGTGGAAAGCAGAAAACATCTGCTAGTGACAAACACACAATCCAAATCCCTTAATCAACTTTATTCCTAGGGAAATGAGTGTATGCTGTAAAGATAAAAAGGCTGGTAGCTATTCATGCATACCATTACCTAGTGCCAATGCCGACATGTTTCACTGCCTAAACAATTTTGGCAGATTCATCAGGGCTGCACTATATGCTGCCACTCCACTCTTGGACCCTTGTTCTGTGTTAACTGTCAAGGAAACAGGTTATGGTGTGCATGAATAGCTACCAGCCTTTTTATATTTAGAGCATACACTCATTTCCCTAGGAATAAAGTTGGTTAAGGGAATTGGATGCTGTGTTTTATGCACTTATTTATGTTGTGTTTGTCACTAGCAGATGTTTTCTGCTTTCCACTGTTTGTTACAGGTTTTTGGATGTTTGTTTTGGACACTTTCCTTCTTCTTTCTTTGAGAATCGAGTGACTACCGATGATGAGACAGGGGCTTGTCTGGAAATTACATACCAGTTACCCCGTTGGTGGTGTTTCTGTGAGGTGTCATTCGTTTTCTCGCACATTTTTTCTAAGTAGAATTTGGTCCAACACTGATGGTGTGGATCCCTGATGTTGACCTAGATGTGTCAGACAGCTTGTACTTGTTGTTCTGTGTATCTGTCAAGGAAGATGGGCCTTTTTTAACGTGAACTTGGAAACTTTTGGGCGCAGAGCAGTGAATTGTCCCCTCATAAACTGCAGGGGATCGTAATAGTTATCAGTACACACAGACTGTTCTATTTCTTCAGTAACTGACACAAGTTGACGTCCGTCGGACAGGGTCTTTTGTTATTGGTCTCGGTATCTGAGGACTGAATGAACAAGAGAAAATCTCTAGCCAGATAACACTACTGAATACTGGCTGATGATGTGTAATGTCTTGACAAATAAAATCTGAGTAGTTTTGTGATGAAAGGTACAAGATTATAATGATGTGGTGGTCACTGTACCACATTAATGTGTTGAGTTTACTCTAGATAGGGAGCATTGAGTTTCTGCCTAGGAGTAGGTAATGTATTGATTTGTGGTTGGACAACTATGATGAAATTGTTTGTGATTTGTTTTTGTGGAACTTGAAAAGATTATTCTTTGCTGATGGTACACATAATCTATTACAATGGTTATCCATGTGAAGTTATTTGTTATGCTTATGTTGATATGAATTGAACTCTTAGATAAACAAACTAAGGATAATGGTTTTTATGAGATGTATTAACACACGTCAATATCTATGATGTTAACAGTTTTTTCATATGTTCGCGTTGACACAAATTCTGTTATTTGATAGATAAACTAATGTTAATGATAAGTGCGCTTTGTATATGAGATAATGGAAAATATCAGATTTGAATTGACAGCTCTGTAGCTCCTTAGATTGTGCACAGGTAGTGAATGTGAAGGAGGTATTGTGGACAGAGAGTGAACAAGATATCTCATGTCTCTCAGACATATGCATAAACAATTTGGGTAAACCTATAGATGGCACCAAATTAGAAGGAGACTAAAGTTTGATAATAGTTTTGATAAAGTCCCATGTAATAGGTTCGGGCTAAGAATAATATATTTTTCCTGCGTGGGGGTATGGCCCTAGAGATATTATTCGGGGTAATAATGACTATGAGGGTTAAAAAAACTTGCACATACCATTTCACCTTTTTGGCGTTATGGAAATAGAGATATGGACCCTAGGATACTCTCGACCTAGAGGAAAAAAAAGGAAAATTTACATGACAAGTGAAATGGATCGAGATGGATGATCGGTGGCTTTTTACATACGCTTAATTTAAATCCTACTGCTCCAATTATTTGGGTTAAAACGTACGAACATGCAGCTAGATTCATCAAAGAAAAATGGGCTCGCAAAGGGCCAGATTCTGAGAATCTGGCCCTTTGCGAGCGCAATTTTTGCATTTGGGATTCATCATCCCAAATGCAAAAATCGCTAATTGCGAAATCGCTAAATTGCGAGGAATTGCATTTAAGGAATCTCTATTTGAGATTCCTTAAATGCAATTCATTAACCATTTTTTATTAGCAAATTCGCAATTTTTGGCCGCTATTTACCGCAAAGTCTGACTTTGTGGTAAATAGCGAAAACTTAGAAAAATGCACTGTAGTGCATTTTTCTAAGTTGTATGTTACAAACACACATGTCCTTTGGACCTGTTTGCGCAACATCAGTCTACATTTTCATTTATGGGGTGCTACAGGGTGTCCTTTGGATACCCCTGGCACCCTTGAAATCGCATCCTTATTTGCGATTAGCAAATTGCCAATCGCAAATAAGGAATAACTCCCCATTCACTCCTGTGGGCCTTTTGCGATTAGCAATTTGCTAATCGCAAATAAGGAAGCTTTAGGAATCGCACTTTATTTTGTGATTCCTACATGAATCCCGTTTTGCAAGTCCTTAATAGCGATTCCTTAATAATCGCTATTAAGGACTCGCAAAACGGGACAATGATGAATCTGGCTGCTAGAGCTTTAAAATCGTGTTTATTCAGACTATGGTGTTTGTTGCCATGACGACGACGCATCTATAGACGTCTTTTACGTCATCCATGTCGTGCAGAAGGAAGTAGAAAACGAAACAGGGAGATGGATTCTGTTGCTTTCACATATGGTGGTGTGTGAGATGAAGGGGACCATTTGAAGGTAAAAATACGCTACCACTAGAGAGACTGATAAAGTCTTGGAAGTACGTTGAAAGGGATAGCCTAATGAGCGGTGGCTTGTCTCCGGTTGTCTCTTTTGTCAAACAGCTTGAGGAGGCAGCATTTTCGTACTTGACCGGCTGGATTTGTGCTCCATGTTGAACATAGTTGGAATAAATATAACATCAGATTTGGCTTGCGGTGGCAGCCCTGATGCCCCCGGCAGGCTCTCTTATTGTGACATCATGAAAATAGAGTTGGAATAGAACCACATTGTTATGGGTAAGTTAAGTTAGCTTTAATGGCTGAGTGTTTGCATGTTCATGTATGAACAGCAGGAAACAAAGGTTAAAAAGTATTTTCTATAACTCTGTTTTCCCTAATAGTAACTAAAGTACCAGATAGATTATCCACATTGAATAGAGGATTCATCTATGAGGGTTGTCTAGGAAGATATACAGTGTGATGAGGCTTACACAACCCAAGAGGTACGTCTTGATGGTTAAGTAATCCACTTGGGGTGTTAAAGTAAATTTGAATAGATTTTAGATATAATGGACGTTTGTACATTTCTTCACAGACAGTGATTAATACGTTGTTGTGTGTGGAGTTTGATGGTTTTTATAATGGCCTCCTTCTGGCAATTGGATTATTTATACAAATTCTGAGAAGGTGAGTTTTATATACTCTGCTTTTATTGTAAGGGTAGAGTAGAATATGTAACATATGTCTGACTAGGCGATTTTGTTTGTTCTTACTTTTTGATGCATAAGGTGAATGAAGTTGGATTTCCTTTACAGTCAGTACCATTTGATCTATTGATTATTGAAGACGCCACACCGCATTAATTTGGTGAGCACTGGATTGGTAGTAGGATGTAGAAGAGATTTCTCCCTGGGTAATAAGAACCCCTTCTCTAATATAGATGTGTTTTGGTCCCCTTTTTGTATAGGTTGCACACACTTTTATGTAGTCCTGATGAAGACCCCAGATTGACTAATCAAGTCTATGCGACATAAAGAGGGGTCGAAACGTCGACGTGTCTGTTAAAACGTCCGAATAAATGTCTAACAAGTGACTGTATAATGCAATTCTGATGATTTGACATATGATTTAAATTAAAAATAGGACGTGACCTGAAAAATTTGATATTATCATTTTTATATGTATCTATTGTAATGTGTTGTGATGTGCATATTTATGTAATGTTCACTATTGCTTATGTCTGTAATGTGAGATGATTTTTTATGTTATTAATGTTGTCTTTATTATGTGTGTGGATACACTATCAAATTTGTTCATAAATAATAATAATTTTTTCAGAAATATTTGGAAGAAATTTCTTGATTCAGGATTAATGGTTTCCACCCCCCTAATGTTTGTAATTGATTTTTATGTCTCATTCAATGAATATTCCACTATAGGGGCTTCGATTTGATAGTAAATTGTCTTTGCTTTTTCAATGATTGAAAGTAGCAGAACCAGTAATAAGAGTGCAGCTGGGTGAGATCTACGGCAGACAATATACAGCATTAGCTTGACCATAAGAATATTGATGCCTCAACAGGCATCTTCCTCGGCTGTACAGCCACTAGAGTCTGAGCCATGCTAATCACTCAAGCATCCCACGGGGTTCAGAAACACATGACACATCTACCCCAAGACCTGATTTCCTCCTCCAGCTTCTCGACACTTCTACTAGCCTTCATATGCATCTCCTCAGCCATGTACCAATCAGGCACATCCTTCACTCAGGCATCCAGGGAGGGGGAGTGAGGTTACATGGTTTTTGACTTCGCTTCACATATAGCTGCCATTTTGTGTTTAACCACCATTTTGTGTTGCCTCACTCAGGCATCACGGCGGACATGGTGAACGCGATGTTTTTGCTTTTGCAGTTGCTACGTGTCCTTCCCGATTAGAAAGTAACTTCTGCCTATGTTTACGAAACCGATGTGAGGGTCTACCGAGTTTAGTAAATCCATGTCTAGACTGATTAATCCATGTCTCACTCCACTGTTTGGGTCCCACCATTCTTTTCGACTTTATCTTGATTAACTGACCTTCGCTATTCTCTTTGTGTGTTCTCCTGTTACATAGACTGTTTCTTTGAAGTATTCAACATGTACCACCACCTGCAAATTAAATTACGGATGCTAGTGTTGATTAACTTGTGGGAGGGAGAACACACAGGGTCTGAAAGGAGGGTGTGTTTTAGACATTCGATAGCTTGTTTTCAAACTATTCCTATTTGTCAGTTTTGTATGTTTTGGGAGTTGGCATTGTAAACATATGTACTACAAGAGACTGTGAGCCACGGATTGAAGTGGCAGTCTCCTGATAACCTACCCGCTGGTGTACTTACAGGACCACTGTGCTTAGCTGCAGCTAATGAATCTGCTTTTCTACGCCCAACAGAGTGTCACGTGTCTCTGTCAGCCAAAGCAGGTGAACCCGGAGATCTTAGGCGTGCCCTGCGCCGCCTGGCCCATAAGGTCAGGTTCTCCAGGAGTCCCCATTAAGGTTATTGCCACCCTGCGCTTAGCCAGAACCAAGTAGCGTTGTAGCAATTTAAACCCAAATTTATATTCCTTAGGTTTTGTAACAAGGCCAAGTAGACAAAAGCAGCGGGGATAACTGCACCTGAAAACCTGCACCCCTCCTCATCGTCTTCACTTCCTGGTCCAGAAGCAATGTACCTCAGGACAGCCCCAGGCCAGGTGCAGGAAATCTGCCCCCTGAAACCACAATGTGGGCATGCATCCTAAAGCACAGGATCAATGTGACTCAGGCCCATTGGGGTCATGTATGTGCGATGTACATAGTTGAAGTGTATCAGCTTGAAGTGCTCATTGTTGGACGCACTGCATGTGAGTGAATTTATCGGCTTCCACTTTGACTCAGTCAAGGGGTTTGACAGATTCCCAGCCGAAGTTGAGCTAGGGGGAGGGTCCACAGCACCCAATATCATTTCACTATAGATGAGGGAAACAAGCTGACTGCCTGAACTGCAAGTAAGCATTATATCCAAAGTTTGTGTTGTTGGCTGTATGCTTGGATATTTGATCCACGTCACCTTAGTGAGATCCCAAAGGCCAGCATATTGAGGAAATTGACCCCTTGCCAGCCTGAAATAGTCTTGAGCCTGCTCATATGAGATAAACGTTTAGTTTGGGTACAAATCAGCGAGCACCCGACAACCCCCCTCCTTCCATGCCTGAAACAATATTCCCTCCATCATTTTCTGTACAGGGATGAGTATCCATCTGGGGAGTTCTCTGTGTTCAAATAGGGACCCTTGCTTCTAGTTCAGGGTAAGGGTGATACACTCCTAAAATAAACCCTGCTCACCCTCTGGGTAGCTTGGCATGAGCAGACAGGCTTATCTCAGAGGCAGTGTGTAAAGCATTTGTTAACACATATAGTAAGTCGGTGAAAACACTACAAATGGACACCACACCAGTTTAGAAAAATAAGTAATCTTTATCTAAACCAAAACAAGACCAAACAACAAAAATCTACAATACAGTTGCCAAGATATCCTAAAACATAGGTTATTCACTCAAATAAAGCTTGTAGCAACAAAACACTCCACCTGGAGTTATAACTACGACGTGACAGATGAAAATCCCGAAGTACGGCGCAGACCGCAAAGTGCTTGGCATCAGGCCCAGGAAATGATGAAGCCAAAGACGGAGCATGGGAGGTGATCTTCGTTGGCGCTGAGTGGCGTCGGTTCCTTATGACCCCAGTTGAGGTGAAGCCTCTGTTCCTCACTGTGGCGCAGTGGAGGTGAGGCATCTGTTCCTTACTGTGTTGGGGAGGTGATATCATTAAGGCGGTAAGGCATCTGTTCATTACGACGGTGATAGACCGCCGGCTCACCTGCTCATTTTGCCATACTCACTTGATTGTGCCATTCAGTTGTTCTACCACTCCAGAAGCCTCTGGGCAGTATGCATAGTGCAGCCTTTGCTCAATTTTGAATGCTTCACAGATCAGACAAATTATTTCAATATTAAAAAGAGACCCTCTGTCTGACTCAATTGTTGCTGGAAAACCGAAACGTGGTATGAGTTCCCTAAGTAGTAGTTTAGCTACAGTTTTTCTATCATTCCTGCGGGTAGGGTAGGCTTCCACCCATTTTGAAAACATTCAGACAATGACAAGGATGTACTTCAGTCCTCTGCAAGGGGATACCTGGATGAAATCAATCTGGAGTCGTATGAAGGGACCATCTTCCTTTCCAATTTTTTCTCGCAACACTACAGTTCTCTTACCAGGATTAATTTGTTGGCAGGTTATGCACCTCTGGCAAAGACTCTCAGCTACATTCCTGAATTTCACATTGAACCAACTTTGTCTGAACAATCGTATCATCGCGTCCCTACCCATGTGTGTACTTCGATGACACATCCTAGCCATACGAGCAAGCATACAATCTAGTAACACAGGTCTCCCATCAAGGTAAACAATAACACCATCCTCATACTCAGCCCTTCTCCGACATCCTATTTTCTCCCACTTTTCCTTTTCTTTTATTTCTGCCTCATTTTGCAAATCTCTCACTTCTTCCCATGTTTTCACTCTTTCAAGCAACATAATTTGGCAGCTGTTTCCATGTGCATCGATTTTCTTATTTATTGCCATCTTATGTTTGGCACCAAGCTGAGCTAGTTGGTCAGCATATCAGTTACCTGCTGTCACCTAACCACAGCCACTTCTTTTGGTAATCAAATTGTTTCCAATAAGTCTTTTACATAATGTCAATTTTTCATAGGAGTACCAATAGAAGTCAGAAACTCCCTTTGCATCCAAATGTGGCCAAAGTCATGTACAACTCCGTAACCATACTGACTGTCAGTGTATATGGTTACTATCAAATTTTCCCAAATTTGCAGGCTCTTGTCAATGCAACTAATTCGGCTACTTGTGCAGACTTGACTCCAGGTAAATAGAATGCTTCAACTGGACCCCACAAAGTACACACAGCATAAGCAGCACTTAATCCTCCTTCCTCATGTCTCATGCATGAGCCATCCACAAACAGCTCATATTCAAAAGTTAACAAGGGCTCTTCTTTTATGTCTGGACGGGGCTTAGTACTGTATTCTGTGAGGTCGATGAAATAATGCCCGACTTCCCCTTTCACCTGTTCAAGGTGTGGATCAGGTAACAGTGTGGCTGGATGTAAGACAGTGCATCTAGCAACGGTCACATTTCCTGCACCCAGAAGAATTCGCTCATACTTAGTCAGCCGACTAGGAGTCAAATACTGAGTATGTGTTCTGGTTAACAGAATCACTATTGAGTGTGGGACATACACAGTTACAGGGTGTCACATATTAATGGATTCACTTTGCTCAAGACTCATGCAGGTTACAGCTACTGCTTTCAGACATCCTGTCAATGCAGATGCCACTAGATCTAGTGTGGATGAAAAATATGCCACAGGACATCTCATTAAACCATGAGTTTGGGTCAGAACCGACAATGCACAGTTGTCGCGTGCATCACAGAACAATGCTAATTCCATTGAATAATCAGGCATCCCTGAGGCTGGAGCTGAGCACAAACAGACTCACAGAAGGCAGTAATGCTTTCGCCATCCCTCTCTACTGGGTCTTTTGCTCTCTTTGTTGTCATCTGTATCAGGGGTTTAGCTAGGACTGCAAATCCCACAATCCACTGCCTGCAGTAACCTACCACTCCAAGAAACATTCTGATTTCTTTCTGTGTTTGAGGTAGATTCATGTTTCTGATTATTTTGATTCTTTCAGAAGTAACTCTTCTGACACCTCTCTATATCTGGTGCCCCAGATATTTTACTGATGTGGTGCAGAATTGCAACTTTTCAGGTGACACTTTATGCCCTCCTTCAGCCAAATGATTTAGCAATGCAATTGTATCAACAACACAGTCGTTTTGAGTCTTAGACACCACCAACAGGTCGTCTATATACTGCACCAGGACAGACTGTCCGGGCAAAACGAAAGATTCAAGACATTTTTTCAGTATCTCATTGAAAACCGATGGACTCTGTGTACCCCTGAGGGACATGATTCCAAACGTAAACATGGTCGTCAAATTTGAACGAGAAAAGAAATTTGCTATCTGGATGTAATGGTATGGAGAAAAATGCATGGCACAAATCAATCACCATGGACCATCCAGCTCCCCACGGTATCTGATACAGAATCATTGCAGGCTTTGGCACAAATGGACAACATGGGATGACAATTTTAGTAACCTTTCGGAGGTCTTGTACGACCCTATATTTCCCGCTCGGTTTCTTTATGCCAATTATTGGTAAATTACATGGACTGATTAGTATTTCTTGTAAAATGCCTTCTTCAACCAAACACTTTATGTCTACTGCAACACCTGCTTTTATTTCTGAGCTCATTTTGTATTGTCGAATGTTAGGGTCACTTTTAGCGGGTCAACGTTTGACATTAATCCTACATCTTTCCCAGTGAAATCCCACACTTCAGGATTCACTGTATGCTGTAATTCTTTTGGGATATCCTCCACTAGCATCTTTTTATTTTCATGTTCTTGTTTGGCTAACATTAATTTATAAACTCCATCTTTGACAGGGGTTTGTATTTCAACACCACTTGGGGTACAAAAGATTCTGCAATTCATTTTGCACAGTAAGTACCTACCTAATAGGTTCACTGGACTGGAGTCGAACACTATAAACTTGTGCATTTCTTTAAAATTACCTATTCTGATTTCCATAGGTTCTGTAACAGGGGTACTAATTTGTTTATTAGAAACGCCCACTACTTGGATCGCTTCTCCAGAGAGGGGAAAGTCTGCTGTTCTCACAGTAGAACGGGTAGTGCCAGTATCCAACAAAAAGGTAACATCATTTTCCTCAACTTTTCCCTCATTGTATGGACCTGACTGATCTACCGGCAAGTATGCGCCAAGCACTAACTCCTCATCCTCCCCTCTCAGGCACCGTCAGTATTTATCTTCCTCAAAAAATGCGTCACTCAAAAGAATTTGTGATGTTACTGCATCTCTCCTTCCACTTCCCTCCCAATTTGTGGTATCCACTTTGTAATTTGCTTGGCTCCCAGAGTCTGGTATAGGTGAAAGTGGTAACTGGTTCTGTATTACCTGTTGCTGTGGCTACCTTGACACCCCATTCTGAGTCTGTGGATTCAAATTGTCGTTTTGCACATTGTTACTCAATATAGCCTTACACCCGTTCCTCCAATGCCGCATTTTTCCGCACCCATGACAAGGAAACTTTTTCTTGGCATCCTCTCTGTTCATTCTACCTCTTGGTTTTCCCCAATTTCCATTTCCTTCATTCTGAATATTTTTCAATTGATTTAACTGGAGTTCCTGCTGTTCTGCTAAGTATTTCATCTATCGGCTTGGTCTGTCAGCAGATTTTATGATCTTTAATGATTTGCAAAATTTATGGCTTTAACCCTGATACAAATCGATAAATAAAATGTGTCATGTCCTTTGTATCTATGCTTTCAAAACCACTGTACTGCTTGAATACCTGTAAAAGGCGTTTAAAATATGCATGTACTGATTCATCTTTATTTTGAGTAGTTCTGTCTATTCTTGTCCAATCTGTTTCTTTCGGGGGTACTATCCCTTTCAGAAATGTTATGACTTGATGATACTTTTTCATCATGTCATCTGCTGGAGCTCCTGTCTTTGAGTCTCCGGGGTATTCGTCACTGGGCCAGTCAATAATAATTTTACATTCTGTCCATAAATCTGGGGGCACTACAATATCAAACAACCCATCTAAATCCTTTACCAGTACTTTTGAAACCTTACAAATCTTTCGAATTGTCTGTACCACTCTACAGGTTTCTCGCTGAGTTTTGGTAAATCATTTGTAAATGATAAAATATCCTGTTGGGACCATAGGACATACACATAACCTCCTCCAGACACTTCTTCCTTTGGGCACAACCTTTCCACTTTTTCTGGTTCCTTTAGTAAATATTCAGATGCAGTGCTTTTTCCCTGGGCTTCCTCCCTTTTCTTTGTCTATCTTGCTTTCCATTTGTCTAATTCACCCCATTTTTGTAAAAATGACAATAATTCTTTAATTTGCAATTTACGTCCTGACACATTCATGTTTTCTAAATCTTTATCAGTAAATTCAGCTCGGTAAGTTTCTGTAACACTTTAGATTTTCCAATATCAATTCCCATTTCAGAAGCCAAACTTATTAACTTTTCATGAAATGTTTTTGTATTTCGAGTGATACTTTGACATATAAACAACAATTCATCTTCACTGAAAGTGTTTAACCTGTCCATCCAACATTTCCAGCAATCATTTCTTCTAATTCAACTCTTAATTTAAAAACATCCATTACCTTTGGCTGTCATTTTGGCTTTTCTATTTCTCTGGACCATCTCTCTATTTTTTCCGGGGATACTACAGTAGCACTTCAAGTACCTGAAGATGTTTCCATACGTACCTCTCTAGAGCTCCCAGGAATGTTTTTCCTGATCGAGTCACCCACCGGTTCCCTTATAGGTAAATCCATCAGGGAAATCACTGACTTGCATTCACTTGCTTGATCATCAACTATCAAGGGTTCCTTTCTATATTGCACTACAGGAGTAGTGAGAACAGGAGTTTTAGGACAAAACTGCTTTTCTCCATGTAATGGAACAACGGGACCTATGGCTACCGTAATGGTCGATGCTTCGGGATTAATATTCAACTGGGAGATTTTCTGAATTAATTCACTTCTTTGTTTATTTATTGCTTCTCGTTCCCTATCCTGTAACACTTTTTCTAATGAAGTTTCATGCAAATCTTGCAGAACCAAAGGTGGTTTTAAGAACGGGGCGCTAGGGTTAACTCTATTTGCTTCCTCATGGTAAGGTGGCGGACTTTTCATTAACAAATCCTCCAAGTAGTCATTATCCGATTCACCACTAGTCATTAAATTTCTCGTTTTCTCTGTTCACTTGCTTCCTGATGGTTCTTCTAAGTTTCATACAGGATATAGTCCCTCTACTAACATAAACTGTCTCAATTTCTTCATTTGCTTATCTCTTGTTTCTTTAGGAAATCTGGGTCTATCTCGCTCGAAAGCCTGTTTCCCATTCTTCTAATGCTTCGTACTGGGTTAATTTAGGTCTGGGATCTAATTCATTCATGCATGTTCTCAAATTGTACAAAATTGTACCATTAAAAGTACCAT
The DNA here is from genome assembly GCF_964263255.1 of Lissotriton vulgaris. NCBI lineage: Eukaryota > Metazoa > Chordata > Amphibia > Caudata > Salamandridae > Lissotriton > Lissotriton vulgaris. The sequence continues at coordinate 1,535,985,218 of NC_141685.1, forward strand.
GTTCTGGAAATGCCAAAACACCATCATCTTTTGTGTACTGCGTCCAGTTCTCTAACCACACACATGTGTGGTAGCCCCTTTCTACCATCATGTATAATGTGGGCGTATTAGGTGGTGGAATAATAATCCCTTCTCTTGTTTTAATCAATTTATCTTTCTTAAAGACATTTTTAATTTTCTTAAAAAGCGTCATTTTTCTCTTTCCTCTGTACATAATTTGAGGTCTTCCTCTTATGTATTGCTCTTGCGTAAAACCTAAGTACCTCCTATCGGGTCTATTTCCTATAACTGTTGGATCTAAATGCCACATATACTAAGAATTTTAATATGCAGCTACACTCAATTGTTTACAAAATATTTCACCAATACCAGCGCGTTTCTTAATTTTCAAGAACCAATCAGTAATTTTAATTCAAATAAATCTCGACTAATAATTGTGCAGCTTTTCTCGTGAGACAAATTCTCATGCTCCTGCACTCAGTGGCGTAGCTAGGGGGGTGCGGTCCGCCTCAGGCGGCACCATTTTTTAGGCAGCCGCGCGGGCTTTGCGCCGCGGCGGCCTCTGTGACAGTGTGACGTGAGGTGAACTGACCTGCTTCAGTAACTGCAGGCTGCCGCTGCATTTAGTGCACACAAACGCAGGACTTCGTTTTGCCAATTTAAAGTTACGCGTTTGAACTGTGTGGCTGTGCCTGCAGTAGTTACCGTAATCGCCGGTCAGGAGTGCATCAGTGCTGACACAACCCCACTGATGGGGGGAACTAGCCCTCTGCAGAAATGTTCAGTGCAGTAGCTTGTGAAAGCCCCAATATCTTTCCATGTATTTGTCTCTTTCGATCTTCTGTTCTATCCCCCATTACTCAGCCCGGTCCTCTGAGAACATTCCGTCGTCTTCACTAATCTCTTTCTCTGCTAGCTCCTCTTTCTTCTGACTCTCTCGCTCCTCTACCTCGTGCTCTGTCCCACCCGCCGCTCTCTAAGCCACCAATTAGGTTTTCATGGGCTCCCTCTCTCTTATCTTTGTTTCACTTTTTCACACAGTCTCCCAAGGGGCTTTTCTTTTTTTACTCCATCCTCCTTTCCTCCTAAGGACTTTTAATTTTTTTTTCGAAGCAATCATGCAATTAGGCCTTTCTATCTTTTTTGTCTCTTTACCTCTCTTCTCTCCCCCTTCTCTGTGTCACCCCATTTTCGCTATCTCTCCCCTCCCAAGGCCACTCATATACGGATTCTTCCACGTAGCCAGCCTTCTTCGCCTTCTCGTTTTCTCTTCACTTTTCTTTCTGCTGTCCTTCCCTTTCTCCCAGCCTATCCCCTGTACCAAACCATCACAGGGCACCTCTGCAGCAGTAAATCCGCCTTCAATAATGGTTAATTCGGTAGTAATGTGTTAAAGCACCCTGGCCCCTCCCCTGTCTGCCCAGGTGTGAACACTCGGGGTCTGCGTCATAGGGGTTGAGGAGGGTTATAAATAAGACCCAGGTCACCAGTCCCCCATTGTATAAACCCCTCGCCCTAAGCAAGAGCAGTCCATACCAACAGGCTCCTCACCCCACCGGAACATCAGGAGACAAAAGTCCTCCTTATCCAAACCAGGATCTCCAAGTGGCTGTCTATGCTCTCAGGATCCAGAAGCCCAGGGAGTAGCAGGCTGCGCCCACGGGAACGTCGAAGCAGAAGTCCGTACCCTCGGGTCCGCTGAGGGATCCCGGAAAGCAGCAGTCAGTGCCCTAATCTGGACCAGGCTCTCTGGGTGTACCAACGGCCAGTGGATTTAGCCACCCCCCTCCATTGGCCCTCGGCCATCCTCAAACCAGCAGCCCCTGGAGCAGCGGCCTGGGCCCTCTGACCCTCGCAGATCAGCCCTCTGCCATTGGAGCCTATACGCACAATCTTCACAGGCCTTCTGATTTCAATAAACTGGATTTTATCAGAAGCAATAGTGTGTGTCCTCTGACTCACGTCATGGTTCCCTGATGCAGCAGCCTGGGTCCTCGGTCATTATTATATAGAATCTTCTGGAACGGCAGCTACCTCACCCCAGGTGGGGCAAAAAGGGTGTTTTCGCCTTTCTGAACCTTCTTAGTGGCAGTGGGGACCCTCCGTAAAAGGACACAGAGAAAAGGCTGCTGTGTCCTCACGCACATCCCCTCTGCTCACCAAATTGGGCGCTAAGAATCAGAAGTCTGTGGCCCCTTGAGACCTGGACCCTTTCACGAGAACAGAGCTGTCATGTACCACCCGGATGTCTTCTCGCACTATGGACCCTCATGTGGCATCAGGACCCCTCACACCATGGCATCGGCCTATGCCCCTGGGCACCACGAGGCCTTTCGGTATCCAGGTAAGTGATGGGGATTCTGGGACGGAAAAGGGAAAGAAAAACAGAGGGGCACCAAATCACAGTGCCACTGCTCTAGGCCATGGAAGACAGACATGCTGCCATGGTGGCACAGGGAACTAACATACTGCCGCTGGTGCTAAGTTTGGGGTTGGATGTGTGCTGTGCAGGCTGAGGCTGCAGTGCAGCGCAGCCTAACTTGCCATTTGACGTTAGTCGCTCCGACCGTTGTTTGCCCCTTCCCAGCCTCGCTCAGACCAGTCCTCCAGGGCCGTCAATCAGTGGTAACGTGCGCGGCGCGCGCGAGCGCAACCAATGACGGTCTTTTAAGGACATTTTTGGCCAGCCCTCGCCTCGCGACGGTAGCAGTGACGCGTTACACGCTCACCGCCCCTACACTCGCCTCTCGTCGTGTTGAGGAGCTGAAGTCTCGAAGACCATTCTTCTTGCCTGCTTTTACGGTATAAATTAAATTATACTCTACTGTCTTGCAGCCAGGCACGCTTGACGCACCTTTTCAGACTCAGTCTCAGAATAATTAATAAGAGGTGAGCGAGAATTTAGAACCACAACCATCCTACCTATATTGTATTAGGTGCCATTATGTGGTTTAATTAGAATGATTGCAAGACGGCACCATGAAATATTGATGCAGGCAGCTTATTTTTAGTTTTTTATTTATTTACAAAGAGGCTAGAGCTGCAGTGCCACCTGCCATGGGCTGCAATCAGAGGGATAGCCCCGTGCGCCACAAGCTCTAGCTACACCCCGGCATGCACTCACCCCTCCTTTACAATTATTACCTCAGCTACACACCCGCTCTTTCAACCAAAAACAGCGTGGCTCTTGGTGACGTCAGAGCAGCACCGCGACTGACTCCCCCTTTTGCAAGGTAATACGAGAAATTATTTCTTTTCACTTTTAATACAATTATAATTAATTAACAACGTAAAAACATTTGCCACTGTGCCTAAGTCCCTACATTCAAAGAAAAGATGATTTGCACCTACTGCAAGGAAAACCTTTTCTGCTTACTCTTCATACACTGCGAGTAGATCCCTTCCGCCTACTCTTCATACAAGCATTAGAGAACCTGTTAAACCCTCGGGCTTACCCTTTCTAGATGATGTAAGGCCAAACTTTCAACAACGAACTCCTTTGCTACCATTTATTCACACATTTACACAGAAAATTCCTAATCAGTGCTTCCAGTTCTACCTAACCCATGCACTTACTTCCTTAGGCAAGTGATCTCACTCCAAAGTGGCTTCCATTTACCACCCGCTATTCTGCCCCCGGGCATTCCAACAAACATAGAACAATACAAATGGGTTTTGGTTAATACATAAAGTCAATACAATTTCAAATAATCAATATGTTACTAACTACCTATCTTAACTAAACCCTAACCACTGCTCTGCTACCAAAGAATACTGATAGAGCGCGCCTCACCTGCTCGTTTTACCATACTCACCTGGACCCATAAACCTTACACACTTTAAACAGGTAAACCTATGCCTAATCAGAATTTTAATAAACCATTTAGGACCTATAGCATTTATCTTACCAATCCCGATCACCGGTACCTAGAGTCCTAAGGGATCAAGGGTGTTAGCATAATAGGTAGTAAATAAACATTTGCACTCATAAAATAACTACAAACTCGGGAAAGATTTAAACACTTTATCTATGTAAATTCTTAAATGTCAGAGTCCATACCAATTCAATCAAATCTTGTTCAATCAGAAAGTATATAATCAAGGCAAGATGATGTGAAAATATTATGAGACTTTCGTTAAGCATTGGAATATAGGAAGGGTAAGAAAAGGGAAACAGTACAATGACATACCCAAGCAACTTTATATTTACATAGAATGGTGTGAAGACCAACCCTGGCCACGGGCTGGGATAAAAGACAGGACCCCCGATAGTTCAGGTGCCAATGAGACAGGACAGGTGCAGACCAGAATCAGACACCACCGCAGGTCAGAAGCATCACCCACAGCTAAAGTGCAATGTCAGCTTCGCAACCCTTTCTGCACCTAACAGTCGGACTTCGATTGGGTTATCAAACTTTCTCCCACAGAACCCCGATTGGGTTATCGACTCTTCTGACAGAGTGCTCCGCTAGCACCTCTGCTCTCGATCGCCTATTGAGTGTGTTGGGTCAGTGATAGGTCAGCTATTCGGACAAGTCGGACAATCTAACTAGCTAAGCCTACCTTAGTTATACCATTTTCTACAGCAGTGTACCACCCCCCAATATTGCAAATGTGTGTATTCCCTCAATTTGATTGACCAAAAGATGAGGAGTGGTCATCACACCATACCAGTTATGAGGTCACTTAATTCAATAATGCAAATTATCTTTCCAGTCCATAACTTTATTTTCCCATGCATTTTATTCCGCCCAACAATAGATGTTCTACTAGTAAATACAATGTTAAACAATTTATCAAATTGTCTTCCTTTTGGAGGTTCATAAGGTCGGGTTCCCAGGCGCATCACAGGCAAGACTGTCGTTCGCATGGATCCAATGCCATGGCTCGTGGACTCGGGAGAATTCAGCACATGCGCAGTTGCGGGACCCAAGATGGAGCAACATTGTACTTGATTAGTCCAAACACGACCTAATAGCAAAATCAAAAAAAACTGTTTTAGAACAAAGAATAAATGAATGCACTTTATACCACTTATCTGTACTCTATTCCCATTACTTTATTTTAGCTACAGCATTAGGAATTTAGCAGAACGAACAATCTAGTAAACCAGCAATGCAAGAGTTAGCAAATGAAAACATAGAGCAGCCATCTTTAGTTCTAGCGCGCAGAAGCAAAGATTTCCCACCAAAGCAGAGAATACATCATATCACATGAGTGTGAGGGACAGATGTGCAGAAAAGTTCCCGCGTTGTGGCGGCCATATTAGGTCACTTAAGTTACTGTTAGTGAAAGCACATATGCAAGCTTCCCCGAGATGCTAGAAATGTCATGTGGTGAGGTATTAGTAAGACAAAACATGTTTATTAAAGTATTATATATTATTTCGAGAGGGTTGAATCCAAGCAAGTCTCTTTATGAGTGAAACCTTGCTCCATCAACGGTGCGAGGTTGATGAATTCAGGAGTCGGCACATATTGAGGATCGGCTCTGCATAGGGTGCGAGTCGGGATGTCACAAGCGGCGTCCTTCGCTCCGGTGTAGGCAGCAGCCTCGATGTCTGCTTTGCAGCCAATGCAGCACAGCGTCAGCAGGCATCGGGCTAGTGTGCAAGTTGGGGCAATGTGTTGCACTTTTCACGAGTGGCGCCCACGGCTTCAGTTGCTCACCGGCGTTGGTATTGCAAATTCCTACTGTGGCAGTTGAAACAGCAGTTCCAGATGCAGAGAGACAAAAGGGGTGATTTATTTTTGTCCCTGAGACTTCAGAACAGGAGCACGTTCAGTTTCAAGCCCTTGGAGATCTTTTCCTCAAACAGCTGACAAAGCAAACAGCAAAGTCCTTTTTCCCCTTTCCTTGGCAGCAAGCAGCCACTGTAGGCCAACCCCAGACAGCAAACAGCACTGGGGCAGTATTCCTCCTCAGCTTCTCCAGCTCTTCTCCTTGGCAGATGTTCCTCTTCATTTCCCAGAAGTGATCTAAAAGTCTGGGGTCTGGGCCCCACTTTTTATACACACATTCTTTGTTCTCTGAAGACAGAGAGTCTCTGTACCTGGTCAAAACCAGTTCTATCCTCACTGGGGGAAACAGCGTTGTTGAAGGCAGACCAGGTCCATTCAGGTGAAAGGAAATCTCCTCCCTACTATTCTAAATGCATCCCAGGTCTATTCAGCCCAGCCCTGACTCATCAGACTTCTGGAGCCACTGCCCCTCTCCAGCCCCTGTCATCCAAAAGCCAGACATGCAATACACAAACCTAGCAGAGACACACTGAATGGTTAGGCAAGAAAATCTGAGCTCCCTTATCCCTCAGAGAAGGTGGTAGCCCTTGGTTGCACTATGCGATGCAACCAGGAGTAGAACTCCGATGATGAAGCATGCCACCTTGGTGGGTGATGGGATTTCGTCCTCTTTAAAAGGACTCCTCTAACAAATAAGGGCAACTTCTTTACTATTGCTGTTAGTGCTCGAATTGCCAGACCTAGGGTTTTTCTTGTGCTTGTTTTGGTTTCAAGTGGAGATATAAATCTGTTTTGGTCTTTAAACTTTCCCTCAGACCCTCTTTCTAAAGTTTGTTTTTTATTGTTTGTGAGCAGCTGAGGCTGCAGGTCTATTTATTTATCCTCTCCAGTGTGAGAGTTGATTGTTTAGCTCTGTCTATCATATTTTTGCGTCTGACCATGGCTGAATCACTGGTCTGTCTTTTGATGAAGATGTCTTACAATCAATTTTGACAACTAATCCCAGAATTCTTGACATCATACAAAACACGATTACCAATACTCCAGATGGCTGGCATACCTTACTAAACCTGAAAAAAAGTCACATTCCCGCACATTTATCCACGTGCGATTATGATGGGATACGTCCAAGGTAGTCGTGCCCCAAATGGCCTTATTGTTACTAAAGCCCCAAGTCTTTCTTGTCAGACAAAGCATTTCTCGAAGATTGGTTGTTAATCGCGGGGCGATGCACACACAAATGGCTTATTTTAATCATGAGCACCGCCAAACGTGTGGCTGATGCCATTTTGATTGAAATCCAAACACTTGAAGACCAAACAACGATCTCTGGTACCCTATTTAAGAGAAATCTTGATGAAACAAATAAATCTAATAAGGAACATAAAGATGAATTTCTCCTGAGATAAATCAAAAATTTAAGAAAGATCTGTCCAGTTTTTCACTTGAAAAGGTATATCCCTATACCAGTGAAAAATATACACCCCCGGAGTTCGACAAAGAGGGCAAGGGCTACGGTTCCAATTATTCCTCATCTGGTTCAGATGACTACTCAAGTGACTCTGATTCCTCAAACTTCAGTGCACACCACAACAAAGGCAGCGGACAACATACTAGATCTAACTGGAGGAGAGGTGCACAAGGTTCAAACCAACAAGGGCCTTGGTGGCCCCTGGTACCATGGGGCTATCAATACCCGCAATGTCAGCACACAATGCCCCATTTTCAACCACAACCTCAATTCTTTGGCAACCAGTCTTTTTTAGGGCAAGAGGAAAGAGAAGAGGACAAAAACCTCAGGTACATTGGAACTCAGTGCCGTCCCCATCAAACACACGCAGCAAGAAGGGCCCTCAACAAGCGGGGACCAGCATGGATACAACAATCTAGTAGTTAATATGAGCACATGGACCCTCACTCCAGATGAACAAGCAGTTCTCAATAGAGGTTTGGGCTCTGTCCCCATCAGTACAGGTGATCCGTTCCAGATGAGATGCGAATTAGCTATGTTTTTTTGGAAAATTTGCTTACATTTCTTTTATAAATCCAAAGAAAGTGTAACAGGGGATATGTTGATGGACTCTTCATCTCAATACTGGATTAAGACCACCATCTACTTTCAATCTGATTATGCATTTGATACCCGATAAAGTTCTGACTTTTGAAAAATCAGTTACTCAAGACATAATGGCTCTTTGTGCCACTAAAAACAAGTCTTATCAGAACCTACCTATAGCTGAGAAAAAAGCTCTACAAGCTTTAGGAAACGAAGCGACAATAACAATCAAACCCGCAGACAAAGGCGGTGCGATTGTAGTCCTGGATATGGATGTGTATCGCACAGAGTGTCTCAGACAACTGAATGATAGACAATTCTATCGTCCTCTGAAGTTATATCCCACTCCTAGACTTACCCAAAAAATTGCAGATCTCTAGAAGGAGCGAAAACAGAAGGGTGAATAACACCCCAAGAAGACGTTTTTTTGATCACGACTCATCCGGTGATGCCGTATTTTTATGTGTTACCGAAAATCCATGAGACCCAGACACCAACACCTGGGCGTCCCATCATATCTGGGATAGGGTCCTTGTTAGAGCCCTTATCGACCTTCATAGATCATTTTCTGAGACCCCTCATAAACAAAATGCCTACCTATCTACAGGATGCAAAGGATGTTCTGAGACTATTCCCAGAGGTTGGATTTAACATTGAAACAGATTTTCTCGTTTCCCTAGATGTCGAATCTCTGCACACTTTATCCCCAGGAAGAAACTCTTGATGCAATACAGAATCTGCTTAACCGAAGAGAGTGGGACACCATCACTCCCGTAAATTTTATTATGGAGTGTGCCAGACTAGCCATGATCGAAACTTTTTCAAATTTGAAGACACCATCTATCTTCAAACATCTGAAACATCTATGGTCAGTATTTTTGTGCCAAGTCTGGCTAAGCTATATGTCGACCTCTTCGAAAAGAAGAACAAGTACTGAACCACAGTAATCAATTCTATGATCCGATTTTACTGTGGAAAAGATATGCAGACTATATCTTTGTGGTCTGGGGAAGAACAGCGGCCATGATCTTGGACTTCCATGCCTGGCTGAACAAACAGAATAACTTTTTTAAATTCAGAGTTGAACACAGCAAGGAGAGCTTACCTTTTCGGGATATCCAGATATTTCCATTAGAAGGGGGACTAGGCAGTAAACTGTACAAAAAGCCTAAGGCTAGGAATTCATTATTGACATTTTTAGGTCATCATCAGAAGTCACTTTGCGAAAACTTACCAGTTGGACAGTTCAGTGCTTAATTTGTAAAATATTAAGTGCCAGGTCTCTGACCAGTAGGCCACTGCACCGTGCCCCATCCATCACCCTTGTCATTGTTGCCAAATTAACAGCTAACCATCTCTCTAGCATGAAAATGCGCCAGTTCAGATTATTCCAGGTCCCCATAGCTAAAGGAATGGTTTGGGAGGCAGGTATTAGCACTATTTTAATGTCTATTGTATTTCTAAACAACCGTTGTTCTGCTCATCTTTAAATTAGATGAGAAGCATCACCATGTGGTAGCCTGTTCTCAGTATGGTGTTGATAATCAGGTGCCGGTGCAGAGCACCGGAAACCAATTAAGAGCCGGTGCTTGTTTTGTGTCTAGGTAGCCAATTTTAAATCACTTTTCACTTTTGATTTTTACACGCACTGCAACCATCACCAGTAAAAAAAAATTGCTCCTCTTCTAAGGGATCTTAGTCGCTTTCACCTTAGACTATCTAAAACATCCCTGAGCTCCCTTCTCCCTCAGAGAAGGTTATAGCCCTTGGTTGCACTAGGCGATGCAACCAGGAGGAGATCCCAGATGATAAAGCATGCCACCTTGGTGGGTGATGGGATTCTGTCCTCTTTAAAAGGACTCCCCTAATAAATAAGGGCAACTTCTTCACTATTGCTGTTAGTGCTCAAATTGCCAGACCTACGGTTTTTCTTGTGTTGGTTATGGTTTAGAGTGGGGATATAAATCCGTTTTGGTCTTTGAACCTTCCCTTAGATTCTCTTTCTAAAGTTTGTTTTTTATAATTATGCAAGAAAATGTCCACTTTCTAAAAGTGATATTTTCAAACACAGAATGTAAAAATCACCCTCACTAAAAGATGCATTTTTCCATTCTGAGTTCAGGCATACTAAGCTTTATGTTTCAACCTTGTTCTTAGGGCTAGTTATGTTTATAAGATGTTATAAACAAACTCCCCATTCTGTCATATGGGAACAGGTAGCCTTCCAATAGTGAAAAACGAAATTGGTAGCAGTTAACTATCAGGACATGCCACACACACCAGGGCATGTCCTACCTATTACATACATTGCACCCTGCCCACAAGGGTACCTTAGGAGTGGCTAACATGTTGAAAACAGAAGAATTAGGGACTGTCACTTGCCAAGCCACATGGCAGTCTTAGGCTGCACACAAGCTCTGCAATGGCAGGCCAGAGTCACATTTTACAGGCTGCTTCTGTGGGTGGCACAATCAATGCTGCAGCCCACTAGCAACATTTGATTTACACGCCTGTGCACACACAGTGCACTTTACTAGGGTCTGACAAGTAAATCAAATATGCCGATCATGGAACCACTAATCCATAACAACAATTTACAAAGAGAGCACTTGCATTTTGGCACTGAACAGCAGTGGCAAAGTACCCAAAACATTTAGTCCTACACAAAGCAAAAACACAGGAGGTAACAGCAAAAAATAGAATGGAGACCCACACCAATGGTGCCAGGTCTAACAATCCCCAAATACCTGAAGTGACCAGTTGCCCATCTCAGCCGAAGGTCCGGAAATCCCTCCAGTGGGTTAGCAGCCAAGCCAGCCAGGGCGAAGAGCAAAGATTTGCACTTGTTTAACTGTAAACCCGAACATGCACCAAGTCTTCTAAGAACTGAAGTAGCCTAGACATTGCCTCACAGTGGGAGGAGAGATAAAACAGAGCATCATCTGCATATAACAAGACCACCTGTAAGCTCTCCCCACCCCTATGCCCCAACACCTGAGGACCCTGCGCACCCAAAATGCGAGCAACTTGATGGCCAGTGCAAAAAGCAGTGGGGACTGGTGGCAGCCCTGGCGTATTCCCCTCTCCAGTGTATTCCCCTCTCCAGTGTCCACATCTCCAACCGGCACGGGTCCTTCGCACCCGGGCACATGGGTCTGTGTTGAGGAGTTGTACCCATTTGCAGAACCACAGGCTAAATCCCACTGATATCAATACTTCCAGCAGGTACCCCAGTCAATGGAATTGAACGCTTTCTCGAGATCCACAGCCACTAGAGCTACTTACTTGTCTGAGTCCCGAACCTCATGCATAATGTACATTAAACGTCGTATGTTCATGCCCGTGTGGCGGACTGGGATGAACCCACAATGATTCTCATGTATCAAGAGGGACTTGTATGGGGACAGATGCCTGACCAGTACTTTACACAAGACTTTTACGGCTGCATTGATCATCGTTAGTGGGCAATACATCACCGGGTACCTTCCTCACCCCCTTGTTTCAAAAACGTACAAATCTCCCGCATGGATGGGGGTAAGATTCCCCACTCAAATGCCTCCTCATATACCTGTAATGGAGGCGGGGCTAGCTTCTCCGAGTTGGTCTGAAGGAATCCATCCCCGCCCAGGGCCTTGGCCCGACGAAGCTCCAGCAATGTCTCTAGGATTTCATCTAGCATTAACAGGGCATCCAATTCCTTCATCCCCCATGGTGGGAGGTGGGTCCATGCCAGTCCCTGCAGGAAGGGATATAGAGGTCTGCACAAATGGTCGAATCCACTGTGTAAACCCTCTGTAGGTGTTGTTTAAAGACTTCCGTTATGCCCACCCTGGTAAGCCATGTCCCCAGAGGGCTCGTGCAGACAGGTCAGTAACGGTGGAGCATGCCACCTCCTTAGAATCCAGGTCAGTTGGCAATCGGATTTGTTCCCTTCGGCGTGAAGGTGCTGGGGATATAGTTGAACATATTTGTTCAGCCTGTCCCATGTGTCACTAATCTGTTCTCTAATTTCGTGCTAATGGCCTTCAGTGTTAGAGAACGCTGGGATTCCTGACTGGGCCTCTACTACGTCATTTTGTCCTTCTCTTAATTCCTGTTGTAACAGGCGGTTGATCCCACAAGTCAACCCCATAACACTACCATCCTTAAGACTGTTAGTTTTTCATCAGGGGACAACAGCAAAAAAACTCATCAGGTCAAGCCCAATCCAATATGGTGGAAATGTATTATGAATACCATGTGGCCAGTGCATTACTTCATAGATGCAATGTCACAATAGTATATGCAGCACAATCATCTTTGGTCTGCATAAACACTCCGTTCCGTACTCAAGCTCTAGTTCCACTCAAGGCGTGTGCTGTGGCCGCATAAATTATCTAACAGTAATAATGCCAACTGAATTTCCTAAATTATTTTCCTTAAAATTGAGGGATAATGTTTGAGAAATCATCCATGCTTCCTAAAACGGTAATGCCTGTTGTATCAGTTATCGTCCATGATCTACCCCCATTGTTGTTGAAGTGCTAGGCAGTGCACCCATTGATACAAGGCAGCTGGCTGTCCGGCCACGTCCTTGTCTCAAAAATCATGTAATAACCATGCAATACAGTGCGTGTTATAAAAAGCTTTATTTGCATTTAGTTGACCAAAAAAGTTGTCACACCTTTCTTCTGTTTCTCCATGTCTCCATTTCTCATCTCCAACAGGTCTCATTCCTACATTCCAATTCCACCGGCAACATTCTAACATTCTACCCAACACTACAAAGATGATTTCTACTTATTGTGAGAACAATTGATTTATAGAACGATCCACTATGCAGGAAATTCAAACATTGACATCAATAATCATGTATGCTTAAGAAACATAGATAATTGCAAAAAGACCCTTGTTCTTGACAAAAAATATCACAGGGTTCTTCCTATTTAGATGTCATACAGTCACATAAATATGGATCATGCTACTCTGTCCCCTGCTTGACAACTGAAAGGATTCCGTCTGTTATTGGTGTGAGAAGCTTCATCTTAAATATCATAGGCAAACCAATTTTATGAAAATAATGAAAGTAAGAAACAATGAATCTTAAGAAACAACACTGAAAAAATACGTAACCACAATGTAGTGTCAGTAGATAATAATAGGAAATGCTTTGAAATCATGGTCATTAACATTAACAACATGTGTTCATGATAAATGTAAGGAATCGCCCAGCACTGTGTACCTGTATATTAATACAATACATACAATAAAAGGAACAGAATTTTCAAAATCAAATGCCATCATGGAAATGCACTAACAACATTTTGAACTGCAGTAAAGAAGAAGTTTTCAAACCAATACATTCATGGTATGCTTACAAGAGCTGAATTTCCATTCCTGACCAACACATATATTTAACACACTATGGGCTAAATGTAGGTAATTCTAATTTACCGACTCATAAATACCGAATTTTACCGATTCGGCATTTATGAATTGGTAAATTAGAAGGAGGGAGATGTAGCTAGTTTTTTTATTTGATTTACCGAATCGTTAACATTCGGTATTTACCGATTCAGTAAATACCGAATCGGTATTGCCCATTGATTCCTATAGGCCTTGAAGCCCATAGGAATCAATGGGCATACCGATTCGGTATTTACCAAATCGGTAAATACCGAATCCTGCAAGGGTGCAGGGGGTGTCACTTTGACACCGTCTAGCACCCCAATTCCGGACTTGTGTGCCATGTGGCACACAGACATGCCCTAAGGGCATGTCTGTGTGTCACATTGCACAGGTGTGCATGCACAGATGTGCATGCACACCTGAATTCAGGATTTTACCACCCAATAGGATTGGGTGGTAAAATACCGATTCTTAAGGGCCTGTGGCACTCTTAGGAGTGCCACCTACATGTGGATTTACCGAATCGGTAAATATACCGATTCAGTATTTTACTGATTCTGTAAATTTACCGATTCGGTAAATTTACAGAATCAGTAAAATATAGGCCCCCTACATCTGAAAACCCTAATACCGGTAGGAGGGCTCCTACATCTGGCCCTATATATATATGATCTAGGGCATTTCACTGCCCGAAATGAGTCATGCGGCTACTATAAGAATAAATTGTTTCTGCCACAAAGCTTGGGACCGTGACTCTCTTTCCGCAACAGAAGGAAGCTGGAGGGAGTCAATTTATCATTCGATATATATATATATATTCACTGAAAAAAACATAGGTTTCAGGCCTTATATAGTTAGGAATTAGCATTTAAAAAACCTTTAAAATTCACTCAAAAAACTATACGTTTTAGGGGTGTTATAGTTAGCTGGACATTTCACTCATACAAAACCATTAAAATTGCTCCTATATAGTTATTTGTACTAACTATATTTCGCGCACCTGCAATGCACTTCTGATGATGTCACATATTAGATCATTCATGACACGGTCAGTGATATCACTGATGACATCTCAAATGAAATCACTGATGACATCACTGATGACATCATCCAGTGAATGTGGTTTGCTTCGGTATTTAAATATGCACGATATATATATAGCAATTTGCATTTAAGAATGAGTGGATATATATAAATGAATATTTGGATGGAGGATTTAGTAGCAGTGTAATTGACTGTTTACTTGACCAATTTATAGTGTCTCACTAAATATAGTGGATAGGGACTAAACTGTGTGAATATCTGTATCACTTTGTCAGTTGTTGTGTAAATTGGTTCTACAGTTGGTTACTGGCTATGTGAAAGTCCATATTAGTTATTGATTAGTTAACTGAGTATTTGTATGGGAGAGTGAATGTGTGTGTGGTTCGGTGGGGGGGGGGCTGACTGTCCAAAGATGTGTGAATAGTTGATTCAGTAGATATATGAAGTTAAAATTACATGTTCTAACAGTTTGGGTGAGTGAATCTCTTTATGGGTGTGGTGATGAGCAAATATATTTCTCAATGGTACACGTCCAACAAACTAGAAAAATAAAAGGCAGTGCATGTGTCAGTTGTTGTATATAAATAAGTATACAAACGACTCAATGATTATGTGAGTGACTGTATGGATAACTATATACTTGCAATAATGATTTTATAATTCACTAAGTATGACTTACTATCTAAATGAATAGATGAAGTAGTGTTTGTATGAGTGTGTAGTTAAGTAAATATGTAAGTATGATCCATTGTTTGCATAAGTGAGTAGGATGACTTCATATGTGAATAGGATGTGTGTTGTTGTGCAATGTCGATATAGGTGTATAAGTATTTTTGATAGTGTTCTATTGTTCATTGACAGCATGTATGAGGGAATCTACAGGTAAGTGATTAGATGTGTGTATACATCTATGAATCACTGAGTAGGTTTTTAGATACTTGTATTGCTGTGACAATGGATTCAAATATGATACTCTGTATTTTACAAAGAGTGATGAAAGATTTTACTAGTGTATGAAAAGGTGTATGTGATTGTCACGTGAATGATGTCACCAGTGATGTCATCAGTGATGTCATTTGAGATGTCATCAGTGATGTCACTGACCATGTCATGAATGATCTAATATGTGACATCATCAGCATGCTACGGAAGATCTTCTGGTGGATCCCCACCGAGACCAGGAAGACCGTCACCCAGGCCCTCGTCACCAGTCGACTGGACTACGGCAACGCCCTCTACGCCGGCACCACCGCCAAGCTCCAGAAAAGACTCCAGCGGATTCAGAACGCCTCAGCCAGACTCATCCTCGACATCCCACGATCCAGCCACATCTCCGGACATCTCAGAGACCTGCATTGGCTCCCCGTCAACAAAAGAATCACCTTCCGCCTCCTCACCCACGCACACAAAGCCCTACACGACCAAGGCCCGAGCTACCTCAACAACCGAGTCAACTTCTACGCTCCCAAACGCCACCTCCGCTCAGCCAACCACGCCCTCGCCGCCGTCCCCCGCATCCAAAGAGCGACAACAGGAGGAAGGTCCTTCTCCTACCTGGCCGCCAAGACCTGGAACTCCCTCCCGACCGATCTGCGCCTGACCCAAGACCACCTCTCCTTCAGGAAGAAGCTGAAGACCTGGCTGTTCGAGCAGTAACGGCACCCCCCTCCCCCCAGCGCCTTGAGACCCTACGGGTAGGTAGTGCGCTCTATAAATGTCTTTGATTGATTGATTGATCAGAAGTGCATTGCGGGTGCGCGAAATATAGTTAGTACAAATAACTATATAGGAGCATTTCAATGGTTTTGTATGAGTGAAATGTCCAGCTAATTCTAACACCCCTAAAACGTATAGTTTTTTGAGTGAATTTTAAAGGTTTTTTAAATGCTAATTCCTAACTATATAAGGCCTGAAACCTATGGTTTTTTCAGTGAATTTCAAAGGTTTTTTAAATGCTAATTCCTAACTATATGAGGCCTGAAACCTATAGTTTTTTCAGTGAATTTCAAAGGTTTTTTAAATGCTAATTCCTAACTATATAAGACCTGAAAGCCCACCAGGAATCTCCAGTATGCGCCAGGGGACTGCATTGCAGAGAGGTGTAATGAGGCCACGCCCCTTTTTACACCTCTCTGCAACGCAGCCCCCGTGCATGTTTGAAGAGGGGGAACTAATTCCCCTTGCATACTGGGGGCCCCTGGGGGCCAACTAGCCCACCTGGAACCTCCATATGTGCCAGGGGCTGCATTGCAGAGGTGTAATGAGGCTATGCCCCTTGTTACACCTCTCTGCAATGCAGCCCCCTGCCGCGTTTTCAGAGGGGGAACTAATTCCCCTTGCATACTGGGGGTCCCTGGGGGCCAACTAGCCCACCAGGAGCCTCCAGTATGCGCCAGGGGACTGCATTGCAGAGAGGTGTAATGAGGCCACACCCTTTTTTACACCTCTCTGCAACGCAGCCCCGTGCATGTTTGAAGAGGGGGAACTAATTCCCCTTGCACATTAGGGATCCCTAGGGGCCAACTAGCCCACCTGGAACCTCCAGTATGCGCCAAGGGGCTGCATTGCACAGAGGTGTAATGAGTCCATGCCCCTTTTTACACCTCTCTGCAACACAGGCCACTGGTGCGTTTGCAGAGGGGGGACTAATTCCCCTTGCATACTGGGGGTCCCTGGGTCATATCTGCCCAAACACCATTATTCTGAACAATTGAAAATGACTTTTCTTGAGAAACATTTGGATTTGGATTATCATGTCCTATACTTTGGAATTTTTGAAATACTGACTTTGAGGATGCTATAAATTACTCAAGTCTGCCCGAATTGTGTGGGTAAAATTGATACCTAGTCACTTTGAATAGGAATGTACTAATGTCTCGTCTAACATTTGGAAGAAATATCTAGTTATATGACAACAGGATACCGACATAACTTGAAGGAAATAAGAACGCCCTGAAGAAGTTCTGTTGTACAGAACAAAACGTTTTGGCTGGCTGTGGTACATAAACTTAAGGAAAATAAAAGCATTTGAATATACACCAAGATTCAGCGCTTCAATAAGGACTCTAAGTGATATGATTTGATTGGACTTATTTTGCAAGTGGTTCTGTGCCAAACTTTGGAATATTCTCCACTACTCTCTACTACTTACTCTCTCCTACTCCACTACTCTCTAATACTCACTCTCTACTACTCATTCTCTACTACTCTACTACTCTCTACTACTCTCTCTATACTACTCACTCCCTACTACTCACTATCTACTACTCTTGACTCTCGACGCTGGTTTCTACATTGAGCGAATTGCTAGTGGACTTTTCCCATTTTTAATTTGAACCAATGCCAGGTGGCCATGCAGGTTTCTAATCTTGAGCATTATAATACAATAGAGGAACCAACAGAAAAGGTATGGGTCACCCTTTCTTCCATTGTACCAAATCTAGCACTGCTAAGCGAAACTAAAACACTCATTCGCTATCTCAGCCAGAAAATAAATGTTAACTTGAGAAGTGACTACAAACTAATTTTACGTTAGGTTTAATTATTGATTGCAGTAGGCAGGATGCAGCCACATTGATTGTTTAGTTACTTAGTTATACGGTCTGGTCTCACCTAAAACATATTATCTTGTGGAATGATGTATACCTGGTCTGACGGAAATTTCATTGATTATTTGATAGGAAAACCAAGCAAGATTAACTTATTTTGTGTTCTTCTGATTGGGTGACTAAGTCCGCTTTTCAATGCGTTTACTTCCACAGAAAACATTTTACAGAAGTGCTGTATTTCTTTGTGGATTTTGAAGATGGGTTTACAATCTGATTACATTTTTAATCCTGGGGTGACTTTAGCGGCTTTTCTTAATGAGGTCATGCTGGATTAGTTTTGGCTCTTAGAAAGAATATCAAATTTTCATTACAGGGTGAGTGGGAAGAATTTATGGAGGATACTGACGGTTCACCAAACCACCATATTGCTTTCTTCAGTGCACAAACACCAAGGAGTTGTGGGAACAAAAAAGAGTATTTCAGAAAGACCACAATTAGGATGTGACCGTTTTTAATAGTGGAGTAGTATTTACGTTATGAATGAAATATGAACATTAGAGTGATCTGAGTTCCAGCACAGATGGTAAATGTAAGGAATTAGTTAATGGTTGAGGGGGGTGAAAACCTTCTCAAGCAGCAATCACAATTCTTCTCCGGGTGAAGTCACAAGTAACCATAAAATAACCTGTGCTCAACCCTCGGGTAGCTTGGCACAGAGCTGTCAGTCTTAACTCAGAGACAATGGGCCATATGTATCAAGACAAATTGACTTCGCAAATGCCGAAATTCGCATTTGCGAATGCAATTTGGCCTAATGGAATGTATCAAGAAAATCTGCTTGCAAAATAAGCAATCGCAAAATTTGCAATTCCTTATTTTGCGATTGCATTTAAGGAATCGCTAATTTTGCGATTCCTTAAATGCAATGTAAGAAGCCAAAAAAATTCGCAAATTGGCCTTAAGGAATCACAAATTACCAGCAACTTCTAGTTGTGGGAAGTTGTGATTTCCTTGAAAAATGCATATTTTTGCAGTTTTTTAAAGTGCCATGTGACGCACATACTTGCCCTTAGGGCATGTATGTGCGCCACATGTGCACCCATGCATATTTCAGGGGTGCAACAGGCTCTCCTTTGGACACCCCTGCACCCTTGAAAATATTCTAAATTTGCGATTAGCAAATTGCGAATCGCAAATTTCCCATTCATTCCGATGGGCTTCCTGTCCTATAGAAATGAATGGGAAAGTTTTCCTTAATTGCTAATTCGCAATTTGCGAATTCGCAATGAAGGAATATCAGGAAATCGCTATAAAATTGCGATTTTCTTGATACATAGCAAGTAGCGATTCTGAAATAGCGATTTCTTAAAAATCGCTATTACAGAATCGCTAATTGCTACCTTCATACATATGGTACCAATGTCTCAACACACAGTGAAAACACATCACAAAAGAAGCCCACCACAGAGTTAGAATAATAGAGTCATTGTTAATAAATAAAACAAGACTAAAATTACAACATCCAATTAGTGGACCTGGAGATATTCACTTTTAAAGGTTTTATTGAAAATAGCTTCAAAAGGCATGAAGTGCCAACTGTGGACATCTAGTCGCGATAGACCAGGACATAGTCACAAGTTATAGGCTGATCTTGATGGAGTGCATGCCGGCTACATGGACCAAGTTAGGTCTGCTGAACAAAGTACCTTACCTCCTCATTTGCAGAGCATTGCGGGGACCCGCCCCGAAGATATGTTGTGCAGCCGAAGGGATGTGTCAATCCCCAGATGTGGCGAGGCTAAAGTGCAATGTCCTCCATCGCAATTGAACGTCTCTATGACCTGAGCTTGCAATGCAAAGTCAGGAGTCCAGGATTCACTGCATTTGGGGCGACAAATCAGTACCAAGGAGAAGAGGAGATGCGTTAGTTCCACTGGATCCACAGAGGCTGGCAGGGCACCTTAGGACCACTTCCAAGGGTCCAGCTCTGGAGTGGCAGCACTTGGCTGGGTAGACTCACAGATTGCAAAGTCCAGGTGTTGGGCCAAGGTTGTTGGAGCCTTCTGTCCCTGATTCACAAATCAGAAAGCTGGCCAACTAGCCTGTGGAGTCACTCTGGGGTTCTAGGTTCAAGAGATACACACCCAAGAAAAAGGTTGGCAGATCAGCATACCAAGACAGCAGAACAACAAGGCAGTAGTCTGTCAGACTGGCAGTCGTTCAGCAGCCCAGAGGTCCTTCTTCCAGGCAGAGTATAGAGAGATCCAGAAGTGTACTGAAGAGTTGGTGTCTGAGGTCCAGTATTTACACCCAGGTGTGCCTTTGAAGTGTGGTAGAAGCTTCTAGAGATTTCCCTTTGCAGTCCCCAGGCATCCGTTCCTCCCTGGCTCCAGACTATCTACAGGGGGTATGCAGCCCTTGGTGTGTAAACAGAACACAGCTTATTCAAGTTATGTAAATGTTACGGAATTTGAAATGCTGCCTATCTAAAGTCATCCAGTGGATGAAGGATAACTGCCTTAGATGTCACACCGACAAAACGGAAATCCTCACCATTGGTAAAGATATATCATTGCAGCCTGACATGTGGTGGCAGATGGAACTACTCCCCTGCCAGACATCGTCAAGGTAACCAAAAATGTAGGGGTACAGTTTGTTACTGCACTTTCTTTCCTTTCGCATGCTTCGGCCATGGCTGAGACTTGCTTCAGCTTCATCAAATCATTAAAAAAATTATTTGATCTGATTCCACTCCCTGCAAAGAAATCAGTAGCAGTGGCGTTGAATTACTCACGTCTGGACTACTGCAATAGCCTTTTTGCAGGAGACAACAAATCAACTGTAAAAATACTTCAAGTTGTCCAAAAAGCTGTGGTGCATCTAGTTCTAAAGCACCCACGGAGAGCTTGAGCTGCATTTAAAGTCCTCCATTGGCTGCCGATGCACAAGAGAATCCTTTTTAAAATAAATCCTTCTAATCACCTACAGAGCCACGCTCAAATCAGGACCTTTCAGCACGGTTCTTCCTCTACACCACCATCAGGAACTTTAGGTCCTCGACAGCCAACCTCCTTAAACCACCCATTTTCAGATGTATAACAAAAGGAGGAAAAAATGTGGCCGTTCTGGGGTGCCAAAGCCTGGAACACACTACCAACCAATTTAAGATTTCAGAAAACACAAACTCAATTCAGGAAGGCTTTGAAGACATGGATATATAGCACCTCAGATGCATTCTATCTTGCACTGATCTAGCATGTTTAGGACCTGGCATGTGTAGGTCCCTCTCTCGCCTCCAATTGACCAGCACCAGGATACTCCTTGCGGAGTGACAGTTAGCGCTTTACAAATTCCAACTTACATTACATCAAAATTAGAGCTGGGTTCAATTCCACCCTTTCATCCTGCCAGTGATGGCCTATCTAGGCACACTTAAGCTCTCTATTGTGTGTGGTTGTCTAAAAGGAATGTGCAAAGCTCAACTGTCAGCTACACTCAGTCATATGACCCAGGCACAGACTAATGGCACAAAATGACTGAGGACCTTATTATGAGTTTGACAGTATGGGAGCGGGACCTTCCCATGCCGCCAAGCCCATTTTTTAACTGCCCACCAGATTAGGAGCTTTTTACTTGCTTGCAGGTCGTTTTTTGGCATTCCCACAGCGTTACCTATGAAATAGGCACTACAATGTGAATGTCAAAATCAGTACCTGCACAGCATGGACTGCTGCAATCTATGCCATGCTGGTACTGGGGTGCATGCACACAGGGTGCACACCCTGCATGCACCCCATGGGGCAGAGGCACATGGGGACCCTCTAAGGCCCCATTTGTTTCCTCACAGTAAAACGTTTCATGCGGTCACACCCCAATGAAAAGTGTGGTGCCATGTGGAAACTTGTAATGTGCTATGCAGGATCGCAGAAGCCCTGCCAAGCATATTGCGGCCTCTATACCACTGGGCCAGCTACCTCTGATCCCTGGCAGGTGCTGTGGTCCAGGCCAGCCCAACTACCCTGGTCATAAGGGGGCAGTCGGAAGACTTCACTGCTGCGCCCCCATGATTCAGTCTTTCTCTTCCTCTGTGTTTCCGCTACACTTGCGCTTCCACTCTTAATATATCAGGAAATGTTTTAGTATAAGTGCTTGTTTCTAAAAATGCATGCCTGTGGTCCCCGCCCACAACCATCGGCTCACATTAAGCACTGTGTCTCTACTAACTATTCCCATTACTTGTTTGTGGTATGATAATCATTCAAATATCCCTTAAAACTTGAAAATCTCGCTTTTACCCAATATCCTATATCTCTGTTGGGTTATTTTAATGTAATTACATAAAGGTGGACTTAGTTAGACTGGTAGTTAATTTGAAACATTCATGTTTGTCACACAAACAATCTGATGTTTAATTGTAATACTTTTCTCTACATAATTGTATTGATGCAGTAGAGATGGCTCAGTGAACTAATGCATGCTATTTTGATTATGTGTTTGAATCCTGGCAAAGTCAACCTAGTCTTCCATCCTTCAGAAATCAATAAATGTATTACCTTTAAAATAAGTAATTACAATCTGTTAGAAATGGGGGTCTCTGGTTGGCAATGGTTTGCACCTTTGTCCAAGTACGGAACCTTCTTCCTAGTCAGGGTAAGGAGGATACACTACCAAAATAACCCCTGCTCCCTCCTTGGCACGAGCCAGCGGCATCAGTGAGAACAAGGCTACTATGCAGAGTGAGGCAGTGCTTGATGTGGTGCTGGCAGGTCACGTTGCTGGCGACTGAGCCAGTCGATGTTTGTGTCAGGCAGCAACGGTTTCGGTGATGTCCAGGCAGAGTGAAGTGAGGTGGTGCAGAGTGCAGCGCCCACATGACGTGGGGCAAGCAACGGCTTGGTGACAGTTGCCCAGTGGCATTGGTGAGACTAAAGATGTGATGCGAAGTATGGCGGTGCCTTCTTCAGTACCTTCAGGACACGGAACCAGCGATGTACTCAGTGATAGAGTTGGTTGCTCTTTCCTGGTCAGAAAGCTGCAGCTCAAGAAGAAAATTTACTCAAGCAGCAGCAAAATCAATTCAAGAAGCTGATCCATGTGGTGCGCAGTATAGTGCAGTTTCATATTAGCTAAGTAACGCAATACATTATTTCTAACTACACAGACCTCTGCATCCAGTACAGGGGTATAAAGGTGCCCTACGCTGACTAATAACAGCGTAATACCATTTCTTCTTTTTCAGATGCAGAAAACTCATCAAAATACTATTTAATGGTATATGATGAGATGCCTGCCATTATGATACAAAATATTTCAGTAGCCATGTTGTAGAGAATATGTGACATTGCTGTTTTAGACTTGGGGGTCAAAATCAACAAATGTCAAGCAAAATGGCTACCAGAGAATCACATCACTGTGTGATTATTTTATGAGCTGTTGCCCCTCATCTTTGTACGCAAATTCATGTCATTGCAGTAGAATTGTGTACCTAAGTGAGAAAGAACTATCAGCTCACTTAAATCCACAGCACCACTGTGAGAATGTCATCCTTTTTGCTCCGTTAACCCCCATTTCTTTGATTGATACTGGTGGTAACTGACTCTGATTGTGCCCTAGACTCTGCTAACCAGGGCCAGAGTTCTGATGAAAAAGTACATGCTAATGAGGCATAATTATTACAATTGGCAATGACAGACCCCTGTAAGTCTTTGTTATAATATAAGGCAAGGGGTATTCACACTACTTAAAAAGTTCCTAGTATATAACAAGGCAGGGTGGATAAGAGGCCCAGTAGATTTACTGCACTGAAGTGTGTGGTATTGGGTTGCCTACTGTCATTTTGTAAAGGCAGTCTTGTCTTGCAGACTGTCTTTAAAAGTAAATTATATGCAAACTTGACTTTGGAAATAAAGGTACTTCCAAAGTAGTAATCTACCTTATTTTTTAAATATATGTCACCCCTAAGGTCCCCCTAGGTGCCCCAGGAGTGGGGTGCCTTATAATTATATCCAGGTATAATATAAAAGAAGTTGTTTAAGCCCTGCTGAGGAAAAAACTGCAAATTTCATTTTTCCCCATTGTAGACCTTTAGCTCGATAGGCTAACACCGGAACATGTTCTTTAAAAACAAATATTTCTGGGAAGGGGCTAAAAATGTCATTCAAGGACTTAATATTGGCAATGATAAATCCAATAACTTGCCACCATTGACTTTATCATAACTAGTACAGAAAAAAGATTTAGAACTTCCTTTTCTGTGAGCCAAAATTAAAACTTCAAGCACCCTCTTCTGATTGGTCAGCCTTAAAAGAGTTAGCCTAGCTGCTTTCATGAGGTAATAAGTGGCCTGCATAGAGCTAAGGTTATCTGATGGGGAGCTTTGCAGCTGCGGAGAACAGGCCAGATGGGGCCTGGATAAATCAAATTGGACTTCAAAGACAGCAGGACAGTAAGGAATGTCAGGCAAGCCTACCCCCTCTTTCTGTACCACCCAGCAAGATGGCAGACCAAGGAATAGAATTTGCAGGAGGGAAATTGTTAATTGAAATGAGCCACACTAGTAGGTTGACTTGGCCTGCTCTTACTCCAAAGGAGAGAAAATCTCCATTTTGAATTTTAAAGTGTAGTGCTTTCTGGGACAAGAATATGCCACACTTTGGAGGAAGCTATCATGCTTTTGGGCCGTACTCTGCACCTCATTGGATAGGATGCCCCCCTACATATCACCACAGATCATTGAATAAATATGTGAGAACTGCAGAGCAACTTGGGTTTGCTGCTTAAACCTACAATAAGAAGGACTGCCCTCCTGGAACCCTAGTCTGCACCCCAAAGGATTGCAAACTGAAGGACTGCTCCTGGTGCACACTTGGAACTACAGCCCGAGGACTTTGCCTTGCTTCAAACTCGATTACAGAGAGGACTCACTGAAAGCAACAGGTTAACAGAGCTTCCCTGCACCATCTCCCTCAATACGTCCCTAACCTGGAGTGCATCATGGGGATGTTTAAGGATTTGGACAGGCTTGTTGTTTGAACTGCAGTCCCAAACTTCAAAGGAACAACTTAGAGCTTCTAGACCCTTGGATTTTTGTTTTGATTACTTTGAACCTTAAAGAGAAACTTAAAGAAGAAGTTACAAAAGTTTGTAGAAGTTTGTTGAGACCTTGTCTGGACCTTATATTACATTGGTGACCTTATTACAAGTGGTATGTTCAATCGTACCCCTACTAATAATCCTCCTTATAACAACCACCCATTAAAATAATCAATACCAACTGAAGTGCCAGTGCAGAAGAAGTTAACATTGGTGTTAGACTTTTCACCCTTGGTGTGAACTTTTCCCAAACATTTTGCCTTCAGCTGTCCTATTTTTGCTTAATTCATTTTGTTTGGTTTTAAGATTCAGGGCACTTTTCCACTGCTAACCAGTGCTTAAGTACTTGTGTTCTCTCCTTTAAAGATGGTATATTTGGCTTACACTGTTCTGGCATATTTAATTTACTAATAAGTCCTTTGTAAAGTGGTATACCATATACGCAGGGACTTTGAATTAAATGCTACTACTGGGCCTGCACTCAAATAGACCATTTAAACATGTCTCAGTCCTGCCATTGCAGCCTGAATGCAGTTTTAAACTGTCAATTTGATCTGGCAATATAATCCCCTAGCCAAGCCTTACCTCCCATTTATTGCTCATGTATCACCCCTAAGGTAGGCCCTAGGTAGCCCATGAGGTAGGGTGCATTGTAATCTAAAGGTTGGACCTATACCTTAAAGTTGTACATTTCCTGGTAGTGAAAAACAGCTACATTCATTTTTCACTACTTTGAAGCCTACCTCTCCCATGGGATACCATTGGAATGTGATATTACATTTAAGAAGTGCAAACTTTTGTTTGGGATCAGGGAGGCATTTCATGTTTGGTGAGTGAACATTTTTCAATAAAAGCTCTCTTTAATTGTACATTTCAAGATACAATTTTCAAATACCACTCATAGAAATTTGCCATTTTCTGTCCCTAAACCATTTGGTGCCTGCAACCTATCCAGGATCACATGGATGGGTGTAATGTGCAGTTAGTCTAAGTTTATTCTTCCCAGACAGCCACACAATAGGGATTAGGTGTGCCGGGTGCATTCACTGGCAGGATGGGGGCCCTGAGCTGGGCACAGCAGCACTTGCAACTGAATAAGCTGCGCTCTGCCTTCACAGAAACGACTTGTCACCTCTGCATTGCTCATGCAGTCAACTTAGAGCTAGGGCAGGAGAGACAGGAAATCGCACTTCAAAGGTGTTCTTTAGAAACTTCTCCTACTTCAAAGAAGGCATCATGTATAAAAAATGGAATCATCAGACCCACTTTTAGGTTTGATTTCTAGACCTGCATAAGGACTGCTAGATGACTGCCTGCTGCTATGGCCTTTTGTTTACTCCACAAGACTGCTTTACTGCACCTGGAAAGACTGCTTTGCTACTTAGAGTCTGTCCTGAATCCTTAAACGCTTGCTCTGCTGTTTGAGCCGTGCTTCATCACTTGCACCTAGGACTATCAAAGTGACTCCAAGAGATAGTTGCCTGGCCTCCTGTTCAGAGCCTCAGGACAGAAAGGCTCCTTGCATCTGGAACCCACACCTGGACCAAGCCTTAGTGAGTCCTAACACCCCAAGTGGTGCCTCTCGAGTCCTAGACCCTTGGCGGTGGTGCTGAAGGTACCTGGATACAGCTGCGGTCCGTGCAGGTAACAGCTGCAGGGGGTCGCCATTGGGGAGATTTCGAGGGACGGTGCAGAGGGAAAATTAAATAATTAATTCATTTTCTTTATGCATAATCCCTCGAAATCCCCTCCATTGCAGCCCCACCACCCCACAGCTGTTACCTGCACTGACCACGGCTGCCTAGATAGCCAAAATCTAAAACTTGAGACAAAGAAACATTTTGGCTACAAACTGCTTTAAGAACCAATGAAAGACCAAGACCAACCTGCTCTTCTGTCCCCCCAAGTTTTATCGCCAGTCAGCCTGACTTGGCATCAACTTCTGCTGCTTTCTTCTCTGCAGCAGCAAATCCTTTTGAGAGGCCCTTCACCAACGCAGGTATTGTTCCTCATGGAACTTTTGTTGGCAACAGCCACCTGCCTCATACTGTGAAAAATGTCAACTTCCCAAAAAGTTTCTAAGACCAAATTTAGAAATCTTTAAAGGAACTTTGTCCAGCAGATGCTGCCTTGCCCCTCTGAACTTTACTTTCTCAGAACATTTTCGTCCAAATTTCTTCCAAGGCCGAAGGTAAGCGCCAACCGATCGCAGTCTACCCTTTGTATCTGACTCTCACTCCATCGCGGTCGGTCATATTTATCAACTTTGAACTGGTCTTGCATGACTAGATGCCTGTAATTGGCACTTTGATCTTTTAGGCGCTAGATATTACTTAAACTTTAAAAACTCATAACCTTGGGTATGCTGATTGTGTCACTAAATTAACCTTTGCTTAACCCTCCAATACCTTGGCACGAAAGCCATCGGGCTTATCTGATAGACAATGCACAATAAAACACCCCACATTAATTTTTTTTAAAAGTACATTTTAAAAATGTATTTGACACCAAAACAACAAAGATCCAATCAGTAGAACAGGAGTAATTCATTTTTTAACTTTAAGGTTAAAACTAGCTCCTAAAAGATCAAAGAATTACCATGAATATCTACTCAAACAAGGCCAGATCGAAGTAAAAAAAATATGGCCAACAGCGATGGTGGGCATGTTGGATACTAGAAGTGGATAGGGCCTGTTGGCACTTACCTTCGGACAGAAAATGTTCTGAGAAGGTAAACTTCAACCAGGCAAGGCTGCAGGCAGTGACCAAGGAGTGAAGGTCATTGTTAGGGAGCCACTGGACAAAGTCATGGTGAAGATTTCTTTGTTAGTGACTTTTTGAAAGTTGAAAATCTCCAGCAGAATAAAATTAAAGTCTGTAGTTGACGAGTGTTTAAGGAGTCTGGATACTCCTTTTCTGAAGGACTGCTGAACAGTATGTGCTGCAGTTGAAAAGTATGTAGCAGTTGCTGGGTGAAGTCAGGACACCCGGCAATCCACCTCGGACCGATAGGCAAGTAGGTTGCTCATGGACTTCTCTTGGTTTTGAGAGAAAAGTTTTTCCCAAAATGTTATAAGTCTCAAATATTGAATTTTGGCTATCTGGGCCTCTTTAACACAACAACCGAGGATCCAGGCCTTCAGGGGTACCACTTGGGGGCAGGACTGACTCAGGCTGGGTCCAGGTTAGGGTCTGGGATGCATAGAGCCTTTTCAGTCCCTGAGGCAACGATCAGAATCAGAACATTCTAAAAGTGGCATTTTCAAAATTGGACTAAAACTCCAACTTTACCATTAAAGAGGATGTTTGGTAACAATTTCTCAGGCATTAAACATGAATTTTTCACCTTTTCCCAATCAAAATTTAGCACTTAGTAAGTATAATGAGACAACCCAATATTATTCCATGGAAGAGGTAGGCCTCACAGTATTGAAAAATGTCTTAGGTGTTTTTCACTACCATTACATGTCAACCTTAAGAGTGCATGCCCAAACTTGTAATTACAATGCATCTTGCCCTTTGAGATACCTCGGGCCTACATTAGGGGTCATTTACTTGCAAGAAAGGAGAGTTAAAAGCCTGATAAAGGAGTTATATTGCCAAGCCAAATTGCATTTTGAAACTGTATTCAGGCTGCAGTGGCAGGCATAATACATGTTTTAAGGGGTTACTTAATGGGTGTCCCACTAGTAGCATTTAATTTACAGGCCCTGGGCTTATGCTATACCACTCTACAAAGGGCCTATAAGTAAATTAAATATGCCAATAAGGTGCAAGTTCATTTTTCCATGTTTGAGGGAATGAGCACAAGCACTTTGGAACTGGTTAGTAGCGGTAAAGTGCACAAAGTCCTAAGGACAACAAAACCAGATTTCAGCAAAAAGTGGAGGACAAAGGCAAAATGTTTGGGGGAAGTCCACCCTAAGGCTGAATGGTCTAACACCTGATATCTTAGTGTGCTTATTACCCAAAGCTTTTTGCCTCCCCTCCCTGATTTTTGGCTGAATTTGTTTTTGTTTCAATAATGACTCTGCACATGTTACCCTTGCTAATTAGTGCTGAAGTGCTTATGCTCTCTCCTTAAAACATTTTGTAATTGGACTTCCCCAATTTGACACACTTAATTTACTTATAAGACCCTAGTAAATAATGCTCCTTTTACCCATGATCTGCTACTAATGGGCAAACAGCACTCATTGTGCCACCCATTAAAACAGGACTGGAAAACATGTCTTAGGCTCGCAACTGCATCTTGTAGTGCAGTTCTGAACTGCTATTTTACTTGTCAAAATAAACATTTTGCCTGGCATAAGCCTTCCTTTGTGAAAACCTCAGAGTCGCACCTAAGGTCGGCATTAGAAACCCACAGGGCTGAGTGCATGGTTTTTAAAAAGTAGGACATGTGTGTTTAGGTTTTGCCTATTCAGGCAGTGCAAAATGCCTCAAGTCTTTTTTCACTGCTGTAAGACCTATTTCTCCCTAACACTGGGTTACCTGATTACTTTGAATAAGTGCTCATTTCAGATTGGGAGCATTTAGATAATTGAAGTTTACATTGAAATGTATTTTAATCTACAAATTCTCGGGGAGGCGACAAGATAACGGGCTGACGCTGTCTCTGGGAACAGACTGCGAAGGCTCACGAAAATCGGATCTCCCTGCAAGCATATGGAGTATCTGGCTAACGTGTAAAAGACTTTTATAAACGAAAACGTCTTAATTTGTTTCTACAAGAGAGAAACAAGAAGGAGAATATTCATCTCTAAGGCTCTAAAGCTTGCCTGGGTCTGATGCAGGCAATATCCCAGATCTGCATCAGGTGTCCGTCATCTGCGCTGGTGGCTGTGGAGCTCCCGGTTTGGCGTTCTCCCTTCTGCTGCCATATTGGCCCCATCCGCTATTCAGATACTGCTTCAGCTGCAGATATGGCGCAGTCAAAAAGCTTGGCTCGAGGGGGCAGAGGGACAAGCTTTCAGCCGGTCAGTTCAGCCGCGGGTGCAGTCACCAGCGCGAGATTAGACGTAGCAGTAGCGGGGGTCTCTGAAAGCAGTCAGGTGGAGAGGGCGGCTGATCCAACGGAGAGCGTGGATGCTGCGGAAACTACTACGAATGCTCCTAAACTGAAGGCGAGACTGGGTAAACCGGTGGTCCAGTATCTGCAGTCAAGGAGGTCAGCAGAACTTACGAACATTGCTACAGAATCTCCCTAACGGTAACCACTTGGTAGATACAATATCAAATGCCATCTCTAATAAGCAGAAAGTTGCGCTACTCCTGCATTTTAGAGCCTCGCAAAGTCAGATCAGCTACAGCAGCTCCCTCATGTCGAGGCACTAATCTCAGAGAATACAGGCAGCACGCTTAAGGAAATAGTGGAGATGGAGGAGAAGGAGGCTTCAGGGGCTGAGATTGAACCTGGGACCGTGGAAAATTACGGAACTGAAGCTAATGGTGAAAAATGCATGAGTGTTGGGAATGTTGAAGCACTCGACCATGACCCAGAAGTGCAGCTCGTCGATATCTCCACGGATGAATTAGAGGGCTCTGCTCTTTTTGACAGGGATGCCAGCAGTTTAAATATTTCTGAGGGGGGCCAGGAAGAGAAACAGCATTCTAGAAGCCTGCCAATGGACCAATGGCCTCGAAGAAAGAAGAAGAAAGCAATGGCAGCGGCGAGCCCTCTAAAAAAGGATTTAAATGCTAAAACAATGAAAGAGCCGAAGAAGACGACAACTACTGTTGATATAGGGTCGTGCAAAAAGAAAATAATACAGGATAAAGAACTATCGAATAATAGTCCCATGAGGAAATGGGTACAGGCTAAAGGCGGTATGAAAACAATGAGTGCCAGAATGTTGGATGTGAAACTTATTGATGGAGGGACAGAAGGGGGGTCCAGCGGCACTTTGGCAGCTAAAGGTCTATATTGCTTGATAACTGAAACAGACTTAAATGCGACAAGGGCATCTGGTGGATCTAGTGAACCTGCTGGATCTCGCAAAGTAGGCCATGGAAAGATATCCTCAGCCCCTGGCCTCCTCTCCCTCCATCTTTACCATCTCCAGTATCTTCAGCATCGTTATTCTCCCACATGCCTCAACTAGCTGAGGTTCTTCAGAACAACAGGGCCAAGAGCAATGAAGCTGTAATACTTTCAATGATCTTGCAAGCCCTGAAGGATCAGAGGGAAGAAACAAGAGAGCTCTTTGCTCAGGTTAGGGCGGATAACTGCAATATCCAGCAAACCTTGAAAGAGGTAACTGAGAAAGTCGGGGTATGACAGAAGAGCTAACTGAGCTCCAGGAGAGGGTTGTCTGTGCAGAAGAGACTACATCTTGAACTGCTAGCTCGGTCTTACAGCATGAAGACCAACTCAGGGGTATGCAATTTAAACTGGAGGACCTTGAAAATAGACAGAGGAGACAGAACCTAAAGCTATTTGGAATACCTGAAGGCCAAGAGGGAGCTGATCCTAGAGCCTATATAGTCCAGATCTTACAGAAAGCCTTCCCTGATCTCAGAGATTGGGACTGGGACTGCCAGATCCAGAGGTTCCACAGACTCCCAATTGTACAACGCCGGAAAGATTTTCAACACCCAAGGCCGTTCTTGCTCTACTTTGGCAACTTTTTGTTGCGACAAGCAGTCTCTCTAAAAGCTGGTCCTAGAACCCCGATGTCTGTTGACTCTCTTTCTATATTCTTTCGCTCAGACTTCTGTAAAGCCACTATGGACAGAAAATGGCAACTGAGACAGCTAATAGATCCATTAAAGGACATGGGGGCTCAAGTCTTCTTACAGGAGTCTGCTCGGTTGAAGATTATGAGAGGGTGGCAAACTTATTTTCTTTTTTCCAAGTCAAATGTGAATGAAATGATATAGAAATGGCAAAAGGAGGGGGCAGTTTAGATCTAGATTATTTTGCTGTTCTCTCTTTTTCTCTCGCACATTTACATTTGTATTTCATTTAATAATTTTTTCATGGTTGATATAAAGCGGGGAGTGTGCTAGCTCAGGGGTCAATGCAGGGACTAGGTCCTAGATGGCTGCCACTCCAACGACAGCTGAAAGAAAAGGATGATTCCTCCTTCTGGAAACAGGGTCGGGCGGAGGCTCTGCGGTGGGGGATTAGGTGTTGGGTGGGATCACAGGTGGGGGCAAAAAAGCTAAAAAAAATACAGGAGAATATCCCGAAATAAGGGGACAGAGGTTAGGATGACTATAGATTCAACTGATAGGAAAGAAACAAGAGTACTACTAACAAGATGAAATTGGTGAAATGTTAAGCCTGGAATGTGGCAGGCTTGATTAGTAGGAATAAGAGACGGCTTGTCTCGGAAGAACGTAAGATGTATAATCCACAGGTAGTGCTGCTAACAGAATCACACGTTTCCTATAAAGATCCAGGGTTACTAAAACAACTGGGATATAATGTAGTTGTTAGTTCTGACCAAAGTGCTTCAATTCATGGAGTTGCTATTTTAAAGCATAAACGTTTTAGAGCTGATATTAGCAAAACACTCACAGATAAAGAGAGCAGATGGGCTATAGCACAGATAAAGATAGAAGGTCGCAAATATGTTTTCTGTGTAGTATAAGGCCTGAATATTGACGATCCTTCAGTTATAGACCGGTTAAATATAGAGCTGCTAAACTGGGGCGGGGAACGGGTGGCAATGGGGGATTTTAATAGCTTCATGATATACGAGATCGATACCACTAGACGATGTGCTTTTCAGAGGATGCGGAAGACTCCTGCCGCAATCAGGGAACTTGGCCGACTACATGCTATAAGGGATACGTGGCGGGTACTATACCCAAATATAGCAGGATACACTTATTATTCGGCTGCACATAAGTTATGCTCTCAAATAGATATAGCCTGGTCTTCTGATAAAATCTTCGAATCAAGTACAATGGAGATCTTCCCAAGGGTCACCTCTGACCATAATCCCATTCTTCTGTCATTTAAAATGTCAGGGGAGGGAAGGAGACCTAGGTCTTTTTCATTTCCCAGATATTTACTTTCAGATGAAGGTTTCGCAGTTGAGATTAGGAGACATCTGAAGGAATTCCTCAAAATAAACACGGATTCAGCCCCGCCCACTGTAGTTTGGGATGCATGCAAGACTAGCATCAGAGGATTTTCCCAGCAATTTATTTGGAGACAGAACAGTGAGCTCAAGAAGGAAGTAGAAAATCTCATTACAAACATTCTTACGGTAGAGAATCAACAGGCTGAGGCACTGCTAAGGGGTCTCCCAAGCGCGGAGGACCTGGGGTACACTTTAATTGGTCTAAAGTCTGCATTGAAAAAGACATTTAGTCAAACTAAATAAATATTGGCTATCCCAATATGGGAATGGTGAAAACATAGGGAAGATCTTGGCGTTTAAGGTGGCAGATGACAAAGCCAAGACTCTCATAAAGCTGATTAAAGGGCCTAATGACGCAGTTTACGACCATCTAAATCAGATATTAGAGCAATTCGCTAATTATTATCAAGAATTCCACACTCCAGAGACCCGACTGGAACTGGATGATATAATAGGTACTTACAGACTAACTCAATGAAAAGTATGGGGGATGAAATATCTGATTCACTGATAGCTGATATTACGATGGCAGAAATTAAACTGGCAATCGCTGCCCTGCCTTCAGGTAGAGCATCAGGAGAAGATTCTATTCCATTTGGATTATATAAGATCTGCATGGACGAATTACTTCCACTCTTTATTCAAGCGATTAGTTTTATTGGAGCAGGAGGATAGGTCCCTGATTCATGGAACTTTACACAGATTGTCTTCTTTTAAAAAATAAAAAACGGCGGAAGCATGCGGGTCATATAGACCAATATCGCTCATAAATACCTTGCGCCTATAATGCCTGGTCTGGTGTCCCACCAACAACACGGGTTTATTTTAGGGAGGGACACTACAGCTCGTGTACATACAGTTGTAACAGCATTTGATGTTGCAAAGACAAAGTCAACCCCACTCAGTATGATTCTATTAGATGCTGAAAAAGCTTTTGACCGAGTGGGGTGGGACTTTCTCTGGGCCACATTGTTAGCATTTGGTATTAAAGGCAAGTTTCTACAATGGGTTCAAGCTCTCTATGACCATCCTAGCCCTAAAATATTATATGCTGGATTACAATCTCCCATCTTTTTAATCTCTCAGGACACTTGTCAGGGGTACCCCCTATCACCCTTACTGTTCGCATTGTTGCGTTGTCAATAGAGCCATTTATCCCGGCCCGAACAGTCTTAAAGTCACGGCATATGCAGACAACATCGCAGTATATTCATCAAAAAGGAGGGAAGAGGAAATAAGGTCCATTCAGTTCCCCTGAACAGGTTCAATGGTAATCAAAATAGGGAATGGACACTGGTATCTACTATAACCATTGGTTATATTTGAGAACCCTCATAGACGCTTTGATTTCAACGTTGCGGTATATCTTTTTATCCGCCCCTATCTAGCGTCATGGCATAGTCATCGGGTTAACAAAAGACGTGCTATATGCCTGCCTCACCCGAGGCAACCTCCGGTAAGAGTATAAGTGTCCAGTGAATATAGGGACAACTACAGAGAATAGTGTGTAGGGCAGTCAAAGGGATAATTAAAAAAGAGTGTCACACCAAAAAAACAAAATGTATTATAAAGAGGTGGG
This sequence comes from Lissotriton vulgaris, assembly GCF_964263255.1. Classification (NCBI taxonomy): domain Eukaryota; kingdom Metazoa; phylum Chordata; class Amphibia; order Caudata; family Salamandridae; genus Lissotriton; species Lissotriton vulgaris. The sequence continues at coordinate 1,536,019,762 of NC_141685.1, forward strand.
CACTGGTAGTTAAAAAGTTTTACTGTGGTATATTAGATAATCGAGTTACTGGATTACCATATGTCTTGCTTTATAGATAAGTCAACATGTTTCAGCTCTCAGGGCCCAGCCGGGTCTGTGGAGCTTTCGTCAGGACAATACAGAAAAAAGAGGGAGTGATACTCACACAACTTGTGTAGTTTTCAATAATTGTATGAGACTCTCATACTGAGACTCCTGCATTGTGGGACAGAGTAACGTTATACTTTTCAATGAAAAACGATATAATTGCATATAGCACATATACAAACAATTTTTGTAAAATGCAAGGGAATAAATGTTCACTGAAACTAGAGAACACTAATTTATGGCGTGCACAGCACTATGGGTACTTGAAAGGAGGTAGAGCTCAGAAAAGGAGAATAATAAAATAAAATAGGTCTAAGTCTAATGCGCTGCCAGACAACATTCGGCAAAACAAGTGTATCATTATAGCATGTAACTGTACTTCATTCGTTATTTACAGAGTGTCACAACCATAGACACTACACGCGCAATATGCATATCAGAGCCAAATGCTCAAAAATAGACTAAGTATGCGTTAGTCGGCATGTGCAGTGTGCTGAACAAAGCGTTATGAGAAAATATTCATCTGGCATCTTGTATAGGGTGTATGCTAGGCGGTGAGTGGTTGTCTAACTACACATATATAGCATTTAAGTGAAGTTAATACCTTCATTAGAAGTCAGTCTTTCCACGTCAGGGAGCAGTGAGTCGCATTGAAAGTGGTCCGTGCTGCGATGGTGAAAACAGATAAACAAATTGCTAACTGTTAAATGTCCCATTTAGCTATTCCAGAACGGGGGGAACGGGAGGCGCATATGGAGATGGAAGAACGCCATTCTTACCCACGTGTAGGAGAACGCTAGCTCCTTGTGCTGACTCTGCCCCTGGTAAGGGGGAGGTCCTTCTTCCTAGTCTATAACGTCTAATGAGGAAATAGAAAAGGGGTTGTAGATGGTTTCTAAACAACAAGGGAGATGGTGGTTCTTAAAGGGCAAGTTGTATATACATGTACGCCCGGTATTACACCTGAAGGTAAAGTTAAAAAACGCATCATAACTCGTAGTGTAGTGTTTAAAAAAATAGAAAATTAACAGATTGACGCTCACGCTGTCATTCATATCCAAATGTAGGATGAATGGAGATGGTCACATTGTGTAATGGTATACAGACCAATATAGGAAACAATGCACGTGTTGTCGAATTCAGAAGGGAAATACTGGATCCTGTATTACCAGAGATTTCAGGGAGGTGTTATTACATGGAGGTAATACAAAGCTGGTAAATTATAGGGAAGATGCATACTTAGCCATAGCTGATTATCTTGATTCAGTTATGTTCGACTAGATTTTTATCAGATTTCTATCAGAATGATAGAAATTATTCTTGAGCCAGATTAATAGAAATGGTGCCATGGGATATTATCATTCATCCCTGATATATGGGTCTTGAGTCGATTCACCCATCTTTGTTCCTTTTTGAATAGTATCAAAACATCGCAGTATACTCAACTGATGCTGAAGAAGCATTGAAGGGGATAGTTGAGGCGGCAAGGAAGTTTCGGGCAATCTCGGGCTACTGACTAAATACTAATAAAACGTAAGTCTTGCTGAACTATAAACCCGCAGCTCCAGTCCCGGGAACTTGCAGTGTCGCTACTTACTTAGGGGTTAGAATATCTGCTAAAATAGACAAGATAGTCGCATTACACTACGAGGCTCTATTAAAAGAAACAGCTAAATCACTTAAAAAGTGGCACAAAGTGCCTATGGGTATCAATGGGTGAATAAATATAATAAAAAATTAAGACTTTGCCAAATTCCTTTATCTGTTCCGGTCTATCCCTTTACGGGTGAATAATTCTTTTTTCAAACGTCTAGATGGGATTTGTAGCAGCTTTATCTGGGGCTACAAGAATGGCGCGTAGAGAAATTGATCTATTAAAGCTCCCATTTAATCAGGGGGGGGCTTGATTTACCTGATTTTAAATTATACTTTTGGGCAGCTTTCCTGGGTCATCTCCGCAGCGTAATAAATCCCATGAGCAATATTTTCTTTCATAGGTTCTAATTACCATTTTACCAGTGTATGCTAGGCTGACAATTGCCCGGTTTTGGAACTCACAGGATCACCCGTCAGCTATGGAATGGTGGGGACTGGTCACAGAGACGTACGCCATGGAATTAGCACTGGCTAAAATGAGGGGGACCCGCTCACTATGTAAACTTAAGAAAGTCGGGGGTCATTGTTCTGAAATTTAAGGAATATCATTGCATAATTAAGATGTTCTCCTGTTCTAAAAAGTAAAGAAAAAAAAATCTTTTTTTTACTTTTGCTTTATATAATTATCCTTCTCATTGTTAATCAATTAATTTTTCTGAAATGTGCTATGCTTTGTTATTGCTGTTGCTACTTATTGTGACTGTTTATTTCTCTTTTATTATGTTTTCATGTTGAAAAATAAAAAATAATTAATAAAATGAAATGTATTTTAATCTAAAAACCTCTTTAATGGCAAAGTCCGATTTTAAGTTGCATTTTGGAAATGCCACTTTTAGAAAGTTGGAATTTTTTTGCCCAACCCATCTGTGCCTTTCAGCCAATGTCCTGAGTCACATAACTGTGAATTGCCCTATTGCTGTATGTTGTGTATTGCTTCGAAACATTGAGAAATATGCAGCCTAGGTGTGAGGGGAAAGGGTCTCCCTGACTGGATGGCTGAGGAGGAGCTGGGTCCGGCACTGATTGCATTTCACAGGACCATGCCTACAGAATGCACGAAGCAACCTAAAGCACACCTGCCCTTGCTTTTGTCACCCTGGGCAGTTATAGAGCAAGGAATAGGGGAAGGGGAAGAACTGACCAGAACCAGTTATGGGGGTACGTCATGGAATCCCCCCACACAAAGGCAGGCACCAGACATACAAAGTGGGACTTCAGAACCTACCAGCAGGACACTCCTGAGCTTGTGGAAGATTCAGAAGAAGGATTACTCTGCTGCCAGAAGGACTGTCCTGCTGCTGGGAGGGCTATTTTGCTGCCTCAAGAAGGAAGATTGAACTTGCTTGCCTTGATCCAAAAAAGATCACAGTGACTCGAATGGTGAGTTGGTTGATCTCCTGTGTGAGCTGTAGTTGCACAACAAACTTCTAGAGGCCTCCCTGAAACTGACCAGTAACAACTGGGCTTGCCTAGACGTGCCTGAGGCCTACTGCTGGCCTCTGCTGGAGTGAGTGCTGATCCCCAAGAGGTTCCCCCAGGTCTGGGACCCTTGGTTTGCATCAGTGACAACTCCTGAAAAAAATTTGAAGCTCACTATGGCAAAGTAACCTCTTTGCACCGAAAATTCTCCGTCCGCAATCACCAGAGATTCAAAGCCCCATTGGGACCTTCCCATTACTCTGACATGGACCAACCGTGATGACCAGTAACGCAAGACCAACACTCTGTGCCAACAGGTACAGCCCATGACAACCACCAATATGGATCCTACTCTTCATGCCAAAGAGTGGCAGACTGTGACGATCGCCACCGCGAAGCTCCAGCTATGTCTGGCTCTTCACACTACAGTAATAACCTTCATGACGCTTCACCTGTTCCTCATGCTGACAACCTCCGTCAACACGGTCTTCTTCAACGAGAACAGAAATCTTCCTGCAGACTTGAAAAGGTATATTTTCAGTGGGACTAACCTGTCCCTGTATCCGACATGTGCTTCATCGCAATAGCTTGTTGCGGAGATGATGTGAGGGGAATGATAGTGTTGGAAGAAGCTACTGGGTAAGAGAAATCTTTCACGATACTGAAGCTCTCTTTTCTGCTATTGTTGCTGGTATCAATGAGCTCTGTGAGCACAGTGTTTAGTGGCCTGAATCTGTTAGTGTAAGCGTCTGAAGGCATATTTAAAGGTGTTCCTGTTTACTTTGTTTCGGCTCACTCTCCATCTTCACTCTAGGGGTTTGCAGAGCTGTTTCACCATCCCTAATTCTTCTCTGTAGCAGCTGCCATTTAGTCTGAATCTTGAGGCCTTTTGGGTGTAAGGGGAGTCAGGGTGTTGGTGCAAGCAGTGATCCTGTTGTTGAAGTCAGTGATGGAGTTAGGCAGGCTTCATCTGTGTTTGGGCCTGTGTTCTCAGAGTTTGGTTGTCCAGTCTTCTGCTGAGATGTTCCAGTCTCAGCTATACGGCATGGCAGTGATTGTTCTATCTTGATGCAAGACAGGAATGGTGAATTTGATGAGGTCGAGGTGGTTAGTCCAGTTGATCGGCAAGGTATTGTTGAATGAAATGTTGTCAAACGTGGAGAGGATCGGGTCCAAGGGATGGCTGGCAGAACTTGTGGAATTTTCATGTGTTGAGAGAGTCGTAGGTTGCCTAGGTCTTTGAGTAGTCTCATTGTGTTTGTGTCAGCGTGGACTACCAGATGGAAATGTAGGTCTCCAAGGAGGACAAAGGTGCTGGGCTTGATGATGTGGGGTGCAACAACGTCCACAATGGTGTCGTCAAAGTTGGTGTGTGGTTCTGGTGCTCTGCAGAAGAGGATGCTGTTCATGGTGAAGTAGTCTGTGATGAGGAGTTTGAAGTAGAGGTGTTCTATGTTGCTGGGGGTTATGTCCAATGAGGTGGCACATCTTATGGTCTCTTTAACTATGATGGCAATGCCTCCAATGGGCTTGTTTTTTCTGTCCTGTCTGGTGATTTTGGAGGTCTCCATGAAGAAGAGCAACGTGGCCGTGCAATAGTTTTCAGACCGCCATGGCGTGTCTGGTGAGAGTGGGGAAATTTAGGAGCATGAATGAGAGTGTGAGCACTGTAAGCAAGACTCTTAAATAGCAAGGACTTAAACGTATAGTTTTAATGCCTAAAAGTTAAAAACACAAAGAAGCCAATCCATGAAATTGAGTAGAAGGTTCGGGTACTTTCTTTACAAAAATATGCTTTATACTTAGAGCAATTGACTGCTGAGCAGGAATTCAGAATAATACTTGGTCTTGCAGGGTATAAAATAGCTTGTTTAGTGGAATTGCATTAATCATATACCTTACTGAAATTAAATCACAGGTTGACATAATGCACTTGGCAGATGTGTTTTGAAATCGCTGCTTTTGTGCCACAAAAATAGACAATTAGAATTGAATGGAAATAACTGTTCCACGAATATTCAACAAACTCAGGCCTTGTTTACTTACTACAGAATGGAGAACGGTGGCCTATTCACAAAACATATTTGCTCACGCTGTTACTTTCCCCTTGAGGTATTAACAGAGCTTAGTGCATACATTTTTAAAACCCATATTTCAAAAGCTTATTTGTATCGGTTGTAATGGTTGAAAAGTATATTTGTGTTTATTTGTTTTGTTGCATGTTTTTTGAGGTGATGATGTGTTTTGTTGTTTTTGTGTTTGTGGTGTTTTGCTGCACAATTGTATTATTGTCGTGATGTCAGGTTTTGCTTTATTTTGACTCTTGTGTTGTACCCTGTTATGTTCTTGTTCTTTTTCTTTGTTGTTTTCTTTATTGTGTTTTGTTGTGCTCAGTAATTATTTTAGAAATGTCGGCCATTGTTGCTACTCTTCCAACAAAAGCTGGACATTCCTTCAAGAGTCTATAGAAAAGGAACCATTTTCCTCTGCATAAGGGGTTAAACACCGCTTCTCCAGCTCTTTAACTATTTATTATACCCCTGACCGAAACTGTGGGAAAGATCTGTCTTAAAATTGCAACTCTAGTGTCCACTGTATGTGATGTAGCCACTGACTGTTCTTTTACACTTTTGTAATAGAAGCCAGTTCATGTTTGAGATTTTTATCTAAACATCCATGAATTACACATTCGATAATATACCTGGTGGATTTAGTAGTACACAATTACATACCAAGATTGCACCCAAAAGGACCCCATATTTCTTGCGAATCCGACACCCCCTTTATAAGGCCATTCGATATATGCTGTGTTGTATAGCTATTTTCCCTTGCATTTCTTTAACACGTTGTCAATGACAGGGGACCACTGCCTGCCTCTTAGTAAACGAACATATATTAATAGTCACAGAGACTGTCTTCTGTCCCGCCGATTATTTTTTTGGGGAGTAGCAGAAAGGGTTCCTAGTTTTCTATTGTTAATGTCCTTAATGGTCATTTTAATGAGCGCATTACTGAAAACGATACTTCTTGACTGTATTTCAGAAAAACATAAGACCACAACCTTTGAATTTTCTGAAACGAGGACATCAATTCGAATGAAACTTCCCAATGAAGCACCGGAATACATGGTGCACTGAGTCTGTTTAAATGTTCTCTACTCCAAGGATGGAAACAGGACATGTAAGACACAAATACTATGGGGAAATCATGCAGAACACCAGCCAAGCACTGGGGCGAAGGTCAGAAAGGTGCAGCGCAAACACACTACAAGGCAAATAATGGAGGCGCACAGAGATCTGGAGACGTGCTTTCATCTCCAATGTTTGTATTCGGTTTACCCCTGTAATGACCCAAGAAAGCTGTGCGAAGAGAAGAACAGGGGACAGAACAGAGGTGGAAGAGAATGGAAAAGTTGCAAAAACGAGTGCATTATTGTGAAACATTTCCTTATGTACATATCTTTTCGGAGTTTATGATCCAGCAGATATGATACAGAGCAAACGGAAATGCGAGGGTACTAAATATTACAAACATACTTTGTTAAACTACAGCGATTTATAGAATTTCAGATCAAATTCAGAGGGCCACGGGGTTGGATGGAGCAAGTGGCCCTGTGTACGTTTGAGATGCTGGTTGAAAGGAGTGGAATGTAGCATAAATGGGAAATGTGAGGAAGGGGTTGAGTGAGTGGAATGTAGCATAAAGGGGATATGTGGGGAAGGGGTTGAGTGATAAGTACAAACATTTGCAAAAGGATATACCTGATTGGGAAAATGAAAACAAAAATAGACAGAAAAAGAGAGAAGATAAAAATATTCTATAAAGTAAACCCATGAGTTATTTTTAATATTATTCAGGTGTAATCTTGTGTATATACCAAAGGTTCATGTACCTGTAGCTTCCACAGTGTCTTGTTTTCCTTCTGCCTACATCAACCATGTAGCTCTCTCTCACCCGAGACTTTTTTCGAACAGAAACTGGATGTATGCCACGTGTGCCGCACTAGCAACTTGCACTGGACAGCGGAAAATTTATAAGGTAAAGGTAGTCAGGATGATTTGGTCTCACGAATGTTTGGTTAAAATGAAGAATTAAAGGGGCGTGGCTTGCGCACCGGATGGAGAAGGCGCTCTTCCCGTGAGCTCCGCGACAGACTTTTCTAACGGATGTCGTGAGAGCGGTGTCTGTGTTTCTTCGGACATTTGAAACACTTCCATTGACGGCGGAAGGCACAGCGACCCTGATGTTGCCGTCGGAACGGATTTTCGTGCAGGGAGGACCTTACAATTGATGCGGTAACTATCCTTCAGGCGCGACGCGGGCGGCCGCCATTTTGTGCGCAGAGCCCGTGTTGCCGTTTTTAATACCTGCTGCATCTTCCTTCCTCATATTGGGCGTTTTTCTTCAGCTCTGCCCATATTTTGCATCACCATGACGTCTTTTCTGCTGGTCATGACCATTTTGGTTGCCTCCTGTGTATGCCTTTGATTAACTCTGTGCTCTCTCTCAGGAAATGATGCAGCCATTTTCCTCATGACGCATTTGACTTGACTCTCTTTCCTCTTTCCATACTGCTATTTATGAGGATGGTTATCTGTTTTTTTTTCTTTTTTGACTTTTCATGCTGGGTTTGGATGTCATTTCCTCCTACTTCAGTCCACCATTCTTTCAGTGTCCTGCGATTTTCCTCTATCTGGTTTAGGATATACGCTCCTACTCCTTGGCAATATCTACGGTGCAGTCTCTTTCTTGCTGTTTATTGTTGGCCACATCTCCTGCTTACATTCTTACTATGGCCAATGACTCTAAGCTGTCTCAAAGTGGTACCAAACCAAAAAGGCCTAAAAATGACCCGCCCTCGCCTATTAAGTCCTCCTCTAATCCTGTTCTGGACTCAATCCTCGAAGAGGTTTGTGGCCTTCAACCATTTATGAGTGCTACCAATGACAGGCTCAAACAGATTGAAGATCGTTGGGTCCTTATGGAGGGCAAGGTATTAAATTTGGAGCAAAGGGTCAGTGATATTTAAGATGTCTCTAATAAAATCCCTCTCCTGGAGCAAGAAATCCACAAACTTAAGCTGCACACTGAGGATTTGGATAATCGCAATCGGAGAAACAACCTCCGTGTTTATGGTGTTCCGGAAAATTTGGAAGGATCTGATATGGTGTCTTTTTTACAAAAATTTCTACGAGAACTGTTGGATCTCCAACCTACGACACACCCTCTGAACATTCAAAGAGCTCACCGCCTTGGCCGTCTGACCTCTCATTCAAATAAACCTCGTGGCATTATCATGCTTTTTCTAGAATTTACAGAGTTGATGTCTGTCTTAAAAGCTGCCAGGCTGAAACGTCGCCTTCAGTGGTCCGGCCATAATATTTTCATTTTCCAGGACCTCTCGACTGCGACTAATGCCAGACGTAAAGAGTTCTTGAATCTACGGCCTATGATGCGACAACTTAACATTCAATATGGCATTCTTCACCCGTGTTTTCTGCAAGATCCCACATAATGGCCGCACCCGTTCCTTTGATGATCCTCAAAAACTCCAGGCCTATCTTCAAGCTGCGTCTTCGTCGACGAAGGATACTGTGCCTTGATCATCTCTGCTTCCTCTCTTTTCTCATTGTTATAGCAAGTTCTTTCCTGTTTCTCTACTTCTATTAATGTGTCCTTCTCTCCATTGTTTCTGTATGTATCTTTTTCTTTTTATGTTTCATATCTAGTGCTCATTTCTATTATCCTACCTTTCGCTCTTACAATTTTCTTTTCATAGTTTTCTTTTGTCCTTTTTTCTCGGTTGCTCGTGGGGTTGTCTCCTCTACTGGTGTACCCTCACCCCTGATGCATTTGTTCTTTGCTTTCTCTCCGATCAGGCATACGTGCCTTGATCTGTTTACTTTCTTCTATCTTTTCTTTGTTCTCTTTTCTACCTTTCCACGTCTTTCTTCTTTCTCTTTTCCACTTTCTTCCTTCCCTTTCCTCTTCTTCAATGTTTCATGTATTTCGTTACCCTGGCAGTCTCTTTTCCGATTCTTTTACTTTGTGATGTATTTTGTTCTTATGACCGGATTTTACATTTCTGCTCTGAGTTTATGGAGAGCCTTCCTTATTTGTTCTTTCTATTTATGTCACTGTTATTTCCTTTTTTGTAGTGCATCCCTTACCATGTGTTCTCTTCACGTGTCGCCCATCATCCCTCTCCTCAATGGTGTGTAATTTTGTCTCGTGGAATGTGCGAGGTCTTGGTCACCCTATCAAGCGTCAAAAGGTATTGTCTCATTTCTCCAAAATTGGTTCTCAAGTTGTTTTTCTTCAAGAAACGCATTGTTCTGATGTCGAATCTATCAAATTGAAGAGACAGTGGGTGGGTCAGGTTGTTTTTTCTCCAGCTTGTCTCAAAAAAGGAGGGGTTGCTATTTTATTTCATAAGGCTTTGAATGTACAGATTATTTCCTCTCAACATGATGACGAAGGACGTTGGGCAATGGCTAAGGTTGTTATCCATAATAAGACAATGGTTTTGCTAAATATTTACGGTCCGGTACGTCCTGACCCTAAGTTTTGGACTGCTATTAAAACCCTTATTTCTTCTATAGATTGCCCTGATTTTATTGTTGCAGGTGATTTGAACCAATGGTTGGATCCGTTTTCTGACAGATTATCCTTCAGTAAATTTCAGCCTGACAAAACCCATAAAAGTTTTCAATCTGCCATTGCCGCACGTCCTTTATATGATTCTTGGAAGTTAAGTAACCCAGATGTGTTGGAATATACTTTTTTCTCCCCTGTACATCACACCCGCTCTAGAATTGATTACATTTTGATTAGTAAATCCCTACTACCCTGTATTCAAAAATCTACCATAGGTTCCATTTTTATCTCTGACCATGCCCCTGTATCTACCTCACTTGATTTATCTCTAATATCCTCTAAATTTAGTCGCTGGAAATGTAATGCCTTTCTTTTATCTGATGCTATTTTTATGAAGGAAAGTGCTGAATTTTTCACTGAATTTTTTACCTTTAACGATCCATCTGATACCTCCATTCCCAATAATTGGGATGCTTTTAAGGCTGCATTCCGAGCGTTTACCATATCCTATGTTGCTAAAAAAAAGAAATTGAATAGGGATAAGTACGATGCCCAACTTCGTAAGATTAAACACCTGGAGCATTTATATTTTTCCTCTAAATCCCCCTCCTCCCTCCATGATTTGATTCTAGCCAAAACCGTCCTCAATAAGATTGTTACCAATAAGGCTTGTAACACCCTTCTCAAAATAAAATCCAAATTTCATGGTGGCCAAAATAAAGCGGGGAAAATGTTGGCAAACTATTTGAAAATTAAATCTGAACGTAAGAATATTGGCCCCATCTTCAATGATTCTCTAAACAAATTGGTTTCAGCTGATGAGGATATCGCTGATGTATTCCATTCCTATTATCACTCCCTATATACTGATGACACCCGTCCCTCTGATGTAAATCTATCTTCCTTCTTTGAAAGCCTTCCCCCTCCCCCATCCCTTCCCGAGGAGTTTGCGCTCCTGGAAGAGGAAGTTTCAATACAGGAGGTAACTCGAGCCATTCACTCCCTCAAACGCTCAAAAGCCCCTGGTCCAGATGGCCTTCCTGTCGAATTTTATTCTTCCTTTCATGCCTTTTTTGCCCCTAAACTCCTCCAACTCTTGAACTTCTTTATTAGTAGTGCGAAGGCTTCTGGCTCATTTTTAGATGCACTAATTATCATCATTCCCAAACCTGATAAAGATCACACCCAGTGCAAAAAATATCGCCCCATTTCCCTTATAAATTATGATTGTAAAATTTTTGCTAAAATACTTGCTTCTCGCCTTGATTCCCTTATCCCCCAACTTATTAAGACGGATCAGGTGGGTTTTGTGAAGGGGAGGCTTGCTGCGGACAATGCTCGTTTATTCTCTAATGTCATTGCACACAGCAAGCATCTTAAGGTTCCTTTAGCAGGTCTGTCCTTAGATGCTGAAAAGGCTTTTGACCGCATCAATTGGCAATATCTCATGCGCACTCTACATTGGTTTGGTTTCGGTCCTTTTTTTATTTCCATGGTTAAACTCCTTTATTCCTCTCCTCGTGCCAGTATTTTTGTCAATAACCAATTCTCCAAATCATTCTCCTTATCCAGAGGTACTCGTCAGGGATGTCCCCTTTCTCCCGTGTTATTTATTCTTTGTCTTGAGCCCTTCTTAGAGAGAATTCGCTCTAATCCTAACATCACTGGTTTTAAATTGGCTTCTACAGAAACTAAATTATCCGCCTATGCAGATGATGTACTGGTATACATGTCTAATCCTGAGACCTCCCTTCCACCTTTCCTGGATGAGGTCCGTTTATATTCCTCTGTTTCGGGATATAAATTGAATCTATCCAAAACTGAAGTTCTCCCACTTAATTCCCTTTGCTACCAATACATGTTTAATCATATTGATTTTGCTTGGTGTCCCTCTAAAATTAAATACCTTGGCATTTGGTTCGCTCCCTCCTTGAAGGATACCCTTAAATTTACATTTTATTCTCTTATAAAGAAAATCTCCTCCCTTCTTCAACTCTGGTTCCCATTATTTCTCTCCTGGTGGGGTAGACTAGACACAATTAAAACGATGATTACTCCTCATGTTCTATATACGGTGTCTATGCTTCCCTTCAAAATTCCTATGTCCTATTTTTCCCGTATAAACTCTATTTGTACTAAATTTTTGTGGAATGATAAGCATCCTCGAATAGCACTACATAAATTGACTCGTCCTAAATCTGAAGGTGGAGTTCGATTTCCCAATTTTAAATTGTACCATTCTGCTTTCCTGATCAAACAATCCTTTTCTTTAGCATATCATTTTAATGACACTCCTGTACCTACCTGGGTTCTTCTGGAACGTTCCCTGTTGAAGGATCTTTCCTTTCAACATGTTGTATTTATGTCAAACTGTTCATTTTCAACTAAATACCCTATCTTAAAATTTTCCCAAACAGTATTACACAGTGTCTTCTCCTCTAATCTTTCTCTGTTACAAAGTTTTCTATTATCTGCTGTATGGTATAATAAATATCTTCATTATAAAGGTAAATCATTTTATTTTAAGCACTGGAAAGAGAAGAATGTTGTGTTTGTTCATCAGTTTTTTGATAATAATTCTCTCATTCCTTTTTTGAAATTACAAAGTTTGTTTGATTTGCCTTCATCATTTCTCTCTGAGTATACCATTATCACGTCTGCCATTCAGTTGTATTTAGCCTCTCTTACGATCCCTGATGTCTTCCCTTCTGTAGTCCCTACCTCTACCCTTTATCCTTTATTTTCCTCCCAACAACCTAAGGCTGCTCTCGTTTATACTCTATTATTGTCACCTAGTTCAGAACGTTCTAAATCAGCTTTTGAGATTGCATGGGAAACGGACCTTACTATGTCTCTCACTATTTTTATGTGGGATCGTGTATGGTCCAAATTGTTTAAAGTTTCTCCTGCTGCTCGTATTACTCAATCGTTGTTGTTCATTTATCATAGAGTCCTTATCACTCCTGTAACTGTTCATAAATTCTCCCCTGCTTCCTCTTTGCTGTGCTGGTCCTGTTCTAAAGAAACTGGGTCACTTAAACATTTACTGTTTGAATGTTCTCATGTTTTGTCATTTTGGCAGAAAGTTTGGAAGACATGTATGCGAGTATTTAATTGTTCTACCCAGTTATCTGTACAGACTATTTTCTTAGGATCGTTGTCGTCTGATATAGATATTATCTCTTCTTCTGCGAAATTGTTGGACCTGTTTATTTCGCTTGCATTTAAAGTTATCTTGTCATGTTGGAAAGATAATTCCAAAATTTCTACTCACACTTGGTGGAACTTTGTTTGTGATGAACATAGGATCGCTATCGCTTCATCTTATTCTGTCCCCTTGAAGATCAAATCTGATCTCCTTTGGCTTCCCTTTACCACTTATCTTTCCTCCAAATCTCTTCTTGATTGATTCTCAGTTTTCCTACTTCTCTTTCCCTTCTCCCCCTTCTCTCTTCCCTTCCCTTCTCTTGCCCCTTTCTTTCCTTTTGTTCTTTCCTCTATCCTCTCTTCTCTTTCTCCTATTTCTCTCTTTTCTCCTTTCTGTCTTCTTTCTCGGATCATTTCATTCTTCATTTTATTACTCATTGCATATGTTTTAGTACTTCTTTTTGATATTATCGTGTCTCACATTTCATATGACATATGTCTTGTATTTATTCTAAAATGCTAATAAAAATTTCTTAAACCAAAAAAATAAAAAATGAAGAATTAAAGAAGAAAGGTTCCCCTTGACCTGATTTTCACAGGGTTCTTGCAAATATTAAACATGATGCATGAAGAAAGAACACCTACTAAATAGGTAAGGAGATGGAATATTTGATGATTTACCGTACAATTGAAGAGGTAATCAGTTCATGGAAAGGTAGGTTTATAGGATGCACAGAACCTTTTCAGTAGAATTAGAATTTGCTAATAATAAAGAGCTCAATAAGGCAGATGCGTGAAACTGTAGAAATATGTGGGGAGGAGGACGTGGGTCAAAGAAATCACGGGGCATATTACCAAGCACGCCATAAATGCGTTAGCAACTTTTTAAAGTCGCTAACACATTTTTTTATCGCACTATTACCAATACGTCTCTAACCTGAGTTAGAGACGTATTCTTGACGTCATCTATCGCCCCGCGCTGGGGGCGATAGATAACGCTAATGGGATGCAGGGTGGGCGTTCCCAAGTCCAACCACATGTAAAATGTGTTTGGAGGTGTTATCACCCTATTATCAAGGCAGGCGTTGGGAGAAGGAGACCTGCTATAAACTTGTTTATTGCAGGTCTCCCAACGCCTGCTTTGATCAGGTGTTAGGCATTGCTAACATAGGGGTGTGGATCATAAAGCTGAATCCACCCCCCCATATTATCAAGGCACATATTAGCGTGTGAAAACAACGCTTGTTTTCATGCGCTAATGTTCCCTATTGCCGACTATCGCCGGATTTAATATTGCCTACGTGTTGCGCGTTGATAATTACCCGCTATCACGGCGATAAAATCCGGCGATAGCCGGCGATATGGAAATGTGCGATGTGCTTTTATTATCGCACATCTTGTTAATATGCCCCCACATGTTTTCTGGCAAATCAAGACAAGGATAATGAAGGATGAATGTAAAATGACTAAAACATAGGAAAGGTATGTGGTTGCCAAGAACAAGGGAATGTCAGTATTAGAAAGGTTTAGGTATAGAAAATGTACCCACCAGGAATTCATAGCAGACACAAAGGTTGGAATATAATACTGCTCAGTGCAAAGGTGAAGGAGGTAAAATTAGGATTTGGAATCATCTGTCCAGAATTGAAAGCACCGACTGACATGACAGAGAGAAGAGACTGAAAACAGTTATTAAGGGAGAAGACGTATTTGGAGAAAAGTTAGGGGTAGGACTGGCCAGTCTGGTCCTCGTATTGAAGAGGAAATTGAGAAGGGAAATAGTCCTTGTGATGGGGTATTTAATTCTTAGAAACATATGTGCAACTCAGTAAAATACAGAAGCAAGAAAGTCACATGCAGAAGAGAAAAGTTTAGTACACAATGTCAAAGGCTGCAGTACGACAAATAGCTGACAATAGAAGAACGTTTAGAATACCCAGTGGAAGCTGGAAGAGCCAGTACCTTGGAATGAGTGGACAACACCATGAGGCAGCTGTGGAAGAGATCGTGATTCTTAGTAGGTTGCTAATTGAAGTCTGACTATGAATTCCAGAGGTGTAGAAAAAGTAAGCCGAGATAGAGGAGTGAAAAGAAGGTTGCCTTCACTAGGACAAGGCTGCATAGGTGAATAAATGAGTCTGGCAAAACGGCAGAAGAAAAGGCGGTTGACAGAGAGTATTCAGGTAATAGAGAATTTGATTGTAATGCTAGGGGAGTAAGTAACCAGAGAGTGCATTTGGAGCAAAAAAGGTAGAGCTGGCCTATTCAAGTAAAGCAAGGTGGAAAAAATCGAGTTATTTGTTGAGAAGGCTGATAATCCTTCTAAAGTAAGATATCCACATCCTTCCCTTTACCGGGAAACAAATTCCCTACTGTAGCACTTGAATATCTCAGGTAGGAAAGCAGAGCATTCCATGGTCTACTAAAGGGAGGTGGTGTTGGCTAGAACACCCAGCTTGCTAGAACATAACAGCAACACTTCATAAATCATTGTCCAGTCAGTGCTTTTATTTATAAAAGGAGAAGTATCTTAATAGGCACAGAGTACTAAATACCATATATTAATTACAAATATATACAATTAGATCGATGAAATACCTTTGGGGCCAAGTACCCCATTGTAGCACTTGACTCTCTCAAGGTAGCAAAGCAGAATAGTCCAAAGTCTACGGAGATTGTGTTTGCTGGAATCAATCAAATAATCAGGTTGTATTTGTATAGCACTGCTTGTCACCCCAGAGGGCCTCCAGGGGCTTGCTGCTGGTCTCAGTCAAACAGATAGGTCTTGAGTCCCTTCCTGTACTCGGTCAGTGATGGTGTAGTGCAGAGGTGGAGGGGTAGGGTGTTCCATGTTTAGGTGGTGGGGTGGGAGAAGGAGCATCCTCCTGTGCGGCTGCGAGAAGTATGCAAGGGTAAGGTGTGCTGAGCAGAGGTTCCCGTGTGGGTAATGTAAGTGTAGGCGGAGGTTCATGTAAGCAGCTCCTTGGTTATGGAGGACTTTGTAGGCACATGTCAGTAGCTTAAAATGGCATCTCCACTGAACAGGGAGCCAGTGGTGGTCCTTCAGATGGTAGGGAATGTGGATTCTTTTGAGGAGGTTGAGGATCAGTCTGTCCACTGTGTTCTGGATCGACTGTTGTCTTTGCATGAGATAGGTGGTGGTGCCGGCACAGAGCTCGTTGCCGTAGTCCAGTTGGACACCTCTTGAAGATCTTGTAGGTTGGGTCCTAGCTTCAATGGCCACCAGGAGACATTCCATAGGGTGGTGTGTTCCCGAAAATGAGGACTTCTGTCTTGTCTGTGTTGAGCTTAAGGCAGTTGTCCCTCGTGCAGGCTGAGACTCTCTTCATGCAGTTGTTTTTTGCTGAGGTGGGGTCGGATGCGAGCGATAGGACGAGCTAGGTGTCGTCAGCATAGGAGATGATGTTGATGTGGTGAGATCTGATGATATCCGTGAGTGGTGTCATGTAGATGTTGAAGAGGGTGGTGTTGAGGAATGAACTTTGTGGTATGCTGCAAAAGTTGTGTTTTGCCTGTGAAGTGAAAGGAGGAAATCAGACTTTCTGCGTGCGTCCTGCAAGGAAGGATGTCACCCAGAGCGTTGTGTATAATGCCGACCGGTAGGAGGCATTTGATGAGAGTGTGGTGGGAGACCGTGTCGAAGGCTGCAGAGAGATTCAGCAGGATCAGGGTGGCTGATTCTCCTCTGCCAGTAGGGTGTTGTCCATTGAAGTGATCAGGGCTGTCTTGCTGCTGTGGTTGATACTGAAGCCTGACTGTGAAGGATTAAGGAGGTTGTTTCTCTCCAGGTGTTTGGTGAGTTAGTGGGATAATGGCCTTCTCCAGAAGGACTTTGCGATGACCAGAAGCAACGAGATTGGCCAGTAGTTTTGGAGCTTCAGGGGCCTGCCAATGGTTTCTTGAGGAGTGGTCGGACCTCTGCGTGTTTTCAGGCATCTGGGAAGGTGGTAGTGGTTAATGAGGCATTGAGGGTGGTGGTGAGCTGGCTTCTTATATAGTCCCACATGAGGTTAAGGAGCTAGTGGGGGCAGGGCGCGGTGTGTGCTCCTGAGTGGATTGTGTTTAATAGATTGGTTGTGTCAGATGTTCTGAGTTGTTTCCGTGCAGTGAGTTGGTGAACGGAGGTGCTGGTCACCTGATGGCTGCAAAGGCTGGTGGGTTGGGGACTGAAGTTTCTCTAGATAGTTGCTATCTTGCTGTGGAAATGGTCAGCAAGGGCATTGCAGAGTTTTAGTGATGCTGCAATGACCTTGTCAGTGGCTGATAGGCAGGTGAACTCTCTGAAAAGTGGAAAGTGTCCTTTGGCTTAGCTGGAGCTGGTGTCCATTCTGCGGGTGAAGGCCTCCTTTTTTGCAGCATCCATCTGTCGGTGGTAATCGTTGAGCGATGTTTTGAAGGTGGCTCTATCATCGTGGTTCTTCCTTCTGTCCCATCTTCTTTCAAGTTATTTGCATCTGTGTTTTGATGTGCATAGTTCTGGGGTGTTCCAGCTGGCTTTTTTGGAGTGTCTGTGCACTTTGGCTGGTTTGGTGGGGGCAACTTGGACAGTGGAGTTGGTGATCCAGTCACTGAAATTATGATTATTATTAATTATTGGTGTGGTGCCAAGGGCGTTGGTCAAATGTTGCTGGGTGACCTTCGGAAGTTAGCCCATTGTCAGTTGTTCTCCCTATACAAAATAGCAGATCCCAATATGTTGAGGTATAAGTAGGCAGACCTACTGACTTTGTCAGAGTGCACCTCATTAGTAATTTGGATATATGTTAAAACCCACCATCGCAACACCATTGAAATGAAAGAAACTAATATTCAATACACCTTATAACCCATCAGTACAATGCTATTAATAATAATGCAGATAGTACTAATATTCAATATTAGTCATTGTAACGGAAAACATTGCCTTGTTAATCACTACCATTGTCGATAAAATATTACAGTGAATAGCATGTACCTCACAGTATCGCTTTTTCTTTTACTTTGCTGGTATTTAAGCTTTTGTACCAAGTGTTAGAAATGGGGGTCTCTAGTTGGCAGAAGTAGGAACCCTTCTTCCTAGTCAGTGTAAGAGAGTTACACTCGAAAAATAACCCCTGCTCACCCCCTTGTTACCTCGGCACGAGCAGTCAGGCTTATTTCAAAAGCAGTGTGTAAAGAATTTGCAGCACATAACCAACAGTATTACAGTAGTGAAAACACTACAAAAGGACACCACGCCAGTTTTAGTAAAATAACAAATATTTTATCTGTTCACACAAGACCAAAAATGAAAAATAATCCACCAAACAGTACTCAGAATACTCAATAATCAAAAATAGACTTAAAGTACAGTTCCTTGAAGTTGATCGCTCCTTCCGGGGCAATCACAGCGTTGTGAACAAAAAATCCAAACAGTTCTGGCTGACCGTGTCATCGTGGGCCAACTACTATGTCGGAAAGACAAGCAAATCAGTACCTTTTAGAAGTGCAGGGCGTCAGCAACACCTCGTTGAGCTCCGCAGAGCCGGCGTCTGCAGGTGTCGGTTCCAGAGGTTGGTGCAGGAGTTGTCGGGCCCTTGGAGTTACAAGCTTTGCAGATCAAACTTCTCGTTGTTGAAGTCGGGAGTGCCAGCTTTGGCAGGTTTTGGAGCTGCAGTGCGAAGTGCAGTGGTGCGGCATGTGGTGCCCTCAGGTCGCAGTGCTGGCAGCTGCTCATTGACGGTAGTCCAGCAGCCTTGGTGAGACCAGGGATGCAGTGCAAAGTGATGCGGTGCTCGTCGCAGTGCTGGTGGGTCATAGTGCAAGCAGCAGCGTAGTTGTTGCAGATGCATTGTCATCTGCTGACGAACTTGAGCCGATGGCGTTTTTTTTAAACGGGTGGGTGAGTGAAACTGGGAGAGATATTTTTTTACAAATTGAGAGTGAGCTCCCTTGCTTCATTGAACTTAAGCCCACAGGTGGGCCAGGTCCCGGGGGCAATGCCTAATTAATTTTTGGGGGCCTATGGGGCCCCTGCAGCCCAAGGGACTGCCACCTCCCGGGGGCTTAGTTAATTTTATGTAGGGGGGCACGCTGCTCCCCTGCAACACCGGGGACCACCACCTCCCTGGGGCTTGAGAAACTAAATGAGTGGGGGATCCCAACCCCCCACACTGCCCCGGGGACCACCACCTTCCTGGGGCTTCCTTCAATAATGAGGGAGGTGGCTCATGGGCCCCCCTATGCCCCAGAGAACACCACCTCCTGGGTCAATGTTAAATGTTGGGCCTGCGCAGCGCCCCTTCTGGAGTTATCAATGGCCCTGGGGACCACCACCCCCCTGGGCCGGCTCCTAAAATATCTCAGGGTGCCCAGCCCCTGAACGTTGGTGTTTGCAATGACAGGGTGGGAGCTGTGCGCCATTGCAAACACTGCTTTGCTTCTTGGAAGCAAGAGCAGAAAAGCAGTATTGCTTTTGGGCAAGGGGACCTGCATGTTAGCAGCTCCCCATGCCCAAAAGCAATGCAGGATTACACAAAAGGCTGAGAGCCGGCAGGGACCGTGTTGGATTTGGGGCTACCCCCACTGTGCCCATCAAAGAGTCAAGGCCCCGGGGGATGTGTTCCCTGTGACCATGAGTGGCCCATGAGGGGGGGGGGGGCACATGGCCCCACTGTTATAAAGAAAATATAGGCTGGACATGCCCGGGGCATGGGGTCCCAGGGCCATTCTTGGCCATGGAGGGGGCCACCCGGTCCCCCTCCTTATTTATTTATTTATTTATTTATTTTAATGGTGGCAAGCCCCGGGGATGGAGTCCCCAGTGTGAATACCAAATAATGGCAGGGGAGAGGTTTTTATTTCGAGTTTGAAGTTACGACTCCAACGTGACTCTCAGTGTGGCCCTCCGCCATCTTGTGACTCGGTAACTGAGATAAAACAAAAATAAAAATCAAGGAAATGGGCCAGGGTAGAAACAACCTGACCCCACTAGGCCTGCTCAGGGGGTCCCACAAGGACCCCAAAAAGCATTTATTTTTAAAACTGGTGCATTAGCGCTAGGTGTGCAAATCAGGGCGACAAATAAAAAGAAAACGTAGCCCGGGCTCTCGTGTTTCATTGTACTGAGGCACCCGGGTGGGCCAGGTCCTGGGGGCAATGCCTAAATAATTTATGTAGGCTCGTGGGGGCCCCGCAGCCCCAGGGACCACCACCTCCCAGGGGCTTAGTTAATTTTATGCGAGGGGCACATGCCCCCCCACACAACCCCGGGGACCACCACCAACCCAGTCCTTGAAAAATAAATGTCTGGGGGGTCACAACCCCCCCAAGCTGCCCTGGGGACCACCACCTCCCCGGGGCTTTCTTGAATAATGAGGGGGGCCTAGCGGCCCCCCAGGTCCTGGGGACCAACACCTCCAGGAGCTTCTTTTGTTATTGATGGGGGCCTCACAGGCCCCCCAATCTCCAGGGTCCACCACCTCCCAGGGACTTCCTTTCAACATTGAGGGGGGCCTCATGGCCCCCCAAGTCCCAGGGACCACCACCTCCCCGGGTTTATGTTAAATGTTGGGAAGGGTTGTGTGGCCCTCCCTCCTGGAGCCATCGATGGCCCTGGGGACAGCCAACCCCCCCGGGCCGGCTCCTGCAATGTCCTGGGGTGCCCAGCCCCAGGACATTGCCATTTATTGCCATTTGCAATGACAGGGTGCTGTGCTATCTTCTAATTAAAGTGGGCACCCTGTACCAGTGCACACGACCCTTATGATGTATGAGGTCAAAGATAACCTTATTGAAAGCTATCATAGTGGTAGCTATGGAGAGCAGTCTTCAGGCTTAAACTTGAAGAAATGTAAAGCAGCTTGTTTTATCAGAATATCACCTCCAAAATGACAAAATGAAAGGAGAACCACACAGTGTTGATATAAACAAATATTTATTAATATAACACTGTCTACTAGTCTCTATACAAGACTAGGCACAAAGTACACAAAAAACTGAATCAATAGAACATTTGTAAATAGCAAAATACACAGCGGGCTCCAGGGGGAGACCAAACCATATACTAAAACAATGGTATAACAACAATGACTTGACTAGACACAGTGCCTAGAGCAAGTAGAATCACTGGGAACCCAAGGAAAAACCCAGAGGAGTGACATAGGGAGCACACGGAGGATGAGTGCAGAGAGGCAACACAGACACGTGCTCCGTACAACTCTATGAGAAAGTAGCGGTTGGAAAATTACAAGTTAAGGACACTTCTAAGAGGACCTCGAGCAAACCCTTTGGAACTTAGGAGGTTCTAAGGCCAACCCACCATTGAGTACTGAAGTACCCGTGTTACCTATCCCACAGGAGCCGGGTGCAGAGGGGTCAAGTGGTGTTGTAAACCTTCGTTGTTTTCAGTGGAAAGCTTCAAGGAAGTCCTGCTGCCAGGAGGGTGAAGAATGTCCATTGGAATCCAAGCCTGGATTAGAGGGGAGAGGAACCTGAAAGCAGAGGGGACAGAGTGTGGGTCACTTCAGGTGACCAGGGGCTTAGTATTTGAATGCCCACCGATGTCGGGTGCGTCAGGTGTGAAGAAGGGCTGTTTGACTCTGCATCCACGGGGACCAGGAGACATTGAGGACAACTAGGATCTGGAAGTGAGCTGTCCCATGAAGCATGTCGAGTGCTGAGGGGTCGATGTTTGGCTGGAGTACCAACAAGCCTTGGAAAATGCAACTCATGTGGTGAAAGGAAACAGGTTACGGTGTGGACCAGCAAGGTTGGCGGTAGATAATAGGGAGGAAGCACACTTGCCTATCCTAGACCGTGCTCACTAGTTGTTTGGGCTGATTATTTGAGCTTCAACTCGGGCATGTGCAAAAATCCACCCGCGAGCGAATTTGCAAATGTATCGGCAATTTCGCACGATTTGCGGATCGCGAAATTGCCGAAAATTTGCAAATTCCGCGAGTGGAATGAATTTTGCGCCCATACTTACTGACATGTAAGAAAAGGGAAGGTTAGGGACTGGCAAGTGTTTGCCCTGGCAAAGTCGACATGTCAGTTACAAACTGAGCGCAGACTCTGCAATGACAGGTCTGAGTTACCTTTTCAGGGCTATTCACGTGGGTGGCACAATCAGTGCTGCAGGTCCACTAGTGATTCAGAAAAGGGGGTGGTGATGAACAGAGTGTCTGAATTAAGCAGACCACTCTTACCCAGTCCAAAGATCAGGGCTTGATCCATCACCGTTATTTAGCTCACTGCACCATCCCAGCACAGAACCTGGCTATATGCAAATTAGTCTGTCCCTGGCCCAGTGCATCATAGGAACAGGGCAGACCAAACTACCAAGCCAATTCTTCACGGGAAAGGAGACAAGCTTCCGGGGACCGGTTTCTGGCATTTCAGCCGTTGTCGGCCCGGCTTGCTTGAATCCTGATGGTGCAGTGAGCAAGGTACTCATGTCTGAGTATACCCTGCCACACCTATAGTGGCCAAAAACGAGTCAGAAAAGGGGGTGGTGATGAACAGAGTGTCTGAATTAAGCAGACCACTCTTACCCAGTCCAAAGATCAGGGCTTGATCCATCACCGTTATTTAGCTCAATGCACCATCCCAGCTCAGAACCTGGCTATATGCAAATTGGTCTGTCCCTGGCCCAGTGCATCATGGGAACAGGGCAGACCAAATTACCAAGCCAATTCTTCACCGGAAAGGAGACAAGCTTCTGGGGACAAGTTTCTGGCATTTCAGCCGTCATCGGCCCTGCTTGCTTGAATCCTGATGTTGCAGTGAGCAAGGGACTCATGTCTGAGTATACCCTGCCACACCTATAGTGGCCAAAAACGATTCAGAAAAGGGGGTGGGGATGAACAGAGTGTCTGAATTAAGCAGACCACTCTTACCCAGTCCAAAGATTAGGGCTTGATCCATCACCGTTATTTAGCTCACTGCACCATCCCAGCTCAGAACCTGGCTATATGCAAATTAGTCTGTCCCTCGCCCAGTGCATCATGGGAAGAGGGCAGACCAAACTACCAAGCCAATTCTTCACCGGAAAGGAGACAAGCTTCCGGGGACCGGTTTCTGGCATTTCAGCCGTCGTCGGCCCGGCTTGCTTGAATCCTGATGGTGCAGTGAGCAAGGGACTCATGTCTGAGTATACCCTGTCACACCTATAGTGGCCAAAAACGATTCAGAAAAGGGGGTGGTGATGAACAGAGTGTCTGAATTAAGCAGACCACTCTTACCCAGTCCAAAGATCAGGGCTTGATCCATCACCGTTATTTAGCTCACTGCACCAACCCAGCTCAGAACCTGGCTATATGCAAATTAGTCTGTCCCTGGCCCAGTGCATCATGGGAACAGGGCAGACCAAACTACCAAGCCAATTCTTCACCGGAAAGGAGACAAGCTTCCGGGGACCGGTTTCTGGCATTTCAGCCATCGTCGGCCCGGCTTGCTTGAATCCTGGTTGTGCAGTGAGCAAGGGACTCATGTCTGAGTATACCCTGCCACACCTATAGTGGCCAAAAACGATTCAGAAAAGGGGGTGGTGATGAACAGAGTGTCTGAATTAAGCAGACCACTCTTACCCAGTCCAAAGATCAGGGCTTGATCCATCACCGTTATTTAGCTCACTGCACCATCCCAGCTCAGAACCTGGCTATATGCAAATTAGTCTGTCCCTGGCCCAGTGCATCATGGAAACAGGGCAGACCAAACTACCAAGCCAATTCTTCACCGGAAAGGAGACAAGCTTCCGGGGTCCGGTTTCTGGCATTTCAGCCATCGTCGGCCCGGCTTGCTTGAATCCTGATGGTGCAGTGAGCAAGGGACTCATGTCTTAGTATACCCTGCCACACCTATAGTGGCCAAAAACGATTCAGAAAAGGGGGTCTCGATGAACAGAGTGTCTGAATTAAGCATACCACTCTTACCCAGTCCAAAGATCAGGGCTTGATCCATCACCGTTATTTAGCTCACTGCACCATCCCAGCTCAGAACCTGGCTATATGCAAATTAGTCTGTCCCTGGCCCAGTGCATCATGGGAACAGGGCAGACCAAACTACCAAGCCAATTCTTCACCGGAAAGGAGACAAGCTTCCGGGGACCGGTTTCTGGCAAACTCTGTCCATCACCACTCCTTGTTGTTTAATTATTTTGTCCACCATAAGCGTGGAAGGGTATACTCAGATGTGAGTCCCTTGCTCATTTCACCATCAGGATTCAAGCAAGCCGGGTCGAAGACGGCTGTAATGCCAGAAACCGGTCCCCGGAAGCTTGTTTCCTTCCCAGTGAAAGAATTGGCTTGGTAGTTTGGTTTGCCCTGTTCCCATCATGCACTGGGACAGGAACAGAATAATTTGCATATAGCCAGGTTCTGAGCTGGGATGGTGCAGTGAGCTAAAAAACGGTGTTGGATCTAGCCCTGATCTCTTGACTGGGTAAGAGTATTCTGCTTAATTCAGAAACTCTGTCCATCACCATCCCCCTGTTTTTTAATTATTTTGTCCACCATAAGCGTGGAAGGGTATACTCAGATGTGAGTCCCTTGCTCATTGCACCATCAGGATTCAAGCAAGCCGGGCTGAAGATGGCTGTAATGCCAGAAACCGGTCCCCGGAAGCTTGTTTCCTTCCCAGTGAAAGAATTGGGTTGGTAGTTTGGTTTGCCCTGTTCCCATCATGCACTGGGACAGGAACAGACTAATTTGCATATAGCCAGGTTCTGAGCTGGGATGGTGCAGTGAGCTAAAAAAACGGTGTTGGATCTAGCCCTGATCTCTTGACTGGGTACGAGTATTCTGCTTAATTCAGAAACTCTGTCCATCACCACCCCTTTTTGTTTAATTATTTTGCCCACCATAAGCGTGGAAGGGTATACTCAGATGTGAGTCCCTTGCTCATTGCACCATCAGGATTCAAGCAAGCCGGGCCGAAGACGGCTGTAATGCCAGAAACCGGTCCCCGGAAGCTTGTTTCCTTCCCAGTGAAAGAATTGGCTTGGTAGTTTGGTTTGCCCTGTTCCCATCATGCACTGGGACAGGAACAGACTAATTTGCATATAGCCAGGTTCTGAGCTGGGATGGTGCAGTGAGCTAAAAAACGGTGTTGGATCTAGCCCTGATCTCTTGACTGGGTAAGAGTATTCTGCTCAGTTCAGAAACTCTGTCCATCACCACCCCTTGTTGTTCAAAATATTTTGTCCACCATAAGCGTGGAAGGGTATACTCAGATGTGAGTCCCTTGCTCATTGCACCATCACGATTCAAGCAAGCCGGGCCGAAGACGGCTGTAATGCCAGAAACCGGTCCCCGGAAGCTTGTTTTCTTCCCAGTGAAAGAATTGGCTTGGTAGTTTGGTTTGCTCTGTTCCCATCATGCACTGGGACAGGAACAGACTAATTTGCATATAGCCAGGTTCTGAGCTGGGATGGTGCAGTGCGCTAAAAAACGGTGTTGGATCTAGCCCTGATCTCTTGACTGGGTAAGAGTATTCTGCTTAATTCAGAAACTCTGTCCATCACCACCCCTTGTTGTTTAATTATTTTGTCCACCATATCTGGTCCAGAGTGTGACCATGGACGTGAGTGGGGGCGTGAATGTGAGAAGTGAAGTTGAGACAGCAAAGAGTGTCAGAAAAGTCTTTGGAGGTCTGATTTTCCCTGGGGTCTACAGGCCAATGGTTGAAGTCACCCAGTAAAAGAACTGATGCATTGTTGACCAAAAGAGTGGCCAGTAGTCCCTGTAGAGCGGGCACAAAGTGAAACATGGTTTGGGGAGGGCGGTATGGAAGGACTACAGTGTGGGGAACCAAGAGGTTTACCGAGTGGGCAACAATGAGGTCCACATTAGATATGGGAGCATAGGAAAGCGGTTGGAACTGAAGATTGGATCGGATGATCATAGCCACGCCCCCGCCGACTTTCCTATCGGGACGATCAGCCGGAAAGGCATAGTAGGAGTCGGGAAGCGCCGATAAAATGTCAGGCAGAGAGTCTGCAGAAACCAAGTTTCCGTCAGAAACAAAAGGTCAGGAGTCTCAGTGTCCAACAAATTAAAAAGCTCC
The DNA here is from genome assembly GCF_964263255.1 of Lissotriton vulgaris. NCBI lineage: Eukaryota > Metazoa > Chordata > Amphibia > Caudata > Salamandridae > Lissotriton > Lissotriton vulgaris. The sequence continues at coordinate 1,536,045,733 of NC_141685.1, forward strand.
AACTGGTGCCTGCCCGCAGAACGGGTGTTAAGGAGAAAGGCTGAGGCCACAATAGGCGGGCAAGGGGGGGAGAGGGGGAGGGAAACAGGAAGGGCGACGGACTGGGACCTAGGCGAGGGAGCCACAGGGGAAGGGAGGGGAGGGGTGGAAATGCCAAGGGCAATAATGCGTTCAATTGTAGGAGGGCTAAGACGCCAATTACCTTCAAGAGCCAGGAGTTGCATAGAATTGTACATTAAAAAAGAGTAGGGTCCATGGCCGGGTCCCGACCGGTCGCGGACGGGCCCAGACGGGCTTGCCTTTGGAGCGCCTTCGACGCGCCACCGGCGTGCCCGCTGCTCGCGTCCGCTTTGCGGCCAGGATAATGGTGTCAATATATGCTGGCCAGAGGAGGGAGTGGCCGAGAGACTGCACCGGCAACTCCAGAGTACCCTCAAGATGGCGCCGAGCCCGTCCCCACCACAGCAACCTAATCGGCTGTGAGGGGGGAGCGATCAGCGAGGGAGGGCGTTGGCGGTCAAAAGTGCTGGCAAGTGAAGTGTTTTAAAAAGCAAACACAATTTACACAAAAGGAAAAGTAACTTTTTAAAATGTCTAAAATCGATGCTCCCGGCTTGAACACCTCAGGAGATCTGCGGGCAATTGTTAATCATGCGCACAGCATGATAGACACGCCAAGATAGAGCACGCACAAATTACACAGAAAAAAGGGAACTTTTTAAAATTATCAGAAATCGGTGCTCCCGGCTTGAACGCCTCAGGAGGTCTGCGGGAAATTGTTAATCATGCGCCCGCATGACCCATGCACTGGCCTTTATAACTAGATACAATTCTCATACTTCTACATCACCCAGGCACTACTTATACACTCATGGAATAACCCAGGTACTACCCTTGCACTCCTCCAGTCATACAGGTACTATCCATGTCTATGCCAATCACACATTCACTAGCCATGCACTTATTATACCATCAAGACACTACCTATACATTTATCTAATCAGTCAGGCAGTGCCTATGCACTCCTTCAATCACTCAGGGACTACCCCTGCAGTACGTAATCATCTAGGCACTACCAATGCACTCATGCAATAACCCAGGTACTACCCTTGCACTCATGCAGTCATCTATTCCCTCCTCCAATCACCCCAACACTAACTATGAATCACCACTGCACTACCTATACACTCATCGAATCACTCAGGCACTACCCATACACTCCTTTATTCATCCAGACATTATTCCTGCATTAATGCAATCACCCTGATATTAGTCATGAACTACTCCAATCACTCAGGCACTGTTTATGCACTCATACATGTGCTCAGACATTTCTACAGCACTCATACAATCAACCAAGCACTGTCATGCAATCACCCAGACACTATTTATGCACTCATGGAATAACACAGTCACTACCCTTCCATTCTTCCAGTCATCAAGGCGGTATCCATGCACTCCTTCAAACACCCAGCCACTACCTATGCACTTATAAAATCACCAAAGCACTACGTATACACTACTCTAATCACTCAGGCACTAGCCATGCACTCCTCCATTCACCAAGATCTTAACCCCTCAATCAGGCAATCACCGACGCATTATCCATGTACTTCTTCAATAACTCACACAGTGCCCATGTAGTTATACAATCACCCAGACACTACTTATGGAGTTATGCAATAACTCAAGCCCTATTCTTGTACTCCTCCAGTCATCCAGGTACTAGCCATACACTCCTCCAATCACCCAGGCACTACCTATACACTAATCTAATCACTCAGGCACTAGCCATGCACTCCTTTATTCACCCAAACATTACTCTTGCATTTATGCAATCACCCAGGAATTACCAATAGGGGTGCGTGGAATTTGAGTAATCGCGAACATGCAGAAATTCCGCGAACTCAGGGAGTTGCTTGTTCGTGATGCTTTTTTACTGTTCGCAATCGCTGCTTGCATGCTCGGGGGGAAATATCTCGCAAACACGCATTTAAGAACGCGAACAAGCAAAAAAATTTGTGAAGTCACGGAACGCAGAATTTTGGGCAATTTCGCGTTCTCCACCGGAACGCGAAATTACCCAAATTCCACAAATTCCACGAATGGAACGGAATATACCACCCAGGCCTAATTACCAATTCAATATTTTAATCACTCAGGGAAAGACCATGGAGTCATACATGTGCTTACGCACTTATACAGCACTTATGGAATCAAGCAACCACTACCCTTGCAGTCTTTAAATCATCCACGCACTACTCCTGCACTCATGCAATCACCATGCTACTACTTATGCACTCCTTCAATCACCCACAAACTACCCAGGCAGTTCTACAAGCATCCAGGCACTACCCATGCACTTTTTCATGTACCCAAGCATTACTCATGTACTCCTTCAATTATCCAGACATTACTCCTGCACTCATACAATCACACAGACATTAGCCATACACCCCTTCAATCACTCAGGCACCATCCCATGCAGTCATGCAATTACCCAGGTACTAGTTACATACTACTCCTGCAGTCGTGCAGTCATGCAGGCACTACATATGCACTTATGCAATAAACCAGACATCACCAATATACTTCTGCAATCACCCACACATTACCTCTGCACTCATACAGTCAGTCTGGCATAAAAGAGTGGTCAAAAGTGCGACGCTAAGCAGGCGGCAAGCACCACAGGTAGGCACAGCGAACATGAAAGGCAAGAGATTCAAAGGGCAGCGGAATGCAGCACAGGCAAGAGGCTTCGCACGCAAATAGAAACAGCCCCGATGATTTCCACAGGCAGGGCAGCGCAGGGAAATCGCACAGGCATCTAACGGATGTGGCACTGAGAACAGAGTGCGCCGGTGAGCAGCGATAGTGCCCCACAAACCCAACCACAGGAGTCGCAGCAGATAAGTGGAAGGAGGGACCAGTGGAGCAACATGATTACCAACAGTAAATGACCAGTGACCATAAACAGAAAGAGGCATGAAACACAATGCAGTGTCAAAGTCAAGATTTGTGGAAGCAGTACTGGAAAAACATACAATAGCAGACTGAAACCATCTCCCCCTAAGAGGAGCAGAGAACCCCAGAACAAGCAGCATGGAAGTGGAGATGTAATGGCCATCAACCCCGCGAAATAAGCTGCTGGGAGCACAGTGCGGTATCTAGGAATGGACATGTGTAAGCAATGCAGAAAAACCACACTGTACCATATAAAAACAACATCCCAAGAAGGGAAACAAAAGAACCCCCCTGCAATCCCACCAAACCCACCCAACCCACCCTCTCCGAACCACAGCAGGGATGACAATGCACCACCCTTCACCCCAATCAAACCCCCCAACTGGAATGACTGAGAACAAAAAACAAAAAGACCCCCAACCCCACTCCAACCCCCCAATCAGGCTGAGACACAAATCCACCCCACCCCGGGACCCACAACTAGTAAGGAGAAAAACAGTAGTGCAGGTGGGAATCATCCCGTGAGGGCATGGCAGGGCTTGGCATATACCCCGCAGTAAAGCAGGGTGTCCAAGCTTGGGTAGAATCAGGCATCATGTAAAAAAGGGAAAGCAACAGCATACAATAAATGGCACTTCAGTCATTGTCACTGAGGTGGTCCACAGCCACAGATGGGGATTGAGATGGTGGTGGCCGGAATGATTTGTCAAGCTTCTTGGCGAACACCAGTGCCTCCAGAGGATCGGTGAAGACAAGAGTCTTTGCACCCTGGCGGGCTCTGAGCTTTGCCGTATAAGCCTGGGAGTATGGGACCGTGTGTTTCTGTAGGACTTGTTTAGCAGGAAGGAATTCCTGCCGGGCCACCTGTGCAGTTGTGGTGTAGTCCAAGAAAAAGGATAGGGTATTGCCTTGGTGGATGATGGTGCTCCTGTCCCGTGCAGCTCTAAGTATGGCATCGCGGTCCTGGAAATTGAGCAGATTAGCGATGATGGGGAGTGGGGGCAGACCGGGACCGGGACGAGGACCAAGGGAGCGGTGCACGCGCTCCACAATGAACACAGAGGAGAAGATGTCGCCGAAGGGGTCTCTACAAAGTCCTCTATATTGAAGATGTTGGTCGATTCCGGATGGCCGGTTATGCGGAGGTTGCTCCGGCGGGAACGGGCCTCCAAATCCTCCTTTTTCTCACGGATGACCACCAAGAACTATTCCATTTGTAGCAGTTTTTGACAGTCCTGCATGGTGGCATCTTCTGCATCGGAGACACGGGACTCCACATGTAACAGGCGGTTATCATGAGTTTCCACACGGGCCTTCACTGAGTCCAGGCGGGCCGACAACTGGTCCAACTGTGTGGAGATGCAAGTGACCGTCGACTTTACGTCCAGCATGATCGCCTTCAGGTCATCGGGAGGGGGGTGCCTCCATGGTGACAGCGGCCTCCCACCCTCAGCACTAGAGCCCTCCTGGCAAGAGGACCTGCGGAGATAGAAGGCGATCTTAGGCTGCTTCGGTCGGATTTTCCCATTCCAAAGAAGGCTTTCAGCTGACCAGCACACCAATGATGAGGACCGGCACACGTGGACGAGCAGGGCTAAGAATTTGCAACCTGCGTTGGGGACCACCCGCACAGCAACGTGAAGGAGTGAAATTGTGTGGCAAGTCGACCAGAGGGTGAAGGGGGTGAAAACAGCAGCCTCACAATGGAATTAATGCTGGGCAGACAGTGTTCACAACCGGAGGGTAGTCAAGCACGATGAGGGGCACCAGCTAGGGTAGTGGCTGGTATCAGGTAGCACCAGGAACAAGAATGGACCCCAGTACAGGGGTGCGATCAACACTTGGGCCCCCCAGACGAAGGAAGAGCAGGAGGGGGGCGCTGGACCCACACAGCAGCACTAGAGACGGCAGCCCACTGTCAATGTGCAGTCTCCCTAGGCCCTCAGGCAAGGAGGAAGCAGCCGGGTTTTGGCACCCCCAGCGCACAAAGTCTGTGGCGAGCAGGGGAGAGCCCTACCAAACAGGAAGGCAGGGTGCAGGTGGGTCCCCCTCCTCCAGGCAGCCTCCGGGGGAGCCGCAAGACACCCCACACCAGCAGCAGGATAAAGAGGGTGCCAGGATGGGAGTGGCCCAGCGGGGGCCTCATCGGCCGGCGTAGGCTCCGGGAGGCAGGCGTAGGCCCCACTCACTTCAGTAGCCAGGAGTCAGCAGCAGCATTGCCCAGCAGGTTAGGAGCCCCAGCGGCTTCAGCCATCACGGGATCCTGGCGATGATGCATTTCGGCATGGTGGATCGGGCCCACAGCACCGGGGGGCCAGATGGCAGAGCCGAGGTGGGCCGCTCCAGAATGGCCACAGGGCACAGATGGCCGTTCAATGGGTCCTGGCCCAGTCGGACCACAGTGTGAAGCAAGCGGGGGGGCACAGCACTCAGGGGGGCAAGGCCAGCAAGTAGGCATGGGGGGCCACTGCCCCATCACGCTGGTCTGGGCGTTAGGGCAGCCGGTGAAGACGGCCAGTGGAGGGCGGGGCAGAGTGTCAGCAGCAAGGCTGCAGTGTCCCGGACCCGAATATGCGGCCCGCGTACCCCCAACCATGCTGGCAGACACCCCCCAAAGTGGTGCTAATCCCCAGGTAAACTTTCTGGGAGGATCTTTGGTCCCTGCCTGCAGCTGGCGGTGCCAGAAGCCCCCGCGGCCCGGAGAGCGTTGTTGCTGCCCACACCAGAGCTGAGGCACAGGCCCTGCGCTGCCTTCAGCTTTGTTTTCCCAGCCGCCCAGTCAAGCAGGAGCACAGTGACAGCTCTGGACGGTGCCACTCACTGCAGGGATGCAGGATACAGTGACAAAGTGCAGGTAAGGTGCGATTTCCTGCAGGATTGTGGCAGATTTTAAAGCTTAGCCGGCAGAGCCCACTGAGAGTGCAGCCATCTTGCAGCCTGCCAAGCCACGCCTTCATGCTGGTCAGTTCTGAGTGGCCCCACAGCTCTGCCCTATTTTTCAGTATTTTTATTTTAAAGTGCTTGTAGAGTGTGCATCTACCCCAAAGGGTCTCCCGGCCGTATTGGGTGGGCAGTAGCAGGATAGTAGGGTCCAAGGAGGCAGGATTTAGTCAGAGCTGGTAAAAAGTAATTTGTTTAGGTTTATACAGAACTGGGTCAGTGAGGAGGACCTAAGAGAGAGTGACATAGCATTCCAAAGTTTCAGGCCCAACACAGAAAAGGAGCGACCCTTAAGACGAGCTCTGAAGAACTGAGGAAATATAAATTTTTTGGTCAAGTTATGTTCCCTATCGTGTACCCCACCGTCTCCATGTACGAGTTTAAAGTGCATGTAACTTCCCTCCTGTGCCAGCTATGAAGACGCAAATACATTTGCGTCCAACGTTAACATGTCCTCTTTCAGACCCACCCTGAATGGGTTGAATAGTCCGTTCCTAAGTATGCCATGCCAACGTCTTTTTGTAGTGTACTTTACACATTTTTCAGCTCTGGCAAAGCAGGCCCTGAAATCCGCCATCGAGCCTTTTTTCCTGCTTTCTGACTCTGAAAGCCTCAGCCCAGGCTGCCCCGGTACCTGTGAACTCTGCCTTACTTCTTGCGCGGCTCACCGCGCTTAGCTCAGCCTGCTGCCTGCCAAGGATGAATTCAACCTTCAAGTTATCTGTTTCCCTCTCCGAAACTGCATTCCTGCCTACTAGCTTAAGTAAACATCCCCCCGGCTGCAGAGCGAAGGGCCAGGCCTTACTGTCTCTGTGCAAGTAATTCATAGCCTCTGTTACCATGCTCCCGTGGAAGGCCCATGCCCCCACGCTCCTCCCTGCAGACACTTAGACGCTTATACACGCACTCACAGTCAGTATAGAATAGCTTCTGCCCCAGAGACCTTTCCGCCCAGATAGTATGGTTCCCAAACATCAGATATCAGATATGATAGAGGTACAAGTTGATCTGACATGCCAGACTTCTGTCTCTTTCCGTCATTGTAAATGTCAAGTCCCCTGCACCCTCCAGTTTCACGTCAACCCACACGTCATGCAGCTGCGCGCGCATCCAGGCCTCAGATTTCTGCTGACATTGCAAGATTCTGCTTTTGTTGCCACCCACTTGTGACACCTACTTATGACGTTTCTAGCACACACCTCTATGTTCACGCCTTCTAATTACGTGTCATTACCACATGTGTGTTTTATCTTGTTCCTCTCAGCTGTTACGCCTACCATATTGATTTCTATAATGTAACTCAAGTATATAAGCTATGTATTGTCAATAAAATATTGCTCTATCCCTTCCTGCACCCCAGTGGTGGCAGGAACATGATATCCAGGTCTTGACCATTCCTTTTTAAGGAATAAAACCCCTAAGAACTCTAACACCACGGACTCTGCCTTTTTCTTTCCGACTTGAGTTATTATTGATTAAGTACTTACCTGCATAGAAATTACGACGGTAAATCAAATATTTACCACAGAACCTCAGCACTGAAAATAAATCAAGGATGGCTGATCTCAGCTCACGGGTGAGGACGTATGGAGACACCAGAGCTTGGATGTAGGAGGGAACAAGACCGTGTCTATTGTAGCACAGGGCCGTTTGTACATTCTTAGCAAGTGTAGTCTCTGAAGTAGGGGAGAAATGGACTAGAATCTCTGCAGCTGATTTTGGATGATCTGCATGTCCTCTGTCTGCACCCAGACAGAGGACATGCCCATAATCTAATATGGAGGTGATTAAGGCTTTCAGCTGTGTTTTCCCAGCCACCCAGTTGAGCAGTTGCACAGAGACAGCTCCGGACAGTGCCACTCGCCGCAGGCAGGGATGCAGGATACAGCGGCAAAGTGCAGGTAAGGTGCGATTTCCTGTAGGATTGTGACGGATTTTAAAGCTTAGCCGGCAGAGCCCACTGAGAGTGCGGCCATCTTGCAGCTGGCCAAGCCACGTCCCCATGCTGGTCAGCTCTGAGTGGCCCCACAGCTCTGCCCTATATTTCTGTATTTTTATTTTAAAGAGCTTGTAGAGTGTGCATCTACCCCAAAAGGTCTCCCGGCGGTATTGGGTGGGCAGTAGCAGGATAGTAGGGTCCAAGGAGGCAGGCTTTAGTCAGAGCTGGTAAAAAGTAAATATTTTAGGTTTACACAGAACTGGGGCAGTGAGGAGGACCTAAGGGAGAGCAACATAGCATTCCAAAGTTTCAAGCCCAACACAGAAAAGGAGCGACCCTTAAGACGAGCTCCGAAGAACCTCAGCACTGAAAATAGAGCAAGGTTGGCTGATCTCAGCTCACGGGTGGGGACGTATGGAGACACCAGAGCTTGGATGTAGGAGAGAGCAAGACTGTGTCTATTGTGAAACATGTAGCACAAGGCCGTTTGTACACTCTTAGCAAGTGCAGTCTCTGAAGTAGGGGAGAAATGGACGAGAATCTCTGCAGCTGAATAAGAAGGCAAACAGCTGCATTTTGGATGATCTGCAAGCTGCGAACATTGGCTTAGTCAGCACCCAGACAGAGGACATGCCCATAATCTAATAGGGAGGTGATTAAGGCTTGCAGTACATTTCTCTGAGCATCTGGGGGGGAGAGCCAGAGTATTTTCTTCAGCCATTTCAGAATGGCAGTGAGCTTAGCGACCTGTAGTGTTATTGAGAGATTTTGTTGATAATGAAACCAAGATTCTTCACTTTATCCACCGGCATGGGCAGTGGCCCCTGTATGGCAGGCCAGTGGCCGACTCCCCAAAGACAAGAGTTGTTTCACAGGAGCAGAACTTCTGTTTTATCGCTATTGAGTTTAAGGGAATTTTTATTAAATCAATAAAACCACTTTATTTGGCTAACCAAAGCCATAAAAGTACAGCACTGAGAACAATACATAGAAAACTAGTTAAAAAACATATTTATACATTTGGAGTCCCTTAAAATATACCACATACAAACAATAAAATAATAACAGTAAATAAAATGACTTACAGTTCATTAATCATACGATAAAGGCAATTATATCTATGTATAACATCAATCAGCACTTTAAATTATCTAGCCCCCTTTTTTCCTATGTCGGACTGCCGCCAACAAAAAATTTGCCACACTAAAAATCTCCCATGGGTTGTCTAACAACTGCAGATATAGTAGGCTGGTCTGACTTGCACAAATCCCTTCCCTTTTAAAATGGGTTTTAAAAACTTTCGCCTCATGTGGCTAAAATGCTCACAAAATATTGTAAAGTGTATAGTGTCCTGCAAAGAAGAATTAGATACATAAGATTAAAAATGAACTTAATTTGAAGAAATCGATGAAAGGGGTTTGTAACGATTTACAAATGCGGTTCAATCCGGGGGACTGTCTTTAACAGCTAATGCGCTCTTACCGTGGGTTTAACAATCTCCAATGCCTATCTCTAGGCAAACAACATATTTAAAAATTGAGCTTTAACCCATGCCACATCCTCTTTCACTATCCTTTCCAGAGTAGCAAAGAGTTCTGATCGCCCCAATTTTCCAAGCATTGATTTGACATATTGTAGCCACTGGATTTTACCTACATTGTCCAAAGCTAAGCAGTCCCTAAGGATTTCTCTGTTCAGACCCAGTTCTGTATTAATCCATGGGCCTCATTTATGACTTTTTGCCGCAGGGAAGCGCAGCAGGCCTTCCTGCTGCGCTTCCCTACGGCAAAAGAAAAGGGCAGAAATGCGCCGTATCTATAAGATACGGCGCATTCCTGTCCTTTTTCCCTGCGCCAGCGCACAATAGGCTGCCTGCGCCAGCGCAGGCACCCTTGCACAATGGTGCCAGGGTGCCTGCGTTGCGGGGAAGATTATTTTTGTACAGGAAGGGAAACCTTTCTGTACAAAAATAATCACAAGAGGCTTTTCCTCTTTCTATGTGTGCTGCAGAATGCAGCACACATAGAAAAAGGAAATTCGAGGAGAAATAAAGACATTTCTCCCTGTTGCGCATCCCTTACGCCTCCCCTGGGGAGGCGTAAGCTTTTGGCACTGCTTCAGAGTTACGATTTCTCGTAAATCTGGGGCAGTGTCAAAAGGCCATGGATGTTGCTGGGAACGCCCCCAGCAACACCCATTGCACGCCCCTTTAACGCAGAACACTGCGTTAAAGGGACTGATATTTATCAGGCAGCAGTACGCCACAAAAACTGGCGTACTGCTGCCTGATAAATACCACGCAGGCTTCTGCGCCACGGAACTTCATGAAAAGTGAAGTTCCGATGGCGCAAGGGGCCTCATAAATGAGGCCCCATATCTTTAGCCAATAAATCACAGGACCTATGCCAATTTAATCCTCAAAAAAACCACTGCCCAGTTCTTGGTGAATAGCAAAAGTAGAGGTAGATTTGGGGACCGCCAGGAGATATCTCATAAATTTATTTTCAACTTGCTGAAGTACCATTGCGGGTTTATATCCCCTAATCGCAGACCCATACAATGCTATTACAGTGCGTTTTGAGGCATACATTTTAAGCAAGGCTTCAAAAGGCTTTGCTCCCAATCGGGAAGCAAAGCCTTGAATGGCAGCTATGGACCTCAACATAACACGTTTTTTTGCTCTTAACTGAGGAATCCAAGAGCCTCTTTCATCAAATAAAACTTCCTAATAGGGAAAAGAGGAGACACTTGACAGCTCGACTCCTTCACAATAAAAAGTTTTACGTTTTTTTGGCCTCTGCCCCATTGTCATCGTATGCGATTTGATTTTCTTGACAATAAGGTCCAGAGATTGCATAAAAGTTCCAAAGGAATCCAAATGTTTCTGCAGGCCAACTGCAGTGCGGGCCAAAAGAACTGCATCATCCGCGTGTAGGAGAGCAGAAATAACCTTGTCCCTTATACGTGGAATGTCTAAAGTGGCGGTGCTGAGGGAGATATTTAAATTACATTTATATAGTAAAAAAAGCAAAGGGGCTAAAATACAACCCTGATGAACCCCTTTGTCAATTTTAAAGTGACTCGTGCATTTACCATCTTGGTTGACTCTTACCCTAGCATAAAGATCCTTATGGAGATCTGCTAAAAAACAGACTAGACAGCTTTCCATCCCATATCCATCAATATTGACCATAACTTTGTTCTATTTACTAGGTCAATGTCAGGAATCATGTTGTGGCATCCATAGTGAGTCAGATAGATTGCAAGCGGCCACGATTGAACATTAAGCCTAGCACAGTGAATGTGTGGTATTACTGTAACTAGTGATACCACTTCTCCTAAGATGGCCGCCAGTAGGGACAGTAATGGAATCGGTTGCCATTCTATGCCACAGAGTGTTTCGTGGGGAGCGCGAGCGCTGTTTGCTGCGCACTTCAACAAACATTTTTCCTGAGAACTCAGCTTGAGTTCGTTCCTCCGCTAAATAGTATTAGCGGGAGGAATAATTTCGTGTTTATAGTATTGCCACTTCTCCTTGCTGGGAAGTCGTAATTCTGCCTAAGACTTCCATGCTTCCTAGTCCTCAGTTTTGGTTCCTACGCACCTTTGAACTGTCGAGTGCGTAGTCAACGAGGGGTTACCAGACGACTACTTCAGCCTCAAACGCCAATGACTAAATTGGTGTCGAGTCAGTCAGTCCTACAGTAAGGCTACTGTTGTTGCGCTGAGGAACTGTCTACTTGCCAATTTACTCGTACCCTCCCAGCTTGCGCTTCTCCTATTCTATCCTTCCCTCTGTTCCTACCCCTATCCTTTTTGCGCGCTTGTGGAGGGTGCTGTTACTTCACACACTTGTACTATAGTTCCGGACGAAGGTCTACTTGAAGACAGAGATTAATACACCACAGTAAAGAGAAGCTCACAGGTAATCAAGGTGAAACTTAGTGAAACCCTCAAGAGTGAACTGCCCGTTAGCTCCGTAGTAATAAGGTCTTTCTTTTGTAGACAGTCAAACATAAATACAAAAGAGAGGCGCAGACTCCCTCACTAGCTGGTAGGATAAGTGCTAATTATAGAATTGTAATTAGAGTATCTTGGTAGGTGTGTTTTCTTATTTCCTCTTCTTTGTGCATTAGACATCCATGCCAAGATGGTCGGAAGAAACAATTGAAAGATTCCAGACCTTGACCTGGGCGTTCAGCAATGGGAGTGTCTCTTCTCTCTATCCACTTCCCCTTTCCCCTCTCGGCTGGTTTAGGAGCTTAACCGCTGCGACACCGGTCGGCAGGAGATTGGGACTAGCTATGGTCTGCCTCTGCAAAGCGTTTGGAGCTTCATGACAGTCAAAAGCTGTAGACAGTTCCATAAAGGCCAACAGCAGCCTACCTTGTTTCGCCATTGTATATTTCTTTACCAAAAGGTACAGGTTTAAACATTGATCTATTGTAATTCTACCTTTTCTAAAAGAATATTGGCAATCTATTAAAATTCCAGAGTTATCCAACCAATCAGAAAGTTTTTTTAAAATAACTCTATGTTGAGTTTAAGGGCGTTTTTATTCATCCAGAGTGTGACATTGGCCAAACCTTGCCTGAGGGGTAAGTGTTTTTGCTACGAGCCTTGGATATTGAGAAGATAATCTGAGAATCATCTGCATATGAGAAGACGGTAAGACCAGACTCTTCGATCACAGCCATCAAGGGGTGTTAATAAATGTTAAACAACAGGGGTCTCAAAATGGATCCCTGTGGAACCCCAGAGGGTAATGTTAGTAGAGGTGTTGTTTGCAGAAAAGACCTGAAAAAGAGGACACCCATTTTAAAGCAGTGTCAGCAACACCTAGAGCCTCCAAGCTATTCAAGTGAATAAAGTGTATGACTGTATCAAATGCTGCCCTTAGGTCTGAAAGGTTAGGGGCGGCAGTCCCACCTGAGTCAAGTTCTTTCCTTAAAACCTCAGTGACTCTGAGTAGGGTCGATTCAGTGTTGAAGCCTGCCCTGAAACCAGACTGGCAAGGGTGCAGTATGTTGGAGGTGGTCACAAATGAGGAAAGGTGAGTATTAACATGCTTTCCAAGAATTTTGGGAAAAAATTAAAGGAGTGAAATTGGCCTAAAGTTGGACTAGCACTGGGGGTTGTGGTCCTTCTATTTAAGCAGAGGGAGTATCAAGGCATGCTTTCAGTTCTAGGGTACCTTCCCTGTGACCAAGTAGGAATTCAGAAGATTCGGCACTACCCTGAGGACAGCGTCCTCAAGTAGGGTGACTTTGGTTGGTGGAAAGGGGTCTAGCGGAGAGCCAGACTTTATAGTAGGCACTGTGAAATTCGTAGCCAATCAAGGTCCAGAAGAGGGCACACATTAATCCTCAAAGATGTATCCAACTTCACTATATGCTGACCATCCCGGAGGTGAGAAGCTGATGGACTGGGTGATTGAGCATCCGGAGAGAGTCGCAAGCATAGGTGTGTCACATTCTAATTGCCAGTGAATAATCTCGACTTTGTATATGAAACACAAGGCCAGTTGGACACACTGTGGCAGAGAATGAGAGGGGTACAGTGTAAATTAACAACTCAGGACAAATCTTTTGCCACTTTGAATAAGGTTTTTGACTGTTGTGGGCATTAGAAATTGCTTATTTATTCATTTATTTTATTTATGTAACTTGTAGAGTGCACTGTCACCTTGCAGGCATCCTGGCGCTAAGCAGCTCAAAGGTGGAGGTGAGTCAGAAGCAGGAGTCGACCAGCTAGTTCGTAGGGAACAGGCAGGTTTTTACACATCTCCTAAAGTGGAGAAGTTCCCTGATTTGCCTAATCTCCCAGGGAAGTTGGTTCCACAGTCTTGCTGCTGCCACTCCAAAGGATCTACCCCCTGACCTGACTTTCCTAAATTTTGGCACCTTCACTAGTCGGGCCGAAGAAGAACGAAGCATTCTTGAAGGGGTGTACCAATCAAATTTTTTGAGCAGAAGCATAGGTCCTACCCTGTGAATGGCTGTAAAAACCAAGCAGAGAGATTTAAAAATGCACTCTCTGTCTCAAAGGAAGACAGTGATGTTTTGTCAACTTTGCAGAAGCGGAGGAACTTCTAGGCAGCCCTAGGACTAGTCTGGCTGCTGCTGACTGGATCCTCTGTAGTCTGTCCAGCAGAAAGTTGGGAGAGTCCTGCAAGAGGGCATTGCAATAATCTAGCCTACTGAGGATGGTACACCTAGCCACTAAGGCACGTGCATGAGCAGGAAGGAGAGGAAACATTTTGCAAAGGGACCTAATAATTGCAAAGCAACAGGTTGTTGTTTTTGTAACCTGGGCTTCCAAAGAAAGCTTGTTGTCAAACATAATGCCTAAGTTACGTACAGTTTTTGTAGGCTGGAGTGTGTTGGAAAAGCCCAGGGGCCAGAAGTTGTTAGGGAGAGGACTAGGGATCCTGTATGCTGCACATACGATCACCTCTGTCTTGCCAGCGTTAAATTGTAGGGAATTGGCTTTTAGCCAGCGGGCCGTGTCCTACAGACAATTGTGGAATACTTCCACATACGTTGAGTCCTCTCCATCAAAGGAAAGAATCATCTGAGTATCGTCTGCATAGTTCACAATATCAATATTGTGAGACTTAATGACCGCAATCAGAGGTTTCAAATAAATATTAAATAAAATGGGACTAATTGCTGATCCCTGAGGTACAACATGCAGCACATTGGAAAAGGTGGATTGAAAAGAAGGGGGGACACTGCCTGCTGTCTATCCTGCAGAAAAGAACTGAACCAGAGTAAGGCGCAGCCTCTCACCCTGGCCTCACTGAGTCTTTCCAGCAGGATTCCGTGATTAACCGTATCAAAGGTGGCAGACAGATCGAGCAGGATCAGGGCAGCTGCCTGACCCCTGTCTGCCTGCCTCTGAAGCTCGTCCATGATGCTCACCAGGGCAGTCTCTGTGCCATGTGCCGGTCGAAAGCCAAACTGAGCCTCTTCTATTTCAGTATAGAAAGCTGCCCATGCAGCTTAGCAGGAGACATGATATTTTGTCAAGGCCAACACATAGATAGCCTTAGCCACAGATGCATAGTGTTTCCTCCAGACCCTTTCCAGAGCTTTACATGCCTTTTTTCTAAGCGGAGACTGTTTTTAAACCAGAGTGCCGGAGGGCGCACTCTGTCCTGTATTTTAGAAGATCGAGGCAGAATTGAGGCCATGGCACTTTTGAGTCGATGATGCACAGCGATTTAGTCAGAATCTGGTCTAGACGATAAAGTAGGGTGGGTATGGAGGAGAAGTTTCTTTAATTCCCTCATTTCCAGTTTGGCCCAGTGCCTCTTAGAAGGGTGTCAGGGTGACCAATTTGCTCGCGAGGGAGGAACTGTAATCTGGAAGAGAGCTGCAAAATGGTTAGTCCAACTAAGTTGGACTGAAAGTTCAGCAGAGATAAGTGGAAGATTGGAAAAGACAGGGTCCAAAAGATGGCCTGTGATGTGGGTGGCTGTAGAGTTCAAGAGCGGAAGATTGTGAGATTTCATGTCCTCTATAAAGGCTCTGGATAACTTATCTTTGGGATCCTCAAGGTGTAAATTAAAATCACCAAGCAAAGTGTAATTTGTTACCTGTAAAGTGAGAGGCGCCAGATAGTCAGCTAGGTTAGTGCACCAGGCACCCGACTGTCGCCTACTCTATGAGATTTGTTAATCCCTATAAGGGCAAAGTTAGCAGGGAGGGCCAAGATTATGTCTGGTGAGGAGCCATCATGAAGCCATGTATCAGTTAAAAAATAATGTCATGGTCCCTATCACAAATAAAGTTAAATGGGTGAAACTGATTTTTAGGAAGGGAGCGACAATTAATGTTAAAGCACTTAAGCCGTTTGAAAGGGGGGGTGAGTTATGACCTTTTCCATAAGCTGGGGGGCCACTACCTGATCAGGACTGGATGGAGGCACATGAGGGTGACCAAGCTACCATTTGAGCTAACCACAAGCACATTGTACTGGTCCTCTGGGGAGGAAATCTGCCACAGTGCATTAGCCATAGGCCTTAAGTTGTGGAGGGTCTGTGAGGGATAAGGGGCCTGGAAATGAGAAATCAGGGTCTCTGGCCCCCGGCCCCAGCCGAACACGGACGGTCACAGACGGGCTCGCGTTAGGCGCTGGTCCGGTGCGCGTGTGCGCTGCACATTAGCCCGAGCATTGGTAATGTAGGCTATGGAAAGAAACAGCTGGAGTGCTGCCTGCCTTTCCAGGAATGACAGCCAGGAAATGGAGGGGCGTGACTTTGGCTCTCAGCATAATCAGCACTAACGCCAAGATGGACCGTAGCTGGAGGCAAGAAAAGAGTAGCAGGTAAGGAAATTAATTAAAAATTAAAACAACAAGCAGTAATGTTAAGCATAGCGGTCATTAAAAGTGCACAATCAAACTTTTAAAAAGTGGAGCCTGTAGAGCGTGATCTCGGCTGAAGCAAGAAGCAAGGACCTAGATTAGGCGAGGCAAGGCGCGAAGACTCTGCCACTATAAAGAGCACTGCCTTTGCACTATAAACATTAATGGCAAGAGAGACCTACCTTGCCTTGGTGGAACTGTAGAACTTTAGTATCCCTGCCATGTTGCTGTCATAATTTTAAGCTAATGTTTTTTACTTGGGTAGACCGAGACATGTTTGTAATTAGTCTAACTCCTAAGTAATCAAAGTTTAAAACCCTTTTCAGGAGGGTGCCTCCAGTCTGCTGGACCCTTTGAATGACTTATGAGGGTTTATGGGCACAAACACGGTTTTTGAAGGTTAATCTCTCTCCACTTACTTCACAGAAGGCCTCAAATCCTTCCAAAAGTACTAGCAGACAGACCAGAGTTTTAGATACCGGCAATGTATCATCCACGAAAAGAAGCAGAGGGATATTCTGGCTTGTGATACTAGGTGCATCCTTGTTACAGTTCTTCAAATAGGCTATGACATTGATTACCTAAAGGAAAAATAGGATGGGGGAATAGGTATTTTTACTCCAAAGTACCCACAGAGCCGACAGATCTCAAGATGAGATCTGATTGGCTGCCCCAATATAAAAAAACAATGTGGCAACAGACATCTTTGGTCTCAGTCCCAAGTCCTGAAAACATATAAGGGACATGTTAGGGATACCCTGCGCCCTCTAGGAGTGATGTTGGGGGACCCGTGACACTGTTCAAGGGCCATTTTAGTTTTATTTTTGCAGAAAATGCCCTCTCCGGGACACAGTTTCCTCTCTGCAAGAGCGTGGCAGGAGGTGTAGAAGGGCTGCCACCCGTAGGGAGCACACACAATTTTTGGAAACAGAGATAGTTCTTGCCAGGTGGGAACATGGAAAAAAATCTGTTCTAACCAGGTAGAAGGAGTGCAAGCTCCCGCTCCACTCAGAATGGGTGCAAACAGGGGTCGATGAGGCTGCAGGGGACCTGGGGGTTCACGTTACGTACGGCAATAAAATATTATAAAATATTATTTTATATAAAAAAAACTAGAAATTCACTGAAAAAATAAAGGTTGAACGAATGTTATAGTTCGGTATGGTGATAATATCTAGCCTTAGAAATTCCATGAAATAGAAAAAGGTTTAAAATGTTATAATTAGGTGAAAATGTCAAATAAAACATACTTTTTTAAATGAACAAAGTCACTGAACATAGTACATACGACATTGCCGACCGTCTCGCATACCTTCAACTAAGGAAAAACTACCTTTCCAACATTAAATCTGCCAAAAAAACCTTCTATGTCAACGCCATCAAGGAGTCTAATCAGCAACAAAAAACTCTGTTCTTGATAGTGAAATCGTTCACCCAGCCCAAGGCGCTTCAACCCGAAATCCCCCCATCCCAGGATCTTTGCAATAAAATTGCTGACTACTTTGAGGAAAAAATCAACGCCATTCAAAAAAAAATTCCCCCCCCACTAACAACTCAAGGCGCACACGATCCGCCTCAGACAGTATCGCCCGCTGGTAGCCTTAAGAACTTTACACCGGTCACCTTAGATCAAACCAGAAAGGTCATCCTGGCGTGCAAATCTGGCTCTCCATCTGACCCCTGCCCACCCAAAATATCCCACCAATTCATTGACGTGGTAAACCCAATCATTAACGATATCGTTAACTCCTCGCTCCGCACTGGATCTGTCCCCCGCCTGTGGAAACAGGGAATAGGCAAACCGCTCATGAAAAAAGCTAACAAATCCCCGTCAGACCTCACCAATCTTCGTCCGATCTCGCTCCTCCCAGCCTTGGGAAAAATCACCGAACAAGTGGTTTACAGAGAACTCAAATGTTATCTGGAAGCTCACAATGTACTCCACCCGCAACAATCTGGTTTTCGCCCCAATCATTCGACCGAAACAGCACTGTTCGAACTTTCCGACTCAATAAAGATGCTACAAGACCAGAAGAAGAATGCCATCCTCATTCTTCTCGACCTCACCGCGGCGTTCGACACCATCTCCCACTCCATCCTAATCAGCAGACTGGCGGACATAGGGATTTCAGATATGGCTCTATCCTGGATAAAATCATTTTTATCCGACAGGTCCCAAACTGTCGCTCTTGGTCCCTTCCACTCCAAAGAGAAGAGGGTATCCTCCGGTGTACCCCAGGGGTCCATTATAAGCCCCCTCCTTTTTAACATTTACCTTATCCAGCTGTTATCCCTGATTGAGTCATTCGGCATACCTGTAACATCGTATGCCGATGACACACAACTCGTCGTACCCCTGGAAGAAAACTCGACCAAGGCAGAGCTCAACCTCAAAAATTGTCTGACGTCGGTCTTCCAATGGATGGAGGCTAACCATCTCAAATGTAACTCCAGCAAAACGGAGATCCTCCCCATTGGAAGAAACACCACCTTCTGCCCAGCCCTCTGGTGGCCGGAAAACTCAGCTGCCCCCCCTCAGACCGTAACATTTGCAAGGAATCTTGGCGTCCTATTCGATTCAGACCTATCCTTCGACCTACACGTAAGGACCGTAGCGGGCCGATGCTTTGGAATTATAAAATCTCTAAAAAAATTCTTCGACTTCCTACCACTAGACTCCAGGAAAACAGTAACAGTGGCCCTAATTATTTCATGCTTGGACTACTGTAACGGCCTCCTGGCGGGTGCTAAAAAGTCCACTCTGACCAAGCTCCAAAGTGTACTTCACACCGCTGCCCGTCTGGTCCTTAAGCTGCCCAGAAAATCATCCATATCCGCAGCTCTAAGATCCCTGCACTGGCTGCCACTCCACAAAAGAATATTTTTTAAGATGCTGATTGTTGCCTTCCGGGCTTTTAATAAAACCGGCCCTAAATAAATTACCAGACGTTTCCCCCACTACAACCCGAGTAGATCCCTCCGCTCGTCCCACGACAATCTCATCCTCCCTGGGAGGTTCAATTTGAAAACTAAAGGTGGAAAAACCCTAAACTTCCTGGCCGCAAAAGCCTGGAACCTCATGCCGAAAAATCTGAGACTTCAAACTCAAGAAAAGCCCTTCAGAAAAATGCTAAAAACTTGGATTTTTAACCTTCCTGATGACTACACCAAGGCAGCCATCTAACTCCCACTGCTTCTGTGATGTGTCTCCTACCCTCTAACAGGAAATCAGCGCCAAGATGCTCCTTCCGGAGCGAACGCTGCGCTTTATAAATACCCCCACAAATTCACAAATTCACTGGTTATAGTTATCTCTAGTAACTGTAACTCGAGCCCTGAAGTAACTTTAACGTACACCCTCGCAATGCACTGCAAATCGCCTCCCATATTAGACCACTCATCACATGTTCTATGACGTTATTGATAACATTACTGCAACATCTGAAATAAATTAATGGATGTCAACATAGTTCATGATGGAGGGGTGTGTTTTATTGCTATTATAAGGTTTAAATGATAGTCACTTAAGATAACTATAACTGGTGAATATCTGTGGTTTTGTTTGTTTTGTCATGTTTTAACCACCATTTTCACCTAACTATAATTCCCCATTAACAATATATATATTTAGATATAACGACAAGCCTCAAACCACTCAACCAAGGCTTTACATTGTCAGGGATACTTGGGGGCAGATTTATGATGCCCTTGCGCCACAATTGCGTCACTTTATTTGACGCAACTGCGGCGCAAACAATGCGCCCTATTTACAACGTGACGCATCTAGGAGATGCGTCACGTTGTAAAGCCCTGCACCATAAGGAGGCGTTCCTGCGCAAGGGGGGGCTTTCCTGCGCAGGAACGCCTCCTGAAAGTGGCTGAGTGAAATCTATGAGATCTCACTCAGTCACTTTCAGGCCAATGCTGCGTCAAAACCCTGCGCCTGCTTGAAGCAGGCGTAGGTCTTGATGCAGCATTGTGTAGATGCGGCACCCCCGAGCCTTGCTGGAGCTGCGTCGCGCTTGCGACGCAACTCCAGCAATGCGCCACATTTCCGGCACAGATGCGTCACGCATCTGTGCCGTTTTTGCACCATGGTGCGCCGCATTATAAATGCGGCGCACCATGGGTGGCGGAGCTGTGGCGCACTGTGGCGCACGTTAACTGGCGCATCCCTGGGGATGCGCCAGTTAACATAAATCTGCCCCTAGGATTATGTGACACGGAGGACCAAATTATGTGGCAAGGTTATCTAGAGTATCTGGCAGAAAAAAAATGATGCAGCAAATTGTCTGCCAGTATTATTTTTATCAATTTGACATAGGAACAACATTGTTGGTGAAATTTGCATCAATGGAATTGTAGCTAATGATGTCACAGATTTGTGTCAAATGCGGCAAAAACCATAACAATGAGGACAACATTGCGGTCACAAAATCATCTGAACTCGATGACTTTCACCATAACTCATCATTTTATTAATAATGTATTCAAGAAAGGTAAAGAATGCCTTAACATTTTCATTCTAAGCAGTGCTCATTGTTAGCAGATCTTTGAAGAAAACAGTGTTTACATGCTAACTTCCCTCAGCATTTGGCCTGGTGGTTCATGATGTCACCAAAAATCCCTTGATTGAAATATTGAGACAATATTACACAATCACCCTA
Source organism: Lissotriton vulgaris (assembly GCF_964263255.1). NCBI lineage: Eukaryota > Metazoa > Chordata > Amphibia > Caudata > Salamandridae > Lissotriton > Lissotriton vulgaris. The sequence continues at coordinate 1,536,066,613 of NC_141685.1, forward strand.
AATGTGATAGAGAGATAGTTTGATAGGCAGCAGACAGACAAATAGATAGATAGGTAGGTAGGTAGGTAGGTAGGTAGATGGATGGATAGATAGATAGATAGATAGATAGATAGATAGATAGATAGATAGATAGATAGATAGATAGATAGATAGATAGATAGATAGATAGATAGATAGATAGATAGATCTTTAGACACTTTTTTCTCTCAAAAAGTACTGAATGGCTTTACAATAAACAAAAGCATGCCTTCTCAGTAAAGTTCTACTTTCATTCAAAAGGTGGGTTAAACCTGTTAAGCGATTTTGTTTACAGGCAGGAGCAAAATTCCCTATGTGTGCTTCAGTGGAAAAGCAAATAATGTATAACCCCTTTAACTTTTGTCTCTCAAATATTTTGGAATGCCGGACCTTAGTTGACTAAATGAAGCAATCGTCAAATGTGGTGCTGAATCATCCGCATCAGCCAAAGCTACGAGCAAATCGAATAAATCCTTTTCAATGGCAAGTGCAGGTTAACAGAACTAAGCAGTGAGACTGCCACTGTGGGATATATTACACTGCAATGTTGGCCCATAATTGTAGGGAGGATAGTTAACAACTGGTATTGTCCCCAAATACCGGCAATAATGGTCAAATAAATAAGAAAAAAATCCAAGAAGTAAAATAGGTATTTTGCAGGAACTTGTAAAAAGATAATTGGGATTGTTACAATTCAGAAAAAAACCGATGTCGAATCCTTGTGTAAATTAACATTAGTTTCTATCCTCTGTAACAGCATAACATTTATGAGCCTGTGTGTGAAGCTAATGTCGCACGTGGGCAATAACTGCTTTCTCATCTATGAATAACAGAACGGGACATTACAATTCTCCAGTCACTGCGGTGTCTTTCCATTTCTAATTTTTAATCATGTAGATTATTAGAATGTAAATCCAATGTAATTTAATACATTATCTGTTCTATTCAATCCTCCATCCACATCGCCCCTTAGTGGGTGTTTACAGTGTATCAGCAACTGGGCCAGTAATAGTTAGTCCATTTATTCCTACGTAGCAATAGAAGAAAAAAACAATAGAACTTGCAGTAACATTTATATCCCTGATTGTCTTAAACTTGCATTTAAATTGGTTGGAGGTGCTGCTTTCTGTTACAATTTCCAACAGTTTGGAGACCAGGGGGCATATTATCAAGGGGGTTTATCTCCGCTTTTTTGGCTTTAAAAGCCAAGAAAGCGGAGATAAAATTATCTCCCTATTACCTAGCTGTCGCTAACTGGTGTTAGCGACAGCTAGTAGGAGATAGCGACCATCTTGGGCCCCACTTTGCATGTCAGAGAAATTTATCACTAATGATATGCAAAGTGGGCGTGCCAAGATGTTAGCGACTGGAAACAGTCGCTAACATCGCTATCTCCTATTACCAACTTTTGGAGATATTTGCGCTAAGCGCGAATATCTCCAAAAGCTAACACCTGCCCTGAGCAGTTCTTAGCCATGTTATCCAATGGTAGATGGATAACATGGCTAAGAGCATTAGATCGGTAATGCCTGAATATCACTGACTTTTCAGCGACATTCATGCATTACGGCCAATTTTTATCGCATTTGCGATAAACCTTGGTAATACCAAGGTTTATCTGCGATAAAAATTGCCGCAGGTCAGCGATGAATTTTTGTCTCTAACCAAGCAATAGCGATAATTATCGCTATTGCTTGGTAATATGCCCCCAGGTTACAACAATACACTTGCCGCAGCGAGGATTTTTATAGCTCAAACGTTGTGTATATTATCGTCAAACGGTCCCCGCCATTTGTCCTATGGACCTTTGCTAGTCAACAGGGAGAATACATTAGGAGATATCAGTTATCATAAGCAGTGAAATCCAAATGGGATTTCACACATCAACAAAAGATTTAGAGTCAATTAAAAAGGATTTATTAACAAATTAATTTGAATCAGTCGTTAGTTCAGTATGTATTTCCATTCTAGTCATCATTATTACAGATTCAAATAATCTTAAAGTCGATATTTTAAAGGTATATCAAGTAGCATCTTGGTAAGCTTTGCAAACAGAATGCAGAACATGAAGCAATCGTGTTCCATAAGGGCAATCCATTATCAAAATTAATGAGGGTTGGCCTTATAGGTATTATTTTAGGCAAAGTAAAGCAAAGCAAAGTAAGGTGTCAGCTTCAAATAACCAAAGAAGATGAGAGCATAGGAATGTGCAGGCATGAAGCCTTAGGGGTAGATTTATGTTAACTGGCGCATCCCCAGGGATGCGCCAGTTAATGTGCGCCACAGTGCGCCACAGGTCCGCCACCCATGGTGCGCCGCATTTATAATTCGGCGCACCATGGCTCAAAAACGGCACAGATGCGTGACGCATCTGTGCCGGAAAGGTGGCGCATTGCTGGAGTTGCGTCGCAAGCGCGACGCAGCTCCAGCAAGGCTCAGGGGTGCCCCATCTTCACAATGCTGCGTCAAGACCTACGCCTGCTTCAAGCAGGCGCAGGGTTTTGACGCAGCATTGGCCTGAAAGTGACTGAGTGAAATCTCATAGATTTCACTCAGCCACTTTCAGGAAGCGTTCCTGCGCAGGAACGCCCCCCCCTGCGCAGGAACGCCTCCTAATGGCGCAGGGCTTTACTACGTGACGCATCTCCTAGATGCGTCACGTTGTAAATAGGGCGCATTGTTTGCGCCGCTGTTGCATCAAATAAAGTGACGTAATTGCGGCGCAAAGAGGCGCAAGGGCATCATTAATCTGCCCCTGTGTACTTAAGCAGTAGAGTTTAGTAGAGGCTGCAAGGGTCTCCACAGCTCAAGGTCAGCCAGCATCTCTAACTGTGCCGCCTACGTTCTTGAGCCAGGTCTCCTATCTAGTTTAATGAACACACTTTAATATAATTCAACAAAACATCAACATTGTTTCCCTTCCTACTCCTATAAACCAATCAGTTTTCAGCAAACTCTGGAAGCAGGTAATCTCCTGAGTTTCTCACATCTTCATGCACAACCATGTCCTTGGTTTGTTACCTTAAATAGAATCTTGTGGTTCTTTCCACGAGTTGCATTTCCTACCATCTCATTGTCTCTCTGTGAGAACCTCACTGTTAGTTGTCTAATACATAACAAATGCCTATTCACTAGCTAACAGAAGGCTTCTGGAAAATTACATCATCTGCAGTGGGAAAAAAGAGAAAAACATCTTGTGCAAACAGCAGTTTAAATGTGAAAACAGGCCGCTTATCCCTAACGTGTGACATTGGCATTCAAAATAGCATCAACAGTCAAGCTAAGTTAATTCAATACAAAAGCTACATTTGATAGTTTGCGCATAATATTTAAATGCGATTACCTCATAAAAATCTTCCGTTAAATGTGTGTATGATGATTCAACATTGGAAATAGCACTTTACAGTTAAATGTGTTTAATTTTCAAAATTAGAAATTTAATTCAATCAATACTATGGTGCAGTTCAATTTGGCACAGACAGGACCAAAAATGCAAGTATGCCTCATTCGGTTGGTGAGGGAAACGTCCTTTACATTGCGGTCATTACACCACGATGCATTCAGAAAGCAGCCATTACAGCGCAAGTTGTTACATAGACTTGCGCTGGATGGCGCTATAACCTAAGGAATAGTAAGATTTACTATTCCAACACCTTCCCTACTGTACGTAGACCAGTGTAGGAATAGTAAATCTTACTACTCCTAAATCCAGCGCCCTTCAGCGCAAGTCGTTGTAACGACTTGCGTTGTCAAAACTGCGATGTTACATACCGCGATCATTTTGATCTCGTAACATCAAATTTTCGGTTGGTTGAAATGTTAGATTTTTTTTTGTCTTGATTACTGTCCATGCCAATATAGCATTTCTTTGGTCAGAGAAAATGTCACACTGGACAGTAGGTGCGAATGTCGGTGGGAAATTGTACTGCACAAGACTAACTTTCATGTAATCTGGTTTTGAGAAGATGTGTCCTTACAATTCTGCTACTTAGGTATATTCAAGTTTTTTTTAGATTCGTCTCCACTGCTTATCTAGTCAAAAATGAGATTCACCTTTCTGCTTCTATGGTAATGATGTGTTTATTTATTTATTTATAAGATGTGAGCATATTTATCCTCTAAATGAGGTGCCAGAAACTCTGTAATTAAAAGGTAGAAGTGCTGGCAGTCAGCCTAGGATACTGAATAAAAGATAAAAGCAGAGGACCGATTTATCTCATTTTATCAGTCTTCGAGTGTGATAAAAAAAGAATACTTCAAGGAAGGCTTAATGAACCATGAATGCTTAGAGTGCAATTTGAAAGCTTTCCTCCTGTTTTAAAGCATTAATTCTTGAAAATCGAACCCGCACTTCTCACATTCGGGATAAAATCAAGATTAGAACTGTCTGAAGTCTGTCTTTCACAAACTTCCCATAATCCTCGCGAATAGTATTAGTTGCACCCTTACTTTTCTGCATGATTGGGGACGCTTTAAAATTCGGACTTCCATGCTCCGTTTAAGTTGTTTAAAAAATAAAATCTCACTAAAATCCATCCACTTCCAAAGTTAGGAGCAAAACATAGTTAAAGTGAATGTGTGAGAAACCTGCAAACGCTTTCAGCACCAAGTAGCATTATAGAAGAAATATTGTGACTTTTCAGGTAATAATCAGCAACAAAACCTAGATGTAAGTAAAGGAGAAAAATCTAGAGCTAGATTAATAATCAAGATCAACCTGTTTTTGCACATAATAAAAATGTCAAGCGCCCCTGCTCAATAACCATTACTATAACATTCACTGCACTCTAGAATCTCGTCCCATAATCCTTTGCAGGCCTTTGGGTAGGATCGTATTTTTGCCCATAACTGTGCTTGGGGTGGTCCTAGGAGGATGGGACCACCACTGAATAGAGCATGATGTGCTCTATGTGTTCAAAGCATCTGCTTTGTTCTCTCCCTCTCTCACTGCTTGCTATATTTTCATTTTCACTTTTGTGAGATGACTAAATGCATTTTAGCATGTAAAGATAGAGTTATTTGTTGTTTAACCAAAGGTATGTGAGGTTTCTTTTTAATGAATTGGGATGAGACGGATCCGTTCCGGAGCACGCCAACTTCGCCAACCTTTAGTTCATACCTCTCAATAATTAAGCCAATGGCCCTGATTTAGAGTTCGGTAGATGGGTGGGTCCTCATCACAAACGTGTTGGATAGCTCCAAATCTAATTGTAATAACGCAAACAGGATAGCTGTCACAACTGTGATCGAGTTTCTATTTGCCACATTCTAAATCAGACCTAAAGTCTGTTGTCATTGATGTCAACTTGATGGCTCTTCAGAAGGTTTCTGAAAGTTCCTGAGGCTTCTTCAATACCTGACTAAGGTTTTAAAATCTTGTTCTTTTTATTTTCTCTTAACTACATCCGGACTTCTGCACTAATTAGTTTCACGCATGCAAATACTTTAACAGTACTGACCTTCTTGTTGTGAACCTATGAGCTACTTTGAACAAATTTCCTCCTAACTTTATCAGAAACACTGCAATCTTGTGGAATTCATCCATCAATGAAGACAGCAGGTAAATGAGAAATTCTTATCAGTTAGCACCACATAGCAGGCAGCATGATAAGCTCATGTTGGAAAATCCAGCTGCATTCAGTTCTTGTTACCTAACAAGGTACACAGGGCTCAGGGATGGATTAATTAGAATAGTGAGTGAAGATGGATGGCAAGATGGGTTACAGTTCTCGTAATTTACGTCCATTAGGGTGGTTGTGAATAATGGTAGATTCAAGCCCGCAGGATAGGATAAATTCCTGCTGGTGCATTTTTGGATCCAGTGGTTCCCTTTGTAGCCAGGCCCCACCAATACCTAGTCTTGCAACAGGAATTACAACACATTAAATTCCAGCTAAACTGTGTGACCTATCATAATCCACTTCGAGTCTCATCTAACATCAACCTACAGCAGAACATTCAATTACAAAAAGATAATGATCCAAAATGATAGCAAAATTGATCAAGTGGCGAAAACATGAGTGCTAGCAGTGGACCCCTTCACCGAAAACAGATGGGATTCTCTCTGAGACCCATTTTAAACAGTCAACAGGGTGTATAATACAGATCATATAGAACATGGAATGAATGGACTTTCACGTGTGATACATTGGGAATCTTTTGTGCAAATCTATTACTAGCCTAATGCCTTTGAGAGAGACAGAGAGAAACTGCACCTCCAGTCCTTTTCCCTAACTGAGTGGCTAAAGTTGATGTGTGGTAGCATCAAGGAGCCAGGAAATGGTACAGTTGATCAGCAGCGCACCACCATTTTGCTGCTCAACCACTTCAAGGATAGAAAGTACATGTTAGTCACCACCCCTCCACCTTACTGACAGGTACAAGCCCATGGCCTACATTCTGAGTACATTTCAAGATGTTAGCTCTCCCTGAAATTGTGGCTCAACTCTACCCATGCTGGATTTGTCTCTTCCCTCCAAGACTTTAAAGAAGCCCCTTTTTTTGATTGGAGCCAGAGTTGTACCTGTCGCCCTTTTGCCACATTTCGAGACTCTGTGCAAGCCAATTTACAGAGACCTGGTGCTAATTAAGATAGACATTTATGTCCTGGCCCCTACCCCCAACAAGGCCTAATCCCTTGAACACAGCCTGTTGTGTTCAGTAGTCTTTTATCTGATAACCAGGTCAGAGCCAGTAGCACTAACTGTCAGGCAGTTCAAAGCTTGAATCTCCTTGTGGCTGGCTAAGAGATGTATGCCAAATTGCAGGCTAAGTGAAGGAATCCCTCAAAAAAGCAAACCCGAACACAACCTAATGACTGCTGTTTGGGAAGGAAAGAGAGATGCTTGAGGAGTAGAGGATACTACCTCTCTAACTTTATACTCAGCAGATTGAAGTATACTATCTCCTGCCGTCTGTAGATTTAAGACTCAAGTCTTTGGGAAAACCATAATCCTAACCTAATCCATCAGGATATACAACATAAAACTCAGATCATGCACAGGGGCTAATCACTCTGATGATGGCTACACCTATGTGGACTCGATATTACCACTCGATCTCTTCTTAGCTATAGCCAAGAAGAGATTGGGGTGTAATATATGTGTCAAAGGGCGATACGGCATCCTTGATGACTGTGGGTCTATAGGGGCATGTTTCCCCCTCTCCTTATGTTACACTCACTGACTTCCAAATAAGGGATCCAGATTGGTGTATCCAACATCATAGCAAGTAGCCCCTTTGCATGATCTATGTTTAATTTTGTACGAACAGACAGATTAGTCTAGGACAAATCACTGTCAAGAATAGGTAAAAGACTAACAAAGTCCTCAGGCATAGACTTAGGGGCCACCAGAGCATCACTTTTTTTGACGCTCCAGTAGTGCAGGCTTCTACGGTGGCGCAGGCCTCTTAATCATATCAATGAGGCGATGGACGGAGAGGATGTAGCCTAGCGGTTTGAGCTGTCAACCTCGAAGCTGGGGAACTGAGTTCGAGTCTCAGCAAAGATGCTCAATATCCTGTGATTCTGGGCAAATCACTTAATCTTTCTGTGTCTAACAAAAATTAATGTGTCCTTCTGTAATGAAACTAGTGCTCATGTAAAGAGCTCTGATACCCAATGTCTCAGGTCTAGTTTGCGCTATATAAAACTCTGAAATATATATATTTTTTAAAAAGCCACCATTGCAGAGTTGCCTAACTACTCATAAGGGAGGTGCTCCATGGGCAGTGCGGTGGGTGTTCCCAATCAACACCCATGGACTTTGACGCTGCCCCATATTTACAAAATTACGTAATCCAGGGGCAGCTCCAAAAACGTGCATCTCTCCAGAATTGGTGTATAGGGCAGAAATGTTTTAATTTCTCCTTGCTTTTCCCCTTTGCATGTGTACTGCGTTCTGCAGCACACATAGATGGAGGAAGACGCCTCTTGGGATTGTTTTTGTGCCGGAAGACCTCTCTTCCTGCACAAAAAAATCCTGCAAACAGTGCAAACACCCTTGCATCATGGAGCAAGGGTGCCATCCCTGGCCCTAGGCACCATATTGCGCCCCAGGGCTGACTGAAAGGACAGGAATGCACTGTATCTCATAAATATGGTACATTCCTGCCCTTTCAACTTGGCATAGGGCAGCCCTTCAAAATGACCTGCGCCTTTTTTTGGGAAATGAGTCACATAGTCCTTAAGAAAAGCTGCAACTACTATGGGCCTTTTGTAAGGAATGAAACATGTCAACACTAAACAGGCCGTAGGGCCATTAAACACCAATATCACCCCACATTCTTTTTTAACCATACCTTGCATACTCATTATTAAAAGGGGTGCCTGGGTGTGTTTCAAGGTATTTGTATCCTTAAGGAGATCTCTGTAGTACTCCCTGAAAAATGGTAGCATCCATCCTGGTTTGGAAGGTCTAGGTTGAGACCCAATAATGAAGCAAGCCACTACTAGAGTGGGCAAGGTTCTTTCAAAATACATCTAATGTTTTCTGTCCCAGTGGGTTAACTGCCATTGTTGTCACTGTGACCTGTGTGTTAAGTCTATGAGCAGGAGGTTATAGGATACCTCAATGTTTTGAGTTTGTGAAGGATTACACTTTTGTCCAAATTTACCTTATTTTTTGAATCCGGGCATGATAACTTATAACACAACGTTTTATCACACTACAATCTAGAGTTCCACTAGCACACTATTTACGTATGTGGTGCCTAATACACAAAGTGTAACACTTTTTTTAATGTATTAAAACTAATTACGTTTTTCCAAGTTTTTTAATGGGTTAAGTAAACATTAGGAAATTGCTATTTGTAAGAAGTTTTTTAAGGGCTTCCCTTCCAATGCTGATTCTTAAGGTATGTATAATTGGGAATGTTGGCAAAAAGGAATAGAGAATGGTCCATAGGATCACTGCCTACTGATCCCAAAGGTTTGTTTAACTTTTCATTTCTATTTTGACAGTGACCTATTTTGGGATGCATTTTCTTTTTAAAAATTACTTTATTTAAAAGCAATTATAGACATGGTAGGGTGCTTACTCCAGCAAGCCACCATGCCTATGACTGCAGCCAATTGTAGTGGGATGCAATGTGAGACATACTTAATGCATAATAATGAGGTAGCACACAATGTGACCCACTATGACTCAGAGGTTTATGAATTGACTTATTAGCACATAAGTCAGTTCGCAAAATTCTTTCCATTCACAAATAGTCAGTGTGCAATGTACCATTACTTTTTGCTATGGAAAATTTATAGTGCAGAGTTTCAAACATGACATGTTTCTCTACATCGAAAATGGATACAGCAGTCCCTTTTTGATATCTAATTACATTGTATTAATTTATCCAAGGCCTAATTTTCCACAGTGAAATTAATGCGCATATGCCAGGGCAAGTCTGACAATAGTCTTTCGCCTACAAGTGTAAACATGTGTGTGCATGTGTTCATGCGCAACCTGTGCAAAACACCTTAACCCAGCTGCACAACAGCTGACCTTATTTTAAAAAGGTTTGCACTGAAGGTAATAGCTCAAAACCAGCCAGAACTCGCAAATCCACCAAACAAGCCAGCTGGTACAATCCAGTATTCAGAAAAACGTAACACAGCTGTAAACAACTAAAAAGAAGATGGTGCACCAGCAGAGATATGCAGACTGAGCCACCTTCAAGTCAGCCCTCAACATATGTCACAAGCAACTCAAAGATGCAAAAAAGGATGCCCCTACAGAGTGCATCAAGTCTAGCGCCAAACACACCAAGGAACTCTTCACCATCCTCAAAAAAATTCTCCTGCCCAGTAGCCTCCAAGAACATGATCTTTTCCACATAGGAACTTTGTGATGCTCTAGCAAATCATTTCCACAACAAGATTTCCACCATCTACAGGAACTTCAACCCCCAACCCACTGACCTCCTCAGCCTCCCTACTCCTACGGAAAAATCCTCTGACCAACATCTCACCGCTCCGGAACAGCTCAACACACCGAACATCACAGTCATAATGAACTTGTCCACTCAGGAGCTTCCACCGACCCATGGCCCCACGCCTCTTCAACCTAGGAAGTGACAAGATCAGCCACTAAATCACCACCATATTCAACACATACATCACCACTGCCACCTTTCCCGATACATGGACAGACACTAAGGTCAGACCTCTTCCCAAGAAACCCTTTGCCGACCCCAGCGATCTCCATAACTACCACACTTATTGCTCCTGTAGCCCAACAAGGTCCTGAAGAAAGCCATCAAAGGTCAGCTTACCAAGCACATGGAGAGAAACAAACTTTTAGATCCCACCCAATCATGTTTCTGAGCCAACCACAGCACTGAGACTGCCTTAATCTCCACCACAAACAACATCTGCACCCTACTCAGCAGAGGAGAATTGGCCTCCCTGATCCTTCTCGACCCCTCCGTAGCCTTCAACACGTTTCCCAATAATCATGCATCAAGAGACTGCGACAGATAGGAATCAAGAGAGAAGCACTCAGATGAATTGCATCATTTCTGACGGGACACACACAAAGAATTCATCTCCCCCCCGCTTTCACCTCACAACCCGGCGCCCCCCAAGAGTCATACCTCAGTCTCACCCACTGAAATATCTACATGACACTGCCAGCTAACGTTGTCAGAACTCACGATATCAACATCATATCCACATGACACAAGTCCATCATTTTAATCTCTGCAGACCCTACTCATATGAAGACCAGCTTCCACAGCTGCATGAGAAACGTTGCAGCTGGGATTAAGGACAACTGTCTGATGCTCAACACGGACAAAACCGAAGTGCTGATCTTTGGCACCTACACCTCTCTCTGGAACGACACCTGGTGGACGGGGAACTCAGTCCCACCCTTACACTGAAAGACTACGCCCACAACCTCAGCATCACCCTGGACACCAAACTCTTCATGAAACAACAGATCCCCGGACGGCTTCCAAACTTTCCACATTCTCCAATGACTCTTCCGTGAACATGATTTTCTAAAGCGGGCGTTGGCCAGAGTTTGCGAGCCATCATGGTCAGAATGCTGACATTTGAGAAGAACTGTTGCTGGTCAAGTAGATTTTCTACTCATGCTGCAGCAAAATGAACTCCAATGGCTGTATGGCCTTGCACAGCCGCATGGTGCCATTCACACTGATTTTCAGTGCTTAATTGCAGCACAAGCAGTGCAAGCTGCATATTTTCTGCCTGTTAGCAGTGATCTAAGAAAACGTGTGGCATTTTTCTGTAACTCCTTAGAATTCTGCGAAGTGAAACTCCACAAGTTCCACCCACCCCTGCATTAAATAGGACCCTAAGTCCTCATTAACACATTCATTAACAACAAACTTGATAAGGCAACAACATACTTGAGGGTATTTCAAATTAAAATGTCAGCAAAACTCAGCAAGGTCCTCAACCTCCCAGCCAATGTAATCTTCAATCCTCCAAAATATCAGTCCCCTTTCTCTTATTAACACAATGGTGTCACTATCCCAATCTAATACTACTTCATTAGAGTGAGAAATTGGATTGTTAGTAGAGCTGGGTGAAACCCTACTCAAAGAACAGCCACAATCTTGTCAGGGTCAACCACAAAAAGGCAGTAAAGTAAACTCTGTTTTTTTCTCTCTGGTAGCTTGGCACAAAAGCAGTTATTCTCAACTTAAAGGCAATGTGTATAGTATTTATTCAGCACACAAACAGCAATAAAGTGAAAACACAACACAATAAAAATCCCCCACAAATTTGTAAAAGTAGTGTGAAATGTAATACATTATTTGACACCAAAACAAGAAAAATCCTTTAAGTAGAACCAGAGATATGTAATTTATAAGACTTATGGTAAGTAAAGCACCTAAAAGCACAAAGTGCCATCACTGGTATCTAGTCGCGTGGGACCGGGTGCAAGTAAGATGCTGAGGCTGACCGCTATGGAGCGTAAGCGGGATATAAGGACCAGGTTATTCTAGCTGAAAAAAGTTACCTTCTCAGGCACAAATAGTATAGTTCTCCATGTTGGAGACCACTGGGGAGCAGGGAGAACGTTGCAGATGGTCATCCTGTACGGCTAAGATCCGGCTGCGTGTCAAGGCAGTCATAGCTGTAGCACAAAATTCCCATAAGGCATTGCAGACGGTCATTGCAAAAGCTTCGCAATGATGGCAAACGTAAGCTGTCGATGCTGTAGCGCGAAGTGCAGATTTCATGCTGCCAGGTTTTCTAGTGGTTGCTGTAGCACAGAGTTGGGTTTACTGGAGCTTTATGTTGTCTGTTTGTGGTCACGAAGCACCCAAAACCTCAAGAGTTCCCATTAGTGGTCATAAGAGTGTATTCCAATGTTCCAGGGCCTGGGGAGGCACCTCTTGGGAATCATGGGCTTCCTCTTGCAGAGGCCAGCAGAGCTCAGACAGGTCCACTTGCAGGTACTGGTCATTCCAGTTCCAGGAGATAAGATGGGAAGTTGCAGGGTCATCTGAACTTTTTAGTCAGTTCAGGTAGGCAGAGATAAAGGGAGCAGGCCAGTCTTTCTTCAGAGACGGCATGGCAGGCCCCGGGCAACAGAACAGTACTCCAACAGCAGGGTAGTCCTTCTTCTGTAGTGTGCAATGGTCCAGCAGTGTAATGAAGAGTTAGTCAAAGGCCTCAAATGTATACCTTGTGCCAGCTTTGATTGTGTAGAAACCTATGGACATCCCCCCACATCTGGTTCTGTAATTTCCTTACTTCCTTTGCCCTGGTATCAGGATGTCTAGGGTCACAAGAGGCAAGTGCAAAGTTCTTTGTGTGTGTCTGAGGCAGCTAATTTGATGTGCAAGGGGACAGTTTGTCCTTCTCATTAGCTCAGTGATAGAATAGAAAATGCATATTTACATATTGTTCTACGTATGTTAGCATTCGCTGCACCATTTTCTTTGCCGGCACCATTTTGTATTATAATCAACACTTATATTCTGCTATTTCCAAGAAAATGCCTCTGTTACCTTCTGTTTCTCCATTGGTTAGGTTTTGCTTCACTAATGAATACACTGTTCTTATTAGGGGTTACCTCACCCTTGTCTAGTGACAGGCACATGCAGAACAACCTTGAATACTAGATAGTGTGCGCCCGGCATTGAATCAAAACTGAATTTTTTGTATTTCATTGTTTTACTGCATCTGCTTGGAAAATTCCACTGTGCGGGTGGCTTCGTTGGTCCTGAAATGTACATAACGTATCTATATGCTTGCTGATGTCAGTCCCTCTTTAGCACTCCTAGGTTGACAGGGCTGACTGGGGTGACTGAGCTCCACTCTGAGTGTAATTGAATAAACAGATATTGGTTTGTATTCTCTACCATCTGACAGACTCTTCATTTGGTGTGAAGGCTGAGAGGTGGTCGTGAGTGACCCGGGTGTTAGGGTTTGTGCGATCCAAAGAGCTTGCCCTCACTCCCTACATTAATCCGTCCTGATGTATCTTATAAATATGACTGGTGTATCAAAAGGAATAATATGCCTTAGTTTTGTGACATCATTATGAGTAATGTTTTTGCCAAGGTTTGTTTGTTCCTTAGGATTCTGTTCGATCGCTAGTTCTGTTCTGAAAAAAGTCGCATACATATTGAAGCGCTGCATACATAATTAAGCGCTGCATGTGTTTCAATAAACATTCCTCCAACGTGCAGCGCGTCTGAGCCCCATCTCTATAAAAGCATCTCCGGAACATTCACAGGCGCTTGTACTCGTCGGAAGAAATCCTGCTTACCTGTTCATCCTGCTCCCGCATTCTTCGCGTCCTCTTCCTTCCTCAATCGGCTGCAGGACTCCTTCCTGCCTTCAGCTCCTGGTCCACCGCTGAACTCGGTCCCCCTCATTTCCGGCGCTCCAGCTTCTGGTTCCCCGCAGCACAACTCAACCTTCAAAAGAAAAGAACAAACAGTAAGGTTAGCGCGCTAATGCTTCGCAGCATCGATAAAAGTAAGTGTCAAGACTGAGTTTAAAGACGCTCTCAGGATTTTACAGATTTAAAGGCACAGACTATTATTTTGGAACCCAGAGTGCATACAAACTGTTGATGCAAAGACTGCTTCGAGGAACATAAGAACTTTGTGTGATTATGGTCATTTCTTCATTGTGCATTTTTTAAGGACTCATTATACAGGCTGAAAATAAGCTTGTAAGGATTAACATAATACAAGTTGTGAATTAAACAGCTACAGTGCTTGAAACCAAAGAGCAACTAACTAAACATGTTATGAAAGTGAGTGTGAATACAAATCCCTCTGATTATCTGTATGTTGGGAATCTAGTTTTGGGGACACATTCTAAGCACACTCATTTTGTTTTTAGGCAGAAATACGCTTTCATAACAAGATGCTTTAATCTGGTGAACAAAGAACCAGAATAAGAGTGGTATTGATGAATGATATAATGTTGTGAAACTTCTTAGTTTAAGAGAATAACAGAGACAGAATAGGAGAGAATAGTAACCTTTGTTTGTATTTGTTAGAACTGGGGGTCTCTAATTGGCAGAGGTAAGTACCTTTGACCAAGTAGCGACCCTTACTTCTAGTCAGGGTGAAGGAATACACACTGTAGATAACCCCTGCTCACCCCCTAGGTAGCTTGGCACGAGCAGACAGGCTTATCCCAAAGGCAATGTGTACAATATTTGCACTTAACACATAGAATGACCCCAAATTCACCACAAACTGAGACCACACAGGTAAGTATATAAAAATATCTCTTTATCTAGTTTTAAGCAGATTAACCACTGGCAATATAGGTACAACTCAATTAACTCTTCTTGAAGCTTTGTATTGGGATAGGAAGCTATCCGTGCTAGCGCAGTTCAGTCTCAGTCTCTTAAAATAGTGGGAAGGGAAGTTATCAGTAGAAGTTCTGAGTACTTTAAAAAAAATAGCTGTTCGCCGTATCTCTAGCGCTGTTCTGAGGCACCGGTACCGTGTTCACAAAGAGAAAGTCTCACCACCTCGGTAAAGCCTTCCCACAGCCTTGTGAGGTCCCGTCAGCTCTCCGCCCGCTCTGATAATTCTACGAGCGGCGGGGATCCAGGATGCGACTTATGGGCTGGGACGGCTGCATGGGGACGAGGCACACACCCACGGATCCCTCGGCGAGGTCGGGTCTACTCACGGACTCGAACGCGGCTCCTTCACACTGCCCAATCAGTGCTCGGCCCTTCAGGTGAGCCCCTCGTGACATGGAGACTCCTCACAATGATGGCCACTCGCAGTGCGGCTCCTCAGACGAGCACCTTGTGATGACATAGCTCCTTCCTCTTGCCAGCCAATACTGGCGCGAGCCTTATGATGATGCTGTGGCTTGGGAACCAATCCCAGAGCGGCATTTGGTGAGGGGGCTCGTCGCTCTGAGCCAACCAGGGCTCTGCTCCTTCGGTTTCTCCCTCGGTGACCCCGGTCAGGCACAGCGAGATTTTCGGAAAGTTTCTGGCCTCGGGCAGCAGCGATGAACAGGCGGCATGTGATTTTCACGTGGCCAGAAGTGGGCAGAGTGCTCATGAAGCCACCAACTCTTTCTGGGGGATAAATCACGGAGGGAGGCACAACAAACCTCCGATCCTCTGCAGCAATGTGCCGATGAGCACACCGATCCACCTCTACGGCCAGCAGTTGCAAATCACGCTCCCAGCAGCAATTAAAGTACGATCTTCCCAGCGTAGTTCAGTTACTGTGAAACCCTTTGACCCTGGGTTCCAGGACAGGAGGCCAGCTCTTCTAAGGCCCTTGGAGATTCAGTTAGAAGACACAGCACACAGCAAAGTCCCTCTTCTCCTCAGCTTCAGATGAACAGCAGAACAGGTCAACCCTTAGAGCACACAGCAAGGAAATCTTCCTTCAGGTCCTTCAGCGGTCCTTCTTCTGGCAGAGGTTCCTTTTGATTGTAGAATCTGATTTTCTATTGTCAGGGGTCCTTCTCTTATACCCCTTAAAGTCTTTGAAGTCTTTGTGCAAGTGGGCCCTGAGCCCGGTCTAAACCAGTTATGGGTATTGCTGGAGCACTTGGGCTTCCTGGCTTCTTCCTTCCTTTCAGTGTGAGGGGCAGAGGTGACAGCCGCCCAGCAGGAGGTGGAGCCAGCATTGTGGCAGGCAGGCACAGTCCTATTCACTCCCAGGTGCTATCTCCTCCCACCACTCTAGTTACAGATGCAGTCATTCAACCACGGGCTGACTCAGACAACCTCCTGGGGGCTCCCCAGCCCCTGTCACACTCAAACCAGACAGTCAATCCACAAGCAGGCCCAGGCACACAGAAAGGTTAGACAAGAGAACAGCCACTTTCTAAAAGTACTGTTCTCAAACATAGGATTTAAAAACAACCTTTCCTAAAAGATGTGTTATTAATTTCTGATTTTGGGATATCAATCAATTATGTCCCATCTTGTTCCTATGGGAAGATAGGCTGGTATCCATTGGGACCAGCCTCCCCCATGTTAGTCTATGGAGCAAGATTACCTTGCAGCAGTGAGCACACAAAATGGCTGCTGCTCACTACCAGAGCATTTTACCTGCACTAGTACATGCTCTACCTTTCCTATTCACTGCACCCTGCCCAGGGGGGTACCTTGAGCATTCCATAGGGGTGACTGATGTGCACAGAAGGGGAAGGGTTAGGCCCAGCCAGTGGGGACACTGGCCAGGAGGACATGGCAGTTCACTGACTGCACACAGGCACTGCAGTGGTAGGCCTGAGACACCATTTTAGGGCTACTCATGTGGGTGGCACAATCAGTGCTGCAGGCCCAATGGTAGCATCTGTCATCACCAGCCCTGGTACATCTAGTACACTTTACTAGGGACTTCGTGGTGATACAAATATACCAAACAGGTACATCCAATCAATATGACAAGTTTCATAGGGAGCACTTACAATCTGGCACTGGACAGCAGTGGCAGAGTGTCCAAAGCATCTAAACCAGCAAAAACAAAATCCAGCACAGCACCAAAAATACAGGAGGCAGAGGCAAAAAGATAGGGGAAAACCACGCCAAGGGTGTCAGGTCTAACAGTATTCATGTTTTATTAGGTACTGTAACCAGTTTGCTGCGCATCTCCATTGACGCAAGCTAAGGAGCTGTGTTTCTCTCTCTCTTTTGTTATTTTGTCCACTTCCCCCTTCCCTTGAGCTTCTCTTCTTTGCGCACTGAATCTCAGCTCAGGGTAGCAGGAATAGGGGTTTGAGAGTGGGTCGAACTGTCTTCAGCTTCCCAACAGAGCCAACAGGATATTCGGGTGAGTCGAATATTGACACCGGCTGACTCTAATCGGGCCACTTTCTTTATCAGGATGATCCATCCTGCCAATACCTATTCCCTCTTTTTTCGATACATTCTTGAGGAATACATAAGGGCCAACTGTCAACCACACCTAGTCTTGTGGTTCAGAATACATGCTGCAGGCACCAAATGGTTAGGACAAGAAAATACCAACATTCTAAAAGTGGAATTTTTAGAATTATGATATATACTATTTTACCATTAAATTACAATTCCTGAGACTCCAAACATGACATTTCTACCTGTTCCCAAACATAAGGTTCCACTTAATAAATGTAATAGGATAACCCAATGTCATCATTTGAGAGAGGTGAACCTAGTAGTAGTGAACAACGAATTCAAGAGTATTCATTGCCAGGACACGTAAAACTTAAAAGTGCATGTCCAACATTTAAAATACAATACACCCTGCCCTGCGGGATGTTTATAGTTTTCCTGAGGAGTGCTTATATATACTTAAAAGGAAGGTTTAGGCCTGGCAAAAAGATGTATTTTAACAGCCCAAAAATGGCAGTTTTGACTGGGCACAGTCTCCACTAGAAGACCTGAGAAATGTTTAAAAGGCTCATTAAGTGGTTGACAGAATAAGTGCTATGGACACATCCATAGCATTTAATTACAGGCCTTGGATACAGATAGTAAATTATAAAAAGTATAAGTAAATTAAATGTGGCAACTGGGTGTATGCCAATTTTACTATGTTTACAGGAGAGGCGTAAGCACAAGAACTTAAGCACTGGCACAGAGTCCTAAGGCCTGCTAAAACAAATCCAGCAAAACAGGAGTGAAGGTAAAAGCTTTCGGGCGAACCACACCATGGATGCCAGGTCTAACAATTAGAATGCCCTCCTGCCTCACTCTATAACCTCATTACCTTTTACCTGCTTTTAAAGCTGATCTTATAGTTCACCTTCTCCGCTGTGAGTTAAGTCAACATTGGCATGTCCAACTCTACACTATTTTTAGACAGCCCCATCATCTACGGGCCACTGCTGCTTAACCTAATCTTGGCACATTATTCAACTACAATACAGCATATGTGTAATGTAATATATTAATGTGTGTACATTCTTTTTCCCTTTTCTCATTGTTGATTCACAAAAATCAGTCAACCTCCTAACTTTGTGTAACCCAACCTACCCAGGTGATCATCTTTTTTTTAATGATTCAAATAAATACACACGTTTCACTACATGAAAAAACAGTGAGGGTGGAGGCCCAAATCAAACTCCTTAGAACTTGGCAGATCTTGCATGGGCCTCATCCGTGGCCCAGGCTGTGACTGCACTGTGTATTGGGATTAATACATTTACATTTGTAAATACAATAGAAGACTGTCCTACCTTCTCACAGCTATAGTAAGTAGCTAAATGAATTGTGGGATAAAAGTCCACCTGTGGGTCTTTTTTCACATCTATTATATCTTCAAATACCTTATAAAGGATTAGGCATTGACATGAATATGAGCATACCCTAAAGTGAAAGCACATGCATCAAAAACAAGGGCCAGATTTACTAAGCACTTACGTTCTCCTTGTGTCACTCAATGTGACACAAGGCAAAGCATGTGCTTAAGTGACATTAACAATGTCACACATACCGATATTTGCATGGCCTTGCATCAATTTTTCACCTGCAAAGTAATGCAACAGAGTGCCTTTAATTGTCTTGCATTACACTGTGTGAGGGAGGTGTTACATGGATGGGGCTTGGGTGCCTTCACCCCTGTATTTTGACACAAACCGAGGTTTACTAAAGTCAGTAAACCTGAGTTTGTGTCAACATGGGGCACCCACCCGACATTTGTGAAACAAGGAGAAATACATGTATTTCTCCTTGTTATTTCCTCGTGGCATGGTTGCTGAAGTCTGCAGAATACATACAAAGAGGAAAACACTTATAGGGATAGTTTTTTGTCCATGAATATATCTCTTTTTGCCGGAAAACCATCCTGAACGCAGTTTAGGCACCCTGGTGTCATAATCCAAGGGCCCCTGCATTGGCGCTAGGCTGCCACAAGTGCATCAGAGCAAGTAGATAGTAGAAGTGTGCCATGTGGTACATTTCCTATCTCTCCTTTTTCCACATTACAGTACAGCAAATTCCCTTGCTGCTTTGCATGAATGGGCCCTAGTGGCCAGGCTGATGCAAGCATTTGCTGAGTTCAAGAAGATGGTTAGAACGTAGGTGAAAACAAAGAGAATAATTGTCACAGATGTAGTAAAATTTCACATTTCTGCATATATTTGTTTTTCTGGAAATGTGGTGACTCTATAAGTAGAGAGCACAGCACACAATGTCACACTAGACATTGCATTTTCCCCGTCAACTTTCAAACTGCTTCATTCATACATTTCCCAAGAAACAGTAACGAAGAAAGAATACGGATATACCATCTGCTTTATGGTAAAACGTTGATCAGACTCCTGATCCTTAGACCGATCAAAATAGATTCACTGTGTCATAAGCATAATCTCAGGATCAGACAAACACTCTGATCACTTTGATTTACCTCATGCAACTGTTGATTGCATCAATAAATTACAATACAAATATTGGAAATACATTACTAGAAAGAGAAGGGCCCTCTAGACTCATATCATATTAAAAAGTAAGTTATTGTCAGGCTTTTAGGTAAATAGTTGCAGCGCAAAATTGTTTTGTACAATGCTGTACTAATAAATTGACAAAGAACATGCTTTGGGATTGTGAGATTCAAGTTGAATTCAAAACATGCTATGTGCAAAGATAAGAAACTCAGTCAAATATTTACTTGATGTATTGTACGTATTTATGCATTTAGGAGTATTATAAATTGAGATGCATGCACATTGAGTTACTCCAGGTCGCATCCAATCAAAGGAAAATAAAAGTAAAAACATGTAAATTACATTTCTGAAAACACAAAACTGTGTCGTTTCACACAAAGTGAGCACTAGAAGTGATAGAAGAGATAGTTTAAGGCATGTCTCTGCCACAAGTTTGGCCTGACATTTCTTAAATAGTTGATGGCCTGAAGTAGTAGTGTTTTAGCACGTTAGACAGTAGTTAACAGTTGTTTGTTACTGGAACTTTAAAGGAATATGCTGCTTTTTGACAAGAAATGTAGCGCCTTTTGTTGACACAAAGGTAAGTAAACAACAGAACATAATGCAATAACATAACATTAAACCACATGACAACACAATTAAACATAAAATGGCACACCAATAAAGCCAAAAGAGATCAACCCATAACTCTTAATGTGCAACATCATAACAACACAACACAATAATGCTGCAAAAAAAGGGTTATTACTGAATGTCTTTCATATTTTCAATACTTTGATCCCCAAGGATTTCTGCTACACTTTAGTTTAGTAAATTGTTGGTGTTTGAACTGTTGTGCTGATGAATACTGAAGGAGTGCAGGTGTAGTGTGCTGAATTACAAGTCTACAAATCCTATGATGGTATCATAAGCATTGGTGGGAATTGTAATTATCTACCGGAGTACATCTGGCAATGCTCCCATGTTAAATACATTCAATACAGTGCATTACACCCAGGGATACTCAAAATCTGGTTCAGAGGCAACTTGTGGCTCTCCTGCCCTTTACATACAGCCCCCTGGTGAACAATAGGATGCTGCAATTATATATATTTAAATATTATCTAAAGTAAAGGAATATAAGACAAGAAGGTATCCTGCAACACTTATCTTTAGAGGCGCTTAGATTGCGCTTTAACAATATATATGTTCGCTGAAAAAAACTAAGGTTACAGGGCCATTATTGTTAGGCTCAGATTTCACTCGTACAAAACCAGTGAAACTTAGCAGTTAAATAGTTACCTGAGCTAACTAAAATTTGCTCCCCCTCCCATGCACTGCTTATGACCACACATATTACATCACTCATGACATGGTCAATGACATCACTGATAGCATCTCAAATGACATCTGGGATGACATCCAATGTTCAGCACGTATTCTACACTATAAATGCATCATCGAGCATGAAGAAATGTCACCAGTGGCCTTGTGTGCATTTTGACAATGTGATTGTTCAAGGTGCCACTTTATCGAGAAATGTGTGATAACATGAATCTTTCTATAGAGAAGACCCAGAGACTACAAATAGGTAAATCTCCACCAGTCGGTCCTTCCTCTTTACTATATGAAGCAAGTGTTTCTTTGCTTGCTGGAGGTGTCCTTATATTCCTCGGCATCAAGAACTCCTCATCAAAATCAGCACGAAAAAGCACTAGGGGGGCGCTTGTTAATCTGTCCACCTTCCTGGCAGAAGGCAGGAAGACCTTTGGAAACTACTTCTAGTCCTATTCAAACTGGACTACGGGAATTTTATCCTTACAGGTAAGCCAAATGAATGAATGAATGAATGAGTACGCTCTTATATAGCGCATGGCTACCCTGAGGCATCCCAGCGCTGTAAGACCAGAGGGCTGAATACAGACACTCAATGGAATAGAAGTGTCTTCAGTCGCTTCCTGAAGGCGAGGTAGTTGCTTTCAAGCCTGATGTTGTCTGGGAGATTGTTTCAGCACTTGGCTGCTAGGAAGGGAAGCCGGCGGCCACCCATTCTGGCTTGCTTTACTCTTGGTACTACCAGCAGATTACGCTGATTGGATCTTAAAGATCTTCAAGATTGGTGTCGACAAAACAAGGGATGAAGGATAGTAGGACCACCATTCCAGATAGACTTATGTGCCATGCACATGATTTTAAACGTGATTCTTTCATGAATTGGCAACCAGTGAAGAAGCCTCAATGCGGCCTTCGCAGATCTGCATCTGGGTACATTCATAAGTAGCCGAGCTGCACAGTTCTGCGCTGATTGCAGGGTTTGGATGGAACCTGCTGGGACCCCAAAGTAGACCGCATTTGCATAGTCCAGCCGCGAAAGAATCAGAGACTGGACTAGCATGCGTCTAGCCTCAAACGGAAGAAGGGTCAAAACCTTCCTGAGAACCCTAATCAAACCATAACAGGTCGCAGCCACCTTCTTTGCCTGGACTTGAAATCCCACCTAGCTCCACTCAGGTCAGTACTTAACATTGCTGCTTGACTCATATCAGGGGTTAGAAAGTTTGATCACATCACATCATCCCTCCACTCCCTCAACTGGCTACCCATTGAAGGCAGATGTATCTACCAATTGGCCTGCATCACACACAAAACCCTCCACTCACATTCCCCAACTACCTAAACAGCAAACTGGTCAAAGCTGGAAGATCTAGATCCCTGAGAAGCTCCAACTCACTTCTTCTCATCCCTCTGAAATTCAAAAAGTCAACCACTCAGTCCCGATACTTTTCTGGAAACATACCCAGGATATGGAACTCACTCCCTCCTGATTGACCTCAGATGCAACCCCTCTTTCCCATGCTTCAAAAGGGACATGAAACTCCTTCTCCTCAATAAATACCTTACCGTCCACTTCAAAGAATCAATACTCAAATAACCTAGTTGACTCCCTGCTCATTTGTCCATCATGGATAAGTGGAGTTTCGGCTGCTTCAACCTCGGGAGCTCCCCGCCTATCCTTCACTATATTCCTAATTATAATGTGTTGCTTATATCATCATACACCCTTATGTCCTGCTATGCAGTGTATGCATAATTATAATGTTTAGCTTGTATCTTTATACATCCCTATGTCATGCTATGTAATGCACGTATGTATGTAAAGCAATGTGATACCCCCGGATCTAGCTAGCGCTATTTAAAACCTATAGGGAAAAAAAAGGTGGGCTGGGCCAAACGGGAAAGCATCCATTTGATTTCCACATTTGCATACTCCCAGAATTTAAAGGGAGAAATATGGACTCAACTGTCACCAAGAGAGGACAAAAATAGTCCACTCCTCACAGTCACCACAGATTGTGCTCCAAATAGATCAATGATGCAGTCACCTCTACAAAGTATGGAATTGCAGGGAAAACACACTTGCTATACCTTCACCAAGCCCAAGATTTATGATCATATGTCCTTTACAGAAGTTGAGTTTCAATGGGGGCACCTGCTATGTTTATATGTGTAGGTGCTTACTATTGAGATTTTTTTTAATGAGCATCAGGGCCAGAACAGACCTGGGGCTCCCATCAACAGGGCCTGCTTGACTTAACAGTGGAGGTGAGCTGTGTGACCCCCTACATGGGCCGATTTCAGCCCTGGAGACTCCATGCCAGGGGCCTGGCCATGTCCCTGGGTACCCTGGAGCTTACCCATTGCCCCAAGTGTGCATGTTGAGGAGTGCAGGGGAGCCTCAAGGGCACCATAGTCCCAGCTGCTCCCACCCTATAGTCCTTGCATGCTGCTCCCTGTGTATGAGAGCAATAATTTAATCTCTTCCCCTGCCTGAATGTCTGCAGGCAGGGAAAGAGAGGAAACCTCTGCTTTCAGCAAGTAGGAGTGGCTTGACAACCCCTGCATCCTGGAAGCAGAGTGCTTTCTTTTGCTTGGAGGGAAGCCGTCAAAGCTCCATGTGGGCCCCCTCCATTACTAAAACAGAGCCCTGGGGCGGTGGTTGTCCCCAGGGCTTCTAGGAAGCCCAGGAGGGCGTATGTGCGGCCCCCTTCTTTATTTAAAATAATGCTTCAGGGAGGTGGTGGTTCCTGGGGCTTGAGGAGGCTAAGGAGGAGGGCCCATCCTTTCTTAATAAAAATGCCACCGGGACCTGGCCCCACCGGGGGCCCTTTTTAAAACAAGTGTAGTGCAGTAACCCATGTTTCCTTTTTTCTTTTTTGCTGTGAATTAGCAAAATTTTAAAATGTGATGGTTGAAATTTTGGCAGCCAAACAGAGCTCTGCAGCTCTCTGCACAAGCTCATCATTATTCACAAATGATTTGAGGTCTTAGATACACAAATTTGGATTTCCAAATTGCTCAAAAAATACTGAATGGATTTACACCAAAAAACTGAAAGCGTAATCTGCAGACCAAAAGCTACCATTCTGCCAAATTCAGTGTAATTTCATCCAGCAGTTTGAGCTGTAGTCGTTTTCGAAGTCCATGTGGGAATTAACATGGGAAATGCCCTTTTTTTTACCCCCTCTTTTTCAGCCCCCACTTGATGGATCACTTCCATAATTTCCGTGCCCAACTAGAATTGGGGATGCGCTCCTTTGGTAAAATTCCCGGATGATTCATTGACAAAAAATGTTTTTCTATGGAAACATGGTACTAGCTATAACAACCTACTGGTGACCGCCACTAGGTAATGTCTTTATACACATGTAAATATTTAAGTATGTATGCGTATATCTGTCAAGCGTGGGCCCAGAAAAATGGGGGATGCCCACAATCATTTTCTTCATGCAATTTCCCATAGGGATTTTTACTACGACTACAGCCTGAACCGCTGAATGAAATTACACCAAATCTGGCAGAAAGCTGGCTCTTGATCCAGAAAGAGGACTTTTTGTGAATTGGTGTAAATCCATTCAGTAGTTTTGGAGGTATTTAAGAAAAAAATTATTTTCTCCTCCACTGATCACCTGCTGAGATCTGATTTGCTGCCAACACTTCAACCAGGAAGTGTTGGCATCCATCTTGGGTACAGACTCAGCCGAGTCCCAGGAAAAAATGGTTAAAAAACCACAAGGGGACAGGGTAAGAATACCTTGACGCCCTAGGCCTAAACCTTTTCTTTTGTCATTTTTCCTGTGAAATCATGGCGGATCAAATTATTTGCACCATGTTTGTTTTTTTTAAACATGCATGGTCTCCTGTAATTGTTTTTTAATTTGCCATCCGGGTGGGTGAGGTCCAAGGTGGTGGATTTTAAGTTATTAAGTGGGGCATGCGTGGCCCCCCTCCTCAGGTTGTTTTCGACCCCACGGACTATCACCTACCAGGGGCCAGGGCAATTTGCAAAATGAGGAGCAGGTCCATGCAGCCCGCCTCCAAGGCCATATTTGGCCCTAGGAACCACCACCTCCCAAGTGTTAGAGGAAAAGAGAGTGACGGGTTTGAAAACACATATCCAAGAGTTGGTTGTATGAATAAGGGCTTGGAGTATGCTGGTTGTGAGAAGTAAGAAAGGAGAAAATGACATATGGGTTTCAACCAATGGTAGGGCGGTGTTCCCCAACTGTCTGTAGGAAGAGATTAGGGGTGGGCGTAATTTGCGTAATCGCAATACACAAATCTCTGCGATACGGTAAAAAATCTCTGCGAACACGTTAGAAATTCCGCGAACACGCGGAATTGCTTGTTCGCGATGTTTTTTTACTGTTCGCAATCGCTACTTGCGTGCTCAGGGGAAATATCTTGCGAACACGCATTTGAGAACACAAACAAGCAAATAGTTTCGCGAAGTCGCGGAACGCAGAATTTTGGGCAATTTCGCATTCTCCGCGGAACACAAAATTACCCAAATTCCGCAAATTCCATGAACAGAACGGAATTTACCGCCCCGGCCTAGAAGAGATGCCATGGTGAGATTGTTCAGGCAGACTTGGTTCAACCCGAGGTTTTGCATGATTGCAGAAGTAATGTGCCATCGGTGTGTCACGTGCCAACACTTGAATGCTAGAAAGAAAACTGTTGTTGCTCTGAGACACATTGGTAGGTCAAGGGGTCCTTTCAATTGGATCCA
Source organism: Lissotriton vulgaris (assembly GCF_964263255.1). Classification (NCBI taxonomy): domain Eukaryota; kingdom Metazoa; phylum Chordata; class Amphibia; order Caudata; family Salamandridae; genus Lissotriton; species Lissotriton vulgaris. Next base: position 1,536,092,526 of record NC_141685.1, read on the forward strand.
ATTGTATTTTGTTGAGATACCTGTGTGTAATGGATTGAGGTACATCTTAGTTGTTGTGTGCATAATTTCCCAATGGGTGGAAGCTTATTCAACTAGAAGGTCTGATAGTCTTACAGTAGCAAAGCTAGTATTGAGGGAGCTTGTGCCTAGGTTTGGATATCCAACCACATTGGCATTGGATAGAGGAACACACTTCCACAAAGTCATGAAATTGCTGTGTACCGCAATGAATGTGGACCAAAGACTGCATTGTAGTTACAGGCCGGAAGCATCTGGCATAGCAGAGGAAATGAATGGCACGTTAAAGGCAAGACTAGAGAAGGCACGTGCTTCAACATCATTAAAATTAGCTGATGCATGGCCCTAGGTTCTGATGACTTTGCGCAGCTGTCCTGACAGGAGAACTAGGATATCTCTGCATGAAATTTTGATGGGAAGGGCAATTCGCTTGCATACAGTGCCAGTGACTGCTTTGCTCAATAGCACAGATGACTTGATCCTGGACTACGGTAAAGGATTTGCTGATGTGGTTAATTCTGGGTCTCATCAGGGTGAAACAGCAACTGCACATACTTCGAAAGACCTCTGTCAAGAATTGAGCCCAGCAGATTGTGTGATTGTTTGAAAGCATGTAAATAAAAATTGTCTTGACTCTCTGTGGCGTGGACCATATCAGGTGATATTGATGACCAATACTGCTGTGAAGTGTGAAGGAATACCAAACTTGTTCCATTTTTCCCATACTCGAAGAGTCATAGGTCCCTCTGATGAAACAGTTTCTCTCCCAGAAGTAATTTCCGCCTTGACCAAGAGGTCACAGGAAAGGGCAAGCCAAGCTGTGGGGGTTCCTGACAAGGCTGGATATCCACACGGTCAAGCTGAGTAGGTTCGAGCTACACAAGACCCTGGTATAGACTTTGAGGGAGACAGTAAGTGGAGTGGAGTGTGCAGAAGCAGATGGAAGAGGCCCCCCACTTAGAGGTATTGACTATGGTTGGTGGTAGTAGGAGAGCGGGAGGAGAGATTTTATCACCCACCACTACAGTCACAGAAGTAAGTAATTGCTTGCAGAGGGAGGTGGATGTCCTGCAGAGAGAGACAGATGGTCCGGATTTAGCCCCAGGTAATGAATACAACTTATCTAGTGGGATAACTGTGGCAGAAAAAACCTCAAGAGTAGGAGGACAAACTGGGCAGGATACGCAGGGCATACAAAGTAAAAAAAGATAGCTGCTGCGTTCAATTCCAGAGCCAGCTGGAGGAGGAAGAGGAGGAAGAACTAAAGGGAAAGAGGAAAGTGGAGGAGTCCCGGCCCTGGCCCCAGTCTCCCCGAAGAGAAAGGGGGTAAAATCAGGAGCAAAACTTAATCGGTGTGGCCCTAAGGTGTCACGTACGTCTACAAAACCCCTTCTATCACTTAGCTCCTATTTCCAGATAATGGAGCAGATCACGACACGACTGGAGGGAGGAGTAAGAGGGCACTATCTACTGCGCCAATACTTTTGAAAAATAGATTTTCTATTTTATCGGAGAGGCCTGATAAGGAGGTGCAGGGGGAAAACCTGACTGAGGGGGGAGATGAAGAGGTGGAGGGTCGCCCTAGTATTACACCATCTACCACTCATTGGAAATCTCTTCCCCTTACTCAAAGATCTACCTTAAGAAATGAGAACTCAGAGAACTTTGAGAAGCAGCAAGGTGCAGGCACAGGCTTAGTCACAGGCACAGATATAGGTGCAGGTATAGAGACTAGCTCAGGACCAAGTGTAGGTACTGAAGGGATGGTTGAAGAATTTGTAGGAGGGGTGGAGAGCCAGAAAGAAAGATGTTTCTGAGTCTAAGGCAAGACATCCCGACAAAATTTGAGATCTCTGAGACAAATCAGAAAGGGATTCAGGATAAATGTGAGACTTTGGGAGGAAAACTTGATGGTATAGCCCAGGTGCAGATGAAATTCCCAGCATTGCTATAAGCAATGTGGCACAACAAGATGTATAACTTTCACAACCCAGAAGAAGTTGATGTTTTTCTGGCACAGATGGAGGGTTGAGTATTTTGCATATAGTGTAAGGGGAATAGCGGCAGGTTGTAAAGTTTGTATATATACGCCGTTTTCTCTTTTTTTTATTTTTTATTTTTGCATTTAGAATTCTATTTATTTGGTAAAGGCAGGATCACAAAGGGTGGTTTTGCAGCACCCATGGAGTAAAAAGGGGGTTTCCCTGGGGGGTGGGGGGGCACAGGGAGTGGGGAGCATAGGGAAAAAGGAAACAACAAATGTCGGCAGGATTCTAAACTTGAAAGGGAAGATGAAGAAGAATAAATACAATACAGGGTATATGCCAAAGGAGATGGAAAACAGTGGGGAAAATAAAGTAGAATATGGATAGTTCCAAAACAGTAATTTTTTTTACATGGAGTGTAAATAGTCTAAAGGGTAGAAAAAAGGCGCATAGGGTGTTAGAATTTTTAAAGCAAAGTGATGCGCAACATATTTTCTTGCAAGAGACGCACCTTAGTGTTTTTGTCAGGCACGTTAGGTCCAAGAGGTGTTGTGTTCAGACCAAAGGCGGAGTTCTAGAGGTGTGGCCATTATTAAAAGGAGTAATTTGGGATTTAGGGTGGTGAAATATGAGACTGATACCATGGGGAGATGGTTAGTGGCCACAATACTCATACAAGATAAGTCTTTGGTTTGTGCAGTATACTATGGGCCTAACAAGCATAACCGAGGACCTTTAGTAAAACTTGAAGCTTGTCTATTGGAAACAGAAGCCCCTGTAATTTTAGGAGGACATTTTAATGTGGTTCTTAATAAAGACTTAAGTAAATCTAGGAAAAATCCCTGGAATAGTACTCAGAATAGCAAAAAACCTGGTCTGTCCACTAAAATTAGATTGGTGGCACTACAGGGCATTTGTCCGTCACATAATGCTATTCTGAATACTATTCCAGGGATTTTTCCTAGATTTACTTGGTTATACAGTACCCTGTCCCTGGAACACGAGGGGTCTTCTCTCTTATCTTAACTTAATAAAGAATTAGACAGAACATCACGTATGAAGTAAGTTACTCCACCAAAAGTCTTTGCTAGATTAAAAAGTATGATACAAGAAATTAATTTGGTGGATATTTGGCGTAATAAGAACAAGGGAATAAGGGATTTTACCTATTATAGTAAAAAATATAGACATCATTCCTGTATAGATTATTTCCTTGTAGACCAGGCTTTATATGCGAACATATTAAATAGAATCACATATTCCAGCAATTCTATCAGACCACTCTGCATTGGTAATGTCTGTAAATCTCCACCAAAAGCAGGGGCTAAGGAGGTGGATGCTAGATAGGACCATATTACTGGATGAAAGAGTGAATAGAGATTTGGGAAAAAAACTGAGGAATATTTCCAGATAAATGTAGGTTCCACAAGTCAGCAACTGGTCTGGGATTCCTTGAAGTCTATAACAGTGGGGGGAAAGAAAGACAGCAAAACAGGACAAGGAGAGCAAAATAAGGGAGATCAAGATGAAAGAGAGAGATTTACAGAAGGCCTCCCTAGACGGTGCAAGTAATGTATCTCTTTTGGCTAAGGATTTAGAAAATTTGCAGGCTAAATTTCAGGCACAACTGGATAAAAAACTACTTGATAGGTGGAAGGGGAGTAAGCTTCAACATTTCGCCCATGGAGAAAAATGCAGCTCTCTGTTGGCTTAGAAGGTGGAAGCAGACAGATCTAGGAACACAATAAAAAGTTTGAAAAGTAGAGATTCAGGGGAGGAGTTATGTGCGAATGAAGATATATGCCGAGAGTCTAGAGACTTTATGAGTGAGTTGTACAAAGAGGCTGTATTTCCTGACCAAGAGAGGATGAATAAATGGTTAAGACAGACAAAGCTCCCACAGTTGGCTGAAGAGCAGAGGAGAGACTTTGGAAAAGAGATAACAGAAGAGGAGGTCAAGATTCAGTGTAGAAAAATGGCTAGGGGAAAAGCAACTGGACAAGATGGCCTTCCAATGGAAGTATGCCTATGCATATTAGCTTACATGATACCTGCCTTAACGTCAATGTGTAATGGACTGTAGAGTGAAGGAGAAAGTATTCCATGCTCCTGTCAGCAGCCAAGATTACGTTAATTTTAAAACCTAACAAAGATCCGCAGAAGGTCGATTCTTACAGACCTATATCCCTTTTAAATGCTGATTATAAGATTTACTCGGGAATTGTGGCATCACGAGTAGCTGAGGTGATAAAGGGAATTTTATTCCTGGGAGGCAACTGAATGAATTAACTTTTCAGATGATAGTAGCTGTGGATATGGCGGAAGAACGAAATATCTCCTTGACTGTAGTGGCAGTAAATACTGCTAAAGCATTTGATCAAGTGAATTAGCAGTATCTCTGGGAGGTTTTAATCAGTTTTAACTTTCCAATAAATATGGTGAAGGCGGTGAAAAATCTGTATCAGAACCCTAGAGCTAAAGTGTTGATTAATGGAGAGTTAACAAACTGGTTTAATATAACAAGAGGCACAAGACAAGGATGTCCCTTGTCTCCGCTTTTATTTAACCTATATATAGAGCCTTTTGCTAACTTAATTAGGGTAGATACCGCAATTCTTCCATTTAACTCTAATGGCTTTGAAGTAACACTGGGATTATATGCAGCTGATCTGATTATATATACAATTAACCCCCAAGAGGCAATATCCATTCTGATGAGAAAGACAGAAGATAATGGCTCAATCTCTGGCTACAAGATCAATGTAGATAAAACAGAGATTATGCAATGGAACCAGAGAATAAACATTCAAGGAGCCAAAACTCAAATGCGATACCTGGGGGTGATAATCACGCAGAAGTTGGAGGATATCCAGAGAGTAAATTGGAAGGAAGTGAGTCAGGAGATATTTTGTTTATTGCTAAAATTGGCGAATTTATAATTAAATATCTATGGCAGGGTAAATCCCATAAAGATGGTTATACTCCCGAAAGCTACCTTTCTTTTTAATTCTATCCCTCTAATTTATAGCTAAGTTACGGGGGAAAATTGGTAGTTTTATATGGGTGTCAAAGGGCTCAAGGATAGCTTGGAGGAAGTTGAGGTAGAAACTAGGGGCAGGGGGATTGGCATTACCAGACCTGATTTCTTATTGCTATGCTTTCCATTTAAAAAAGGTCCATATTATAGCAAATAAGCATGATAGGTCATCATTGGGTTATTGTTTTCAGCAGTGCTTGGGGAAGTCAATCAAGGAAAGCATTGCCTCTTGTTTAAGTATGGAGACACAAAGTTTTAAAAAGGTCAGATTGAAGATTTTAAGTACTGCATTAAGAACATGGATGTATGTTCAGAAACAACTGCAACTTACATATTGTTCTGCACGGGCACTCCCGAATGTCGGAAGGACCAATTGAGCCAACCATTGAAAGTAGCATATTTTTTGGGCAGACCTTATGAAGGAAAATAGTTTAGTGAGTTTTCATGTGTGCTGTGGTATTTGTTCTTTTCTCATCATTACGTGTTGCAGGTGAAAGAAGCGTTCTTGTTAGCTAGAAAAATGTCTTCGTTTTATAGGTCAGGCAAAGAAGTTACATTGTAAACTTGAGGCAATAAAGGAAGGCTGCTGTGTTTCACACAGCGGAAGGACTGGGAACCAGGGGCAACTTGTTGCAACCCTAAAACACCATTATCCCATGTTAAACTACCTTTAAGATCTTACTCAGAGCAGATGGCGTGACCCGCAAAGACTCTTGGGAAGGATACCTAAGATATTGGGATGTTGAAAGTAGGGAAAGTGCCCACTTCTTCTTCTGCCTTTGGAGAGAGAGCATCTTAGAATGATCTGTTTCAGTACCTTTATGCTATATGACCCATTAACTGTGAAGAGACTTCTTCCGAAGACTCATCATGCTGACACCTTTTAACTTTCCTTTCTGAAAATGCTGAAGTAGGGATGTCACTTGGTGGTGGAGTAGGGATAGATTAATTTGTTATACTCACCAACCCTTGATGCAGGGACATTTGGAATCATTCTTTTTGATCTTCTGCATTTTGTTTCTTGAGCTAATTGTCTAGTTTATGTTACATCGCCTCGATTGGATACGCCGATTTGCTTTGTGCTGATTCCGATATATTTCTATATGCTCATACTGAGATGTCTTTATCTTCCATTCTTTTTGGCGTTATAATAAATTAACTAACCTTACAGAGTTGTTTGTGGGTATTAGGTTTTCAAAGGAATTCTTGATGCTTTGATTGACAATAATGGCACTTTTTTCCCCTCTACGCTTTCATGCTGCTAAAAAGAACTATTGGGTCGTGCTTCTAGAATAGGTCCAGAACCTTTTGGGGCTGGCCCTTTCAGTTGCTATGCAAAAGCTCATACGATGGCAGTAAACACCATGACAAATTCACTCTATAAGTGTTGTTACCTGTTACCAGTTCATTTCATTTTGCAAATGCATGTACATGGACAGAATAATGATGCATATTCTTCAGTAATGCGTTAGAGTTACTTAATGTATGAAACACGTGGTGAGAGAAGTCACTGCTCCTTTGGGGCAACATCAGGACCCCCGCAGTAATACAGCTTGATAAGGAAACTTGCTGAAGTATAATATATAATAACTTAAGTTTTATAACGTGACCAATGGGAATATTTATTGCTTTCGAGAAATAGAAGTTACTATCATCCATCTCAATTGGTCTCATTGTATTGACTTTGAAAGGATAAAGGCTGATTTAGCTCTGTGTTCCAGCACTTGGTTCTGCAAGCCATACAGATCGCTGCAGAGGACGTTCTAACACCTTAGGAGTTTACTAGTAATGAGATTGTGAAGACATTGCACCGTCTTTAACCTTATAAAGTAATTTTGCAAAAGTCAACTTAAGCAATTTTTCTGACTTTCTTTTTCTCTGTATACTACAGGTCGGATAGAGATATATCGACAGATTTGACAGAGCTGTTTATTAAATAAGGAACACCATGCAGATTATAACAAAATATATGAAAATATGAAAATTAAACGTAGCAAATGTCAAACTATGTATAGTAAAAAAAAAATGTACTACATAAACATTCAGAATTCCTTACTGGAATAAGGATTGCGTGAAATAAAACCCAATCTCTAACTAATGTAACTACGTCATTTGGCATTGTGACGTGGTAGCTAGAAATTAGAAAGCTTCTCATTTGTTAATTCGGGAGCTGCTGCTGTTCACTGTCATCAAGAGAGTGTTGTTTTCCTCTCTCTGCATAACTGCATCACAGAGCGGTATGGTTTAAAAATAACACCATTGCAGTGCAAATTACACTTTTATGATATTGATATCTTTCCTCCAGTCCTGCTTATGTTTGTGATCACTGTGATCATGAATCCTTTCTTTTCTGTATCTTTCTGAAAGTTCCTTCAACGCCACAAGATTAAGGGATGGAATATAAAGAGCCCTAAAGAGATTATACTTAGCAGGATGGAACATCATGTCGCATACTGAAGGGGCTTCACGGTTCTAATTAGTTTGACACAGTCTGCTAAAGATCACTGCTCATGGGAGTTTAGCTCTCCTGGTGCAGGGGATATTCAGATGATTATGCCAGTAGGGGTTGAAAAAAGCAATAAGTGGAGACTTTTACAATGCAAAATGATCTCCTTAATTTCAAGCTAACGAGGTGTTTAAATTGTGCAGTGTTTAGTGGGTGATTATTGGACACTGTTCTGTATAAGTATCAGTAATTACTGCAGTTGTCATGCTTGTGCTGTTTCCACCACAGTAAGACTACATACACAGAAATGAAAAAATGACATTGGGTGTGCCTTTTTCTCTTAACTTTTAAACTAACAGGAACATGTGTTTTTTTTAAGTGTAACAAGAATGAGGTCTATTCACAAAGCTGAATATGCAAGAGTATATTTACTTACAAGTATGTTTACTACAACACCTTACCATTTCCTAGTCTAGAATTACATCTAGGTGGAGATTTAGATGTCAGCGCCCACATAAAACAGGGTGTGGCGCCTCATGCAACAGGATTTATGGGTGTAATGTTACTACTAATAACTATGACACACAGGTGGAGATCTCCGAAACTGTGGAGTAGATCTAAATATGGAAAACTACAGGGAAACTAGTAAAGTTTATTTGCATTTATAAAGCTAAAGTATACTTGTAAATTATATTTAAAAATACCACAGCGCCCAAAAAATTTAGCTCGATTTAAGATATCCTACATTTTGTAACATTTTCAAATTAAAGTTTTAAAGATGAATTATAAATATTTAAATTAACTTTTAAAATGAACGAAATATTTAATCATTATATCTGCAAACATGCGTGTGTGTATGTAAATGTTAAAACGTTTGAATTAAATGCACATTCGTTTCTATGGGGTGTTATTTTATCTGTCTGCCTCCAGTGTTCTCCATGGAAGTGTGTTGCAGTACCTGTGAGAGGCGATGTGTGGTGCTTGACTTACTCCAAAGCTGGGCTGAAGTACATTTATAACTTTTAAGACACTTTTAGGGCTGGAGTAACTTTAAAAGTGTAATTTCCTCCCCTATGGGTATGTCTGGTAACATTACTCTCCCTAAACATCTTGTTAAATTTCCCTAACCACGTCCCATTTAGTAGAAACTATTTCATATTTTTCAGCAACTCCCTTTTGTCCCTCTGACATTTACTACTATAGCACATCCCTACATATGCAGGTATCTCCACCACTGAGGCGGAGATCTCTGCACATAAATCAAGGAGAGGTAAAGGCAGAGGTCTCCTGCTGTATGTTTTAGATTAGCATTTTTCAGTACATGAGTAGTACTATTGTAGTACTATTTTATGTACTACAAAATGCAATTTGTGAATTCATTTCAAGTCTCATAAAACTTTGCTTTAATGGTGTGAAGTTACACTGAACATTTAGGCTCTAATTACTAGAGGCAGAATTTCATACTGATCAAAAACTCCAAGTGGAATTCCTCGATTCACTGATATCAACCCCCAAAATATCCCCATACAAAAATATTAAGTTATCAATATTGATGTAAAAAATATTGACACTCTATATTTATAATCGTAAGTACAAAAATATTGATGTAAAAAATATAGTTGTACAAAATATCGATTTTAAAATATGTACAAAAATAATAAATATATTAAATAATAAAAATAACTTAAAAATAAATTATATTTAAAATACATTTTGACAAATATAACAAATATATTTAATTCAAACATATGTACATACAGTGTAATATATATATATACATATATATATACTTACTTTAAAACAATTAATTAACTATTCATTTACATTTATGTTATATTTGTATATATGAAACTTAACAAATACATATATATATATATATATATATATATATATATATATACATCAATAACATAAAATCTATTTATATCAAGATTATATTATACGTTAAAACATTAAACTATTTAAAAATATTTAAACATGTATTTTTCCACTTTAGTGAGTACAACAGTAGGTAAAGTGTAGGGTAGGGGAGGGGTAAAAACTACTATAACCACTGCAGTGACTGCAACAGTAGGGAAAGTGTTGGATAGCAGAGGGGTAAAAAATGCTAATCCCACTCTAGTGAGTGCAATAGTATGGAAAGTGTTGGATAGCGGAGGGGTAAAAATTACTATGCCCACTCCAGGGAGTGCAACAGTTGTCAAAGTGTTGAATAGCGGAGGGGTAAAAAATACTATTCCCACTCAAGTAAGTGCAACAGTAGGGAAAGTGTTGGATAGCGGAGGGGTAAAAATTACTATTCCTACTCCAGTGAGTGAAACAATCGGGAAAGTTGTGGACAGTGGAGGGGTAAAAATCTCTATTCACACTCCAGTTGGTGCAACAGATGGGAAAGTTTTGGATAGCTGAGGGGTAAAAACGACTACTCCCACTCCAGTGAGTGCAACAGTAGGGAAAGTGTTCGAAAGTGGAGGGGTAAAAATTACTATTCCCACTCCATTTAGTGCAACAGCAGAGAAAGTGTTCGAAAGCGGAGGAATACAAATTAATATTCCCACTCCAGTGAGTGCAACAGTAGGGAAAGTGTTGGATAGCGGAGGGGTAAAAATTACTATTTCCACTCCAATGAGTGGAACAGTAGGGAAAGTATGGCATAGCGGAGGGGTAGAAAATACGATTCCCACACCAGTTAGTGAAACACCAGGGAAAGTGCTGTATAGCAGAGGAGTGAAAAATACTATTCCCCCTCCAGTTAGTGCAACTATAGGGAAGTTCAGGAGAGCGGAGCGGTACACATTATTATTCCCACTCCAGGCAGTTCAAAATTAAAGCGATACAAAAGGGGATGATGGACGGAGCGGTTGAGCAAATCAAACACTCACCTCCAGTCAACTGATCTGGGTTTAATCCATCACCATTCTTTAGCTTACTCAGCCACCCCAGTTCAGACATGGCCATATGCAAATCAGTCTGCCTCATGGGAACAGTCCAGCCCAAACTGCCAAGCCATGTCTTTCCTGGACCAGAAACAAGTATCCTGGGACCGGTTTCGGATTTATAATCCTCATCAGCCAGGCTATCTTGAATCCAGTGGCCAAGTGAGCCAGGGACTCACGTCTGAGCATACCCTGCCAACCTAGGGTGAACAAAGCGATACAAAAGGGAATGATGGACGGAGCGTTTGAGCAAATCAAACACTCACCCCCAGTCAACTGATCTGGGTTTAATCCATCACCATTCTTTAGCTCACACAGCCACCCCAGTTCAGACATGGCCATATGCAAATCAGTCTGACCCTGTGCCTCATGGGAACAGTCCAGCCCGAACTGCCAAGCCATGTCTTCACTGGACCGGAAACAAGCATCCTGGGACCGGTTTCGGATTCATAATCCTCATCAGCCCTAAGTTGGCAATTAATTAATTAATAATAAATAAAAACCAATTACTATTTAGTTACTTACTTAATAATACATTACTTCCTACAATTAGCACTAAACAATCTAAATTAAATAAATATTAACACATTTTAAAAAATCATTAATTTATGATAATTAAATTACTTCCCACCCTTTACCTGTATAAACCCCACAAACGGCTCCTAGAAAAATAACACAATTACCATAATTAATTACCAATTAATTATTATTTATTAACAACCAATTAATAATTAGTTAATATTAAATTACTTCCTACCATTAACACAATAAAATCTAAAATATATAAATATTACCAAAAAATAATCATTCATTTATTATAATTAAATTACTTCCCATCCTATTCCCCTATAAACCCACAACCCGCTACGGAACTAAAAAATGGAAAATGTCATTAAAATAAAATTGATAACCACTAAATATTTAACAGATATATTAAAAACATGAAACAATACTGATACAAAAAAAATACATCACATATATTCAAAACACATACTAAAATACATAACACTAATTAAAAAAATGGATGTTTTAAATAACTATATTTATGCAAACGATATTAATGATTTTGATATTTTTAAAAACCATATGTCTTAACTTTAAGTCGATATTCTTGACCATGATATTCTTGCTGTCAATATTTCTGTCATGATATTTCCAACTCGATATTTGTGTAAGTCGACATTTCCAACTCGATATTCTGTCTGCATACCGAATTCCTTAACCCTCAATTCCAAGTATCTCTAGTTGTGAGATAAATGGATATGCACAGAGGGCATATTTACAACAGAATGGCAGAGCACGGTGTTACACCACTATTGGTAATGCTGCACTCTGACTTCCTGGAAACACATGGATGAGCAGTATTTACCGTTATACAGCCACCCATGTGTTTCCCAAGCACAGGTGCTAAATTTAGCTGCTTAGCGCCAATGCAGACACCCATGCACCATAGTGCAAGGGTGCCTGTGTTGCAGGGAATGATTGTTCATGTGCAGGATTTGCAACTTAAATGTTTGCTGCAAAATGCAGCATGCATAGAAACAGCAAAAACAAGAAGAAATAATCATTTTTCCTTGTTGCACCAGTTTAAAACGAGGTGCTCCCTGGTATTATTTTTGGCCTTGACCCATATATGCACCAGCCTTGATAATAGGGGGCAGCGTAAAAAAGCAGTGGGTGTTGCGGTGGAACTCCCACTGGAACACCCATAGCTCACCCCTTTCACTCTAACTGCTGCATGAAAGGAGCATTATTTACAAGGCAGTGTTAAGCCAACTTAAGTGGCTTAGCACTGCTTTGTAAAGAAGGAAAAAGAGTAATCACCACTAGAAGGTCAAAAAAAGTGATGCTCTGGTGGCAATAAGCCCTTATAAATATGCCCCTGAGCACATTGTTGCATACGGCAGGGGATGCTGGAAGGAGTGCAGCTCGGTGCCACCTGTAAGCTGCAGCAGCAAGAGGAAAGCCAAAAATGTTCTCTCTGTTAGGCTGAAGTGAGCCCAGACCACCAGCTCCTTTTCACTGACCTCCTTCTTTCCCCTGCTTCCTTGACTGACACTTCCTGCCTGCTCTGTGCAGGCAGAAAATGTCAGATGTTTTGTGCACAGAAGAGGACCCTGTATTTCTGGGACTGTGCAGTTACTGCCAATTCCAGGATGAAAAGTTGTAACTGGTGGAATATGGTGAGGGGTAACCATACAGATGTGAGAGTCCTTTATCCCTCCATCAAATTCCTGCACAGTTGTAATGATGCCTTTATATATTTAGCGACTGGTCATACAGCTAACTGAATACATATACAGATGAATGAATATACTTGCTCAGTGTGCTTTTACAAAATGATTTAGCTTAAGTTCATTATAAGACCGCAGGCTACCATTTCGCAAAATAACCTTTTCTTGCTGCCCCAACAGGCAGCCCTTTAAAGAATATTCAGTACATCATTAAAAAAAGCCAACAGAGAATGGTCAAACATTATATATCTCCAAGACAACTAAGTATCTTCGTCTTTTATTCGCTGCTCCTCGGCAGTTAAGTATACTTTGATTTCCTTTACTTAGGCTTTGTATTTGTACTTCAATGCATATTTTTACTTATTCAGGTAAACAATGTGTAGTCTGTTATCAATTTCTCTGAATTATTATACTTGCTTGTTTTTGCAAAATTATTTAGCTCAAGTTAAATCCTGGTTGGCAATAGTGAGTGCAAAAAGGGATTGAAAAAGGTGAGTGGTGAGGTTTGCTTTTGAACTTATAGTAGTTTTGCATCTGGTGGCCAAGGGCTGCAAAATGCATCTGAGCATCAGTTTTTTTTGGCAACAAAGTCATGTTGAATGTACATCTAGAAAAGTGGCAAGGTTAAATGCCTGTGCAAACTGTGTGTACCAATATCTAATGTAACACTGGTTTCTCATGTGCTCCAAGGAGAGAAGGTAGACACCAATTTCTTTGTGTAAGAGACAATGCTGCCTATAACAATTGAATACACTCCTGAGCACCAAGGTTTAATAAAAACTCTTCTCAGTCTTAATCAATCCAAAGTATATAATGTCCTTTTATTCAGTTCATATGTATCCAAACTAATCCAGAAAGTTATCTGTAGCCTCTATAGCCAATATATGTTTGATTGTCATGATTTCAGTCACCACTGACTTCCACAGGGCTATAAATAAGCGGAAATGTGACAATTTCAACTAAAACTAGTCCCAGTTTTGACATCCATCACCATGGAATTGAGTACCATTACATTCTCCTCCAATGTGAGCAATCCCCTAGGTAGGTTAAAAATACTAGTGGATGTGTCAAGCAGTAACATTTTTGTCAAAGTTTTTAGTAAATTTTTCCAAACTATGGGGGTCATCAGGATGGTGGGCGGACTTCGTCTGCCTACCATCCCATTGTGAAAAGGATCCGCCCGCCATAAGAGCGGGGGTCCTATGGGTGCCATTAGGATGCGCCCGCCACAGTGGCGGGCGCATCGAGCATTCCTGAAATTGTGGTGGGCGGCGTCTGCCATGTTGTGCATGGAAATGCAGGGGGTAACCATAGGTGCCCCCCATGTGCACGCCCCACCCCCCCAGAGGGCCTGGGGGCCCTCAACAGGCCCCCGCAAGTAATTCCTGCATGCCTTTCCGTTGCAGCAATGCCGCCACGGAAAGGCATGTTTCTGCCCCAATAGTAATATGGCTGGCAGTTTCTAACAGACATCACCACAATATTAAACTCTTTTCCACCTGGTCAACTTTTTGCTCAGGCGGAAAAGCGGCAGACGGTCTTTCCGTCCGCCACAGTCCCCCCATAGTGGTGGGCGGGGACGATCTCCGGCGGATCGCCCGAGCTCCTAATGGTCCCTTATGTCTTCAAACAGTACCATCATGGCAGCCCTCACAGGGGGTGTAGCATAATTCGACAGGTCTACAATTGACTTGGGTGACATATTGCCCAGTATGAGCCCGACTTCTTTCTCAGTGAACTGCTGAAATGTAAGTTACAGTTTCTGATGTCAAGTGAGCTGTGAGCAAATTCTTATAATCATAAAATGTGAGCAAACGGTTCAGCGTGTGTCCCATTTTTCTTTTGTGATGGAATTTTCCCAAGCCTTCCAATAGGAAGGTGTCATATGTTCCAAACAAAAATTATATAAAAACAACTCCCAATCGGGAGGCAACATAAACAGAGGAAGTAATACCCCCCTTCTGTCCACCCCCCTCCCTTACCCTGGTGGCAGCCTCATCAATACAGTTTAATGAACCTATGGTACTAGAAGTCAACTCAAAACTGAAAGAGATGAAGGGCTCTGAAGGTGGAAGGACAAACAGCCAATGGAAGTCCACGTGAAAGGAAAGTGACCAAAGGGTTCCATTTAAATTCAAAGTCTTAAAGAGATAGCAGCCGGCTGCCAGGGTAACCTTAGCTGTTCCTATACTAAGCCACATAATTGTTTTATCAGCTCGGGTCTGATGCTCTAGGGAAGGGTCACGGAGTCCCAAAAGAACTCCCGCCATGGTGGATGAGATGGGGTATCCCAGCATATCTTTGATATGTGCCAGTATTTCTTCCCAAAAGGGGGGGATAGTTGGGCAATCCCACCATACATGTTGAAAGTCCCCAAGTAATCTGCACCCTCTCCAGCATCCATCGGAAGTGGTGGGAAAGATCTTCCTAAGTCTGGACGGATGGAGATACCAGTCCATCATAGTCTTAAGGTGTGCTTCCCGGAGCTCAGTGGAATGATTAAATCTTGTAATGTCAGATCATAAATGCGCCCATTTTCCGTCTGAAATAGCACGCTGTAGTATATCTTCCCACATGGACATATATTGTGGACGCAGAGAGAGAGTGGTCATGAGTAGAAAGTTGTATATGAATGAAATTACCCCCTTCATGGAAGTGGTCTTGGTGAGGAAAGACTCAAATTTTGTGAGAGGATGAGTGGCTGCCTCTCGCACCTGAGGAGTAAGGCCCCAGTGCATTAATTGATTATAGTGGTATCTTTCTGTATTTCCCAATTCATACTCCTGATTGCAGTCATCAAAAGTGAGGGTGTCAAAATTATGAAAAAGATGTGTCAAAGGAAGGCACCCTCCCTCCCTCCAACCATCAAAAGGCCCTTCATGTAGGGCCAGGGGGAATGCAGGGTTAAAGTGAAGTGGTGTAAATGGTGAAGATAATGAGGTCCATTTATCATCTCCTGCTACTGAGTTCCATACCCTTAAGGTGGTGCGTGTAGGAGTGCTAATGTAGGCATTCTTAGGTCTGTCCTTTTTGGGGTGCCAAACCAGGTACCATATAATCCTTCCCGTCACACTGCGATCCATATGTAATCAGTGCTTATCGGATTCCCGCTTCGACCATTCAACCAGGACTCTCAGTAGCGCCGCCTTATAATATAATTGGATGTCTGGGAGTCCAACTCCCCCTCCGTGCGAGAGCAACGCAATAGGGAGAAGGGGAAGCGAGCTCGCCCCCCTTGCCAAATGAAGTGTAGGATCATAGCCTTAACTCACCAAAAAATATCTCCCTCCAGTTCTATGGGTAAGGCCTGGAATAAGTAAAGGAGTTTAGGAAGAAGTGTCATTTTCACAGCGTGTATCCGGCCTAGCCACGCAAAAAGAGAGGTTTCCACTTCATGAGCTCTGTTTGGATACGAGTAAGGATGGGGGAAATTAGCAGCGTACAGTCCCTCTACATTTGATGTTAGTTGGACTCCCAAGTACTGTATAGAGGAAGTGGCCCCCGGCAGAGGTGTAAGAAACTGGAGCCTGTGGACTTCCACCTCAGGGAGAGTGAGATTGAGGATATACCAGTTGCCTAAGTTTATTTGAAAATCTGCTACTGCTTCAAAGCGCTCAAGTTTGGACCTCAAAGGTAGGAGGGACATGGCCGGGTCAGAGAGGGACAGGAGGACATTGTCCACGAAAAGGTACATTTTGTGGTGTTCCCCAGTGAATGGTATCCCATTTATCCCAGGATTATCTCTAACCGCTAACGCTAATGGCTCAATGCTAAGAGCGAAGAGCAGGGATGAAAGGGGGCACCCCTGTCTAGTACCTCTAGAGAGGAAGAAGGAGGATGATTGTACCCCATTGACCACCACCATGGAGCGAGGATGAAGATAATTAGCTCGAATCATTGTAAGAAATTTAGGCGAAAATCCGATTGCCATGAGAGTGTGGAATAGGAATGCCCAATCAAGCCTGTTGAAGGGCTTCTCAGCATGTAGTCCTACCAGTCTGTTGGCCTTTTCTATCAGATGTATAATTCGACGAGAATTGTCATGTGTTTGGTGCCCTTTAATAAATCCCGACTCGTTGGGGTGTATGAGATTAGGCATAAGGTCATTCATTCGCTTGGCTAGGATAGAGGAATAGAGTTTCGCGTCAAGATTTAGCAGACCAATAGGCTGATAGGAGGCGCATTGCTGAGGATCCTTCCCTGGTTTGGGTATTACAGAAATCATGGCCTCAGACTTGGAGCCAGAGGTCTTGCCCTCTTCCGCCATCTTGTTAAAGAGCCGCGTGAGGTGGGGACTGATATTAGGAGCAAAGGTTTTTTATAAAAGTGAGCGGTATATCCATCCAGGCCTGGGGCTTTATGGGGCTTTAAAGCTTTAATGGTAGAGTTGAGATCGTCTAGGGTAGTGGGAGCAGTGAGTAGTTTGTTCCATTCATTCCTGAGGGAGGTGCAATGTCCAAAGATAGTCCCATTGGGCATCTGAGTCTAAGCTCTCCCCAGAATAGTGGTTTTCGTAAAAGGAACCATAGATCTCAGCTTTCTCTTCATCTCTATGTGTAAGTTCCCCAGAGGACCCCTGGATGCCTCCTATACACTTTCTCTCTCGCTTATCTTTTAGCTGTCTGGAAAGATCCTTACTAATCTTGTTGCCCTGGGAATATGATAGGTGTCCTTGTTTGAGGAGAGTGAATTCCGCCCTATTTTTGTATATAGCCTGAGTTTACCTCGGACCGTCGTCAGGTTACAAAGGGTTTGTCTTGTGGAATTCAATTTGTGAGTTTGTTTAAACAAATATAACAAATAGAAGGAGTACCACCAAAGTTGAGGCTAAACAGCCAGTATTGGTGGAATGAGACCCTCATTTGGAAGAAGAAGTCCTTCTTTGTTTTTTAAGGAACCCCTCACTCACCGACCTGGTCGGTGACATGCTTCATCATCGGGGCCACCTTGACAGCCGAGTGCCGTCAAGGTGTGCTGCGACACCTGAAAATACAGTGGAGCGGGTATGTGAGTGATGAATGTGAAAAAAAGGTCAGTGGGTTAAAAATTGTCCTGGTATGACTTATCCAAATATTATTTATTCTAAGGCTACTGGACAATGTTAAAATAGTGTGTGTAGATACAATGAAGGCTTTAATAGGACCTAGTGTATCTGAGGTATGTGATAGGTCTACATGTTTCAAAACATAGGTGGGAGTTACCGGTTTTTCTTCAGGACCATAAAAAATGAAAGGAGTTGGGTGGTCAGGGTACACTAACACCCTGCCATACCTGCAACCCTCTCAGGACCCTAGATAGCGAGTTTTGCTAAATGGGTAAAAAGAATTGCAACCAGAATATGGTTACAATAAAAAAATAGCAAGAACCTGTGAAAAAGATAAAGGATTATAAGTCACAAAGGGTTGTTTACATGCCTGTAACGTAGTGAAGTGACGTAGTCCGTTCTATCTCTGAGTCATTCCACAAACAGTATCAACGAATTATCCAACGTGCGGTGTACCAGTATAATTCATAAATGGGAACAGAAAGTTTCCTAGGAAAGCACACCTATCAATGTTGGTGTGAACGTGCACATATAATTCTATGTTTAAACCAGTCATACACAGGCTACATTGTGCGTGCCTAACTCATGACTGTGTTTGATTAGTGTCAGGAAATTACCGACGTGATAATATGCCAACTTGATCCAAAATCACAATATACACAAGGCAAAACAACACACAACACATATATTGCCAGAAGTTTAAGATTAAAAAATGCTCACTTCTCAGTGGAGAAATGCTTGCTGCACGGGGATTGAAGGGAGGCAGCAGAGCTCAAAAACGTATTCTGTGAAGTCAAGGGGAAAATAGCGGTAGAGATAGTATCAGAATACCGACTGTTCTCCTACTTTCTTGGTGGAAACAGTCCGGAAACGGATGCGTTTCCATTAGCGAGGGTTCTACTTACAGTTTTTCAGCATTGCGAGCGACTTCTCACCTAATCCGCCCCTCCGCGCACCCGTGTTTAGCAGAGAAGCAGTGCCGAAATTAAAGGCGGCTGCCATTGCGGACGCGGAGGGCGTGGCTGGCCGGCGTCGCGTGATGACGTCACGTGGTCACGTGAGCGTCACGCGCGCGCCGGGTTACTATGGGGACCAAGTGTAAACATCGACCTCCGTAAAACGGAGTGAGCCGCTTTTTGTAATCTGATGGGAGTATGGCGTGGGAAAGGAAGTGTATTTCAGCATATATATCCTGTGGTTATTTTCACAAAAGGAGGAAATAAAAGTATATTTCAGCATGTTGACCTTCAGAATAAGTTCACAGTTAGGGAACAAACACGGAAGTACTGTGCACTTTTTGGGTGAGATGCTGACTATTTCATAGTTAGGAGTCAACACGAGCACAAGAGAAAGGGGGTATTATATTACTGCATAAATATGTATGATTGGGTGGTTAAGGAGAGTGCATTAGTTCCTTATGAGCTTGGAAGAAGACGGAACAAAGCCAACTCTGTCTCCAGTTGCTTCCTCTCTCTAGTATGTTGCACATTAAATGCCGAGTTAAGGGCAATATATTTCCCCCGAAAGACTGCCTTAAATGCATCCCAGGTGGTAAACTCCAACGTGTCCTCTGGTTTATTGATAGTAAAGAATTCAGTGATGGTTTCTCTTAGCTTAGTACAGGATTCCTTGTGCAAGGGATGTAGGGAAATACCACCTGGGAGTAGTCGAAGCTTTCCCACCACAGGACAAACATATGGAAAGCAGGCTATGATCTGCAAGGGAACATCTTGGCCTCTTGCAGAGCCCCCTGAAGGGATTGGCTAATAAAAATGTAATCAAGCCAGGAATATGGACGGTGGACATGAGAATATAATGTGTAATCTCTGGTGAGTGGGAAAAGAGTGTGCCAAGCATCTAAAAGGCCCTTGTTATCAATGCGCTGTTCGGTGTCAAGGGAAAAGGAGCCCATGTCCGAGCTCTGTGAATGCTAACCAGCTCTTTCTTCTAGGTCAGTTTGAAGTCACCCATGAGGTCCATCGGCCCTTCCACTAAGACCAGTAGTTTCCCCATTAGTGTGTGTAAGAAAACCGTCTGTTCAGTGTTGGGGGCATATACTGCAACAAAAGTGCATATTTGTCCCCTCAGACGCCCCTTGACCATGACCCAGCGGCCCTCTTTATCGCTCTGCACTCCTAATGGTTAAAATTGAATGGAAGAGCGGAACATGATCGCTACTCCTCTATGTTTTGTATGTGCTGAGGACCTATAAATTATGGGCTAGTGTTTGTGTCTAAGGCGCGTCTCTTGGTTCTGGCTAAGTGTGTCTCTTGTAGGGCCACCATATCAAAATGGTGATCGACAATGTATTTCCAAACCTTTTGGTGCTTCTGGGGGGAGTTAAGACCTTTAACGTTCCAAGTTCCAATAGTGATTGGCATTATGCTAAAAAGATAGACTACACTTCTTTGAGAGTCCCATCATCCCTACCTTGTCCCAAGTCTTTGCCTGTCCCCATAGGGGCGTGCTCCACCATCTCGAGTCAACTGTAAGTATAGAAGTGCTGTAGAGCCCATCAGGATAAAATGTTAAAAAGCCACCACCATGTCCCTCCCCATCCCACCCCTTAACATGTGGTTCCGTGGTTCTGAGGGCCTGTGGTTCTGTGGTTCCGTAGATTCTGAACCCGTTTAATGAAAGTCGTCGGATATAGACGATTTTGGTGTCAGTGGACCGCAAATCACAAGTGCGGTATGTACGAGTGTTTTCGTAATAATTAATCAATGGGAACACTACGTATCGATGGATTTCGTTCAAACCTTCGGGTTCCATTTTGTGTACGGCAGCCATTTTGTGTGGTTGCCCTCACATAGGCCGATGACAACGGCCGAACGAGTCTTTGGTACACGTACACCTTAGCTGACTTCTATGTGACCTGAATGAGCTGACTCCCTAGCCCGAGGCTGACCTCGTTGAGCCAGTTCCTTGTTAAGCAGCTGGTCAGATTGAGATCAAAGAGCAGGACATTGCTAAGTTTATGGTACATGCACACACCCTTCTATCTTACTTGTCATCTGCTTCTGTTCCTTCCTTTATGGCTTAATTATTCATTTGGGTTGAGGTCTTTTACAATGGGTCCGTCCGGCCTGATCAAGCAGGAATGTTGGATTTTGCCTTGTCATTTCTGGTGGGCTGAACAACGGAAAGTGGGATTGTCGTCATGCGATATGTTTGAAATGTCACTCTACGATTGGTCAGTTTGTATGTAATCGATGCTAGCCAGGAATGTGATTTTTAGCATAAAAGACGATGCTCCGCTCTATGAATTTGTGCAGTCTCTAGTGAACCACCTGTGTTGTGCTTCGTAGACTTCTGTTTCTGGTTGCAGCCAATAACTTTGGTCTTTGACGTCATCAAGAAGTGTCCCGGGTCTCTGTTTGCCAAGGCAGGGGGATCTGAAGACATCGGGCGTTATCACTGGCGCCGCTGGGTTCTAAAACCTGGTTCTTCAGTTGGCGCCCAACGTAGGGCGACTTCAGTGGTACCAGTCCAAGCCTGAAGATCGTGAGGAGCTTCATGTGAAAATTCTGGAGGAAGGCCTGCCACTTCATTGACCCCTGTATGTCGTCGTGGTCCGAAAGTCTTTGCTGCGAGGTTCCCCGCTTTCCGACGGCTACGAAGGACTGCTGCCCTGACTGTCGCCCTGTCTTGGAGCCATTAGACGATTTGTAGAGCGATAGACGGGTCTTCTGGTGACACCATCGACGTTTCAGTTAAGTATGAGTGGAGCGTCTCCCAGTCCTTAGTTTTGTTTTGGTATCCCTTTGGGATTCTTTGATTTGGTACCTGCAGGCCCCAAAGCCGAGGGACTCGTGTATTCACGAGACTATCGTTTTTGATATTCCCTTGAAGCTTGAAGCTAGACTAGTGAGCGAAGATGCCTGGTCTTAGCAGACTTGGAAAGATATTTTGTTGTGGTTGTAATAGGGATTCCCGATTGGAGGATTTGTGTCCGGTTCCTCCGATTGGAACTCCGACCTATGAGCTCTGCGTAAAACATGGAGTGGGCCCCATCGCATATAATGATGTATGGATCAAATATACCAGGAAAGATGGTGTCCTACAGTGGCCCCGTTATGGTAGCTTTGAAACAGAGATTTTAGACAATCTCGAAGTTAAATTGTTCATGAAGAAAGCCCGGCCGGCGATGTTTGACTCTTTCCGCTTATGGCGAAAGGAATCCAAACAGAAAGAAATTAAGTTAGCGAAGCGAAATAAATGAGAACAAGGTATGTCAATGGTGCAAGCTGCTATACAGTTTAGGGATAGCGAAGAAGAACAAGAAAGCAAACAGATGCTTAGGCAGCGTAAACCAGCGGTAGACAAGTGTATCCAGCTTTGCCACCTCAAAGCAAGAAGAAAAGAAAGATCTTGAAAAAGATCCTTTAATGTCGCACCTATTGAGTTCGCCACCCCCTTATGTGCAGAGTGCTACGGCACCTCCACAAGTTGTAGTTGCGCAACCTCCGGTTGCTTTGCCACTTGTGATTCCTCAACAGCCAGCTCCTCTTCCGTTGGCTCCTATTCCTGTCGTGCAGCCTTCTCAAGGGCTGCCGCCTTTACTACCTCCTTCCTCTGCTACTCCTACGCCTGTCTTGTTTACTCCTCCTGTTACGGTTCCAACGTTGGTTTCTTCTCATTCTGCTCCGTCTCCTGTTCTTTTGTCAACTTCTCCTTCTGCTCGACAGAGAAGGATCGATGCTGTTGCTGGTCTTTTTTCTCCTCTTTTGGGTTCCTTGGGTATGTCTCCTGTTGTCGAGCATAAGCAATTGCGTAGTCAGTTGCCTAGTCCTGATGAACGGACTGTGTTGGATCACTTAGCGCGTAAATGGGTTACGTATCCTTCGCTTTATGATCTCGAGGGTGTTATGGATGTTTTCCATCAATGGGAAGCACCGAAACAAAGATATGTTTTTGATATGATGTGTTCTTTCCTTCGCGAACAATGGGAAGATGGTGAAGTTGGGCAGACTCCGACTGAGTTGTACCACATACGTTCTGAGTTTGCGAAAGGGACTATTGTGGGTCTTGGGGTTGAGAAAGCAGTTGCATCGTTGTTGTCGTTTAGGAATGAATCTCTTTCTCAGCGATTGTTCGAGCCTGATTCTTCAGTTAGGAGAAAAGTGCGTCAATATCCGATGCGTGAGGTTCCCCCAGTTTGGAGACCTGGTGATGCAGCTGCTCATCCACCTGTTCTTCCACACTTTCAGCGAGTTTGGGTACATGTTCCATAGAAGCGTGCTGAAGTCTTAGCCCTAAAGCAGACTTTGCCTGATCCACCTAAAAATCCAGCAGGGTACTATAAGGAGCTATCTCAAACCGCAGATTCATGTATTATGAATCTAGCCGACATAGATATGATGCTTGGGAATGTTGTTCCACAGCCTATATGGGGAAAGATTCGTCATACGGATCATGCGCAGGAATTAGGCGACACATGGAATAATCTTAGAGCTGCAGATGATAGGCAAGTAGGTGGTGCTAAACCCGAGGATGTGATTGCTGAACTCCCTAGTGGAATTATTGATTATATGAAGACTTTGATGCCTACTATGCGTGTCAATTGGGACAAGTTGTCTGCGTGCAAGCAGAAGAAAGATGAGACTGTGTCCGAATTTTTCAGTAGGTTCGAAGAGACATTTGTCGACCACAGTGGTCAGGACATGAGTACAGAAGGTGGTCAACGGTTGTTCGTTGACAAGTCTGTTCATAATTTACTTCCAGAATTGTGCAGTAAGTTGAAGGATTCTGAGAGTGCTTGGGCTGTTTCTACGTCAGCACAGATTTTGGCTACTGCCCAGTACTATGAGAATAGAAATAAGGATGAGATAGAGAAAGCGGATAGGAAGACTAAGGAATTGAAGACTAAAGTTCTTCTACAGCAAGCTTATCCGCTCCGTAATATTCAGCGCGATTATCAGCAACCTCAGCAATATCAGAGAAACTCGCAAAGGTTCGAGTCTTCTCAACAGCGTTTCCCGTAGGTCCTAATCAGTGTGCATATTGTAAAGAAGAGGGCCATTTCAAGAGTATTTGTCCGGTTCTGGTACAGTGCACGAATGGTGCTTCTGGTGTGAGAGGTCGAGGTGTTCAACAAGCTCCTAGAGGTAGAGGTCATGGTCAAAATGTGCGTTCTTTGCCTCCACAGAACTCTATGAATAGCTTTGATCAGCAGAATGGTGCGTCTGGTAGGACGGCAGAGTACTATGCGGATTATTACTATGTTGAAGGTGAGAATGTGGATGGTAATGATTGCTAGGACAGCCATAGACAAAGAGAGGGAGTTGTTTCAGATCAAGTAGATCAGAGTGGACCTTATGTTGAAGTGATTGCATCAGGTGTGTCAGAGCGTTTTCTGTTGGATACTGGTGCTGCGAAGAGTTCTATTATGCACTCTAAACTCCCTGGCGCACCTTTGTCTGGCTTAACGAATGTTTCAGTAGGTTTTTCTGGCGCCCCGGTTACGAATCCGATTTCTAGTCCGTTGTCTATTTCTGTTGGACCATGTGAATTCGAAGCACCCCTCATTCTGATGACAGGTTGTGGTGAGAACTTGTTGGGATTGGATTTGTTAAAGAGATTGTATGCGACGCTACATTGTTCTCCTTCAGGAGTACATCTTACGTTGGGTAAGAGAATGATCTCTCCGATGTATTTGTCTAAAGATCGACTTCCACCTGAATTGTCTTCTCTCCCTGATTCTCTTTGGGCTACTGGTCCGAACGATGTGGGTCTCCTAGAGATTCCGCCATATGTTGTGACGTTGAAAGCGAATGCTAGATTGCCACGCATTCCGCAATATCGAATTTCAGGTGATGGTGAAAGGGCACTTTTGGCGATCAACTATGATCTAATTAAGAAAGGTGTGATTGAGGAAACGAGAGGCAATGTGTGCAATAGTCCGGTTTTGCCTGTTCTGAAAAGAACTGATTCTTCACAACCTCCTGTATATAGGTTTGTGATCGATCTCCGCGAGGTGAATAAGATTGTAGTTCTGCAATTTCCTGTTGTGCCTGATATCACTGCTTTACTGACTTTGATCCCGGCTACAGCCACATGGTTTTCGGTGATTGACTTAAAGAATGCTTTCTTCAGCATCCCGATTGCCGTGGAAAGCAGAGATATCTTTGGCTTCTCTTTAGGAGGACGAAGTTTTCGGTTTAAGCACGCTCCTCAAGGCTATTGTGAGAGTCCATCGATCTATAGTCAAGCTTTGAAGACGCAACTTGATTTGTTGGTTTTACCTGATGGTGCTGCTCTTATTCAGTATATCGACGATCTGTTAGTTGCTGCTGACAATGAAGAGATTTGTAGAGAGGCTACTTTATCGTTGCTATGTCACTTGTCTGATTTCCATCATAAGGTTTCTCTTTCGAAGTTGCAATATTGTCGACAAGAAGTTACCTACTTAGGTCACCTCTTATCGAAGGAGTGAAGGAAACTGACCCCAGAAAGAATTCAAGCGATTGCGAAAATGAGTGTGCCTACGACACAGAGAGAAGTACGTGCTTTCCTAGGTATTACATCGTTCTGTAGACAGTGGATCTCTAATTTTTCTTTGCTCGCAAAACCTTTGATAGCTCTTACTGTTAAGGATACTCCGAATCCTCTTCCTTGAACTGATGAATGTCAGAAGAGCTTTTCAGAATTACGTGATGCGTTGTGTTCGGCTCCTGTGTTAGGTACCCCCGACTACAGCAAGCCTTTCACATTGTATGTCCACGAGAGAGAGGGATGTGCATTGTCAGTTTTGACTCAACAGTTTGGCGAAAAGCAGCGTCCATGTGCTTATTTTTCGTCGACTTTGGATCAGGTAGTTAGAGGGTTGCCGAGTTATTTCAGAGCTACAGCAGCAGTGGCTGTTTCGATTCGACAATCTGCTGGTTTAGTGATGGACAATACACTGATTGTGATGGTTCCACATGCAGTGGATACCTTGTTGAATCGTACCAAGACACAGCACTTAACTAGTGCTCGGTTGTCGGGTTACGAATTGACCTTGTTAGCCAGTCACGTACATATAAAGAGATGCAACACGTTGAATCCAGCCACGTCGTTGCCGCTTTCAGTTGAGACAGATGTTACTGAACAGCATGATTGCTTCCTTAGGACAGAGGAAGAAACGAAAGGGAGGATAGATCTTAGGGATACTCCTCTTCCAGAGTGTGATGGTACCTTATGGGTTGATGGTTCGTGCTTCAAGCTTCCGAATGGTGATATGACTGCAGCATATGCTGTTACGACTTTGCATACGATTGTTGAAGCTGCACGTAGTCCACATAATTCAGCGCAAGCAGCAGAGTTCATTGCATTAACAAGAGCGTGTGTGTTGTCGAAAGGAAAGCGAGTGACTGTGTATACCGATAGCCAGTATGCGTTCGGTGTTGCTCATAGTTTTGGACGTTTGTTGAAAGAGCGTGGGTTCCTGACTTCGCACGGAACCAAGATTCAGCACGGTCAGCTGGTGAATGAACTTCTTGAATCTCTTACTTTGCTGTTGCAAGTTGCGATTGTGAAATGCAGTGCGCATAAGAAAGTTACTGATGATGTTGGTCGTGGTAATGCGTTTGCAGATGAAGTCGCGAAAGAAACTGCGAGAAATGTGATGAGTCGAATGTATGTTACGGGTCCGGCAAGATGGGTTCCGGTTAGAAGTATGTGTGAAGATACGATTGAGAGTGTGAAATCCATCCAAGCTGAAGCTACATAGAAACAGGTGAATGAATGGAGAGAGAGCAAGGGTAAATTGGATTCGAATGGTTGTTGGATTGAGTTGTCAGAGCATCAGAGACGGTTGTTACCCGATGCGTATGTACTTCCAGTGGTTACAATGGCTCATGGATTGGCTCATATCAGCGTGAAAGGGATTTGTAAGTTGTTAGCTCCAGTATGGCAGAATGCTGGAATTCTTAAGTGTGCAGAGAATTTGGTTAAGAACTGTATGGTGTATTTGATGTACAATCCTGGTAAGGGAACTCCAACTCCAGCTGGTCAATTTGCTCCTCCAACGTATCCGTTTGAGGCTTTGCAGCAAGATTTCATCCACATGGAGAGGTGCAACAACCTGAAATACGTGTTAGTGGTTGTTTGCTCTTTTTCTAGATGGGTGGAAGCCTACCCTTTGAAAGATAACACTGCCTTTTCCACAGCGAAAGCCCTTATTAAACATTCTTCCCTAGGTATTGTTTGCCGAGAATGATCTGGAGTGACAATGGGAGTGAATTTGTGGGTCAAGTGATGAAGAGTGTGTGATGGATTAGGAATTAAGCAAAAGTTCCACGCTGCAAATCACCCCCAATCAGCTGGCCTAGTTGAGTGCTATAATGGCACTCTTAAACTGAAATTAGCCAAAATTCAAGCGAGCTCTGGTTTACAATGGCCAGATGCCTTGCCACTAGCTCTTTTGTCCACTAGAATGACTGTGCATTCACGAATGGGTTTGAGTCCATACGAGGTAGTGTTTGGTTGCCCAGCAAACATTTGTGGAGTGCCGCGGCCGACAAAGTTTAGTGAAATAGAACATCCTGTGTTGCTTGACTACCTGTATGAATTGACGGCTAAATTGCGTGTTTTGCATCAACCGGTTCACGATACACTGCCACAAGCTTCTGAAGATGAAGGACACGCCATTGAACCTGGAACGTGGGTACTGGTGAGAAACTTCCAGCGGACCAAGAACGAGCAGCCCCGCTGGAACGGACCATACTTCTTGTTATTATCCACCCGTTCTGCAGTACGAGTGCACGGTAAAAAGAACTAGATCCACGGCATACATTGTAAGAGAGCCCCTTTGCCTCTACCTTATGACCGGTGGGTCCAGAGAGGACTTCCTGATTCTGAAACTGAGGCCGTGCCTCGTCTTCTGCCATTTAGCAATGCCCGTTTGATTGGAACGAACACTGAGCAAGAAAATGACGACCTTCTTCAAGAAGCTGTGCTTCCGTTGAACCGTTTAAACACTGCTGAACCTGACTTATTGTTCCGTGAACAGACATTGCCTGGCAAAGAGCGTTATAATTTGGGCCCGAGAGTCGCAGGACTAATAAAGCACTGAGATTCTTTCTTTTACTGATTTTTAAAGGTTAGCTCTCCTCCGAGGAACTACTTTGATTTTTGTTTTTCGAGCCGCCTTCCGGGTTCAGCTGTAGGGTCGCAGTGTCAAGTCTTTGGAGTGCAAGCCGAAGACGTTAGGTCGACGGTTCTGGTTGGTCTAAGGGAGTTGCCGTGGGCTGACAGACGCGTTCCTTAGCACAGAACACCCTACCGCCGCGAGCAGCAATTAGAGAGGATGGAGTTTTTCGAGATGGAGAAACCTGTTGAAAGAATAAGCTTCAAGAGCAAAATCTGTAAATTAATGAGTAAAAAACGTTTTTTAATATTGTGTTTGCTTATATTGTTTAGCTTAATGATGTGTTTAATTGGATATGTGACATTCTCTTTTCAAGTGACGTTCATGCCCACTATGCAACCTATACCTCCTCCTACTGTTTCTTCTCATTCTTTTCACCCTCTGCCCGAACATTGTTAGAAGATTGGAATTCGTTAATAATTCCTTTGTTCAACTCTTGCATCAACACCAGCTAGTGTTGAACATGACAAATTGTTGGGTTTGTGGCCTTATGCCCCACACTACCGATAAAGGTATTTCTTACCTGGTTTTGCCTTTTAGCTACAATGGTTCTATTTGGGCATACAGAACGATGTTCATTTATGCACATGGAGTCTATCCCCAACGTTCCGTGAAAGATAGTCCAAAGAGTAGTGCTCTGGTCAAGGGTATAGTTCATATGATTAGGGGAATTAGTTCCTATGAGACTATCCCGAGAGATGAGACACAAGCATACATTGGTTGGAACGTTACTGGATATGAAGTTAGTCTGAGTTTTAACCAGCGAGCGAAGAAATCCCCTCCGATTTGGATAGTGCCCCATCAGGGTCATTATTGCCTGCAAGGTAATGGCAAGAATCCGAGAGCTCACTTAGGGAAGAGTGTTTGCACTGAGACTTATGTGTTTGCGTCTCAGACTTCCCCAGCGTTCCTAGCAGCTAAGGGTACCTATTTTATCTGTTATGATAAAGCGTACACATGGTTGCCCCCTGATTTTTCGGGTACATGTTTTGTTTCGTTCCTGTTGCCTCCCACATTTACAGCTGCGGCAGATTACCATAAGACGAGAGTTGCTAGAGGTGTCTTCAGTAAGGAAGATACCGCAGGACAAGAGTTGGGAGATTTCTTTGATGTCATACTTGCAGATAGAGGTGGGGTGTGTAAATTGATTCAATCGAGCTGCTGCGTTTTCATTCCAGACAACGCTCCAACAGTTTTCCAGGTCATTTCCAGACTGCATAAGATCTCCGAGTCTGTACATTTAGACGAGGTAGATTGGTCGTTGATGGGATGGTTTTGGGGATGGTTATCCACGTGGGGATGGAAGATTCTGATGATCATTGGGATGATCTTAGCTATCCTTTTCCCGTTCTGTCTTTGCGTACAGTGTGCTCCTGCTATATGTTGCCTTTGTGCTACTTCGTGTGCGGGGAGACCTGTCCAGAGAGAGTTGCTAAGTACTAGGATGATGCTACAGCAACATCTTGATAATCTGATGAATATAGACCTGGATTCAGACTGACATGGGTTTGGGTTTGTTGCCTATGTAAGTGCAAAAGGAGGGTCTGTGGTTCCGTGGTTCTGAGGGTCTGTGGTTCTGTGGTTCTGTAGATTCTGAACCCGTTTAATGAAAGTCGTCGGATATAGATGATTTTGGTGTCAGCGGACCGCATATCACGAGTGCGGTATGTACGAGTGTTTTCATAACAATCGATCAATGGGAACACTGCGTATTCATGGATTTTGTTCGAACCTTCGGGTTCCATTTTGTGTATGGCAGCCATTTTGTGTGGTTGCCCTCACATAGGCCGATGACTACGACCGAACGAGTCTTTGGGACATGTACACCTTAGCTGACTTCTATGTGACCTGAATGAGCTGACTACCTAGCCCGAGGCTGACCTCGTTGAGACAGTTCCTTGTTAAGCAGCTGGTCAGATAGAGATCAAAGAGCAGGACATTGCTGAGTTTATGGTACATGCACACACCCTTCTATCTTACTTGTCATCTGCTTTTTTTCCTTCCTTTATGGCTTAATTATTGATTTGGGTTGCAGTCTTTTACAATGGGTCCGTCCGGCCTGATGAAGCAGGAATGTTGGATTTTGCTTTGTCATTTCTGGTGGGCGAACAACGGAAAGTGGGATTGTCGTCATGTGATATGTTTGAAATGTCACTCTACGATTGGTCAGTTTGTATGTAATCGATGCTAGCCAGGAATGTGATTTTTAGCATAAAAGACGATGCTCCACTCTATGAATTTGTGCAGTCTCTAGCGAACCACCTGTGTTGTGCTTCGTAGACCTCTGTTCCTGGTTGCAGCCAATAAATTTGGTCTTTGACGTCATCAAGAAGTGTCCCGTGTCTCTGTTTGCCAAGGCAGGGGAATCCGAAGACATCAGGCATTATCCCTGGCGCCGCTGGGTTCTAAAACCCGGTACTTCAAACCCCCAAAAAAAAGAAAAGAAACATGAACAGTTATACAATATAAGAACCACAACTAGGTCCCCTCTGTGGGGCTAAAAAACTCCTAAAGGACCAGGGGGGACAACAGGTCCAAGGACCCCGTCCGTGCTCATCCGGGTATAAGTCTCAGACGAAAAAACATAATTGTGCGGCTGAAAAATAAGCATTAATACAGATCCATTCCTGGAAGAAAAACAAAGGCAGGTAATCTGCAGTAGAAAATAAAATATGAAGCAGGACCCCAGATAACAGTAAAGATCATAGGTATGATATCAGAATCCAAACCGACCTGGCTTTAGAAAAAAGAAAACAGCACTGTTCTTACGTATAAAGCCAAATTAGTCAATGGCTTCCCCCCTCTTGAAAGGGTAACAGCAGTCCCAGAGCCTGGGTAGGAGGAGGTCCGAAGATGTAGATTGCGATTAGGAGCAGGTCTTTGTCCGATGCCACCGGTTACATCTAAAGACGTCAGTCTCAGGAATAAATGCTCATAGATCGTGAAACCCAGTCTTGGTTCAGGTGAGAGACAACGCAGGTCCCCTGGGGCGATCTTCAAGAGTTCATCGGCGACCCCCGCGCCAGCCTACAGACCAGGTGGAAGTTGACGGCGGGCCTCCTGGAAAGTTCTCCATTTTTACCTTGGGCAGGGCCACACTCCTCACAGGGGAGGCCCAGAAGCTCCAAACTAAGCATGGGCGAATTTTGCGAATTCGCGATCCGCGAATTTGCGGATTTGCGAATTCGTGATCAGCAAAATTCCCGAATTTGTGCGAATTTGCGGATTTTTGGTTTTTTTGCGTTTTCGCAGGGATTATTGCGTCTTCGCGAGCCGCTTGCATAGCGAAGTTACCAATGCAGTCGTTTATGGGAGAGGGAGAGAGAGATAGATAGATAGATAGATAGATAGATAGATAGATAGATAGATAGATAGATAGATAGATAGATAGATAGATAGAGAGGGAAAGAGAGAGGGAGAGATAGAACGAGAGAAAGAAAGAGAGGCCGGATCTCCGGAGGGGATAGATTCCTGAGCTGCCCCTACAGAACATACAGCTTTTTATTTTAGCAAAATGCATATGAAAATTATGCTGTAAAGGTCTCTTTTAGTTTAACCCCTCCTGACAACTCAAAATGGGTGTATTTGCCATCCTCTCCCTTCTTCCTGTTTTTTATATCTGTAAGTGCTTCCTGATGAGGTTTAATTCCTTGGACAGGTGACTCGTTGCCTACTTGTAACTATTCTCTGACCCTGCTTCAAGGGTCAGAGCAGGGTCAGAGAATAGTTGCAAGTAGGCAACGAGGCGCCAGGAAGCAATTAGCAGCACGTGTCCAAGTTGAAGTTAATTTGTTTGTAACCCTTTTGTAAAAGGTTACAAAGAAATTAGGTTAAACTTTTGCACCTGCTGCTGTAAGCCTTGCTTGGCTGAAAATTCGTCCCCGCTGATTGGCTGATTTTACCACGATTTCGCGAGATTCGCGGATTGCGAAATCGCGGCAAATCCGCAAATTCACCAGCGAAACGGATTTTACGCCCACCCTTACTCCAAACCTTCCTTAAAGTCAGTAATGTGGCTACGTTTGTTCTGAAATTCGGGACTGAGTCCAAACGGATAGGTCCATCGGTATCTGATTTTGTCATCTCGCAGCTCAGTGGTGTCAGGTCTGAACAGCTGCCTCCGTGCCAAGGTAGTCGGTTCTAAATGTTGGTAGATGGTGCAAGAGTGACCTTGGAAAGAGATGGAACCCTTCGTCCTGGCCGCCTGGAGTACTGCCTCTTTAACTTTATAGGAGTGGAATTTTCATTTTAAGGGTCTGTGAATCTAGCACCACCACAAAGAGTCCCCCTATGAAGGCCTCTAGGTTCGGCCCCTCCACGCCCTCCTCCAGGTCCCTGACTCATATGTTCTCCCTCCGTGCTCTGTTTTCGAGGTCCTCTGCATTGAGCTGCATCTGGTGCTGCTGGTCCTTGTGCACGGACATCGTCACCTAGTTCAGTGGAGAGTTGTTCTTGTTCCTGATGTTGTGCCTCAAGGACTAGTACTCTAGTGCCCACAGAGTCCACATCATGTTGGAGGGAGGTCAAGCGCTCTGTTAAGTCTGTCCGCAATTGGTCCATGGAGGATTTGATGTCTTGGCTGATTTCGCTGTAAAGTTCAGTTTTAATGTCTTTAAGCATATTCAGTAGTTCTGCCTTCGTGAGGGACATAGCTGCAATTCCCGCTTCCCCTCATAGCTTCAAGCATTTGTCTGAAGTCGTGAAGAAGTCCGATACCTTACTTGGCGTCTTGGTTGTCGCCTTCTTCTGTGGCATATGGATTAGGCCAATAGGACCCCTGTAGATCTGCCAATGGTGGTGAGGGTACGTAAGGCCCAGGCTATAGTGAGTCATGAAGTGCGGCTTAAAACAGGACCACAGGACAGCAAGGAGCAGCACCGTCAAGATAGTGGCGGGCCCCCGCCAATCACCCACTAGGTCTGTCGCCCAGTGTTCAGATGGGGCCAACGTCGCCAAGTGGGAGCGTGACCGCCATGTGAAAATTAATGACCCCGGAGATGGAGGAGGCCGTGGTCTGTCCCCATTTCAGCCAAGAGGAATTAGTCAAGAGATAGCTTCAGGGAGAGCCGTAAGGTACCAGCTTGTGGCCTCTAGTCGCTGACACGTTCAGCAGGTGCGGGGTTCATAGGTACTGAGTTGTGTTGTTCAGGCATTCTCCATTGCGGTGTAGGATGCGTGTCAATGCAGGTGGTTAAATGCTTAATGTCAACCTGGGCCCCCAGGCCAGGAGCGGGCTGTATCCGGTCGCATGGCAGTCGTAGAGAGGAAGCAGCAAATCACACCACCAAGCGTGCCATCTGATAGGGAAGATGTGGGAGACTCCGGGCCCAGAGGAGCAAGCGATAGCGCCAGCCTCCATTTAGCAAAGTTTGGCTGCCATATTAGAGTCAGGCAGGCGCGGCAAGGGTTACATCGATCAAAGCCGCTCCTAATAGCTAGCCGCCGCAAGTACCTCCGGGCAGACCGTCACTTCAATCAAGTCGCTGCGCCTCATAAGTGGAATCCGGTGACCATACCTCCATCAGGGGGTCGAGAATGTCTCCTATTGTGGCAGAGCTCCGACCGCCATTTTAGCCGCTGCCGACTTCTCCCAGCGAGGCAGCGTGAGGCAAAATGAGGCAGATTTCGCGATTCCTGAGATCAAAGGCTGAACTCCGCAGATGCTTCACATCTTCCGTTAGAGGTAGGATCTGTTTGCAGCGTTCCTAGCCTCGAACAGCCGCCAGCATCCGATCCGGAACAGCGAGTGGACCGGGAACTGAGACGGTCTACGTCTGATCAGCCATCTTGCCCGGCCACGCCCCCCAGTAGCACTTTTTATATGAAATAACACTAGCACTACTCATGCAAATGAAGAGAAGACCATAGCCAGGGTTGAGTAGCCATCATGCAACCAATATTACAGGCACTCAAACGTGCAATCCATTCTAATAAATCTGTCTGTGTCACACTAGTATGAAACAATCAGGAAGAGATAAAAAGTAAGGATGATATACCCTGGTGTGACATGCACCTATGCCAGCACCCAAACCACTCTCTAACCTTACCTAACAGTCCTTTTAGTAATTCAATAGTTTCAAAGATATTATTATCAACAGTCATGTATATAACGTAAATTCAAGCATATAACGCAAACAAAAGAAACAGTGTATCATAAAATGTCATAGCCTGTAGTATCTCTGCAATCTCATATTCTAAATCCCACTTCTGACCTAATTCCTGTTGCACAACCACTACTTCCTTTGTATGTAGTATCCTAGAACCCACACATTGCCCACTTTAGAGGTAAATGGTATGGTACTCAATTCCATGCCATCAATATTTATGGTGATGAATGTCAAAAACACAGTGCGTTTTGTTTGAAGTTGGATTATGTTTTGTAGTCCTGAGGAAGTCAGTGGTGACTAAAACCACAACATCGAAACAGGTGTTGGGCACTGAGGCCACAGAGAACTTTCTGGATCAGTTTGGATACATATGAACTGAATAAAATGACATTGTATACTTTGAAATGATCAAGACTGAAGAGGAGATTTTCTTGAACTTTGGTGCTCAGCAGCGTATGCAATCATGCTTAATGTGATGGCAAAACATATCCTGGTTCCTAAAACATTATTTCACGATACAGTATAGTTTATGTTAAGCCTGGGCGTAGTTCGCGTAGCCGCACTCCGCGAGCTACGCGAAGATGCACTTGCACTCCGCGAACTACGCATAGCTCCG
Source organism: Lissotriton vulgaris (assembly GCF_964263255.1). Taxonomy (NCBI): domain Eukaryota; kingdom Metazoa; phylum Chordata; class Amphibia; order Caudata; family Salamandridae; genus Lissotriton; species Lissotriton vulgaris. The sequence goes on from NC_141685.1 coordinate 1,536,127,078, forward strand.
CGAGCATGCGTAGTAGCTTGCTTGACCCGTTCGCGATCCATTTTTCGTCTTCGAGAGCGCCGTGGAACTCTGGAACATGCTCAACACCACATCTCCAGACGTCGCCTTCCTCACGGAAACATGGATGAACGCCTCCTCAGCGCCCGACATCGCCGTTGCCATCCCGGACGGATACAAGATCACCCGGAGAGACTGCGTCAACGAGACACAAGGAGGCATCGCCATCGTCCACAAGAACACCATCCGCATCATGACCAACTCAGACGACACCCTCACAGCCGCTTAACATCTTCACTTCCAGATACACACCGACCCCAAGACCACACTCAGAGGCACCCTCATCTACAGACCCCCAGGACCTCGCACACAATTCAGCGAAGACATCGCAGACTTCATCAGCCAGCACGCTCTCGCCTCCGCTGACTACATCCTCCTAGGGGACCTCAACTTCCACCTGGAGAACAACAACGACAACACCACCACCACCCTGCTGGACAACCTCGCCAACCTCGGACTCATGCAACTGGTGAACACCCCCACCCACTACGCCGGACACACGCTTGACCCAGTCTTCTCCTCCAGCAAGTACATCTCCTTCAGCCACTCCACCGGACTCCACTGGACAGACCACAGCTGTGTCCACTTCAGCTTAAAGAAAGACCACGACTCACCACCACCCGCAACAGGTTCCCCGCAGGAACTGGAACAAGATCACCACCGACCAGCTCACCACTTCACTGAGCCAGAACCCTCCCGCCAGCTCAACGGACCCCAACCAAGCAGCCAACAACCTCACACAGTGGATCACCAATTGCGCTCGCCCAACCAGCCTCGACCACTCGCAGTCCGGCTTCCGCACCAACCACAGCACCGAGACCGCCCTCATCGCAGCCACTGACGACATCCTAACCCTGCTCGACAACTGGGAAACAGCGGCCCTCATCCTCTTGGACCTCTCCACAGCATTTGATACGGTCTGCCACAGCACCCTAGTGCAGCGCCTCAGCAACATCGGAATCCAAGAGAAGGCACTGGAGTGGATCATCTCGTTCCTCACCGGAAGAACTCAGAGAGTCCGCCTCCCTCCGTACAGATCAAAGGCCACCGAAGTCATATGCGGCGTACCACAAGGATCATCACTCAGCCCCACCCTCTTCAACGTCTACATGAGCCCCCTCACTGCCATCGTACGCCAACACAACCTCAACATCATCTCCTACGCCGACGACACCCAGCTGATCCTCTCCCTCACCAACGACCCAGGAACCGCCAGAACCAACCTACACGAAGGGATGAAAGACGTAGTCAAGTGGATGAGGAACAGCCGCCTGAAACTGAACTCAGACAAGACGGAAGTCCTCATCCTTGGATCATCACCCTCCACCTGGGACGACTCCTGGTGGCCCCCTGCCCTGGGCAGCGCACCCAAACCAACGGACCACGCACGCAACCTGGGCTTCATCCTGGACTCCTCCCTCTCGATGACCAGACAAGTCAACGCCGTCTCATCATCATGCTTCAACATCCTACGCATGCTCCGAAAGATCTTCCGATGGCTCGCCACCGAAACCAGGAAGGCGGTCACACAGGCACTCGTCACCAGCCGACTGGACTACGGAAACACCCTCTATACCGGAACCACAGCCAAACTCCAGTAAAGACTCTAACACATCCAGAATGCCTCCGCACGACTCATCTTGGACATCCCCCGACACAGCCACATCTCCGGACACCTGAGAGACCTTCACTGGCTCCCCGTCAGCAAGAGAATCACGTTCCAACTCCTCACCCACGCACACAAGGCCCTCCACGACCTGGGCCCCAGGTACCTCAACAACCGCCTGACCTTCTACACTCCCACCCGCCAACTACGATCGACCAGCCACTCCCTCGCCGCCGTGCCACGCATCCGAAGATCCACCATGAGAGGAAGATCCTTCTCCTACCTGGCAGCCAAGACTTGGAACTCCCTCCCCATCCACCTCCGCCTGACCCAAGACCACCTCTGCTTCAGGAAGCAACTCAAGACATGGCTGTTCGAGCAGTAGAGTACCCCCCTCCCCCAAGCGCCTTGAGACCCTCTGGGTGAGTAGCGCGCTATACAAATATCCTGATTGATTGATTGATTGCCTGCATGCTCAGGATGTGTAGCGCGCGAAGTTACCCATGAGGTTTGTCCCGCCCGCTCGCGTCCCCTTATTTCCGGTCACTAGTAACATGTTCGCGAGTTATTCTGTGCCAGATTGCAGTTTCTGCGTGTTCGGCAACTCGATCTTACCGACAAGCATCCTCGCGCCCCCGAAAATACTATTGAGAGCGCGAGAACTACGCTACGCAGCAGTTTGCGGAGTATTTGACAACTTCGCGTTCTCCGCGGAGCGCGGAGTTGCCGAAACTCCGCAAACTCCGCGAACGGAGCGTAGTTCTTCGCCCAGGGTTAGTTTATGTGCACAGAATGTCTTTCTTTTCATTCCTGGACTCTTTTAACAGCAAGTGTACCAAACAGTGCTACAGAAATGGCAGGAAATGCAGGAACATGGTGAGTTTTATTCAGTGCTATTTTTAGGGCTGAAGGGAAAAACATGATTACAATCAGGAGAAGACCATTTAAAACTGGGAGACACTCAAAAGAGCAAAACTTTGTGTGTATGCCAAAAACTTTTCAATGTATACTCTTTCTCGATTTAGTCACCTAATACCTACAAGAATTGTTGAGTAAGTGTGTAAGTAGAGTGTGGTAGTGTGTAAGTGTGGTAGAGTGTGGAAGATCCTCAAACAACCACAAATTTACAGAGTTTACCGGGGAAGGTTTTCGCAACAGGGTAAAATATATTCACGGAGAGGAGAAAAAAATAAAATGGCTGATTTTACACAGTCAGAAAATGTACCACTGTACCACACCAAGTGAAGGTAAATTCCTTCCTTATTGAAAGCAAGCAGGAGATGCCTGTCTCCACTTGTTATTTCCACCAACTGTCCCTAGCGTCCCTCAAATTCCAAAAACTGTGAAAGCCTGTTACCTAGGTACAGGTAACTAGAATACCACATCTCCCTTCTTCACACAACACTAACAAGGATTTACTTATGCCTATGTGCACTAGAACCGTAGCACAATAAAATACAACATTGTATGGAGGGAGAACTCCTACCATACATATACACTTAGAAGTTACATTTCTCTAATGCATCAGCCAAAAATCACACCTAACTATAAGAAGGAAGAAAAGGTTACAGTCAAATAGTTCTATCCAAATTGTATCTCCCCGCATAACAGAGATTAGATGAGACCAACCCTTGTTCCCCCTTAGAATTACACATACATAACATACCTCTCAAATGTTTTGGGTAGTACAACAGGTCTACCCTTGCGTGTCACAGCAAAACTGCCAGCCTGAGTCAAAGAATGCATTACAATAGTACTTGCTCCCGCTTCACATGAAGGAGAAACAGTTCCTGTTCCATCAGTCTTCGTTACCTCCTCCCATATCCAGTCCATGGCGATGGATCCTGTCAAGGATTTCGTTGCATCTAGCCATTCGACTAAAGTGAAACACTTTTTTGTCACATAAACGTGCCAATTTTGCATAAACCTCTTCTACTAGCATTGGTTGAGAAAATGTACTTTCTCCTTTTTTGGTTTTGACACACAATTAAATCTAAATAGCCTGTCTTCAAAATGGTGTTGTACCCTAGGGAGGTGTGCACATCACTGAAGCGTTATGCTTTTTTCCTGCTGACTGGTGTGCACATCACTGGAGCATGCATTCAACAATGACAAGGACCGCTTAACTGTGGTGTGCCCATCACCGAAATGCACAAATATGTCTTAAAAAACAAATTGTTACCAGATTGTGGTGTGCACATCAGTGTAATTTTCATCACTGATTCCCCACAGTGAGTATTCTCATTCGGGTTGCGCATCCCCGGTATGTGTGACACTGTCAACGATGTATCATTTCCTTTCAGACTCCTATTAAAACTCTGCATTCTCCAAGATGGTGCCGACGCCACATAGGAGTGCACAATAACTTTGACGCATTGTCTTGGTTCAAAGCAACCAGTAGTTATGGAGTGTTGCTAAGGACACCTCTTGACATCACACCTTGAGTGTGATGAGGATTGGTCCCCAGCAACCAGTAGTTAAGCAGCATTGGTAAGGACACCACCTGCCGTCACTCCTTGAGTGCGATGATGGTGAGCAAGCACTCACGCAGCTCACATTCTCACAACTCATACCAACATCTTAACAGACACACTGAATCCTCAAAACAGTACCAATGTTGCAGTAGAAACAACCACACCACCACAGGACTGTGACAATGGTTACCCTTACATCCCCTCCAGCTTACTTCGTCTGCTTGCTCTCCATGCTGGGGGACCTTGACCACTGTCCATTCCTGCACTCTGCACTGGCACTGCAATGTTGTCTGCACTCATGGTACCTCTAGATGAATACCAGTTCCCTTAGTCGCCAGTTTGTAAGGACTCTACCACCCCAAGGGAAGGTAAATCACTTCTTTATTGAGAGCAAGCACTAGATGCCTGTCTCCCCTTGTAACTTCCACCAACTGTCCCCAACTCCCCTCACATTCCAGAGCCTGTAGAATCCTGTTACCTAGGTACAGGTAACTAAGATACCACACTTCATGAATATATGCAGGTACGTAATTTTAGTATTTTGTAGTTTAGGGTGTTCAGGCTATGGAATTTTGTGAATCAGTGAAAGCCATGGATGTACTCAAATTACATCAGAAACCATACTTAACACTTTTATTTTAATATTATTTTAATATTAAGGGCCAACGTTGCGAGTTGGCACTTAAATATTTAAAATCAAATTTGAACCACATTTTTAAAACAACTTTTACAGGTCAAAGAGAGCTCAGCTGAAACATTATTTTTACTATCATCCAGTTTGATGCCAAAACAGTTGTTCAACTTGCACAGCTGAAAAATAGGATTTTGTGACTGATGTCCTTTCTCCCTTTTAGCCTCAGCTCTTATTTTTACTGTATCCTTATACACAGGCATATCTATACCATGACCTTCATCCTGGCTCTTTGTGACTGACTCAACTATTCATGAGCTGAAATGAAAATATAAAAGTCCTTAGTTATCGCTCCCCTCTGACTCATTATCTGTGGGATAACGAGGCCAACGCAACCCTGATCCACTGTCATAGGGCAAGCAATAAAAAAGGCACCTTTGAAGTACATGTGTAAGTTTAGTTTTGTATGTGTACTATATAGGTTATTATCAATATTCTAGACATTTTTTTCATAATAAGTCAAAGACATGCTTTAAATCTATGTACAGGCAGGCAACAGAAGACTTTAGGTCACCATGGGATGTAGATTCAGGCTTCAAGTTTATTTTATTAATTATACTGACAGCTCTTCAATAAGGCATTTCAAACAAACAATTCAAATTTCAGTATTCCTACATTTATTAAAAATTGTTTGCAACTGATAATAAATACGTTAAGATGAGCTGTGGTAACTAATACTGGAAAATTGTCATGCTTTTTGTTTTCTCCTTTCTTTTAATGAGGGAATTTCAAAGTCGCTTTTCTGCGTTATTCAGACATGAATTTACCATTTATCTCTTCACTAGCATTTGTCACTTTTATTTGGGCTAGTGTGGATGGGGCTCAAGCAGGAGACTGAAGACTACAGCCTTAGATTCAGGCTGAACTGTTATTGTTTGATGCTCTGCATCCCATATTCAGGGGCCTATTACGATGTTGGGAGGGTCTCGGAAACGGAACCAACCTCCGATTGGCAGTCCCAACTGCTTCATTATGATGCATCTGCACATGGCGCTTTCACATTCTGATATTTCCTTATGGTAGCATGTGTTACAGTAGTAAACCGGCTGTATGAGCCATGCTGCCATAGGGAAATGTGACGTGTGTTAATCCCTGCACCCCATGGCAGGCAAATCAACGTGCCTGCCACGAGTGCAGGGATTAATAGGGGGTCCTTCAGCTACCAACTGGAGGCCTCAAAGGAAACAGGGCCCTGGTAGGGGCCACCAAACATGCTTTCCAACAGGGTTGCCATGTCAGAAAGGCTGGCATGGAAACAATGCCGGAAACAGCACATTGTAATCTGGACTGCGTAACCAGCTGTCCATTTGTAATGCGGGACAGTTCCAACTGGCCGACAGGCTCCCAGCCACGAAGCCGGGAGCCCCAGGTAATGACCAGCCGGTTGCAATTCTGACTGGCTAAATCAAAGTCAACTGGTCTGAATTGTAGCAAATGATGTTGGTCGTAAGGCCTCCAACCTGAGGTCAGAGGCCTTATGGACGACATTGTAATAGGCCCCTTAGATTCTAGTCTGCCTTGATGCATGGATTACATATGCAAAATACATTAACAAGGATGTTAAGCTAAAGGGCCTGAAACACAGAACTAAGCTATCTGCATAGGGGAACTTAATACATGCAAATTCATTATGGCACAGTTTTAAACCATTTTAAGTTAATTGAGCAATATAGGTAGGTTATATAGACAGGTGGTTACTGAAGTAGCAATGGAACACCAATAGCCCAGTTTACATAAATTCTACAGAAAATCTCTGACTATTTTAGTCCCCCTGACGGGGCTGTTGTTACTGAAAATGTTTATAATCTGGAAATAAATTAGTTCTTCCACCTTAAATAAATCAAGTGGTTGAGAGTTGCTTAAAAATAATTGAGACTGCCCAGGTTAAACAGGAAATGTTAATTCTAAAATAGATGAATCTCAACATTCAGTAGATAAAGATCTGGAAATAAAACTAATTGAAATTCTGGAATAATCTCTGGTGACCTTGCTAGCATAGGAGCTAGAAAATTCAGTGAAATTAAATGGCAGCATTGATGAATCAGATGTGCAATTAGTGTTCATTGTGGTTTTCCAAGTGGTACCAAAGGTATTGATGTTAAAAGGAATGAGGAAAAGTATTCAACAAAAACAAGCTTTCTAGTACACGCTGGATATAAAGGGAAAAAAGTATTCAAATTGGCAGGGCATGCAGTAGACTATTAGATCATAAAATAATAAAAAGAAATTTAAAACAGAAGCCAAACCCTAAAGAAATACCTTCGCTTCAGTCTACTGTGGTGTTCCCTGGTGCTAAGCAGAATATTAGATACAAATTTGCACTAGGGAATGTTTTAATCCCAGACATACTTGGAGGCAGTGTGCCCAAGAGAGTTTCTGGGGGTACTGAGGATGCTGTTGACCCAGGTAAAGATGCGTGGGCCAATTAGAAATAAATTGTGAGGGGCTTAGCTCATGTTTTACAGTGACTCAAACGTATATGATCACGGTCTTGGACAGTAATGGGGTCGCACATGATAGTGATTAGAAGGCCTCATAGTGCTAATAGAACAGGAGCTCCCCCTTGTGAGCATGTGCATAAGAAAGATGAACACACTATTGAGAGTGTTTCTATCCCTATGTCCAGCCATGCAGTGTAGTGTCTGAAACGTCAGGCGGTAAGGTAAAGTTGTGTAGTCTAGGTATTTCACTGACAACTGTGTAGTCTAGGTATTTCACTGACAATGTTACATACATCTGAAGGCCGACTTATACTTTAAACCATCAATCTTGTTTATATGTTGCTTTTTATCAATAAGATCTCTTCCTGGAGTAAGCAGCTTGAGAAAGAAGGCCATTTCATATGATTTTTTATCAGCAATACATTCACCATTGAAAGAAACTACAACATGTGAACAATTTGCAAGTACCTGGGTAGAGATTATGTTAGAGCAAATACAAAACATATTTGAGATGGTTATAAGGATAACTAGGGTGCTCACATGTGCCATATCGAGTAGATTTCAGAATAAAGCAAAGGGGGAGTCTCGCAGAATAGTACTAATTTACCACTAAATGAGAGCATATTTCAATAGATGTCGAAAAGTGATTCAATGAACAAAAGATGTACTGGCATGGATATGTTGCATGGGAATTATAGGAAAATTCTGTTTAATTGAAGAGACAGGTCAACATTATAGAACCTAGTCTTGTAAGCAACTTGAGTTAGACCTAGAGGAATTGTAATGTCAAAGGGATGATGAGATAGGGAATTGAAACTGGGGAGCAAGAGTAATAAATACGTGATGGGCTGAAGGACTGACCTCCTTATAATGACAATGGTTAGGAAATGAGGCAAGGGTAGTAAAAAATTAATTCCTCGAGTGGGACTAATTATATTGAACGGATCACTGAAATAATATCGAGGGACAAAATATCGACTTGCAAAAATATCGTGGACAAAATATCGACAGTCAAAATATCGAGTTTGTATCTACCAACAGGTAAGTACAAAAATATCGAGTACAAAATATCGTTTACAATAATATAGTTGTAAAAAATATCGACTTTATTAAAAACAGTGTTAAATTAAATTAATATTACATTGTATTACTAAAATATACTTAAAAATACTTAAATTAACTTATAATAATTAAATAATAAATAAAATTAATAAACATATTTTTTTACAATCATATTTGTTAAAACATATATATATAGTAACATACTATAATTAAATAAGATACTATTATATTACCGTACAATACCAGAAGTTTAAAAAATACTATTCCCACTCCAAAGAGTGCAAGCGTAGGGAAAGCGTTGGATAGTGTAGGGGTTAAAATTACTATTCCAACTCCAGTGGGTGCAACAGTAGGGAAAGCGTTGGATAGCTAGGGGTTAAAATTACTATTCCAACTCCAGTGGGTGCAACAGTAGGGAAAGCGTTGGATAGCGTAGGGGTTAAAATTACTATTCCCACTCCAGTGGGTGCAACAGTAGGGAAAGCGTTGGATAGCGTAGGGGTTAAAATTACTATTCCAACTCCAGTGGGTGCAACAGTACGGAAAGCGTTGGATAGCATAGGGGTTAAAATTACTATTCCAACTCCAGTGGGTGCAACAGTAGGGAAAGCGTTGGATAGCGTAGGGGTTAAAATTACTCTTCCAACTCCAGTGGGTGCAACAGTAGGGAAAGCGTTGGATAGCGTAGGGGTTAAAATTACTATTCCAACTCCAGTGGGTGCAACAGTAGGGAAAGCGTTGGATAGCGTAGGGGTTAAAATTACTATTCCCACTCCAGTGGGTGCAACAGTAGGGAAAACGTTGGATAGCGTAGGGGTTAAAATTACTATTCCCACTCCAGTGGGTGCAACAGTAGGGAAAGCGTTGGATAGCGTAGGGGTTAAAATGACTATTCCCACTCCAGTGGGTGCAACAGTAGGGAAAGCGTTGGATAGCGTAGGGGTTAAAATTACTATTCCCACTCCAGTGGGTGCAACAGTAGGGAAAGTGTTGGATAGCGTAGGGGTTAAAATTACTATTCCCACTCCAGTGGGTGCAACAGTAGGGAAAGCGTTGGAAAGCGTAGTTGTAATAATTAAATTTGTAAAAATCACATATTAACAAATTAATCAATTAATATAAAATTATTAACATTTACTATTTAATTAATTAACACATATAAATTAATTATCAATTATTTACTAATTACTATCAATAAATATATTAACATATTTAATTATTATAAATTAAATTACTTCCCACCCTATTCCCCTATAATCCCACAGCCCGCTACTGCAATAAATTAGTAAAATTTACATATTTACCAATTAATCTATTATTATTAATTAATTAGCAATTACTATTACATTAATTAACACATATAAATTAATTTACAATTAATTTAAAATTAATATCAATTAATTAATTTACATATTTAATTAATTATAATTAAATTACTTCCCACCCTATTCCCCTATAAACCCACAACCCGCTACAGAATTACATTACGCAATTATTATAAAAACAAAATTCTTTTAATAAAATTATTTATAACATTAATACACACTTTTCACACATATTATTACATAAAAATACACTATAAAATATGATATATTATTAAAAATTCGATATTTTTGCTATCTATATTTTATACAGTCGATATTACTTCACTTACCTTAAAAACGATATTTTTGTAGTCGATATTATGTCCAGTCGATATTTTGTCCAGTCAATATTTAAAACTCGATATTATGTCCAGTCGATATTTTGGAGTCGATATTTTGTCTGTGCACCATATTGAACACGTGGTTGACTCACTATTTTGGAATGACTGGCAGTTTATTTATCTCCAGGATAAATGGAGCCCAGTTTTTCCTGTAAGACGTGGTATATCCTTGTAGGACAGACTGAAGGTAGGGATACTGATAATGGCAGCTTCAACAGATGATTATTTGGAGGCTAACTGTATGATCTCTGTAGACTATATGTTAGTTAACTGGTTTACAAAAAGCAAAAGGTGTAGATTGGGGATTGAAACCAGACTAATTGCCTGATTATGAGTCTGACAGACAGCACACAGTCTGTCAGGGTGGCGGAGGACCTTAGTTCCACCATTCTGACAGACTCAGTACATAATTATATACAGAGGTTCCTTTCATTGTCCACCAAGTTTGGTGGATGGCCGCAGTCAATTTTCACAGCCATTCACAAAACCTTTTCAAAGTTTTTGTATTTCAGAAACAAACTCCCATATAGAAGTAGGGGAAAAATAAAAAAATGAATAAACCCCAGACCCTAGGAGGGGGCTCTGTCTTTGGAAAACCTAATGTCCACAGGTATCTAAATGAGGTGGGCAGACTGAGAGTTTGCAGACAGGGTACGTTTTTGCCTTTGCAACAGAGTATGTTGTCCGTCAAATATAAATTGGGCCGTGCTATTCAGTGCCTAACTGCCTCTCTTTGCAGTGATTCTCCAGTGTGTTATAGTCACATTTTTACAATAGGCAAGAATAGACATCTGGTTTATACCTCATTAATTGCCATTGATTTATTTTCAGTGTTCCGAATTCACAATTGACATAATGATTGCTAGTTATTATTATGCCCAGATAGCTAATTGCTACCATCATTCCCCCACACAAAAAAATCATAATGTCATATAGGACATGCTAGATGTTAGATATGAATTGTGAATTAATCAATAACTAAATGTAACTATTGACATGAAAGTATATCAGTGAAGTTTGCTAGGGGAGTCATCTACCAACACATTACATCTTCAGCTGCACAGATAGAAGTGTCGTTGAATATACTAATGTATTTTTGGGGAGTTTTCAAGTTGAAAATTCTGATAAAGAACCCTGTTTCTACTACATTAGGATTTCAGCAGATCGATTTTCTTAGGTCACATACTCTTTGGTTTAATGCCAACTGCTTATAAAAGAGAAAAAATAGGACACCTGTTAACTGTTGACCTTAAAAATGAATGATTTACAATATGTCGACTATCCGACCACACCTAGAGAGCACTTGTTGACAATAAGTCTTGCAAAACAAATTTCAGAGACATGAAATGGAAAACCATATTATAATTTCAAATGAACACTGATATGAGAGGTTTTTGAAACTGGTAGCAAATGTAGAGGATCATCAAAAGTTGAATCTGACTGGTTAATATCAAATCAAAATTGGGAAGCAGCATTAAATGACTCTAAAAACCTTTTGCCATTCAAGGGAATCAATCTTTTTGGCAAATTGCATTTTGTAGAAGAGCTGTCCTTAGTAGGAATTTTATACATTCAGAAAGATTTCAAAATTCCCTAAGCCCTCAATGTCAGAGGCATCCATTACAACTCCATGCAAGTTGTTGAATCGATGTGTTACTACCTTTGGTCATACACAATTGAAAGCAGGTAATATACTTGATTCGAAGTGTGATTGAAATTTTATTCCAACCTATATGAAAGGTTCACAGGATAGTCCCAGTCATTTCTGTATTTTAATAATAATAATAATAATAATACTGCGACTTATTAAGCGCAACAGCCACCCCCAACAGAGGGGTGTCCCGGCTCTAAAAAACATCAGGTGATAGAGCGACAAAAGGAGTAGTACGCTTATTGATCCTTCATAACAGCTGCCCCGAAGAGCCACGTCTTCAGGGTCTTTTTAAAACAGGATTCTGACTTGGCATTCCATAAGAATACTGGTAGGGCATTCCATAAAGCAGCCGTTCTTTCACATTATTATATCTACAAAACTAGTATGACAGCATATATTCTAATGTGTTAACGCCAACAAAAATCTTCAGACTGAACAAAGGGAAGTCAGGCCAACATTGTGGACCATAGATATTTTAAAGATCATTATTTTGCTAGTGAAAAAGGCTATACACCTTGGTAAAACCCTTAATTATTGTATTGTGTTGTATAAAATTTTAGGAACCTATTGTAATTTTCCCTATTCATGCCCTTATATAGGTGTAAATCACCATATCCTTATATAGGTATAAGAATCATACCCATATTTAGACATAGGTCATGTAGTCCAAATACGGCAGGGCTACTTCCACTAGTTCCGAAAATCTACAACGATTTCTTGGAAAACTTGGCTTCAGCAGCTAGAGACTTCCCCTTGCTCGAAAACTGACTTTTCCATTAACTCATGAAGTTTTCAAAGAACTGAGAATCTTTGATGACATTATTATGTCCACCTTTACGTCAAACTCGGTAACTTCAAGGTATAAATATGCCCACACTTGCCATAGCAAACAGATAGTGGTTTGGAGCAGTTCGACTATCTACTTGCCCAACGCGCCCTGCTACTGCAAGTGCCGAAGGAAGCCGACCCAGACGCACTGAGAGAGATGCTGTATTTTCTCCTGCCGAGAAATCCAGCTCCAGTGTTTCCAATCTACCCTTGTGGGTTGTTGGGAAATCGAGTCCTGAGCCTGACCTTCTTCATTCCAAATCAAGGTATGGAGCTGATTAGACCCTAAGAGAAATCTTGGACAGATTCTTGGCAAAGAATACTACATTTATGCTACACCTCACTTACTTCTTCCCTCGTACAAAGCTTAGGTTAGGTACATCGGGTAGGTGTATTTTAGAAGCACCAGTTGAGTACTTTTAGCCTCTGTTATTTATGTATGTATTTATCTATGGTTTAGGAACCACACAATGCTCTTACAGTATTATTTTATTCTACTCTTTTTACTGTATGCATTATATTTTGCAACCAGTTTTACGATTGTAGCAGTTCATTTCTTATGCTTGACAAAGAAGACTGTTCAATAAATCCTTTTATTGCAAACGCCCGTCTCTCTATTTCTCTGCACCTCTGGTGAAAGGAAGCATGCACGATTGACTGAGTGAAATATCTATCTATTGTTTCCACGACTCTGAAGATCAGTTTTATCTTGGGGAAACAAAGTTGTCATGTTTATGCGGTAGTCAGAAACGAAATCCCTTCTTGTGAACTCGAGAAAGTTTCTAGTGATATCTGAGCTAGCTGGCACTCACAAATAAGTCTAATATATTCGATAGAGACCTAGTAGACATAAGTCCTATGTCACATCTAAAGGATATATTATTCCAATGCGCAGAGCCTATTGGCAGTATAGGAACTACACTACAATTGGTGAATTACATCTGTGAGAAATTGGGTTGTTGTTAGAGGGAGATGTGTGCACTTCTCAAACAAGAGCCACAACCCTTGTCATGTTGAGCCACAAAAGTTATCAAATTGAATTAGCTTTACCCTCTGGTAGCTTGGCACAAATGCAGTCAGGCTTAAATTAGATGCAATTTGTAAAGTCTTTATACAACTCTCAAATAGTATATAAAGTAAAAAAGCAACACAATAAAAATCCGCCAAAACTTTGAAAAATTTAGTATGTTTTAATGAAATTTTAAAGCTTTAAGGAAAGTAAGCACCCAAAAGCACAAAGTGCCACTTGCGGTTATCTGGTCATAAGAAAACAAGACTGGGAGAAAGTCACAAGTTCAGTACAACCACAACAGAGCATGGTACAGATGCAGTGACTTGAGGGAGAGAGTTGCATTCAGTGAACCCTGTAGGGTGAAGAGCAGGCCAGGTGTCACAGACAGTTGTCACTGTTGCACAGAGATCCAGTCGGGTGTTTTGGACTATTGTGGCTGGAGCTCCGCATTGGTGGTCACTGGTGGCTGTTAATGCTGTGGCGCTAAGTGCAGATCTTGTGTTACCGGTCATCACTGGCAGTCACTATAGCAGAAGGAGTTGCGTTCACTGGATTTCAAGTCAGGATGAACTATACTGCAGTAATGCAGCTCTCTGGGAGGAATATACAAAGCTCAACTGCCAAATACACATAGTCATGTTGTCCAAGAAACAGGCTTCAAGCACCAAATGGTTAGGACAAGAAAATGCCAACTTTCTAAAAGTTGAGAAAAGAAAAGAAAATGCCTCCCACTTATATTTCAAAAAAGCTCTTACTTATGAGCAACACATCCACTCGGATTAGATATGTTCGGTATGTTTATTTATACCATGACTTCAACCATCAATTCAGAAAATTCTGTACATTTCATGTCAGACAAAGAACACCAAATAATTAACTCAAATTTTGAAACATACAAAAAGAAAAAATCACAAGTACATCTACTGTACACAACAAAGCATGACATTAATTTTAGAAAAATTCACAAAAAGTCAAAAAATGAGAACTTCTTTTTACAGTAATAAACAAAGTCACAAATGAAAAGGGATATCACGATACATCAATTCATCAATTGTTGCACAACACTCGTTTTTCTAGGGTCGTGTTTGTTATATGTAATGGATGCCTGTTATTTCTATCCCCTTTCTTGCCGACGCGTTTCGAACTTCGTACATCAGTTACGAGTTCTCTTCAGGGCCTTGTTATTACTATATGCCTGTGTGTAGAAAGGAAACGCTATTTAAAATCCAATCTTGGGTCTCTTGGCATTTTCAGAATTGTGACGGAAAATTGGACTTTGCCATTAAAGATGCCTTTAAGTTATAATTCCTCAGAAAATAAACATGACAATTCTACCCGATCCCAAGCAAAGGTTACCACCCAAGGAAAGTAATAAGGTAATTCAATGTTATCCAATGGGAGAGGTAGGTCTCACAGTAGTGAAAAATGATTTCAGGAGTTTTTCACTACCACAACATGTAAAACTTAAAAATCCATGCCCCATAATTTAAATAGAATGCACCTAGAGGTGACTTATATGTATCTAAAATAAAGGTTTAGGCCTGGCAAGGGTTTTATTTTGCCAGGTTAAATTTGCAGTTTAAAAGTGCATTCATGCTGCAATGACAGACCTGGGACACGTTGTAGGTGCTAATGAAGCCGGTGGCACAACTGTGCTGCAAGGCGCTTTTAATTTACCAGCCATTTGTATATGGTATATGTTAAACCTGGCATCTTTTGGCATGGTTTCCCCTATCTTTTTACCTCTGATCTCCTGTTTTGATTGTGTGCTGCATTTGGTTTTTGCTGGTTTTAGGGCTCTGGGCACTTTAACACTGCTGACCAGTGCTAAATTGGAAATTGTCTAAACCGTACTGGTGATTGATTTTTCCATGATTTGCATATTTGATTTACTAGTAAGTCCCTAGGAAAGTACGCCAGCTGTGCGCTGGGCCTGTAAAGCAAATGCTACTAGAGGGCCTGAAGCACTAATTGCGCCACCCACATGAGTTGTCCTGCAAACATGTCTTAGACCTGCCACAGCAGTGTCTGTGTGAGCAGTTTTTGACTGCTGTAACGACCTGGCAAGTGCACCCACTTGCCTGGTCCACCTCTTCCCTTTTATTACTTGTAAGGCACAGCTAAGATAGGCCAAAGATATCCCCTTGGGAAGGGTACAATGTATTTAAAAGGTAGGAAATGTACTCTTGTGTTTTTCATGTCCTGGTAGTGAAATACTGCTAATGTCATTTTTCACTAACGCAAGGCCTATCTCTCCCACGGATTAGCACTGGAGCTGCCCTGCATCATCTTACAAGTGTATCTTTCAATTAGGAATAGATAGGGATTTGGGGTTTGGGGTCTCTGGACTCACAATTTAAAACTACATCTTTTGGAAAAGTTGGTTTTTAAATTGCTTGTCTGAAAATGACAATTTTGTATTTACTTGCTTAACCATTCTGTGCCTCTGCCTGTCTGACAAATACACATCTGGGTTAGGATGTCAGTTGGGATGTTTGTGCATTCAGTCTAGACACTCACACATAGAGAGCTGAGGTGTGCCCTGCATATCCTGATGGCCCATCACCAGGTAGATGGCTCATCCTGAGCTAGAGCGGTTGGAGGAGTTCACACTGACACCTGAAAAGAGGTGTGCCTGTCCTCACACAAAGCCAACTCCACCCCCCCCTTAGCGTGTCTGGAGCCAGGGCAGGGAAAGTAAGGGTCTTGTGCACTACAAAGACTTTCCTTTGAAGTTTGCCGACCTTAATGGCTGAAATGGGTATAAGTATTGGACCTCTAACACCATATACTCATAACACTTTTGGGTTGAGGACATTCTGCAGGAAGAAGGGCTGTGTTGCTTCGAATGAGACTGACATTTTTCGAAATGCTTTGCTGTGCTGGCCTGCTGCTTGCTATTTCTGTCCTGGAAGTGAAAGGACTGGACTTTGCTTTCTATATCCTTCCAAGGTTCCCCAAGGGCTTGTGTGTGCTTGCCTCCTGTTAAGAACTCTAAGGGTGATCAAAGACTTCACCTGCCAGTGCATGGGTTCTTCTGCGGAGAGTTCTGGCTTGCCAAGTGGTGCCAAATCCAGTTCTTGGGCCCTTGGAAGTGAAATCTGCTAATCTTAAGGAGAACATCCAGACATCGACTCCCAGCAAATGCGAGAATCGATGCCATGTTGTAAAGTTTGATGCATTGGCACTGGCTGCACCAAAGGGTGGATCCCGCTTGCCGCAGCAATCTCAGCCTTGACTGCAGGTCCCAGCTTGCTGTAGCTGTGTATCAGAAGAATTGCCACTGGGTGATTCTTGAGTACCACATCACCAACTTCTGTGACGCTCGCTCCAACTCTGATGCAGTACCTTCTTTGCCATTGTGGAATCGTTGCAGCCCCTGCTTTGCCGCTGTTGAATTGATGCAGCGCATCTGGATTTCTGACGCATTGTCCCTAGTCACCAATTCTTCATCAACACTGTACCGCAGTAAGGAACCAAGACCATGTGTCTGGAAATCAATGCGTCCATCCCCTGTTAGTAAGGAACTTAGGGCCATATTATCAAGAAAGGACGATACATTATCGCTGCTTTTATCGGCAGGAAATTGCCGCTAAAGCGGAGATAATGGGCTTGATAATATGCCCTTGTGAATTCCCATGGAAGCCCAGGTTAACACCAGAACCTGGGCTTCTATAGGAATTCAAAGGGGCATATTCTCAAGTCCATTATCGCCGCTTTAGTGGCAGTTTCCTGCCGATAAAAGTGGCGATAATTTATCGCCCTTTCTTGATAATATGATCCTAACATATTTCTCCCCTGACAGTAAAGAACTGACACATCACTTCCCCTGCAGCAGTAAGGAACTGAAACATCTCCTCCCCTATGTAGTAAGGGACCAACGTATCATTTTGCTTTTCCTGTGCCTCATCCCCCCGCACCTTGCCTAGTCTTTGATTTTTGACGCATCCAAGGTACTTTTTTCTAACAAAAGCATGCAGTGATTTTGATGGAATTAACTTGCTTTATCTTTAAAAGTGATATTTTGACTTGTGTATGTAAAATATTGGCTATTTCTCTAAACTGGCGTGGACCCCGTTTGTAGTGTATTCACTGTGTTACTGTGTGTATGTGTGTGTACAAATCCTTTACACATTGCAGCTGAGATAAGACAGACTGCTTGTGCCAAGCTAACTAAACAAGGTGGTGAGCAGGGGTTATCTTAGCTGTGTGACTCCCTTACCCTGACTAGACTGAGGGTCCCTACTTGGACAGGGTGAAAAACACTGCTAACTAGAGACCCCATTTCTAACAGCATACTACTTTACTAGGGACCTACAAGTAAATTGCATATCTCAATTGTGTGTAAGCCATTTTTACCATGTTTATAGGAGTGAGCTCAAGCACTTTATCAGTGGTTGGCAGTGATAAAATGTCCAGATTTCTACAGCCCCCCAATTCTTTTTTTATCAAAACAGGAGGAGAGAAGGCATAACGTTTGGGGGTGACCCTGCATAGAGGGCCAGTTCCAGCAACATCAAGCACACAAAAGGTATTGGGAGGAATTCTTGCAGTTTGTCTAACCTCAGGTAAATGCTATGGGAGCATTCCAACCCATCATTCTGTTGTTCACCTTGCCACCGCAGATGAGACTCATCCATATGCAAATCAGTCTTGGTCCTCCTCGAATAGGAAAAAAATTCTACTCGAAATGCAACATTTGGAATAAATGAAACAATTGAGGGGGTGATTACGATGCCACTGAAACCGCCACCGCCACCAGCAGCCTGCCAGTGGCGGTTTCAGCACCATCTCAAAGCACTTCTCCGCCCACCATATTATTATGGCGGGCGGTGTGCTGACCGATGCAAAGTCTATCCGCCATTGTTCCAGCACAGGCAATTATTATGATTGCCTGGCGGACCCACCAAGCATCTCTAAAACGATGCAGGAGCCTAGTAGCCACCTTCCACCAGATTAGTATGCTGCAGCCACCCCAGCCTGTGTATGGTGGTTCAACCGATATTCACAGGCTGGCGGGGATGTACTTTAGCGGGCCCCCCTTCAGCAAGGGCACTGAAGTTTTGTAGGTGCCACCATATTATGATGGCGGGCGGTGTGCTGACGGATACAAAGTGTATCCGTCATGGGTCTCCCACAGGCAATTATTACGATTGCCTAGCGGATGCACCAAGCATCTCTAAAACGATGGCAGTGCCTAGTAGCCACCGTCCGCCAGATTAGTATGCTGCATCCACGCCAGCCTGTGTATGGTGGTTCAACAGACATTCACAGGCTGGCGGGGATGTACTTTAGGGGCCTGTAGCGGGCCCCCCTTCAGCAAGGGCACTCAAGTTTTGTAGGTGCCCCCCAACATTTCCCTGCTCTGTGTGGCAGGCACTGTGTGGTGCCTGCGACGTAGTGCAGGGAAATGCAAAACTTGCATTTTAACTATTTTGGTGGGTGCTGCAGCCGTTCACGCTGGACCGCCACCATATAAGCAGACAGTCCCAAGCTCTGGGAGGATGGCAGATGGACGAAAGTCCGTCCACCATCACAATGAGCCCCTAAGTCTTCAATTGAATTTAACAGCATATTTTCAACAAAGGTTCAACTTTAGAAAAGCTAGCTACAAGATTAAGGTATACAGCAATATGTGATTACAGCATTGGATAGTCTAATCATCCTTATCCTCTTCTGTAAAAAGAGATGCTTTGATTCAATGAACATTTTCACGAACTACTAATATTATTAGTGTAGTAAAAATGATCATAATAGAAAAGATTATCTCAGTGGCCGTCATATACAAGACTACTAGCAGCGATCACCTCATTCATCAGGCAGTCTTGTCAAAAGTATTTTAAATAAGAAGTTGTCAATGTGGAAGGCCTCTACATAGATAATACATAACAGACATTGGTGCAATGAATGGCTCAATTAATATCTTTAAATGTATTTTGGAAATGCATACAATTTTTCTCCAACAATCACCTTGTGTTTTCTGAAAATGCACACATTTACTTCTCGAACATTTACTTTAAATGTTTGTAATTTATTATTGCCACCAAGCAAAAGCTTTTAATAGGTTGCAGCAGGGCCACACAAAGGAGATCTACCTATGGGTTCTTGGAGAGCTACCAGAAGTTTGCAATCTACTCATTGGAGAAGTCCAATATAGACAGTGGCAATTATATTTTAGGTTTAGGATATGCCAGCTACAAATTCCATCTCTTACTAATGATGGTTAACCAAGCACTGTTCAATGAGTGATAAGAGAAACAAAACCATAAAACATTTTGTTATGTATACCCTTCATTGTATGACAATCTTAAATGCTGTTTGAATGGAATTTTAAATGAAAATTGTATACACAATGTATGCACAGGAGTAACATTTTTGGATAGTGGTTAAACCATGTTTAGGTGCTGCCTATTGACACATTTG
Source organism: Lissotriton vulgaris (assembly GCF_964263255.1). Lineage (NCBI taxonomy): Eukaryota > Metazoa > Chordata > Amphibia > Caudata > Salamandridae > Lissotriton > Lissotriton vulgaris. The sequence continues at coordinate 1,536,147,031 of NC_141685.1, forward strand.
TACATGCTGCTGATACATTTTTACACTAATATTTTATGCAAAATGATGATTACTGAGTAGCTGCTTTTACTCTCTCTACTGAGAGCCATAGGCTCCTTTGTTGGATGGATTCCAAATTGCATTTTTAACCATTATTATGATCTCTGTGATTTACGATTATTTTCAAATGTTTTTAATGTAGTAAGATGAATATTGTTTTGTGTTCATTTTAGGATTACCTAAAAATAGCAATAAAGACTTTTTCACTTTCAGATAATGGCAATGCATCAAAGTCTTTGTTTAGAAATATTGGGTGCAGCAAACAAACAATAAGAAAAGATTGAACAGAGATCATAAAATCCTTGAGGCGTAGAAGACTGACGAGCCTCTCCTGTTCATTTATTTATTTATTTATTGTTGTAGTTTTTCATGGCCTGAAGGCATCAGAGCTTTTTACAACAGTAGTATGATCTAAGGGTATAGGAAGTTACAGTTACAATAATTAAGTCCAGACATTTATCAGAAGCTGCGACTGGGACAAAAGCAGCTGTTGTACAGGGACTTACATGGTTCAAGCATTGATTAGGGTGGTGGGTACATACAATGAATGTAGTTTGTCTCCTGTATGAAGTACTTTGATATGGTTGAGGGTGGTCAACCCTGGTGTCTGGCAAATAGAAGGAGCTTGAGATCCTTCTTGTTATGTGAAGGGAGGGACGTACGGAGTTCCACATTCTGTGGCACTACCGGTGAATGGCTGGCTCATGTATTGTTCTCGACTAAAGGTGTGGGTTCCAGGAGCAGGGATTGGGCATTTCAGGAAATCCCATGTGCTGTAGAGATTTTCAGTTTATCACTTAGTTATGAGGATGAAGAGGACTACAGCTCTTTGTGGGTAATGCAGGCTGTTTTAAAATGGACCCAATCTTCAATAGGAAGCCATTGGAGTGTTAGCAGCTCCGGGAAAATATGGTCACATTTCGTGAGACCTAAAATAAAGCACTCTGCTGCATGTAGAGTTGCTCTCAATGGGCAGGAATGCCTGAGAAAAGGGCGATTCCATAGCCTAGTCTGGAGAGAACGAGAGACTGCACCACTGTTTTGAGGTCTTGTTTTGAGATCAGTTGTCTGACCCCCCATAGCTGGCTGAGTTGGTGTGGTGTACCATGGCTGTGATGTGGCTGTGGAAATTTAGATGATTGTCAAGGGTGATACCAAGGATTCTAGAACTCTAGACAAAGGCAGAGCACCCATCCCAAATGGGAAAGTTGAACTTTCATTCCTGAACTGAGCTTTTTGTTTTAAGAAGGTGAGATCAAAAGAAATTCTGTTTTAGTTGGGTTGAGTTTTACGTGATGGCTAGACATCCAGTTTTGAATCTTTAGGAGTGTGATTGAAAGGAGGGCAAGCTCTTCAGGGGAGGAGATTTTCATGTATATTTGAGTGTCATTAAAAAAGAAGTGTAAGAGAATCCCAGCATTTTCTGAGAATCACACATAGTGGTTCTATGTACAGGTTAAAGAGGGTAGGGGAGAGGATCACGCTTGAGGGACCCCTTGATGTACATTGATTGGTCTTGAGAATGTGTTGCCATTTTCACAATTTGTGAGCAGTTTGTTATGTAAGAGGAGAACCAATTGAGGACTGTGCGTTCTACAGATCGAATGGAAACAAGCCCTCCTTCTGGACTACAGACATCATATAAGAGCACGGTTCAAGGTGCTATTTATGGAGACATTACCAAGAGTGCTAAAACTTTCTTCTCTATTTCTCCGAGATTAGCACACTTAAGGTATTTTATCTGCCACTCAGATATCAATTTACTACTCATCTTTTTACTAGCATCTGTTGCTTTAATCGCATTATTTGGGTCAGTGTGAGTGGGAGCTCAAGTTGAGCAGAAGACTGAGGACTTCAGTCTTGATCCAGGCTGAGCTGATAACGGTTGATGCTCATCATCCCATAGCACTACATTAACCAAATATGCAAAATAAATTAACAATAGTGATAGTCTATAGGCCTGAAACACGTAACTAACCTGTCTATCGGGTGACACTTAATACATGTAAATTGATTAGCATACAGTTTAAAACATTTTAATTGACCAATATCATTAGATTAACTAGGCAGGTGGTTACTGAAGAAGCTAGGTAACATCAATGACCCAGGTTACATAATTTCAACGGAAAATTAATGATTCTTGTAGTCCCGCGGATAGGGCTGTTGTCATTCTGACTGAATACTTTAGGTATTCCTTCCAAATAAAATTATAAAATAAGCTACTCACTCTCAGGTTTAAATTTACTGCAGCATTACTGACATTTCCCCATAAATGTCCTGACATCAATCAATAAAGAGAAAATATTCTTAAAGCGGTCATAGAGTACGCTCCTAAGCTTATTTTAACGCCTACTATGTTTGCAAAACTATCTTAAAGGCTTTACAGTTTAAACTTCTCAAGCCAAGTTTACATCTTAAAGAATGTGAAGTAGCAAATTGGTGTCAATAATGACATTTTGAAATATTGATGCCTTAAAGACACACACAGCTCCAAAATTGCCTGATGAAGAATAAACAGCATACAAGAAAACAGATGACATTGTATTCTCACATACACAATTCAGAGAGCCAATGTCCCATATTACTACAATATGAAACTGGCATGGGTCAGCAATCATTTTTACACTCAGGTTATATATTGAATTTGAACCGATCCAGCTGACTAGTAGAAAACTGAACCCAACTCTACAACTAGTCATTGCATCCGGTGAAAAATGATGGATTGTCATAGAGAAAAACAATTTAAAAGAACAACTTTTAGAGAAACACATGGTTTCAATTGAGTTTGTATTGAGTAATGAAATTAATTTACATTTGCCTCTAAACAAGATTAACAGCCTGATTCATCAAAGACCCGTTTGCGAGTCTTTAATAGCGATTCATAAGGGATTCATGGGGAGTATTCCTTATTTGCGATTAGCAATTTGCTAATCGCAAATAAGATAGCGATTTAAAGGGTGCTAGGGGTGTCCAAAGGACCCCCTGTAGCACCCCTGAAACGAAATCTACATTGGTGTTGCGCACACACATGTCCAAAGGACATGTGTGTGTGCAACATGCAACTTAGAAAAATGCTTTTAAAAGCATTTTCCTAAGTTTTCGCTATTTACCACAAGGTTTGACCTCGCGGTAAATAGCAGCCCGAAATTGCGATTTCGCAATTTGAAAATGGATGATGAATTGCATTTAAGGAATCTCAAATAGAGATTCCTTAAATGTAATTCCTCGCAAATTTGGGAAATCGCTATTACCGATTTTTGCATTTGGGATGATGAATCCCAAATGCAAATATTGCGCTCGCAAAGGGCCAGATTCTTAGAATCTGGCCCTTTGCGAGCGCAATTCACCTTCATAAATCTGGCTGTAAGCTCTCTCTGTGCATAATCATAAAATTGCAATTCCGTACATCTTTTGCTTCGTTATTATATATGAATTTCTTAAATCAATGAAAGGCTTTGAATATGAGTATTGTCGGGAATCAGTAGGGTGTGTGGAGATTGGGACTTTCTGTGGGACTAAAATGTAAAAAAAGCTGGACTAGAATCCCTGCAAGACAACGTGACACTAAACTTGCTACCGTGAAAGGTCTTGGGAGATGAGGCTTCCAGTTCATTAGTGGCAGCAGTGCTTTAGAAACTGTTCACTTCTGTTGGGAAGGTGTCTGGTAGAATCTTGTGTTGTTCTGGATCCATTACTATTGCTGCATTTTTTTCACCGTAGTCACCCCTATCCACATTTGTTGATTTGCTCCCTGGTTCGGATCCCTCAGTTCACAGACTTTTTCCTGAATTTTGATTTGTTTGAGCATTATGATTTGGTTTTGTACCTGTTGTCTATGTTTGCTTTCAGTCTGGATTTCACCATTTCCAATACTGGCTTTCTTGTCATTAGCTTGCGTTCATTGTGGTCTGCCATTCAAAAGCCAGTGAACATAACATAAACATAAAAATATCTTGGTTATTGCCTTGATTCATACCATGAACATTAGTAATTATTTTTCACATTGATTGTAAACTCTCTGTGTTAGCTTTTAAAAACACTGCAGTGAGTCAACCAGAACTTTCAGAGTTGTACACCAGACTAAACCTTGGACTATGGTCCTCAGGGTGTTTTGTCTCTATTTCATTTCCATTCCCCTGCTCCTCCAAATTTGGTTCTGTTTGCTTACTTGTAAAAAGGCAGCACTACACTTTTGGATTTGAGGTATATTGACACCAGACTCTGCTATTCAAGTTGTGCAAATACAGACAGTTTCCCTGGCTGTAATATTCTTTGGCATGAGTTTTAATCCCAATCTGCTGTAGTCCATTACTGACATTCCAGAAGACTTAAACACTGCTCATAGTAAATGAGCTTATTTACTTAGTTGTTTGAACCAACCATCTCCTACTCTAAAAGTCTTTGTTATCCAGTTCACAGTACTTCTGGTTCCTTTACTGTATGTGAATCCACTCCAGCTGAAGCAGCCATCACCGCAGGGTCTCACAACATGTTGTTACCTGACAGACATATCAGCATATTTATGAGAGCTTTGTGTAATTCTTTCACCATGCAATGTGGTACATGCTTGACGCAAACCTCTAAGGGGCATATTTATAGGAGCTTTGCATCATGCTTGCACCACGCAATGTGGTTCATGTGTGACCCAAACCTCTAATTCATATTTTGGGAGCCCGCAAAGATACATTGCGTGGCTTTGAATGGCTACAAAAATATGGCGTTATGTAACGCAGCACAAATCGCTGTGTTGCATTACTCTGTGCAAGAGAGGCATTCCATGGGTGTTATGGTGGGTGTCCCACCCAGTTTCCTTGGTTTCTGACGCATTCCAGGAATACCCAAACCTGGTATACCAGGGAGTGCCCCAAAAATATATGCCTCCCAAGGTGAGTCAGAAAAAAGGAGAAATATCTATCTTTCTCGCTGTTTTTTCCTCTTTCTACATGTGCTGCCTTCTGCAGTACACATAGAAAGAGGGAAACGTCTCTCAGGATTGTTTTTGTATAGGAAGGGGCCACTTCCTGCAAACAAACAATCCTGCCTACAACACAGGCACCAATGCACCATAGTATAAGGGTGCCTGCATTGGCACTAGGCTGCCACGATGGCACCATTGCAGGAGGAAAGGACAGCAATGATCTATATCGGATAAATACTGCACATTCCTGCCATTTGCCTGTGATACTCTCCATTCTTGCTTGCATATGCAGTAACTACTTGAACTTTCTCTCCATACTCCCTTCCTCTCTGGTGTGTCTTAGTTTTATGTTTGTCTATCAGTGGATGCTCCCTGTTCACTGAATTGTGTCTATCCATTGTTTTTTCAATCACTGATTCAGAGTATCCTCTACTTCTAAATTGTTCACTAATATATGTAGCTTCCTTTAAATAATCGTTCTCTATATGACATTGTCACTTTGCTCTTTAAAATTCCCTATATGGTATATTTCTCATCTGATTCTTTTGGGTGTCGGGAAGTAGCATGTAGTATGTTGTTGGTATTTTAGATAGGCAATTGAGCAATTTTGAATTAATTGAAGCTATAGTTTTCACCAAACACCGATTAGTCAATCAGAAGTCGAGAAACAATTGGAAAAGATTTTGTCAATAAATGGATTAACTGAATAAAAAAAGTTTTTTTTTCCCTCGCATCTTATTACATTTTGGAATTTCCTTATAACAGGTAGGCAAACCAGTATTATCAGAGGGAGAAGTGTGCTGGTCTATCCTATAGTGAAAGTGTCTGACCTAATGTGTTGTTTTGAATGTAACCCTATAGCTATATTTGTTCTCTACCATTTCCGCTTATATTTAATATTGAGTGTATGTGTCTGTTCTTAAAAAAAAAGAAATCTCTCTATATATATATATATACATATATACATATATATATATATATATATCTCTGCTCCAATTCCGTACCCAGGTACAATGTCCAAACGGCAAAAAAGCACTTGGGGGAACAGTTTGGGTTAGTTTATTTCAACACCAAACAGACACTGCATAAACAGACGCATTTTGGTAGTAAACCTTCATCCATGTTTACCGAAGCGCCATATTGGTCACAGTTAAGAACACAAGGTTAATGAAAAGCAAAAAAGGACTCACGAAAATCAGCAAAGTCCTAGTGCTAAATGAGCACCATCTTAGAGTGTCAAATTAATCTCTAAAACAATTACTAAACCTAATAAAGCCCTTGGATGGGCACATCTATATGCAGTAAATACAAAATAGACATGTGTATAACAGAAACCAAAATTGAGCCCTAGATGGGCATACGCTCAAAATCCTACTGCTCCCCCAGTGTCCAACAGTGACCAATAAAGAATCATGATACCAAAGGAGAGAAAGGGAGGGTAATGAAGAGGACAAAAGGGGAAAGAAAGAATAGATTAAGGAGAAAAGAACAGGAGGTTAGAGAAGAGAAATTCTATTTACATATTATACAATCAAGACATTAATTACAGTATATACATACTCCTGAGGCGGAAAGCCGGGAGGTTTGAATTTTAACTGTATTTTGCTAATTGTGTGTATTTTAGAGCAACTCACTCACCCCCACCTCTCACGCTCGACAGGCGGACTTATCGCTTGCATGTAAACAAGGCGTGGAACGCTTCCAGCGCCTTGCGCAGCCCGCGGGCCACGCCCCCTCAGAGGCCACGCCCACCGAACAATCGTCAGCATAAAGGGACGCTGAACACGAGCCTCCTACCTGCTGTGACATACTCCTGAGGCGGAAAGCGGGAGGTTTGAATTTTAACTGTATTGTGCTAATTGTGTGTATTTTAGAGCAACTCACTCACCCCCACCTCTCACGCTCGACAGGCGGACTTATCGCTTGCATGTAAACAAGGCGTGGACGCTTCCAGCGCCTCGCGCAGCCCGCAAGCCACGCCCCCTCAGAGGCCACGCCCACCGAACGATCGTCAGCATAAAGGGACGCTGAACACGAGCCTCCTACCTGCTGTGACATACTCCTGAGGCGGAAAGCCGGGAGGTTTGAATTTTAACTGTATTGTGCTAATTGTGTGTATTTTAGAGCAACTCACTCACCCCCACCTCTCACGCTCGACAGGCGTACTTATCGCTTGCATGTAAACAAGGCGTGGAACGCTTCCAGCGCCTCGCGCAGCCCGCAGGCCACGCCCCCTCAGAGGTCACGCCCACCGAACGATCGTCAGCATAAAGGGACGCTGAACACGAGCCTCCTACCTGCTGTGGCATACTCCTGAGGCGGAAGCCGGGAGGTTTGAATTTTAACTGTATTGTGCTAATTGTGTGTATTTTAGAGCAACTCACTCACCCCCACCTCTCACGCTCGACAGGCGGACTTATCGCTTGCATGTAAACAAGGCGTGGAACGCTTCCAGCGCCTCGCGCAGCCCGCAGGCCACGCCACCTCAGAGGCCACGCCCACCGAACGATCGTCAGCATAAAGGGACGCTGAACACGAGCCTCCTACCTGCTGTGACATACTCCTGAGGCGGAAAGCCGGGAGGTTTGAATTTTAACTGTATTGTGCTAATTGTGTGTATTTTAGAGCAACTCACTCACCCCCACCTCTCACGCTCGACAGGTGGACTTATCGCTTGCATGTAAACAAGGCGTGGAACGCTTCCAGCGCCTCGCGCAGCCCGCAGGCCACGCACCCTCATAGGCCACGCCCATCGATCTTCACTCCAATTTCTCATAAATCATGTGCTTCCCTCGGAAGCGCAGCGGACGAGCGCAGCGGGCACGATGATGGCGCGCCGAAGGCGCGCCTAAGGAAAGCCCGTCTGCGCCCGTCCGCAACCGACCGGGACTAGGGGCACCCCATAATACCCAAACCTGCCATTATTCCAGGGCCGACCTCCTGAAGCGCAATAAGAACAATGATCATCTACTATCTAAAGACACACTCCATCTGCTTTGTAAGCATGGTATCCTGCGCCAAGGCTGTCACCTTACCACCCGTGCAGCATGTTCAGCTACGCCCAATCCACCCCTTAATACGCTCTCTATCCTGTACCTTAACACCCGTTCCCTTGTTAAACATCAAATGGATATCTTTCTGCTACTCGCTACGGAAAAACCTGACATCCTCCTGCTTGCAGAAACATGGCTATCTCCTACCTCGGCACCGGATATCATAGCAGCTCTTCCATCTGACTACTATATTATCCAGGCAGATCGCGCAAGTGCAAAAGGAGGAGGTGGAGTTGCGGCCATTATCCATTCCAGCTTGGAAGTCACCAGTCTTACCTGTCTGACACTAGCCAACACGGACAACCTTGTACTAAAAATTGTCACTTCTCACATGACTTTAGCATGCGTTCTGCTGTACAGACCACCCACCTCAATGCCACTGTTCCCCATGGCATTTAGCGAGCAGGTTGCCAACCTAGCCCTGGACTACACCAGGGTTATGTTAGTAGGCGACTTCAACTACTGGTACAAGGATCCCTTAGAGGGCCCTCAATCAGCAGAACTGATTGACCTCCTGTCCAACCTCAACTTCAAACAATTGGTACTCTCCCCTACTCACGAAAAAGGACATATATTGGATCACGTGTGGTCTAACACTACCTGCGTGACCCCCCCACTCACCCTGCCTTGTCTGTGGTCAGACCATACGATCCTTAAATTTGAGATTCATGCCACTCAAAACAGAACCACTGTGCCAACTACTGGCAGATTAGCTAGGAATTGGAATGCTTTGGATAGGACTGCTTTTTTACAGTCCTTAGCTAACGATGTCCCTTCTTTGGACAGTGACATAAATCTGTCAGTTGCTTCTCTAACCGATTGGCTACAAACGGCCAGCAATCTCCATGCCCCGTATAAAAAAATCAAAATTGCTCGGCGCACAGATGCTAACAGATGGTTTTCTGCTGAGTTAAAAAACAGGAAACTGGCTCTCCGTCAGCTCGAGCGCCTTTGGCGGCGTGACTATGACACTGAGGAAAAAATCAAATATACCAGGGCGAGGAAGGAATACATGAATGCCATCTCTGCTGCAAAGGTGGAGTACTTTTCTTCTCGTATTCTGGACTCATCAAATAAATCCAAAGACATCTTTTCTGTCTTCAACGAACTGACCAATCTGGAGAATGTTCGTCCTAAAGTAATCCCCACCCAGAGTCTGTGTGATTCACTCAACTCCAACTAGTGACAAAATCACAGACATAAAAACTAGCATTCCTCAACCTGAGACCCCTCTCACTACTGGTATGGCAATAAGGACAGGATCTGCCACCCTTACCAACTTTCAACCTATAACCTACGATCAGCTCCTTGAACTAACGACAAGAGTCAAATCTGGCTCCCCATTAGACATCTGTCCCCCTCGCATCTTGAAAGAATGTTTCTCCACTTTCCCAACCCCTATTCTTGCCCTCTTAAATAACTCCCTTTCTTCGGGCATTGTCCCGTCTACTTTTAAAGAAGCAACGGTTATACCCCTATTAAAAAAACCCGGGGCGGATCCTGGATGCAAGGCAAACTTCAGGCCCATCTCCCTACTGCCTTACTTGGCGAAAATTCTAGAGGCACACGTGGCGAAAAATCTCTCCAACTTCCTGGAGGAGTCCTCCTGCTTCGACCCTCACCAGGCCGGTTTCCGGCCAGCACACTCTACGGAGGCAGCGATCACCGCATTATTGGACACACTCCGAGACTGCGCAGACAGACGATCTCCCCAGGCCCTGGTACTACTGGACTTGTCGGCCGCTTTAGACACGGTTGACCACGACATCTTGATCGACCGTGTCGGACAGACCGGCATACAGGGCGTGGCGGCCTGCTGGCTGAGATCCTTTTTGGAGGACCGATCCCAAGCAGTGCGCCTGGGGGACTTGTCCGGTGTTAAACAAGCCATCCCATGTGGAGTGCCACAGGGCTCCTCCCTGTCACCTCACCTTTTTAACATATACATACTCCCCCTTATACAAACCTTGAGGGACAAACAGGTGAGAGTTTATAACTACGCAGATGACCTGCAGCTACTCTTCACCATTGATAACTCCGAAGACTCTATGAGTCACTTCCAGTCAACCATGAGGTTTATTAAATCCTGGATGGATCAAAATCAATTGAAATTAAATCCAGGTAAAACTGAACTGGTACTGACGGGGGACAGTGCTAAGTACTGGGGCCCTCACTATTGGCCTGCAGACCTGGGCCAAGCTCCGCAACCATCACCTTCGGCTAAAACGCTCGGAGTCATTGTGGACAGTGATCTTTCACTAAAAACACAAGTGGGACAAGTGGTCTCCAAATGCTTCTACCAACTAAAAAAAATCAGGAAGGTCAGGCGTTTACTAACGCCTGAAGCTATTACCCAGGTTGTGATCGCCACTGTCCTGTCCCACCTGGATTACGCAAATGCCATTTACCTAGGTCTCCCCAACTATTTACTTAAGCGCCTCCAGATGGTGCAGAACTACGCTGCTAGGCTGATTCTAAAGCAACCTAGATGGCAGGCTGCGACCCCTCTTCTCATCAAGCTGCATTGGCTTCCAGTCATACAACGCTGCTATTTTAAAGCAGGCTGTATGGTCTTCAAGTCATTACATGGCAAAAGCCCTAAATTTATCAATCAATTGATCACCAGACACGTCCCCTCCCGTAACCTCCGCTCACTCCATCTAGCCCTGCTCCAGACCCCCCCCTTTAAACTCAAACGCTCTGGTGGACGTAGATTTGCCACCCTTGCACCCTGTCTATGGAACACCTTTCCCCTGGAGATCCGATCTTGCCAAGACCTTCTACCTTTTCGGAAAGCTCTGAAGACCTGGCTCTTTAGACAAGCTTTTTAATTCACCTCCCCCTCCACCTTAGGTTGTGCTACTATCAATTTTAGCGCCAAGAAACTAATCAGTGTTAGCACGCTCTATAAGTGACTTAATAACATAACATAACATAACAGTAGCTTATGGTCAGGGGTGTTGCCATCCCCTAGTTCGTAACTCAGCAGACCATAAGAATCCAACAAACTCATGTAGCCATCATGGCTAAACCACCCCAACGGTTCATACTCATTCTCCCAAATGTATAGCCAGTTCTTCGCTGCTATTCAACCCTAGAGGATGTTTCATATGCATATCAATGATATACCTTGACTCGAGCCTGCGAAGTCTAAGCAATCTGTCTCCCCCTCTAGGGATGCTGGGAACATGATCCAGGCCAAAATAACTCAATAAATCCCTGTTGCGTTGATGAACTTTGTCAAAATGACGTGCAACAGGGTATGCCTCATCACCCTTAGCAATGGCCCGTATGTGTTCCATTATTCTCATTTTCATTGGGTTTATTGTACTCCCCACGTAGCGCAGCCCACATGGGCAGAATAAACAGTAAACACTATAAGGAGTACTACAAGTTAGGAAACTTCTGATCTTTCTGCGCACTCCTGCGATGGGGATTTCATAACTCAAGACTCTTTTGCTGATCTTACAAGCTTTACATTTTCCACAAGGGAAACAGCCTTGCATAGGACCAAAAGCAGATTTGGATCTTTTAGCAAAATGACTCTGTACCAGGTCGTTTTTTAAAGATCTGCCTTTCTAAAGGTAATCAACAGATTAGATGGTAGATCTGAATTTAAAACCTCATCAGTCTGAAGTATATGCCAGCTCCTTCTCAGAATCTTTTTTAGGTGCATGGCATTCTTAGAATAAGATGTTATGAGGTGGAATTTGCCTTCATGTTTAGAGTCCTGCTCTTCTTTATCCTTGATCTTAAGGAGATTTGTCCTTTTAAGTATGTTGGGTCTTTCAAAAGCACTGCTTAAGATTTCCTCACTGTTCCCCGCGAGTGCTTTTTTGCCGTTTGGACATTGTCCCTGGGTACGGAATTGGAGCAGAGATTTGATAAGTGGGTGCACCCCCACTTCAAGGAGCACCCGCCTGTGAGTGCAGGCGCCCTGGTGTTGTGAAGGAGCGAAGATATATATATATATATATATATATATATATATATATATATATATATATATATATATATATATATATATATATATATATATATATATATATATATATATATATATATATATATATATATATATATATATATATATATATATATATATATATATATATATATATATATATAAATATATATATTCACTGAAAAAACCATAGGTTTCACATCAGTTATAGTTAGGAATTAGCATTTAAAAAACCTATTAAATTCACTGAAAAAACCAGAGGTTTCACACCAGTTATAGTTAGCTGGAAATTTTACTGACATAAAACCATTTAAATTCCCACGTTATAGTTAGTTGGACTCACTATAACGTGCGCGCCTGCAATGCACTGCTGATGACGTCACATATTACATCACTCATGACATGGTCAGTGACATCACTCATGACATCACTGATGACACCATCCAGTGAATGTTTGTCTTTCTGAAAAATAAATATGTTTTATATATGTATATGTAAAGGTCGATGGAAGAATAAATGTTTTAATAAGTGTGTAAATGGATGTTTTAAAAAAAAAATGATTGGTTAACTGGCTTAATAATTGTATCTTAGTGAATACATATATTAGCGAGTAATTTTTAAATATTTAAATATATGTATCAGTGTTTCACTTTGTGTATAAGTGGCTGCATGGGTTGGTGAGTAGCTACATGTGTGTGTATATGGGCTATTAGATGTTTTTTTAGTATCAATATTAGTGTCTGTATGGTTTAGTGGGGGTATTACTTAGCACATAGATGCATCAATGACTGACTCACTGTTTGTATGTGTTTTGAAGACAGCATATGTGTTGATTGTAAGGGTGGATGAGTGTGTATAAGTGTGTGTTAGTGAGTGAATGACTGTCTCACTAGTGTCTTTATTAGTAACTAAATATGTTTTATTCTAGTATATGTGAGTATTGATGTATATAAGTGAGAGAGTGAGAGATTGTAAGAGTTCCTGTTTAAATAAGTATGTGTTTCTATAAGTGATTGTGTAAGAGATTAAGTATGTGTAAGTTTCCTTAGAAGTAAGGTGGTAGTGTGTGTATAGCTGTATATGCAAATAAATTGATGTTCAATAGTTTATTTGCATGTGTGATTATGTGTGTGAGTAACATTTGGATGACTGTCGGTGTGTAACAGGATGTATAGGTGTTTCACTACATATGATGAGTGAATATATGTATGAGTGACTATATAGAACTGTTGGTGAATGAGAGGATGTGTATATAGATTGTGGTATTACTGTAGTGGTTGTTGTAACTGGTATGGGTATCTCTATTTTTTTGAAAATTTTAGTTTCTATTTTTGAATATGTGTTTCAAGGGTTACAGTACACTGAAAGGAGGTCTGTCACTCTGTCACAAGGATGGTGTCATCAGTGATGTAATGAGTGATGTCACTGACCATGTCATGAGTGATGTAATATGTGACGTCATCAGCAGTGCATTGCAGGCGCGCAAGTTATAGTGAGTCAAACTAACTATAACGTGGGAATTTCCATGGTTTTATGTCAGTAAAATTTCCAGCTAATTATAACTGGTGTGAAACCTATGGTTTTTTCAGTGAATTTAATAGGTTTTTTAAATGCTAATTCCTAACTATAACTGGTGTGAAACCTATGGTTTTTTCAGTGAATTTCATAGGTTTTTTAAATGCTAATTCCTAACTATAGATAGGACCTCAAACCTATGAAATGTAATATGTTTTATAATGAATCCTATATTGTATATTTATATAATACTATTTTAATATTTTTGTTTATTTTTTTTGCCCTGGTGTGCTCCCGGGGCGCGTACCGGGGAGCGCCCCGGTCAGCGCAATTTTTCCGCATGCCCCGGGGCGCGTACCGGTGAGCTTCTCGTTAGCGCTATTGGCGCGAACGAAAACATCATCATGACATATCGCGTAGCTGCGTCCGCGTGATAGGCACGGCATAAGCGCGCCCGGAAGCACCCACACTCATACAAACGCGCGTAGCGTGAGCGCGTCGGGTCATGTGACCTGAAAAGAACACTTTTCATTGGTTCATAACAGTTTTGGTTTCATAATGATGAAACCCCTGGTCTTGTGACCTGAAAATAACACTTTTCATTGGTTCAGAACTGTTTTTTTTCCCAACTGATGAAAGCCCCCACCTTTTTTCCTCATTCTCACTTTGTACTTTGAGTGAGGAAGACCTGTTTCCAGAGCTATTACTACCTATTTCTACTCAGAAATGGCTACAGTAGCAGCAGCAACTGGATCATCTGCCTCACCACCACCACCACCACAAGGACCACCAAAACATCTCATTGGTGGTCACGAAGAAGAGGAGGAGGAGGAGGAAGAGGAGGTAGGGACAAGGCAGTTCCTGCAAGAAAACACTCCACCATACAAACCGAAGGAGCACTTCATATGGGAGATTTTTAGGATCCCAACTGGTTTAAAAAAAGTAAATGCTGCAAAGGTGACCTGTCTCATCTGTGGTGCTGTGCTATCCAGGGGGAACCCTACAAAAAAATATTCCTTTGGGAATCATACAATGATTCGGCATATGCAGCGTTTGCACCCTATTAACTTTTCAGCAGCAGAGATGAGCGAACTCTGCAAAAACCTACCCCAATCATCTGGCACAACCTCAACAACCAAAGAACCCACTCCATCGGGTCCAGAAGCAAGTCAGTTGCTTTCAAGTATCCAACCAAAGTTTGGGGGATACAAAATTGTTTGTGTACATTGTGGGAAATTAATCACTTATGGTGAGCAGAGCATTACACTCATCATGCTTGCTGGTGATAACCACAAATGCACAAAGAAGCCTTAATTTTTTCCTGTTTTTTTTGCTCCAGTTGAGCCGTTTCCAAATCCCTGTTTTTTGTTTTTCCCTATAAAACAATACAAAAAAAATATAAAACTGTTCATAAAAGCCAAAAAAAGTAAAAAATGTTCAAAAAAACAACAAAAAAAATAAAAAACCAGTTCTTTTTAGAACTACCTTCAATTTATAAAAAAAGGCTTTATTTTTTTTAAAGTCTGTCATTCTTTTTTCCCCATGGGACGCTCCCTGGTGCACTCCCCGGTGCGCGTACCGGGCGCTCCCCCCGTGAAAATAAAAAAAAAAATATATGTTTTTGCCCCGCGGGGCCCTTTTATAGCCCCCACATCAAACCTAGGGAGTCAGGGGGGGTCTACTCTGCCCCCTTATGGTCATTTCCCCCTTTGTTTTTGCCACCTCTTGTGTCTCGATTTTACCGAGACACAAGATGGCGGCCGCTCCGGACTTTTTGGAATGTTTACAGACACCCAAGAGCCAATCAGCTTTCCGTGCGCAAGTCGCAATGCGCGCCCGGTGCGCTCCCCGGTGCGCGAACCTGGGGCGCTGCCATAGATATAGATATTTTTTTGAACCTAAATTACTCAAAAATCACTGGAGCACATATCTTGAGACATAGCAAAAGCACATCGGGCTACCAGTCCCTACAATTTTGTTAAGTTTGGTGGAAATCCATTCAGCCGTTCGGGCTAAAAGTGAGGTCGACCGCCCTATGGTAATTAACATGGGGAAAACATGTTTTGGGACCCCCCTTTTATCTCAGCCCACGCTTGACGAATCCCCCCCAAACTTTCAAAGAAGGATCGGAGCTCCGCGAAGCAAATTTGAGGAGATTTTCAGGCGGATTCGTCAACCTGCGCCAAAGGTATTCCAAATAGAATTTTGAGATTTTGCATTGAAAAAAATCCTAACTATAACTACCTACTGGCGACAACTATGCTGCTACACATGCACTTTACAAACTTTTGCATTTATGCTGTTATATTATTATGTAAGATTGCGAGACTTGCACAACGTTATAATGCATCTATGCTGTTATGCACGGAGGTGTAACAAATGGATGTCATAAGCCTTTTACAAATAAGCACTTTACAAAATATGCATTTATGCTATCATAGAAACATTCATTGTTGAAGATTGTAAATGATGCACTAGGAATTTTGTGGATTTTGCGTTCTTTGCACACTTAAGTATTTTTACACTGTTTACGGTCACATGGGTAAAAGAAAAAGAAAAAAACGAAAAAAATGCATATTTAAGGGAGAATAAATCTTTCTACTCACACTCTGTTTGGTGCTCCGGTGTTTCTGTGTTGCAGCTAAAGGAGAGGACAGAAAGTTTCTGCATATATATATATATATATATATATATTGTTTTACCTGACAGTCTGAATTCGACTGTTGATGCTGTGTGAGCGGTATCGAGCGAAGTGAGAAGGATATATATATATATATATATATATATATATATATATTGGTGACACACTCTGACATCCACTGCAGCCACCTTCATGAGGTAAAAGCCGGAATGGCGGGCAGATCCAGTTTACAGCATGCCTGTCGTGTTTCGTGCTCATTGCACCCTTCAGCGGCGCCACACCTCCCACTTAAAAATATGAGCCCTCCAATGGGTGACTTGAATGAGTCCGCGTTGGTTTGTGGGTCTTGTACTGTGTCCTTCTGTTATGTGCCGCTGTCTGAAATTTTTCAAGTCCACCAATGGGCCTCCACTCGGACATCCGGCTTGTCAATCCTCCATGGATGCCTCCGCATTGAGACTCAGTGATTCGGAGCTCTGTGGCCCCAAATTTCCAGGTGGTGCATCTCCCGCGGCTGGGAGGCCGCGTATAAATCAAAGCTCCAAGATTCCCACCTGTCGGAGATGCACTCTGACATCCACTGCAGCAACCTTCATGAGGTAAAAGCCAGAATGGCGAGCGAATCCAGTTTACAGCATGCCTGTCGATTCACGCTGAACGCGTTTCGTGATCATTGCACTCTTCAGCGGCGCGACAGTCATTTTGGCTTAGAGGCCACACCTCCCACTTAAAAATGTGAGCCCTCCAATGGGCGACTTGAATGAGTCCGCATTAGTTTGTGGGTCTTGTAGTGTGTCCTTCAGTTATATGCCGCTGTCTCAAATGTTTCAAGTCCACCAATGGACCTCCACTCGGACAATCGGCTTGTCAATCCTCCATGGATGCCTCCACACTCAGACTCAGTGATTCGGAGCTCTGTGGCCCCAAATTTCCAGGTGGTGCATCTCCTGCCGCAGGGAGGCCGCGTATAAATCAAAGCTCCAAGATTCCCACCTGTTGGAGACGCGTCCAGTGTGAATCGATAGGCATGCTGTAAACTGGATCCGCCAGGTGGGAACCTTGGAGCTTTGATATATATATATATATATATATATATATATATATATATATATATATATATAAATATATAACTATATGAACATTTTTGTTTACCGGAGCTGGAGGGGCCATTATTTGCATCGCGTCCCCGTTAAAACATTGTTTGTCCCATGAAAATAACTTTATTGGCAATTTAAAAGGCAGCACCAACTTGGTGAGAAAGAGACTACCAGTCCCATGAGGGCAAGTGCTGCTCATTTGATCGGATGTAACAAAAAAAATAGGAAATAATCTGGTATGGTGTTGTCTTTCTTTCTTTGCCAAGGACTGTCCAGAAGAAGGGAGATTCCTGAAATGTGTCGACAGCAGGAGTATGGGGAAATTCTTCTGAGGAGCAGCCTTGTGTTTTGGCTTTTTACCTCCAGTGAGTGCATCCCAACGAAGCAGCAAACTTCAATTTTCATATATATATGTATATATATATATATATATATATATATATATATATATATATATATATATATATATATATATATATATATATATATATATATATATATATATATATATATATATATATATATATATATATATATATATATATATATATATATATATATATATACAACCAAAAGTTGCCTATTAAAGAGAATGCCTCATACAGCGCAAGTTTTAATTCATTTTTTTTAGGTTGCATCTACAAGCATGATTGCAGTTCCAGGTATCATCATCCTTTGCCAAACGCGTTTCAGACTCACACGTCCTTGATCACGGGCAGAAAATACAAACAACAGCATTGCTGCATGACGGTGACTGAATTTATGCAGAGTTCCGCCCCAGTGGGCGTTGGCAACAGAGCCTTCTGGAACTCAAAGTTTCGTAAATTAAACCCCTGTGGGTACAGCCAATGAGTGTCACAATTATTAAAATGTTCATACCCCAGTGGGTTCCTTGGAATTGGAAATCACTCCTTGCGCTGCTTTTACAAGCCCCAAGATAACGAACTCCGCTGTCCTCTCGGCCTGCCGTTGTTGCAATGCCGCAGGTCCGCTCTTTCCGCAGCAGGGCATTCTCACGGTTTAGGCGTGCCTCTCAAATCCAACCGAAAGTTGCCCATTAAAGAGAATGCCTCATACAGCGTGAGTTTTACTTCATTTATTTTAGGTTGCAGCTACAAGCATGATTGCAGTTTCAGGTATCATCATCCTTTGCCAAACGCGTTTCAGACTCACACGTCCTTGATCACGGGAAGAAAATACAAACAACAGCATGGCTGCATGACGGTGACTGAATTTATGCAGAGCCCCACCCCAGTGGGCTTTGGCAATAGAGCCTTTTGGAACTCGAAGTACAGTAAATTAAACCCCTGTGGGTGCAGCCAATGTGTCTCACAATTATTAAAATGTTCATACTCCAATGGGTTCCTTGGAATTGGAAATCACTCCTTGCGCTGCTTTTACAAGCCCCAAGATAACGAACTCTGCTGTCCTCTCAGCCTGCCATTGTTGCAATGCCACAGGTCTGCTCTTTCCGCAGCAGGGCACTCTCGGGGTTTAGGCGTGCCGCTACAAATCCAACCGAAAGTTGCAGATTAAAGAGAATGCCTCATACAGCGCGAGTTTCACTTCATTTATTTTAGGTTGCAGCTACAAGCATGATTGCAGTTCCAGGTATCATCATCTTTTGCCAAACGCGTTTCAGACTCATACGTCCTTGATCACAGGCAGAAAATACAAACAACAGCATGGCTGTATGAAGGTGACTGAATTTATGCAGAGTCCCGCCCCAGTGGGCGTTGGGAACAGAGCCTTCTGGAACTCGAAGTCCCGTAAATGAAACCCCTGTGGGTGCAGCCAATGTGTGTCACAATTATTAAAAGGTTCATACCTCAGTGGGTTCCTTGGAATTGGAAATTACTCCTTGCGCTGCTTTTACAAGCCACAAGATAACGAACTCCGCTGTCCTCTCGGTCTGCCGTTGTTGCAATGCCGCAGGTCCGCTCTTTCTGCAGCAGGGCATTCTTGCAGTTTAGGCGTGCCGCAACAAATCCAACCGAAAGTTGCCCATTAAAGAGAATGCCTCATACAGCGCAAGTTTTACTTCATTCATTTTAGGTTGCAGCTACAAGCATGATTGCAGTTCTAGGTATGATCATCCTTTGCCAAACGCGTTTCAGACTCACACGTCCTTGATCACTGGCAGAAAATACAAACAACAGCATGGCTGCATTAATTGTGACACACATTGGCTGCACCCACAGGGGTTTAATTTACAGGACTTTAAGTTCCGGAAGGTTCTGTTATCAACGCCCACTGGGGCGGGACTCTGCATAAATTCAGTCACCGTCATGCAGCCATGCTGTTGTTTGTTTTTTCTCGAAGTCCCACAATTTTCTTTGTGCAAAAATGCAATTATAACCATGTGTAAGTGCATATATTTATATCACTAAAACATTTCAATCTCGATCAGTAATCACTATCAAAATTAATATATCAATAAAGAGGTTTTAAAATGCACATAACATGCACTCTTGTGCTTTTTACAAACTTTCAGCCAACATTAAATGCAAAATGAGTACAGCCCTTAGAACTAAGTTAACAAGGGGGGGAGAAAGAGATTACAGGTGTATTCGTTCACCCTGGTCAATAGTTAATAAACAAAAAGAATCAACTGAGGAAGGGCTTCCCTACTAAGGTGGGGAACACCCTGTGTTGTAAAATACCCCTCACACACCACAAGGACCCTTGGTGTCATGCTTCATCATTGGGGTCTTCGCACCCCTCTACGGGATGCGGCGTGCTACAACCAGCGACTATGCGGGAGCACTTAATTGGACTATGTGTGGTGTGTGTGAAGGAATATTTATGTGCGTGAGTGGTGAGGTTATACGGTAAGTGAGGTTTAAAAAGGGCCTGGCTCGTGGGGTAAAAGATAATTTTAATCTGCCCCCGAGCTGGCGCTATTAAAAACGTGCAGTAAATGGAGGTGTATTATGCAGGACTATGTACACCACCTCCCATGTGTGTGTGTCGACATGTTTCGGAGACTAAGCTAAGTGAACATAAGAGCAACATACGGTGCAAGAAAAGAACAACCAAAATGGCTACACACTTCCTGGAAGCAAACCATTGTGTTAATGCTATCTATTGGACAGTCATAGAACAATTACCATCAGAATCTGGTCTACTCGAGAAAGAACAACGTTGGGTGTTCCATCTGGGGACCCACGTTACAGGCCTAAACGATGAGATCCCATGGGGACAACTGACTTAAACCTGAAAAACCACACCCCGTTTTTCATGAACATCCGCCTATACTGTGTACTTCACCATTGTAAACGATTCAGGTTGATCTTTTAAAGTAGATACTTGGGAGGGTGTCGTCATGGTTATGAACCCCCAACAAACTATAAATGAGACTCAAATGATCACTCAATGTGAACTGGGTCTGTCAAAAACGTGCACTTTTATTTTAATTTTCCAAATTATCATAACAAACATCCTGAAAACCTACAGAGTGTGCGCAGTACTTTATTATGATCGTGCCTTCCTGTGTATTATAAACGCTCATGTATGCAAGCGTGAACGGACGAAGTATCCCAAACAGCACCCTTGTGCATTCAACAGAGCATGCACATGATCGGGAAGTAGCATCTGTTCTCAACACTCTGTAATCCTGCACAGTGTGCACAGTATTTTATAATGATCATGCCTTTGTGTGTAAAAACAACAATTATGTAAACGGCCATACAGTACCCTTGCGCACTCAACAGCGCATGAGCTTGATCGGGAAGCAGCGTCTCGCCTAAAGCCATGCACAGAAAGAAAGAGTGTCTAATACAGAAAGGGTGCATGCGCAAATAACCCGTGCTATTCGAAGACACGCACACCTGATTGCTAAATAACAGAGATGAATCGGACAACCCATGTTTGGGCATATCCGACTAATTAAGGGACATAATTCACAATTAACATTAGTATAAAAACAACGAACCCAAGGCAGCTACCGCACTCTCAGCGGAGCCACGTATGGGGTTGTCAGGCAGCAGTGTGTCCTAGACTTCGTGAGTATACCTTACAAACTAAGCAGAACACCGCAACAAGGATGTAAGTACCAACAAAAACTTCAACATTGCATCTTTTTACAGGTAGCGAATCTGCACGTACATCCCAATGTTCCTGAGGCTCATGAGGCATAGGATTTAACTAATAACAGTATGCTATTTCATTTCCTTTTCCCCCCATTACTTCTCCCAAAAATCTGAACCCTGAATATTCATTACCATCAAAAAAATGAATGGACAAAGAGCTCTTTCTTAGAGTGTGTGTTTTATGTTGAGTGTATTGTATGTCTGGTATATGTCCTTTTTTCACGCCAGGCACAAATTCACAAATAGAATGACGTTTCTGTCTAGTGATCGGAGCCCACACAATATTGTATTTTTCCACAGGTCACTGCGCCTAGTGTTTTGTTTTAAGGGAACGGACTACCAGAAAATATTTTTTGTCCCCTTCCTTTACAGGTCGACAATCTGCGACTTTCTCATCTTGTAGGTACATATTAGGACCTGCACTAGTTTGCACTTCTATAAATAATTATATGTTTTAAGTAGAGATACGTGAGTAATGTGGGGATTTGCGTACCCTGTCCTAAAGAAGGAGCTTAGTCTCCGAAACATGTCGACACACACACATGGGAGGTAGTGCACATAGTCCTGCATAATACACCTCCATTTACTGCACGTTTTTAAATGCGCCAGCTCGGGGGCAGATTAAAATGATCTTTTATCCCACGAGCCAGGCCCTTTTTAAACCTCACTTACCGTATAACCTCAACACGCACGCATATAAATATTCCTTCACACACACCACACATAGTCCAACTAAGTGCTCCCGCGTAGTCGCTGGTTGTAGCATGCGGCATCCCATAGAGGGGTGTGAAGACCCCAATGATAAAGCATGACACCAAGGGTCCTTTTGGTGTGTGAGGGGTGTTTTACAACACAGGGTGTTCCCCACCTTAGTAGGGAAGCCCTTCCTCAGTGGATTCCTTTTGTTTAATAACTACAGCTCTTAGAAGGCAACACTTTCAGGCCACATAAAAGGCAGTCAAAGAACCAGTCCTTTGAGAGTGCTGCATTTCATAGGCCTTATTTGCAAATTACCTCCGCAGTCGCGATGGAGGCCTTGCATTTGAGGCCGGAGTGCTGCACTTGTGGTAGAACCGCCATACAGCAGTTTCCTATTGCAGAGGTCCCACCATGAGTGCGGGACACCTGCTGTGACTGTGAGGTTTCCGCTATCACTGTGGAGACTGTTTGAGAACTAGGCCCAAAGTGTTTTTATTATACACCTGCAGGTCACATAAAATGCAACCATAGAACTGGCCTCAAGAAAACATAGCACTCCCAAATGTTAAGTAAAAGCTCCAGCCTTGGGAGTGCTACAAGAAAATAGGTGAAAATTCTGGAGGTTCATAGATTCCTTGACTCTGCAAATGTATGGTCAGTTTTCAAAGATTACTTCTGGGGATCTGTTGCAACTCCTGCAGACCCCACACACATTCTTTACTGTGTTGGTGGTGCCCCTTCCATCCTGGGACCACCACATGGTATGACAAATATGCAAATTAGAAAACTTTGCAGGCAATTATGGGCTGCTGCAGCCAGGAGCAGTGAATATTGTATTAGCATCTCTCCCGGTGTGACAGGGTGAGCCACTGTCATGTGTTCACATTTAGGCCTGGGCAAGAACACCACCATTTTACATACTCACATTTAAACTTGACATCTTTTCTTGAATTTTGACACTTGACACACTATTTGCTTGCTTGCTTGTTCAGATGATGTTCCATAAAATAGCTTTGCTTACATTCACACATCTTCGTAGGTACATTATCAGAGGTTGCGCATTCTGTGCAAAAGCTAAAGTTAACTGTGCAAAATGATGTTGTTTATTTTTGTTCACTCAGCGATAGCTTTGTCAGGGCAGAATGAATAATGGCGCCCTTACTGGGACTTTATCTTAAAAAGAAATTCACTCCTTCGTTTAATTAGAGGAGCATTTTGCTGACAGTGTAAAGTCTCCCCATTCTGAAATTCCAGCTCAGGTGATTCTTGTTGACCTCCTGTGAGAGATGAAGACCAGCTCCACACCAAGACGGGCTTTCTGATGACACTTAAGCACAGTGGAAGTTAGATCACACAACATGGATTCTGGCATATTCACCCGTCCTTGGCTCACTAGGATAGGTAGCGCTAGGTCAAAATATAAAATAAAACAGTACTTATTGCAAGCATATACTCTCTGCAACAGCACAATGGTTGAATTGCTTATCTTCTTCACCATTCTCGTAATGATTATCACACTATTCAGTTTCCTTCTATTTATTATTGTAGCACAAGTATTTTACACAAGGGTCAGAATGCTTCAATGAATATTGAAACGCCATATAGTATATTTCTTGAGTATTTCTTTGGGTATACATGAGTTACGAAATTAAAGTTTTTAGATCTGCTGCCATAATTTCCTTGGTGTCAGAGTTGCCATGTTCTGGGGTTGCACATTCTACCTGTTACCTTGCAAGGTTAGGGGTACAGATGTGAGCTAGCAGATTTGAGGCCAACATATCCTGACAGTGTGTGTCGCATCAGTCTTGCACAGTTTTGACTGTCATGTTTCCTAACAAAAGTGCACTTTTACTGAGAAAGGATAATCCATTTGACATTGCACAGCCACCTTGCTAGCTTGGGTTCTTATTTAATGGATCTCCCAAGTAGTTTTCTTTTGTGTACCCAAAGACTTCTGCTCACCTACTGACCAGAGATGTCCATGGTGTTAGGGAAACATCCTCCTCAGCTGAGTAGGGAACCCTTATCTATTGGCTGTAGGTTGTTAAAAGGATCATCCCACAGAGGCACCATCTCTTATGCCTTATATTCAAATGGCTAATGCAGCACCAGTTAATATACCGGTGAACTGCAGAAACATAGTCAATCTGATGTTATAAAAACATGGGCTTACCCTTACAGAAGGAGACATGACCTTTGCGGTTGAGACCCTCGAAGCATACAGGACAGAGGTATTCAATTCATGGGTTACATTCCCAGCAGTGAATAATCACTCATGACCTTTTCATGCTTACACTCTAGCTGCAGCTCATAACAACTACACAGCATATGAAGCACTAGAAATACCATTAATACTTCAAGAACATCAAAATTGGTTTGAAGGCACCCTACCACACATAACAAATGATGTTAGACTGGATCCCCTCAACAATGAGGGAGCTACATGGCAAGTCTTAGCTGGTTACTCAACATACCCATACATAGCAAATCTGACAGCACCAGAGCTACATACATTGTACACAAGTTTGATCAGAGTATATAGATGTCTGACTTAATAAATCATGTGAACAATGACAATAAATCCCGCAACGGCTGCTCAAGCTGCACAACCACAATTGGCTACTCATAGAATTAGACCATTGACAAAAAAATATAAATCAGCTTAAAAGCAGTGTTCCCCCATAACGGCCACAAGAAAAACAGAGAATCCTCACAATATGCTTGGCAATGGGGATGGCTCCCTCAGTGGAAGACTGCACCAATTGGGGCAGAGTCTTTGCTGCAGCTTCTCTGTGGTGTGGTGCCCGGTCCCACCTGGATACCCCACCTTTTTTCTTGGAGGATGTAGCTCAGTGAGCCCACAGAGGGCTGCTCCAGCCACCTCCTTTCCCAGCTAGTACTCCTTGATGCCGATGTGGGAGCCAGAGCATGATTCTACCCTGCCTGCTCCATGTGGCAGGGAGTTTGTTATGCAGTGGCCAGCCTCTCCCCCAACTTGGTGATGTGGCGAACGCAACGTAAGTGGTTTATTTTACTTATTTATTTTACCTATCCTGTCATCTGGTGATTACTCCCCTTCCTATCCCTCCCCAATGCCTCACCACTCTTACCTGTGCCAGCCGCGCCTGGGGTCATCCAGGGACTGCAGCATTATTTGTGCCACCTTGTGTGTTACAAAGGTTAAACAAGGCATTTTTTAACTGCTAACTTGGTTTTGCCTATTAAAGCAATGACAAGGCCATGTCCTCTCTTTTTAATATATGTAAGTCACCCCTAATGTAGGCTTAGAGAGCCATAAGACAAGGTGCTGTATTTTAGGATGCGGATCATGAGTTTTTACATGTTCCAACAGCAAAACACATAATTGTCATTTTGACCGTGCAAAAGGTTAGTAGCTCCATTGGTGCGTGTAGATTGCAGGCTGCCACAGCCTTGAATGGGACTACAAAAGAGGATACTATAGGATATCAAATAACTCACTACATTGCATTACATTAAGCCCAACTTTATGCTCAAGTTGACATTAAGGTCATCGGTTGCCCATGGGGTCTGTCACTGACAGAGATTTCTGCCCCCCTGGAGAGATGTGAGAATGACTCCCAGGAAAGGAGATAATAAAAGCCTGCATGGGAGAGAGGTGATATCTCTACCTGGTAGAAAGCCACATGGTTTCAGCCCAAAAGGTGAAATGCATAGGATAATCTGCCTTTGAAGGGCAAACAGCAAACACTTGTGGGAGAAGCTGCCCTATTGTTTATATAGACCGGCTTTTTTTTTTTTTAAAGGACAAGGGAAACCAGTTGCCAAACTGTTTTTTCAGGGGAGTGCATCCCCCTTAGTATCCACAAATCTGTGTTGGGCTAGGGAGCTCTGTACACCAAGAGAGGCGTTCTGCCATTATGGAAGTAGGCAGAATTTTGCATCCTGGATAGCCAGATGCCACAATTGGCAGGAAGTGGCCTATCAGGAGAGAGTGAACCTGATATTCTAGTGGCTACCAACCGCATCACACCATGAGGACAATATCTGAGCATTGGACTCTGCCCGTCCTGCAGGGTCATCCACAGATTTGTTTACCTTCCTCCTCTGATTTATTTACTGAATTACATTTTTTTAGCCTTTGGACTCTAACCAGTGCTAAAGTACTTGTGATTTCTCCTCTAAATATCATAATATTAGCTTATAACCAACTGGCATATTTGATTAACTTGTAAGTCTCGAGTAAAGTGGTTCTGCCTGTGCCCAGGGCCTGAAAATTAAATGCTACCAGTGGGCCTGCAGCACCCATTGTGCCACCCACTTAAGTAGCATCTTAAATGTGTCTTGGGCCTGCCATTGCAGGTTGTGTGTGTGCAGTTTTAAACTGCCATGTTGACCTGCAAATTAAATCTTTTGCCATGCCCAAACCTTTTTAAAACATATGTCACCCCTAAGGTAATCCCTGGACAGCCCAGATGGCAGGGTGCATTGTATGTTGCAGGTTGGGCATGTATATTTAAGTTTTACATGTCCTGGTAGTGAAATCTCTTAAATTCATTTTTCACTATGGCAAGGCCTACCTCTCCCATGGGATAACACATTGAAGTTTCCTTTAAATAAGTGTAATACCAGTTCATTTGTGGTGCCTCTAGAATCATAATTTAAAATCCTAACTATGTTGAAGCGAATTTTATGTTACAATTCTGTAAAACACCACTTTTGGAAAGTTTTCTCCAACAGACTACCCATGCTGATAACCAATCAATAGCAAAAGACACACACATGATGGATGGAATGCGGAACAAATCAAATATTCTCCCCCAGTCAAGAGATCTGGGTTAAATCCATTGTTCCTTTGCTCACCATTCCACCCCAGTTTAGACCCAGCCATAAGCAAATCAGTCTTAACCCTGCTCCTCACAGTTCAAGATAAACGTATATGTAGGCCTAGATTTAGGATTTGGGGGGTGCACCATATCTGGGATTGCCGAGTTCCTACATCTACCCGCCTTCTGGCAGGTTTACAGGAGCACTTTGGTTAAAAACATAATACCAGATACCATCACATTATTCTAGGATACTCTGCAGTTTATTGGTCCTCAGGCCCAACCTCCAAAGTAGAGGGACCTTTCACCGCAGTAAAAAGTCAATAGCTCTGAAGAAAGGGAATTTTCTACCTGTGCATGAGGGTGATTCGTCAATATTCCTGACCAGGTTTGCTGTGACTCTCATGGCGGTCACTAAGAAAGAAAATGTGGTGTAATGGGTAAAAATATAAGCACTCAACCAGGATCCCTGGGCTGATGGGCTGCCAGTCAAATGTTTGCAATTAAAGAGGTAGCTTATACTCAGCTGTTATACATATGGTGCTTTCCCAGTTCTACATGAGGTATGGGAGCCATCAGTAAGCAGAACAGGAGCCCACCAAACTGTAAAGGACCACCATAGGATTAAAATGATTAAAACAGACTGCCTAGAAAAAAAGAAAAATATATATTTTAATTGATATGTATTTCTTTATTTATTTAATTGACCATTGCATATAGTGCTCCTACACCACAGAGTGCATTAGTGTGCTTTAGTCAGAAAGTGTTTATCTCAAATTAAAATAACGAATTTACAACAAAATTCAATAGGTAAAATTCAGAAACAACAACACATCAAATTTATATTTCAATAAATGAAATGTGTGGTCGGAATCTTAGAAAGGTGGCTTTATTCTTAAGTCTGTAGGCAAAGACTTCTAAGTGGAAAGCATAGAAAAGTGTTTTGGGGCAATTGAGGTTTTGAATGTGGGCACCTCAAGCCGTATAGAATGTTCCGTACTTAGGGGTCTATTAGGATGGTGGGGGGACTCCAGTCCCCCCGCCACCCTAGCGGTTCTGGGACCGGCGACAGTGTTGCGGCGGTCCTGCGGTCCTGCACCGCCAATTAGGATGCCACCCCGATGGTGGCAGTCGCATCCCGCATATATTACATTGTGGCGGGGGTGCTGTAAGCAGCACCCACCACAATGCAATACATGCATGTTGTGCATTGGCATGCACAATGTGACTTCCACCTTGTGCATGCCAATGTTGGGGGGTACCATGGCTACCCCCAAGTGCTGCCCAGACCCTGGGGACCCGCCGCAGGCCCCCAAAGAAAACTCTGAATGCCTTTCCATGGCGAAGTCTCTGCCATAGAAAGGCATTGAAAATGCCACATCATAATATGGATGGTGGTGCCTGCAGGGCACCGCCACCATGTTATGGGCCTTTTCCGCCCGGTAAGCAATCAGGATGATTGCCTACCGGCGGAAAAGTGGCAGATGGCCTTTCCGTCCGTTGTGGTACCCCCGCCACGTTAATGTGGCGGGGGTAAAAGGCCGTCCGTCTGGCTGATTTGGCAGGCGGTTTGCCACAGCCGGTAGGGCGGTGGAGATATACCCGCCATCCTAATAGACCCCTTAGTACTTTGAAAACCCCAAAAGTGTGAGCAAGTTGGATAAAGAAAGTAAATGGGTTTGTGTGACGTGCAACTCATCTCTTAATGGCTTGAGCAGAAAAGGTTTAATACCGGTCAGAAGTTGGATAGCAGGTCCAAATAATGATTTGTGATCTTGAACATTGGGGAAGACATAGTTAGGTTTTAGAACATCCTGAAACATTACTTGGGTTAGAGATGCATTAATTAAGAATCAACAACTGGAATGGATAGCTCATTCAATAAAATTGATCGCTATTAGGTTTTTGAATATGAAGGAGTATTTATTGATGCTGATGGGAGTGATGAAGTCCCTTTCTTACGTATGTTTATGTGTTGGAGGGCATTTGCCTGGAGAGGGAATAAAAGGGGTTTAATTTTTATTAAAATACTTACTTTGCAAATGTAGGTTGTGTACACAAGACACAAGGGTCTCAGGGCCCTTTACATAGCAGTAGTGTCACAAGATCCCAAAATCATTGTTGGGGAAAATACATACACATGCAGAGTATCAATCAGTATTGTTACAATATACTTCTAATACACATATGGTGGCCGGAGTATATTTTTATGATGATGATCAATATTCACAGAAAAAATCACGGTTTTGAATGCAAATTATTTAAGTTAGAATACTTCCTCCTGAAATAGCAGGAAAACCACGTGGTCATTCTTTTTTTAGATATATGATATAGTTTTAAATTGGAATTCAGGGCTCAACATTTATTTTCGCCTTTTTCTTCCTTTTTTTCGCGTTTCCTGTCTCATTCTGTTACATTACTATTGTTGTAAAGTGACATAATAATATTTAGAATGTAGTAAATTGTATCATGATGGTGTAACATTTCCTTCTTTATCTTTTTTAACAATTATTAATTATCCTGGTTAAAATAAAATAAAAAATAATAATTAGTAAGCACAAAAAATGCTTCTGAAACTCTTGCAAGGTAACGTCACTTGAAATTTAAGCGCCTTTAGAAGCTGATATTCCCCCGCATAAACCAAATTGTTACAAGAGATTAGTGATGACGAAGCGTAAGACACAAACAAAACGTGAAGGTGCTTCCTACGGTGCCAGGTTTTCCAACGGTGGCACTGTGTGTATCATCTCAGAAACAACCGTGCTGTTGGCTACGAGGATTAAAGCCCCAGCTCACACATGATATTTATTTTGGATGACATTATTTCATCGCTTTGCCTGTTGTTATTTCGAAGCTCTTAATACACACTGACCTGACATTCAAAAACATATTTGCTGCCCTTTTACTAGTGCTGTAGATTCTAAAGCCTCAAATGCTCATGTCGGCCGCATCACCCAGAGTATCTCTTAATGCCACGCTGCATTATTTACCTCTCCAGCAGTTCCATACCAAGATCTTCTTTTTGAATAGTACTTTTTAAATATTTTTTTATCTTACTGTCTATTAAAGGTAAATCTAAGTACACCATGCAAAGAAAGATCATGAGGCTAGCAGTCGATATTTTAGTGAGTGTGCATTCAGCAACTCAAACCCCGTGATATATGTCAAGATATCGCCGAAGCCTTCTGACGATACTGAGCGAATTAGAAACAACTTTTAATTTACTGACCTACGCTATTCTCCTTTTTAATACTTAATTTGAAAAAGAATAACAGCAAATTCATGAAAGGAAATTGTGCTCGCAAAGGGCCAGATTCTGAGAATCTGGGGGCATATTATCAAGGGGGTTTATTTCCGCTTTTTTGGCTTTAAAAGCCAAGAAAGCCGAGATAAAATTATCTCCCTATTACCTAGCTGTCGCTAACACCAGTCAGCGACAGCTAGTAGGAGATAGCGACCATCTTGGGCCCCGCTTTGCATGTCAGTGATATTTATCACTAATGACATGCAAAGTGGGCGTGCCAAGATGTTAGCGACTGAAAACAGTCGCTAACATCGCTATCTCCTAATACCAACTTTTGGAGATATTCGCGCTAAGCGCGAATATCTCCAAAAGCTAACACCTGCCCTAACACCTTGCTTGGTAATATGCCCCCTGGCCCTTTGGAGCACAATTTTTGCATTTGTGATTCATCATTTCAAATGCAAAAATCGCTATTTGCGAAATCGCATATTTGCGAGGAATTGCATTTAAGGAATCTCTATTAGAGATTCCTTAAATGCAATTCATTAACCAATTTTAAATTGCGAATTCGCAATATTTGGCTGCTATTTACCACGGTCTGACTTCGTGGTAAATAGCGAAAAAACTAGAAAAATGCACTTTAGTGCATTTTTCTCTGTTGCATATTACACACACACATGTCCTTTGGACATGTGTGTGCGCAACACCTGTGTACATTTGCATTTCAGGGGTGCTACAGGGTGTCCTTTGGACACCCCTGGCACCCTTGAATTCGCTATCTTATTTGCGATTAGCAAATTGCTAATCGCAAATAAGGAATACTCCCCATTCATTTCTGTGGGGCCTTTAGGCCCATAGGAATGAATGGGGAGTTATTCCTTATTTGCGATTAGCAATTTGCTAATCGCAAATAAGGAATGTGTAGGAATCGCAATTTATTTAGCGATTCCTACATGAATCCCATTTTGCAAGTCCTTAATAGCGATTCCTTAATAATCGCTATTAAGGACTGGCAAAACGGCTCTTTGATGAATCTAGCTGTATGTTAATAGCCACAATGTTTTGTTTCAGAAGCCCGTATGCCGACACAGCCAAATGCTGGGGTCACCAAACACCAAGATTATCTTTTCTCACACCTTTATGTCAATCCTGCAGGTTCATTTTCATGTCTCCTTACTCTATACATCACTGTTTTTCAATCTATCTCTTAACTCTTCTTTTCTCCTTCTCGTCTATCTCTTTCTTGTTCTGATGATGAGAAATAGGTCTCAGTTCCCAAAAATGAGAGCTGATGGGCCCTAACTGCAACCACTGCCTCAAATTAAGCAATGCACATGTTATTCTAGAGTTATCCTCCCTTTTTCTTGGCCTCCGTGATAATGCACACATGTGTGCGGCACACGTTTTCATTTAACTTGTTCTGCAAATTGCATTATTATAGGTGTCTGTATCCATAGCATAAGGCGCTTTGCAACCCTTCCGAAAAATGTGTTGTGCAGATAAATTTAAAGTGTAAGTTTAAATAAAAAATATCGAGTACAAAAGTGGTATCTGCCCTGGGGAATAGCAGACCCTGAGTTGCAGAATTTAAAGCGCACACATTGCATGTGCTTCAGAACCGGAGGATGTCTCTGGTTGAAAGATAAAGAAATGGAAACGGTCGCCTTTGCAATTATGTAGAACATAAACTGAGTTGAAACTTTGTGGGAGTTACCAATGTTTGCGCTGCTTTTTTCGGAACTCGTAGATTCCGTAACTTAGAAAAAAGAAGTACATGAGTAAGTGTGGGAAAGAGAAAGTCAATCGCCCCCATGTTTTAGGACATAAAGGAAAAGTGATTTTTGGCGAGGAAAAAGGCTTTGCATGTGGAAAACAATTGATTGGAACAGGATTGTAATTGCTCAATAAGTCTGTTGGGTCACTGCAGATTTTCTCCTCGACAGGTTAAGGCTCAATGATGATCCCTGGTGTAGAATTTGAATGAGTAACAGAAATGCAGAAGAGTACATGAATCATTAAAGGTGCATACTTATGCCCGCCTGATCTTCCTACAATTTATGTATCAGAGGCACAACAGCCATTTTTAAAACAGTATCACACTCTCCTTAGACAAGCCATTACAACTGTGCCTTGCCTGTTCTCTTTACAGTCCCAACGCACATGTCTGATGCTGAGAGTAAAGAGGCCAGTGTAGCCAACATTCTAAGAATGACATTATAATACCTGTCAGCCTTAGGGTATTTGCCGCCCAAACGTTTTATTATACTCCTCTATTTTTGCTGATTTCCTCTTTGTTGGCCTTAGGACCAATGCGCTCTCTCCTTTAAACATGGTGAAATTGTCTTACACCCAATTGGCATATTTAATTTATTTGTTAATCCTTAGTAAAGTGGTACTACACATACCCAGGGCCTGTAAATTAAATGCTACTAGTGGGTCTGCAGCACTCATTGTGTCACCCTCTTAGACAGCCCTTTAAAAATGACTTAGGTCTGCCATTGCAACCTGTTGGTGTGGCTATACACTGCCATTTTGACCTGGCAAAGTAACCCTTCATCTGATTCTGTTTCTAGAGGGTTGATTGATGGACTGTACATTCCAGCTGGTCCATTTGATGGAGGATATTACTTGTTGTATAGCTATTGCACAGGCTGGCCAATACATAAATTTATATCACCTTATGGTTCGCATTGATAGAATTTCTTAACAGGGATATGAAATGTATTTGTTGCACGCACGTTATTGATCAGCACATGTCACAATTGTAGTTATTGTGCAAACACGGTCACGTACTGATTGATTTTGTCCTTTTCTGTTTCACATTCCACATGAGCGTTCAGTTATATAATTCACAGTACATTGTGATGTTGGTTTTAAGTGCTTGTACCTATTGGGCAGGATGTCATATATAAGGTATCAGTTTAATTGACCGTTTTCAACTGATGTTTTTAGAAGACCTCAGCCCGAAATGCATTGGGTTCATAATATCATCTGACATATGTTGAATTGTAAATGTTGACATGTAGCAGAAATACATCTGGATTGGTATTTCTCATACATTTGAAATTGGAATCATGACACCTCTGTATGAGTATTGCAAGCATTGATGAAAGCAAATAATTGATTTAAAAAAGGATTTGAATTCATGACTGTTGATTACAGTAACTCTTTCTTCGTTGGTTGTGCATTCCGGGTCTGGTACACTTAGGTGCACCTGCTTGTTTATGAAAGTTATACGTATGTTAACAGGGCAGAATGCACTCCGCATTTGCACACCGAAATGTTTGCCTTTGAGCATGTGTTAAATTAATTGTTGATTTTGAATTTACAGTGGTGTACATTCTACAATTTTCTCAAACAAGTAGTCCTTTTGCCATGCTTAAACCTTTCTTTTTATATATGTAAGTCACCCTTAGGGTATGCCATAAACTGTCCCCAGAGCAGGGTGCAGTGTATTTAAAAGTTTGAACATGTGATTTTAAGTTTTACATGTCCTTGTAGTGGGAAACACCTAACGTTGTTTTTCAATACTGCAAGGACTACGTTTTCCATCAGAACACATTGAAATGTATTTATTATATTTAAGAAGCTCCAACTTCCAATTGAGAGCAGGTGTACAGGTCAAGTTTGGTGTCTAAAGACTTGTAATTAAAAGGCTTCTTTAATGGTAAAGTCAGTCAATTGTTAAAATACTACTTTTAGTTGGCATGTTCTTGTCCCAGCAACTTGATGCCTGCAGCCTGCAGCTTGGGCACATGACTAGTTGCAGCTTAGAGTTTGCCTTTGTACATCATTCCCAGACAATGAGACGAAGGGGAATATGAGCTGGAAGAGTGGTCTCCATCTCTGACCTGATGAGGGGGAGGAGCTGTCACCAACACACTTGCACATCACAAAGGCTCTACTCAGTACATCCTCAAATGGTTTTGACACTAGTCTTTTGTGACCCCAGTGATGCAGAAAATTCCAATCACATTTTGGGAGTGGACACCTCCACAACCTTCTCCTTCTTCAAAGTGGGCACCTTGGATAACTAATGGACCCGCAGACCAAACGTTCCAGTACAACTCTGGGGTTGTGGAAGACTCAGAAGGACTGCTGTACTGCTCAGCAAAACTGACTGCTACTAAGTTTTCCTGCTCCCTGAGTAAGAAGGACTGAATCTGCAACTTAATCCAAGGACGACCAGAGTTACTCCAAGGGCTGATTGGCTGGCTTCCTAATCACAGTCTCAGGGATAGGAAATTCTCCGACCATCTTGAACCCAGCACCTGGACTCTACTTGATGTGAGTCTTGCCCCCCAAGTGGTGCCACCATAGTCCTGGACCGTTGGAAGTGGTACTGAAGGTGCTTGTCCAGCCCAACTATTGTCTTGTGAGCTGAAATTAAACAGCTCAATGCACCTCATCACAGCCACACCGGAAATGCTACAGCACCATGCATCTCTGATGCCAGATCTCGCATATCATCCCGCATTCTCCACAGAGCTGCTGCTGCTCAATGTATCCTTGAAGCAGACCTTCACATCACAAGCCCCTTGTTGACAGCATCCTCAACGATGATGCAGGACACTGCATCGCAGCCAGCAGCTTCTCCAGATCCACTAGTGCACAATACATCTCCGACACAAGCCCCTCATTGACAGCATTCTTTACGTCGATGCAGGACTTTGCATCGCAGCCTGGCAGCTTCCTTGGAACTATGCTGTGTGGGGCATCTTTGACGTGGGGTCTCACAATGCTCCACAAGCCAGGATTTAAGGTACTTAGTTCAGTGGGCCTTACCCGGTCCCTGTATCTGGGCTGCACTTCATAGTGGGCGGCCTGAACTTTTGGCTTTGTCCCAGTCCAGCGCAACTCTATAACCACAGTTGGCTCATTGGGCCTTTAGGCACTATTTCCAACTAAATCTTTCAAACTGCATATGTTTGGGTCTACTGATTCGATTTTCGTCATTCTGGTCTTAAATTATTCATTAAAAAGTATTCTATGTTTCTAAATTCGTGTGGGGTACCTTATTCTGCATGGTGGCTAAGTACTCAGGAATTTTGATTTCTTGGTATCGTCTAGAGGCAGAAGGTTGTCACTGGTAGCTTTTGTAGTTCAATCTATTAATCTTTTTAAGGTAGGTATGACTGGTAGCTGGCCTTTGATGTGTTCAGGGAATTAAGAAGTATATATTTTAGTATTGGGGTCTTGAGAGCTAGTGCTTGCTTTTCTTAAATTTTGCAGTACACATCGTACTTCGACCTCAGTGACTTTTGGGGGGGTCATTGTGTTACCTTAAATTAATAACAATACCTTCTTTTGTAGTAACCCTCCCATAGCAAGCGTCACAGTCATTTGTAGTGCATTTACAATTGATAGTTTCCGTGCTTGTACTTTCTTGGCTGTAAGTGTAGGCAAAGTGAGAGAATAATTGTTTCGCCTTCCGAATTTTAAAGTAGCTGGTTCTTTCAAAAATACAAATAATTAAATATACACAAAATGTATGATACATTTGTTATTCACATACAAAGTGATAGTACTTGTTTCCTATTTTACACCTACATGTGCGTTCTTGTTGGTAAATACAGTCTTGGTTTTCAGGTTTTTGATTGGGGTTGAAGTAACATGGTCTTGGTGGCTCCTTTTCTGTAGGGGGGAAAAAGTTGCTTTAGTTTTTTTAAACATTTGTTTATTGGTAGTCAGTGGGGTTTGAGGGAGTTTGATGTATTTTTATAATTTTAGCATAAGATGGTCTTTAATATTTTTTTATGAACTTTTTCCAGGTTTGGGATTGCTGTAGTTTTTTGATCCATGTTGTAGTCATTTTATTGTAGTACTAGCAGCCCATCCCGACGTTGTCCGGGTATGAATTGCTGCCGGCCAGTAGTATATTGTTTTGTAGGATTTCGTTTTGATAGCATTCTTATCTGTGACGAGCCTGTGAAATGCTGCGATTCACAGTGCCCTGCTGATGCACTTAAGAGTGCGCGTTCAGTAGTGTGTGAACTCGAGTTTCCCTACTTTATTTTTCCTTGCAATATTATATAGCGCAAACTCAAAAACATGGCATGAGCACAATTTACATTACAGAAGAACACATTCATTTGTGGTAGACACAGGGAGACAAAGCAATTTGCCTGGATTCACAGGATGTTTATTTATTTATTTATTTATTTTTAACATTTGTTAAGCGCGAACAATTGCCCGCAGGCGTCTCGGCGCTGTACATTTGTTTGCTCTCCTGTGCTACACTGTTAAATTATTAGAGACTAAATAACCAAGTTTTCAGTTTCTTCCTAAAAGAGATGAGGGTTGGGCAGGATCTTATAGATTGCGGGAGAGTGTTCCACAGCTTTGGGGCAGTGACCAGGAAGCGTCTGTCTCCCCAGTTGACCAGCTTGGTCCGAGGTACCACCAAATCAATCTGTGTTGTTGAACGAAGTGTTCACGGGGGAGCGTAAGGAACAAGGTGGTCTCTAAAAAATTGGGGTGCTTGATGATGTAGCGATTTGTAGACAATACATAATGTTTTAAATTTAATTCTGTTCCTAACAGGGAGCCAGTGAAGACTTCTTAAGGTCTCGGCTATTGGCTTGAATCTGGGAGTATCTGAAAGAAGTCTGGCTGCAGCGTTTTGAATTGTTTGCATTTTCTTGATGACCCTAACTTGGGCATTGAGCTGATGCCGAGATTCGAACGTAGCTCCCTAGCTCTAAAGTTCGCAATTCTAGAACTTGTGGAGGGAGGTGTGTCTAAAAGTGTATGTCGGTGCTGGCCATCAATGAGAGAGACCTGTGCATTTTTCAAATGGGTGGTGAAAAAATATGAGCATGTTGCTGGAGATGTGGCCGCCGTGCCACCAATGTACTTACCGGGGGAGGGTAAACACCCATTATTCCGCAATTTTCTTTTCGCATACCATCACTCCGCATACTTTCATTACGAAAGTACCATTACTCCGCAATGCCATTTTAACGCATGGCATTACATTTTATATGCTTTTACCACGCATACATTTACAACGAAATTTGTTGTAAATGCATGAATGGTAAAAGCATGTTTTTTTAATGTTTGGATAAGGTAAGTATGGGTATAGGGGTATATGTTTTGGGGTACTGAGGTATATGTTTTGGGGTGTTTGGATATTTTAAGGGTTCAGATATAGTTTTCGGTTATGGGGTACAGGGGTAGTTTTAGGGTTTAGGGATAGGTATGGGTTTTTGGGTACAGGGGTTTTTTTAGGGTTAAGGGCTAGGTTGGGGTTTTGGTGTCTAGGGGTATTTTTAGGGTTCAGGGCTAGGTTTGGGTTTTGGGGTACAGGGGTATTTTAGGGTTCAGTGCTAGGTTTGGGGTTTGGGGTACAGGGGTATTTTAGGTTTCAGGGGTAGGTTTGGGTTTTGGGGTACAGGGTTATTTTGAGGGTTCAGGGCTAGGTTTGGGTTTTGGAGTACAGGGGTATTTTTAGGGTTCAGGGGTAGGTTTGGGTTTTGGTGTACAGGGGTATTTTAAGGGTTCAGGGCTAGGTTTGGGTTTTGGGCTACAGGGGTATTTTAGGGTTTAGGGGTAGGTTTGGGTTTTGGGGTACAGTGGTATTTTTTGGGTGCAGGGCTAGGTTTGGGTTTTGGGGTACAGGGGTATTTTTAGGGTTCAGGGGTAGTTTTGGGGTTTGAGGTACAGGGGTATTTATAGGATTCAGGGCTAGGTTTGGGTTTTGGGGTACAGGGGTATTTTTAGGGCTTAGGGATAGGTTTGGGTTTTGGGGTACAGTGTATATTTTTAGGGTTAAGATGGGTTAGTGTTTAAGGGTGTTGGGGTATTTTAAGGAGTAAGGGTGGGTTAAGATTATGAGGTGCAGGGGTATTTAAAGGGAGCAGGGTGGGATTAGCACACGATATGTGACATGGCATGAGGGGCGGAACGTACCACAAGCCCCCAGCATTTGTCACGCCCCCAGCACACGCCCACAGCATAACGCAGACACGCCTACAAGGGACTACTTTGCTGGCACGGTTCTTTTACCTTTAAAATGTATATGGTGGGCGTCTACATAGCCTATGTCCTGCTGCTGCAACTGCCCTTTCCAACGCTGTATTGCATGTTCAGATTGATGCTGTGGTTCCTGAGATTACCCGCCTCAAAGGTTTGGGCTTTTTTCTTTGTTATATTAGTATGAATCAGCAATTTAACAAACAAAAGCAGTAGAGCGTTAAGTTAGTTATCTAATATTTAAAATGTATAAATTAATTGATTTTTAAGTTAGCTTGTATAAATGTGTTGCTTACTTTAGAAGGTAGTTATATATAATTTTCTGTTTTCAGATTGTTTTCTAAAAAAAGGTTAAAAAAAGTATTGCCTTCTTGCAGCTTCTGTAGTTATTGGTGTATTAAGTAGTCATATTTTGTCCGACTTGACATTACTAATGTCATTGATAGTATAATTGCATTGGTTATTTTGTTTTATGGGTTGCTTTCATTGGTTATTGTTCCTTTGTTTGAATATGTTATTTTCATTTATTGCCTTTTTATGGTGTATTCTAAGTCATGTTCATTTTATAATGTTGAAAATATATACTTGCGATTAGTGTTTTTGTATGCATTATTTATGTATATATTTACAATTATTTAGGAACATTTTAACATTTTAGTGATTATAATTCATTTATTATTGTTTTGATGCATTCAAGAGTATTTTTTGGGGGGTATTAAAATGTATTTTTGTTAAATAAAAGTGTTGTAATGTTGTTAGAATATTTATACTTTCTACAGTTTATTTTCATTTTTGTTAACATAAAATGGCAGTCTTTTTATGTGAAATTTATTTATTTATAGCAATTTTAATGTTGTCAATATCATGTGTTTCCATATGTTTTACTATTTATATACTTATTTAAAGGTACCAATATTTTTGTTTTAGGTATTTTTGATATCGATACAAGTAAAAATAGATATTTCTAACTGCAATATTTTGATTCTCAATTTTTGTGTTTTTGTTAATTGAGTATAGGAAGGTGATATTTTTTAACAGTGTTTATTTTCCAATATTTTTGTAAATCAATGTAATTGCTCTTGATATTATATCATTGATCCCAAAAATCCATGAGGTTATTTGTTCATGGTGTGCCATTTGCTTGATTAGAGCAAAGAGGAACACATTTTTATTTAAAGTACTTTTAAGTTTGAAAAAGCTTCAACTATGGCCTAAGTTTGGAGCTCTAAGCCCTGTTAACATCTGAAATTCATAGAATTATTTTTTTCAGAACAATTTTCAGTCAATGGTAGAGAAAATCCAAGTATATATTTATGACTTCCAAATAGCTTGCAGGAGTCTGTCAGTTGCAAGGGTTTGTGGTGCAAAGAGTGGCATACTGTGATTCTAGCGACATGAAGGTATGGAGTTTGCGCCCCACACTAAGGTGACCGATACCACATTATAATAAGCCTAGCCAAGAACAATAGGTCTGTCTTTAATGTGGTGAAACAATCTTGTAGAAAAAAACTTGTCATAAGTTTACCCCACTAAAGTAAACACTTTTGGCTTTGTAAACGCTTTTTACCATTCTGTTGGTCTTAGAGCATTGGCCAAGTAAACACATTAAACATAGTCCTTAAAGCCAAAGAGGAATGTGGTTTAGGTCAGCCTTCAAATGCCGAAACATATATTAACAATACCTCAGCTCCCAATTTTGAATGTTTTCTCATTACCTAATATTATCACAATCCCAATACTATACTATTTTTTGAGTCTGCCTTAGATGAAAGTAATATTATGTGCACTTTGATAAAATGGTATTGATTGAATAGTGTCTGGCAGAAATGTGGATGGTGTTATGATGTCCATTCTTGAGCGAAGGTTTGTCACTGTCAATAATTACGTAAGTGTAGCTCTACCACATTGACACCTATGGTAAGAGTACATTAAACTGAATGAATATGTGTTTTGGGTATGGCTTGGGGAGGGTGAATGTGATGTGCCATTTACGAGTAAGGGATGTTTATATGTTTTCCTGTAAGTGGTGGGGGGCGGTTGAGCAAGGCTCTGCGAAATTCCTGGCTTTCTAGGGAGCCCACTTAAAAACAGGATGGTGGCTTTCAAGAGCCT
The DNA here is from genome assembly GCF_964263255.1 of Lissotriton vulgaris. Classification (NCBI taxonomy): domain Eukaryota; kingdom Metazoa; phylum Chordata; class Amphibia; order Caudata; family Salamandridae; genus Lissotriton; species Lissotriton vulgaris. The sequence goes on from NC_141685.1 coordinate 1,536,187,183, forward strand.
ACATCAAATGCCGATCAGGACTATATTATTTGTCATTGCTTGATTGATGAATACATGTTAGTTTAGAGCATGCCCGTCCATTGTGATTGTCCTTGCATACCTCAAAGGAGATTTAAAGTGTGACCAGAAAGTGTGACTGTCAAAGCCATATTTAAGCGTTTTTCACATTCCACTAAGACATTTGTGGACTGTCTTTTATTACTATTGATTCTGTTGATTAGTTATTTAAGGATATGTTCATTCAGTCACGGTTGGATGTATTGGCTGCCCTACGTTCTTGTTATGTATTTCACACAATTTGTAATTTTTTGTGTTTTTCTGTCTGGGCTAGTCTTTCCTAATAGCTGGCTATGAGGAATGTGTTTTTCTCCCTCATAAGTCAACAGTAGCTTAGGCTTGCCCTGAAGACCAACCACGCCACACTTGGTGGATTCATCTGCATTGTTTTTGAAATGTGTTTGTAACAGCTTACCACCACTAAGACTTGGAGATGTGATATTCCCTCAGGTATTCTTCCATTCATTCTCACTTTACATGTCTGTTATCCTGCTGCTGCTCAGCCTGAGTGTCTTTGAAAGAGAACTTACTTATTTATAAAGTTTTATATAGCACGAACAAGATCCAGAGGGATATCAGAGCGCTGTACAAAAGGGTGGAAGGAAGGTCAAAACCCAATATCAACATGAAGTAATGATACAAAACATAAATAATCACATGATTCACATACAAATGACACAAAGGATAGTATACAATAATCAGGTATATAGCGGACTACGAGAGAGGCACACAATGCTGTAAAGAAGAGCAGAGTCACATGATGGACCATTGATTGTAGGATCAATGTTTTCGAGCCAATGGACCTCGCTCAGATTAAGGTAGGAATTTGTCCATTAGGAATCTTTTGGCTTCCAGTTTGAAAGCAGTTGTTGAGGAGAATGTGAATAACTGGAATGTTTGTGTGTGTGAGTGTCAGTCGTAGATGGGGTGAGTAGCAGTGAGGCTGCTCCTGGTGGGGCTCTCCCCTATGTTACTTCTTACTTCAATAAACATACATGGAAACCTACTTGGATTGGACCTGCTCCCTAGAGCCCCACCAGTCACCTCTACATTGGTCGCCCCAACGTGAATTTGCCAGTCCCTGCCCTCCCTTCCTGCTTCCTTTCCTGATTCTTAGGGACAGTGCTCCCTCTCCTGCTACTTTGGGGCAGTCCCTCCTCTAAATGCAGTTTCCTGGAACAACACCTAATTCCCTGAAGAGCGAACTTTCTTCCTGCTTCTTCTCGTCTACTGTTTTAATGATCTTTTCCTGCTTTGCTGCCTGTACTGCTCCTGTGGAAAAGTGTTTATCTGCTTTTTTGGATATAAGTTTATATATTAGGCTGCCTGCAAGTTCCTGCTACATTCAGAGTCTTTCTCCACTCACCAGTTTTCTAGAGGAGTGACCAGTTTCAGCTCCTTTCTGCTTATCTGCTTCTTAGTGCCCTGAGAGCTTTCTACCGTGGAGAAGACCTGATGTTCCTTATTGATCCAACCCAGATGTCTGCTCTCATCATCCCTTAGGTCAGGGAGAAGGAGTCTAGTTGTCTCCCCTAAAGCTTTGGTGTATAAGAGCCTGCCATGCTGTCAAGGTAGTTTTCATACATTTTATTTCTTCAAGAAGTTAGAGCCTGCTAGTACATTTTTTGAAGGTTAATTGTATATGGGACATTCCATGACTTGCATGTTTCTTACAATTAGTGAATTCAACTGCCCTATTACTCACATCTTCACCTAGTGTGTACATAGAATTTCTGTCAACTATTGGGCAGATACAATACCCACTAGAAGGACTGCCTCCTAACCTTGTAAGCCCATTTCTCATTCTACCTTTCATGAACCCAGGAGCCCCTCCTTTATTACAAGAACCTGAGAACAGGTGGAAACATATCACCTTAAGTGAAATAGCAGTCAAATCTACATTCTGGGCTGTAACTATGTTATCATGTGATTCAATAAAGTACATTTCTCAGCCACCCTCAATGAAATACAAAAGATGCAGGGAATTCACCAATCATGAAGTTGAATATATTCCACTGTTGACACAATCTGTGTTGACTATACTCCTGTATCGTACTAATGCGTGTGTCATATGTAAACTGTTTTAATATCTTCCTGTAAACATAATAGAGCAGACATTCATTACTAGTTTCGCAACATCAAATTGTCCAATTATGAAGTGACTATAATACACAATAACAGTGACCCCTTTAATGCAAAAATCATGGCAATCTAAAAGTTGTGTGAAAGAATTTCCCACGAGGTAACACATGCTTATTTTGTTAGAGCGAGGTTGCTGGTTTGATGTGTTTTTCACACATGGTGATTAAATAGGTAGCTGCACACATACTTTTCGGTATGTATGGACAGCAGTCACAATCTACTGGAGGAATACAGGTTATATGACCACATTATTTTTATAGAATCTTTGGAGTCTGGATTACATTTCTTTCTAACAGCTCTAGGTTTTTTAATGGCACATAAATAATGTATGAAAAGAATTAAGTAATTTAAAAGCAATTACACGGGAGTATGCGCTTGGAATCCTAAAGAACAGTAATTAATGACTCTTAGTAATTAAGATAATTTCAGCCCTGTCAACAGCATTTTTTGCATGTTAAACGTTTTGTATGGAAGGGAAAATTCAGGTTGAGTCGCACCACCGAGTTTCATTCATATATGTGTTTTTTTATATTGTATGTTAATGTTTAAAGCAGGAAAATTACTTTTATACTTTCGTTAAAAGAATACATTTAGCGAATTGAGGAGAGAATTTTCTAGTCAATAGTTAATGAGTTTTAAGACTTTATCTTAAACGGCCATAATCTCATTGTATTAAACTGCATTTATTCATCCCATATTTTGGACAAAAAGTTCTTTTTTTACATTTAGTATTGATATGTATGTAAGAATTCCCAATCATTAGCTGATTATTTTTTCTTAAGAGATAATACTATTTGTGCCCTATATAAGTAATGATGAGACTGCTTCAAAACCTCTCAAAAAGAGAGACAACATATAGACAGCTATGCAGGCATCTCGTTTAACACGTTTTTATGAACTGTTTTTATCATATTACTGATGTATTTTTGTGTTTATGAATTCTGTACAAAATCAGCAATACGCTGAAGGGTGGTTTATGGGCTAGGGCATATGTCTATGTAATCAGATTATATGTTAGGCACAAGAACTTTATAAAAGCTATCGTAATGGAAGGCCAGCAGGCTTGGGCTCGTGCTTTCGTGGATTGCACTGTGCCTACTGCTCCTTGTTTTCATTTCCTGTATATATATCTCAAATGCACTTTAATGAGGTTTCTGTGTTTGGGCTGGTCGTAACGCAGACTGCTTTTATGCTATATTCATGTGATGTACATGTATCTTTGTGAGTTGAATGGATTCCCTTTTAGTTATTGTATCTTCAAATGAAATGTATTATATTGCACATATACTTTTATGGTCGTAACGGCCCAAATAAAGTTTTCTAAACTGAACAAACTTTTATTCAGTTTTTTCATCTCACTGGAAGTGAAATTTTCACCATAATTATCAGTCCCAGAGAATAATGTTGACTTAAATGTGAACTGTTCATAAGAGGACTACGCTTAATTGGTAAAATAACTACAGTAATAGAACCAGGTTTATAATTTCCATTTAAAGACTAACAAAGGCTCGCCCTGAGATATTTTCTTGAGTTTCAAAGACATATTTTTGCAGCTTTCCTTCCTTCTTTACCCACCCTTCTTATTTTGAACTGGAAGGAGATCAACACATGATCTAATCATCCAAGGACTTAGACCTATCCCGAAGGGTAGCCACGCAGCTCTCCATCCTGATCAGCCTGAAACTTTCCCAATAGGCGCTATTTATATCTCCAGTTCCTTTCATAGGATTTTTTTGTTTTGGTGTCATTTCAAAGATAAAATTATTTTCTATTTTTATAAATTAGTGTTGTACTTTTATTGTGTATTAATTATTTTCTGAATTGGAAATGCTTTACATACCTGTCATTAAAGTAAAGCCTAACACAAGGAGATGATTGACCGAGCGCCGAAACATTTCAGACACTTACCCCCAGTCACAGATCTGGGTTGAATCCATCCTCGTTCACAGCTCACTTCGCCACCTCAGTTCAGACCCAGCTTTATGCAAATCAGTCTTGACCCTGTGCCTCATAGGAACAGTTCAGCCCGAAGTGCCAAGTCAGGTCTTCCCTGAACCAGAAATAAACATCCTAGGACTGGTTTTGCGGTAACAACTCTCATCAGCCAGGCTAGCTTGAATCCAGTGGCAAACTACTTTATATGCTCTGCTCTTTGGCTGTTTTAACAATGCCCATTCTACAGCTTCCATTCCTTCCATATGTGGAATTAAAGTGTAAAGCGATTTGACATCAATGGTACATAGTTCATTACTTGCTGTAATTTCAGTAGGAAATCTGTTGTGTCTTTCACATATCATTCCCATCCCCGCACGAACGGCTGTAGAAAGCAATCAAGATATTGACCTAATGGTTCAAACAATGTTCCACATCCTGTCACGATAGGTCTAAATGGTGGATCTTGAATATTTTTGTGGATTTTTGGCAGCATGTAAAGATGCGGTCTTGATGGGTTTGAGACTTTTTGGTGGTACGAATCCAAACCATTTTAAAAGCTTTATTTAGTATCTCTTCCAGTGTTTTAAACAATCTGTGGGTAGGATATTGGTTCAATAAAAGGTACGTTGTTTCATCCGAGACATGTTGGTTCATTTTGAGTTGGTAATATTTCTTATCCATCACCACTAAGGCACCTCCCATGTCTGCATTCTGAATGAAAATTTCAGGATTGGTAGAGAGTGACCTTAATGTGTGTCTTTAATGCTTCATGAAGTTCTCCCTTTTATCCGCTGTCAAGTTCAATTTCTCTATATCCTTCTTAACTAAAATCTCAAAGGAATCCAACACTTTATGTGATACTGGAGCTTCAAAACTGCTTTTCAGTTTGAATTTGAGAAATTTGGTTTCCTGTATATCTTTTTTAGGTGGAAGTATATTGGAAAAAAAGTGTCTTAACCACAAATTATGCATACATTTGTACCGAGATATTTCTTATTCCAATGTGTTGGTACTGTATGTAGGTTTAAAACCCATCCCTTTGTTCAAGATGTTCTCCTGCTGCATTGTGAAATTTATGAAGAGATATTCACCACTAAACCTTGTTTTGACTCCTTAACTTTGTTCGTCCTTTTTCTCTGTTTCTCCTGTTTTTTTCTGTAGATATGCTTACTTTGGTGCTGTGTTGTCCTGGTGGTTGACTTGTATCCGGGACCTGGGAAAAAAAGATTTAAAAGTCGGAGAATGAGCAGTTATATCACTACCTGTTTCTCTCTGTGAGTGTTCACTACTCAACACTGTTAGGGCCACTGGTACTCCGTTAATGTCTGCTTCACCTTCTGTTACTACACTCTCTTCTGAAGAAGTGGTTGAGGTCTTTTTGAAAAATGTTCTTCGTTGGGCATACACCTCGGTCCTAGCATAGACTTTGTTAAGTTTGTAATCCAAGGTGTCGCATTTACATTTGTGAAGTTTGCTCTCTTGTAATTCTTTGTTTTTTGTGTCCAATTTCTGGTTGATTCCATCCAGTGAGATTTTCCAAGTATCAGTAACCATTCGTGTTTCAAGATCTTGTTTGATTATCGACATTTCTTCGAAAAGTTCACGTATGGCTTTCAATATTTCTTCTATCAACAATAGGATGAGATCTAAAAAACACATATTAAAGATAGCGTACCACTTATCCATGAATATGCTGTTTTGACGACATCTAAAAAGCATGGGTCTTAGTCCCCTCGGAATTAGTTTTGATTTGTGATATTGCACCAATGTGCATGCATGTAATCATTGGTTAAACTCTCTTCTCGTAAGGTATTCCAATTGTTTAAGTTGTTGGGAACTGGAACTGCCCTGCACTTTGAAAGATTTAACTTCCTGTATTAAAGAATACATTTCAGTTGCTTGTTCCGCATTGTAAGCAGGGATGCTTGCCCTGTTATCCGTAAGCTTAGAAATTGTGTCGAATTACATGGTGGGTGCTACTACACTGCAGTAAACAGTTAGCAATAGACTCATTGTATGATAGTGGAACACACCTTTTTTATACATTTTTCAAACCACAGCCACCACCACTGCTGCTGCCACTGTCACAGCAGAAGGAAGAGTCGGACCAAGCAGAGCGGAACCGTGAACACACACAAGCCGCACCCGGTCTCCTCACCAAGCTGCCTTTGTGGAAAAAAAATTAAAGGCTGAACGCCTCAGGTGGTACGGTGCGGTGTGGTGTGGTGAATTATGAAGTAAGAGATGTTCCTGCTCTGTCCCTCCGTACTGACCAGAACCAGAAACTCTTTGTGCAGGCATCACACCCGGAACTAGAATGTGCCATCACTATCACTACTACTTTGCCAGTAGGTTTTCGAATTTTTCTTGAAGCTGTGATAGGACCATAACTTGCATTATGATTGGGCAGATTCAGGCATAAATCAGAGTACTTACACTGGTATTGTCATTCAACATACAGTGAAATCTCTGTGGTCTATTAGCATCCCTTGCTAGTTTATATTGTAATTCTCCGGTGAGGGTGGTAGGGTTCCTTGCACAAACATTAACATTATCCAATCTCTTAATATGTCCAGACTATAAACATGTAAACTCCCATCTCATTTGTGGATGTCAAATCTTCACCAAATATCTTTCATTATTATAAATGTTTTTGAGTTCTAGGTAATTTGTTTAACATAGGACAAACTGTCTTTCTTTACATTGGTTATTTGTTTTTGCTTATTGCAAGACTGACCTCTTTACAAGATATAATTCCCAAATCTAGTTGTAGGGATAATCTTCCAATTTCATGTATTTCACTGGTGTATGCTAATTTCCTTTATTGCAGGTCCTTGAAATGGATGAATAGCCTTACATAAGAAATTACCAAAATGTACTATTACAGTTCTCACGATATACAGAGAAATAAACTTGCCTTACCTTGGTTTCCAATTAAACCATATACTCAAGTTATATGGGGAAGGTTCTTTATTACATTTGCATGACAGACAAGACATTTTGAATGGCACAAAAAGCATGGAAAATATTCTTATTATTAGATCATCTACATATTTAAAAATCAGCAAAACAGTTAAAAATATGACCCCATCCTTTAAAAAAATTCTTTATTATCACTAACCTGACCAGAAAATCAGAAAGACAAGTGAGTGGTATTTCTTTCATTAAATGCAAAGATATGAAAGCAAATGTCGAATTCGGGCAAATTACGTTCTCTTAATATATTGTGCTGAGCTTTATGCAAAAGATTTGCAACATTTTTCTGATTTTCTCACTCAAGGAAATAAGGAAGCATGATGAAGGATTATCACTGTCATATGTCAGGCCCATTGCTGTTTTCCCTATGTTTTAGCTGAGCACGCCCCAATCGTTTACTCCGCTTTGCACACGTTAATATGCACACATATTTTAGCTCGTGCCACACTGTCCTCACACAGAACCTACTGTTTTTTTTCTTTCTGCTCTTTCCTGGGATTTAGTCTGAACACAGTAGACAAGGTCAAGCAACAATGCCCCTTGTTATTCTGTTTTAGTCAGGCACTAACACATAGACAAAACACACAAATGCAGCTGTTGGTTTAGAACACACCCTCTTTGTCATTAAGGTATGCCAAGACATGCAAATACACTCTTGGAGAGCGATTTTACACAGACAAGATCGCTGACTACACCTGAGAGGTGGAATTTTCATCTGTGCATGCTAAGGTATGGGTCCGCAACAATTACCCAGAGATCTTTTGTTATATAATCATTTTGCTTCTGTAGAAAGGGAGGGGGCTTGTGTACCCTGTCTTATACCATGAGAGCTCATTTTATGATTCATGGATTACTTACTATGCTAACTGTATTTGTTTTAGGCATCTTCTTACTTATTGTGGTACGTATACTGCATACTAGAGCACGATAGGTAAAATAAAATATTTTAAACATTTTTCATGTCTCTGTTAGATGGTATTGTAGACAAGTATGAGTATGAGAGCGAAAGGGTGTGTTCTGTTACGGAATTCCTCAGAGGGCCAGGAGTGCTGTGTTCTGGAGTGTCTAATCACTTGTTCCTCTGTGAGTGAGGAGGAGAGCAAGTGAGACACTATAGGTAGTCGGTCTCAGGCTCAAGGGTACTAAGGTGGTAGGATAACTCAGTCCCTGCCTACTAAGGTTCCATGATCCCAAGCGTAGTTCTGTGATTTTGCAGGATCCCTGTAACATCAAAATGAACTTCCTTATTTATTTAGTTTGTTTGGATTTTATATAGTGCTATCTAAACCTGAAGGGATAAGAGTGCTTTACAAGTTGGGGGCATAGGTAGTTAGAACTACAAGGAAGGATATGAGTTGGTCAAACACGGTCAAAAGAAGTATAATCAGATTAAATAATATAGTGAGGACAATCAAAAAGTGCATAACAAAACAACATTAGGTAATGATGTTATAGCAAGAATTGTGACTGAAGGGGTCAGGTGACCATAACAGAAGAGTCAATAGAGGGTGGTTGAATCTATGAGAAACGTGGTCCTTCCTTAAACACGTAGACTGTGATGCTCCATTTACAGTACAATGGGACACACCTTTCTATTAGACAGCAGATGCACAGCTGGCTAATTCTATGAGCCCTCACTCTGCTTCAATTTTTTAAGAGTATGTGTACCACTCAGAATCTAACCAACTTCTAAATTAAGTTGTAGGCCCTGTTGGACCTGGGATTCTCTGCAGGCTCACCCCAAACCTTTTACCTTCACCTCTCCTGTTTTTCTGAATTTAATGTTGTTGCCTTTAGGAACCTGTGTGCTTTAACTGCTGCTAACCAGTGCTACTGTGCTCATGCTTCATCCCTAAAACATGGTAAAATGGTTCTCCAGCTAACTGGCACATTGAATTTAGTAGTAAGTTCCTCATTAATTGGTACTACATGTACCCAAGGCCTGTAGATTAAATGGTACTAGTGGATGTGGGGCTGCATCACTTATAGTGCACCCACGAATGTAGCCCTTTAAGACATGTCTCAGGCCTACCACTGCAGCCTGTAGTGTGGTTTTAAACTGCCATTTCTACCTGCCAAAATAGGCCCTTTGCCAGACCTAAACCTTCCTTTTTGATACTTATAAGATATACCTAAACCGGGCCCTAAAAGCTCCTAGGTCATGGTGCATGGAATTTAAAAATAGGACATGGGAACCTTCGTTGTACATGTCCTTGCAGTGAAGAACTAATAAAAGTTGTTTTTCACTGTAGTAAGGACTATCTCTCCCATGGACTAACACTTGGTTACTTTTATTACATTACATCATTTCTAGCCTTAGCTTGGGAGCAGACAGAGATATGCTGGTTATGTTCAAATGGATGGTAATTTTAAATCCTCTTTAATCGTAAAGTTACATTTTAGGTCACAAATCCTGGGTCACATGATTGTGATTGACTCTGCTGTTGGGGTTTGTCTTTTTATAACAACAACAACAACTAACCGTGGAGAAGGGTCTAAGGGGAAGATTTTAAAGACCTGCTCGCATCCTATCCCCCAATCTAACTAGTAAACACACACAGAGGATGCTAAAGGTCTAGACAGAGCTCAAGGTATCTATACACTCCCAAGTAATGTATGGAGAGCTAATCAATGTGTTCAGAGAAGAGAAAGAAAGAAAGAATACCCATCAGCCCACCCATTGGCGGAATCTCGTCATCTGGGTTTTTTTGAAAACTGGTATCCACTAGATCCTTCACTAAGTCATATTGTGAAGAGAACTAGTATAAGATCCACCAGTGAGAGAGAGCCAACAAGATCGAATGGTGGTGCTGATAGTAAACAAGAAAAAGTTGCAGTGCACAGAGAATTGTGAGAATTGTGAAAAAATTCAAAAACAAGGGGTGATTAAAAGTGCCTGTTATGATGCCAAAGATAAGACGTATCTAGTGGATACCAGTTTTCAAAAAAACCCAGATGACGAGATTCCGCGGGAAGAATTGTCTTGATGTCCTCCTTCCCTGCTGGATGGGAAAATGAAGATTGGACCTGCTCCTTGAACCCAGGGCAACCAAAGTGACTCCAATGTGTAGTTGGCTGTCCTTCTCTGTGAGCTACATGGACACAACAAGCCCAGTGACCCTACAATGAACATGTCTTCTGCTGCTTGTGTGAGTCCTAGTCCCAAAGTGGTGCATCTCCAGGTCCTTGACTCTTGGGGTAGTGTTAAAGTGGTCTCCCCCTACCAAAATCGAAACCTGATATTCAGAAACATGTAAACAAAACTGCTCTGAGAAATGACAGGAGGCCGGGCCGACCTGCAGGCCAATCTGAAGTAGGTCCATCGCCAGTGGGATTGACTTCCCCTCAACTCCCACTGAGTTCTTCTCCTCAAAAACAAATCCTCTTTGGCTGGACCTCCTGGCAACTGTATTTGACCTCATGAATTCCACTTTGACTGCAGCCTGCAGCCTCTTTATGCCAGAGGCTTCAAAAGTCAAAAGGCCGAAATCTTCACTGGGCTCCACCATTAACAGCACCCCATCAACGACAACGACAACAACCTCCTCTGCCTGGAAATCCAACTTTTCCTCCTTGGAGCTTTACCTGCATTTTTTGATGACATTACTGATACCCGGACCAGTAAAGCCCTGTAATCCACTACTCAACCTCAGATACAGCCTCATGCCTTGTACCCAAAAACATTTTCAAGACTTTTTCCAAGTCCACTGAGGAACTGAGATTATGACCGATCACGGTCAACCTTAACTTTTGATTTTGACTGGGTGTCACATGACCAGTGGTTAGTGCTTTTATCTTTTAGGCACTAGATTTCACTAGGTCCTACAGATGGATTGAAATCACTTTGTTATTATTGCAGTAAAATGTACTCTACTTTTCTTAATTGGTGTGGAATGTCTTGTACTGTCGTTTCACTTTATTACTGTTGGTGTGCTGAATAAATACTTTATACATTGCCTCTAAGTGAAGCTTCTAAGTGAAGCTTTAGTACCAAGCTACCAGAAGGTTAAGCACAGGTTAATTCAGTGACTTCTATTGTTCACCATGGCAAGGATTGTAATTGTTGCCTGAGTAGGGTTTCCACCCCCACCACCAACTGATAACCTAATTTCTTACAGGTTTGGTAGAATATAGTGAGGTATTTAGTGTAGGTAGTAAATTCCATTTCATTTCTCCAGGGTCAGGTATTTACCTTGGGTGATAAATACCACCTATTCCAAGATTTTAACTTAAAAAAGGAAGCTTAACACACAGATTCTGTATCTAGCACACCTAATTCTGCAACTTTGCCTTTTCAAGGGCCTTCCCCCTTGATAAATGTCAGCTGGTTGAATCTGCAGAGTCTATTAAGGGACAACTGCTAGGGTGTGATAATGATTTCACAACTCAGACTTCTCATCCCTGAACTCTTTTTCAACACAAATCGTAATATAGTCCTTAACTTTTTAATGAGGGCCCAACTATGTATTGAAATTATTTTGGGCATTATATTCTTTGTCGAGTACTGACTCTAGTGCAAGGCAGCAATATGCAGTACCGAGGTTACCCCTATTTGTGATCCCTAGATTTGTCTTTGAAAATGAAATGAGAATAGATGTCCAAGAAAGAGAGAAGCACACGCGTTATTTAAATAATCCTGTTTTATTCTCTTCTAACCAGTTTGTCTTTGCAAGGATGAAAGTTTTATATAGACCTGCTACTAACAAGAGAGCCAGAGAACAATGAAACAGCTTTGGGTCACTTTGGTTTTGGAATAGCTCAGTGATGTGAAGGTTCATAAAAAGTGTATTCCAACTTATTTTGTTCTCTGTTTTTTAGAAGGCAATTATGTCCCCACTTGTTGATTAAAAAGTCTTAATCATTTAAAATTAGAGCTTCCAAAGTAGTGGAAAGAGGGCTTTATTTCCACGGAAATGGGTGTCAGGTGCACTAAAACATCACTTTTATTGTGGTTGAGGTAACAGTGGTGGAAATTGCAACATGAGCACTAGAAACCAGATCTGCAGATGAGCCCAGGACGCATGCACTATTAAACTTCACCTATTATTTTGAGGCCCTTCAGACTGATTGAAGACAGATTCAAGGAGGTCATCTCCACACATTAATTGAGTGGAAGATTCGCCCAACACTCTGTCACTGAATTAAACTCTCCTATGCATACATTAACTGTGACGGCTGGTGCAGAGGAGCCTTCACTCTTCTAGTAAATAGGGCACAAGCCCTGGTTTACAGGCACGTGGCCCGGTTTACAATAGTCACGCCCATTTCATGTCTGCACATTCTGAAACCAGGGTTTCGTGCTTCTGAACAAGCTGGTCTGCTGTTCAGGAGCGTTAACAAGGAAAATGAAAGTCAGCTGTCTGGGCTGTCAGGGCCTGCAAGACTGGAGGCTGAATCCAATACAGCTGTTTGACTATATACATTGTCAGCCTTCCCCTGCACTGCCTCCATCGCTCATCACTTATGAGCTCAGCATTTATTGTTGCAGCAATCAGGATCTCCATTGGGATGACAGAGAGCACCTGTCACGTGGTGCACCAGTGGACTTGCTACTGCAGAAAGATTCAAACCTGAGTGCCGATGGGCACGAGGGTTATTGTGCCTGGATACTGCACTTCACTATTTATCTTTTTGTTTTGTTATAGTTTTCCCATCCATCATAACTAAATGTTTTCGTCACACTATTGGAAAATAAGTAATTAAATTGCTGCTCTTTAAGCATCGATGTGTTCAACTTTTCAATAATGTGGTCATTTGCCATATTGTTCCAAGGCTGGCGTAATCATATACCCAGATGACACACATCGAAGTATAAAACAATTAATTTACTTATGAATATGTACGTTGTGCCCCTTTCTCATATGGGGGTAATTGAACGCGGAATGATGCGCGGAAGTCTAAAGCAAACCCTTGTTTTAAGGAAGACAACGTAAATACAATGGTAAGGGGAAGAAAACATAAAACGCCTATCGAAGAATATCTAACATTGCCACAAAGGAAGAAATATGGATGTCTGTTTAAAAAAAAAATAGAAAGGAAACTAAAACTGCTTTCTATTTGCAGCCTTCCCTCGGAGCAGGTGCATTTACACATGACTGCCATTATGCACCATGTAAAGGATAAGTAAATTTGACATTATTTTTCACATTCTGCTATGAAACAGCGCGGTCTGGTCTCTTGCCTGAGGATGCGCCTGGCTCCCAAACATGCTGTCTGTGTGCCATTGCCCAAAACAGAGAAATCTGTGTATGGGAACGTTTTTTAAAGGGCAACACATATTTCTCAAGCCGCTGAATGATTGCTTCCTTTCAAAGTATAAAATATATATGAATGTCCCAATGTTGTTATTGTCTTTCTAGAAGAAACAAAAGGAAATAGATAAAATAACGTTACTGAGCCCACAAAATGTAATACGATTTATTCGAGAGCCAAAGTTGGGTATTTTGTGGAAAGAAATTGTGACATATATATGTTTGGTTCGCCCATGTGCTAGCAATTAAGTAAAATATTCTAAAAATGCCCTTATGGTATCCAAAATTTATGATAGCTAATGAGAAGCTATTACAGTTATTTAAGAAATGTGAATTCATTTATAAGCCTATCCCAATTTCAAAGAGTTGGCTTCTTGCATTTTAAGACTGCAAATGGTCTGATTAATGAAAACAACTAACAAACTTTTAGCACACTAAGGGGCACATGCATCAAGTGATTTTGGAGTCGCAAACGGTGCGAATCGCAAAATTTGGCCTTTTGCGATTCCAAAATCACTTTTTGGGATACATTAAACATTTTTTTAGAAATCGCAATTTTTTGCGATTTCTAAAAATGTGATTGCATTTAAGGAATCGCATTTTTGCCATTCCTTAAATGCAATGCATGAATGTTTAAAAAAATGCAAATTGGCAAATAGGGGGAGCAAATTAACACGAGGGTGAACCTCTTGTTAATTTGCGAAATCTTTCAAATATGCTCAAAAAAGCATTTTTGAAAGTGTCATGTTACACACACACATGTCCTGTGTGAAACTTGCACTTAAAATAGCATTTCAAGGGTGCAGGGGGGGTCCCCCCTCAGCACCCTTGAAATGCATTAACAAATTGCGATTCGCAAAATGAAAATCGCAAAATGTTAATGCCTTCCCATGGATTCCTATGGGCCTTTTGGCCCATAGGAATCCATGGGAAGGTTTTCCTTAATTGCGATTCGCAAAATGTGAATCGCAATTAAGAAAAATTAAGAATTCGCAAAAATATTTGCGATTTAATCATGCATTCCAGTTTGCGATTTCTAAATTAATTTTCGCAATTTAGGAATCGCAAACGGGTGCAATGATGCATGTGCCCCTTAGGGCCAGATAAATATTTAACTGGTTTCCAGTATTTTTGTGATCAGTAAAGAAGTGCACAAACTGACCAATGCATTGATGCGATTCCAATTCGAAGTGGGTCATAATATGATCTGCCTCAGAAATATTAATGAGGTAAGTCACAAGTTGCAACTTACTCAGATTGGTGGCCATCATAGGGATGGTGGTCTGCAGGGGTTAGCAGGCCTCCATGAGTATGATTGTTTTTCAATACTTTGGAAACTATTTCCCTTAAAGGAAACAGTGCTGCTCTAAAAAAAGTTTGCTTTCTTTTTCTTAGGTTGTTTGAGAGTTGACAGGGGTTCCCTGGACCATTGCCCGCTGCTCAACAAACGTTTTAATAGTAATATTACTACATGAAATAATATTAGTAGCATACTACAAAGTACTGTTAAAAAAACGTGCTGAGGTTCGTTTTCTGAGCGAAGTTCTTTGTCCCGACTGCAGAGACTCCATAATATGAAGTAAACGTTTTAGTAGTAAATATGGGAGGGACAGAGAGGAATGGCTGGGAAATAGAGAATACTCACTATTTAATGGGAAGGATTAATGGCGGAGTAAAGAAGGGTTAAGAGAACTTTAGGCAGGGGATTAGTAGGGAAGTACATCCACCCAACAAAGACTAAGGCCATTCTTAATAAGAAACTACACCTCTAAGGTTACTACAGCCAAACATTTGCATAATTTGCTTTTGCTTAAGTACACAAACATTTCGCAAAATTACGAGAAATTACACATAATTATGTGAAATGCAAATATGTTATTTTGTGCTATATTTTTGACACAATGTGCTGGGTGTGCCTGCTCAGTGGAGTGGCGGTAGTGCAATAGTGTTGCAGGGAGACCGCTCTGGCCCCCACGAGCCTGCCAGCCCGTAATTTTCAGCAACTGGAATGACCCCTCACCAACAGTGGTTTCTAGAAGGGTGCTGCAATGGTAGAAGCACCACGGCGTTCAGTGTGTTTTCAATCCAAGGACGCCCGGAGTATTTCGCTTCCCGTCTCTGGGGGTGGAGCCGAGCATCACAAAGAGCAAGTGAGCGTGCACCACACCAGAGTAAAATGTAAATGTAAAAAATGTACATTGATACTTGTATAGCGCACTACTCACCCGCAAGAGTCTCAAGGCGCTTGTACGAATACCGCTGTGGAACCCATCCTGGCTTTCCCTGTGAGGCGCCAACTCCTGGGAACCCCCAAGTTGGAGGCCAGGCAACCTTAGCGTTGTGGTGGCCGTTGTGGAGATTAAGCAAGCTATTGCCCAGAGTTGCAGAGTGGGACTCCATGATTGGAATAGGCACCGAGGCAAGAATTATCAGGTCCGTGGAATTTTGAGCCCAAGACCCGCGGAGGCGGGGAATTGAACCCTGGTCCCGGGCTAGACCTCTGCATCAGGGTCTGCCGCGCTAACCATTGAGTCCCTGGTTCTACGTGTCTCTATGCTGCTGGAGGATTAACCTGTGTTTCAGTCAGCTTGGGTCTATCTTTTGACCATTTGGAGCCTCACTGCTGGTAGGGTAATCTCGCTGCACCTTACTGGTCTTAGGCAATCATATCAGCCTTGAAGTGTGTTTAGTCTTCAGTGCGGGAAGGCCTGAAGACAAATTTTTCTGACCATTGCAGTCTACTGTTGTGCTGAGTGCTGGATCTGCAGCCCGATTGGGTGAGTGGACAATTGGGAAAGGCACTGGGGATCTATTGGAGCTGGCTAGAGGATGTATGAGGCTGTTGGAGACTTACAAAGTGGTTGTTTGATTATATCCCATACTCCATATTATATGGTCTTTAAACCTGAAAAAGTTGCAAATAGTATGTAAGCATCCTGGTGTGGCATCCAGTGGGGCCACCACAGTCAGGGGGGAGATTACAGTGTGTGGCGGAAATGGCCACTCTAGGGTGTGGTGTGGTTTGCTGCCCTGCTACTTCCTGTGCTAACTTGCCCACTATCAAGTCACTGGCTTATAATTACTGGCTATCTAAATTCTGCACTTTATTTTTCCCTGTCACCTGTAATAATTTGGCAGCTGTTTGAGAAGTCCCTACAGTTACTGTATCTAAGCATTAAACTTCCATTAAGCAAGAGGTTGAGACCTTAGGAAATGAAGCCTCTAAGGAAAATAATGACAGCAAAATAGCCATGCAATGGGGGAGCACAGGCGGCGAGAGGCTTGTCCCGGGTAAGAGAGTACTACCGGCTGGTTGAAACTGGATTCTTGGCATCCCATTCTAGGTGGAAATTAAAGAAACAGTGCAGGGCTGGGTACAGAGGGCTGCCAAGGGTGGAGACATGACTGCCAAAAACTCTGTTCAGGAAAATTGGTTTTCATATGAGCTTGCAAAAAAAAAAGCCAACCCTCTAAAGAACAAGTCTATACTGATAAATATTATAAATTTCAGCCGCATATTACCGTTTATCAACCTAGAAGGAAAGCGACCTGGACTGTGGCTGAATCTAGGTCCAAATCCAGAAAAAAAGGCATTCCGATGGAAGGCTTTACTCTTCCAGATATTAATCTGAATCTTGTCCCAAAGGACCCTCAGACATCTAAGCCACATACTAATATGCCCTCTCTCTTAAACATAAGCAAGTGAATCTCCATAGGGCCCCACTATCAGGATGTAGCTTTTTAGTAGTGCACCCAGTGGAATATCTCTAACAGACTGAAGGGTGTTAGTCACCCCTGATTTGTCTCCAAGTCTACATCTTCTAAACAGCCATCCAGAGAATACAATACTGATGTATCATTGCTTTGCCTGGAAAGAGTTCGGACATCCATACAGGCTGTAATGGAGAAATCTGTAGCTAACTCTGACGAATCTTGGATTCTATTTTGTACTTGACCAAATCTGTCATCTCAGAATAAAGTCCTCTAAATAGTAAAGCTACCCATCTCCCCTCTCATAAGGACAGTCCAACCAAATGCACCCACATGTATGCTATTCTTCTTCATTGTAGCAGGGACTTTGGTACTCAGGCCGGTGCGCCCATTGGTAGTAGGAAAAACAATGGCAGGGAAATTGCAAACCTATTTGAAGAAAATCAGCCCCTCTTGCTACAACAGTTCTTCAAACTTGAAAACCCTTTAAGAGAAATACAGACCTGAATATTTTCCCCATCTTTTTAAAAATAAAGTGTGTAAAGTTGAACAATCCGCAGTACAGCAAAAGAAAACCAAAAGTAAAAGTGAATCTACCCATAGGCAGAAGACGAAAAAAAAGATCTCAACTGCTTTAAAGAGGAAATAAGGTCAAGCGAAGCCAGAACAAGAGGTTCTTTGTCATCACTAAGGAACTTACATGATTCAACTTCCATTGCACATGGAGATAATCCATCAGATTCCAGTCCAGCATGTTGGATCCAAATGCTGCATTATTTCCCTCTTCTTTAGGCAGTAATGTCATTCACAATCCTATTGGGAATATGCCTGTGGGAGATAGCCGGTCTAGTCACCCACTGTCAGCACCTCTCTCTTTTTTATTATTGATTTTATTTCAGCAAACAATTAGACATTATACAAAAAATAAGACAGGACTGTCCTATAACGGACACGAAGTACAAATTAGATTTAAAGTAAAAAGAAATAGGAACATGTACAAATACAATAAATGAATTCGTTTGGTCCTTGTATTTTAAAGTGATTGGTAAATCAATAAATTATATCCATTTCTGAATAGGTGCCCAGACTTTTAACCCAAATCTCTGCTTTACAACACTCTTTGTTCTATAAATCGCAGTTTGAAATTGATATATAGATAAAATTTTGGTTTGCCATTGGCAAAAGACAGGAGGTTCGGGATCAAGCCAGTGTGACGTAATACAAAAACGAAAAGCTGCCCTACAGATAAAAAAGAAAACTTCTTCACCTAGTGTCCTAATACCTATTTGATTAAATCTAAACCTAGGATGACCATTTCCGTATTTAATTTGGCCAAGACCCCCAAACTGTTATTAGTAAAGAATTCGATATCTGTGATAAATTGGGAGAGTTTAGGACATTTGAAGAACATGTGGCTAGAGTCGGCAGCTATTTCATTACATCTGTTACATTTATCAGCATGGCTTCCTCTCCATTTAGCCAACCTTGCAGGTGAATAATACAGATCATAGATGGCCATAAAATGTTGGCTCTGCAGTGAACCATTGAACAGTACTTTGGTTGCTAATTTGATCGATCTTGCTATATCAACCTTAGCGATTCCAAGTTTCTTTTGCCATTTAATTTCGATTAGTTTCAAATCATCATCCATTTGATTTATTACTAACTGATAGATTAAGCCAATTCTCCCCCCTTTCCTTAATGCTTCCAGAATATAGTTTTTATTCATACAGATATTATCAAGTAAACCTTTTGTTTCTAGAAAATTCCGGGGTTGAAGATATTTAAAAAAATAATAATTTTGAGGCAAGATGGCGACCGCGACCCTAGCGGTGTAAGCTTACCGGCTCCTCTGCTCCCGTTCCGAAGGAGGGGGACACGCCGAAAAAGAAATGGACCTTTTCTGCCTTAAAGCGAGGTATTGAGGCGATGAATCCGTTCTGACCTGATTAAGTGCTGTTCCAAGCATTTCTTCTGTGGTTTGGACATCGTCGTTGCTGTGGACGGCGGTGCTCTTCGCGGGATCAAGACCGAGACGAAGAAATGGACCTGCGGCTCCCATCTTCAATGGTGTTTGCTGCTCTGCTCGCCGCCCGCGCACTGCACTGTTCTTTCCGGAGTTGGTGTATCCCGCTCCGGCTTGTATATCCCCGAGTGAATTCGGCGTCTAGCGGGAAACTCAGCGGGAATAGTACCACTATGGCTCCTAAGAATGCGAAGTCTACCACACGGGGTCGAAGAAACAAAGTAAAAACTGTGGACGATAATGTGCATGAGGATTTATCCAGTGGTTCTCCTGGCAAAGCTAAACCCGGTGAGTCGGCAGCTGCTACTTTAAGATCCCAGACTGTTAAGAAAGGGGTTGATTGTGTTACACAAACAGTGCCTGAATTATTTCAGAAGCAATCGGCTAAAAATGTCCGTACACAGTCTGGGGTAACAGCTGCAATTACCTCTCAGGAGACTCAAAGTATGTTGGGAGAAAAGGATAGTATCACAGACAGTATTACAGACTCGGATGCACAGATTCGTGTTTCTACTAATGTACAAACAGGATTGCCTGAGCTCATTGTTAATAATCTGGAATCAGATTTAGCCCAGAACTCTAACTTTTCATTTGAAATGGGGGCTGCTAAAAATGGAATTATTGGAGATGTAGTCCCAGTCAGTCCGGTAACCCAATCTGAAGTAGAAACTAACGGTGAAAACTCTGCTTTGGAAGATAGTTCAAGTCTAAGACTTCCAGCAGCACAGGATATGCTACAGGATATGACACAAGATATTAACGATCAATTCTATTCCATGTCTGACCTAACCTCGGAGGAAAGCCTGGATAGGGACTGGGCTGATTATCCAGCGAACAATACCAGTATAGAGGAAGAAGTGGGGGAGGGTGAAACTTCACCTTTCTCTGACGTTACAGTCAAGAAAAAGACTACTCGAAATGCGCAATCCACAAGAGATATAAATACTGAATCAGAGAACCCTAATCTGCTGGATGATCAACTCATTGTATCTGACTCCGATACAGTTCCTAATGGGGAAGTCACTTTAGCAATGATATATCAAACATTGTTAATCCACAGATCTGATATGAAAGGCGATATTGCGCGCACTCAGGCTACCTGTCGGAAGGTACAGAATGCCACCCGACGCATCACAAAGATTTGCACAGATATGGCTGCTAAAGTCTCAGAAGCTGAAACTAGGATCTCAACATTAGAAGACGAAGTGGTGGCTCAAAAAAAGGAACTTTCTCTGGTGAAAGATCAACGAGATGACATCAGTACAAAGCTAACTGAATTGGAGAATCAAGCTCGCCAAAATAATCTACGAGTTTTAGGAGTGCCTGAAAATCTAGGCGGTCCTGATGTTTTAAAATTTATTTGGGAACTTTTTTCTGAGGCGTTTCCTGAACTGGGAATGTGGGACTGGTCAGTGGTGATTGAACGAGCTCATCGTTTCCCGTTTGTTCTTAGAGATAAGCAAAAAAATGATGTCTATCCTAGGGCCATCTTCGTTAAATTTAGTAATTTTCTGGCAAGGGAAGCGGTATTTAATTTAGCAGGACCAGATAAAAAACGCTCAGGTAAAGATTTCAATTTCTTCGTCAGACCCAATTATTGTCAGGCAACTGTGTCAAAGCGATGGCATCTCAGACAACTGATAGCTGGCATTCAACAGAAGGGAGCCACAGTATTTTTGCAAAGTCCTGCCAAATTAAAGATCATTGTAAAAGGCCAGACAAAATTTATTTTTTCTGAAATTGCCGCAAAGGACTTTCTGGCCTCACTATGAACAATTGTTGTTACTGTATCGAGACTGTATCTTGGGCCATCACATGTCTTCTTTCTGAGTAGCAGCGATGATCTAAAACTGTCCTTTTTTTTTTTTTTGTTTCTCCTTCGGGAGCTCAGAGGGGGGGGGTCGCATCCTGAGCTCCCAGGGACTGGCTGTCCCTGTGCCTCATAAGGTGCGTTTGGGTGGGGGGGAAGGGTGGGTTGGGTGGTGATGGTCACTGGTGGGTGTGGGTAGGGTGGGGTAGGGGTAAAAAATCAGCAACAATCAGTAACAGACATCGAAGTTGTACGATAGGGAAGTTTGGGAAACATATTAGATTTGTTCAGAACCTAATGTCTCCTCTTCAGATTTCTTTTTTTCTCTTTTTTTTAATGGAGATGAAAATAAAAGTATGCTCTCTGAACATTAATGGTTTGATTGATAATAAAAAAAGAGGGGCCCTAGCCAAAATGATACAGCTACTTCGAATAGATATTCTCCGTCTGCAAGAGACTCATGTCGCATGGGATAAAAGGAGGATTCTTAATAACTTAGGACTAGATCTACTGGTCTGCTCTAAGCAGACAGGAATTAAACACGGTGTTGCAATTTTCATGCGACACAATCTAGGGACCTGTATCAAAACAACTGCGGACAAATGGGGATGGTGGGCCTCCGCAGAACTGCTGTTATATCAACAGAAGTTTGTGATATACACTATCTATGGCCCTAATATGGATGACGCCGAGCTATTTAATTCTCTAAATCAGGAGTTATCCGTCTGCACTTCTCCTATTATTTTATGTGGTGACTTAAACATTCATCTAGAAGCAAATTTTGATATTAGACCTGATAAATATACGGGTTCTAAACCACGAACTTTTAGGGCCTTGAGGAATTTACTGACTGACAATTGCCTTATCGATGTGTGGTTTTCTATGTATAATAAAGACCTTGGTTATAGTTTCTTTTCTGCCCTGCACCGAAAGCATTTCCGTCTTGACTATTTTCATATATCTCAATTTTTTTTTGATAAAGTAAAAATGGAAATTCTACCAAGATTATTATCTGATCATAATCCTTTAGTACTATATCTTAGTCTACCACCTATAGGTGAAAGACCTAGAACAACCTGGTCATTCCAGAGGAGTTTATTATCTGATGAAGAATATATTCAATATATGACTATAATTATACAGGATTTTTTTTATATTAATAATAATAGTGCATCTATCCCTGTGGTAGGGGATGCATTTAAATCCGTAGTAAGGGGAGAAACTTTAAAATATTCAAATTTCCAAAGGTAAAAGTAAACGGGACAAATTTCTGAAAGACTGTGATATGGTTTCGCGGGCAGAAAGAAAACTAGCTGAAAGTATCAAATCCAACACTCACATTCAAGAATCTCAAACTGAGCTCTTTATCAAACGTAGCATGGTTTATTCCTATATTGTGGAGCGAGTGATATCGCAGTATAGACAACATAGAACTGAAAGTTATGAACTAAGTGAGAATACAGGGAAAATTCTGGCTCAAAGATTGCGTCAAAAAACAACAGCTAACAAAATTCTTAAAATTCGAGATCTTTATGGGAATATAAAAGTATCTAAGAAGGATATACTGTCCGCCTTTAGTGAGTTCTATCAATCTTTATATTGTCAAACCAGGAATAAAGATGATGTAGAAGTGAGAATATCCCAATATTTGGAGGGTGTAGGAATAACTCGGCTAACAGAAGATCATAGGGAATCTCTTAGCGCTACAGTATCATGGGAAGAAATTGAAGCAGCAATAATGGGACTGGCACTTGGTAAGGCAGCAGGGCCTGATAACATACCATTAGAATTTTATCGAATATTTAAGGGAGTGTTAAAATCAGAACTCATAAAATTGTTCCAGCTGGCATTCTCTGGTATTTCTCCAGAGTCATGGTCGCTAGCCACTATTGTTGTTTTTAAAACGAAGGGGAAGCCCAGTGAAGAAATGGGGTCTTATAGGCCCATATCTCTAATATCCGCCGATAGCAACATTTTCTCCAAAATTTTAGCTAATAGACTTAATAATCTGATGCCGCTTCTTGTATCTAGAAGGCAGCATGGCTTTGTGGCAAAACGAGACACCACGGATCATATCAAAAAGATAATAACCTTGTTAGACTGGGCGCAAGCATCTGAATCTTCTGTAGCAGTGGCCCTGTTGGACGCTGAAAAAGCGTTCGACAGGGTCACATGGAGGTTCTTATGGGCTGTCATGATTAGGATGGGACTCCCTGAGGAATTTTTGAATGCTATTAAGGCTCTCTATCATCAACCAAAAGCTGTTATTAGGATTACGGATACAGCATCTGAACCTTTTGAGATAACAAGGGGGACCAGGCAGGGTTGCCCCTGCTCCCCCCTGTGGTTTGCCATGTATCTCAAACCCTATCTTCATAAATTGGCGACCGAGGAAGGAATTACTCCAGTAATGATTAGAGGAAACAATTTTAAAATATTCGCCTATGCGGATGACGTTGCCATTACTACACCAGACATTAAAAATGCTTTACCGAACATAATATCTCTGGCAGAAGAGTTCAGGTAGCTATCAGGCTATAAGTTAAATATTGCGAAAACGCAGATCATTCAGTCTAAAAATTGTCGCCCCAAAGATATGGTATTTGTACCGGAGGCTCAATATTTGGGAATTACAATATCATCTAAAGTCGAGGATATTGTTTGTTTAAATATCGAACCTGTAATAAAATCTTCAAATATTACGTTGGAAAGGCTTAATAACCTTCACTTTTCCCTTTATGGTCAGGCGAATATTTTAAAGATGTTAATTTTTCCAAAATAATTATATTTATTTCGAACTATCCCTTTACTGTTTTCAACATCGTACTTTTCTCAAATGGATAGAATGGCATCTAGATTCTTATGGAGCTATCACCGGACTAGACGTGCTATTAGTCGATGCTCTCTCCCAAGGATGAAAGGTGGTTGGGGGGTCCCGAATTTCCGACTGTATTACTGGCTCATTCTACTAAAATATATGGGTATATTAATTTTTCCAGGGATCACCATCGAACAAGCGATATACCCGTCAATCTACGAGATATTATTGGGAGAAGAAGTCCCTCAATCTTTGGTTAAAATTCTGGAAATCAGTTATTATAAAAAAACTAAATTTAAAATTATAGCAGCGGCTGCCTCAATTTGGCGGCAGTTTAAAAAGAAAATTATTAATCTTAAAGATATTAGTTATTATACTCCAATTTTGAAGACTAGGGTACTGCCCGAGATTTTTGATGACCCGATCATGAAAAGATGGTATGCTGCAGGTGCTCACATCTTGGGAGACCTCTATAATGATAATCAACTGTGTTCTTTTTACAGCTTACAAGTCAAATATAATTTGTCAAGGCACGATTTTTTTTAAATATCGTCAGCACCTCTCTCTT
The DNA here is from genome assembly GCF_964263255.1 of Lissotriton vulgaris. Classification (NCBI taxonomy): domain Eukaryota; kingdom Metazoa; phylum Chordata; class Amphibia; order Caudata; family Salamandridae; genus Lissotriton; species Lissotriton vulgaris. Next base: position 1,536,211,477 of record NC_141685.1, read on the forward strand.
TAGAATTTTTCTTTCTTTTTTGATCATTAGTTGTGTATGAAAAGATCTTTCCTATTGGGCTGTTGTGCTGGTATTCCTGACCTCCACATTGTTCAGAGTAGTGATCTTGCCTTGGCTCAAGTTCTAAAACATGGTCCCTATGGAGGGAGGGGGTCTAGAAATATCTAATGCTCTAAGGTGATTTCCTATCTAATAACCTTAAATACCGATACATTTTGATGTTGTTGTATTGATGTTTTTGTTCCCTAAAAGGAGAGAGCTTTAAAAAAGTCACACATAGCGGCCAGTTCATCGCCCATTCAGATCTCTCTCTACTAGAAGTCTCTTACTTTGAGAGAGAAAGTACAATGCAAGTCTCCCTTGGAAAAGGGAGATTAATCAAACATTGACAATAGATGAGGAAGTTAGTAAATGCAGTTGGGTGGCATGGGCTCTTAATACAAACAGCTGTTTAGGGATAATGTTTGGGAATTATTCCTACTGAGAGTCTCAAAGTAATCTCTTGGTTTGCAGCCGGCTTACGCACTAATAAAAACAAATTGTTATTTTTAAAGAACAGAAAGCAGACATAATGTACATACAAGAATCTTGGATTGTAAAGAATTGGTCCATTGAAGAATATATTATGCTAAGCCGTCCTGCTCTTCCAGTGAACAGAGGAGATGCAAAAGGAGGCATTGCCATGCTGCATAGAAGTAGTTCTAGGTGGGTGTATAAAGATATCCCCCACTTCTTTAACCTAATCTAGGCAGTCAAGTTAGATTTTCAGGAGGCACATGAAAGTTTAGGCACTCTCCTTATTGTGAATGGTTATATTCCCCCTGACTCATCCTATACTTACCTACTAAAATACCTATTTGCTCTTATCTCTACTTCTATCAAAAGAGAGGATTGTAGGCATTTAATTCTGGTTGGTGACTTGAACACCAACATTTCTGCCCACAGTATAAGGTTATTTGCGAATGCCTCAAAAGACGAAGCTCTCAAAATGTTCCCTGCTTTGTTTAAGAATAATAGTCAGGTTGATAAAAGAGGCATGACTCTATGCAAAGGCTCGAGAAATTTAGACCTATTAATTGCCAAAAGGGAGATTAGGAATTTATATTTTCAGTAAATTCTCCTATATGGAAGTACTGGAATATTCTTATAATGGCCATATGGTGATCTCCTGTAAATGTTAGATGACCCCAGCTGAAAAAAACAAATGGCAGAATATATTGGAATATCAAAGCTGCCTCAAAAAATAGAGACACTAACAATTTGATAGGAGATCAGCAGCACACAGTATTTGGAGATCAACAATCTGCTCAGCCAGATCCATTGGTATTTTATGGTCAATTATCTTGTATGGAAAAATTGTCGCACTTACAGGGGTCAGTGTTATCTAGTGTTCCCCATTTAGGGAAATCTCCCAGGGTGAGGTGAATTATGTTAAATCTGAATCTTGTTAACAAATACCGATGGAAAGGGCGTATTACTAACTTCAGATAAGGCTCAATACCAGGTGAGCTCACTAAACCAAAGTTCACTCTTACCATAGGTTTTCTCAGCTCTAGTTCTTCCCTTTCGGTTGTAAGGAGGTTTACCATAACGGTTTTAATCAGGTCTATGTCTTCTTTCTTTTCAATTTCAGGGGCCAGAAAAATCCGAGGTCGTCCAAGTTTTTTAAATGTAGTTTCAATGTATGCAAACCACAGAATTTTACCAGCATTATCTAGAGCTAGGCAATCTTTTAGGATCATATGGTTCAGTGAGATCTCCTGGTTAAGCCAGGTCTTAAGCCAACATGTCAGCGGGGCTAATTTCAATGTGTGAGAGACATAACCCAACCGCATCTCTGTGTGAATAGAAAAAGTAGGGATAGACTGTGGTACAGATAATAAGGTTCTTAGAAATTTATTTTTACTACCACTTGAATATGATGATCTTGTGAGCTATACCCCCAGATCTCTGAGCCATACGTCGCTATAGCTAGACACTTGGCCTTGTGCACCTTCAAAATAGCTTCCATGGGTCTGGCCTCTAGTCGTTTTGTAAAGCCCATAAGGGTGGAGGTAGATCTAGCAAATACATTACTTTTGTGTTTCAGTTGTGGACCCCAGGACCCTTTATCATCAAATAGGAGCTCGAGATAGGTAAAAATGGGGACCCTTTAACCTCATCTCTACCACAGAAAAAGGTTTTCATTGTTTTCTTTCTACTTTGTTCCCTCACTATCATTTTTTAGCATTTATTTTCAGATCTAATGACTCCATAAATTTGCCGAACATATCCAGCCATTTATTTAATCCAACACCAGTGCAAGCCAATAAAACAGCGTCATCCGCGTAAAAAAGAACTGGGATAACAGTTTCTCCTACACGCGGGACGTCTAATGTTGCTCCTTTCAGGGCAGGTTCTAATGCATTTATGTAGAGCGTAAAAAGGAGGGGTGCCAATATGCACCCCTGCCTGACCCCTCTTTCTGATTTAAAATAACTAATGCATCTCCCTTCCTGGGTGACTCTAACAGTGGCTAATAGGCCGCAGGGAAGGTCAGCTAAAAATGTAACGAATAGTCAGTGGAAACACTGACCGGGAACACACCATGGACAAGAACTACTAACTACAGTCGGGGATATTCGGGATATATCATAATCCCATCGAAATTGTGGCCCAATTGATGAATACGGAGTGGTAACTCTAATGAATTTCTCCATGTGACATAAAGATAAACTACTTTCTGGATTTTGACAAACATATTGAGTGAAGCCTGATTATTCCTCATATATTCGTGAATGTACCCTCTTACATATGCGCATTGAAAGACTACATAAACCCGAGGGACATTACAGTAAAGGGAATTTCTTCCATCTCGTCCAGGCCATTTAAATTTAAATAAGCCTTGAGAAAGCCCAGAGGGCGAAACGCGCGTCGGCTGTAACATTGGAATATCACGAATTTGTGGAAATTAAAGACTTCAAGACAGAAGCTTTGATTGGACTATTTCTGGTGTCAATGAGATTTTCTATGGACTATGTGGACATAGGGTGCTGTGAAAAAAAGTGATGTGTGTGTAAAGATATCAATGCGCCCCTCCACATGACAATACAGATATCGGTGTAGCTTGGGTAGTACATTGTTTCATATGTGACCTGGATTCGGCTGAATCTCAGGACAAACTGACACTTTGGTGGGTAGGTGTCATATACCCTTAAGCACCCAGGCCTTGGTTGCCATAGATACGATCTAACTATTTCAGTACAACTGGCATTACTATAGCAAACCCATACCCAATGTTCATATAGCTAAAAATGTAACTAAAGCATGGTCAATGCCTATGTTCAGTAAAATTTTCCACAGCTTTGACCTGTTTGCCAGGTCAAAAGCTGTTTAGAGATCCATAAACCCCATATAAAGGGATCCCTTTTTAGCTATAGTGTATTTGCTAATGAGAAGCTGCAAATTAAGACATTGATTTACTGTGCTTCTTTTAGTTATAAAACTGTACTGGGTGTTAGACAAGACCCCTCTCCCCTCTAACTACTCTGTCATTTTCACCAGGATTACTCCGCCTAAGATTTTCACAGCGGAGTCTATCAGGGAGATAGGCCTGTAATATGATGGATCACCTCTTTGTCCCTTTTTAAAAACCGGAATAATAATCGATTTTAACCAGGATGCCGGGGATAAATCTGTGCCTGGGGCATTAAAAACATTTGTCAGTATCCTGGCCCAGAATTTAGGAAAACTTTTAAAAAAGGTCTGCTGGGACCCCATCCGGGCCCGGCGCCTTATTTTTCCTAGTCTCCCCAATTGCTCTTTCCACTTCTAACTCTTGGAAATGGAAATGTAAATGTAAATGTGTTTGTATTTATATAGTGCCTTCTACCCAGAGGTCTTGTAGCGCTGTATTCATACCGCTGTGGAACCCTTCCTGGCTTTCCTGTGAAATGTTTACTCCTGGGCACCACCAAGGTGAAACAGGCATCCAAGCGCTACTGGGGCCGTTGTGGAGAATAAGCAAGCTATTGCCCAGAGTCACAGAGTGGGACCCATGATTAAACTAGGCACTGAGGCGAGAATTATCAGGTCTGGGGAGATTGAGTCCAAGAGCTGCCGAGGCGAGAATTAAACCCTGGTCCCGGGCCAGACCTCTGCATCAGGGTCTGCTACTCTAACCATTGAGCCACGCTTCTCCACATGGGGGCTAATTCTAAATTCAAAATCGCCTCTTACGATCTCTCTACCATCTGAAGCCCATAAATGTTCTTAAAGTGAGCTATCCACGGGTCATCAGGGATATTACAGTCAAGTGGGGAATTTTCCTCACCAGAGAAAAAGAACTCATTAATAGTCAACCAAAATTTCCCACTATCCCTCAGAACCTCCGGGGAAAGAAGTTTATCCCAGGCATCTACTTTGATCTGGTTTTTCCTGTCCCCAATGGCCTGTTTGTAGGTCTTCCTTAATTTTGTAGTCTGCTCCCTATTTCTAGGGCATACTTTCAGGGATTTAAGCAGAGCTTAGTGTGCCTTAGAGCAGGAGCTGTCAAACCATCTTTTTTCTTTATTAATTGTAGGGCGAGTTTTAGTCGTCAGATTGATGTTAATTTGGTTACAGATAGCATCAAAAGCCCCCACTATCATTGAATCCATGCAAATAGCAACCTCGCTTTCTACTTTAGACAGGACTTCCACCATAAAGGTTTCTGGGACAACTTTTGTCCATTTTAGTCTTTTGCCCTGGTCTTTTGGTATCACCTCACGCCTCACACCCGTGATCTTTGTTCCTTTAAAACTTAGGTGGGCCCCAGGGACCACCTCTAATATCACAGGGTTATGATCGCTGAAAGCAGAGGTCCCCACCCTATATATTAGCACTCTGGTCAAAACTAGAACTGACATAAATATGTAATCTATAACTGTCCCCGGATCCTTTCCTTTAAAATTAGGAGCCCTTGGGCCTCCCAAGGCACACCCAGATTTGAAAAGATTTGTGGTGGCCAGAAGATTCTCCAGGGCCTCCCCTTGCTTAGTGTGTTCAAAATGTGTGTGAACTGAACATGGGGGTCCTTCAAAATTATCAAAAACACACGCTTGACCGCATGGGTGAATGTTAAAATCACCCATGAGAATGACCTCGGAGCTCGGATATTTAGCTCAATATAATACTATAAAATCCTCTAAGAAGGTTAAAAATTTATTTAAAAAATCACTCTCAAATGAATTATAAAAATTAATAAATAACAATTTCGCTGTGTGTGGCAGTGATAGCTCCACTACCAGGCAGTTATGACAACCCGCATCAAGCTGTTTTAGTGAGCCGTTCAATTTCAGGGAAAAAATAATGCTAAACCTCCCTTAGCTCTGCCTGCCGGGCCCTATTTAGCAGGAATGCAAAAGTGTGAATACCCGTCTATATTAAAGTTATTTTGTATAGCCCAGGTTTCTTGAAATGCCATTATGTCATATGACTTTATCTCCCCCAGACAGATCATATCCCTGCATTTACTTCTCAATCCAGCTATATTCCAGCTCACAATTCTGCATGTTTGTACTTGAGACTCAATATTTACATCTATTCTTACTAATATATCTATGCTCTTAACTTTGTCACCCTCATTATGAACTATTTTACTAGGCCTCCGATCGCAATCGTGTGCTTGCTGTCAATCGCAATCTTCCAAGCCAGATAGCCCATCAAACCTATTAGATAGCGTTATGTTATCTGGTACACACCTTTTCTTTATCCCCCCATTTGGGAGTTTTCCCCCACACCAAGAATGTGCTGTCACATAAAAATAAGTCTGGGGTAGTGAATGGATTGCAGATACTAAGTCCCTTTGGGGCCAGTCACAAATATATTGGACAGCCCTCCTGTTCCTAAAGTTGATAACTATGCAGTCCCCCTCCACAGACTTTGGCTTTTTCCCCACCCATTCCACTCTTCTGGCAAAGAGGATTTTTGCACATACATGGGATGGCAATGGACGATTGTTGTTGAGCCAGAAAATACACTTATTCCTTAACTCCATGTACGTTTCCCCCATGCCCTGGCTTAGTGGAGGAACCCCCACCAAAACCACCACATAAGGGTATGACTCTGGAGGGAGTTCTATGGTCGGTAGAATAGCTACACTTTCGGCAGAGGGGTTTTTGTGCAAAACTTGCTGATTAATTACAGACCTACTGGTCTCTCTTTGCTGTGTCCTATCCTTTTCAATGGATCGTTCTGCCGTTATCAAGTTCATGGGGGCAGGTACAGGGCAATATGCATGGGGACCTGTCAGGTTACCACTGTCACTCTCTTTACACAATACACTAGAGTCAGTATCTACTACAATTGCAATTGGCCCTGGGTCACCTGTTTGCTTGCTAGTTGGCCCAGTGGCGCACTTTCCCTCCCGAGCCTGTGATGAGGCAAATGATAGTTCAAGGCACACAAGTCTAGTTTCAATTGAGTCCAATCTATCACATATTGGGATGCAGGCCTTCTTAAGGAGACGTTCCAGCTTTGCCCAAAACGATGGTTCCATCTCGCTCAGTGCTTTATCTCCATCACATGGTTGAAGGATATCTCCCTCGTTGACTGGTTGTGTGCTTACAGATCTATGAGGAGGACTTTGGATCAAGGAGTTATTAGGCAAAGTTGCTTTCCCAGTTTTTTACTTCTTCCCAAGATGTTTGTGCTTGTGCACCTATGCGTTTCCGTTTAGTTGTCAGACCCTGTGATTGTTGGGACAACCCCACCTTGGCATTACTAGCTGACCAGGTCTTAATATTGGGCGAACGCATGCCCCTGCCATGGTGCAGGAATTTTTGACCAGTCTCTTGTCCGTCGAAGTGGTGGGACAGACTGGCTGGCATATCAAGGGCCCAGCCAACTCTGATGACCGGCTCCGCTCTCCCTCCCCCAGAGATAATATCGGGTCATGGGTGTTAGTTTGTTGTAATTCCGGAGACCGGGCTTCAGCTAAACCGCCCATTGAAGATCTTTTATCAAAGGCAATGTCCAGGGATAGTCTTTTTTTTGTTAGTTCAATATCCAGCGCTAAAGCTGTGGACACTCTTACAAGGAAATTGTCCAAAGTGCCCATTAGTGATCCTCCAGTTGATTTTCTAATTCTAGTGCCCCCACCAGTAGATGGGGAGGCAGACATGGTTTCCAGGAAAATTTTACAGATAGTCAAGAAATTCACAAACAGGTATAAGCAGCCACTCACTAACCTTAGTTGTAGAAGGTGGATGTTAGAGGGTAGGCCCGTCCCGTCCTTGACCGGCCTAGAATGGGCTAAAACAGGCCCGCCCTTGGAACGGGCTTCGCCCGGCTCGTCCCGCGTAGCGGGGCGCTGCGCTTGTTAAATGCGCCTCCTGGCGCTGGTACGGCGTCGGTAGAGCACGCCGCCACTGAGGCTGCCGGGAATTGTTGTCCCGGGGCAGCGGCGCTGCTGGTGGCGTCCGGTGACTCCTGGCGGTGGCGGCAATAAGGTAGTGTTCTCGCTGCCCTGCTGCTGCTGAAAAGGTTCCCCAACTCGGCCGGGCGCTGTGCTTGTTAAATGCGCCTCCTGGCGCTGGTGCGGCATCGGTAAAGCACGCTGCCGCTGAGGCTGCCGGGAATTGTAGTCCCGGGGCGCCAACGCTGCTGGTGGCTTCCTGTGACTCCTGGCGGTGGCGGCAATAAGGTAGGGCTCTCGCTGCCCTGCTGCTGCTGAAAAGGCTAACCTTGTCAATTTCACGTAGACTTTCAGCACCATACTGGGAAACCTTCCACACTTCATTGTATATTGCATGCAAGAAGCGCTTTTGAGGTGAGGTGGCTTCTGGAGAACCATTAAAAAGTCCCCAAGATCGAGGTCATCAGACAATAGGGGCAGGTTTTGTTTCACCTGAGACAGTGTCAAGGTGTTTAGCCAAACAAGGCACAACTTCCTAACACTGTAAATTGTCACTACCCCCGGTGTTCAGATTGTACATAACACATGTCTGGTCTATCAGCCACGAAACCCCTTGGTGTTACCTAGGAATCGTGCCTGACACCCATCAGTGTCCAATGGCCAAAACAACCATCCCTTCCAATTAGGGTCAGATTGTATGTGCCATTACATAGCATTGCATCTAATGTACCTTCGCTGTAATTTGTAAATTGTTGTCAATTGTCAGAACATGCAAATGGAGGAATTTGGTGTGTGTTCAAATCTTTCATTTTGGAAGTTCAATGACATGATTTTTTTTGCATAGCTTTGCTCAGTAAAATCATTTATTGCAGTATCATGCATGTTCTAAACAAAGCCTTAGTTCCCTGAACTGCAGTCTCTTGTTCCCGAATAGATTTTACATCTGTAGAGTCACGCTAGAAGTCGAAACCCTGTGCATACAGCTGGGAAAGAAAAGATGCAGAATATATCAGCTTGGTGTCAGTTAGCATAGTTTTCTTTGCAGGTGGTGCGTCATAAACAGAAAAATAAGCAAACTTCTGTGCAAATGTTTTTAACCAGTTGAACATCAGTGGTGTAGAGCAATGTTCCCATTGAGTGTAATTGTAAACAGGACAAGGAAGCCTGGCTTTATGCAAGAAATGATTACCATAATATTAAAAACAAAACATGTCATCATATTAATGTGTACAATTACACCATTCATGAGAGGAAAACACAGTAGAATGTGCTAGATCTTCTAGCAATTCATGCACTGTATCACTTTCCTCAATCATCAGAAATAGTACTAGAGGTAATGACATCATTCAAAGACATTTTGAACAAATGTAGAATTTGTAGCAGATCAGTGGGGCCATATACATCATACGATACTCTATCCAATACAATCTCCTCAGGAACTGGAACAGCTGTAATAGTCATCAGGGGTGAGTGTGTGGCCCTAGGGCCAGAGCTGCCGACTTTGAAGCTGGGGAACTAGGTTCGAGCCTCGGCCTCAGCCCAGCTTCCTGTGATTCTGTGCAAATAACTTCATCTCCCAAAGCCTACCAAACAATGAATGTCTCCTTGTGTAACTTTACTGGTGCTCATGTAAAGCACTCCAATACCTTTGGGGCGAGTTGGCACTATATACATCTGCAAATAAAAAAAGGTCTTTCTGTTCACGGTGTGATGATACATGTGGTGTGAGTGTTATAGAAGATAGTGTCCATTTAAAACTATGGAACAAAACAGTTAACAACCCAATCTAGAGTACCAGGAAAAGCAACCCAATTTTAACCGCATGCGCGCTAGCTGTTTTCCCGCTGAGCGCTGCGATTTTAAAAATCCTGCATTACGTGACAAGGTCAACTCATCACACGCACACGCACAGCGCAGGTAACGCCCATGATGAGCTGGCCTTGTCACACACATCGAAGGGGCTAATCCAAAGATATAAACATGGGGGGAAAATATATGTTCTTTTCAGCCAAAGTTATAAAACACGCACTTACAGCCTGAAAGGGAGAGGCGGTGGTGGTTTAGGTGGTGGATCAGTTAAATCCGAAGAGAAGTCATCAAAGTCGATTAAATAGCAAGAGGCTGCCCAATCTATTTTTGGCAGCTCAACAGGGTTTGTAGAACTGGGAGATGACTTAATCTGCGATACGTTGATGTAGACTTTATTGTTGTCAGGTTTTTTAATCAAAATTTGTGTTTCTGTACTAGTTGCCTGTACATTTGTTGTAGTTGCAACTGGTATAGGATACAAATTGTTGTTGTTGGTTGGTGTCTCTTGTGTGAAAGAGGATGCTACTTCAGTTATCAAAGCTTCCATCTGAAATTCCTGAACAGTAGCAAGAAGATGCATTTATTACCCATGACTCCGTATGGCTTACTGTTGGGAATCGCCCACATAGTGAGCTTTGATCAGATCAATGGAGACAAATTGTTTGTCTTTGCGACCTTCAAGAGCATAAGAAGTACAGTTCTGGTACCTTCAACAATCAGGACAGGCATGGGGGCTCTGTAGGATGGCCCAAATTCTTTTTTTACCACAATTTTCTCCTTGACAAGATCCCAACATTCGGGACCTAGCCAGTTATTTCTGGTACCACCTTCCCTTCTCCAGTGATGTTGCATTTTACCTTGACTTTGATTTGTTAGTCCCAAAAATCGTTAAGTTCCTGTAAAACAGCCAAACATTCATTGATGTCAAATGGTGTTTCTTATAATACTTTGCACAGACTGTTGAGGTCTGGGACTCACATTTTTACACCAGTCACGATCTCATAGGGAATCCGACCATCCAGGACTTCTCTTGCCATGTTATTTAAAGTTCTCTGGAACCCACATAGGTGATAAAGCCAACTGAGACCTGAGCTTAGGACCCTTGCTGTTTAAGAGAGCTTTATGTCAGTTTGTCCTCTCCACTACCAAATTTACCTCAGGATGATAGGGTGAGGAGTAAAGCAAGGTCACACCCAACCTTCTCATGGCTTCTTTGTAAGTCCGAGAGCTAAACTCCAGACCCTGGTTGCAGTGTAATTTGCCAATTACGAACATCCTGATAATGATTTGCGGTTCCTTTATAACAGTCCGGATATCAACTGATCACTGTGGCCATAGCCACAGGAATCTAGATGAGGAATTCACTGCTACCAAGATATACTTGTCAGCCCCATCTGATTGTAGGGGGCCGAAGTGATCCAATTAAACACAAGCCAATGGCTTGCTTGAAATCAATTGAGGTGTCTGTGGTGGACGTGCTACGGTAGAGCCCTTCATCAGCTGGCATATGTTTGATTTAAAGACAAAGGCCACCTACATCAAAAGACAACTGGTCACAAACTGGCAGATTCTCATAATCTGCCCCTTTGCGACCAGTATTTTTGCATTTGGGATGCATCATCCCAAATGCAAAAAACGCAATTTAAGTAATCTCTAAATTGAGATTACTTAAAATGCTATTGCATTTATGGAATTGCAAATTGAGATTTCTTAAATGCAATGCATAAAAGTAAATAAAATTGCGATTTCGCTAATAGGAGTTGCAAATTACCATCAATTTGTACTTGATGGTAATTTGCAAAAACTTTGAAAAATGCACTAAAGTGCCTTTTTTCAAAGTTCCATTTTACAAACACACATGCCATTGGGGCATGTGTGTGAGCAACATGTACTCATATGCCGATTTCAGGGGTGCAACAGGGTATCCTTTTGGAACCCTTGCACCCTTGAAATTGCATGCTCAATTTGCGAGTACCTATTGGGTACTCACAAATTGCGAATGTAATTCCCATTCATTCCTAGGGACCTCTAGGCCCATAGGAATGAATGGGAAGACATTCCTTAATTGCGACTCGGAATTTGCAATTCCCAATTAAGGAATGTTATTAGCTATTTTTACATGCATAGGCTTTTGTGATTCCTTAATTGTGATTCCCTAATAATTGCAATTAAGGAATCACAAAAGCCTACCTTGATGCGTTTGCCCCAATGTCCTTTGTCTGTTTGTAGGGACCATCCCACTAATAATGCTGCTGTTGTAATGAGATTATAGATGCCACCCCTGAGTGTGCAGAAGCCAGACCCTTATGTGCAGCTATAATCAACCCTAGTCTGTATCTGTGTTTGGTATTACTCGATCCCCTAATCAAGGAATGTGAGAAAATTGGATGTTTTGAGCATCTAACTTTTAGGAGTACTTGAGTGGAAAGCCTTTCAGCAGGTGTGTGCCATAGTGTTCAGGGTTGACAGCCACTATGATGTCTCTGTCTATCCAGGTGACTACAGCAACTGCAGCAGTACAAACTGTTGCTTTTGCAGCTTCATCAGCCATGGAATTCCCTGCAACGTGAACACCAACACATTGATGACTCAATGTATGAATAGGATATGTCTGTTGCAAGCAATCTTTCATCTTTCCTACCTTCTCCCAAAGCAGCTTGTGCTTGGTTGTGCAACCCTTTGAATCTCTGAAACCACTCCGGCTCCAATAGTGTAGGTATTCATTATAGGACTGGACACTGTAATATGAATCTCGCAGTATGAGTTTGGGGCAGCCATGACTCATATTTTCTAGTGCCAATATTACCTAGTGACTGTGTGTAGGTTTACTCAGGAGGGAATTCTCCATCATAAATATGCCCTTTTATGATTTTGCACGCAGCTTAGTATTGGTACTTTGTCCCAATGCTGGGCTAGGCAGACCCATCAGTATATATGATGTGATCCTAGCCATCTAGTGGCATGTTTTCATTGGGTAGAGAATATTCTTGTTCATACTCCAGAAACGCTTGTGTTTGAAATGTAGAATCACATTTGTAGTCTACATCTGATGCTGTGACAGAGTTAGTCCATTGTATCCATTGTGGATGTAAAGCTTTAGTGTTCGAATGGCTTGCTTTGGTGACCGCCTCCAACGGTCGGCAGTGGGGTCATAACAATCATGCATTTACCCTGAGCCAGGGCTCTCTCTTTCTCACTACAGCAGTCTGTACTGCTGTCCGTTTTTGTTCAGTAAGTGCAAAACACATTTCGTATTGGTCTATAAATGCGATTTATATGCAATAGGTAGTGTGTCACCAGTAGCGGCCCAGGTGGAAGTGCGGACGGGTGCTGACCTGGGGCGGGGAGGGCAGGGTTGGGGTAGTAAACTCCAGAATACGGCCATACAGAGGTAAGTACACAAACAAAAAAATAAAACGAATTTCATTGCGTGCGCTGCATCGCATTTGGTAGGACATCGTGGACAGGGTGAAGGCCGTCGGGGAGCACAAAAGGACAATGGACAAGGAAAAGAGGTGATGGAATGACATCAAGCGGAGGACCAAGGAGAAATTCTCCACCAACCAGAAGGCAGCAATGCAGAGTTGAGGTGGGGGCCCAGCGCCACAGCTCGAGCTGGATGACATGGAGGAGTTGGTGTCAACAGTCATCAGTGTGGAGACTGTGGCCAGAGTCAGGGGATCGGACACTGCTCGACAGGACACAACACAACTGCAACAGGGTGAGTGAACACCAGGTACTGGGAAGGGTGGAGATGGGCACAATGGCACACATGCACAATAAAGCAGAACATAGTGCACACCCACAATGACTCTGGGTCCTCCCCCAGATCTACAGACTGTCACAATGTACAATGCCATGCTGTCTGAATGTCAACATCTACCAGGTGGCCACATACACGTGGACACATTGTAACACACCATCTCCCCTTCACATTGCAGGGGCACAATCAACACCTCCTGCAGAGCAGTCCCAGCCACTCTTCACTGATGACAAGTTGGACAACACCAGCACCAATACCCAAACCATCCAAGACATCATTGACCTCATCCTCCACTCACCTCCAGGATCAGGGCAGCCCAGCTACATAGAGGAGACCCCAACCACTACCCAAAGCACCCAGCAGGAGGGACCCACAGCCCCAGCACTCCCCGAAGACCCTCAGGAACAACACATGGCCTTCCAACGCCGTGTACTGGAGTGCCAGAGGGAGACCGCAGAGCAGGTGTGGTTGGACTTCGGCATCTTGGCAACCAAACTTGATGCCATCCTTGGGTGTGTAGGCCCGCTCCATGGTCTCCAACGACCCCTGACTGACATGCTTAGAGTTGCTCCAGTGAAACCAGCCGTGAGCTGGCACACATGCGGAGGCTCATGGAGAACATGGTGTGGATGGAGGTGGAAACAATGGCAGCCAACGCTGCACATCAGCAGAATGTAGCTGGGATCTACCATGTCCTGCAGATCCTCATCATGGCCTTGCTGCCACAAGGTGTGGCGATGATGAATACTGCTGACCCCACATCATCCCCATCCCCTCCCCCTGGTGTGTCTCTGCCTCCAAGTGCGGCGGGCCTATCCACTCCAGCACCTGATGGGTCAGTGGCACACAGTGCAGCCGACAGTCCACCTCTGGCCCGTGATGGTTCAGTGGCACACAGTGCCGCAGCCAATACGGCAAAACCCCCAGGTGGTGTAGAGCACACATCTGGGGATGAGGACGTGGATCTGCCTGTGATCAGAAGGACTCAGTAGCATTCATTTCCACCACCTTGCCTGTTTCTGCTTGGTCCCACACATGGCCTCATGACTTTCCACTGACCCCCAATTCACACAGATGCACTCACCTTGGACTACGACATGGACTGAAATGAAATGAAATGAAATGAAAATGTGACTTGTAGAGCGCTACAGTTGCCCTGAGGCGTCCAGGCGCTAAAAACAGATGGGGCCCTCTTGAGGTTACTTTATTAGGCATTAAACAGCAAGGTTTTTAGCTGTTTGCGAAAAGTAGTCAGATTGGGGTTGCTTCTCAGCTGCAGAGTGAGAGAGTTCCAAAGTTTGGAAACATTATACGAGAAGGAGCGTCCTCCCGCTCTGGCTCTACGAATTCTGGGGATCTCAGCCAGGGATGCTGTAGAAGAGCGGAGGGATTTATTAGGCCTGTAGGGAGAAATCAGGGGCTGGTTGATGTCTGGGCCTGTTTCCCAGAAGGTCTGGTGGGCAATGCAGAGCGATTTGAATTTTACTCTGTCCCTGACAGGTAACCAGTGTAGGGTCTTTAAGCTGGCTCTCACTGAGGTCCTCCGGGGGATGCCCAACAGCACTCTGGCAGCACTGTTCTTGGTGCTCTGACTGCCACATCCTGTTTGATGACCAATGACACAGCGACCAGACTGCGGACTTCAGCCCTCCTCTTATGCAGTACCTGTCATCCCCGGATGGACTCTGGCTGGCCCTCCACGGGCCCATTTTGTCTAGTGTGTTTAGCAGTGCCCTGTACCCCTACAGCTGCAAAACTGCACTAAATGTGCAACAAACATCCAGTGACGCACTGATATGGCATGTCTTTCATCATTCATGTATGTATGTGTGGATGAATATAGGGTCAGTGATTTCCCTTGTGTCAATGATGCTCATCCTGTGGGATGCCAGTCAGAGGGTGCTACATAGCAATTTGTGTTACATGTCCCGTGGACACCACAACAGGGACACACGCATCATCCACTTTCTTGTCCGGACATGGACAGAACCACGCCCAGAGCCCCGAGTCATTGTTGCAGGCCCTGCTCTGGTACAGCGTACGCCAGGCCAGACCACTCCACTTACACTCTGAGGGGGGCTTCATTGCTACCCATCACAGGCGTACTCGCTGGTGGTGTGCAAATCACTGGTCTAGTTGTCAGCATGTCACAGCCACTCCCTGAGGGCAGGTTTGCACGCACATCACACGCACCCAGCACAGGTATCACAGGCCATGTGACATTACAAACATAAGGGGCCGATGACATCACATTCCCCTCTGCCGGTGGTGACAGTATGACAGACCTGAGGCCTTGAGGCCTGCATGGGCCTACCACCATGTGGCGCTGACTGGGTTTGAACAGGGTTTGTGGCACACGCCGCATTGCGGACAGCACAGGCACCTCACCACGATACAGTGAATTTGGATGCTCAGAGTCACTGGCACCTTAAGCTGCTGAGCAGGTGTGCAGCCTGCGATGATGCCCTGTCATGTGGTATGGACTGCTCAGGATTTGTGTACCTTGCTGGACCGCAGTGTAGGCTGCGCAAGCAGGCTGCGCATGCCTACCGTCACGTGGCCTCATTTCCAGGATCACAGAGTTAGTAACACCCATTGGGCTGAGCGGCTGTCCAGGCTGCGATGTTACCGGGTGCCTTGGTATTTCCTATGCCATGGTGTAAGCAAGAACCAGCACCAGTCGTGAGACCTAGTGCCTGTGCAGCGAGGCTGCATGGTGTGGAGGGTGATATGTCCGCGGGCCCCGGGCCTTTGGCTTGCAACGGCAAGTGGTGGGACCTGCTATCTACACGCCGGTGGCAGAAGGTGAGCAGTGAGGCCCGGGTGTGCATGGGCAGGCATGCTCCGATGGGCGGTAGGAGGGGCTGGGATGACTCTACCTGGGTGTGCATGGGCAGGTGGGTGACATTATCTTTGCAAGCGTGTGTGCTGTGCCAGTCATGTATCTGGACTCTGTTTCAGATGACGACTCTGACTCTGATGTGTGACCTGGTGTACTGCTATACATAGGGGTTGGAGACACACCAGTGGCAGCAGGTGAGCAGTGTGGATTGGGTGCACAGGGGAAGCACTCTCTCTCTCTCTCTCTCTCTCTCTCTCTCTCTCTCTCTCTCCCCCTCTCTCCTTCTCTCTCCCTCCCCTCTCTTCTTCTCTCTCTCTCCCTCTTTCTTTTTCTCTCTCTCTCCTTCGCTCTCTCTCTGTCCTTTGATGTGCACCGGACACACCTTCTCATCATGTTGTTTGCCTTACAGACGGTGACCTACGTATTATCCCGACGGGGGCCGCAGTGTGTTAATTTCGATAAAGTTTCATTGGTTGCTTCGAAAATGAATGTGCGATGCTCATTTCTGTGATGATACATGTATGTCACTAGTTGTGATTGTACGACATCAGGCGGATTATTTCGTACATGTTTAGGTGTAGCTGATGTAGCATGTCTTTGGTCGGGGGTGCCAGGGAGGGGTGGTCCTGGGTGTGGTGCCGGTGGGTGTTGTGGCCCTCTTGGGTGTCTGTGTTGCATGTTCAGTTGCTCCATGGCATCTGTTTGTCTTCAGGTGTGGCTGTGAGCTGGGCTCCCTTTTGTGGTGAAGGCTGTAGTCCGACTTTACACCAGGTCAGAGCAGGTGTTAATTTCCTGCTGCTAACGAGCCTTATCACATGTTTTGTGTGCTTATCGCTGATCTGGCTGGTTGTTGTGAATGTTGAGGTGTTGCGTTGTAGCAGGCTTTTTGCATGGGAACGCCTACTCTGCATCTCATTAGCGATAGTTGCGGGTGTCCTCAGTAGCGATGTTTTTTGCGGCTGCTATCGGGGGTAAACTGGTGCTGTGGGTTGTTAGCACCAGCTTGTGTATGGGGTGGTAAATTTATCATGACTTTGGCTGCAATAAAGTGCCGTTAATTCGGTGAGAGCTCCTTGAGAATATGCCCCAATGTTTCCTCCTGTTTTCCCAGAAGCACTTTGATACCCTTTTCCAAACCCTAGAATGTGCTTGTTGCATACTTGCATTGCTATTGTGTCTCTTGTGTTTATATCATTAAAGTGTTGACATGAGAGTTATGCTGATATAATCAGGTTTTACGTTAAGTGGGATTGACTGACCCTACAAGCACACGTGATGATGAATGTGTAATCATATATAGATGTCAGTGGAAAAGATAGATGAATTCTAAATGAACCATCACTTTGGTATAATGTGAATTTGGAAACAAAAAGCAAGGCAAGGTTTAAAATGCAAAAAGTGTATTTAAATATTACCATTAAATATTACCTGCATGTTATTTCCATTTAAATGGATGCATATTTTATAATAATTTCAAGTAAAGATTTTGGCAAAAGACAGTCCTTTTAAATTCAAAAAAGTCCAGTAAAAATCAACATTATTATCCTGTACTTTACATGTCAGGTTTAAGTTAGTTAAGAGTATTTCAAAATACATTATTTATTTATGTACGACTTAAGTATACACTTTAATTTAGATTGAAGTGTCTAGAAGTAAAAATGCATTGCACAGTCTACCGGCCAGGCAGTTAAACATTTCTCTACTTGTCCCTGTTGGGCGAGTTTGTCTCCCAAGGTTCTCTGGCCTTGGTAGGAAGAGCTTTAAAACCTGATTATGTGTCCCTTTGTGTCTTGAGACCAACAAATTGGAAATTATTGCTAGTATTCAGCCATGTAATTAGACAGCATAACATTTAATATAATTCCTTTGTCACTTTGCCAGGAGCTGGATTTCAGTAAATGATACATTGCACCATAAAAAATCTCCCTCAACAAGGCTGTTAATGATGATAAATAAAGAACTTTCGAAAAACCAAGCAATTAATCCTCTAGAAGCCTTCTGCTGGAAGCACTAATAAGGTATCAGGAAATGCAAATACAAACTAAAGCAAACCCTTTGTGAATATACTGCTGAGGATTATTGAGGGATTATTTTTTTCAAAATCACAGAGCTTCTACACAGTAGCTGCATTATGTGGCAGAGTTCTTTTTCATTCAACCCGTTGCTTTACATATTACTCGCTACTAATATATAATTGCATCCGTGGTACCATAAACAAGTATGTACTACGAAATATTCATTAGAAATATTAATATCGCGAGGAAAAGATTGAAGGTATGTTTTGATTATTTTTGAGCACTTCTTTTAGCCTAGGGTTTTTTAAACAACATTCTTCATTCTATTTTCGAGAATAAATCACACACTTAAAGAGAGAGGACTCCAAGCTGTATTTGAAACGTTTTGTGATCGTTTATAATGTGTGCAAAACACTCCCACTGAGGATATTCACCAATCCTTCATGTTTAAATACATTTTATGTTTGAAAAGTAGTTTTGCGGACGATTTTCATCTATTCAGCTAGAATTTGCCATGGTGATCTTTGAATCACAAGGGCAGAAGGCTGAAATGGTAAATACATTAATGGGTGATTACATCTGAAACTGGCAGATGATCTACATAGAGACAAAAGAATATTATTTACACATATTTCAGAAAATCTCACAGAGCTGAATGCTGAACAGTTGTGAAATCCGGTCTAAAGCATCGTTCATCAACGTGCCTTGTGCAGTTGTGCATGGTCAATTAGAGGGTGTTGCACAGCAAAGAGAAAAAGGAGACACTATAAAAACACTATTAAAACCACATCATAGCAACATTTTAAAGAAATGCGCCCTTGGGAGGCGTGGCTTGGCCGGCAGCAAGATGGCCGCACTTTGAGTGGGCTCTGCCGGCCAAGTTTACAACCCAAAAAAATCCTGCAGGCAACCTCACCTTACTAGGGCTATGTGGACATGCCCCGACTCTGCTGCCTGTGTGGCGATGTTCTTGCCTACTGCTGATTTCTAGACAGCACCCGCGGCCAAGATACAACACTTTGCAATTGGCACTGGGCCTCCATTGTGGATTTGTGGATCCTGCGAGGGCCAGCCTTTCCTCTCTCTGGGCCGCGGCGGGCTTCCTGTGCTGCCTGAGGCCGGTGGGCGTTCCTGGGACAACGACTCACGGCACCGGGTGAGTGGCGCCATCCTCTGTGGCTTTGCCGGCAGGGTTGGGAGCCCCCGGGCAGTTCTGCCTGGTATGGGGTGCTGCAGCACGGGCACCGTTGTGGCTTCACCTTTTGACTGCATCCTGCGCCTGCTGGGGGCTCCCGGGCTCGGTACGGTGAGTGGCTGTCCCCCCGCGTCTCTCTGCTTGTGAGGCCCAGCATGGCGGGCGCCCCCTGCATCGCTCGCTCCTCTGCCTGGCTGGGTGGGCGCTGCCTGCGGCCTCCACTTTTCTCACCAGTGCCTGGCCTAATTGTTGTATCCTGCCTCCTGTGGCCATGGATTCTCTCCGAAGGGCTGTGCTGTGAGGGTCGGGCCCAGGGCACACTGCGTCCATGGCTGGCTGGACCTGGCTGGTGCGAGGTGCCGCTGTAACTCGGCACAACTGATGCGGGCGCCACCGCTGGCCCCCACTCTTGGCCTCTGAAGTACGTGGAATCCCCCTTGGAGTGCCTCCCTGCCACTGCTGGTGGGCCCTGCGAATCCCGGGGGTGGAGTTGCACCCAGGTCTGTCTTTTACCTCCGCCCCTTGCCTGGACGTGCCTGCGACTCCCAACCTGGCTGCTTGCTGCATTTGATGTGCCTTCACGCCTACCTCTGATGTGTCTGCTGGGTTATCGGCTCGAGGCCTAATGCGTGGCGAGCCACCTTCAAGGGTCCTTGGCACAGAGCTATGATTGATTGCCTGGCCGCACCCTTCTCAGCCTTGCGACCTGTGATCTTGCGGATTGGGTGTGTTCTGGTTCATCGAATGTCTGATTCTTGCTTGTGCCCCTGTTGGACTTCCTCCTTTTCCACCTGTGGTGTTGGTGGGACGCTGCCCTACTGAGAACTACACATCCCCACTGGTTCACAGCTTTGGTTACCCTTTGCCTTGCATATCCTCCCGAAGCTAATCCCTTCAGACTGTGACCGTTGCCATTGAGGGGCTTCTGTCTAGACTTTGACTTGCTCCAATCACTGGCTGCGGGCGGTCAGTGCACCCTCTTGGCAGCCCCATTCTTGCCAGCTGGGATCTCTCATCATGGGTAAGATGGACTGAAAACAGCCCATAATAGCCTTCGAGCTCCGAAAGTCCTCCCGCAAGGACGACGCTGGCTCTGACAGTGCAGACTCTGCTGTCACCATGGACGCCCCCCCTAAATCGAGATGACGACCTTAAAGCAATTCTGCTGGATTTCAAGTCGACTGTGACTGGAATCGCGACCCAGCCGGACCAACTCTCCGCCCGTTTGGACTCAGTAAAGGCCTGTGTTGATTCACATGATAACCGGTTACTCTATGTTGAGTCCAGGGTGTTGGACGCTGAGGATGCCGCCATTCAAGATCGTCAAAAATTGCTCCAAATGGACAAGATCTTGGAGGTTATCCGTGAGAAGAACAAGGATTTGGAGGCGCACTTCAGTCAGAGCAACCTCCGCATCACGGGTCTTCCGGAAACCACCAATATTTCACGTAATGAGGACTTTGTAGAGCAACTGATTAAGGAACTTTTTGGCATCGTCCTCTCGTCAGTGTTTATTGTGTAGCGTGCACATCGCTGGTCAGCGTCCCGATCCCGGACTGCCTCCACGTCCCATCATTGCTAAAATCTTGAACTATAGGGATTGGGATGCCATTCTGTGTGCGTCGTGGGACAAGGGCTCCATCAACCACCAGGGCAACACACTCTCCTTCTACCCAGATTACACCCTCACTGTCCAGGCAGTCCGGCGTGAATTCTTTCCCGTCAAGCGCATCCTCCAAAAACACGAGGTCGCTTACTCCTTGGCCTACCCGGCGAAGCTGAGAGTCTGTCAAGGTGCAAAAACAGAGGCCCTGGCATTTGCTATGAAACTAGAAAAAGCGGCCCGCTCTTCGCTTTCCAAATTTTATTTTCGGTTTTTGTAGAGCGCGACACTCATCCCAAGAGATATCACGGCGCTTATACCAAATAGGAACTACTGATGGCGGAAGCTGAGGTACTAAAGTTTAGGAAAAAGGTGGGTTTTCAACTTTTTCCGAAACTGAGGATAATTTTTGGTGTGTCTCAAGTCAATAGGGAGCTCATTACAACTTTTTGCTGCCAAGTAGGAAAAGGAACGGCCACCTGTTCTAGCTGTGTAGATGCGTTTGTTCCTAGCCAAAGCCGATTGACATGAGCGTAGGTTCCAAGTAGGGACATAAAATTCGATCTTCCCTTGAAGAATTGTGGGGCCAGTCTTATGTAGAGCCCTATGGGCATGGCTAAGCAATTTGAAGGCAGCCCTCTGACGCATCGGGAGCCAATGAAGTCTCTTTAAGCATTCCGATGCCGAGTCTCGTTTGCCTTTGTTGCAAATGAGTTTGGCCACCAGATTTTGCAAAACCTTTAAGCGAGAGAACAGATGTTCATTCATCCCTACAAACAGCGCATTGCCGTAGTCCAGGCGACTAACCAGTAGGGCCTGTGTGACTGAGCGTCTGCAATCCAGGGGTATCCAAGGAAATATCCTGGCGTGAAGTTTTAAGATGGCAAAGCCTTTGCCACATAGGGATCGAACATGATCCCTCATGGATAAGACATCATCCATGATGATTCCCAAGTTCCTGGCATGTTGTTTTGGAATGGGGGCCAAACCCAATGAGGGTGGCCACCATGTGGCATCCCACACCCGTTTGGCACCACCAAACAGAAGAAACTCAGATTTACCTGCATTCAATTTTAGGCAGTGCGCATGCATCCACTAGGCCATTCCGGAGAGGCAGTCATGTAACTTAGTTTTGGTTACATCAGGCCCCTCATCCATGGCCACCATCAGCTGCATATCATTCGCGTAGGAGCAGATGCCAATGCCCCACTTCCTTCCAATGTCGGCGAGGGATGACATATAGACATTGAAAAGAGTGGGGCTCAGTGAGGCGCCCTGGGGGACCCCGCAGCCGATGGAATTGGGCCTTGAATTGAACTGACCCAGATGTACTGCCTGAGTGCGGTTGCTCAGGAAAGAATGCAACCAATTCAATGCCTTGGATTGGACTCCTTTACTCCGAAGTGTGTTCAGCAGGCAGTTGTGGGATACATTGTCAAATGCTGCTGACAGGTCAAGCAGTATCAGCGCCACCGCTCCACCTTGATCGGTGGAGGATCTGATACTGTCCGACACTGCCAGCAACGTTGCCTCAGTGCTGTTATTTTCTCTAAAGCCATTCTGGGAAGGGTCCAGAAGGAAATTACTTTCTAGGGACCTAGTCAGCTGTACATTGACCAAATTCTCCAAAACTTTGGAGAGGTAAGGAAGCTGAGAGATGGGTCTATAGTTCTCTGGATTGAGAATGTCAGATCCAGCTTTCTTCAAAAGGGGGGTTACAGAGGCGTGTTTCCAGGCATCAGGGAAGATGGCAGTACTTAATGATTTATTAAAAAGTTGTGTGATCAGGGGGCAGAGTGTGGACGCAATTCTTGAAAACACAAAATGAGGACAGGGGTCCGAGGTGGAGCCAGATTTAACTGTGTTTAAGGCTACTAGGACCTCATCCACAGAAAGTGGTTTAAAGCTGGTTAAGCGGGGTACATTTCCGAAGTCTGGTAAAGCTGTAGATACTTCCGATAGAATCATAGTCTTGGATGGATTCTCTGTGTTGCTATAAGTATGTTGGGGAGTGAAAGTAGAGTAAATGTTCTTGATTTTTTCAGCAAAGAAGGTGCTAATACGATCGCAAGCCTCAACTGAAGGGGTGAGTGTTTGTGAAGTACTAGATGGTTTGCTAAGGTCCTTCACTATTTTAAACAGTTCTTTTGCTGAATTACTATTTTCTTGAATGCGCTGAGTGAAATAATCCTTCTTTGTATTTTTGATGGCAAGAATATACCGCTTCCGTTTATGGACATAGTTTAGTCTCGCTTCACTGTCCTTGGACTGTCTCCAAAGATGTTCAGATTTTTGACATTCTTTTTTAAGATTTTTTAAATGAGGGATATACCATTTCTCTGTTATAGATTTTTTCCTGGATTCCCGCATCAGGCTAGTTTATTTAATGTTTGAAATATTCCAGCGTCTAGTAAGGTAACATCCTTACAGACAGAGGAGTCCTCTGGTAGTTTAACATTAGCCTCTTGAAAATGTTTCTCAAAATTGGATTCATTGATTAGCCTCCAAGCTTGTTTGGAAATATGAGGGACTACCTCAGATTTCAGAGGTTTACTGGGAAGGTCAAGTGAGAAGGATATCAGGGAGTGGTCCGACCAGGATAGGGGATGGACCTCTCTTATGTTAGTGGATTCGATGTTAGTAAATAGTAGGTCAACTGTATGGCTAGCTATATGAGTGGGGCCCACTACCCACTGCTTAAGATTAAGGATCTCAATGTCATATTCCAGCTGGGAGGTTCCCAGAGCATCCATTTTCTCATAATGAATGTTAAAATCGTCAACAATGAGATTGTTTTTATGTTTTAGACAAAGTGGCAGAAGTTTATTCAGTAATGTGGCGCCAAGACTGGCTTGTTGTCCAGGGGGTTGTATATATCTGCACCAGCTAAGATGGTAAGACCTTCATAGAGTACTTTAACACCTTGGCTGCTATGGCTTTTCCCCTCCTTTGCTGGGAGGCTTTGAATCCCATTGTTCATGACTAGCTCAGCTCGTCATAAGCACAGCTCCAGTGTGCCTCATGATGAGCTGAGCTCGTCATAAGCAGCAAAGGAGTTAAAAGGTAAGGTCTGATGATCGATGTGGGCAGTTATTGGTTCCACAAAGCATGTTAAGTGATCCCTGAATATCACAGCAACCCCACCTCCTCTTTTACCAGATCTATCTTGCGTAATGATTTTATAATTAGAGGGGAGGGCATTTGCTAGATCCGGAGCATTGGTATCGGATAGCCAGGTTTCAGTAATGAAAACCAGGTCTGGGGTCTTAGATATGAGTAAATCCCAAATATCCAGGGCATGTCTGGGTAAGGATCTAGCATTAAGATACAGACAGTTCAGAGTCAGATGATTTTTAGTATGGATTGTGTGATGGCTTAATGGAAATTGAATTCAAAAGTAGTGAGATCAGTGAACCACTGGTCTCATCCTTGTGTGCACACAATTGTTCCTCCAATACAACAGAGGTTCCAGACTTCTTTATCAGTTGTTTGATATGTTTTATTCAAAGCATAGTTCCATGAATCATTTACACATTATTATGTGCGATATGCAAATAGCTCTTTTTTTCAAAGCATGACACTGTCCTTTATATACATCCAATGCATTTCGGGGCCATTGTTTGCCCCTTCATCAGGGAAAGGATACTGTGATAGAAAGGAAAATAAATGTCCTGTAAGTGATTTACTGGTTGCGGTGTATACAATACATAAGGGAATGGAAGGGGGAAAAAACTCTGTGGTGGGTTATGGGGTCACCTTAATAAACCTGGAGCCCGTGGGAACACAAAAGGAATTAAATCGTGTTCTTACGTGTGTTCATGTTTTATGGTTGCATGGTTCTGTAAATAAAGGTAGAATACGTGTGTTACCGCTATGACGCGATAAAGATAATACGCGAAAAATAACAAATTTTCCACACAACGCTATTATGGTATGGTCAGGAAACTAACCTAATAGAAATTGACCCATACTGGACCAGCGACAAGCGAGGCAGGAAATTGGTCCATAGGATAATCCTGGCCCCGTTTGGGTGTATAGATTTTTTTTATTATCCTTTTTTCATCATAAAAGGCTAACAGCTCACTGCGAGAGTAGCGGATGGGCGTGGACGAGTTTCGAATAAAACCAGCAGGGGGTATAGCCCCTAGTCCCGGCCGGTCGCGGACGGGCGCAGACGGGCTTAACTTTGGCGCGCTGGCAGCGCACCCGCTGCGCACATCCGCTGCGCGTCCGGCCCAGGCACATGTTTTATTAGGGAAGGGGCGTGGCCTCAGGGCGGTGGGCGTGGCCTCACTGCCCTCGCAATTGGCGGCAGGAGATTGGTTAGACCCGCGGCAGCGTTAAGATTGGCTGCGCGGTATGATCGGTGACTCGAGATCAGGGGGGAGTGCTCAGGGCAGAGTGACACACAGGTAAAATAGCAGTTTTTAGCAATTCAATAGTTTTAAAAAGCGAGCGATACTCCCGGCTTTCCGCCTCAGGAGCTGTCTGTTTGGCAATGGCACGCTTGGTGTATAGCGCGACTTAAGTACCAGTCAGAAGGGGCGTGGCCTCAGGGTGGTGGGCGTGGCCTCACTGCCCTCGCAATTGGCGGCAAGAGATTGGTTAGACCCGGGGCAGCGTTAAGATCGGCTGAGCGGTATGATCGGTGACTCGAGATCAGGGGGGAGTGCTCAGGGCAGAGTGACACACAGGTAAAATAGCAGTTTTTAGCAATTCAATAGTTTTAAAAAGCGAGCGATACTCCCGGCTTTCCGCCTCAGGAGCTGTCTAATTGGCACTGGCAAATCTCAGGCAAACGGCGCAAACCGCCTCAGTGACAATGACTGAAGTGCTACAATTGGTTGTTCTTTTTCTTGTTCTGAAGGATGCCTAACACTGCCTAAGCTCGGCCACCCTGCTTGGTTGCAGGAGAGTATGCCTAGCCCTGCCATGCCTCCACTGGATGAATCCCTATCTTGTTATTTTCCTCCTTTTTCCCAGTTGTGGGTTCCAGGGGTGGGGTGAGTGGGTTACTCAGCCTGATTGGGGGGTTGGAGTGGGTGGGGGTCGAAGGACGTTCTGCTGCTCTTCATGGGATGTTGGGGTTGTGGGTGGTCTAGGGGCTAGAGTTTGGGTACTGTTTTTTTCCACTTCTGATCACTCCCTGCTACGTCGTGACAAACCATTCCTGTTGGTGGCGGGGCTGGACGGTATTGGGATAATGTTGAGTATATTGCAATCCTTGCTGTGTTGGGGTTCGGGGTGGGGTGTATTCTGGGAGTCATGCAGCTCTTATTGTGTTGGGTTTCGGTTGTGCTATTGCTAAGTCAACCTGCATCTTCTTTCAAATGCTCTGATTACGACATTGTATTGTGTTCCTTGCTTTTATTTGTACTGTGCCTGTTGACATCACTATGCCTTGTATTGGGGGACCGGCCTGTCCCTCCCCCCATGGTTCTGATTTATTTCCCTGGCTCTTGCCCATTGGAGGTTTCTGCTGCCACCAGGTCTGCCTTGTTGTTGGGTTCCTTATGCTCACCTCGTTATCTGGTGGCGATCCTACTGTATAAGTATGGGCGAAATGTGAAAATTAGCGGTATGCGAATTTGCTCGAATTCGCGATCCGCAAAAGATTCTTTTTTTTGCGTGTTCCCGGGGCTTTTTGCGTGTTCGCGGGACGCTTGCAGCGCATCGACCGTGAAGTTACCCATGCGGTCGTATATGGGTGCGGCCATCTTGTTCGCGTTGCGTATTTCCGTTTCCGGGCGCTAGTTGCATGCTTGCATTGTTCGCGGGGGCGATTACGTGTTCGCATGCATTTTTGCATGCTCGCGGGGGAAATATTATGTGAACTTACCCACGCGGTCCTCAAGGGGCACGGCCATCTTGTTTTTCAGTCATTGATATGGTTCTGGGCATGCTTTTCCAATCCTATCCCTAATCTTTGCTATCCTTTGTTTCTTTGACTTTTTTTTGGATCTTTTTTACTCATTATCTATCCCTCTCTTTTTCTACATCTATATTTTGTGTTTTTTTCTACTTTTGGTTACTTTAAAACTACTTTTTTTTAACTCTTTTATTTTCTTCACGTTTTCCCTATTCTTTCCTATTTTTCTTTCCAGCTGTCCAGGACCATGGCAAAGGGAGCCGGGAAGAGCAAGGGGAAGGGTCCCGCTCCCCGTACCCGGCTCCCTTTCGGGCGATTGAGGGGGGAGGATGGTGGCCAGGGAGGTTTTCAGCACAGTGGAGGTGGCCGCACTTATATTTTATGTTCAGCGCCAACTCCCAAAGACCGTGGCAGCAGGGGGCAGGCCCGGTCAAGGGTATGGCCTCTGGGAGCGTCGCCAGCTGTGGGATAAGGTGTGCCAGGTAAAATAATGTTTAAATAGCTTCTGTGATTGCAGGTGCTTGCCTCCTCAGTGGCGTTGCTACTATGCTTACTTGTTTGCAACTTTGTGCTCATTTGGCCTGAATATGTATGAGTGTAGTACTTTACAGAACTGCGTAATGCTAGAGAGACTAGAGACTCAACTCTAGTCCTTCCTTTGTATGCCTGCTGCCACTAAGAAGAAGAGATAGTGGTGGATTGATAGGTTGATTATATTATGACTTGGTATTAGTAGTAGGACATTTTTTAGTGGTCTGCAATCATGATGACGGACTGTGTCTGTCACGTCGCGTGCTGCTGAGTGCTGTCAGTCGTAGTAGAACCTTTTTGTTGTTGAGTGTTTAGTTAGTGATTTACATAACTTTCCAAGTAGACAGTCTGCGAATCCAGCCATACTGTACTAGTATCCTTCTAGTTGACCAGATCAGATAGGTCAATACATAGAGTGCAATTGTTGATAATTTGTTTCCCCAAGATAATTTTAGATTGTGGTCAAAGAAATTAAATATTTAGAAAAAAAACAATCATCCATGTTTGTGTTTATTTCTTGTTCACATTCAGCACCTCCCAGGGGCAAGAAGAGTACACCCCAGACTCCGGCGGAAGAAAGTGGGCAGGAACGGTCCTCTGCAGGCTCTTCTGCTGGCCTCAGTAAGTTGTTCTGTTGTTAATATAATTATACTTCCCTAACTTTTACAGCTCCTATTCATTCCAAACTGTTTCCTAATTCTATTTTTTACAAAATAGTCTTTGATCTTCTTGTAGACTGTTTCTACATTCTTATCCTGCCTCTCTACCATCACTCTCTGTGCTACTACTATTTACTATTATTATGAGTCGGTCTGTGTAGGTAGCTAAGCTTGCCCAGTCGGCAAACGGTGTTAAACAAAACGCTGATCCAGTAATAGCTCTAGAGGCACCGAGTGCAGTCCTCTGGGTTGCCCTTGCTGTGTATATCAGTCTTCTTAATGTTAGTGCTTTGACAATTTCCAACAACAAAATGTCAATGTCAAATCAGAATAAGCTAGTAGTTGGCTTTTTGATTTGATAGTAGCACATACCATACCGCTAGTGTTTCAGTGACTATTCTGCACATACAGAAGTATGGACAAGAGAAATAGGACATTGTTGATGATAGGTGCAGTTCAACTTTCCACATACCTCAGTCAGAAGTAACTGTGCGGGACTCGGGAGCGCTTGAAGAACCGGACTTTATGGGCCTGGCGGCGCAGGGTACGCCTTAAATCTCCGAGTTCACCTGCCTTGTCGGACAGAGACACGAGACACTCTGTTAGGCGTGGAAATCCAGGTATTTTAGCTGCAGCTAAGCACAGTTGTCCCAGAAGTACAGAGTAGGTTCTCAGGAGAACGCCACTTTATTCCGTGGCACACAATCTTTTATAGCACACATATTTACAGCATATACTCCCAATACATACAAGGCTAGCCAATAGAAAAAGTTGGAAAACAAGCTATCAAGTGTCCCAAATACGCCCTTCTTTCAGACCCTGTGTGTCACCCCTTCCCACGTTAATCAGTGCTAGTGCCTACAATCCAATTTGCAGGTGGCAGGACGTATTTGTGTGCCTCAAAGGATAGTTATGTAACAAGAGAATACAAGGAGAGAATAGCGACGGCCA
The DNA here is from genome assembly GCF_964263255.1 of Lissotriton vulgaris. Classification (NCBI taxonomy): domain Eukaryota; kingdom Metazoa; phylum Chordata; class Amphibia; order Caudata; family Salamandridae; genus Lissotriton; species Lissotriton vulgaris. Next base: position 1,536,240,089 of record NC_141685.1, read on the forward strand.
GTCGGATAAGATAAAGTAAGGAAAGAATAGGGGAAGCCAAATAGTCAGTCGAGACAGAGATCAATCAACCCAGACATGGATTAGTGAACTCGGCCTTGCCATCGGTTTCGTAAACAAGGGCAGGGAGATACTTTTTAACAAAAGAGACAAGTAGCAGCTGGAAAAGGCAAAAACACTCCGTTCGCTGTGCTGCCTTAGTGAGGGCAACACAAAATGGCGACGGGACACAAAATGGAGGCCGAATACGGGACGAAGTCAAAAACCAAAGAATCTTAGACCCTCCTTTTGCCATTACTCAGGCAAAACACAAAGGACTCAAGTTAGTCGATGTCAATGGCCATGAGGTCGTCGAGCTGTTGCTGCAACATCATTTTAATGTTCTCTGTGACACAGGTCTTGGGACTCACATGGTGGCACAAAGACCGCAGATGCGAGGGATGGTAGGTAAACAAAGACAACAAGAAAAAATTATGGCAAAAACCATTCCAAGGAAGGTTAATAACTTCCATCCCCATGTGGACAGTAGTCCCCAAAACATTCCATCACAGACCAATCTCCTGTGTCCTGGTGAATCGACTCAAAAATTACATGCAATCTAGAGATGGCTTGGTATACCGTAGGGGCATTATCAGGTATATAAATGCAGCAACTAGACCCGATAAATATACAGACTCCTCCACGATCTGAAATGACAATGTCTAAAACCATCCGGTTCTGCAAAGTCATAAGGCGGTCCGCCTGAAGTTCCGCTGTTAGATTACTCAAGGCTCCAGAAGTTATATTTATGGTAGCCTCAACAACACGAACGAACTGTCTAATGTTTCTGCTATTGGCCATTGGGCCCCAGAAAGGAAGAAACCCTTTGATACAGTCCCTCCTTTCTTGTCCTGCTGTGTCCTTAGAATCAATAACCCCTCTGCCATATCTTTTTCTATGATGACCTGAAGGAGCAGTGTATGTCGGAGGCAGAAAAAAAGCCACATAACAAGTTCCTGAAAAGTAGATGGGAAGCCACGTGTAGGCTCTGATGTGACAGACAAAATATGTGCATTGAGATGGCACTAACGGTGAAGAAATCTGGGATGAATAGATGAATGTATGGGAACAAACACTCTTTTCCTGTTGGGTTTTAATATTTTGACCATTTATCTGTAGACATAAATTACCTCGATGAGGTATGGTCCAAATTGATGGGGATCTCCTTCGTCTAGCCTTATCTGTGAGGCTAGTAACGTAACGAGTCACGTTCCAACCGTCATACGCTCGTTTCTCATCAATGGGAATCTTACCAATTTCGTCAATTCTAGCCATGGCCACTATTCCCTTTATCAAAGAACTATGACTAAAATCTGCTCCACCACCGTATGGACCACCAGGAGAATATCGAAGTTGATTCCGGTATACATTGGAAAACATGGCCAAATAGGCCCAAGCGGAACCTTCGTAAGAAAACGGAAGGACAAAATATGGCATCCCTCTCTCTGTGTTATGGGGCATGAGTCCACAAACCCAACAGTCAGTAGTATTGACTACCAGTTGATGCTGATGCAACAACTGGGTGAATGAATTGTTAAAGTATTCTGTTCTCCTAATTTGCTTGTGCTCTGAGAGTGTATGGAACTGATGCGGGGAGGCAGTAGTAGAAAAAGGCAAAGAAACAGAAGTAGGAACAGGAGCTTGCTGCATAGTGTGAACAACCCAACTCACACAAGCCAATAAAATACATGAACATATTAAAATACACAAGGTTACGCCGCATGGACTAAACAACAATTTCTTATATTTACTTTTCATTTCTTGCATTTTATCATTCTTTTCCAATTTAATATCCATTCTCTAAAGCGTTGCTCATGGTAATCTTCTTAGATCACTTAGTTGTGGTTATTAGCCGTCCTATGACACTGCAAGTCCTGCAGACCTACTGTCACTTCTCAGGTCACAGCCTAAGACTCCTACCGTGACCCTGCAACTTGATGGATAGTGAAAAGAAATGTCTCTTAAAGATATAACCAGAAAAAGAAAAGAGAAAAAGTTAAATTGTTCTTAATCAGTCTAGGTCTTAGGCTGTACCGGGTCTTGTCAGGTACTGTTTGCTCTCGAAACAAAGTCTCTGAGTTTGTTGTGTTCAATCGCAAATGTGATGGTACAGCTCCTTGCAACACGTCGTCGTCTTCTTTTTCAGACCTCATCCGATCCAGACGTGCACTACTGAAAGGTACCAACCTAGGGACCCTTTCGCTCTCACTATCACCTATACCCTTGCGGACCCACTGGTTAAAAGGCAAAGGCAAAGGTACCCTTTTGGAGTGCACGCCAGGAATCCAATTCTTCTTTCAGACGACTTTTACTGCTGTACGTGTTACTAGAAGAACTTGCCGAGGTGGACCCCAACGAGGTTCCAAATTCTTTTTCCTCTGAAAATTCTTCAGGCAAACCCAGTGTCTGGGTTGGATAGAATGACCTGGATCTGCGGAGGCCTCCGGCAAAGCATTTTGAACCTGTTGGTGAAGAACACGCAATTTAGTGGTGAGGTCATGTAAGTAGTCAATCAACATAGGATACGGAATATCAGAGTACTTTTAAGGTCGAGGGACTCCCCAGACGTTGGCTGGGTGCCCAAAAATGACTTCGTATGGGCTGAGTCCTAAGCGAGAATGTACAGCTGTTCTCGTAGATAAAAGTGCCAAAGGTAAAGCATCGGCCCAAGCAAGACCCGTGCTGGCCTGAATCTTTGCCAGTTTGAGCTTGAGAGTGCCATTATAGCACTCTACCAAACCTGCTGACTGAGGGTGGTTTGCCGTATGGAATTTCTGCCTAATACCAAGACCCGCACACACCTTCTGCATAATTTGACCTACAAATTCACTTCCATTGTCACTCCAGACAATTCGCGGCAAACCAAACCTCGGGAAGAATTCCTTCAAAATGACTTTGGCAGTGGACAAAACAGTTTTGTCCTTTAGGAGGTAGGCCTCTATCCATCTGGAAAAGGCACACACCACTACCAGAACAAACTTAATGTTGTTACAACGTTCCATATGAATGTAATAAATTTGTAATACCTCAAAAGGATACGTAGGGGGAGCAAAATGACCTGCCGGAGTTGGGGTTCCCTTTCCTGGATTATGCATCAAACAAACGATACAATATTTCACCACATTTTCCGCACATTTAGGGATTCCTTCATTCTGCCATACTGGAGCCAGAAGTTTGCATATCCCTTTAGCACTGATGTGGGCTGGACCATGCGCTATAGTAACTACAGGCAGTACATAGGCGTCTGGTAACAGCCAACGCTGATGTTCTGACAATTCCGTCCAACACCCTGTCGCGTCCAACATTCCTGTACTTTCTCTCCACATACTCAATTCCTTTTCAGTAGCCTCTTCTTGAATCATTCTCACACTTTCTATTGTGTCCTCACACATTCCTCCTTTTCTGACTCATCTTGCAGGGCCTGCAACACACATGCGACTTGTAGCATCTCTCGCTGTTTCTTTCTCTACCTTGTCTGCAAAAGCATTCCTGCGACCCACATCATCAGTGATCCTTTTATGTGCACTACACTTCACTATTGCTATTTGGGTAGGCAAAGCAAGTGATTCGAGAAGGTCAGTTTCCAACTGACCATGCTGTATCTTAGTCCCATGGGAAGTATAGAATCCTCTTTCATTCCACAAACAACCGAAACTATGAGCCACGCCAAAGGCGTATTGGCAATCGGTGTAAACATTCACTCTCTTTCCCTTAGCGAACACACACGCTCTCGTCAGTGCAATCAGTTCAGCTGCTTGGGCTGAATTCTGTGTAATGTGTGCTGTCTCCACTACTGTATAACAGGTGGTAACAGCATAGTCCGCAGTCGTCTCGCCCTTGGGAAGCTTGAAACAAGACCCATCCACCCATAGGATCCCATCCGGGTCCACAAGTGGTTTTTCTTTTAAGTCTCATCTGCCTTTCGTTACCTCCTCTATACAGAGAAAACAATCATGCTGTTCTTAAGTGTCTTTCTCTTCTGGAATGGGTAACAGTGTTGCTGGATTCAAAGTATTACACCGCCTGATGTGTATATGACTAGCCAAGATCGTCAGTTCGTACCCAGACAGCGGGCACTCGCGAGATGTTGTGTTTTCGTTCTGTTCAAAAGAGTATCCACTGCATGTGGTACCATAACAACAAGAGTGTTATCCAGTACCAATCCAGCAGATTGACGAATGGAGATCGCTCCTGCTGCTGTAGCTCTGAGACAACTAGGCAATGCCTTGGCTACTGGATCCAATGTAGCCGATAAATAGGCACATGGCCGCTGTTTGTCTCCAAATTGGTGCGTTAAAACTGACAACGCACAACGTTCTCTTTCATGAACGTAGAGTGTGAAAGGCTTACTGTAATCCTTGGTAGCTAACAGAGGGGCAGAACACAAGGCAGTAAGTAAGTCAGAAAAACTCTTCTGACATTCGTCAGTCCAAAGAAGAGATTGGGGTGTGTCTTTCAGAGTAAGTGCCAGCAGAGGTTTAGCCAACAAAGAAAAATTTGGAATCCACTGTCTACAATAAGAGGTAATGCCCAGAAAGGCACGCACCCCCCTTTGTGTGGATGGTACAGACATTTGTGCGATTGCTTGAATACGTTCTGGGGTCAATCGCCTTCCCTCCTTCGACAAGAGATGACCTAAGTAGGTAACCTCTTGGCGGCAATATTGCAATTTAGAGGGTGACACCTTGTGATGTAGGTCAGACAAATGACGCAAAAGTGAAACAGTCACATTCTTACAAACATCCTCTGAATCAGCAGCAGCTAACAAATCCTGGGGTCACCTGGGGGCAAAGTGAAAGCATCAAGCTGAGATTTCAAAGCCTGACTATAAATGGAAGGACTCTCACAATAGCCTTGAGGTGCACGTTTGAATCGGAAACTTCAGCCTCCGGGAGAGAAGCCAAAAATATCCCTACTCTCCTCAGCAATAGAAATGCTGAAGAAAGCATTTTTGAGGTCAATAACTGAGAACCAGGCAGCTGAAGCAGGTATCATTGTGAGCAAGGCAGTGATATCTGGGATGACAGGAAACTGGGGGACAACAATTTTGTTGACCTCTCGAAGATCGATCACAAAACGATATACAGGAGGCTGAGAAGGATCAGTGCGTTTAAAAACAGGTAGAACAGGACTATTGCAAACATTTCCTCTTGTTTCTTCCACCACACCCTTCTGAACTAGATCATAGATGATAGCCAACAAAGCTCTTTCACCATCGTTGGAAATTTTATACTGAGGAATGCGTGGTAATTTAACATTAGGCTTGACAGTAACCATGTAAGGTGGAATTTGGAGCAGACCAACATCATTCGGACCCGTAGCCCAAAGCGTAGCAGGAAGAGAATGCAATTCGGATAGGAGTTGGTCCTTAGACAAATACATAGGAGAAACCAACTTCTTACCTAGAGTAAGATGTACACCAGAGGGGGAACAATACGATGTTTCATGAAGACGTTTCAATAAGTCCAAACCCAGCAAATTTTCACCTCAACCAGTCATTAAAATGAGCGGGGTCTCCAAATCATAAGGACCAATTGAGGTAGGCAAAGGGCAAGAAACCTGGTTACTAACTGGGGCGCCAGAGAATCCTACAGAAACGTTTGTTAAGCCAGACAAAGGTGCCCCAGGGCGCTTGGAGTGAATGATAGAACTTCTCACTGCACCAGTATCCAAAAGAAATGGTTCTGAAACACCCAATGCAACAACTTCAACATAAGGACCATTCTGATCCACTGGAACTTATACGACTCCCTCGCTTTGTCCATGGCTGTCCTAGCTAGTGTGAAAATCCTGATTCTCACTTTCAACACAATAGTCGTCATTATAATATTGCGCAGACTGAGTATTCTGCTAGTCAAAATATTTAATAGAGGGGGGCGTGGCTTGCGCGCCAGCTGAGCAAGAAGGCTTTCCCGTGAGCTCCGCTTCAGACGCGATCTAAGAATGCCGTGAAGAGCTGTTTTTGCCGTTTTTTGAACGGCAGTGAATGCTGCTGTGTTTGCGGATTGAGTGGAGAAGCCGTGGACATCGCTGGAAGAGGTTCTAAGGCAACGAGCGGACTTTAAAATGCTCCGGTAATTTTTTGCTTCTTTAGAGTCGCGGGCGGCGCCATTTTGGCCGCCGAGCCCGCGTCTGTGTTGTGTCTCGCGTTTCACATGTAGCGCCAAGGGCAATGACTCTACCTATGCAGGGGAACGCCGCGCTTCCTCTTCCTCGGTTATTTTGATTGTGTCCCTCATGTTCTCTGCTATTTATGCTGGTTATTAAGTATTTAACCTCACAGTATTAGTCTATGACAGAAATTACGGCTGCCATTTTGTGAATGTCGATTATGAGGAGATATCTTACTTCACCCATGTCTGCTGTGTAACAATCAATTTAAAAGTGCAATGGGCCTTAAAGTTCCTCAACATAAATGTGCTGGCTTCTACAGAGACATCCTTTATAGGTTTTTATAGTACCTTCAGTGCAAAACTGCATCTTTTCTTAGTGGCCTCTTCTCATAGGGCTTTCACTATGTTACCAGTCTGTTATGGGCTCCTAACTCAGCCTCCAATTGCTATTCTGCTCCATTGATGTGGACTTATTGTGGTTTCATCACTTCTGAGCTCGGTCTCGTCCACTTTATAGGCATTAGCTGTTCTACGTAGTGTGCACATCAGTACTCTTGCCTCTGCAACGCCTTTTAGACTAAATTCCACGTTGACGTCATGGCTAGTGATTCTCCTACTCCAAAATTGTCTCACTCTGGTGCCAAGCCTAAGAGGCCGAAATATGACCCTCCTTCTCCCATTCAGTCTTCCTCGAATCCTGTCCTGGACTCCATTCTTGAGGAAGTTCGTGGTCCCCCAACCGTCTATGAATGCCACCAATGAAAAGCTTAAACAGATTGAGGAATGCTGGGTTATTATGGAGGGCAAAGTTTTGAATTTGGAGCAACAGGTTAGCGATTTTCAAGATGCATCAGCTAAAATCCACATGTGGTGGCTTTCATACGTAAATTGTTGCAGGAACTTTTGGATCTTCAACCTGCGTCACATCCTCTCAATATTCAGAGAGCTCACCGTCTAGTTCGTATGAACACCAACTCCAGCAAACCTCGTGGCATTATCATGCTTTTTCTAGAATTCACTGAGTTAATGTCTATCCTGAAGGCTGCCAGGCTTAAACGGCGTCTCCAATGGTCTGGACATAACATCTTTATCTCACAAGATCTCTCAAATGCTACGAATGCCCGACACAAGGAATTCCTGAATCTCCATCCTCTAATGAGACAGCTAAACATTCAATATGCGATTGTGCATCCATGTTTTTGCAAGATTACGCACAATGGCCGTACCCTTTCCTTTGATGATCCGCAAAAGCTTCATACCTACCTACAGAGTGTCTCTACCTCCAATATGGACACTGCTATCTAATGTTTCTTCTTGTCTGATTCTTCACTGTAGCCCTTTTTGACTTCTCTATGATCTCTTTTAATCTTTTCTTCTAGTCTTTGTTCCTTTTCATGGGGTCCAGCTCTTCTATCCTTTTTCTCTTTTCCTATTTATGTCCTTCTTTCGGTAGCTCGGGGTTGTGTCCCCTCTCTGGTGTCTCTTCGCCCCTGATGTCTTGGTTGTTCTCTTCTTCTCCGATCAGGCTTCTGTGCCTTGATCTGTCTACTCTTTTGTTTCCTTTCATTCTCTCTTTCCTTTCCTCTTCTCTTACCCCTTTTCCCTTTCTTTCTTGGCTTTGTTCTTTTTTCTCCCTTTCTCTATGTTATTTTTTTTCTAAGCAGTTTCTACTTCTATCTTTCTTCTCTTATGATGTTCTTCTTTGTGATTCTGCTGGTAATGTACATCAATATTCTGAATGTTTTAGGAGTTCCCTTCTTATGTAACTTATGTTCTTGTTGTATCCCTTTTTGTAGTGGCCCCCATACCATGTGTTTGCTCCATGTATCGCCCCTCATTCCTTCCTCCCATCATGTGTAATTTTGTTTTGTGGAACGTACAAGGTCTTGGTCACCCTGTCAAACGTCAAATGTCAAAAGGTATTGTCTCAATTAACTAAACTTAATTCACAGGTTGTTTTCCTTCAAGAAACGCATTGTTCTGATGTTGAATCTCTTAAGATGAAAAGGCAATGGGTGGGTCAAGTTGTGTTTTCCCCTGCTGCTCATAAACAGGGGGGGGTTGCTATTTTATTTCATAAAGCTTTAGATGTTCAGATTGTTTCCTCTCAGACTGACGATGAAGGATGGTGGGCATTGGCTAAGGTTGTCATCCAAGATAAGACGATGGTTTTGTTAAATATTTATGGTCCGGTCCGTCCTGATCCCAAATTTTGGAATGACATTAAGGTCCTGATTTCCTCCATTGATTCTCCTGATTTTGTCATTGCTGGTGACCTTAACCAATGGTCAGACCCTTTCTCAGATAGATCATCCTCAAGTAAATTTCAACCTCATAAGTCCCATAAGAGTTTTCAATCTGCCATTGCCTTTATATGATTCATGGAAGATGTGTAATCCTGATTTATTGGAATATACTTTTTTCTCTAATGTGCACCACACTCGCTCGAGGATTGATTACATTATGGTTAGTAAATCGTTACTCCCTTCCATTCAAAAATCTGTAATAGGATCCATATTTATTTCCGACCATGCTCCTGTTTACACTACACTTGACCTTTCCCTTACTCCTTCTAAATTCAGTTATTGGAAGTTTAATTCCTTCCTTTTGTCTGACCCCATTTTTATAAAAGAAAGTTTGGAATTCTTCAACAAATTTTTCTCCTTTAATAACCCTTCTGACACCTCCATTACTAATAATTGGGACTCTTTTAAGGCCTCTTTCCGTGCGTTTACTATATCCTATGTTGCCAAGAAAAAGAAACTTAATTAAAAAAATATGAGGCTCAACTCCAGAAAATTAAACTGCTTGAACATTCATATTTTTCCTCTAAATACTCCTCTGCTCTTCAAGACTTAATTCTAGCCAAAAGGGAACTAAACAAAATTATCACTAATGAAGCTTGTAACACCCTCCTTAAAATTAAGTCCAAATTCCATGGTGGCCAGAACAAAGCGGGGAAAATGTTAGCAAATTATTTAAAAATCAAGTCTGAACGTAAAAATGTAGGTCCTATTTTTACCGACTCTCTTAATAAACTTGTTTCGACGGATGAAGACATTGCTACTGTGTTTCATAATTATTACCAGTCCTTGTATACTGACGATAGGCATCCCTCTGCTGCAAACTTAACGCCCTTTTTTGAAGGTCTTCCCTCCCCCCAGTCCCTTCCGGATGAATTTGCTCTCTTGGAAGAGGAGATTACCCTGCAGGAAATAACTCGGGCCATTAACTCACTCAAAAAATAAAAGGCACCTGGTACGGATGGCCTTCCTGTCGAGTTTTATTCCTCTTTTCATACCTTTTTTGCACCAAAACTCCTGCAACTTTTTAATTCTTTTATTTCAGATGCAAAAGCCTCTGGGTCCTTTTTGGATGAACTCATTATCATCATTCTCAAACCTGACAAAGACAATACACAATGTAAAAATTATCGCCCTCTATCTTTAGTCAATTATGATTGCAAATCTTTTGCTAAAATCCTGGCTACGCAGCTTGACTCCATTATTCCCTGTCTCATTAAAACGGACCAAGTGGGCTTTGTGAAGGGTAGACTTGCTTCAGATAATGCCCGCACGTTCTCCAATATCATTGCACACAGTAAAAATCTTAAAGTTCCTTTGGCAGCTTTGTCCTTAGATGCTGAAAAAGCTTTCAACCGTATTAATTGGCATTTTATGTTCCGTACCCTAAAATGGTTTGGTTTTGGCCCCTCCTTTATCTCATTGGTTCAGCTCCTTTACTCCTCGCCCGAGCCAGTATTTTTGTTAACAACCAATTTTCCCAGTTTTTTCTTTATCTAGAGGCACGGGACAAGGATGCCCCCTCTCCCCTCTGTTATTTATTCTGTGTCTTGAACATTTTTTAGAACGTATTCATTCCAACCCTAGGATTACTGGTTTTAAACTCTCGCCTACTGAAACTAAATTGTCTGCCTATGCGGATGATGTGCTGGTATATATGTCAGATCCTGAATCCTCCCTTCCACATTTATTGGATGAGGTTCAGTTATATTCTTCTATATCGGGATATAAACTCAATCTATCCAAAACTGAAGTCCTACCCCTAAATTCGCTCTGTTATCAATATATGTTTAATAATACTGACTTTGCATGGTGCCCGTCCAAAATTAAATACCTCGGCATATGGTTTGCTTCTTCCTTGGTCGATACCCTTAAATTTACTTTTGATTCCCTCTCAAAGAAAGTCCAATCCCTCCTTCAAATTTGGTCCCCCTTATTTCTTTCCTGGTGGGGCAGACTGGATACGATTAAAATGATGATTACTCCCCATGTTCTTTATACTGTCTCGATGCTCTCTTTTAAAATTCCAAATTCATATTTTTCTCGCATAAACTCTGTTTGTTCTAAATTCTTATGGAATGGTAAACATCCTCGAATAGCCATGCATAAGTTGATTCGCCCTAAAAATGAAGGTGGCGTTCGATTTCCCAATTTTAAATTATACCACTCCGCCATTTTGATCAAACAATCCTTTCCCTTGGCCTATGACTTCGCAAATAACCCTGTGCCTAAATGGGTTCTCCTAGAACGCTCCCTCCTGAAAGACTTTTCATTTCAGCATATTGTTTTTATGTCAAGCTGCTCTTTTTTGACCAAGTTTCCTATTTTAAAATACTCCCAAACAGTGTTGCACAATGTTTTCTCTGCTACCCTTTCTCCTCTTCAATGTTTTTATTATCTGTTGCGTGGTATAACAAATTCCTTAGATACAAAGGCAAATCCTTTTATTTTAAACACTGGAAAGAAAGAAAATATTTTGTTTGTTCACCAGTTTTTTGTTGATGGTTCTATCATATCATTCCCGGAAATGCAAAATATATTTCATTTGCCTTCATCATATGTAACTGAATACAACATTATAACGTCTGCCATTCAGTCACATTTAGCTTCTTTCTCCTTACCTGATGGTTTGCCTTCTTTCGTTCCTACCACTCCACTATACCCTTTATTCTCTATTCAACAACCTAAGGCTGCGCGTGTTTATACAATGTTGTTATCAAATGTTACTCACCGTTCTAAATCAACTGTTGAGACTGCTTGGGAAAATTAGCTTAATATGTCCCTCCCCATTTTGATGTGGGATCGTCTTTGGTCCAAATTGTTCAAAGTATCTGTTGCTGCTCGCATTACTCAGTCTTTATTGTTCATATATCATAGAGTCATCATTACCCCTGTTAGTATCCATAAGTTTTCCCAAACTTCCTCTCCGTTATGTTGGTCATGTTTAAAAGATACTGGGATGCTTAAGCATCAAATATACAAATGTTCCCCTGTCCTATCATTTTGGAAGGAAGTTTGGAATGTTTGCATGCAAATGTTTAGTTGCTCTGCTCCATTATCTCTACAGAATGTTTTTTTGGGTTCTTAATCAACTGATATAAATATTGTCGCTTTTTCTGTAAGATTGTTGGACCTTTTTATTTCTCTTGCATTTAAAGGTATATATGATCGTGTTGGAAAAATAACTCGAAGATCTCTGTTCATACTTGGTGGAATTTTGTTTGTGATGAACACAGGATTGCTATTGCTTCCGCCTCTTCTGTCCTCCTAAAAATCAAATCCGATCTCCTCTGGCTCCCCTTTACCACTTATCTTTCCTCCAAATCTCCTTCTTGATTGCGTTATATTATTCCCACTTGTTTTATTCTAGTCTTCCCTTTTTTCTCCCCTCCCCTTTTCTTTCCTTTCTTTCCTTTATTCTTTTATCTTTCCTTTTCCTCCTGTATCTCCCTCTCTCTTCTCTTTACCCTTCTCACTGTTGACTTATTCCTTGTTACATCTGTTTTGTCATCCATATTACTATGTACTTTTTTCCAATATTTATGACATATGTATTGTTTATTTCAAAATGTTAATAGAAATTTCTTAAAAATATTTATTAGAATTCTGAGGGGGAAAGGAACGCTGTCCTTGAAACCATCACGACCTCGCGGCCCTGGGAATCCACCATTACGCTGCAATAAAACCGGTCAGCTATTCTTAAAATGACCTTCCTCTTTACAATAGGCACATTGATTGGGACCTACCAAAGGTCGCGGAACAAGGGGTTCAAGTTTCTGTAACAATCTCTGAAACTGGGGAGGCTGTTGAAATTGGCGCGGAGCAGAACGAGGGGGATAAGCCTGTTGCGAAAGAACCTTAGTTTTTAATTCTTTAGTCTCTTTCTCTATTTTATCCTTTTCCTCCTTATCCCTATTCTCGTAATACTGAGCAGTAGCTAATATCTGGGCAGACGAAAAAACAGCCCACGAACTTTCGGAGTCCTTCAATTTATGCGATAATTCTGGAAGTAAATTAAATACAAATGTATCCACGAATAATCGCTGTCCACCCTCAGTACTCATATCTTGACCACTGTGGTCGATGAACGTTTCCTCAAAACGGGTAAAGAAATCGGTGACACTCTCATCTTTCTACTGTTTACACGCAGTTAACTTATCCCAGTTAACACGTAAGGCAGGCATCATAGTTTTTATTAAAGTGATGATCCTACTGGGCAATTGTGCAATTAAATCATCTGGTTTAGCACCACCTACTTGTGCTGCATCTGCCGCAGTTATAGCAGCCCAATTACCACCTAAAGCTTGGTCGTGGTCCTACCTACGAATCCGAGCCCATAACGCTTTTGGGACTACATTTCCCATCAGCATATCAATATCGGCCAAATTCATAATACACACATCAACATTCTGGGACAGCTCTTTATATTACCCAGCAGGATTTTTACGAGGGTCCCGTAAAAACTGTTTGAGCGCCAAAACTTCAGATCGTTTCCAGGGGACATGTACCCATATACGCTGGAAATGAGCAGGGACACGCAGAATATTGCCTTCCTATGGAACCTCTTCTCTCCATACTGGAGGAACTTCCCTCATAGGATAATGTTTCCTTTTCTGTCTAACTGCAGGATCAGGTTCAAGAATAGTCCGAGAAGAAAATAAAGACCTGAAAGTGACAAGTGTCCTTACGGCGTCCTCAACTTCAGAATCCACAATAAGTCCTTTATCAAATTTAGCCTGCACGTCTAACAGACCCTGGGGAGCTAAACCCAAATCCATATCCTCCCATCCTTTGACAAGATTGTCACACATAACATTAAAAACATATCTCTGCATGGGCGCATTCCACTTGTGAAAGGTGCTCATCCTATCGTGCACACTATACTGTGGACCAATCATGATCCATTTGTGAGCAAGAGAGTCCAACACAATTCGCTCGTCGGAACCTGGGAGTTGACTACGGGATTGCCTTCGAGAAAGAGCAGGAGTCAGGTTAAAAGACCCAAAGAAGGGGGAGAAAAGGCCATAAACAGTATCAACCAATCGTTTACGAGCTGTGGGAGAATTTGACAGTAAAACGGGAGACAAGGTATTAAGCAAAGGAGGAGAAGAGCTGACAGTTACATGAGGAACCGAGGGTAAAGGAGACTGAGGTACAGAAGTCGGTGGCAAAGGAGGCGGGGTGGCAATACTGGAAGGGGCAATTGTGGAAGAGCCGGATTAACTGGCTGTACAACAGGTTGCTGGACAAGTAGTAACAATGAGGGTGCATTTGCACCTGGTACATAAGGCGGAGGCACCCTCAACAAATGTGACATTAAGGGATCTTCGTCAAGATCCTTACTCTGTGGAGAAGTAGGCAACACAGGGTAACATCTATCTATTGCCATACGATGCTGTCTTTCTGAGACGTCAATCGCCCGTTCAATCTCATTTTCTTTAAACTGCTGGGCAGCCTGTACAATCATCATACCTTTCACTTTCTTATCTCTTTTTGCCTGCTTAATTTCTCTCTGTTTGGCTTCCTTACGCCAGAGACGGAAAGAGTCAAACATTGCCGGCCGGGCTTTTCTTTTGAAACAAAATTGCTTCTAGATTGTATAATATGTCAGGCTCAAAGCTACCATTTTGTGGCCACTGCAAAACACCATCTTTCTTTGTGTATCAGATCCATGCCTCGTTAAAGGCAATGGGGCCAACACCATGTTTCGAATAGAGCTCATAAGTAGGAGTTCCAACCAGAGGAATTGGATAAGAGTCCTCCTGCCAGGAATCCCTATTGCAACCAAGACAACAAAACTTCCTAAACTTGCTAAAACCAGGCATCTTTAATTCACTGGTCTGTTTACAAACTTCAAGGGGTTAAAGCAAATAACACAGCACAAACGTACTCACCCCTTGGCTTTGGCTATTGCAATGGTTGAATAACAAACCCAAAAACAAAACAAAGAAGTGGGCGCTACCTACGAATACTTAACTAAGTATTCTCTCACGCCAACAGAGGTCCGTACAACATCTCGCAATACCAGTCATCACCAAATGGGCCAAGGCAGGGCGGCAGTCAGGGCAGCAGTCGTCAGCAGCCTTCGGAAAGGAGTAGCCGCTTTGCAAAAGACCTTCGGTCCACTTCAACATGCAGGGGTCGCTTGACGTGGTTCGCGAATCCTCCGGAATTTTCTTGCAAGGCTCCTCACGACCCTCCGGCTGAACCGCTACCACTGAAGCCGCCCCACATTGGGCGCCAGTTGAAGAACCGGGCCTTATGAGCCTGGCGGTGCAGGGTACGCCTTAAATCTCTGAGTTCACCTGCCTTGTTGGACAGAGACACGAGACTCTCTGTTAGGCGTAGACAACCAGGTTTATTAGCTGCAGCTAAGCACAGTTGTCCCAGAAGTACAGAGTAGGTTCTCAGGAGAATGCCGCTTTATTCCGTGGTGCACAATCTTTTATAGCACACATATTTACAACGTATACTCCCAAAACAAGCTATCAAGTGTCCCAAATACGCCCTTCTTTCAGACCCTGTGTGTCACCCCTCCCCACAAGTTAATCAGTGCTAGTGCCTACAATCCAATTTGCAGGTGGCAGGACGTATTTGTGTGCCTCAAAGGATAGTTATGTTACAAGAGAATACAAGGAGAGAATAGCGAAGGCCAGTCGGATAAGATAAAGTAAGGAACGAATAGGGGAAGCCAAATAGTCAGTCGAGACAGGGATCAATCAACCCAGACATGGATTAGTGAACTCGGCCAGACCCTGACATCGGTTTCGTAAACAAGGGCAGGGGGTTACTTTTTAACAAAAGAGACACGTAGCAGCTAGAAAAGTCAAAAGCACTCCGTACGCCATGCGGCCTGAGTGAGGGCAACACAAAATGGCGACGGGTCACAAATTGGCGGCCGAATACGGGATGAAGTCAAAAACCGAAGAATCTCAGACCCTCCTTTTTCCATTACTCAGGCAAAACACAAAGGACTCAAGTTAGTCTGAGTCGATGTCAATGGCCATGAGGTCATAGATGCTGTTGCTGCAACATCATTTTAATGTTCTCTGTTCTCTGTGACACAGGTCTTGGGACACACATGGTGGCACAAAGACCGCAGATGGTAGGGATGGTAGGTAAACAAAGACAGAAAGAAAAAACGATGGCCAAAACCATTCCAAGGAAGGTTAATAACTTCCATCCCCATGTGGACAGTAGTCCCCAAAACGATCCCATCACAGACCAATCTCCTGTGTCCTGGTAAATAGACTCGAAAATTACATGCAATTTAGAGATGGCTTGGTATACCGTAGTGGCATTATCAGGAATATAAATGCAGCAACTAGACCCGATAAATTTACAGACTCCTCCACGATCTGAAAGGACAATGTCTAAAACCATCCGGTTCTGCAAAGTCATAAGGCCGTCTGCCTGAAGTTCCGCTGTTAGATTACTCAAGGCTCCAGAAGTTACATTTATGGTAGCCTCAACAACACAAACTAACTGTCTAATGTTTCTGCTATTGGCCATTGGGCCCCAGAAAGGAAGAAGCCCTTTGATAAAGTCCCCTCCTTTCTTGTCCTGCTGTGTCCTTAGAATCAATAACCCCTCTGCCATATCTTTTTCTATGATGACCTGAAGGAGCAGTGTATGTCGGAGGGAGAAGAAAAGCCACATAACAAGTTCCTGAAAAGTAGGTGGGAAGCCACGTGTAGGCTCTGTCGTGACAGACAAAATATGTGCTTTGAGATGGCACTAACGGTGAAGAAATCTGGGATGAATAGATGTATGTATGGGAACAAACACTCTTTTCCAGTTGGGTTTTAATATCCAATTTGCAGGTGGCAGGACGTATTTGTGTGCCTCAAAGGATAGTTATGTAACAAGAGACTACAAGGAGAGAATAGCGAAGGCCAGTCGGATAAGATAAAGTAAGGAAAGAATAGGGGAAACCAAACAGTCAGTCGAGACAGGGATCAATCAACCCAGACATGGATTAGTGAACTCGGCCAGACCCTGACATCGGTTTCGTAAACAAGGGCAGTGGGTTACTTTTTGACAAAAGAGACACGTAGCAGCTGGAAAAGACAAAAACACTCCGTTCGCCGTGCTGCCTGAGTGAGGGCAACACAAAATGGCGACAGGACACAAAATGGTGGCCGAATACGGGACGAAGTCGAAAACCGAAGAACCTCACCCTCACCTTGATGGAACTTCAAGTCCTCCTGGTGGTGATAAGGAGTAGTTGGTTCTGTCTGTAATTAGAAAAATGTTGCACATTAAAAAGCAAGCATTCATCAGTTTTGCCAAAAAGTGTTGCATGTTATGGCTAAGCATATAAGATAACACCCTCCCCAAAACCGTGACTTTTCTTCAGTCCCAATAATTGAAAATTGTATATATTATGTATTAACATTTTCTCTTCCATTACGAGACGAAATAGGGGGTGGTGTATGGCATCTAAAAATATGACATGTTTTTTCTAGGTGTCACAACATCGAATGCAGCACTCCCACCACCAGTTCCGGGGGCCAGCAGCGCGGAGGGGTCCACTCCAGGGGCGGATGCGGTGGCACCACAAGTACCACCAGGAGGGGCTGAGGGGGGTGGCTCAGCAGCGGCCGACGGTGGTAAGTTATTATACTCCTTTCTTATTGACATTTTAAAGTAGGGTCCCAAAGGAGTGTATGATGTACTGCACAGTAGACAGTACACTAGTACACTGTACTGTTAAGAAAAGTTACTAATTAAGAACCACATTTTTGCCAATCACGGAGAAGACAGTCAACCTTGGACTTAGTAATAGCATAGTTCTCGGGTAAGCAATGGCCCCCTCTATTTGACTTCAACTTAGCTGGGAAACGTTTATCGTGAAGGCAAGTCATATCAGATGATCTTGAGGGATGTGTAGAACGAAATGGGAAAGAAGGGTGAAAGGAAGGACAAGCGAGTCGTAACAGTTATGACTGTAAAGAATGGAATGTGTTTTTTAATGCAGGCAGAGGTAGCTGATAGGAAGGAATCAGATGCATGGCTGCTTGAAGCAAGGATGGTTGGAGGAGAAAGAAAAGATGACTGCCTGTGTGGGTGAATCAGATAATGCATGTCTGGTGTGCATTGCAATATATCATTTGGGTCAAACTCAAATGCAAGTCATGACAGTGGTTTACAAAATAAAATGAAAAGGGTGTTAATTGGTTGTTGAGAAAAAGTAAACTTGGTACAAGTTGAGACATTAAGAAGAATGGTAGACGTTTACTTTGGAAGCTGGATGGTATCTTCTTCTTCCTCATAGATAGCAGAGGTGTATGTAGTAGAGCAGATGCTCAGCGGATGAACAGTGTTACTTTGAACAGCATGTCCGTGCCAGAGTAGCACAGCTGAGGAAATCCAAATACTAGAAGTGATTGTTCAGAAAATGTAAATACTCCCTTGACTAACAGTACAGAAGTTTACTTTGCAAACACAGCATATATTTTGTATGTATTGTATAGTTGACATTATATCAAGGCAAGTCCCTTCCTCCGGCAATTATGGGTACCACACTCACTCCCTATATTAATAATTTTCTTTCAGCTGTGTAATGGGTGGACTATTGCTGTTGTTCACTCAATCTATCAAAACAAAGCACCTAAAATCATCCATCTTATAAGCAAAGATCATGTGATTGGCAGGATATAAAAGGGGGTGGTTATGGATGGAGCATCTGAACCAATCAAACATTCACACCCAGTCAACAGATCTGGGTTTAATCCATCACCGTTCTTTAGCCCACTCTGCCATCCCAGTTCAGACATGGCCATATGCAAATCAGTCTTATGGCCATGTCTGAACTGGGGTGGCATAGTGGGCTAAAGAACGGTGATGGATTAAACCCAGATCATTTGACTGGGTGTGAGTGTTTGATTGATTCAGATGCTCTGTCCATCACCACCCCCTTTTGTACCGCTTTTTGGCCGCCATAAGTGTGGCAGGGTATGCTCAGACGTGAGTCCCTTGCTCACTTTGCCAATGTATTCAAGCAAGCCGGGCTGAAGATGGCTGTAATGCCAGAAACCGGTCTTAGGAAGCTTGTTTCCGGTCCAGGGAAGACATGGCTTTGCAGTTCGGGCTGGACTGTTCCCATGAGGCACAGGGTCAGACTGATTTGCATATGGCCATTTCTGAACTGGGGTGGCAGAGTGGGCTAAAGTACAGTGATGGATTAAACCCAGATCTGTTGAATGGGTGTGAGTGTTTGATTAGTTCAGATGCTCTGTCCATCACCACCCCCTTTTGTACCGCTTTTTGGCCGCCATAAGTGTGGCAGGGTATGCTCAGACGTGAGTCCCTTGCTCACTTTGCCAATGTATTCAAGCAAGCCGGGCTGAAGATGGCTGTAATGCCAGAAACCGGTCTTAGGAAGCTTGTTTCCGGTCCAGGGAAGACATGGCTTTGCAGTTCGGGCTGGACTGTTCCCATGAGGCACAGGGTCAGACTGATTTGCATATGGCCATTTCTGAACTGGGGTGGCAGAGTGGGCTAAAGTACAGTGATGGATTAAACCCAGATCTGTTGAATGGGTGTGAGTGTTT
Organism: Lissotriton vulgaris; assembly: GCF_964263255.1. Taxonomy (NCBI): domain Eukaryota; kingdom Metazoa; phylum Chordata; class Amphibia; order Caudata; family Salamandridae; genus Lissotriton; species Lissotriton vulgaris. Next base: position 1,536,259,097 of record NC_141685.1, read on the forward strand.
GATTAGTTCAGATGCTCTGTCCATCACCACCCCCTTTTGTACCGTGAGAATAGGGCTAGGCACAGGGCTGGCTGCATGGCAAATGGTGATTAAGCTTGGGTGTTGACTTGAATCCTGGATTGTTGAAATATCATCGTTGTGCTGGTAGTAGTAGTGGCACACACTGGCAGTAGAAGCATATGAAAAAAACGGAAATGAAACATTGAGTGGCCTGAGCGTAGCATTAGAAACAGTACGATAGATAGTACGGTAGAGAACAGTACCATAAATTGTAGCCTAAGCAGTGCTAAAGTATTCAAAAGATAACTAAGTACTCGTTGCATGGAGTATGGCTACTATAAGAAATAGTATTAAGGCAAAGGACAAAGCAACGTAAGCATTAAGCATTTGATTCGTCATGTGTAGGAGGAGGATGTTGTTGATGATCAATCCATGATGGCGCACTTGAATTCTGATTAGAATGATTTTTCTGTTGCTTTGACCTTATCCTCCCCAGCAAGTGTGTGGAATTTATTGTTGTCATTTAGTCACACCTCAATGAAAAACCACACAGCCCGGGGGAAGAGGGTTAGGGTTTGAAAATTGGATGGGAATGGGGGTTTTTGGGAAAGTTTTGTGGAGAGAGGAAAAAAAACACAGCATGAAGAAACAACAAATGAAGAAAAACAAATCTTTGGATTCAAAGATATCCATAAATCTTTTAAGGGACATAAAGGAAGTACACTACTGCATGCATGAAGTTGTTTGCTAAATGGATGGTTAAGTTACTGAAAAGTAGTACTTACTACAACTTACTAGTAACTATGAAGAAACAATTTGACAGTACAGGGCTGCAGTAATAACTATAATTACGCAATTTCACTTGCCTCTCTGCCCTCAGAGAGAATAAACACTTATTAGTACATTAAATTAGTTTTAGAAATAGCAAAGAAACTTATCAAATAGCTGGAGGGATGAATTTGAAGCAGAGAGCAAACAAACTCACAGAGTCACACTCATAGAAGTTCAAGTTCACAACAATAACATTTAAAAGATGAGGAGAAGTTAAGAGGATACTGTAACTGTATGTTGTAGTTGTCCTGTTGAATTTGTGAAGTTGCGTGCATCCAGCCATTCCTCCTATTCGCTGTACTCCTCAATTACATCTGACGCTCCGTCGATCAATCTTGGTGACCAGACACACTGTCCACTGCCTGCCTGATGCTGAATTGTGGATCGATAATGGTAGGCCTGATTTAACCGTTTGTTCCATGGCACAGGGTAAAAGTCGGCCTGTAATTGTTGATGGAAAAACAGGAAGTGATATTAAAACACCACGAAGAAAAAAACTATAAGGTACGCTGTGTAGTGCAAAAATAACACTTTCAGTTTCAGAGGTGTCAGTATTACATATAATCATCATTTCAAAAGTGCATAATCTGAGTCTCCTTTTCAAGGATAGGCGATTATTGAGGATCGTGCCAAAATGCTCTCTGCAACTAGGCCCAAACCCCCTTTTCCCACCATGGATTTTCTTGAAACCATTTGCAATGAAAATAAGACCTTCCCAGCAGTGCTCTCAGACCCTTCAACCCACCCCCAAAGATCACGAACCCCCCAAGCAGCCCCCAAAAACATGCAATACTGCTAGACCTAAGTTTCAATCATGCCAAAACGCTCTCTGCAACTAGGCCCAAACCCCCTTTTCCTCAATGGATTTTCTTCAAACCACTTGCAATCAAAATTAGACCTTCCCAGCAGTACTCCCACACCCCTCAACCCACCCCCAAAAATCTAGAACACCCCCAAACAGCCCCCCAAAAATATGCAATACTGCTATAAAAAACTTTCCCACCATGGATTTTCTTCAAACCACTTGCAATCAAAATTAGACCTTCTCAGCAGTGCTCCCAGACCCCTCAACCCACCCCCAAAGATCTAGAATCCCCCAAGCAGCCCCCCAAAAACATACAATACTACTAGGCCTACGTTTCAATCGTGCCAAAACGCTGTCTGCAGCTAGGCCCAAACCCCCCTTTTCCACCATGGATTTTCTTCAAACCACTTGCAATCAAAATTAGACCTTCCCAGCAGTGCTCCCAGACCCCTCAACCCACCCCAAAGATCTAGAACCCCCCAAGCAGCCCCCCAAAAACATGCAATATTGCTAGGCCTAAGTTTCAATCGTGCCAGAACGCTCTCTGCAACTAGGCCCAAACCCCCCTTTTCCAGCATGGATTTTCTTCAAACCACTTGCAATCAAAATTAGACCTTCCCAGCAGTGCTCCCAGACCCCTCAACCCAACCCCAAAAATATAGAACACCTCCAAACAGTCCCCCAAAAACATGCAATACTGATATCCCCAAAACATGGCAAATCGCACCCTGACAAAAAATAGCTGTTTTCAGCACTTCCACTACTTCGATCCTCTTTAAACTTCCCAGGACACTTGTTCCAGTGAGTCCCAAGAATCTCAACAAGGCAGAATAAAATCGATCCACTGGAAGTTGTACGACTAGTTCACCAAACACACACGCCCGCAAAACACCACAAAAGGCCAAAATTTGGAGCAAAAAACGCCAAACCCCCCTAAAACCTTGCCAACATCATTATGAACGAGCCTGAATCGGGCCCTGAGCCCTAGACTCTGGGAACCCTACCAAATTAATTAAACCCAAAAACCCTAGTAAACCGCAGTGAACCCTAAACCCTAGATATGCTTTGCCTGTCTATGTCAAAGAGCCTAGGTATGCTACATCAGGTTGCTTCACTCAGTTGTGCATGCCTTGACCGTCTGCATGGCCCTGCCACAAGCATGGGCCAAAAATCTGTTACGCTCAAGAATTTGTGAATTTTCTGCAATTTTGCGAGATTTGCGGATGGCGAATTTTGCCTCCGAAAAACTTCAAATTTCGCGAGCTTAACAGATTTTTTTACCCATGCTTGCGGCAGGGTCATGCAGACGTTCAAGGCAGGCACCACTGAGTGAAGCAACCTGATGTGGCATACCTAGGCTCTTTGACACAGACAGACAAAGCATATCAAATTGTATGCAGCAAGCCACATAGCCCCAATTTTACATCAAATGCTGTCTGTACTCTGCCTAGCATAACAACACTACACTGCCTCGACCACTCCATACCATGACTAGACAGACATGTAGTTCTGCTGTACTAGTTGTTGTAGACTAGTTTACCTGTTTGCCACTCACAAATTAGCCATAGTTCTCCTGTAAACCGACCCTGATGATCCATCCATCCCAGTGAGCGACTGTAAAGAAAAAATATATTATTTAATCAATCATCATGGTATATTGGCAAACAGTAAGTCTAAGGACATTTTGCATATTGGAAAATGCAACGTAGTGGCTCCTGCAGTTGGAGTACAATTTGAATTAAACAAGGTAAAAAAAAGCAGAGTAGACTTGAGTTACATTTAGTGTGTAAAAGATTAAATAATAACAAAAGTCATATGATTCATTTCATGCACAACAAACAAACAGCAATTGCTTTCATCAGAGCCAGACAGACATTGCTGTCCACTGCATGCCATCTTCTTCTCATTATTCATTACCTGTTCCACTTTTTGTCCGCATCTTCTTCTGAAAGTGAGGGACCACAGGGCAGCCTCTCCTGCCAATTTCAGAAGTAACTGCCAGCAATCAGCAAGCATGTAGTCAGTAATTCCAGTCCAACTTGAGGTGACTCGTCTACGAAGACAAAGTTTCTTTATTCTGCGTAATCCAGCCATCTGCCTTGAGGGAAATGGATAGGGGGAGTCTGGAGGAGTTGGATAGAGGAGCATGATTGAGTTCTGAACTTGTGGACCTCAGGAATGCAGACTGCGGCACCTTAAAATCAATAAGGAAATAAGATGAAGATAGTGCTGCTGATGGACTTGTTGTGTTTAGGTGATTAGAGTTTTGTTGTGGTAAAAGTTGCAAAACAAAGAAAGACACACAGAAATAAAAGTAAATAAGGAAGGAAAAAAAGGAAGTCAGTTTCAGGCCTCGGTGTCAGGGAAGTAGAGCTTGTCCTCATGAATTGAGACAGGAGTAGGTCAGGTAACAGAGAAGAACTTCCGTCACCTAAATCGGTGTCCTCTTCTTCCTGCGTGCATTCACGTATTATTTTGTAATCTGGTGGTATGAAGTGCTAATTAATCTTGATCATTGTTAACCTCTCCACATTCTTGGGCGAGAAGCGGGTCCTGTTTAAACTTACAATGGCACCAGCAGCACTGAAAACACGTTCAGAAGACACGTTTGCGAGTGGGCAAGATCAATAATTTAGAGCCAGGTTGGTAACCAGTGGCCATAGAGGCCTTTTCCTATACCAATACAGCAATGGGTTCTAATTAACAAAGACCTCTGTTGTGTCATCCAGATAGGCCTGCACCATCGAATCAAGGTTCTCCAGGGTTGCTCCACTTTGCGTACCATCTGTGGCCTTTGCATCACTGGAACGAGCAAACCCTTTTTTGTTAGTTAGCCAATCCGCTTCCAATAATATTGAGGCTGGGCATGGTGCAGGTGAGGATGATGATATGGTTGCTGGTTTCGTTAACGGCTGTGAGAAAAAGTGACTCCCTTCGGCCACAGATTCAGAAGTGGAACTTGACGCCGGATGGCCTGCTGATTCACTAGTATTTCTGCCGGCTCCTTCAATTTTCTGCCGCTCTTTTTCAAACCGAGTGGCTGACACAGCTAGCCAATGTTTGTACTTTGAAACATCTGCTTCATTAAAAGGAATGAATGCTTTGCTGGCCACGGCCTTTTTGTTACGTGGATCCAGAATAGTGGCACAAATGTAATGTTGTTCTGTATGTATTTCTTAAGCCTTTCATTGTCAAGTAGGCGGTTTAATAACCTCTCCGCCAACTGTTATGCGTCTTGCTTTTCTGCATCATCTCGGAACATTGAAGACACTGCCTTCAGTTGGTGCTCTAGCATGCTCAACAATGGGATAGCTTTGCCCAAAGAACAGTCCTCCCTGCTGACTTCACGCGTGAAGACCCCAAAAGGATGAAGAATGTCTGTCAGGCTTGCAACTAGCTACCATTCCTCCAACTCAAGCCTCATGTTTTTCATAGTAGAACCCAGTGCATAGACATACTCATTGATTACCCCCCACTGCTCAGACAGACGCTCAAGCATGTAAAAGGTTGAGATCCAAAGTGTTGCCACCTCCTGGATAAGTCCTTTGACTGGAAGTCTACGTTCATGTTGCATGCTCTTCAGCTTCTTCCGGGCCTTAAAAGATTGGCTGAAATGTGGGCAGATTATTTGGCAGGTGGTCAGTAACTGCCTGTCTGTGGTTTCTTTTTTCAAGAAATCTTGCACAACATTGTTAATACTGTGCGCCAAACACTGCACTCTGAAATAGTCACCTTGCTGCATGGCCTGAGCTATATTACTGCCATTATCCGTGGAAACATAACTAATCATGCGATTTATTGGATGCAGCCTTTTATAGACCTTCCTATCAAACTCCTCCAAAAGGTTAGCTGCAGTATGAGATTTCTCCATGGCAAACATGGCTACTGTTGCATGTTACAGAGTAGCTTGAAAAACTGTATCTGTGTCAACACATGTTTTTAACTTGTCTTTAACCCCTGCAAAAGAAACCCAGTGTGCAGTGATGCACATGTAATCAAGGCCTTGGCAACTGGTCCACATGTCTGTTGTCAGGTGGATAGTGTGAACAGCACTATTCTGAATAGTTGCGCCAACACCTCCAGCACATCTTGATGTAGTGCTGGAACAGCAACTCTGGCATAATAGGACCCGCTAGGAACCTTCCATTTAGGGCAGACTGTTGCCACAAATTCTAGAAATCCCACCCCTTCCACGAAAGAAAAAGGGAGAAGGTCCAGCGCTAGCATTTTAGCCAGCTTTGCGTTATACAGACGTGCCGTTGGGTGGTTGCGTTCAAATGGCGCATCCGACCAAAACATTCTGCTAATGGTGGTCTGGACCATTTTACGTGATGATGATGATGCAGACTTCTTCAAACCAGTTAGGCTCATTGATGTACTTTTTTCGAATTGGTGTCTCACCCAGACTCTTAGTGTGCCTCATACATGTTGCAGGGGTAGAGGGTGTGCTGCTGCCAGGGGTACTAGGTGTACCATAAAAAATGTCTGTTGCTTCTTCACTTCCCCCCTGCACGATAAGCCCCTCGTCATCATCATCAGATGCAATATCAATAGATACATTTGGATTTGTTGTACTTTTGGCTCCCTGGATCCTGGATCTCCATGAGAAGTGTGGCTCAATGGTTAGAGCGGCAGACCCTGATGCAGAGGTCTGACCCGGGACCAGGGTTCAATACCCGCCTCGGCGGGTCTTGGGCTCAATTTCCTCTGACCTGATCATTCTCGCCTCTGTGCCTATTCTAATCATGGGTCCCACTCTGCAGCACTGGGCAATAGCTTGCTTAATCTCCACAATGGGCCCAACAGCGCTGGGATGCCTGGCTTCACCTTGGGGGTGCCCAGGAGTGGACATTTCACAGGGAAAAAGCCAGGAAGGGTTCCTAAGCGGTATACAGACAGCGCCGGGACACTTCCGTTGGAGGTAGCTGTGCGCTTTACAAATGCTGGCATTAACTTTCCTTAGGTGCGCATCCCAAACAATAGTGTGGTGTTTTTTTAGATGACCTCTCTGGCCTCTGGTGCCATAGTTGGTACCAAGCTTACCCTGCCTAACTACTTGTTTACAAATCAAACAAATGACCATGTTTTCTGCCTTTGTGCTAACACTAAAGAAGTCCCAAACTGGGGACTGGAGATGTCTGCTGGGGATGGAGGTGCTACTTTCAGTTTCAATACCAGATGAAGTGGAGGATGGGCGTTGCTGAAATGTACTCTGTTGTGCACTTATTACAGCACCAATACTTGAGGTAATAGAGGTCGAGCTGGATGGAGGTCCCTGCCGGCCCTTCTGATGAGAAAATATGGAAGCTGTAGGTGGTGTTGGTGTACTAGTTAACTGCGTTGGTGGTGGTACCAGTGCCACACCGCCCACATCCCGGTCAACAGCACTTCGGGATAGGTTAAAAATGTCTGTCTGCTGCATGCCCACTGGGGCTGGAGTGACGTCTGTGATGACTGGGTCGTCGTCAGACTGTTCATCAGCAGCAGAATACACCACTTTTTGTTAGTCGTCATCACCCATATTTGAAAGCCTTGCGGGAACCTTGCTTTTAGGCTTAGCTACCTTTGTCGGCTCATGGCGTGCCTCACTCTCAGACTCAGAATGCATTGTTGTTGGTGGTGGGTTCCAATCCACATCAATATCATCAGAAGGAAGGGGGCTTGAAGAAGAACTTGTAGTAGCCCTCCTTGATCTTTTTCTTGCTGGGGATCTGAAAGACAATGAATCATCAGGAGGAGTATCTTCCTCGGATGATACCTCTGCTTGAATTTCGATTTCCTGATGTGCCCCTACTTCTGGAGGAACAAGCATTGTGGGCAGTTGTGCCGTTCCATGCGCCTCTCGTTGTGCCTCTCCTTGCTCCTCTCCTCGCGCCTCTCCTTGCGCCTGTCCTTGCACCTGTCCTCGTGCCTCTCCTTGCGCCTGTCCTTGCGCTTCTCCTTGCGCCTGTCCTTGATCCTGTCTGTGAGCCTCTTGCGCATGTACTTGGGCTTGTAATTGCGCTTGTACTAGTTGCACCTGTGGTTATTGTTGCGGCTGTGGTTGTTGAACACTCGTCTGATGAGTGGCACCCTGCGTTGATTGGATGCTACTTTCTTGCGATGAGGCAACATCACTGGTCGATGGTGATTGAGCAATTATTACAGTGGATGCCTCGGGAAACATCCTTTACAACACAACTTTTACAACGCAGTGCCTTTATGACGCAACTTTTACAACGCAAACCATTACAATTCATTCCACTGGGGGGCGCTCTAGGATAGGGAATAAGTTTAATTTACTATCCAACACCTTCCCTAGTATCCACGGGGACTGGAGTTGGAATAGTAAATTAAACTATTCACTATCCAGCACCCCAAAGCGCTATGCGTTGTAAAGGTTTTCGTTGTAAATACCGCCTTGTAAAGGCATGCGTGGTAAAAGTATGCGTTGTAACGTCATACATCCGGCTGCCTCTGCGGCACTCAAGGACTTGGACCTAACTTGGCGTGGTGGCACTGAGCCCAATGAAGCGGAGGTGCTGCTCACAGCTTGGTCCCCAGTGGACCCCGCTGCTGCAGGCATAGTTTTTTTACCCCAAAAAATGTGCTGGTCGGCACGCCAGTCTCCTTGGTAAGTGGCACCACTTGCTTCTTCTGCTCCTTCTTACTGTCAACTTTCTTGGTAGAGGAGTTACGGCCACCTTTCTTTGGGCCCATCTTATTCAGATGTCAGAAAAGCAGGCCGCAGTTGCACAAGTTGCAGAGTTGTCTGTGGCCACACGTGACGTTGTGCTGCAAATACCACAGCAGGACTTCTTCCTGGCACTGATGATGAACAATGAGGCTGATTCGTCTTTGTGCACCTAAAAGCAAACAAAGCCAGAGGAACATCAGTTAAAAAAACGTTGCATATGTTGTGCTTCAATTAATACTTTGCAACTAAGCATTTATATTATTACAACACATGCCAAAACAGAAGTGAGGAAATAGAGATTTTTTAGGTAGTCAATGTGTCCCCCACTCGCACCCCAACCATGCACCCGTGCTCCATGTATGTTGTGTAATTCCCTTCCCGTGCCTGCCATGAAGACGCATATGCATTTGCGTCCAACGTTAACATGTTAGTTATTCAGTTCTCCAAGAAAACCACGTTAATTTGGCTTTGAGGCCTATGGTGCCAAAGTCTTTACATGGTGCACTTTTAAATATCGCAAAGCGCATGTTCTTCACGTTTTCTGGCTCAGTCGAGCCAGGCCCTTAATTGAGGCTCCGAGTCTCTTCTGCCTCTGAAAGCTGCAGTTTAGGTATGCATCCCTGACCTCTACCTTAATTCCTGCTCAGGCGAGCGGTGCCCGGCTCGGCCTGGCCTGCCTGCCAAGACGGTATTTTGCCTACAAGTTATCTGCTCAGCCTCCGAAAAACACATTCCAGTTCAGTGATATAGGTAAACATATTCCAGCCTGCAGAGCAAAGGGCCCGGTTTTCCTGTCTCCTTGCAAGTAATTTACTGCACCCGTTACCATGGTAGACCCATGCCCCCCGCGCATTGCATGAAGAACCATATGCACGCACTAGCATACAGTATTGAACGGCCTCTGCCCGAGAGACCTTTTACTTCAGACAACACATCCTCCAAACATAAGATACCAGATATGCTATATGTGCAGGTCGTTCTGACACCCCAGACACCAGACTCCTCTACTAGTGCTAAAGTCAAGCCCCCAGCTCTCCCCAGTTATACATCATGCTCAGTTGCGCACGCATCCAGGACAAAGGTTTCTGCTGACCCTGCAGACTCTCTCTATGCATCCACCCACCTATGACACTTCTGTGACGTTTCCAGTACACACCTCCGTGTACGCCCCTGTACACGCCTTCTTTTACGCACATGTGTTCTTATCTTTTCTGTTTTCACTTGTTACGCCTACTGTATTCATTTCCATTATACAGTTTTACTATATATAATGTGTGATGTTAATAAAATGTTGAATATCCCTTCCTGAACCTTAGTGGTGATGGAATCCGATGTCCCGTATCTCGAGATACTTAATTAAAGCCCGTATGACTCAGATACCACGGACTCTGCCTCTCATTTTTTGAGCTATCCTTATTGTCATTTAATGTATAGAAAAATAGTCCGGTAAATTTATTTACCACATAATCTGGCGCCCGAATAGGGACACCTCCCCTTCCCCACTCGCCGGCGATGTAACGCAGGCCCCTGACCCCTTCTACAGCCGTGACGGACTCCTGTGCACACCTGCAGGTTTTCCTGCTATCTCCCTCAGGCCCACGGAGGAGACGGAGACTGCGGTCCGGCATCCAGACGAGGCGGTGAGGAATGCGGAGAGTCCCGACCAGAGCCCAAGCCAAGAGAGCAAGGTCCGAGGTGTCTGGAAGCCCACCTGTTCCGAAGCGCATGCGTAGTAGCAGCCAGACGCCGTAGCAGTCCAGTCCAGTCCAGTGTCGAGTTTCCGAGGCCTTCAGTTCTGTTTTCCCGGTGAGTACCATTGCTGGGGAGCATCTAGACGGGTCCATTAATTTGTGCCCGGTCAAGACGGGTCTGGGTACACAGATCCGGTCAAGACGTGTTCACTAAGGTGGATACGGTATGACGTGTCTCTTTATGGGACCGGTATGTCTGTACTGTTTTAGCAGTGCATCTAGTGATCCAGTATTCTAGTAATCCAGTATTCTAGTATTGTTTCTCGAGATTTTCAGAATTTATGTTTTTCTATGTACCAGGTAGTATCAGTCTGAAATGTTTTAATGTGTTGCATGTCGTGGTATGAGTGATTGTTTGCTCTTCATTACTGTGTTTATTGTGTTCACGTTCAAGTAAAGTACAACTATGCCGCTGTTTTCAAAATTACGTCAGATAGGAACCAGGAAAGGGATACTCGAAGAAGCAGTTCCCGTCCCACCTAGGGACACTCCCGGACATTTTATGTACCATAAGCATGGCTTAGATGCCATACTGTATTTAGACTTATGGGTTGATTACACCAAGGATCTGGAAGAGAAGTATAGATGGCCTGTCTCAGGGACATGGGATGCTTAATGCATCATGAGAGTAGAAGAAGCATTGTGGAAAAAGAAAGCCAGACAATCCCAGAAAGATGCCATAGAATTATGGCGTAAAGAATAGCATAGAAGAACAGAGAAAGAACTTAGAAAAGCAGAGAAAAGTAGAGAGGAATCTGAAAAAGCCCAAGAAAAAGAATTACTAGAAGAAGGTGAACGAGTTAGAGCCGAACAATTAGACCGACAAAGAAATGCCCTTATTACAGGTCTGTATCCTGTTCTCGCCGAGGGCCTACCCAAGGCGACCCCGGAAGTACCCCGTAAATTTCCGCCACCATTGGTCCCGACTAAACTCCATCATAGACAGACCGCAGCGGACATTTTCCTTTCTTCCTATTTAGATGACGTTGCTCCAGAGTATGCTAATGCACGTGTACCACCTACTATTAATAATCCCCAACACCCTGTTCAGGACACGGGTTCCCCCATTGTTTCTTCCCCCACTGTTCCTCCTGCCACTGGTCCTGGCAATCCCTTTACGACAGCAACCCAGGGCCAACGTACATTGCCTGCACCTACTACTACTACACCGACTTTACCAGCTCCATTACCACCACCGGCAGCACAACCAGTATTAGTTGACGATCACACTCCAGGAGGAGCAGTAGGAGGTCTCCCTATCACCCCGCCTCAAGTAAAACGAACCACACTCAGAGAAGCAGCATTACAAAGCACACCAAAAGTAACTACATACGCAGCCCTTAAACAGTACCTTACTGATTGTAGGTATGATCCAGTACCTGGCGAAGACCAGATGATCCTATATTCAATACGTTTACGACGGGTTACAAACTATTTGACTATTTTTCCAGATATGAAAGAACATTTAGATAACATATACCATTTTACAGAACAGGGAAGAGACCAGACAGTATTCAAGAGGCCATGGCACACAGGAAAGTGGAGACTCTGAATATGATCTTACAGTTTTTGATAAATTGTTTGATAAGAGAACAAGACCAGCCCGGTTATAATAAAGAAGAGATGAGAGTACTGACAAAATGGAGTGACAACATAGCCGATGGCAAACATAGTAGACAGGCTTGTTAAGAAGCCATGTACAGAAAGATTCGTAAGGTAATTATAGGCATACACGAAAGGGAAAGAGCAGAGAGAGAGGCCGATAGAGAGGTTGATGATGTAGTTTCAGAAGACGATGATATACAAATTGAAAACCCCGATAACCCGGATAAAATAGCGTACGTAGGTAGGGCAAGGCCCTTTGACAAACCCATACGCCTAGAAAGCAAGAAACGTTTTCTTTCTCCCATACCAGAACAATGTTCTCTTGAGCATTTATTCCAAGCCACTGATAAAGTACTAAAACAACGAATAGGTTATAGTGAACTTTGCTCCATGCATGAACAGGAACTAGCCCGGTCAGCAGTACAATGGGCTGGCAATACTAGCGTATATAAAGATGATTCAGTAGCGCAAACATTTTTTAATCTTTCCCCAGACGAACAGCCATTAGCTGGTATGTACATGATTCAACATCTCATTACATTGTATGAAAGTCAGCATTCTGATCCAGGTCCCCTATATAATATATTGGAAGAGTTACTCCTAGGTAGATGGAGAGGCCTAGGTACCGATTTAATTAATGTAATTCTAGAACAGCGACACAAATACAGAACTTTCCTGACTCCACATTTTGTTCCCGTTCCAACCCCAGCACGGAAACCATTTTACATAGACAGACAGAACCCCTTACGAGAAGTTCATCCAGTCCGGAGGACGGATGGTGAGCTAGAACGAGTATTCGTATACACACCTATAACGAAAATGGAATTATTGGAAATGAAAAAATTAGTACCCTGTCACGATAAAGATCCAACAGGGTTTCACCGTGAATTAAAAGACATGCTCCATATGGGGGAGTATACGTATCCCGATATCATTAAAATGCTGAAAGTTCTGTTGCCTGCTGGCATTTACGAAAAACTTAAAGAAAAAGAATGGGAGGTGGGAGAGAAAAAGATTGTTTGGGCAGAATTAGAAGACGAAGAAAATACGCGAGTCCCTGGTACTGGTCTTGGGGAAAAAGCTAAAGCATTACCAGGATTATTAGTACAGGTCTTGCCGAGGTTATTGACAACTAAAAAGGAAGACTGGGATGCAATCTCAGCCTGCAAACAGAAACAAGATGAGGACACTAGCGATTTTTATTCCAGATTTGAGAAATGTTTCATTATTAATAGCGGTCTGAAGACAAGTAGTGAATCATACCCACATCTTTTTGTGACCAAATTAGTAGAGAATTCCTTACCACAAGTTAAAAATAGAGTACTAAAGGTAGAGAGTACCTGGCAAGCTAATACCCCTTCCCAAATGTTGCAAATGTTACAGTACCATCAAAATCGAATTAGAGAAGAACACGAACATGAACAGAGACGTATTAAAGACACGAAAATGAAAGTACTAGTTGCTCAGTCTGTCCCAGCTGACGGTCAGAAGAGGGGTATGGCATTGTCCAGTCATCCTGCAGCTCCTGTTAAAGGGAACTGCAACTACTGTAAACAGCCAGGTCACTATATAAATGAATGTGCCGTTCTGAGACATAATATAGCTACTGGCAAAACTAAAGAAAGACCGCGTCCACCTAGACAAGAACATGTTCCACAAAATATTCCGCAGAACACGCAACCTCCACAGAATCCACAACAGACAGTAGCTGTACCCCAGCCTCAACCTATTGCTGCCACACAACATGTCACGCAACAAATGTACCAGTATGCACAGTCAGACTACCCAGACTATCAGCAATACTCATGAAACAGCCTAGAGAGGGAGGTTGGCTTGCCCCTTATCGAGGTTCCTGTAGATCAAGAGGGTCCCTATGTACATAGTCAGGTATTAGGGAAAGACAGAAAATTTTTGATTGACACAGGGGCGAGCAGAACAACCATCAGTCATGACGAGGTTCCAGGGGCACCCCTCTCAGGCTCACAGAATGTTTCCCTGGGATTTTCAGGAAAGCCTATTGTTAACGAAGTGTCAAAGCCAGTTTCCCTAGAAGTTGGTCCATTGTCCCGTACCACAGACTTGTTACTTACGAAAGCATGTCCTGAAAACTTGCTTGGTATAAAAACATTGAAAGCACTAGGTGCAGTGATTTGTTGTTCTCCGGAAGGAGTGAGATGGTTTTAACGTGATTTTAAAGGTCATTATGTTTTGAGAGATTTTGATCCCAGACTACAGAATGTTCCACAGCATTTATGGGCACAAGGCCCAACTGATGTAGGTTGTATGCACATTACACCATACCGTGTTACTCTCAAACAAGGAGTTGTACTACCCCGAGTCCGACAATACAAGTTACCACCTGATGCTGTAGTGGCTTTACTGAAAATTGTTGACGAGATCATTGCACAAGGAGTGGTTGTAGAAACTGACTCCAATGTATGTAATTCCCCTATCATTCCGATTCTTAAACGAACAGACCCGAATGCACCACCAGTCTACAGACTAGTGATTTATCTCCGAGATTTTAACAAATGCATAATACCGCAGTACCCTGTGGTCCCAGACATTTCGTCACTATTGACTGCTATTGACTCAGAAGCTGTGTTCTTTACTGTAATTGATCTCAAGAACGCCTTCTTTAGTGTCCCCATTCACCCGGAAAGCCAATACCTTTTCGGATTCTGTTTAAATGGCCGAAGCTTCAAATTTGCACGTGCTCCTCAAGGATTCACAGAAAGCCCTAGTATCTACAGCCAAGCTTTAAAACGACAACTTGACAGTATTCACATGCCTACTGACACTGCCCTACTCCAATATGTTGATGATCTGTTAATTACAGCACGGACCGAACGTGACTGCGAACGCGCATCACTGACTGTCTTGTATTTTTTGGCCGAAAAGGGGCATAAAGTGTCCCCTTCCAAGCTACAATTCTGTGCCCAGCAAGTGGTATACCTTGGACACTTGCTGTCCAAGAGGGGTAGACAGTTGACACCTGATCGTATCCAGTTAAATGCACATCTTCCACAGCCCAAGACACAAAAGGAAGTACGGGCCTTCATTGGCCTTACTTCTTACTGCAGACAATGGATTCCCCAGTATGCATATCTAGCAAAGCCACTCATACAGTTGACAACACAGGAGGCAGCGACTTCGACTGTCCTCCCTTGGACTCAGGAACATACACAAGCTTTTGACGAACTGAAGAAAGCTTTATGTCAAGCACCTGTTTTAGCGACACCATGCTGCAGCAAACCTTTTACACTTTTTGTCACTGAACGCGATGGCACAGCATTATCTGTTCTGACACAAGATCAAGCAGGAAAACACAAGCCTTGTGCTTATTTTTCTAGTACATTGGATCCAGTAGCCCAGGCTCTGCCTGCGTGTCTAAAATCAGTTGCAGCAACAGCTCTAGCAATCAGACAAAGTGATTCCATAATATTAGGGCATCCCCTGACAGTACAAGTTCCACACTCCGTGGTAGTTCTCCTAAACAGGACACAGACTCAGCACTTGACCATAGCACGATTGACAGGTTATGAACTGACACTGTTTCAGCCACACATAGAGATCAGACGTTGCAACACATTAAACTCTGCTACACTGTTACCGTCAAGCACAACAGACCCTACACCACATGACTGTGTGGAAGTCATTAACACAATTACGAAACCAAGACAAGACTTGACAGACATTGCATTACCCGACCCGGACCTGACACTTTATGTGGATGGTTCATGTATGAGAACAAGCACAGGAGAGTTAGAGGCCGCATATGCAGTGACCACTGAAACTAAAGTCATAGAAACACATCGTATTGACACACTGTCTGCTCAAGCAGCAGAACTCATTGCTCTGACCCAAGCCTGTATACGAGCCAAGAACCTGAAAGTAAACATACACACAGATTCACAGTATGCATTCGGAGTCGTACACGACTTCGGCGTTCTCTGGCAAGAGAGAGGTTTTTTGACCTCTCACGGAGCCAAGATACAGCATGGTCCCCTCATTCAAGCTCTGTTAGAAGCAATACATTTGCCTGCAGCCATAGCCATCATGAAGTGCAAAGCACATACTAAGGTTACAGACACTATTTCCCAGGGTAACGACCAGGCAGATCGAACAGCCAAACTTACAGCTCAGACTCAAACAGACATCAACTGGCCTGACAAAGACTGAAGTAACTCCACTGACACATTGCATGACAGTTAGGGATCCCACACAAGATGTACTCGACATACAGACACATGCCACTCCGGACGAAATCAAGAAATGGACTGAACAAGGAGGGGTCCAGACAGATCAGGGATGGGTGACGAAGGGAAAAGCCACATGGTTTCTCCCCGACTCTATGGTTCAAGTTATCATTAATACAGCACATAGTCCAGTGCACTTAGGAGAAAAAGCCATGTTAGCCAGTATCCAGAATATTTGGTTCAACAAGCATTTACGTGCAGCAGCAAAACAGAAAGTGCGTACCTGCATGATCTGTTGTCAGTTCAATCCAGGCAAAGGTATTCCCGTGGAACAAGGTGGATTTCATCCTCCTGACCATCCTTTTGAAGTCCTCCAGATGGATTATATCCAGATGGACAGATGCCGAGGATTCAAGTATGTCCTCGTAGTCGTGTGTGCCCTTTCCCGATGGACAGAAGCTTACCCAGTCCCAGATTACACTGCTGTAACCACTGCCAAGCAGCTGGTTCGTGAATTCTTCCCGCGATACGGCTTGCCCCGTGTCGTGTACTCAGATAATGGACAGCCATTCTCGTCCGAACTCATGAAACAGGTATCGCTCCTGTTAGGTTACCAGTGGAAATTTCATTGTGTACGACACCCTGAAGCAGCAGGTCTCGTTGAGAGACATAATCAGACCCTGAAAACACGTTTAGCGAAAGTCTGTGCAGAAAAAGGGAGTAGATTGGATGGTAGCCTTGCCGGTTGCCCTCTTTTACATGCGAATGGTAGCTCATTCCAGAACAGGGCTATCCCCGTACGAAGTGGTCTTTGGCAGACCACCAAATATGTGGGGGACGCCTATGCCGCGTAAGATCACAGATGTTGAAAGTAATATGCTGACAGATTACCTGGCTTCCTTGATGTCTGCACTACTATCTTGTCGTTCACAGGTCGTGGCTGCCTTCCCGGACAACACCCAAGTGAAACCGCATGAAATCGTTCCTGGCGACCTGGTGCATATAAGAAATTTCGACCGATCAAGCCCTCTGGAGCCCAGGTGGAAGGAACCGAAACTGGTGTTGATGACCACGAGGACCGTAGTAAAGATCGAAGGACAGAAAGGCTGGATCCATTCCAGCCACATCAAACGCTTTCATGGACTGAAACTAGAGACTGTACCCAAGGACTGCCCCATTTCCGACACAGACTCTAAACTCCCTCTGTTAGAGAAAACTCCGCAGCAGGAGTATAAATTAAAGTTGAGGTCTAGTAAGTCAGACAGCGTTTAATTGTTTAAGTCCCCCTCGGGTGAAGCGGTTAGACAGGTTTCTGACATGTATGAGATAGACCCAAATAGTCAGAGAGATAGACAGAAAGTCAAGAAAATGAAATACTGTAAAAATCTGCATAGCAGATGCCTCATAACATTGCTTTTTATGTTTTTTCTGAGTATTACGATCATGTGTATAAGCTGGACGTTACATGTTTTCTTTCCTCCTCTTGGTTCACATGTACATTCTTCTTCCAATGACACCATAGATCACACTTTCAGTGACCTGCCACCACACGAACTGTCCTATCGTTTAGCACTGCGCAACAACACTTTTATCCGTATGTTACATCATTCTCATCAAGCCAGCAATGCCACGAATTGCTGGGTATGTGGCCGACTCCCTCCCTATCAGAAATACAAGGAAGCTCTGCCCCTCTTTCCTTACCCGTTTACACATAATGGTTCGTGCGGTGCATGGTTTACTTTAATGTCCTCCTTAGACAGTGAGTCCAAAGTTTCCCAAGGCAATTGGATATGGGGAAATCTGAATACAGTTATGAATCAAGCATGTTTCCCAGACAAGGACGGCCTTCCCCAAAGGACAGGGACCGATCTAGAAAATGAAGTATATGGAGTAGGAAATTTTACCCTCAATCTCATGATTCTGAACGTTCAGTCCGAGACTAATTCGGACTTGCCGTTTATAACAGTATTACCAGTAACAGGCGAAATATGCGTTAGAAAGAATGGTTCAGTACATCTAGGACACAGTGATTGTAATACTGTGATCGTATTCAGTGATAAAGGAAAGTCTAATTTCAAAGCTTCCCGCCATTCTTATTTTATTTGTGGTCAGACAGCTTATGTACGTCTGCCCTTAGATTGGGATGGAACATGTTACATTGCGTTCCTATTACCACCTGTTTATCTAGCTCCATCCGATTATCATCGGAATTCCCATCTTATTCATGTAAGACACAAGAGAGATCTTCCTCCGGTTATCGATTACTCCGAGTCAGCATGGGATCAGTATAAAGATTACATTAAAGGATATTTCTGGTTCATAGGCCCGGTACAGAACAGTAAAATAATACGTAGGCTAACAAGAACTCTTGAGGCAGTAGTGAACGATACTACCTTTGCCTTAGGTAACTTAACGGAGGAACAGTCTGCTATGAGACTTGTTGTTCTTCAAAACCGCCTTGTCCTTGACGTCATCCTGGCCGATAAGGGCGGGGCTTGTAGAGTGATCAGATCCAGTTGTTGTGTGTTTATTCCTAATAACGCACCGTCAGTATACAAATCAATAACAAGACTCCATAAGATTGCTCTCCAGATGCACCAGAATCCTGGCTCCTGGACATGGTCCGGTTGGCTCTGGAGTGTGATATCAGCCTGGGGATGGAAAGTAATGTCATTCCTAAGAATAATACTGCTCATAGTATTCAGTTGTTGTCTCTGTCTGCAATGTGGGCCAGCGATTTGCGGCTTGTGCGCCACGTCTTGTATTCCCCGTCCAAGTCCACGTTTCCGTTCCCGAATGAAGAAAGATGAGCAAATGATGTTATATGAACAGATAGATGGTCTCATGAAAATAGATATATCCTGAAGGGCGCAGTAGGGGCCAAGGAGGGAATGAGGAAATAGAGATTTTTTAGGTAGTCAATGTGTCCCCCACTCGCACCCCAACCATGCACCCGTGCTCCATGTATGTTGTGTAATTCCCTTCCCGTGCCTGCCATGAAGACGCATATGCATTTGCGTCCAACGTTAACATGTTAGTTATTCAGTTCTCCAAGAAAACCACGTTAATTTGGCTTTTAGGCCTATGGTGCCAACGTCTTTACATGGTGCACTTTTAAATATCGCAAAGCACACGTACTTCACGTTTTCTGGCTCAGTCGAGCCAGGCCCTTAATTGAGGCTCCGAGTCTCTTCTGCCTCTGAAAGCTGCAGTTTAGGTATGCATCCCTGACCTCTACCTTACTTCCTGCTCAGGCGAGCGGAGCCCGGCTCGGCCTGGCCTGCCTGCCAAGACGGTATTTTGCCTACAAGTTATCTGCTCAGCCTCCGAAAACACATTCCAGTTCAGTGAAATAGGTAAACATATTCCAGCCTGCAGAGCAAAGGGCCCAGTTTTCCTGTCTCCTTGCACGTAATTTACTGCACCCGTTACCATGGTAGACCCATGGCCCCCGCGCATTGCATGAAGAACCATATGCACGCACTAGCATACAGTATTGAACGGCCTCTGCCCGAGAGACCTTTTACTTCAGACAACACATCCTCCAAACATAAGATACCAGATATGCTATATGTGCAGGTCGTTCTGACACCCCAGACACCAGACTCCTCTACTAGTGCTAAAGTCAAGCGCCCAGCTCTCCCCAGTTATACGCCATGCTCAGTTGCGCACGCATCCAGGACAAAGGTTTCTGCTGACCCTGCAGACTCTCTCTATGCATCCACCCACCTATGACACTTCTGTGACGTTTCCAGTACACACCTCCGTGTATCCCCCTGTACACGCCTTCTTTTACGCACATGTGTTCTTATCTTTTCTCTTTTCACTTGTTACGCCTACTGTATTCATTTCCATTATACAGTTTTACTATGTATAATGTGCAATGTTAATAAAATGTTGAATATCCCTTCCTGAACCTTAGTGGTGATGGAACCTGATGTCCCGTGTCTCGAGATACTTAATTAAAGCCCGTATGACTCAGATACCACGGACTCTGCCTCTCATTTTTTGAGCTATCCTTATTGTCATTTAATGTATAGAAAAATAGTCCGGTAAATTTATTTACCACAGAAAGACCAAAAATAAAATTGCAAATATATTTCTAATAAAGAATGGATGTTTACATTAATAGAAGAGAGACCACAAAGAGAGAGTTGTTTCATGCACCACTGAGTATCCCTGGCCATAATGGATAAAAAAGAAGGCATACTGGCCTGGGTACAGCAGGCCTATGGCACAAAGCTCACTGACTGGCTTCAAAATGGCCCTTGACCCCCAGCAACATGGCCAGGCCCTGCCTGGACCAGGCCTCAAAATGGCCCGCACCAATATGGCCAGGCCACAACAACACCCCAAAAAGTTTTTTAAAAAACACAAAAATCACCACAATCCAATGCCATCCATGCCCTCAATGATGTTTAAATTCAAGACACCCCACTGAAAGACTTGGTGCATGCACCACTTAGTACCTCTGGGCATAATGAATGAAAGCAAGTCAAACTAGGTGCAGGCCTGAGCACACTGCCTGGCTTCAAAATGTCCCAATGTCCCCCAGCCACATGGCCAGGCCCTGCCTGGACCAGGCCTCAAAATGGCCCCCACCCACATGGCCAGGCCCCAACAACACCCCAAAAAGTAAAAAACCACACAAAAATCACAACAATCCAATGCCATCCATGCCCTCAATGATGTTTAAATTCAAGAGGCCCCACAAAAAGCATTGGTCCATGAACCACTCACAACCCCTGGGCATAATGGGTGAAAGCAGAGCAGGCTGGGTGCAGGCCTATGGCTCAAACACACTGCCTGGCTTCAAAATGGCCCCATGTCCCCCCGCCACATGGCCAGGCCCTCCCTGGACCAGGCCTCAAAATGGCTCCCACCCACATGGTCAGGCCCCAACAGCACCCACAAAGTCGAAAAACATACAAAAAACATCCAAATCCAATGCCATCCATGCCCTCAATGATGTTTAAATTCAAGTGGCCCCACACAAAGCATTGGTCCATGCACCACTCACTACCCCTGGGCATAATGGGTGAAAGCAGGGCAGGCTGGGTGCAGGCCTATGGCTCAAAGCACACTGCCTGGATTCAAAATGGCCCCTTGTCCCCTCGCCACATGGCCAGGTCCTGCCTGGGCCAGGCCTCAAAAAGGCGCCCACCCACATGGCCAGGCCCCAAAATACCCCAAAAAGTAAAAAAACACACACAAATCACCACAATCCAATGCCATCCATGCACTCAATGATGTTTAAATTCAAGGGGCCCCACACAAAGCATTGGTCCATGAACCACTCACTAAGTGAGTCTTAGTGACGGGGGTCCCGCCAGAACCACTTTCCTGGATGAAATCCGGATCTGTTTTATGGACTTTTATTCACAATTATATTCCGCAGGTTGCCCCCCCACTCATGAGGCCTTCGAACAATATGTTGATACTATCGCCCTGGTCTGGCTGGAGAATTACCATCGTAAATTTTTGGATGAGCCATTCACTAAGGAGGAGATACTTGCTGCTAGCAGTGGCTTGCCCGGGGGACAAGGCCCCTGGCCTGGATGGTCTCCCAGCCTCCTTTTATAAAATGTATACCTCTCTCTTAGAGCAACATCTGGCAGCCATGTATAATGAATCATTTCCTCAGTCCTTTACGTGAGGTCATGAAATTTTTGCTGCTTAAGCCTGACAAGCCAGAGGACCATTGTGACTCCTATCGACCCCTTTCCCTTATCACCACTGATAATACCATTTTTGCTAAGTTAGTTTCCTCTTGTCTCCTTTTTGCCCCTCATTGCGCTTCCGGACCATTCTGGTTTTGTCCCAGGCAGGGCCACATCGCACAACTGCCACACAATCTTCTCCATGCGCCACCAAATTAATCCCAGTCTCCCTGCAGTGGCTGCTCTGTTGGATGCCACAAAGGCGTTCGACACGCTCTAATGGCCTTTTCTCTTCTTCCTTCTGCCTCGTATGGGTTTCAGCACCACGTTTATTCGTAAGGTTTAGCTTCTCTATACCAGCCCTTCGGCCCGTCTCAGTATAAACGGACAGATCTCAGATCCCATCTTCATTAAACGCGGCACTCGGCAGGGGCGCCTCTATCACCCATGCTTTTCTCTATTGCAATGGAACCTCTTGCTGCTAGGCTCCGACAGCACCATACCCAGAGGGGTATTGGTTTTTCAGTGTGTTCTCTCCTTGTCATGTATGTGGACAATGTAACCCTGTATGTCCGCCATCCCCAAGATAACCTAAGTCCACTTGTGCACGAGATCATATGATTCAGTGGGTTGTCTGGCATACAGGTGAACTGCAGCAAGTCTGTGCTGTTCCCCCTAACTGATGCCCCCAAGCCATTTAAGCCGGACTTTCTCTTCGTGTGGGCCTCTGGTCCCACCCGGTATCTGGGTATCTGGCTGAGCAGGGACCTAGATGAACTTTGAAGATCCAACTTTGGGTGTGCGGTGGATTGGTTGGAGTCCAGGATTCCTCTCTGGAGTCATCTCCCGTTATCTCTGGCAGGCCGGATTGCTATCGCCAGGATGGTTGTACCACCGAAGTTCCTATATCTGTTTCTGAACATTCCTATTCTTTTAACCGCTCATTTTTTCCGTACGTTACGCTCCTTAATAATCTCACTTGTTTGGGCATGGTAGGCAGCCAAGAGTTGTGTACGAGATCCTTACACTCCTCATGTCGGCCGGGAGAATGGGTGCCCCTGATTTTAAGCTTTATGCCCTCTGTGCTCAAGCCAGCTTTCTGCACTTCTGGATCCACCTCCCTCCCTACCAGCCACTTGTGGTGGTGGAGACGGACATCGCTTCTCCTTGGCCGTTGACAACAATTTTATTTGTTCCGGCGGTGCGTCCGCGTGCGGAGGTAGACACAGTTGAGGGACTGCACTGGGCCTGGTCTGGCTTATGCCGATTCTCTAATCTTCCGTTGCTCTCAGTCAAGGCCATGCCGATCGTCCGCCATCCTTATTTCCCCCCTTTCAGATTTCCGGCATGTTCAAACACGCATTGCGACTGGGGTTGCTGACAGTGGCGGATTTATATCATAGGGATTCCTACTACTCTTTCCCTGACTCTTCTGGCCCATTGGACACACTTTTGTTTTATCAATTGCGCGCTGTCTGCAGGTCACTCCACCCAACTTTCCCCCAGCCCCCGCCGACGATGCCTGCTCTTGATTGTATATATACCTCTCCGACCCCACACAAGATAGTCACTAAATTATATGCCATCACTTTGTTGACTGCCTCCATCTCTACGGCTCCGGCGCGTGTGGCGTGGGGCGCGGACCTTGGCATGGATATTTCACAGGCTGATTGGCTGTATTGCTGTAAACAGACGAACAAACTGTCACCAAATTATTCTCTTCGTCTTATACATTTTAAATATTTAGACAGGATGTACAGCACTCCCGCCCAGCTTCACAAACCTGGACTTATACCTAGTGATGCCTGCATGCGCTGCACTGCCTCCACCACATACTTCGCTCATTTAGCCTGGCTGTGCCCTAAGGTGTCTGATTTTTAGAAGACAGTGTGCTTCACCATGTCTGATATCACCTTTGTGACGATGCAGCCTGATCCCCCCCTGTGCCTGTTGGGTTTTGTTAAGTTTTGCCCTGACGCCTTTCGCCGCCTGATCGCGATGCTGCTGGTCCTTGCTAGGCGTAGGGTGCGATGTGCTGGGGTCATAAATTGGCACCCAAGTTTGGTCACTGGTTGGAGGATGCTTCAAGGTGTCATACCTTGTTATTAGAATTTTGGGACCTATTGCCCGCGATATCTCGACCTGTGGATATATGGGGACCCCTAGTGACATTCCTAAACTCCCGAGCCCCTTCTAGCATCACTGCCTCTCCCGCGCTCCCCGCTGGTGCCCCGGCACAGGTGTAGGTTAGTGACTGCCTGCCCTACCCCCGGTCCTGTCCCTGGTCAGCTGCAATGTCCGCTGTCATTCCAGCCCTGCTTATTGCCTCCTGTGGAGAGGGGGACCACACTTAAGTGTCTGTTTTTATTACATGGGACCATATTGACACTGTTGTCTGGCAGGTACATGTGGTGTAGATAAATGTGATTGACTTGGAACTCATTGTGCATATTACTCTGATCTGATGCTCTATGTAAGGTTTGTTTTGTAATCTTTCAATAAAGGTTTTTGAAAAATCAAAAAAATCAATAGGCAACTAAAGTACAGTTGCACTCTCTGGAATGTAAAGAGAGCAATGGCCATTTTTTTAAATGTCAATTGAGATCAAGGAATCATGTGGGGAGGGATTACAAGCCTCAATTCTGTCACAGGTAGTTTAGCTGCCTGTTAATAGTAGTTTCTAAAAAAAACATGGTGTGGACCATGGTACCAGTAGTGCAAAGCATCTAACCAATCTAATGCTATTAGGCTCTGAGTCACTTACTTGTTCACTGTTGCAAGCATGGCGATATACACATTTATTCAACTAAAAAACTCTTTATGAACCGAACACTAAATGGGGCAGATTTTCACCATTACTGGAGGTACTGGGGTTACTGGTAACTCTAGGGGTGAAGAAAAGCTGGCATATTACAAGTTTAGAAATTAGGAATTACCATTAAAATTGATAATTCTGGGTCACATCTCCTAGTAACTCCTCATTGTCTCCTCTTTTTACAAAGTGATATTTGTCCCTTTTCAGCAGCCAAAATCTCTGGATCAAAGTAAAGAGACTGTCTGATCTCATTATTCCGATGTGGGTGTTTGAGAACTTGGGTTTCTGGTTGGTTGAGATATGCCCCCTGTCCAAGCCGTAGCCACAACCCTAGTCAGGGTAAGTCACATAAACACCACAAATTGACCTGTGCTCACCTCCTGGCAGCCTGGCACAGAGCAGGCAGGCTTAATTTAGGAGGCAATGTGTAAAATATTTGTGGAACACTTCAAACAGTAACACAGTGAAAACACCACAAAAAGACTCCGTACCAGTTTGGAAAAACTACAAGACCAACATTTAAAAACTAATAAGTAGAAGTCAAGGTATGAATGTATTTTCAAAGATTACAATTGAAAAATAGAGCTTAGAAGCATTAAGCACGTATGGGGTTATCTGGTCACACTGGACTGGGGCAAATCAAAGATCCAGGATGACTGTGATGTAGCTTGGGACTGATACAGGGGCCCACTGAACAAAAATCCTATGATCCTGGTCACAACGGCAAAATGTGGGGTGTAGCCTAACAATGCATCTGTGTCATTCCCGCAGTTGAGGATATATGTTGATTTCCTCCATGCAACAATGGCAATGCACTGGTTCGAAAAGTAAAACACCAGTTCCACGAAGTGTTGGTTCTGAATCTGATGTGCCGGGTTTGCCCACTGAAGTCCAGGGGATGCGTTGATTGTCTCTCTGCTGTGGGGGTGATACAGTGATTCTAATTTGTCGGTTCCGATGGCGATGCGCTGGGCCCAAGTGCAATGTACTGGTTCTGTTCCTGGTATATCAGTGATGCATCTATTCTGCTCGCGCATCACAGGACATGTTGGTTCCGCTGGAGCAAGCACCTAGATCCACTTCCAATGGACCAGGCATAGGAGCCAGGGGTGATACTTTGATATCCCTGAGTCTTAAAGCAGGAGGAAAACCAGCATGGCCTTGGAGATCACCCTAGGTTCAAGTGAGTAAGTGGACAAACTCTCCTTCCCTGACTAAGTAGGCCACACCAGAATAAAAAAAAATGAATATAGAGGAACATTTGTATATTTGGTGTCTTACATATGCAGCTTCACTATTTATCCACATGTATAGAATGGAGTGAAGTTTGAGCAGTGTGCACAGAAGAACCCCATTCACTCAATGGACATGAAGACAATGCCTCCTTACCCTATCCTTCTTTTTTCATTCCCTAGCTGGACTTCCAGTAAAGATCATTAATTTTATACAACACTGACATTGTCTACAGCTTCCATGTCAAAAGAGAAGACACAATAGACAAATGTGCACCACCATACTTGAAACAAGTAACTATTGCACCAATTAATGATATAAGAGTGGGTGATGATGATTTCTGTGGTGGCTGGAGGGTTGGTCAAATAATTTGTTAACTTGATTTGTAATGTTTGGGGCCCGATGGGTGAGTCTACCTGAATGATTGCCTTGCTTTCACACTTCACTAGAATTACTTAAATGGTGCACTCATTTACCCTACTTTTATTTGGACTGTTCAGAGACCATACTACTCAGTTTAGTTAACAAAACTACACACAATGTTACAATTAGTTTGCTCTTCTTGTGCATTGACAGCACTACAGGTCCATCTCTCTTAATCTCATTTGGGTCAAGACTCGTAGTCAGGAAGGGACTACCTCAACAGCCGGAAAAAGAAAGTTATGAACAATGTCCAGCTACTTCAATGGGAACAGCATGACCCAAAGAGGCCTACTCATTTCTTTGGACTGGAGAAGGGTGTGTGATTTAAAAATGCCAAGTAGTGTGCTGTGTCAGATGTCAAACTCCTCTAATTAAGTGGTTTTGGTCTGGAGGACTTTAACTGAATACATGTCACATGATGGACGCACTTGGCTAAATTTTATTACCATTGACATTTGTGCGATATATGCAGCCACTTGTCTGGTATTGGTTATAAAATTGTTCTCACTTATCAGTTAATTTCACATGACTGCACCAGTCTATGCCCTTGCCCTGCCTTTTTGGTACTCATCCACCATGAAGCTTACTTTCTTCTTGACTTTACAATATTGGCATTTGCCTTTTTGCATTCCACAGGCCTTCTCTTCTTCTGCTCAAAAGCTGCATCACACTCCTGCTTACTTACTGGACCAGTTCAGCCCTGCACCCTAGGTGGGCATTTTGAGAAGAGGTGAATGCAGATGCAATCCATTTTGACAGTTATGTGCAGTATAATTGTTCTTTTCTTAACAAACACAAATTGTAGAACTTTGTATGTCCTACCAAATTTACATGTTTCAAACCTAGGTGAAAGAACAATTAAATAACTTGGGGATCTGAGGTTGAAAGTCTGTTTGCAAAGCATCTATTACCTGATCTGTGTTGTTCCTTGATTTCCTCTCTCAACAGATTTGATGATGTTGTGCTGCCCATCAACCTGGGGAATGTTGTCTTTGTCACACCTTTCCACAACACAACACTCCAAACCACTCATCAAGCCCCTAACCCTATTACCCCAAATTGTGTGATCTATTGCGGTGTGACTTAAGAATTTACACCATAAATTGATCACACACTTGGCGGGCGAATGTGGTGACAGGGACACTAACTCACTGCGGCATCATCTTACCTGAAAAATAGCCCGCACCAGCCCAACTTACCCACCCATACATCAAAGGGACAACATCATCTTAGGGCAGAGTCTTAGTTAGAAAAATATCTGTCCTATGACTGTAGAACTAGTGTATGCTATGTGGCCTGATTCACAAAGGTAAAGTTTCTCTGTTATTAAGTTCACTCTTTAAATGTAACTCAACCACCAGCAAATGTATACGTAATAACAAACTAGTAATAATAGTACCTCCTTTTAAATTGATAGGTGTTACTTACTATTCAAAAAGTTATATCTCGTAAAGTTACAGACGGAAAAGTTACCAGTCGTAAACTTACACTGCAAGAGTAAACTAACAGCAAAAATATAACATACTTTACCTTTCTGAATGAGGCCTTGTGTTGCCCAAATGTAACATGGAGTAACATAACATTCTAAGGAGTCCTGACTTGAGGGTTTTGTAAGTTTAGTAATCATTTGTTATTACATTAGATAGTTACTAGCCCCCTGAATTGCTTAGAAGTTACTACTGCTAGTTTTTGAAATATTATGGAACATTGAGAGGTAGCAGCCACCATCTCATCTATTCAGCTAACAGCTAAGAGGTGAACCACTTAGGAACTTATTGCTGAAGTACTTCTTGGACAGCAGAAATAGATTAGGATCCATGTGTATGTTGTTGACATACCCACCTAGTGATCCATAGTTACAGAGGGTAGTAGGACGAGAGCATTAACTAACTACTATATACTTTGATAGGTAGCTTGGTGCTGCAAAACCACATTAAGCAAAAAGTCAAACAGAACTCATCTGTTCCTACTTTGGTAGAGAGGTATACTAGACTGCAGGAAGACCCACAGATAGACGACTGGCAAGAAAACTGAGGATATTTGCTCAGGGCACCTTACCTTCTTTACTCTACGGGGGATCCCAGCAATTATATATTAATCAAGAAGTATTTTTCCTGATAAGACTCAACTGCATCCATTTTTCCATAAAGAATCACTTAATTCTTAGAATTTCTTATCTCAACCGAAGAATCGAGACTTTATTTTGGGTGATTGATCGATAGCATGCTATGCTACGTGGGATTCACAGCACTAAATATAACTATTCTCTATTGAAAGGCCTGCTCCATTGGTATTGATACCACATCATATTTTAACCCTCATGAAGTCCTTTTACGGACAAAACACATTGACTGGGCCAATGCATGTATTCATTCTTCTAATTGTGAAAATAAAACCAACATAATTGAATTCAAGAACTATTATGACTCCCGTCTACATATGTTTCATTAATGACATGATTTAAAAGATTATGTTGTACTTGACATTTAAATTGCTTTAGATATTAGTGTGCTCCTTGATACTATCTTTGATATTAGAAGATACATTTGTTTTCTCTGAAATTTGACTGCTCAGTAGTTGGGTCAAGTCAAGTGTAAGCACCTTTGTGCTACATCAGATTTTGAGGTCTTATTTACTAGCGCAGCCCACATAGCCTACATTACTGTTCTATTACCCATAGACTGCAGGCAGAGGTAAGTAAAGTAACCTACAGAAGATATACATGGCAAGAGACTTCAGGAAAAGAATGTCTAGGAGGAAATGTTGGTGGTAGAGGGCAGCTTTTTGTCAATAAAAAAACACAATCCTACATTAACTAGCAATACAAAGACAAAAGACAAATAGCAAGAAATATTCTTAGAAAAACACATGTAACCTTGTTACCAAGAAACCACACCCTGCTTACCTACAACGGGTCCACCACCCTTCCCTAGCAAAAAAAAACAAATATCCTGAGTCTGCCCCTTCCCAAACTTCCCTGCTCAGTTCCCACTCCCATCGTTTGGCCTGGGAAGGTGGCAGTCCCCAGGACATGGGGGTTGCCTATACCCCCACATAATTTGATCAAAAAGCGCTGGGGAGGTTATGGTTCAGGGGCTGTTCCCCCCTCTCCTATATGTTATATATGTTCCCCAAGGACCTAGACCCACTCCCATGTTTAAAAACAAAAATAAAGGGCAGGCCCAGGGGAATTGAGTCCCTGGAGCCAGTTTCAGCCCAGGAAAGGGGGACCACACACTCCCTCCTTTATTTAAAAAAAAGAAAAGGCTGGGTGGTGCGTTTCTCTGGGCCTTAATCAGCCCGGGGAAGAGGGCTGTGGGGCCCGTCCCCATTCTAAAAATACCTGTCCCATGAAGATGGAGTTCCCGGGGCCAGAATTGTCCCTGGGAAGAGGTGCCACACAGCCCCCTTCCCTTTTAGTTAAAAAAAGAAAAAGCTATTGGCACGATGTCGGAGGCCCTGCTCCTTTTCTTCAGCATTGCTGGTTGGGGAATGAAGTCCCCTTGGCTGCTGAAGGTCCTAGTTGCCAACAATACCTCCGTTTACATTCAGTAGGTCCCACACAGTGGGATTGCTGAGAGGTGTTTGGAGGCCACACACCCTTCCTCCACCACTCTGCAAATGTGCCTCTCAGCTCACCCCTGGTGGAGGGATGAAGTCCCCAACGCTGCTAAGGGTCCTGGGGGCCAACAATACCTTCTATTACCTCCAGTAAGTCCCACATAGTGGGATTGCTGAGAGGTATTCAGAGGCCATGCCCCATTTCGCCACCCCTTTGCAACCACACCTCTGGCTCACTGCTGATGGGGTATAACGTCTCCTTCGCTGCTGAGGGTCCTTCAGGGTCAACAAGACCTCCTTTTACATCTGGTAAGTCCCACAAAGTGGGATTGCGGAGAGTTGTTTGGAGGCCACATCCCCTTTCTCCACCACTCTGTAATCGCACGTCCTGGTGCACTGCTGTTGGGGGATAAAGTTCCCTTTGGCTGCCGAGAGTCATTGGGGCAAGTAACCTCTGCTGTTACCTCCAGTACGTCCCACAATGTGGGATTGCTGAGAGGTGTTTGAAAGCCACGCCCCCTTTCTTCACCACTCAGCAAACACACCTCTCGGTGCACTGCTGGTGGGGGGATAAAGTCTGCTAGGATGTTGAGGGCCCTTGGGTGCCAACAAGACTTCCTGCTACTGCTAGTAAGTTCCATACAGTGGGACTGCTGAGATGTGTTTGGAGGCCACGCCCCTTTTCTCCATCACTCTGCAAATGCGCCTCTCGATGCACTGCTGCTAATGAGGTCCCCTAGGATGATGAGGGTCCTTGTGGGCCAACAACCCCTGCTGTTACTTCCAGTAAGCTCCACAGAGTGTGATTGGTGAGAGGACTTTTGAGGCCACGCCCCATTTCTCCACCACTCTACAAATGCAACTCCTGGTGCACTGCTGGTTGGGGGATGAAGTCCTCTTGTTTGCTGAAGGTTCTTGGTGGCCCAGAAACCCTCCTGTTATCTCTAGTAAGTTCTACACAGCAGGATTCCTGAGAGTTGGTCTAGTTAGAAAAACATAGAAATTCAATGCAAAAAACGAAGGTTACAGGGACGTTATAGTTATGCTCAGATTTCACTTATACAAAACCAGTGAAAATCGACTGTTATAGTTACATGAGATACCTATACTTATGCAATACACTGCTTATGACCTCACATATAACATCACTCTGAAATAGCGAGTGACATCACTGATGACATCATTGATGAAAACTCAAATGACATCATTGATTATATTACTGATGGGATCATCCACAGAAGCACTCACATACCTACTAACACCCCCATACAACCTCTTGTATGCCCACTCATATGACCATTCACTCACCCATACAGCTACTCACACACCCACTTATTTACCTACAAAGTCACTCCTACTCCAACTCAGTCAACCAATCACCCTCTTAACACAGTGCCTCACTCATCCATACAAGCCCTCACACACTCTTCACACAACCAGTTACATACCCATTCACACATCCATTCAAAAAATCACAGATCCCCATACTCACTCATACAGCCATTCACACAGACACTCACTCTCCAATACAGCCAATCACACACAAACTCACTTAACAAAACCTCATTCAAACAGCCACTCACCCACCCATACAACCACTGATACATCCACTCACTCACTCACCAATACAGCTACTCACACAGCATCTCACTCACACATAGAGCTACGCACACACCCAGTTTGACACCCATACAGCCACTCAGACACCCATGTGCACAAGGATACATAGTGTCAAACAGCCACTCACATGATATATATCAAGAGTAGTATCACTCATTAGTAGTAAACCTAGTATACCTCTTTAACTTTTGTAGTACCTTAGTACATATGTTTAACAATTATTAACTCGTACAAAATACTTATTATCAGCTATGTCATTTGAGATGTGATCAGTGATGTGATCAGTGATGTTACTGACCACTTCCTGAGTGATGTAATATGTAAGGCCATAAGCATTGCGGGGGCATAGGATATAGTTAAGTCAGGTAATTATAACTGTTGAATTTTACTGGTTGTGTACGAGTGAAATCTGAGCCAACTATAATGACCCTTTAACCTTTGTGTTTTTGTTGTGAATATATACAGACATATATACAGCGCCGTTTGATGAATCTTCCTGAAATTTTCCCAAAAATGTGCCCCTTGATTCTTGTTGCACATGGATAGTTTCAGGGTAATTTGTCAAGCAGGCGCTGAGGAAAAAGGAGGCATAATAAAAACCTGTGTTTTCATTGTTAATTGCCATGTTAACTCCGAGAGAGATTTTAGTTGTGACAACAGCCCAAATCGGTGGAGGGAATCACATCAAATTGGGCAGGAAGGTAACTCTAGGTCCAGAAAAAACTATTATTGTTAGTTAGTGTACATCTGTTCAGTAGTTTTTGCAAATTTAAAAAAGCTAATAATTATACATAGGGATGTGTATCCTTCGAGGATCTACCAATCCCCATGCTGAAATGTGATTGATTGTCAACACTTCAACCAGGAAGTGTTGGCAGCCATCTTGGGACAAGGCACCTGCAGCCCCATTGACCACCACCTCCCTGGGGCAAAACATTCACTATTAATGCTGGGAGATTATACGGCCTCCCATGCAGCCCAATGACCACCACCTTCCAGGGGCTGAACATAAAATTAATGTGGAAGGGATTCATTGTCCCCTTGTAACGTTAGTGACTGCCAACTCCTTATGGCAATTCATTGAAATTAAGGGTGCCACATGGCCCCCGCAGAAATGGGGACCCCCCACTCCCCCGGCGCTAAGTGCCACACTGGAGGAGGACATCGTGACCCTCCTCATGGAACCATGGATGGCCCTGGGGATCACCACCCCCAGGGCCAGCTCCTGCTACCTCCTAAGGTGCCCACCCTTGGGAGGTAGCTCTTTGCTTTTGCTTGAAGGGAGTTGACAACTCTCGCAGGTGGGGAGCTGCATTTCCAGCAGCTCTTTGCATGCAAGAGCAATGCCCACAGGAGATGTGGAGCTGGCTGGGACCTCGAGGCCATATTGTTCCCCTGGGGTCCGGGCGAGAAAAAAGGAGAAACAGGCAAAATGAAGGCCAGAATCGATCAGAAAGTGGCAGGATGAAGGTAGGAAACAAGCAGAAAGAGGCAGAATGAAGGATAGAAATGAGCAGAAAGAGGCAGAATAAAGGTCAACAATGAGCAGGAAGAGGCACGATAAAGGTGAGAAACAAGGAGCAAGAGGCAGAATTAAGGTCAGCAATGAGCAGAAAAATGCAAATCAAAGGTCAGCAATGAGCAAAAAGAGTCAAAATAGAGGTCAGAAATTAGCAGAAAGAGGAAAAATGAAGGTCAGAAGTTAACAGAAAGAGGCAGAATAAAGGTCAAAACGAATAGGAAGAGGCAAAGTAAAGGTGATAAACGAGCAGAAAGAGGCAGAATAATGGTCAGAAGGGATCAGAAAGATGCAAGCTAAAGTAGGTGAGGCCTCTAGTGATGTCTCAGCAACCTGGTGATAGGGATTTACTTGTGACAACAACAGAGGTTCTAGGCCTCCAACAACCCACATGCAGACTAGGGGACTTCATCCCCCCAGTCAGTAGTGCACCAGGAGTCTCCTTTTTATGCAGGTTGAGAAACCGATGAAGTCTCAGCAAGACCGCTGTGGGGGACTTGTGTCAACAATAGGGGTTCTTGACCGACAGCAGCCAAGGGGACTTCATCACCCAACCAGCAGTGTGTCAGGAGGTGTGTTTGCTGAGAGGTTGAGAAAGAAGGCGGGGCCTCTGATGAGGTCCCAGCAATCCCACTGTGGGGGACTTACTTGTAGCAGCAATGGGGTTTCTTGACCCCAGAGACCCTCTGCAGCCAATGGGATTTCATCCCCTAATCAGAAGTGCTCAAAGAGATCCCTTTTTAGAGTGGTTGAGAGAGGGGACGGGGCCTTGAACAAGGTCCCAGCAATCCAGCTGTGGAGGACTTACTTGCAGCAATGATAGGAGTTCTTGGCCCCAACGACCCTCAGGAGCCATAGGGAGTTCATCCCCCAACCAGCAGCCAAGGGACTTCATCCACAACCAGTAGTGTGCAAGGAGGCCCCTATGCAGGGGGGTTGAGAAAGGGGGTGGGGCCTCCAATGAGGGCTCATCTATTCCACTGTGTGGGATTTACTTGCGGCAATGATAGGAGTTCTTGGCCCCCAACGACCCTCAGCAGCCAGGGGAGTTCATCCCCCAATCAGTAGTGCATCAGGACATGTGTTTGCAGAGTGATTGAGAAAGGGTTTGGGGCTTCCAATGAGGTCCCGGCAATCTCACAGTAGAGGACTTACTTGAGGCAACAATAGAGGTGCTTGGCTACCAACGACCCTCAGTAGGCAAGGAGAGTTCATTCCCAAACCAGTAGTAGGCCAGGAGGTGCATTTGCAGAGTGGTTCAGAAAGGGGCGGGCCTCAAATGAGGTCTCAGCTAACTGGCGGCAATGATAGGGTTTCGAGCCTCCAATGACCCTCAGCAGCCATGGAGACTTCATCCCCCAACCAGCAGTACACCCAGAGGCATGTTTGCAGAGAGGTTGAGAAAGGGGTGGTGCTTCCAATGTGGTCTCAGCAATCCCACTGTGGGAGACTTACAATTGAGAACAATAGGGGTTCTTGGCTGCCAATCAAGCACTTATGCACCCACTCACAGAACAGCTCATACACTATATCAGCCACTCACAGATCCAATCACTCTTACATCCACTTACAGAATCACTCATACTCTTGCTCACTCATTCATAGATCTACTCAGAGACTTACACACCCACTCACAGACCGTCTAAGACACTCCTATGCCCAGTGACAACCCCACACATACTCTCTCACACCCACTTAAAAAGCTACTCAGACACTCATATACTCATTAAGACCCTCAAGTGCTCACTCACACACTTACTGTCAAAGGTTAGTGATTACAGTTGAGAAATCAAATGTAAAAAGCCTTACACATTGATTAAAAACCAAAGGTTTAAGGGTTGTTACAAATGTAGAAATTCACTGAAGAAACAAAGGTTAGAGGAACCTTATGGTTAGAAAATAGATGAAAAAATCCTTAGAAATTCACAAACAAAACCAAAGATTACAGGGAAGTAATAACTAGGCTCAGATTTCACTCATACAGGACCAGTGAAATTCAGAAGTTATAGTTACCTGAGCTAACTATAACTTGCGACCCTGCAATGCTCTGCTTATGACCTCACCTATTACAACACCCATGACATGGTAAGTGACATCACTGATGACAGCACTGATCCAGTGATTGCAAGAGTTTTCTACTGGTCTTTGTGTGTTAGACGTATATATACTAAGGTACCACAAAAGTTACATTTGTATACTTTGTGTACTACTAATGAATGATTCCTCACAGGTCATCAAAGTCTCAAAGAAAGGGGCTGCATGGCTCCCTTCTCTTTTGTTACAAGGTTCCTGTGAATTTAACAGGACTATGCATTAGGTCAACAAAACTTCACAATATAGAGACTGAGAGCCTGATTTAGATCTGGGCTGAATCGGTCCTATCTTTGCTTTTCCATCAGATTTAACATCTGCCTAGTAGGCAGTCTGCCTTCTTTATTTAGATGCTGGTGGGTGGATGGACAAAAGACAGTCTGGGTGCTGCCATCTTTGCCAGATTTTTTCACCCGTGTCAATGGTGCAATAGGCAAAATAGGCTGTCGGAAGGACTACTGCCATTTTTTCTCTTGGGGCAATCACATTGTGCCTTCCCACAGATGTAACTGGTGGGGAAGTCTCCAAACATATGTTGGCGGATTGCAATGGATATAAAGCTAAAACTTAGCTTCTTTATGTTTCACACTTCCTTTTCCGTCATGGAGCATATTGTCCAAGTCAAGCCTTAGCTGCTGCTACTTGACCATAAGCAAATCAGCACCGTTCTCACAAAAATCGAAGGTAAGATTCTATGTTTACTTGTACCTTTTGACTTGTCTGTTGACATTTGATCTGGACTCATGCATGTTGAAATCTCTCTTAAAAGCAAAAAGATACCAATGTGTAATGCATATGCGTGTAATATCGTCGTTTAAGAAATTTAAAAAAAGACACCTGTATAATTTTATTATCATTTTAAATTTGGTGCAAGTTGCCTTTATGATTATGGACACTTACACAAAAATAGACATCAATTAAAATAACATAACTGAGCATACCCAAGGGTTAACTTAATGTTCCTAGGCTATACAATCATAAATATATGGATTATACATTATTGGGAATATTGAAATGTAATATAATATAGAAATTGCACTCAACAAGGTAAAATGTTGGTTTTAATATAACTGTATAATAAATGTCCTGGGTCAAAAAATACCTTTTTTAAGCTTGTTTTTAATATTGCTGTATGTTTGTATATGATGTCTTACATTTGTTGTAGGTGTTCTTATACATGCATGTATGTTTATGTGTTTGTATATAACAGCCCTGAAGAAGACCTGCACTAGGACCAAAAGTGTCGGCTGTACTGTGTTTTTTTCTACGTAACAAGAAAATGGAATAAAGAGATTAAATAGAGGAATCCTTCTCTTGTTGTCTACTGGATATGGACTTTATAATTGTTCCTATTGATCTATTAGTTGTTGTATGGTGCACCTGTGCTTTTGGTTTAAATTGTTGAGTTCCTGAGGGAACAAGCACTGTGATGGTGGGCGCTGTTCAGTGTGCACACGGACCCTTGCAAGTACTAAAGAGGTAATATTCTTGGAGTAATAGCAGGTTAGGTGCTGGCAGTGAGAAGGTTCCACTGTTAGTTCAAGATGTTTTACAAAAAAAATGATTTTCACAAAGACATGATGTCTGAGTGCTTCCCAAACTTACCTCCTAAACAGAGTGAAAAGGGGGAACTTTCTGAGGAAGGGGCAGCTAGTGGGCACAGAGCAGGCATCTCAAGATTCAAGGGAGGTTGGATTTGACAGGAATCAGGAGGAGGAGTATGGGTGGGAGGGATGGGAGAGGATTGGGTTTGGGAGATAAAGGGAGCTGCAGTTTGTGATGTGCATGTGTCTGTTGGTTTGGCAGTTGCATGTCGTCTGTTGTATGTTGTGAATATTTGGGTGTTTACTTCTTGGCAGGTGTATTTTCTTTGGGTGAGTGGGATAATTCAAATAGCAAATATTAATTTTATTTGGTATTAAAAAATATATATATATGCTCATTTGTAGAGAAAATATAGTGTGTTTTCTAAATTAACATGATGTTAAATGTGTAGTAGTCAAATGAAATGATAAAATCTACATTTATATACATAGCAATACACACCAAATAAAGTATAGGGCATCAAATAAAAAACACATAATAATGTTGTGGTATTCTGTAATCATAACATGTTCAAAGATACATACCATCATAGTTCTAGGTAATTTTAAAAGTACTGAAACTTCACTTCAATCAGTACACTTCACTCAGGAATTAAACGGGACAGTCTAGCCTCCTTTTTAAAATGAATAAAAATTGGTCAGAAGGACATATTCATTTTCAACATGTACCGTTCTGCTGGCTGTACAAGGACAGGACATCCGTAGCATGCAACTCTGGTGCGAAGACTTGGGCCCTCTCACCTGCTTTCCCAGGCATCATGGTTTCCAGTGGTCAGAAATAGAAGCTAAATGTGAGGAGGTGTTGTTGGCTTCAGTGTTAGGATGCAAGAGATCTTTTTTTTAAATCACGCATACATTTAGACGATGTAGTGATTGTCAGTGGAGCTGGACACATCCATTGGCTTTTGTACATCACACACGTTAGCCTATGGCTGTGTCCACCGTGGAGTATCACACCCACTACCCAGTCAACTTCCACTGTGCCCATCCGATAGCATTTGTCCTGATGGCAACGTCAGATGCCCACCATTTTAGATTGTGAAATAATGTATTTGTGAATGTTAAGTGTGAATACCACATTTACAGTTGTTCATTTGTTTTCCCCAAAAAGTGTTATTGAGGCTAGATGCTATATTTGTGCTGTTTTGTTTATATCGCTGTTGACAGAATTTTCAATGACAAAAATGTATTATTAACTACTAAAATTATTTTCACATGTATAACATTTCATTAAAAAAATAATGAAACCAAACATATTAATATTCTGTTAATTATGGGGAAAAAATTATATTTATTGAAAACTAGAAGAAATGTGTGTTCTAATTTAAGATAAGGTTAGCACATATTTACAACATTTCTATTATTTTAAATGTAGACAGAGGAACACAGGAAGAGTGATTAGATGTTGAGTCTCAATAATCAAGACCCTCTGGATCGGCTCACTGTTCAAAGTGGTCCACTTTTTGATAGCCTTAAATCCGATTCTTATAATAGCACAAATTATTAAGGTGATCAAGTGAGAGAAGGAAAGGAAGGGAACGGAAGGGAAGGAGATCTGTAAAACATAACATATGGGGCCAGATGTAGGAAGGCAAATACCGGTCGGTAACGGCCGATTTCAGCCGTTACCGACCGGTATTTTTCAGATGGAGATGTAGGGGTATGTTAAAATACAGAATCGGTAATTTTACTGAATCAGTAATTTTACAGATTCAGTAAAATACCGAATCAGTAAAATTACAGATTCTGTATTTTGATATGTAGGTAGCACTGCAATCAGTGCTACAGAGGTTTAAGAATTCATTATTTACCACCAACTAGAAGTTGGTGGTAAATAATGAAAACCCTTTAAAAAGCATTTTTTTTGCTTTTTAAACATTGCCATGTTGCAGACATACATGCCATAAGGGTATGTATGTCTGCAACATGTGCACCCATGCACAATTGAGGGGTGCAACAGGGTGTCAAAGTGACACCCTGCCACCCTTCAATGTTTACCCCAATTACCGAATCAGTATTTACCGATTCGGTAATTGAGATTCATTCCTATGGGCCTGCAGGCCATTAGGAATGATTGGCAATTACCGAATCGGTAAATACTGATTCGGTAATTACAGAATCATACCAATTCGGTAATGAAATCGGTAACTTTACCTAAATCCCGATTGCCAGTTCTTAAATACCGAATCGGTATGATTCAGTATTTAAGAATCGGTAATCTGGGATTACCTACATCTGGCCCATGGACTTGTAATATATATATATATGTATGTTGAATGAATAATGATCATCAACATTCTTCTATGCTAGTATATGTAATTTTGTACCTGCAAAATAAATTAGCCCTGGATAACCTTGTGTCCAAGGATAAGAGTCCAAGTACTCCACTATCTTCTTTCCTCAGAGTAATACTGTAATGTAAAAATACAATTTATCTACCTAAACTTGTACTGGGAGATTTCACTCACCATTACCATAATCATTAGTATCTACCAAATAGAACAAGAAGTCAAGCCTTGCAAGGATTGAACCAACCCGAACTCTAATGATACCCTGTTTGGATAGCCAAAAGAGAATACAAAAGAACAATAAATGTTCCAATCGGGTAACAGATTTGTGTCATAGCAATCTAGGAATCAGTGATTATTCATTTTTATAAACACAACTTCCTTTTATATAGTTTATAAGTTCCTTAAGAGCTTTTTTTTTATCTCAGTAACAAAATCGATACACTGAAAGTCTATCAAAATAATGCGGGGAAGCCATGATCCTTTCTCACTGTTGTTTGGTGTTTTCTTTGGTACAATTCACTGCTGCTTCTCTCCCCCAAATACCAAAGAGTTCAACTATGAACAAGTTATCCGGGCAAGGTGAAGAATACTCACTGATCCATGAATTGTCTTAGGAATAACACCGGCAAATACTTCACCACAAAAAGTTTTGGGGGGAACACCTTCCCAACACAGAAAGAAAATGTCTGTTTGTTTAAATGGACAAAGCCTAGCAGTGATTAGAGAGTAATCTTGTCTCAGCCACCATTTCATTGCACCCTTACCCACAAGAAGACTCTGATACAAACGCACAGCAGCTCTGCTTCAGATATCCGGAAAAAAAGCCTGCAGCAAGCTGAACCCGGAAGATGCTTTTATACTTTCGGTTCAGCCGGAATCATGGGAATTGTAGTTCAGTCTCTCAGCCTGTCTCCTTCCACCAAGCCATCAACTGAGAATACAACCACTGCATGGCTGAAGGACTCTAGAAGGAACAAAACATGGGCAACAGGGAACATTCTCCACTAGCATACACATGATGTGTTACTCGACTCTCATGTTTTTGCAATGAATGTGTAACAAGAGATGACAACCTCATGTGTTGCCACCACAGAAAAATTAGAAACTGTCAAAAAATTCAGATTGAATGGATAAACAAATCTGCATTTATGTCATAAGCTGGAGTCAGATCTCTGCCTAACAATGCCTAAGTAATAATACCAATAGTCAAAATCATGGCAGTACTACTTTTTGTGACCACATGATTATTCCAGTACACTGAGGCAGTATCTGGTGGAATATCACCACCAAATTTCTGTATTGTGCTTCAAGGTGCTCTTTCTTCAGTGATGAGACAGCTTCATCTGGTTTCCACAAATGAGGAGTTTGCCAATGTGAAGCGAGATTTTTTTGCTTTGGGTCACACCCCACATGAGGTTGGAGCAATTGATGGCACACATACTGCTTAGTGCTAGTACACACCAGAGAACAAGTCTACAGCAATCGTAAGAACTTACATTCAATGTGCAAGTTGTCTGTTTACCAGATTTGTACATCACAAGCATGTGTTTTCCAAGATCAACCCATGATTCTTTTTTGCTATGGAATAGCAGCATACCCCTGCAAATGTCACAACCTGGTCCTGAGAGTGCCTGGTTTGACGGTGAGTGCAACCAGTCAATATATTGTTTGGCTAATTTCAAGTGTAAGGATCTAGAATATTGTAACATTTTCTGGCTAATTAATTTTATTTCATATAGGAGACTCAGCTTATCCTAATTGACCGTGTTTGTTGGCACCATTGAGGAATCCGACAACTCCAGGGAGAGTCCATTTCAACAAGACACATGGAAGAACATGGAGGCCTGTGGAGTGGGTGTTTGGGCTCCTAAAGGCCTGATTCTGATGTCTGGATAAGACTGGTGGGGCCACATCACCATGGCCTGCTCTTTTTTACACAACATAGCCCTGGGGTGGAACATCCCATACATTGTAGAGGATGGAGACCATGAAGAGCCACCGGGTGAGGATGTTGGAATGCCAAATGAAGATAGTGGTGAAGAGGAAGGAATTGACATGTCAAGATGCTATTGACTTCTTCACATGAGTGTAATTATATATTTACAGTTTATTGCATTACAGTTAAGCTAACTTCTAAACGAATGAGGATGACAGTCTTTGCTGGAAATGTTTTACAAAGGATTAGTTTAGAAAAATACAGTGCAAATATGTTGGTTAATCAAAGTTTTGACACATTGAGTACTCTGTTCATTTACATTGTATACCTCTGATTGTTTTTAGAAAATGTGTCCTTAAAATATTTATTTATTATTTGAACATTTGTAATGTAATCAACTAATTGCTTTTGTTTTTTAATCTGTGTTAGGTTCCTTCACCATGTCACCTTCATTTGACCATTTCAAAGTTGTGACATTTACAGTTATATGCTGGTGTTGCAAACTACAAAGTGAACATAGGTTGATCCTATGAAAGACAGACACAGAATTTCGGTGTACATATTCTTCACAAAGACAATTTGCACAATGATTGAACTGAAGATTTTAAGATTATGTCAGACTTATTTTCTGCACCAATCCAATATGTTCTGCTTTAATTGCTACAAACACATGTGGTAGTTGACACAAAGCCTGCTAAACTCCCTTCATATTTGCAGATTTCTCATTTATGCCTCATTAAGATGTTGGGCAGACTGCCACCAACAGGCCATCAGTGGAGGTCCGCCTGATGCCCAAAGAAATGGTCAGACCGTCGGATTAAGATACCGGTGGTCAGAGTTTAGTGGGCTCTGGGAAAGACTTCTGCCTCCATCAGGGCAGCGGTTGGACAGTAACCACTATAATGAAGGTGATGCCTGCGTAGGCACTGTCGTAGTGATTACAATGTCAATTTCCGACAGCCTTTTCATGGCTGTCCCACGTTCCACGTTTAGGGACGTGAGACTCATGTGTCCTCTCTAATGTACTGAATTAAATCACTTGAAACATCCGTGGACTCAATGATAGTAGGAAATCAAGATTAGTCCATGCTTACCTTATCAGACATAATATTGATATCTGTTTGTTGCAGGAGATGCACCTCAATGTTACACCTACAAATAAACTTTGTCATGGGTGCTGGGGATATGCATACTCCTCAGTGTATTCTAACTATGCGCGTGGAGTGGGTGTGTTGCTCAAGCGTGTGTGGGACTGGAGGGAGGGGCAAGTACAAGTGGACCCACAGGGGCGAGATGTCCTTTTATCCGGGATGCTATGTGGTGTCCCTTCGGTAATTGTGGAAATCTACAGCCCAAATGTGGACTCCCCTGAGTTCTTTAATGATATTTGGATGAGGATCAGGGCTACGGGCTGTGGTACGATAGTGTGGGGAGGCGATTTTAATGCTGTTTTGAATGATGGTTCGGATAGACACCGGACCTCCTGCAGTCTTCATCCCACAGCCAACGCTGCGTTGATGGCGATATATGGCATAGCAGACATCCCACACTTAGGGAGGGCACCTGCAGATTTGTATCATCATAGTGCGTGGTCCCGTTTAGACTTCTGGCTGGTGTCAAGGGATGTGGCTTCCTGGACGGTGGAAGTTTTGCACATGCCACGCACATTGTCAGACCATGCCCCATGCTTGCTAAAACTATTGATCCCCGGTACACC
Source organism: Lissotriton vulgaris (assembly GCF_964263255.1). Lineage (NCBI taxonomy): Eukaryota > Metazoa > Chordata > Amphibia > Caudata > Salamandridae > Lissotriton > Lissotriton vulgaris. The sequence goes on from NC_141685.1 coordinate 1,536,301,434, forward strand.
CCTGCGCGCTTTCACCTGGCGCCTACCACCGCACGCTTTGCTTGATAAGGCATTTAAAGAGGAGATACGGTCGGATATTAATGAATATTTTGATTTGAACACTGGATCTGTAGACACCATGGCCTCGCTTTGGGAGGCTTTTAAAGCCATTCTTAGGGACAAATGCATTGCCAGACAAGCGGGAGTGTTAAAAGCTATTAGGGGTACGATTGCCGTCTTGCAGGCCCACATTAGGGACCTTGGGGCGCAATTCTTCGTCAAACACAACCCTGACACAGCTGGGCACTTGAAGGCTAAGCTGCTTGATTATGCTGAAGAGGCGCAGCGTGAGGTGAAATTCCTGGGGAAATACACAGAGGCGAGGAGATATGGGGATGGTGATAGACTGGGACGCACACTGGCAGGTATGATAAGGCCACCTAGATCCACTACTTTTATCCAAGAAATACACACATCATCAGATACCATCTTCAGGGGACAGGCTGACATTCTTAATGCTTTATCTGAGTTTTATTCTCATCTTTATACAGCAACCCTGGACGAATGCCCTGAAGAGTTGCAGTCCTTCATGGACTCGATTGCCCTAGTCTGGTTTAACAATGTCCATAGACAATACATGGAACTCCCGTTCACAACAGAGGATGTTGCACAGGTGATAACAAGTTTGCCGCTTGAAAAAGACCCCGGACCTGACGGACTGACTGTATCTTTTTATAAGACATACATTGAGGAAATTGCACCTAAGTTGCTGGCAGTGTTCAAGGAAGCTCTTGAGGGAGAGATATTGCCAGAATCTATGAGGGAGGCCATAATTATTACCCTGTTATATCCTGGTAAGCCAGACACAGAAGTACATTTATATCTACCCCTTTTGTTGATTAATGTAGATGTAAAAATACTAGCTAAACTGATTGCCAATCGCCTACAACCACTGCTTCCAATGATAGCGCTTCCGAATCAATCAAGGTTTATCCCTGGGAGATCTACATCCCATAATTTGCGTATTATATTTTCAATCCTACACCACCTGCATCCTCAAGTCCACGCTGCAGTGTTTTTTTTCTGTGCCATCAAGGCATTTGATGGGCTTCAGTCTAATGTTCCTTAACTGGATACGGCTACTATATAATTCACCCAGGGCCCGGATTAGGGTGAACGGCCTGCTATCTGATCCTTTCCCTATATCGTGTGGCACTAAGCAAGGCTGTCCTTTATCACCACTGCTTTTCACGGTAGCGATGGAACTCCTGGCTGCCCATATTCGGCAACACCACACTGCGCGGGGCATAGGGCTTAGCTCCAAGAGCTTATTAATATCGCTATATGCTGATGACGTGACTCTTTATCTAATCGACTGGGAGGATAATCTGGACCCTATCTTGCGAGAGTTTTTCCATTTTGGCGGCCTATCTGGCATTTCCATAAATTGGACGAAATCAGTGATATTTCCCCTGACGGAGAGCACACCACGGATGGCTTCCGAATATCCCCTCAAATGGGAAGCTGAAGAGGTCAAATACATGGGCACCTGGATCAGTCGTGACACGCAGGCAATCTGGAATTTAAACTATGAGCAGTCTATTGCAGGGCTGGACGAGAAAAACAAACTTTGGTCTAAACTGCCACTATCTTTAGCTGGGAGGATAGCCTTGGCCAAAATGGTCATCCTGCCCAGATTTCTATATTTATTTGTAAATACCCCGATCCCACTCACAATGCATTATGGCCGGGATGCCCGTCACCCCCTCCCAACACAATCCCCAAGGATGGGAAGTCGGACGCAGTTCTAAACCTTTTGGAAGGCGGGAGGGAGTCACCCTCCCGGACGTATTTATTAAAATATGAAACAAAATTTAAAACATTAAATAAAAGTTTCATAATCATGTACAATTTTACATTTATTACATTTCGATGAAGACATGTTCTTTGGCTAACCTTAACAAATCTCTAATACAAAGGTTTCCTAGCCGAGTCTAACATCCTGCAAATGTCTTAACCGGTGTCAGATCCCTACTACCAAAACTCTCGCCCTCACGGTGTGAATGGCGGCTGCGCAGAGGACTGTACCCTCATTGCCAACTGTAATTTCCTTTGTCTTGTTGGGGGCCCCCCTTTCCGCTTGACGCCATCTTAAAGGTCGTCCGAGCTCCCGTGTGAGGTATCTGTAGGAAGGACAGCGTGGACTCCCCCCCCCCATCCCCACACTCTCTATCCGCCGTCGCGGATATCCGGGCCCCGGGAAATTCGTAGGAGGGGCATATAGCCGCCTCCTCCCCTGGAAGGGGCCTATGGCCGTCTCCCCTTAGGCGACCCATCCTTAGTGGGTGCCGCCTCCCAGTGGGAGGGGCCAATGGCCGCCTCCCCCCGGGCGCTCCCATCCATAGTGGGTGGCGCCCCCCTCTAGGGACCTTGAAATTACTGCTCACCGATCATGACCTTACCGCCCGACCAAAAAATAAATACAACAGTTGTTCACCTACTAAGGAAGCAAATATCAGCATGCTAATTGTATCAAGCCTGTTTTATTCCTAAAAAGAAAAAACAGAATCCTTCAGACAGAAGGCACATCCTCAACCTAAACATTAATTTACTTTAATACAGAGGAGAAAAGGGGCCTATCACAGCAAAACTTTATTACAAAACAAACGTTGCCATAAGGGGCTGGTGGGTGGGCCAAAATTGCTGCTTGTTCCGTCGAGGGCTCACGAGCAACGAGTGGATGCAGCCTTCAGAGCACAGGAACAGGAGGACGCTTCTTCGGATTCCCGCTCTATTTATTCTTCTGCGGGAGGGCGTGTACCCTCCTCCGGTACGCCTACTGGGCGTGGCCATCGGTGTAGGTGTCTAGGACAACCTCTCTTGGGCGGGAAAAGGCGCGCCCTGGCTACGCCGCTTCGGGCATACCAGCCGAGACACGCCCCCCGCCCAAAATGGTTTCCCGGGAGGATCGGGGCACCCAACCATACGTTCGGGGGGACCGAGTGGTCGCCCCTTTCCATTCTTTACTGCTCTTAGGTCACACCTCATATCCTAGGCATGGGCAGGTGGGCTGGCTAGGGAATCCTAAATATGTTGACACTCCTGCTGCGGCAGGGCGGATTGGGTGCACCAGACATGCACCTCTGTGCTCTCTGCGCCCAAGCTCAGTTTCTGCCTTTTTTGGGTACACCCCACACCTTTCCAACTGTATGTTGCAGTGGAGCTTAACGCTGTGGTGCCTGTTCCAGTGCAAGTAGCCATGCTTGAAGCAGCGCCCGCCGCAAGGTTAAAATTGCATGCTTTGCATATGCATGCACAAAGCAGCAGGAACCATGCGGTGCCTGCAGCCATGTGCACTCCCCACCCCCCAACACATGGGGGGCCCGCAACGGGCCCCCAGAAGCAAAGGTCCACATGCTTTTCCACGGCGGAAAATCCGCTGCGGAAAAGCATGTTTCCTCACCCTACGTAATTTGGCTGGTGGTGTCTTGCAGACACCACTACCAAATTGCGGACAACATCCCGCGGATCAGCGGCGGATGGATTTGCAGTCCGCCGCTGAACCCACCGCCTGCCTAATGTGGCTGGTGGTGTTTTGGAGGTCCGCAGCGGTGAACCCGCATCCTCCGGGCCGGCGGTGGCTTCCGCCGGCCCGGAGGATGCTGATTCACCGCCATCCTAATCGACCCCTTAATGAGGAAGGCAGAGATATTTGGTCAGGTATCTGGATACAAAGTAAATATAGATAAAACTGTGATAATGGAGTGGAATCAGGACATTCAGAGTCACGGGGTAAAAGCTCAAATGCAATATTACAAAACTTATTGGAGAAAAAACAGTCAGGAAGAGGTAGGACTATTGTCAAAATGGGCAAATCTTCCTCTAAATACATACGGTCAGGTTAATCTGATAAAAATGATTATTCTCCCAAAAATCACCTTCCTTTTTAGCTCTATTCCGTTAGTTTTCAAGAAAGTAGATATATCTAAACTTCAGGGTAAAATATATAGCTTCATTATGGGCATCAAAGGGGTGTAGGATTTCCTGGGAGAAGTTGAGGAGAAGATTAGAAGTGGGTGGATTGGCACTTCCAGATTTGTTTGCATACAGTTATGCTTTTTTTTTTAAAAATGTCCGTATGTTGTCAAATAAGATTGACAAATCTTCTATAGGCTTACTTTTTGCGGCTATGCTGGAGGATATCCCGCATGGTCAACATTTTCTTTATAAATTTGGAGATTCTAAGTTTTAAAAAAAAGTAAGATTAAGGGTATTGAAGGCTGCATTGAATATGTGGAAGTATGTGCTGAACATTTTGAAAGTTCCCTATTGTTAAAGCTATGCCCCAACATGGGATTCTCCAGAAACCTCTGAATGTCTGAAAGGATCAACTTAGTTTGCCTTTGAAATCAGGAGGCATATATTATTGGGCTGATCTTAAGCAGGGATCAAACATGATAAGTTGGGATACCATTAATAATTTGTGTAATGGGCAGTTAACTAGATTCAAATATTATTAATTAGGTTCCTGGTGGGCAACGCAGGACTGGGTGGAGGATGAAGAATCTAAATTTAGTCAAGTGACGAGAATGGATCAATGGAAAGGAGAGATGTCATTTTGGTATTGAGCTTTCTTAGAAGCAGATAATGAATTGGAAAATTAAATTACAAACTTTGGGGTCATGAGTTCGGAAAAGAAGATCTGACGAAAATGTGGCGGGACTCCTATGACATTTTATGAAGAGTAGTTAAACCGGCATCACTTAAAAGAAATCACCTATTTACCACCTATAGAGTGTATTGGTCACCGGCGAAGTTGATTAAGATTACAAGTAACTCGAAAAACTGCCCTAGATGTATGCTAATAGCGGCAGATGAGATCTATCTATTCATGTCAAAAATATTTTCCTATTGGAACTCATTTTGTGACTTTATTAGGGAAACAACTGGAATGCACATTAATGTTTGTACTAGTCTAATGTTTCTGGGGATAAGTTTGGACGAAGATACACAGCCTTCAGTGTGTAACAAAAACGTTCTATTTTATGTGATTCTCTTGGCCCGGCGGGAGATATGCAGGCTATGGAAATCTGGAAATCCACCACTATTTATAGAGTGCCTTAGAAATATAATATACACTAGTGAGTCTGACATGGCATGTCACCCTTTCACCGAGAGAAACGTTTGGGCTCCGTTGGTGAGGTTGAGAGAAAATGAAACATGAGTCCTTTGAATCACGCCATCCTGCTGTGGGCTACTATTATCTCCTATGGGCGGTATCAGTTGGTGCAGGAGAGGGAAGTAGATACAGTGGTATGCTTGTGGGTCACTACTGAAGAACACCTCAATGGTCACCAGTCATGTCCCTCCCTTCTGTAAGACCTAGAGGAATCAGAGCACACCCAAACCAGAATGTTGGCAAAAGGAGGAAAAAAAAAAAATATTAATTTTAATGTTTACATTTTAAAATGTATGCTGTATAGAAAAAATGACCCAATTAAGAAATGAAATCAACAAGTCTTTGAATTCGTCAGTTTTGTTTTATTCAACATAACGGAAAAATAACACAGGATGAAATCAAAAAAGAAAACGTGGCTCAACTGGAGATAGCGGTGGTGGTGTATCAGCAACAGCCTGGACTGGGAGGCACAGGAATTGTGTGATGTTGGTTTAGACACAGGAAGAGGAGGTATCCTTAGGCTGAGGTGTGGTAACAGCTGGGGTGGGAGGAGAAGTTGTGACAAGTGAGTCTCACTGTAGCCGTCTTTCCAGACAGACCAGAAGAACTAGGCTGTTCCTCATCAACCAGACTTGCAGGAGTGTAGTCCGCACTGAAGGCCTGATCTGAAGTAGATGTTTTCTCAGTGGTAAATGGTTATCTTTACACTCTGGCTGTTGGACCTATTATGGATTAATAAAAAATAAAACATTTATTTTGTAGCGAAAATATGAAACAACCAAAAAGTAAAATATTACAATGATTGTACCTTTCAGTGGTATTGTAATATGTTACATAAACAGTTTAAATGACACACACCACTTCTTCAAAAAATCGGGTGAAAAGATGTACTGAAATGTAATACGATGATGAGGAAGTATTCATAAATTATACCAAACATTTCACACAACACAGTAGAGAGGTGAAATGTTAATTCAACCATTCCAAGGCCTAGAGGACAATAGTCTGACATGTTTACAACTTAGAATGATATATAGCATTAGTCATCACATGAACATTGCAGAGTACATTTTCACAAAAAATAACCACTTCTATTCAGCATACAAAATTACATACCGTATCATTTTGCAGTAAATACACTTTGATTAGCGTAACAAATAACATCAATTTCATTATAAAAAAAGGATAGGAAAACAGAAGATAAAACACAATAACATTTCAAAACATAGCTTGATATAGAGATTGATCAATACACAACACTTTAGCATATGTGAAAATGTGATAGGAAAGAGAGAATGAGCAAGAAAACACTGTTAAAGTATTTCCCAACACAAAAATAAGTGGTGATGGCAGTTGTAGTAAGTTCAATTAAACATTAAAAACACTTGCACATTTGTAAATTAACCATACCTAGTGAATATATGCTTCCAAAAAGAACAGACATTCACAATATAAACAACATATGTGCAATATGGTAATTGGTGTGAAATTGTATGGCCATTCAAAACTGTGCGATAATACATTCAAACAGACAAACAAGACAACAGAAGGACTGGTCTTTTTTTTAATATATATATATATATTACCTACTGGCGGTCGCCAGTAGGTATATATAGTTAGGATTTTTTCTCTATGGGATTTTTGAAAATTCTATGTCTAATAACTTTGGCGTTTGTGGACGGAATCGGCTGAAATTTTCAGGAAAATGGCACATTTTGTTTCTGAGCAGCCCCTGACAATTTGGGGGGGGTTTCGTCAAGGGGGGGGCCGAGAAAAAAGGGGGGTCCCAAAACGCTTTTTTCCCATGTTAATTTCCATAGGGCGGTTGGCCTCACTTTTAGCTCGAACGGCTGAATGGATTTGCACGAAACTTGGCAAAATTGTAGGGACTGTTAGCCCGATGTACGTTTGCTAGGTCTCAATATATGTGCTCCAGTGGATTTTGAGTAATTTAGGTTCAAAAAAAGATATATATCTGGGCGGAGCCTAACCACACATCTGATCTGATTGGCTGTCAGCACTTCATCCAAGAAGTGTTGGCAGCCATCTTGGGACCAATATACATGATAGCACCTCATTAAAAAGCATTGTAGTTAATAGAGGGTTTTAGGACTTTAGTTACATTATAAATCATTTGTTGATGGTACCATACTCGTTTTAGGAATTGTGGTGTGTTCTAAGGTGATTTTACCATGTGAAAAATCCTTCTGCTGTGATATCATGAATATTGTTTGAAAGAAAACTAATATCTCATGATTTTCCCACAGTGGTTTGGAAGGGGATCTATAAGCTAAACTGAAAGCATATTTTCTGTAAATTCACATTATCTTTCTCAGTCATGTGAAAATGAAGTCTGACATTCTCAGTAAAACATGTACATCCAACAAGGACAGAGACTGTCAGTTGATTCCTTTGTGTTCTACTGCAGCCTCCTAGAGTGTTCTAAAGAACAACTAGAGCACTAACAGTCCTACTTATTACAAAGGTATGGCACACCTGAAGCCATCTTGATTGGAATAAAGTGGTAACTCTTAAAACATTTAATTTAAAAAGAAACAACATGAGGGGGTATATTTTGCCATAGAAAGTATGATTAGTGCTGCAGAATGAAAAATTAGGGCACATTTTGAGTGACTTCTCAAATCCTTTTGTATTTCATTAAAACATTCTGACATGCAGTCTCCCAAAATGGCCACTAGAGACAAAAGAGCCCAAATGTAGCCCAAATATCACCCAGATGTAGCCCAAGTATAGCCCAATGACAGAATGTCCCAGAGTGTTCTAAAGAACAACTAGAGCGCTAACAGTCCTACTTATTACAAAGGTATGGCACACCTGAAGCCATCTTGATTGGAATAAAGTGGTAACTCTTAAAACATTTAATTTAAAAAGAAACAACATGAGGGGGTATATTTTGCCATAGAAAGTATGATTAGTGCTGCAGAATGAAAAATTAGGGCACATTTTGAGTGACTTCTCAAATCCTTTTCTATTTCATTAAAACATTCTGACATGCAGTCTCCCAAAATGGCCACCAGAGACAAAAGAGCCCAAATATAGCCCAAATATCACCCAGATGTAGCCCAAGTATAGCCCAATGACAGAATGTCCCAGAGTGTTCTAAAGAACAACTAGAGCGCTAACAGTCCTACTTATTACAAAGGTATAGCACACCTGGAGCCATCGTGATGGGAATAAAGTGGTAACTCTTAAAACATTTAATTTAAAAAAGAACAAAATGAGGGAGTATATTATGCAATAGAAGGAATTATTAGTGCTGCAGAAAGAAAAATTAGGGCACATTTTGAGTGACTTTTTAAATCCTCTTCTATTTCATTAAAAAATTCTGACATGCAGTCTCCCAAAATGGCCACCAGAGACAAAAGAGCCCAAATGTAGCCCAAATATCACCCAGATGTAGCCCAAGTATAGCCCAATGACAGAATGTCCCAGAGTGTTCTAAAGAACAACTAGAGCGCTAACAGTCCTACTTATTACAAAGGTATGGCACACCTGAAGCCATCTTGATTGGAATAAAGTGGTAACTCTTAAAACATTTAATTTAAAAAGGAACAAAATGAGGGGGTATATTTTGCCATATGAATTATGATTAGTGCTGCAGAAAGAAAAATTAGGGCACATTTTGAGTGACTTCTCAAACCCTCTTCAATTTCATTAAAAAATTCTGACATACAGTCTCCCAAGATGGCCACCAGAGACAAAAGAGCCTAAATGTAGCCCAAATATCACCCAGATGTACACCAAGTATAGCCCAATGACAGAATGTCCCAGAGTGTTCTAAAGGACAACTAGAGCGCTAACAGTCTTACTTATGACAAAAGTATGGCACACCAGAAGCCATCTTGATTGGAATGAAGTGGTAAGTCTGAAAACACTCAATTTAAAAAGGAACAACATGAGGGGGTTCATTTTGCCATAGAAAGTATGATTAGTGCTTCAGAAAGAAAAATTAGGGATCATTTTGAGTGACTTCTCAAATCCTCTTCTATTTCATTAAAAAAATTCTGACATGCAGACTGAAACATGCACTTTGAATACCAGCAGCAGACGTCCCTGGTGAGCAGTAGCTTTACTACAGTGAACTAATGTGCAACTAGAGTGCCAACATTCAGAATTTATGGCAAATGTGTGACACATCTGAATGCCTTCTTGATGGAACCAAAGTAAACAAGCATTGAAAATGCAATAGATCTCGCCCTCGTTTAAGTTAAAGCCATTCTGTTTGTAATGAGGTGGCTTTTTAGCTTTGCTTTTATTAGTGTTTTTTCAACTTTCATGTAAATAACATGCATCTGTATGCATATAACTATATGTATGCATGCATTTATGTTTGTATTTATATAGATATACAGATGCTATATGTTTATATATGTATGTATATATATATATTCACTGAAAAAACCATAGGCTATAGACCATATATAGTTAGGAATTAGCATTTACAAAACCTTGAAAATTCACTGAAAAAACCATAGGTTATAGACCATATATAGTTAGGAATTAGCATTTACAAAACCTTGAAAATTCACTGAAAAAACCATAGGTTATAGACCATATATAGTTAGGAATTCACATTTACAAAACCTTATTTACTCACACAAAACCATTGAAATTCCATATATAGTTATTTGCACTAACTATATATCGCGCACCCGCAATCCACTGCTGATGATGTCACATATTACATCATTCATGACATGGTCAGTGACATCACTGATGACATCACTGATGACATCTCAAATGACATCACTGATGACATCACTGATGACAACATCCAGTGACTGTATGCTTCTGTAAAGTTAAAATATGTCTTACATATTGAAGAATGAGTGGATGTATAAGTGTCTGGATGAAGGATTTAGTAGGTGCATGACTGACTGTATGAGTGAGTGATTAAATGTGTCTCACTGAGTGCATGGGTTAGTGACTAAACTGTCTTAATTTGTGCATCATTATGTCTGTTGTTCTGTAAACTGTTGCATGTGTTGATAAGTAGCTATATGAGTAACTATATGGGTTATTGATTGGTTGCCCAAGTATTGTATGGGAGACTGAGTGTGTGTGTGGGTGGCTGGGAGGTGTATGACTCTGTGCATAGATGTGTGAGCAGTTGATTCACTAGATGTATGGTTTCAAAAGTGCATGTGGAAACAGCTGTATGGGCGGTTGACTGTGTGCATGAGTGTATTGGTGAGTGAATGGATATCTCAGTGCTACATGTCAAAGTAAGTACATATGTAAAACACAGTACATGTGAGAGTTGACATATATAAATAACTGTGCATAAGAGCCAGTGAATGTGTGAGTGGCTGTATGGATCATTGTGAACTTGTATCAGGGATTGTATAAGAGAGTAAATATGTGTTAGTATATGTTTGAATAAGTAAAGTTTGTATAACTGTATAGTTGAGGAAATGGAGGTGTGATTAATTCTTTGCATGACTGACTAGTTGTGTGAGTAACTCCATGGATGAGTGACAGTCTGTGAGTGTCTGTTTACACTGATTGTATCTAAGGTTATATTAGAGTCTGAAGAGGTTCATCGTATTATCACATGAATGATATCATCAGTGATGTGATCAGTAATGTCAAATGAGATGCCATCAGTGATGTCATCAGTGATGTCATTTGAGATGTCATCAGTGATGTCATTTGAGATGTCATCAGTGATGTCACTGACCATGTCATGAATGATGTAATATGTGACATCATCAGCAGTGGATTGCGGGTGCGCGATATATAGTTAGTGCAACTAACTATATATGGAATTTCAATGGTTTTGTGTGAGTAAAATAAGGTTTTGTAAATGCGAATTCCTAACTATATATGGTCTATAACCTATGGTTTTTTCAGTGAATTTTCAAGGTTTTGTAAATGCTAATTCCTAACTATATATGGTCTATAACCTATGTTTTTTTCAGTGAATATATATATATATATAAGTAAGTCTCTGCTTGAAACGGTTTTTGACCACAGGAATCACGGACCACCACGCAGCTTATCGAGTGTCACAGGAAAGTTTATTATCCATGTACAGGTATATTCAGGCACGGCACGTTTCGGGCAGGAACTGCCCTTGATCACATAGCGGACATGCAGTAATGGACACCTTTAAATAATGAAACACTCTTTTTTTCATTCGTGGAATCACCACGTGACCCTGATGATAAACAGTGAAAACATACTATGAAAAAAAATTGCTTTATGTTGACTGGGTTTGAAGCACTCTTATTATGTGAGATAGATGCAAATTAAAGCACATTGAAATATATTTATATTTATGCATTTCAGTAACTTTATACATTATTTACGCTTGAATGCGTGAAACTGTGCAAATAGGCTAGCAGCATTAGGTCAGACCATAATAATATAGCACATTATATACACATGATATTAAACATAGATAACATATTAACCTACATAAATATGTTAAAACCACTATGATAAAATCCAATGTAAAAGCAAATGAAGAATTCTATATTACATGTGCAAAAATTATGCTGAAATAAATGTGCAAATAACGCTATTTAATAGTGCAACAAATGGTTTCCCTGTATGAATGCAGATCCAATGGTGCAAATGATGCTGCCTCACTAAGATCTATTCTAGGTGTTACTGCGGTATTATATGTGCTCTGCCGTCACAATCAAGTAATGCTTGTGCTTAGATAATTTTATAGATTAAGGATCAGTCCCGCTCCCGGGAAAGGCCGACTATTTCTTCAATTATCAATATATTACAAATACCCTAGTATATAAAGTGCTGAGTGTTAATAGTGCAAATTATTTAGTGCTAAAAAGTGATTTAAAAAGTTCTTAAATTGAATGTAGAAAAAAGATAGCTTCTATGACAAACCAGTTTTCTAGAGCTTCAGTTAATGGTTTTTAGATTTGTCACTACCATATACTGTGATACCAATGTGCAGATCAATATAACATAGTCATAAGACAGATGGAACATTTTACAGAAAGGTATGCATATCCACTCTGTCATTAAGGCCATTGGGATGTTTGCTATTGAGATTTAGTATATATCTATTTCCAGTTGTCTCAAATCTTTATCTCTGTCCCTGCCTCTTTTTTGTGCCGGTGCCAAGTCAATCACAAAATAGGATAGACAGTTGACATCTTTGTTATGACTGATCTTGAAATGTCTGGCTACCGGGTAGGCCGGGTCGCAATTGATAATGGTACGAATATGTTGTAGTATTCGCATGTATACTGGATTCTTAGTACTGCCTACGTATCTCAACCCGCAGGTACAGGTAAGAGCGTATACAGCATATTCTGTGCGACTGTCAAATTTACCCCTAATAGTTTGCTCTTGAGTTTTAAAGGGGGTTCTGTACTTGGTGGTGTTGGCTCCAAAGTTACATGCCCGACATGTCGCGCGTTTACGAAAACCATTCATGACCGGTAGCCATGTTTGAATACTAGGGGCCTCAGTTAATGTTTTCTGAGACAACAGAGTGGCCATGTTTTAGCCCTTCTGAATGTCACACTAAGTTGTTCAGGTAGGTTGGTTTTCAAAATTGGATCAGTTAATACTATGGGCCAGTTTTTGTTTAGAATGCTCCGTATTTTACGTTCTTGTCTGCTGTAAGTGGTGATCAATCTGGGTGAGGCATTATCTTCAATTCTGTCCCCATTATATATATATATATATATATATATTCACTGAAAAAACCAGAGGTTTCACACCAGTTATAGTCAGGAATTAGCATTTAAAAAAACCTATTAAATTCACTGAAAAAACCAGAGGTTTCACACCAGTTATAGTTAGCTGGAAATTTTACTGACATAAAACCATTGAAATTCCCATGTTATAGTTAGTTGGACTCACTATAACTTGCGCGTGCAATGCACTGCTGATGACATCACATATTACATCACTCATGACATGGTCAGTGACATCACTCATGACATCACTGATGACACCATCCTGTGAATGTGTGTCTTTCTGAAAAATAAATATGTTTTATATATGTATATGTAAAGGTCGATGGAAGAATAAATGTTTAAATTATTGTCTTAATTAATGTTTTTTTTTTAAAATTGATTGGTTAACTGGCTTGTTAAGTGTGTCTTAGTGAATACACATATTAGCGAGTAATGTTTAAATATTTAAATATATGTATCAGTGTTTCACTTTGTGTATAAGTGGCTGTATGAGTTGGTGAGTAGCTACATGTGTGTGTATATGGGTTATTATATGTTTTTTAGTATCAGTATGAGTGTCTGTATAGTTTGGTGGGGGTGTTACTTAGCACATAGATGTATCAATGACTGACTCACTGTTTGTATGTTTTTTGAAAACAGCATATGTGCAGGACTGTATGAGTGGATGAGTGTGTATATGTGTGTGTTAGTGATCGAATGCCTGTCTCACTAGTGTGTTTATCAGTAACAAGATATATTTTAATCTAGTATATGTGAGTATTGATATATATAAGTCAGTATATGTGAGAGTGAGAGATTGTAAGAGTTCCTGTTTAAATAAGTATGTGTTTCTATAAGTGATTGTTTAAGAGAGTACATATGTGTAAGTTTCCTTAGAAGTAAGGTGGTAGTGTGTGTATATCTGTATATGCAAATAAATGGATGTTTATTAGTTTATTTGCATGTGTGAGTATATGTGTGAGTAACTTTTTGATGACTGTCGGTGTGTAACAGGATGAATAGGAGTATCACTACATATGATGAGTGAGTATATGTATGAGTGACTATATAAAACTGTTGGTGAATGTGTGAATGTGTACATAGATGGTGAAATTACTGAATTGGTTGTTGTAACTGGTATGGGTATATCCACTTTTTTGAAAATGTTAGTTTCTATTTTTGAATATGTGTTTCAAAGGTTACTTTACAGTGAAAGGAGGTCTCTCACTGTGTCACAAGGATGGTGTCATCAGTGATGTCATGAGTGATGTCACTGACCATGTCATGAGTGATGTAATATGTGATGTCATCAGCAGTGCATTGCATGCGCAAGTTATAGTGAGTCCAACTAACTATAACGTGGGAATTTCAATGGTTATGTCAGTAAAATTTCCAGCTAACTATAACTGGTGTGAAACCTCTGTTTTTTTCAGTGAATTTAATAGGTTTTTTAAATGCTAATTCCTAACTATAACTGGTGTGAAACCTCTGGTTATTTCAGTGAATTTCAAAGGTTTTTTAAATGCTGATTCCTAACTATAACTGGTGTGAAACCTCTGGTTTTTTCAGTGAATTTCATAGGTTTTTTTAATGCTAATTCCTAACTATAACTGGTGTGAAACCTCTGTTTTTTTCAGTGAATTTCATAGGTTTTTTAATGCTAATTTCTAACTATAACTGGTGTGAAACCTTTGGTTTTTTCTGTGAATTTCATAGGTTTTTTAACTGCTAATTTTTAACTTTTTATAGGGCTTCATACCTATGTACTTTTTAGTGAATTTCTAAGCTTATTTTTTCACAAATGTCTATAGCTGAGAAAGGTATGTTTTTCTAAAAATGAACCCTATATTGTATATTAAGATAAAATTTTTGTTTTAAAATAGTATTTTACTTTTTTTTATATTTAACTCTAGAGCGCTCCCGGTGCGCGTATCGGTGAACACCCCGGTGCGTGTAACGGTGCGCGTCCCGTCAGCGCACCAACAAAAAAAATTAAAAAAAAATAATGATGGAGTGAGCATGAGGAATGGGGACAGAGAGAGTGGTGTTAAGACAAAGAGAGCTAGAGGGAGGAACACAGAAGGACTGTGTAATAGATAGTAAGACAGAGAAAAGGTGTAAGAGGAAGTAACTGAGAAAAGAAAATGAATAAGGGAGCAAAAGAAGAGAAGAAAGAGGAAGAAGACTAAAGCAGAGGTTCTGGGAAAATGTGAATGGGTGATGATAGTAAAAGGAAGGAGACTTAAGTATGGGGAATGACAGATAGTGACGGAACCGGAGGAAAAAAACAGTAGTGACAGAGGGAAAGAAAATAGCAGTGAGTGTAAGTAAAGAGGAGTGAAAGAGGGTGGATATAAGTGAAAAAGGGTAAGACATGGGAAGTGACAGAGAGAAAGAAGAGAGAGAGTAAAGGAAGGAGTGTCACAAAGGGACTGAGTGAATCAGTAAAAAAGGTAAGTGAAGGAGTGTGGATAAGCAGAGGTACTGAAAGAAGTTGAATGTGGTAGGAAGTAAACATGGAGGATAAGAATAAGTGAGGGAAGCAAAGTAAGGAAACAGGGGTGAGGTAGAGTGAGAGAAAAGTAGTGAGGTTAAAGCAAAGGGTGATAACAAACTACATTTTGTAAACACACTTACCATATAATTAATGAAAACTTGTATCTGTGAAAGACAAAAGAAAAAACATGTTATAATTAGTTAAAAATATACATTAAAATAGAAGAAACTGTTCAAGAGGTTTAAAAATCTAAAAAAGTTTACTAAGAAATAAAGCAATAGTGAAGGATACAAAAACAGAAATAAAGTAATGTAGAAAGAGAAAAAAGAAGGAAAAAGAAATAGAAAGAGAACAAATTACTGAAGGTAAGTAAGATACTAAAAGAATGTGAGATACCAAAACGAAATCAGGAAAGATAAGAAAGTAAAAGGAAAATGAGTGAAAAGGAGAGGAGTCTGAATGAGGAACTATTAATAAAAAAGAGGAATAGAAGATGACTGAGAGTGAGTGAAGGGGAGTCACAGAGTGAAGGGATGAAGGGAATGAGGTTAATATAGAACGATGGATGAAACAGGAGTGAGAGAGTAAGTACACAGAAAAACAAAGGGAAGGACTAAGTGAACTACAGTAAAATGAGTGCGAAAGAAAAAAAAATTGAGAAAAAGAAAGAAAGAGAGGGGAAGAAAACTAAAGCAGTGATACTGAGAGAATGTGAAAAAGATAAAAAGTGGTGGAAGGAAGAGAGGAAATGCAGACAGTTCAAATTGGATTGAGTAGTTGTGAATGAAGTGCCGTAAAGGAAAAGCGATGAAACAAAGTTAAAATAGGCAGTATAAATGAGTAAAGAGAGGTAAATAAGGGTGAAAAAGGAAAATGGAACGGGGCGACCACTCGGTCCCCCCGAACGTATGGTCGGGTGCCCCGATCCCCCCGGGAAACCATTTTGGGCGAGAGGCGTGTCACGGCTGGTATGCCCGAAGTGGCGTAGCCGGGGCGCGCCTTTTTCCCGCCCAAGAGGGGTTGTCCTAGACACCTACACCATCGGCCACGCCCCGTAGGCGGTCGGAGGAGGGTCCACGCCCTCCAAAAGAAGAATAAAAGGAGCGACAATCCAAAGAAGCATCCTCTTGTTCCTGTGCTTGGAAGCTGCACCTCTTCGTTGCACGTGAGCCCGAGACGGAACCAAGAGCCAAGTTTGGGAACTTGTAATTTTGTGTTTCTTCTTTCAGCGATTTCGAAGCTTTGATCCAGGACCTCGAGTCGAATATCCGTGAACGATGCCTGGCAAGAAGGTCGGAAAGAAGGTTGGGACCGAACAGATGCTTCGTATGCTGGTAAAGGACATGGCGAACATGAAGAAGCAGATGGCGGCAATGAATGGTGCGGGGAGACCGAAAAAAGTCATCGGACCAGCATTGCCGGGAGTAGTCCCTACCGGGAGGGGTAAAAGGACCAGGAATAGGGCGGCAGGAGGGGAGGCTCCGGTTCCCGAATCACCTCCAGCGAGCCCGGTCAGTCCGGTCGAGGCCCCAGTTCCGGTCCCGAACGCGGGACAACCGATCCCTGTCGTGGTCACACCTGTTAACGAGGGGGATATGCCTCCTGAATTGGCTGCCCAATTGGCGGCATGGTTGGGCAGGGACAACGAGGGGGCCACGGCCGAGGAGGCCAGGTCGATAATGAAGCAGTTGCGGCAATCGAAAGATGCTGCGAAGGCACCTTGTCCTCTTGTTTCCCCGCAGGTTCCCATGGAACAACCAGTATCGAGCGTTGGAACAGCAGCGACAACAGTCGCAGCTACTTGTTCGGGTAAGCAGCCATTGCCAATAGCGGGGGAGGGATCGTTACCCTCAAGGAGGGAAAAGGTGGTTCAACATATCCCGATGGATGTGAAAGAAAGGATTTGGGCAGATAAATATGTGAACATGTTTTCATTATTGACCGATCACTATGAGATAGAGCATGTTAGAAATCAGAAGGAGTTGTTGCATCCGAGTGTATGGCGTGCAAAGATGGCGGGTTTCAGAGTAGATGAAACGATCGCTAATTGGGCCAGGGTGTTTGGAATGTTCACTGCAATTATGGGGGAACGTAGGCCTGAAGTATTGTGGGAACTAGCTTGTTACCAGACACGTATTATGGAATTCTATGAATCGTACGGAGGCAATCAATGGTTTGGTTATGATAACAAATTTCGTAAGGCCAAGGAGCACGACCCATCCCTGACGTGGGATTGTTTCGACTCCATTTCCTGGCAGAAACTGGTTGGGTCCAACACGGCGAAGTCGCCTTCTTTGGGCGGGAATGGGGCTGAGCCTTCCCGCCATTCTTTGGGGGCGCCCTTTCGGGCGGGCGCAAACAGTGATCAGAACGCAAAGAGTAATGGGAACTCAGGTAGGAAAGGGGTCTGTTGGAGCTTTAACAGAGGCAAGTGCACTAGGCCACATGGGACATGCAAGTTCAGGCATGAGTGTGCACGGTGCGGACAGTCCTCACACCCCGAGAGTTCGTGCAGAGCCAAGACTGGTGATACGGGAGGTAGAGGAGGCGCCAAACAGGTCTAAAATCGACCGAGGGGCACCGTTACCTACTCCCGTTGATATCATGGCAATGATCCCTTGGCTGAACGAATACCCTGATCATGTCTCCGCCGGGGTGTTGCGAGACGGTTTCTCATATGGTTTCTGCATCCCGGCGGGGGATTTTCGGGGGGAAGCACAATGTAAGAACCAACTATCGGTTCAACAAAATACGACGGTGGTACAGGCAAAGATTGCAAAGGAAGTGGCCCGAGATCGGGTTGCGGGACCATATGGCAAGCCGCCAGTTGTCGACTTTGTTTGTTCACCGTTGGGAGTAGTCCCCAAGAAGGACCCAGGTGAGTTTAGGTTAATCCACAACTTGTCCGCTCCTAGGGGTCTTTCGGTGAACGATGCGATTGACCCGGGAGTTTGTTCGGTGCGGTACGCATCCTTCGATGAGGCCGTCGCCATTTTGAATCGCCTGGGGCCCGGAGCGCTGATGGCTAAATCAGATATCGAGTCAGCGTTCCGGTTGCTCCCGGTACACCCAGAGGATCAGCGTCTTTTAGATTTTGTGTTTCAAGGACGCTACTACATGGATAAATGTATGCCAATGGGTTGCTCCATCTCTTGTGCGTATTTTGAGAAGTTCAGTACTTTTTTTGCAATGGGCTTTCACCAGAGCCACGGGTTTTACACTGGTCATGCATTACCTTGATGATTTTCTGTTCCTGGGGGCGGCCGGGGACACGGAATGTGCTCAGGCCTTGAGTGAATTCTGTAATCTCATGAAAGAATTTGGCGTGCCACTGGCACCAGGCAAGACGGTAGGGCCATCTACTACACTCGAGTTTCTGGGGATTGAGCTCGATTCTGTGGAGGGGTGCTTCCGCTTGCCCAAAGAGAAGGTAATGAAATTTAAGGCCTCGCTCGAAATGTGCCTCGGCGAGAGAAAAGTAACTCTCCATCAGTTGCAACGAGCTGTGGGTCAGCTTAACTTTGCCCTTAGAGTAATGCCGATGGCTCGTCCCTTTTCCCGCTCTATCGCCCAAGCTATGGTTGGCCTCAAGGAAGGGCATCACCGCACAAGACTGTCAGCAGAGGTTCGCCAGGATATGCGCATATGGCTGGCATTTCTGGCGGATTTCAACGGTCGTGTCGTGTGGAACAAACCGCCAGTTTCCTCCGAAGAGCTGGGGTTGTGGACCGACTCGGCAGGGAGTGTAGGTTTTGGCGCCATTTTTGGTAATCAATGGTCGGCACGAACCTGGCCGGTGTGGTGGCACGACGATGGGCTCACAGGTAACATTGGGTTTCTTGAGCTGTTCCCCATTCTGGTGGCCTTAAAAACATGGCCAGAGGGGTTTCGTGATCGCTCTGTGGTGTTCTGGTCTGATAATATGACTGTTGTGGAATGTATCAATAATCAGGCAGCACGCTGCAAATGGATTTTGAGATTGCTGAAGGAAATTGTCCTGTTATGTATGAGACTAAACGTCCACTTTAGGGCAAGACACGTGCCGGGTGTACTGAACCAGGCAGCTGATGCACTCTCTCGTTCCCATATGCAGGCCTTCCGGGGTTTTCTGCCCTCAGCGGACTTGGTGGCGGCACCATTTCCCAAAGCTCTCTGGTCGCTCGGTGCCCCGGATTACAAAACCTCGTGGGAGAGAGTCTAGCACCCAGGACAAGGAAGGCTTATGAAGGGGCGTTCCGTTCCTATTGGTCATTTTTGGGTGCAGCTAGGGGGGAGCAGTGGGGGCAGGAGGAGTATGTCCTGAAATTCCTGGTATCACTACATCAAGCAGGCAGATCAGTGGCGACAGCCAATAGGCAAGGGGCCGCCATTTCCTTCATGGCGCGGGCACATGGAATCCAGGACCCCACAGCGACCTTTCTCGTACAGAAGGCACTGCGTGGGTGGCAACGCCTTGAGGGTCGTAGAGCGGATGAGAGGCACCCGATAGGTCTAGCAAGGTTGTCCCTGTTAATGTCCGTGCTCCCTGCGACATGTTCATCTCAATCAGAGACGGTGCTGTTCCGGGCCGCTTTTGCATTAGCATTCCATGGGGCTATGCGGGTGAGCGAACTGGTAGTGAGGAATAAGCAGGATATGGGGGGAGGTCTGTGTCGAGAACACATTCAAATTAAGGGGGAGACAATGGTAGTCTCAATAGCCAGGTCCAAGACCGATCAGGGAGCGATCGGGGATAGTATGGTAGTCCAGCGGATTCCGGGATCTCCCATGTGCCCGGTAAAATGCGTGGAGGAGTATTTAGCGCAGAGGACGGCATCATGGGGGGGAAGCTTGCTGAGGCACACCGACGCCACCCCACTGACTAGGTTTCAGTTTCAGCGAGTGTTAACAATGGCAATCGCGGCAGCGGGCTTGAACCCGAGCGATTTTGGGACCCATTCCTTCCGGATAGGGGCTGCTACAGAGGCTACAGCCAGGGGTCTGAGTGTTGAAAAGGTGAAACAGTTGGGGCGTTGGTCCTCGAACTGTTATAAAAGGTACGTGCGGTTGCACATGTTGTGAAGCTTATGTCATGTACTCACGCTTCTTGTTCTCTGTTTGGTTTACAGTTTTGCGAGCAGGCTTTGCGGGGCGGACTGTGCAGTTGACCCGACACCTGGGGACCAGCGGTTATTGATCACCGGCTGAGGAAAGAGTGGTGTGGGTCGTTGGCCACTCATACGTGAGGCGCGCCGCTGACGTATTCAAAGCAGGTGACATGATTCACGTGGCTGGGGAATACGGGTACAGGGTGACCTTCCACGGAAGGGGCGGGCTCTGTATTGACCAGTTTCAAAGTTTTATTGAGAGACTGTTAGGGCGGACGAGGTCACCGCCATCTGTAATCATAGTGCATGTTGGGGGCAATGATTTGGTGACCATTGGTCGACGAGTACTTCTCGAGTCAATTTTGTCCACAGTAAGTTGGTTGGCGAGAAGGGTTCCGGGGTGCACAATTGCATGGTCACACATGATTCCTCGGAAGGTGTGGCGGGGGGCCCTCTCTGTGTCAGCTTTGAACCAGTCGGTAAAGAAGGTTAATAACAAAATGGGTAGGTTGTTTCGTACAGGTAAATTGCATTGTATTCCACACGGGTGTATCCGGGGGGACCATATGTATTTGGAGGATGGGGTCCATTTGTCCCGGGAGGGTAATGTCCTACTCATAGGAGACTTCATAGCTTGGTTAAAGAGTTTATGTAGCCATGACCTTTAGTAGGAGCTTTTGTGGGGGGTCCGGATAGCCGGTCAACTATCCGGCCTGTGGCGGTAAGGTCATGATCGTGAGCAGTAATTGGAAGATCCCTAGAGGTGGGGCGCCACCCATTATGGATGGGAGCGCCCGGGGGGAGGCGGCCATTGGCCCCTCACACGGGAAGGCGGTACCCTTCTAAGGATGGGACCGCCAAAAGGGAAGGCGGTCATAGGCCACTCCCTGGGGAGGAGGGGCTACAGGCCCCTCCTTGGAATTTCCCGGGGCCAGGACATCCGCGACGGCGGATCTGGTAAGCAGTGTGGGGTGGGAGGGGGGTCTACGCTACCTTCTAGACACCTCACACGAGTCCTCGGACGACCACCAAGATGGCGTCGAGTAAATATGGGGCCCCCGTTAAGACAAGGGAAATTGGAAGTTGGCACAGAGGTACAATCCTCTGTGCGCCCGCCCCTCACAAGTAAGGGGGGGGAGTTCTGGTATTAGGGATCTGACACCGGTTACGACCTTGCCGTTGGCCCGTAATGTTAGGATGTACAATTTCAAATTTGAGAAATGCATTTACAGGATGTTTTAGAATCGGCTAGGAGAACCTTTGTATTAGAGATATGTTAAGGTTAGCCAATAAACATCGTAATGTATAAATGAAATTGTACATGATATAAAACTGTTATTTTAATGTTTTCATTTTTGTTTCATATTTTAATAAATACGGCCGGGAGGGTAACTCCCTCCCGCCTTCCAAAAGTTCAAGAACCGTTTCCGTCTTCCCATTCTTGGGGATTGTGTTGGGAGGGGGTGACGGGTATCCCGGCCATATGGAAAGGGGCGACCACTCGGTCCCCCCGAACGTATGGTCGAGTGCCCCGATACCCCCGGTTAACCATTTTGGGCGGGAGGCGTGTCACGGCTGGTATGCCCGAAGCGGCGTAGCCGGGGCGCGCCTTTTTCCCGCCCAAGAGGGGTTGTCCCAGACACCTACACCGTCGGCCACGCCCCGTAGGCGGTCGGAGGAGGGTCCATGCCCTCCCAAAGAAGAATAAAAGGAGCGACAATCCAAAGAAGCATCCTCTTGTTCCTGTGCTTGGAAGCTGCACCTCTTCGTTGCACGTGAGCCCGAGACGGAACCAAGAGCCAATTTTGACCCACCCACCAGCCCCTGATGACAGCGTTTTTAGTACAATAATGTCGATTAATGAAGTATTATCTCTTTTCAGGTTGTGTTTAATGTAGTTTGGAATTTTGATGTGACAATAAAATGGTTGCTCTGTTTGCATGTACTTAAGGGTGGTATCGCAACTGAGTTGAAAGAGGGTATTGCTTGAATAAAAGTTATAAGTCGAAATGCCCAGCATAACTATTATTTCATCCTCATTAGTTTAAAAAATGTCGTATTTATTTTTTGGTCGGGCGGTAAGGTCATGATCGGTGAGCAGTAATTGGAAGATCCCTAGAGGTGGGGCGCCACCCATTATGGATGGGAGCGCCTGGGGGGAGGCGGCCATTGGCCCCTCACACGGGGAGGCGGTACCCTTCTAAGGATGGGACCGCCGAAAGGGAAGGCGGTCATAGGCCCCTCCCTGGGGAGGAGGGGCTACGGGCCCCTCCTTGGAATTTCCCGGGGCCAGGACATCCGCGACGGCGGATGTGGTAAGCAGTGTGGGGTGGGAGGGGGGTCTACGCTACCTTCTAGACACCTCACACGAGTCCTCGGACGACCACCAAGATGGCGTCGAGTAAATATGGGGCCCCCGTTAAGACAAGGGAAATTGGAAGTTGGCACAGAGGTACAGTCCTCTGTGCGCCCGCCCCTCACAAGTAAGGGGGGGAGTTCTGGTATTAGGGATCTGACACCGGTTACGACCATGCCGTTGGCCCGTAATGTTAGGATGTACAATTTCAATTTTGAGAAATGCATTTACAGGATGTTTTAGAATCGGCTAGGAGAACCTTTGTATTAGAGATATGTTAAGGTTAGCCAATAAACATCGTAATGTATAAATGAAATTGTACATGATATGAAACTGTTATTTTAATGTTTTCATTTTTGTTTCATATTTTAATAAATACGGCCGGGAGGGTAACTCCCTCCCGCCTTCCAAAAGTTCAAGAACCGTTTCCGTCTTCCCATTCTTGGGGATTGTGTTGGGAGGGGGTGACGAGTATCCCGGCCATATGAGTGTGAGACAATGTGAATACAATATAAATTACACAATGCAAACTATACAATAACTTCTACAATATGTTACATTATTTATTTTTGCTGCTCTCAGAATAAATTGAATTTCACTTAAATTAGTGAGTTCAAAGTCTTCATCATATAACAGCGGGAAAAAAAACACAATTTAAAAGATTGTGTTTAAAAAAAACCATTTAAACATACATCTCATATATGTACACTAATATTTGATTCACTTACTTTTCCGTGAGGCCAAATAAAAGATAGTGAAGGTCCTTTTGGTGGAAAAAAAGTCTGCTGTGCTCTATAACTTCCATTTCATCGACTTCCTATGAAAAAAGATCTAAGAACATCATACCTTACACTTTCCTCACGGCCAATTTGTGTCAGATATATCAGTATTTTTTACTTTGAGATCCACTTAAAGTATCTATATGAGATAAATAATTTAAAACATTAGATTAACTAACTAACTAACTAACTAACTAACTTTTTTTTATCTATTCCCGTCTTCAAAGGCCAATTCCCTTTACTAAAACTTTGGTTTTAAAAATACTAGATAAGAATTTGTAGAGTCATATGCAAACGTTGTTTATAAGTTAAATGAGAATCATTGCAGTAACTCCATCCTTTTTCACATTTTAAGTAGCATGTATAATGCCCTGAGGTTGTCGAAGAACCGTCATGATAAATAATAGCTTCAGTTGTAAAGGTTCTTCCTAAAATTGATAACTGAGAAGCCACAACATTTTTGATAGAAGTTGTCAATTTAGTTCCATCAGGTCTACATCGCTGGAAAACTAAAATGATATACTGCCCATAACTTTGTATAAACAATGTGGATAGCATTGGTTAGTTACATTGAGTACACACCATATTATGATCTGCTGCTTTAACTAGATTTTTAAATGACACTGATTTACAGTCAGGTAAAGTCAAATATATAAATCTTTCAGTGTCTATTCTAGTAGTACTTGATGAACTACAATTGTGGCAGTCATGCTGCCATTGATAAGAAAGGCTGAAAACATTATCTACATCTACACCTTCATCTTCCAAAACACCAAACATATACATTAAAAATTCCTGACAATCCTGCTGAATGTTCTGTGAAAATTTATCTTGACCAGAACACATATCTAAAATATTTCAAATTTCTGTTACACTTTCTATTTATGCTCTATCACTGCTACATTTCTCAAACACAGAATTCAATAAACCACACAACCTTTGATCCCGATTTTCAACAATCTGATCTTGTAAAATTTTAAGAAAAAAAACAACATTAACCACTACATTAGGATAGCAGTTCACACCAGAACTATTTTCAAACTGAAATCCAACAACATTTTCTTCACAATTCTTTTTCTTCCTGTTTTCAATTACAGTTTTGTCTACTTTTTGTCTTTTTGCTACTACCTCACTGCAATTACTCTCATTTCTTCTTTTTCGGCCTACCATACGTTTTTCAAACAGAGGATATTGAGGCAAATGTGGAGCATATTCTCTTCTTAACCTATTGTATTCTTTAACACAATCTAGATCTGCACACATTTTTGTCTCATCACACTCAATCAAGTACAATCCTGATAAAGTTCTGACTCGGGATAATGCCACATATGCCATACCCTCTTTAAACACAGATCTTCCAATGTTCACTAAAGCATTATCTACACTTAAACCTTGAGATTTATGAATTGTTACTGCATATGCCAAACAAACAGGAAACTGTTTTCGGCGAACATATAAGTCTTTTACAAGTAAAAATCTAGCAGAACAACGACTGATTTGTTGTACTTGCTCAATGCCATCAAATTTTATTTTTAAAAATTCAATTCCATCTCTATTTCTATAATTCACAAAATCAACAACATAACCCATTGCTCCATTTACCAGACCTCTTTCAACATTTAAATTCCTTCTCAAAATGATACGACAATTTAAACAGACATTCAGAGTCTTTTCAAAACCAGCTGTTTTAGAAATACTTTTCTCTAATGAATCCAATTTAGTTTTCAAATTTTCAGACAAAACAATTGTTGCACCCATATGCTCTATTTTATCTATAGCTTCCAGTTTCACAATCTCTTCATTTTCTAACTCTAACATTTTGTTGTTGAAGATAGAACATTCTTGCAGAGTTGGCATCAAACATATCCCAGATTTCTTCTCAGTCATTTTTTAAAAAATATTCTCTGGAAGAATGTTTTCATTTGGATACAAATTTGAAATTAATCGACCATGTAAAGCTTCTTTCCCAAGCTCGCTTACTTTTATAATTCTTAGATCTTGTAGAATATTTTTATAATCTTCATCCTTTGCCTGTCGCATATTTTTAAGCAGTTCAACATATTTAAAAGTTAACCATATATTAACGTTTCCAATGCTTCCTAGGGACTTCCTAGTATCTTCATGTGTGAGCATTTTAAACACTGGTTGTCCTTTTACTGGAGTCAACTGCAATAGATCTCCAAAAACAATAATGTGTTTTCCTCCAAATAACACATCATACTCTGTTCTAAGAATTTCTTGCATTCTCAAATGCACAAAAGCAAGCATTAGATTTGAGACCATGCTTACTTCATCAATAATAAGAAGTTTCATTTTCTTCAAGACTCTTGAAACTTCAGAACACGCATCTCCAGATAACTTGTTGTAATGCAATTTATTATCATGCTCAACTGGCAGCATCAGTAAATGATGTAGAGTAATCCCTTTAATGTTATGTGCTGCCAGACCAGTTGGAGCAGTTACAACACAAGACAGAGGTGAATCAGTCCTTTTCTGCAGATAACTTGCAATGGCTTTAATTAGAAAACTTTTTCCTGTCTCCGCTTCTCCACTTACGTACAGTCGGGCAGGGTCAAATGATGTACATGAGCACTCTTTTTTCTCATGTCTGAATCCATGTTAAATCTGCTCTGTGACTTCATCATATATCTTTTTCTGCTCAACGTTTAGTTGCTTTACCAAATCTTCTAAGTTAACTCCATCCTCTTGAGCTTGTTCCATAGCTCTTTCCACCTCATCCATGGCAGTGGCAGCTTCATTTTGGATAATAGGTCCTCCTAGTGGATCCTGACTCAATGAAGTTGAACTCTGACTGTCTTGAGAACTGTCTCTAGCTATCTCTTCAGCAATTGTGGTTTCTTGCTCTATTTCTTTGTTCAATATTTGCAGATAATTTAGAAAAATAGGACATTCTATGGTATCCTTAGTTGCATTAAAAGAGTCTTCATAACAGAGAAAATCTCCAAGTCGTTCCTCTTCTGCACGCCATGGCTTAAAGAGTTGCAAAAGAGCTAAATAGTAAAATTCTCTTTTGTCTGGAACTTCACAACTCAATTTTCGATGATTAATCAAATGGCCTTTTTTCTGCTTCACTAGACATCCTTAATAGCCAATGACTGCATATTTTCCATTATTGATATCTTCTGTGATGTTCCTCTTATAACTGTAGTTTTGCAGAACTTCATACAAACAAGTGTTCTCAAGGTGAGTACTTCTATTTGGATAGTATGTATCCAACATATTTGTCTTCAAAATATCTGTACTGTTTGGTTCTTTCTCCGCCAAATATTCAATTTCTTGTACAGATTTCAAAACTCGGTTTCGTGTTGCAGCAAGACCTAGACTCACCCAAATGATTGTTCTTGATTTGGCATAGAGACTTGCTGATAATAACCGATCAGAACATTCATGTGCTCCAATTTCTCGATGCGACAACATCTTCAGACTGAAACTATATAATTTCTTGCTTAGACTCTTTTCATGTGAAATGTCCTCCCACATTTCCTTCAGTTCTGTCTTTTCTTTTTTGGTGATGTAAGATGTCACATACCGAGCCACAGCAATAGAATTGTCAGCAACGAACTGAATATCCATGTTAGCATTCCACATGGACAAAATCACTGGGTTGTAATCGTTGATGTACCTAGATTCTTCTTTTCTTTTCAAATTGTATGTATTTTTGGGAGATTTCCTTGTCACAGTATGTCGTAGAGATGACATCAAATTATTTACTCTTCCCTTAGAAATCACTGGTCGTGGAAACGCAAAACAACATTTCGTGTAGTACTTTTCCTTGTTTTTAAATTTTCGATATTTATGAAAACAATGAGAGGAGTATCCCCTACGTAGAGTTTTGGAAAAAACTTTCGGAGGGTGGACTTCTTGGCAAAAAAGGAAAAAATCAACCTTTTTGTTTTAAAACCCCTCACTCACCACCTAGTGGTGACTTGCTTCATCATCGGGGTCCACCCTGGTGACCTAGCGTCACCAGGATGTGCTTCGACACCTGTGTTACAGTGGAGCAGGTTGTGACTGTAAGTGCAAAAAAATTGTGTTAAAAATTGTCCTGGTTTAACTTAAAATTAAATTTTTATTTCAAAGTAACAGAACAATGTTTAAAAATCAGTGGCGAGATACTGGTAGGTGAGTTACATCCAGAGTATCTCTATATGTGTCTGTGTGGCTTGGTCGACATGTTTCTACCATAAGGGCTGTTGCCCGGTATTCTTCAGGACCAAAAAACAGGTGGATGGGAGGTGTGGGCCCCCTAAAAGGCGCACCCTATCCTGATCCCCTGTGTACCAACTGGAAAAATAACCAGCGGTTAATGTGCTCAATCAAAGTAATGAGAGCCGTCTGAAAAGGTTAAAAGAAAAGGAAACTTGTTTCTAGCCTCTAAAGTGCTTCAACGGGCAGGGGGTAGGTTCTTCAAACCGACATAACATATTAGTTTGCGGAAGAAGGTAACGGCCATTAACCTACTGCTATCCTCCTCTGCTCGGCCGAGCAGAGGAGGATAGCAGTAGGTTAATGGCCGTTACCTTCTTCCGCAAACTAATATGTTATGTCGGTTTGAAGAACCTACCCCCTGCCCGTTGAAGCACTTTAGAGGCTAGAAACAAGTCTCCTTTTCTTTTAACCTTTTCAGACGGCTCTCATTACTTTGATTGAGCACATTAACCGCTGGTTATTTTTCCAGTTGGTACACAGGGGATCAGGATAGGGTGCGCCTTTTAGGGGGCCCACACCTCCCATCCACCTGTTTTTTGGTCCTGAAGAATACCGGGCAACAGCCCTTATGGTAGAAACATGTCGACCAAGCCACACAGACACATATAGAGATACTCTGGACGTAACTCACCTACCAGTATCTCGCCACTGATTTTTAAACATTGTTCTGTTACTTTGAAATAAAAATTTAATTTTAAGTTAAACCAGGACAATTTTTAACACAATTTTTTTGCACTTACAGTCACAACCTGCTCCACTGTAACACAGGTGTCGAAGCACATCCTGGTGACGCTAGGTCACCAGGGTGGACCCCGATGATGAAGCAAGTCACCACTAGGTGGTGAGTGAGGGGTTTTAAAACAAAAAGGTTGATTTTTTCCTTTTTTGCCAAGAAGTCCACCCTCCGAAAGTTTTTTCCAAAACTCTACGTAGGGGATACTCTTCTCATTGTTTTCATAAATATTCCTATCAGGGGAATAGGAGTTATCTCTTTTTTCACTTCTAAGTGATAACATCCCTTGCTCTCCTTTTTGATCTCAAATTTAAATTTTCGATGACAGTACTTTCCACAACGATGAGATTGAAAACGTAAAACTTGTTGCCTTAAACTGTTTTCTTCAGTAGATTTTGGAACAGCACATGTTGAATACTCTTCAATGAAACTCATCACTGTTTCATCCAAATCTGATCCAAATTTGGGTGCATCTTTAATCCATAACAACATATGTATATGAGGAGCACCTCTCGCTTGATATTCCTTCCTCAAAAAGAAATCCAAAACCTCTCCAAGGGGAGGATTTTTTTTGTTGGTAATAAAAGACATCATAGCTTCAAATCTATGATTAAAATATCTGCAAACATTTACTGGATCCAAAGAACACAGTTCTCCAGGTGTTTTCAATTCTATATTTTGTATGTTTCCATTTGCCTCTCGTAGAAATTCAAGTAAGTCGTCCCATGCATACTCAGCACTGCTAAGAGTGAGGAACCATGTAGGAGTTCCTAAGTTTCTTAGCATACATTTCAATTCTCCATGACAACGGAACCAATACTCATTGGTTCCACGTTGACATGCCATGAGATTGATTAGCTGAGATTCCAAAATACTATCTTGCAGATTAACTTTCTCCATAAAGTCCCTTGCAGAAAGATTGTGCAGATGAGCTCCACTTTTCAGTATATGATTAACTGCATAAGAAAGCCCAGACAAATCACTTTCAAACAGTAGATGAAACAAATACGGAATGCATTGACGAAACCTTGGATCTTCAGCATATAATCTTAAAGTCCGGTATTCAGCTGCAGGAAGTTGAACTGGTCGATCATCATATCGTCCACCACGACCTGTTGGAAATAATTGTGGAAAACAACGAGCTTCCAAACTTTCTTCCCATACACTAATAGGACTTCCTTTTGCTGCTTTCATTTGAAACAAGTCAATTGCATTCCCCATTACTTCTTTGGAATGCAAAGGATGAACAGTTTAATGTTAATATATTTCTTCACTTCTAGACACATCAACTTTTTCAATTTGACCAACTGAACAATCACTGTCTTCTTCTGTAGCTGTTTCCTCTGCTCCAACACTTACATCTTTGTAGTACTCATTGTTTTTGATCAAATACAACGTTGCCTTTTTGACTTTCCTAACATCCACTAAATCTTGCCAGATTTTCTTACTTGTTGTCGGAACCCCATTAACTAGAATAACCAGAGGATCCTCTTCTACTCTTTCTACACCATTTGTATCAATATTTGTCTTTACATCTAGAGGCAAATAAACAACTCTTCCCTTTAATCCTCTTTGTAAATCTGTAGGAGGTAATTTCCCTATTTTAGGCTCCATGCGAACAATAGCTTGAAAAGGATGGACACATTGAATCAAAATTGATTCATAAGTATTTAAATCCATCAATTCAGAAGGAATATCTATCAACTGAAGATTATTATGAACTGCTCTAGCAGGCATTTTATTTTCATTTAATTTTTTCAAACAATAATTACAAATACGCTGATCAAAACTCAAATCAAAAGAATTCTCCACCAACAAATAACTTACAAAATCCTTCCATTCACTATTATTTTCCAATTCACATTTTGCATATAAATCAACTAACCTAGTCTGAATTTTATAATGAGTCCGTCGACAACACACACAAGTTAAATTAGGCCTTTCACTTGATTTCACCTTAAACTTGGTAATTTCCTCGTCAAACTTTTCTGTACTTGAAATCTGTCCATTATCTTCCACATTACCATCCATTACTATATCCATTTCTACACTGTCCTCTTTGTTCCCAAAATAACAAAACTCAATTTCTTCACAAATAGTCTTCACATCCACTTCAGATCCATGCAAAAGAGCACTGTTTAACTGTTTAAGCTTAAGTGCTGGACTTTTTGCATAATACAACTTTCTCACTAATTTCCTCACCTTATTATGATGCACTGCTAACATCCTAAAATGATGAAAAACACTCTGACATACTTTTCTAGAAAGACAAGCTAGTGAATGCCCATGCAAACCTGTGCTTTCTCTCACTCTGCAAGGATCTAACTCTTGCAAGATCTTCATTTTTTGTTTGAGACTTTTCTAACTATATGTACATAAGAAATTTCGAAGCAAATCGATTGAATCCTGTCGCACACTACAAATACTACTACACTTCCATGTGTACACTGGACCCTTAGTACGTCTCCCTAAAACTTCATCAGCTAACACCTCTTCTGCATCTCTAGACACAAGTTTCTCTTTTTCCATCACACAACCATCTTTCACCTCATATGCTCGACCACTGGTGTCAACTGCATGCACCAAATCATTTTCCTGAAAGTAACTCTCCTCATTGAAAAATGGCTCAGAACTTGAACTATGCATCCATTCACCAGAAAATACTTCACAAAAATTACTCCGATTAATAATTCTTTTCCATCTACTGTTCGATTTGAAAACATCAATTGCCTTATTAAGTATCCTAATTCTATTGATTACTAAAATAAATAATTTTTTCTTAACTTCAAAAGCCTTCTCTACACTTTTCTTTTTCTTGTGAAAAGCAGTTCTCAGTTTACCTTTCTTATCATTTTTTAGCAAATTTAAAACTACACTATTGCGAAACATTCGCCTACGAATGTCCCTAAATTGATTTACCCTTCTATTGTTATCCATTCTCTTCTCTCCTGCTCCAATCGAGACATTTTTTGTGGGCCTCTCCTTCCTTTTTAGATTTGCTGAATATTCACATTAGCAATATCATTTCTTTTTGTACGACATATGTTGCGAAGAAAAGACTTAATTGGCTTACCAGGAGCTTTTCTGGTGTTTTTTGAAGTAGTTGTTGTAGAGGATTCCATAAATTCTGTTGCTGATGTTCTCCTTTTACGTATTGTATTTTTGATAATTCTTTGCCTTGAAGGCATTTTTTCTTGCTTTTCAGAAGTTGATTTGAATCTGTTGTTCTGAAAAAAAAACACATGAAAGACCACTATTAGCAAACAACAAAGTAATGACAAAAAGCAAACAATATAAACAATAAATTGCAACATATTTAAGTTTATACAACAGCAACGCAGGGCCTTATTTATGAAGGCCTTGCACCACCAGTGCAACCCATGTTAAAAGTGACATACCGGCGCCACAAGACAATCATAAATAAGACCCAAATATAAATACCATTGATTGGCACCAAAAATCGTTTTTTTGAATAACATTTAAAAAACACAGGGCAGAACCTATGTACAAGCACTGAATTTCACTTTTCAAACCTCACTGTTTCCCAAAATACAAATCCTCTACCTTGCAAATGTTGATAGCAAACATTATCAAAAAGCAGAATACAAACCAAGAGCAAAAAAACTGAGGGCCTTATTTATGAAAGACTTGTGCCACCAGTGCGTCACTTTCTTCCCATGTTAAAAGTGACATACCTATGCCACAAGACAATCATAAATAAGACCCAAATATAAATTCCATTGATTTGCACCAAAAATCGTTTTTTGAACACTTCACAGACTTGCTGCTTTCAGGAGAGGATCGTTTCGGCGTTCTGCTGCTGATTCGAGGAGGAGAGGCGCTTTGTGACCCTGAGCGCCTGGAGCCCCGCAGCGCTAGTTGGTAGCGCTTTATACCACCTCTCGCGTTTCCCGCTTCGCGGGAAACGCTCGTAGCAGGGGGCCAGGCTACAACGCAGGAGGCAGGAACTTCAACGCCCACTGGACACCTGGGCCAGGAGCACCTCCCCGCCACGCCCCCCTCAGCTGGGTGAAAATCGGCACCAGCGCGGGGGACTGTGGAACACTTCACAGACTTGCTGCTTTCAGGAGAGGATCGTTTCGGCGTTCTGCTGCTGATTCGAGGAGGAGAGGCGCTTTGTGACCCGGAGCGCCTGGAGCCCCGCAGCGCTAGTTGGTAGCGCTTTATACCACCTCTCGCGTTTCCCGCTTCGCGGGAAACGCTCGTAGCAGGGGGCCAGGCTACAACGCAGGAGGCAGGAACTTCAACGCCCACTGGACACCTGGGCCAGGAGCACCTCCCCGCCACGCCCCCCTCAGCTGGGTGAAAATCGGCACCAGCGCGGGGGACTGTGGAACACTTCACAGACTTGCTGCTTTCAGGAGAGGATCGTTTCGGCGTTCTGCTGCTGATTCGAGGAGGAGAGGCGCTTTGTGACCCTGAGCGCCTGGAGCCCCGCAGCGCTAGTTGGTAGCGCTTTATACCACCTCTCGCGTTTCCCGCTTCGCGGGAAACGCTCGTAGCAGGGGGCCAGGCTACAACGCAGGAGGCAGGAACTTCAACGCCCACTGGACACCTGGGCCAGGAGCACCTCCCCGCCACGCCCCCCTCAGCTGGGTGAAAATCGGCACCAGCGCCGCGTACAGCGGGACGCGAGCGGGACGCCCGGACGAAGCCCGGACAAAGGGCGGGCCGTCTGAGGCCGTCCGAGGTTGGCCACGGTTGGGTTGGGCCAGGGACTTTGCCTCTAAGTACATCATCTCCAACGCACGAGGCAGACCAGGCTTACTAAGCGCCGGGTAATCTTTTACCCCACTATTTGTAGCACTTGTTTTTGTCTCAAGAGGATTTCTGTTGTCAAATGCCTGCAAAAAAGCAACCCACACCTTCTAATACAATGGAGAACTATCTTGTACAAGTTGTGGCAAAAATCAACACTGATAGAAGGACCTCACTGGGTCTGGAATCACCTCTACAATCACCACTGGTAGTTATTGAGAACGAGGATTCATTCACCTTGCTAAATAATAGCCTTCACGGCGGGGCACATGCCTCCCTCCAGGACTCAAATTGCATTCAGCCTAGCGGCATTGTTGCTAACACAGAAGAAAATAGTGACACAGAGGCACCAACTGTGCTTTCCGTAAATAGCGAGTCTGCTATTTCTACTGCTCCCCCCATCCCCGCACCTAGGGTTTCAGGGGGTAAAAGGAAAGCCATACAAAAGAGAGGAGGCTTAAGGTCATCTAAAAACAAAGTGGCGTCGCCACCTAGGAAATCTATCGATGATGACGAAGAGGACTTGAATGGGGAAACTTATGTGACTCTTTCCGACGATTTATTGCAAAAACTTTGTTGTCTGATGGATACAAAAATCAAAGGGATGGTAAAACCCCTGATCAGTAAAATCGACAAATTAACTGCAGAGGTAAGCAAATTGGAGGGTCTATTGGGAATAACTCTGGGGGAGGTGAGAAAACTACCAGAAGTCATCTCAACTTGTGTCCAGCCTCTGATGAGTGAAATTCAATCTAACCACTCTAACGGACCGACTTCTGTTGTTACACAAAAAACCCCGTTGCCCTTATTGGCAAACTCATCTGATAGGCCTCTCGGAGACGTCTCATCTGTCTTACCTCATGGGGAATCAAATACCACGAAAGGAGCATCAGAGCTCGTCGTTGAAGCCTCACCATTAGTTCTTGTTCTTGCTAATGTACCCAAATTAGCCCCCGGTGATGTTGAGTCGACCGCGTCATTACTCAATAAATCGTTATCCTGGCTAACTAATAACATGGCCATAACACCATGGGGCAAGGAGCAACTCGCGGAAGAACTGGTGAATGCACGAAGGGTCGAGTGGATTGGTAACAGGGCAAAAAAATTCAAGGGGGATTGCGTTGTACTTAACTTCTCTGACCCCGAGGTCCTGCCAAATATTTTACCAAATCTCCACCCGCCCCAGAAAAGATTTACCCCTATTGTTCCTCTGACTTTAGATTTCTTTTATCCTAGGAAAGGTAGAGGTCCTAATTGCAGCACTCTTAGAACAAAATGGAACGTTGTAACCAAGAGGGGCAGCAAGAACTCTGATCTTGCTGAGTGGGGTCTAGGAGTGGAAAATAGATTTGCTGCACTCTCCAACCTAGACGCTTGTGACTGACTACCATGCACCTCTACCATCGTGTCGCAAGTTCCTATGGCTGCAAACAATATAGTGGTTTCGAGTTGTTTTAAACCATTTCAGGATGTGTCAGGCACTACTGTACCTAGAGCTGGTGTAGCTATTGCAAAATCTAATGTATCTGGCAATGTTGATTTATTGTTAACAGGGTCGGATCATTGCACTTGTTCTACAGCAGCAAATACAACCGGGAATTTATTGTCTTGGAATATTGCGGGGCTTTGTTCTAAATTGGTTTGTGGTATATGGTCTGGTTTTGTCAGCCAATACGATGTCTGCATTTTCCAAGAAACCTGGGCTGTAGATCCTGTATTTGCGCTTGGTTATTTGAATTTTTACCTCCCAGCTACTAAGGGTCCTAAAGGGCGACCAATGGGGGGACTTACGATATGGGTGCGCCAGGCTCTCATGGTTGATGTGAGTAATATTGAGCTTCACCAAAAGGACATTCAGCTCATTCGATTAAAGGGTAGCTCATCTACCCCCATGGACATTTACAATATATATGCCAGGGGGGGAAATGTAAGAAAATCTGAGGTCCTTTTGTCTTTGTATAACTTAATAGAAACTCACTCATCAGGGAATAATATATTAATAGCCGGCGACCTAAATCGCACTTTTGAGCCTTTAGACACTGGAGATGTACAATTGGGTATGGAAGAAGACTCCCTATGGGATATCCCCGCTCTCACTACAGTCCCAATAACTCGTTGGACTGAGGACATCCTTGGCCTAAACGCTATGTGTTTTGAACACGGGTTAAGGGCCTTGAATGGCCGGACAAAGTCTGACAGAATACCAGCTATGACTTTTAACAACGGAAGAAACAAGAGCCGTATTGACTACGTAATATGCAGTATGTCTCTATGGCCAAAGGTCATTGATATGGTTGTGTTGGAAAGGTTAGAGAGCGATCATGACCCCTTATGTGTCCTTCATAACTGGTGGAAGTCTGATGTCGTTTTAAATACCTGTGCAGAACCTCTCCCGCCATTGATTATACCCACTAATGATATGCGAAGGCTGAGGTGGACCAGTGTTAAAACTGACCTGCTAGCTCTGGAAAAAATAAACATGGCAACTGACAAGGCCACTGTGGCCCTTGAGGGTGTGGTCGGGTTACCCCCTACCCAAAACATAGTTACCCAGGTCCACAACGACCTTTTCAAAGAAATTCAATGCCACTTTTTAAAACCGATTAATAACAAAAAGCCAGGGAAACTTAGGCCAGCCAAATGGTATAACCAAGACTGTAAGGGGGCCAGGGCTCGTTTATGGGCCGCGATTAAAAATAAAAACACGGAGGCCACCAGGACGGCTAGGGCACAATATAAATCCTCCATAGTAAAGGCTAAAAAAGATTGGGATGAAGCCCACTGGAATATGTTACAGAGTGCCAGTGACCAAAATAACTCTAGGTTATTTTGGCATATAGTTAAATGGGGCCACGACAGGATTGAAGACGCCTCCACAAATAACGTCCCCCAGGATGCCTGGGTTAAATTTTTTAGTGAACAATATGCTTCGAGCGACCTGGCTACGGATAGCGTATGTGAACCCCATGCCACGACGGAAGCTGACACCTTTACGCAGCATGAAATAATAACGGCACTCAAATCTGTCCATCATGGTCGCGCTCCTGGCATTGACGGTGTACCTGCAGACGTTTTCTTAAACGATACTGCAAGGTGGTCTAAATACATTCATCTGTTAATTAATCACATTGCCAGAGGTGCAGATATCCCTGTAACATGGAGGGGTGCCGTCATAATCCCGATATATAAGAAAGGGGATCGCGCTCTGCCTAGCAATTACCGTCCGATTAGTTTGATCGATACTGTTCAAAAGATAGTTGGTCGTGTAATTGTTAATAGGCTGCTTGATTGGGTTGAGGATAACAACATCTTATCCCCCTACCAGGCTGGCTTTCGCAGGGCAACCAGCACAGTGGACCAAGTCTTCCGTCTTCAGCTGATTCAGTGGAGGACCGTGGTGCTAGGCGGAGGCAGCCTGTATGCAGCATTTGTTGATTTGCGGGCTGCCTTCGACCTGGTTCCAAGGACAAAACTGTGGGAAGTTCTTGTGACACTTGGGGTCCCCGGGGAATTGTTGTCCTTAATCATGCGGTTGCATGAGGGCAATTATGCCAAAATTCGCTGGGGTGGGTATGGTAATGACACCGCAGAATTCCCAGTTGAGCGTGGGGTTAGGCAGGGTTGTTCAATGGCGCCTACTCTGTTCACTCTTTTTATTAACGGTGTGGTTTCTTTAATGCAGTCCCAGGCAGTGGATGCTCCTTCTCTTGCAGGTGAAAAAGTTCCAATTTTAATGTTCGCGGATGATACTTTAATTTTATCAAAAACACCAGCTGGGTTGCAAAAAGCATTGGCAATATTTGATGATTTCTGTGTAGCCCACGGACTGGAGGTAAATGGGTCCAAGACAAAACTCATGGCCTTCAATCCCCACAGAAATTTTAAATCTAATATCTCGTTGAGTGGTCGTACCCTGGAGGTCGTTAAATCCTTCACCTACCTAGGGATACATATTTCAAACGATAACAGGTGGCGGTCTCACCTTAATATCGCCACATTAAGGTACAAGCAAATAGCCGGCACAATCATTAAAGAGCAAAGGAAATCGTTCACTAAGCCCATCAAACCACCTCTGATAATCCATGAGGCAAAAGCAATAGGGTCTGCCCTGTATGGTGCGGAACTATGGGGGTATGAAAACCTTCAGGAGCTCCAAACCTCAGAAAATAAATTTTATAGGAATTTGATAGGCGTCCCTCAGAGCAGCCCGCAATTGCCTCTAAGATATGAATTAGGTAGGAGAGCAATTTCTGATAAGGCTAAACTACGTCCGATTTTATATTGGCGTAGGCTTTGGACCACGCCAGAGCTCTCTCACTTGTAAATGGGTTTAAAGACGTTGTCAAAACTGACTGCTACAATAAAATTAAATGGTTTAAATCATTGAAGGCCGCCTTGTTCGATATAGGACTTAACGCTCTTTGGGTTGACCCAGCTGGGGCCCTATTCCCTTCCAAATCCACTATAAAAAGTATCTACTGGGAACATGTTGTTAATAAAAGTATGCTTAGTTTAAATAGTGGGTCTATGACCACCAGCTACTTAGAGACCAAGTTGTACCCAATTTATGAAATGTACTGGGATTACATATTAAAGCCCATGGACAGGAAGCTGCTTTTCCAACTGAGGGTTGGTTCTTTGCCTTTATCCAACTTAACATCTAAATGGAAAGCAGGGGGCGAGTCAACATGTCCTGCATGTGGGGTAGGTAATGAGACTCTTGGTCACTTTCTGTTCTCTTGTTCAAGGTACTCTATTCCTAGGAGAGTTTGGTTGGCTCCAATGTGTAGGAACCTAGGTACAAAAAATAGCATGGTAGCATTGCGGATTTTAAGAACTACTTCTGCTAACTGGATTATTACTGCCGTTGCAAAGTACCTGGGGTGGGCTTGGGTTATAAGACAGAGAGCGATTAGAGGGCGATAACCCATTCTGTTGTTTACAGGAATTGCTAGTACACGTCTATTCTCTGTAATAATTTATGATATATCCAGAGACTGCTAGGCCATAGTCTATTCTCTGGGAAAAATGATTATTTGGTCAGAGACTGCTAGACTTGTATCTATCTTTTATCTTTTATAACATATCTAATTTTAATGTATCATCGGCTAGAAATTTTATGATATATCTTCTTTTTTAAAAAAAATTGTTTATCTATGATCACTATTTTGGCACTTTTTCATATTAATCCTGCTTTTGATAATTCTCTTTTCTATGTACTGTGTTTTTTATTAATTGTGTGCTAAAGTCTAATATGACGCTGCAAATTCAATTGTTTTTTATTATATGTATGTTTGTTTGCTTTTATGAGTAATACTCGAAATAAAGCACTTTGAAATGAAATGTTTTTTGAACAACATTTAAAAAACACAGGGCAGAACCTATGTACAAACACAGAATTTCACTTTTGAAACATCACTGTTTCCAAAAATACAAATCCTCTACCTTGCAAATGTTGATATCAAGCATTATCAAATAGCAGAGCACAAACCAAGAGCAAAGAAACTCAGGGCCTTATTTATGAAGACGTTGCGCCAAAAGAGCATCACTTATTTCCCATGTATAAAGTGATGCACCGGTTGCACAAGGCAATCATAAATAAGGGCCACATGAAAATACCATTCATTTGCACCCAAAATCGTTTTTTGAATAACGTTTAAAAAACACTGCCCAGAACCTATGTACAAGCACTGAATTTCACTTTTGAAATCTCACTATTTCCCAAAATACAAATCCTCTACCTTGCAAATGTTGAAAGCAAGCATTATCAAATAGCAGAGCACAAACCAAGAGCAAATAAACTCAGGGCCTTATTTATGAAGACCTTGCACCAAAAGAGCATCACTTATTTCCCATGTATAACGTGATGCACCGGTTGCACAAGGCAATCATAAATAAGGGCCACATGAAAATACCATTCATTTGCACCCAAAATCGTTTTTTGAATAACATTTAAAAAACACTGCCCAGAACCTATGTACAAACACAGAATTTCACTTTTGAAACATCACTGTTTCCCAAAATACAAATCCTCTACGTTGCAAATGTTGATATCAAGCATTATCAAAAAGCAGAACACAAACCAAGAGCAAAGAAACTCAAAGCCTTATTTATGAAGCCCTTGCGCCAAAAGAGCATCACTTATTTCCCATGTAAAAAGTGATGCACCGGTTGCACAAGGCAATCATAAATAAGGGCCACATGAAAATACCATTCATTTGCACCCAAAATCGTTTTTTGAATAACATTTAAAAAACACTGCCCAGAACCTATGTACAAGCACAGAATTTCACTTTTGAAATCTCACTATTTCCCAAAATACAAATCCTCTA
Source organism: Lissotriton vulgaris (assembly GCF_964263255.1). NCBI lineage: Eukaryota > Metazoa > Chordata > Amphibia > Caudata > Salamandridae > Lissotriton > Lissotriton vulgaris. The sequence continues at coordinate 1,536,341,064 of NC_141685.1, forward strand.
CCTTGCAAATGTTGATAGCAAGCATTATCAAAAAGCAGAACACAAACCAAGAGCAAAGAAACTCAAGGCCTTATTTATAAAGGCCTTGCGCCAGAAGAACGTCATTTATTTCCCATGTTATATGGCTGAGATACCCGCCACCCCCTCTCAACACAATCCCCAAAAGGAGGGAAACCGGAAACAGTTCTTGAAGTTTTTTGGAAGAGGGAGGGAGTGACCCTCCCCGGCCGTATTTATTAAAACAAAAAATTAAACGTTAAACAGTTCATATTAATGTACAATTTCATAACCACATTGCGATGTTTGGCTAACCTTAACAGATTCTCTAATACAGAGGTTCTCCTAGCCGAACTACCAACCTGCAAAACATTTTCTTGAAATAATGAAATTGTACATCCTAACGTTTAAGGGCCAACGGCAAGGTCGTAACCGGTGTCAAGATCCCTAACCAGAAATACCCCCCCCACTTGGGAGGGGCGACAGCACTGAGGCGTACCCCACGTGCAACTACCAATTTCCCTTTGACTTGTCGGGGGCCCCAATAAACTCGACGCCACTTAAAGGTCGTTCGAGGACTCGTGTGAGTATCTAGAAGGTAGCGTAGACCTCCCCCCAAACCCCACACAACTTACCACATCTGCCGTCGCAGACGTCACTGGCCCCGGGAAATTCCCCAGGAGGGGGCTGTAACCCCTCCTACACAGGAAGGGGCCTTGACCGCCTTTCCTTTCCTTCCGGCGGCCTCTCCTTAGACAGGACCGCCTCCCCGTTGAGGGGCCAATGGCCACCTCTCCCGAGCGCTCCCATCCGTGTTGGGTGACGCCCACTCATAGGGATCTTCCAATTACTGCTCACCGATCATGACCTTACCGCCTACCAAATAAATACGACAATGCTACCTAAACCAACAATCCATTGGCCACTATGACCCGAATAAGCATGCTTATAACGGACACAAAACAGAATATCTTTAATCACAGAACATACAAAATTCGTCCAACTTTATTACACACTCAATATCAATATGATAATACCAACGGACACAAAAACAGAATATCTTTAATCACAGAACATACATAAACGGCCAACTTTATTACACACTTAATATCAACATGATAATGCCACAACCTGTAAACGAAAAAATTAGAAGTATCGAACCATCTTAAAACAACTAGCTGTCCTCAGGGGCTGGTGGGTGGGTCAAAATTGGCTCTTCGTTCCGTCTCGAGCTCACGTGCAGCGAGGAGGTGCAGCTTCAGAGCACAGGAACAAGAGGATGTCTTCCGGTCTTGCGTCCCTTTTTATCCGTCTTCAGGGCGGGCGTAAACCCGCCCCTGCCTGCCCCGAGGGCGTGGCCAGCTGCGTCAGTGTCTAGGCCAGCCCACTCCAGGGCGGGAAAGAGCGCGCCCCGGCTACGCCGCTTCGGGCATACCAGCCGAGACGCGCCTCCCGCCCAAAATGGCTTCCCGGGGGGATCGAGGTACTCCGCCATAAGTTCGGGGGGACCGAGTGGTCGCCCCTTTCCATATGGCTGAGATACCCGCCACCCCCTCTCAACACAATCCCCAAAAGGAGGGAAACCGGAAACAGTTCTTGAAGTTTTTTGGAAGAGGGAGGGAGTGACCCTCCCCGGCCGTATTTATTAAAACAAAAAATTAAACGTTAAACAGTTCATATTAATGTACAATTTCATAACCACATTGCGATGTTTGGCTAACCTTAACAGATTCTCTAATACAGAGGTTCTCCTAGCCGAACTACCAACCTGCAAAACATTTTCTTGAAATAATGAAATTGTACATCCTAACGTTTAAGGGCCAACGGCAAGGTCGTAACCGGTGTCAAGATCCCTAACCAGAAATACCCCCCCCACTTGGGAGGGGCGACAGCACTGAGGCGTACCCCACGTGCAACTACCAATTTCCCTTTGACTTGTCGGGGGCCCCAATAAACTCGACGCCACTTAAAGGTCGTTCGAGGACTCGTGTGAGTATCTAGAAGGTAGCGTAGACCTCCCCCCAAACCCCACACAACTTACCACATCTGCCGTCGCAGACGTCACTGGCCCCGGGAAATTCCCCAGGAGGGGGCTGTAACCCCTCCTACACAGGAAGGGGCCTTGACCGCCTTTCCTTTCCTTCCGGCGGCCTCTCCTTAGACAGGACCGCCTCCCCGTTGAGGGGCCAATGGCCACCTCTCCCGAGCGCTCCCATCCGTGTTGGGTGACGCCCACTCATAGGGATCTTCCAATTACTGCTCACCGATCATGACCTTACCGCCACAGGTCCGGATAGTTGACCGGCTATCCGGACCCCCCACAAAGCTCCTACCTAAAGGTCATGCTTCAACGTTTTTAACCATGCTAAGAAGTCTCCTATGAGTAACTCATTTCCCACCCGAGACAAATGCACACCATCCCCCGAATACACACCGTCATCATTAATACATCCATGCGAAATAGAATGCAATGTCCCGGAACGGAACAACCTACTCACTTTGTTATTAAGTTTCCTAACAGAGTGATTCAAAGCAGGAATAGAAATAGCCCCCCGCCATACCTTTCGTGGGATCATATGGGACCACGCAATTGTGCACCCCGGAACTCTCCTCGCCAACCAACTTACAGTGGAAAGCATTGCCTCCAGGAGAAGTCGTCTACCGGTGGTGACCAAATCATTGCCCCCTAGATGCACTATGACTATAGACGGCGGTGACCTCGTCCGCCCTAACAAATCTTCAAAATATGCTTGAAACTGGTCAATACAGAGACCGCCTCTTCCGTAGAAGGACACCCTGTACCCGTATTCCCCAGCTACGTGAATCATGTCACCTGCTTTGAATACGTCCGCGGCACGCCTCACGTATGAGTGGCCCACGACCCACACCTCCTTTTTCACAGCCGGTGATGTCTGACCGCTGTCCCGGTGTTGGGTCGACTGCAAAGTCCGCCCCGCCTCGTAGGCTTGCGCAACTGAAAACCAAACAAAAACAAGAGGCGTGAGCACATCATTACAGCTTTACAACATGTGTAACCGCACATACCTCTTATAACAATTGGAGGACCAACGCCCCACTCGTTTCACTTGTTCAACATTAAGACCCATGGCTGTAGCTTCTGTAGCAGCCCCTATCCGAAAGGAATGGGTCCCAAACTCGCCCGGGTTCAAGCCCGCAGCGGCAATTGACATCGCAAGCACCCGCTGAAACTGAAACCTCGTCAGTGGGGTGGCGTCCGCGTGTCTCAACAAGGTCCCCCCCCATACTGCCACCCTTCGTGCTAGGTAATCTTCTAAACACTTTACCGGGCATATGGAGGACCCGGGAATCCTGCGTATGATTATGCAGTCACCCATCCCATCTTGATCGGTCTTGGACTTGACAAAGGAGACCGTCATTGCTTCTCTTCTGATCTGAACGTGTTCTTGGCACAAACCCCCCGCCACATCCCGTTTGTTCCTTGCCACCAGTTCGCTTACTCGCATCGCCCCGTGAAATGCTAGCGTAAAAGTGGCTCGGAACAACACCGCCTCAAACGGAGATGAACATGTGGCAGGGAGTGTAGCCAACAACTGGGCCAACCTATCCAAACCTATCGGGCGCCTCTCATCTACTCTGCGACCCTCAAGGCGTTGCCACCCACGCAGCGCTTTCTGTACAACGAAAGACGCTGTCGGGTCCTGGATACTATGAGCCCTGGCAACAAAGGAAATAGCAGCACGATGCCTCTGAGCCGTAGCCACAGATTTCCCAGCCCTACGTAAGGACATCAGGAAATTCACCACCCATTCCTCATGGCCCCAAAGCTTCTCTCTATCATTCCCCAAGAAGGCTAAATAGGACCTAAACGCCCCTTCATATGCCTTCCTCGTCCGTGGTGCTAGACTCTCTCCCACGAGGTGACGAAGTTCGGGGCACCGAGAGACCAGAGAGCTTCGGGGAAGGGTGCCGGCTCTGGGTCCGCTGAGGGAAGGAAGCCCGAGAAAGCCTGCATATGAAAACGAGACAGTGCATCAGCCGCCTGATTCTGTACCCCTGGGACATGTTTTGCTCTGAACAGCACATTCAGTTGCATGCACAACAAAACAATCTCTTTGAGTAATCTTAAAATCAGCTTACATCGTGCTGCCTGACTATTGATGCACTCAACCACAGTCATATTGTCGGACCAAAATATCACAGAGTGATCCTTGAACCCTTCTGGCCAGGTTCTCAAGGCCACCAAAATGGGAAAAAGTTCCAAGAAAGCAATATTACTTGTCAGACCATTGTCGTGCCACCACGTCGGCCACCTTTGTGCTGACCATTTTGTGCCGAAGATGGCCCCAAAACCTATGCTACCTGCAGAATCTGTCCATAGCCCCAGCTCTTCAGAGGATACGGCTGGTTTGTTCCATATGACTCGACCATTAAAGTCCGCCAGAAATGCTAACCAAATACGCACGTCCTGGCGGACCTCAGCCGATAGTCTCGTGCGGTGGTGGCCCTCCTTTAGGCCGACCATAGCTTGTGCAATTGAACGAGAAAAGGGGCGGGCCATTGGTATAACTCTCAGGGCAAAATTCAACTGTCCCACCAACTGCTGTAACTGATGCAGCGTAATTCTTGACCCATTTAGACACTCTTGCAGGGTTGCCCTGAACTTTAACACTTTGTCAGCTGGCAAACGAAAACAACCTTCTCTGGAGTCTAACTCGATCCCCAGAAACTCGAGGCGAGTCGCAGGACCCACCGTCTTACCTGGTGCCAATGGCACACCAAACTGTTTCATTAATAAACAAAATTCGGCCAAGGCCCGGCCACATTCAAGATCCCCGGGTGCCCCAAGGAACAGAAAATCATCCAGGTAATGCATTACATGTTGGAAACCCGTCTTCTTTGTGAAGACCCATTGCAGAAAACTACTGAATTTCTCGAAATAAGCACAAGATATAGAGCACCCCATCGGCATACACTTATCCATGTAAAAACAACCCTGAAAATTAAATCCTAGGAGACGCTGATCGTCCGGGTGTACCGGGAGCAACCGGAACGCTGACTCGATATCTGACTTCGCCATCAGCGCCCCGGGCCCCAGGCGATTCAAAATGGCTACGGCCTCATCGAAGGATGCGTACCGCACCGAACACACTTCTGGGTCTATTGCATCGTTTACAGAAAGACCACGTGGAGCTGACAAATTATGAATCAATCGAAACTCACCCGGGTCCTTCTTGGGGACCACCCCTAAAGGAGAACAAACAAAATACTGTACCGGGGGTGCAGTAAACGGGCCGGAGACACGACCTCGGATAACCTCTTTCCAGATCTTCTCCTGTACTACAGTCGTATGCTGCAGGACGGAAAGTTGATTTTTGCATATCCCGACACCCTGAAAGTCCCCCACCGGAATGCGGAAACCATATGAAAAACCGTTTCGCAGCAATCCAGCAGAAGTACGATCTGGGTATTCACTGAGCCAGGGAATCATCGCCAAGGTATCAATCGGGGTTGGTAAAGGCGCCCCTCGGACTATGTTAGACCTGTTTGGCGCCTCCCCTACCCCCATTCTCACCCGTTCTGGCTCTGCACGAGGACTCAGGATGGGACGAACCGCAACCACTACATTCGTGCTTGAATTTACACGATCCCTGTGGCCTAGTACATTTACCTTTGTTGAAATTGAAGCAGAAACCCTTTTTCCCTGCATTACTGGCAGATCTCGAGTAATCGTCGGTACTCGTACCTGACCGAAAGGGCGTCCCCGCATATTGGCGGGAGGACTCGCCAACATTGCTCCCCACCAACGGCATTTTCAACATTCCTGACTCTTTCATTTTATCCCATGTCAAAGAATCATAACAGTCCCAGGTTAAACTTTTGTTATGCTCCTTCGCCTTCCTAAAGAGATTATCATAACAGAACCAGTGGTTACCCTGGTGAGACGTCGAGTACCCCATAATTCGTGACTGATAGATTGGTAACTCAGAAAGCAATTCAGGCCTACGTTCCCCTAAGATTGACGTAAAAATCCCCCAAGCATTGCCCCAATTGCCAATATTCTCATTTACTTTAAAGGCGGCCATTTTTGCGCGCCAAACACTCGGATGCATCAGATCCTTCTGACCTTTAACATGCTCCACCTCATAATGGTCGACAAGCAAGGAGAAAATGTTCACATATTCCCCTGCCCAAATCTTTTCCTTTATTGCCAAAGGAACATGTTGCCCCAACTTTTCTCTACGAGAGGGTGCTGACTCGTCCCTCGCGATCGGCAATGGCCGCTTACCTGCACCGGACGTTGCTTCTGTGGTCGCAACCGGGGCCTGCGGCTTGTCTATCACTGCCGCCGGCGCGGGCACCTTGGCTGCATCTCGCTTCTCGCGCAACTGTTTGATCAGCGCTTGTGCCTCGGCAGCCGTGGCGCCCTCGCTACTGTCGCCCAACCACGCTGCTAGCTGTGCCGCCAGCTCGGGGGGCATATCCTCAGTGGATGTCGGGGTGACCACGACGGGAATCGGATTCCCCTCCACCGGTACCGGGGTTGGCGCCTCGAGCGGGGTACAGGGAACAGGGACGTCTCCCCCGGCTGGTCCCCTTCTAGGCCTCTTGGCTCTCCCTCCAGGGGTTGCTCCAGCCGATGGACGCTCCGATCCCCCCTCCCCATCTCGCTTCGCCACCTGCTTTCTCAGTTCGGACATCTCCTTCATGAGGACCCGAACCATCTGATCCGTCGTCATTCTCTTCGCGCCTTTTTTGGGCATTGTTTCCGACCAAGTATCTAGAAGACAAAAAGAAAGATTAAAACGCTCAAAATTGGCTCTTCGTTCCGTCTCGAGCTCACGTGCAGCGAGGAGGTGCAGCTTCAGAGCACAGGAACAAGAGGATGTCTTCCGGTCTTGCGTCCCTTTTTATCCGTCTTCAGGGCGGGCGTAAACCCGCCCCTGCCTGCCCCGAGGGCGTGGCCAGCTGCGTCAGTGTCTAGGCCAGCCCACTCCAGGGCGGGAAAGAGCACGCCCCGGCTACGCCGCTTCGGGCATACCAGCCGAGACGCGCCTCCCGCCCAAAATGGCTTCCCGGGGGGATCGAGGTACTCCGCCATAAGTTCGGGGGGACCGAGTGGTCGCCCCTTTCCAAAAGTGACATACTGACGCCACAAGACAATCATAAATAACAGCCAAATATAAATTCCATTGATTTGCCCCCAAAATCGTTTTTTGATTAACATTTAAAAAACACGGCGCAGAACCTATGTACAAGCACAGAATTTCAGTTTTGAAACATCACTGTTTCCCAAAATACAAATCCTCTACCTTGCAAATGTTGATATCAAGCATTATCAAAAAGCAGAACACAAACTAAGAGCAAACAAACTCAAAGCCTTATTTATGAGAATCTTGCACCAGAAGAGCGTCACTTATTTCCCATGTATAAAGTGATACACCGGTTGCCCAAGGCAATCATAAATAAGGGCCACATGAAAATACCACTCATTTGCACCCAAAATCGTTTTTTGAATAACATTTAAAAAACACTGCCCAGAACCTATGTACAAGCACTGAATTTCACTTTTGAAATCTCACTATTTCCCAAAATACAAATCCTCTACCTTGCAAATGTTGATAGCAAGCATTATCAAAAAGCAGAACACAAACCAAGAGCAATGAAACTCAAGGCCTTATTTATAAAGGCCTTGCCCCAGAAGAACGTCATTTATTTCCCATGTTAAAAGTGACATACTGACGCCACAAGACAATCATAAATAACAGCCAAATATAAATTCCATTGATTTGCCCCCAAAATCGTTTTTTGATTAACATTTAAAAAACACAGCGCAGAACCTATGTACAAGCACAGAATTTCAGTTTTGAAACCTCACTGTTTCCCAAAATACAAATCCTCTACCTTGCAAATGTTGATATCAAGCATTATCAAAAAGCCAAAAACAAACCAAAAGCAAATAAACTCAGGGCCTTATTTATGAAGGCCTTGCACCACCAGTGCGTCACTTGTTACCCATGTTTAAAGTGATGCAACGGCTGCACAAGGCAATCATAAAAAAGGGCCAAATGAAAATACCAATGAATTGCACCCAAAATCGTTTTTTGAATAACATTTAAGAAACACTGCGCAGAACCTATGTACAACCACTCAATATCAGTTTTGAAACATCACTGTGTCCCAAAATACAAATCCACTATCTTGCAAATGTTCATAATAAGTATTATCAAAAAGCAAATAAAAAATCAACAGCCAACAAACTCAGGGCCTTATTTATGAAGGCCTTGCGCCACAAGAGCGTCACTTATTTCCCATGTATAAAGTGATGCACCGGTTGCACAAGGCAATCATAAATAAGGGCCAAATGAAAATACCATTCATTTGCACCCAAAATCGTTTTTTGAATAACATTTAAAAAACACTGCCCAGAACCTATGTATAAGCACTCAATATCACTTTTGAAACGTCACTGTTTCCCAAAATACAAATCCTGTACCTTGCAAATGTTGATATCAAGCATTATCAAATAGCAGAGCACAAACCAAGAGCAAAGAAACTCAGGGCCTTATTTATGAAGGCCTTGCGCCACCAGTGCGTCACTTTCTTCCCATGTTAAATGTGACATACTGGCGCCACAAGACAATCATAAATAACAGCCAAATATAAATTCCATTGATTTGCCCCCAAAATCGTTTTTTGGTTAACATTTAAAAAACACAGGGCAGAACCTATATACAAGCACAGAACTTCACTTTTGAAACATCACTGTTTCCCAAAATACAAATCCTCTACCTTGCAAATGTTGATATCAAGCATTAGTAAAAAGCAGAACACAAACCAAGAGCAAAGAAACTCAAAGCCTTATTTATGAAGCCCTTGCGCCAAAAGAGCATCACTTATTTCCCATGTAAAAAGTGACATACTGACGCCACAAGACAATCATAAATAACAGCCAAATATAAATTCCATTGATTTGCCCCCAAAATCGTTTTTTGATTAACATTTAAAAAACACGGCGCAGAACCTATGTACAAGCACAGAATTTCACTTTTGAAATCTCACTATTTCCCAAAATACAAATCCTCTACCTTGCAAATGTTGATAGCAAGCATTATCAAAAAGCAGAACACAAACCAAGAGCAAAGAAACTCAAGGCCTTATTTATAAAGGCCTTGCGCCAGAAGAACGTCATTTATTTCCCATGTTAAAAGTGACATACTGACGCCACAAGACAATCATAAATAACAGCCAAATATAAATTCCATTGATTTGCCCCCAAAATCGTTTTTTGATTAACATTTAAAAAACACGGCGCAGAACCTATGTACAAGCACAGAATTTCAGTTTTGAAACATCACAGTTTCCCAAAATACAAATCCTCTACCTTGCAAATGTTGATATCAAGCATTATCAAAAAGCCAAAAACAAACCAAAAGCAAATAAACCATGTTTAAAGTGATGCATCGGCTGCACAAGGCAATCATAAATAAGGGCCAAATGAAAATACCAATGAATTGCACCCAAAATCGTTTTTTGAATAACATTTAAGAAACACTGCGCAGAACCTATGTACAACCACTCAATATCAGTTTTGAAACATCACTGTGTCCCAAAATACAAATCCACTATCTTGCAAATGTTCATAATAAGTATTATCAAAAAGCAAATAAAAAATCAACAGCCAACAAACTCAGGGCCTTATTTATGAAGGCCTTGCGCCACAAGAGTGTCACTTATTTCCCATGTATAAAGTGATGCACCGGTTGCACAAGGCAATCATAAATAAGGGCCAAATGAAAATACCATTCATTTGCACCCAAAATCGTTTTTTGAATAACATTTAAAAAACACTGCCCAGAACCTATGTATAAGCACTCAATATCACTTTTGAAACGTCACTGTTTCCCAAAATACAAATCCTGTACCTTGCAAATGTTGATATCAAGCATTATCAAATAGCAGAGCACAAACCAAGAGCAAAGAAACTCAGGGCCTTATTTATGAAGGCCTTGCGCCACCAGTGCGTCACTTTCTTCCCATGTTAAATGTGACATACTGGCGCCACAAGACAATCATAAATAACAGCCAAATATAAATTCCATTGATTTGCCCCCAAAATCGTTTTTTGGTTAACATTTAAAAAACACAGGGCAGAACCTATATACAAGCACAGAACTTCACTTTTGAAACATCACTGTTTCCCAAAATACAAATCCTCTACCTTGCAAATGTTGATATCAAGCATTAGTAAAAAGCAGAACACAAACCAAGAGCAAAGAAACTCAAAGCCTTATTTATGAAGCCCTTGCGCCAAAAGAGCATCACTTATTTCCCATGTAAAAAGTGACATACTGACGCCACAAGACAATCATAAATAACAGCCAAATATAAATTCCATTGATTTGCCCCCAAAATCGTTTTTTGATTAACATTTAAAAAACACGGCGCAGAACCTATGTACAAGCACAGAATTTCACTTTTGAAATCTCACTATTTCCCAAAATACAAATCCTCTACCTTGCAAATGTTGATAGCAAGCATTATCAAAAAGCAGAACACAAACCAAGAGCAAAGAAACTCAAGGCCTTATTTATAAAGGCCTTGCGCCAGAAGAACGTCATTTATTTCCCATGTTAAAAGTGACATACTGACGCCACAAGACAATCATAAATAACAGCCAAATATAAATTCCATTGATTTGCCCCCAAAATCGTTTTTTGATTAACATTTAAAAAACACGGCGCAGAACCTATGTACAAGCACAGAATTTCAGTTTTGAAACATCACAGTTTCCCAAAATACAAATCCTCTACCTTGCAAATGTTGATATCAAGCATTATCAAAAAGCCAAAAACAAACCAAAAGCAAATAAACCATGTTTAAAGTGATGCATCGGCTGCACAAGGCAATCATAAATAAGGGCCAAATGAAAATACCAATGAATTGCACCCAAAATCGTTTTTTGAATAACATTTAAGAAACACTGCGCAGAACCTATGTACAACCACTCAACATCACTTTTGAAACATCACTGTGTCCCAAAATACAAATCCACTGTCTTGCAAATGTTCATAATAAGTATTATCAAAAAGAAAAAAACAAATCAACAGCCAACAAACTCAGGGCCTTATTTATGAAGGCCTTGCGCCACCAGAGCGTCACTTATTTCCCATGTTTAAAGTTATGCACCGGCTGCACAAGGCAATCATAAATAAGGGCCAAATGAAAATACCAATGAATTGCCCCCAAAATCGTTTTTTGAATAACATTTTCAGAAACACAACACAGGACCTATATACAAGCATACAATTTCACTACTGAAACATACCTATCTGCTTCCAAATATTCTCCATAGAGCAAACAAGTCTCTATCTTAATTAAATAAATAATTTCTTACCTTTACAAACGCTTTGGGAGATTGAAAACAGTGTCAGACACACACACCAATTTTTCTTTAGCAGAGCAAAAGGTGTGCACTCAATACACTGAAACCAAGACTGTATAGAAAATCTCTAACTTTGTACACATATGCTGTATTTCAACCAATCAAAAGTCTTCCCTCACAATTTTCAAACCAACACCCTTCCCCCTCTCAGATCTTTCTATCTGTTACCATAGCAACTCCCTCCTAACTAAACTCTCAGGTTCAAAAGTTTATTGTACAATGTTGCAAATTAACTCAGCAAGGATGTTTGACCTCTCAATACACCAGCTTATCCAGGGCATTATTGCTTTTAGTGACTTTTTTTTAACCATTCAAATTGCTTCTTTCACACAACACAAACATGCACCCTAACTTTCAGTTTTCAACTGTCTGAATCCACCAATCATTGCTTGTGATTCAAGAGCAATGAAACTCCACAATTATTTTTTTGTAAACTCCTACTGTTCCAACTGACATTTCATTCTCACACTTCATCTGACTACACCAGAACCTTCTCACATCATGTATTCTGTATGGATTATTGGACATAGCTACATCCACTGGGCTCAAAGGTATGCAGCAAGCAGAAATGATCACAACCTTGATTTATCAAATCTGGAAATCAAGTGGATTGGCCAGAGAGGATTGAGATGCCATCAATTGATACCATTGGTGAAAACCTTTTTGCATCTGCCAAGCCCTGACCTCTTAATAGTGCACTGTGGTGGAAATGATTTGGGCACTATGACTGGGGTTGGTCTAGAAATGCTTTTAAAGGACACCTTTGATCAATTGATGACACTTTTTCCACAAACTGCCTTGGTATATTCCAATATATGCCAAAAACAGAAATGGAACTGGTCCAACCAATTTTGTCCACAATTTGAGAAAGCACGGAAACATGTGAATAAATCTGCTTCTGCTTACATGAGAGACTGTGGAATGGGTTCAATATACAATAATAACTTGCGTTACAACATGCAAGACATCTACAGAGGAGATGGTGTGCACTTCTCAGATGAGGGGAATAGAATATTCCTCCTGAATTTAAGACTGTGCATTGGAACCTACTTGTAGGTACCTAAATCAACCACAGAACCCAAAAGCTTTTTTCAGAGTTACCCTACCTCTGATCATTCAAAACGTTTATCTTTTTCTAACTTTTTTCACTATTTTTCACCAAAGTACGCATCCCGGTACGCGCACCGGTGCGCGTACCGGGTGCTTCCCCCGCGGAAAATTCAAGAATTTTTTTTTTTTTTAGCCTTTATGAGCCTCCTAAGCCCCCCTCAGAAAACCTAAAGGGTCAGGAAGTGTCTACCGTGCCCCCTTCTACCCATTCCCAACATTGTTTGCCCTCCATCTTGTGTCTTGATTGTACCGAAACACAAAATGGAGGACTCCCGTTACGCTACTGGTACGCGTACCGGGGCGCGCACTGGTAAGCGCTCCATAAAAAAAGGTGGGAAAATAATTTACAGAAAAACCACTGGAGACACTTTCATCAAATATAGAATAGGCCCAACTACATAGCAGTCCTTTCCATTTGCCCAAATTTGGTGGAATTCCATTGAGACATTTAGGCTACAGGCCTGTCTAAATATCCTGAGTTAAATTACATGACCAAAACACATATGAAGTGTTAGAATTTACAACCAATTAAAAAGTTTCTTTCATTTTCTACGATTATTTCCTGACATTTCATTGGTTATGTACATGAATAAATAAAAAAAAAGAGAAGGAAACACAGCCATTTTGACTACTGCTTCCTGAAGTACATTTGAAAAGAAATAACACTGACAACTTCAACTGCTTTCTCAAAGGTAACTTGTTATTTTGGAAAGTGAAGTATGTTGTACACTTTAAGTTAATTTGAGAAAAAATATTCTGTTAGTTATACTATCCCTCTGTAATAGTTATAGATTGAGATAGACTTCTCTGTTATAGTTATGGATTGAGTTAGGCTTTCCTTGTAATATTATAAATTTACTTAGGCTACATCACATACTCTTTGTTATATTTCAAATTCCAGCCTAATACCATACACTGCCCAAAGATAACTTCACTGTTAAAAAATCAAAACTACATGTCTGAACTTAAACCCAACAGTGCCCTATCTCTACTGATATAATTATTTTTTATGCAATTTACAGCAACAAAATGGAAGGAGAAAAGAATATTTCTTTTGAAATTGTTTTGGACAACAACCATGATGGAAAAAATGCTGAAAATGATAACATTGACTTTATGGATGAGTCTCTGGACCTTGAATTACTTGAGTGTGTGGAATCAATGGAAACACAGAATGTAAATGAAGAGATTCCAGACAACATTTTATTAGAAGTTTTATTAAATTATGAAAAAGAATCAGAAGAATAAATTTATATTTATTAATCAAAAATTGTTCGAGCCATTATTCATTTTTATATGTAATTCATCAAGAACATCAAAAATGTTTAAAATATAAAGTGAGACTTATAGTATACTGTACAACTTGTTTGTGTTACATAGAAAGTTTGCTCATAGTTACTTCATTTCTCCCACTATATTATCTCCAATGTCTATTTTACATCTCTTTATCATCTCCTGCCTCCATGTTGTTTCTGCTTTCCTGACAGACTATGGTATGGATTCCATATACCACAATAACTTCTGTAACAACATGCAAGATATCTACAAAGGAAACGGTGTACATTAAATTATAGACTCTGCATTGATACCAACATGTTGGTACTTAAATAAAAAAACAACAACAAAAAAACAATTAATAAACATACAATTTTTTAAAGTGTTTTTTTTCCCCATAGTACGCTCCCCGGTGCGCTCCCCGGTGCACGTACCGGGCGCTTCCCCCGCGAAAATCGAAAAAAAAAATAATAATTTCAGACCCCGCGGGGCCCTTTAATGGCCCCCACATCAAAACTAGGGGGTCAGGGGGGTCTACCCTGCCCCCTTATGGTCAATTCCCCCCTTTGTTTTTGCCACCTCTTGTGTCTCGATTTTACCGAGACACATGATGGCGGCCACTCCAGACTGTTTAGAATGTTTACAGACACCCGAGACCCAATCAGCTTTCTGCACGCAAGTCGCGTGGCGCACCCGGTGCGCGTACCCGTGCGCGTACCGGGGCGATGCCATAGAGATATATATTTTTTGAAACCTAAATTACTCAAAATCCACTGGAGCACATATCTTGAGACATAGCAAAGGCACATCGGGCTACCAGTCCCTACACTTTTGCCAAGTTTGGTGTAAATCCATTCAGCCGTTCGAGCTAAAAGTGAAATCGACCGCCCTATGGAAATTAACATGGGGAAAATGCGTTTTGGGACCCCCTTTTATCTCGGACCCCGCTTGAGGAATCCCCCCAAACTTTCAGGGAAGGACCGGGGCGCCGCGAGGCCATTTTGAGGAAATTTTCAGGCAGATTCGTCAACCGGCGCCAAAGTTATTCCAAATAGAATTTTGAGATTAAACATTGAAAAAAATCCTAACTATAACTACCTACTGGCGACCGCCAGTAGGTAATATATAAATATATATATATATATAAATATATATATATATATATTCACTGAAAAAACCATAGGTTTCAGACATGTTATAGTTAGGAATTGATGTGATGTCATCAGTGATGTCATTTGAGCTGTCATCAGTGATGTCATTAGTGATGTCACTGACCATGACATGAATGATGTAATATGGGATATCATCAGCAGTGGATTGCGGGCGCGTGAGTTATAGTTAGTACAACTAACTATAACGGGGAAATTTCAATGGTTTTATACGAGTGAAATGTCTAGCTAACTATAACACCTATGGTTTTTAAGTGAATTTCTAAGGTTTTTTAAATGCTAATTCCTAACTATAACATGTCTGAAACCTATGTTTTGTTCACTGAATATCTAAGGTTTTTTAAATGCTAATTCCTAACTATAACATGTCTGAAACCTATGGTTTTTTCAGTGAATTTCAAAGGTTTTTTAAATGCTAATTCCTTTCTGTAACATATTGAAAACCTATGTTTTTTTTACTGAATTTCACAGGTTTATTAAATGATAATTTTAAAATATTTTTATTGTTTTTTTAATATTTTGTAACTACATTTTTTTTATCTTATTATTTTTTGATGTTTTTTTTAAATTACATTACACATATTTTTATTACTTTTTTTCCTTTTTCTTGGAGTCGCACACCCAAAGCGCACCCTGCTCGTTCACTGCGCGAAACGTGTCCGCCATTTTAGGGTTGCTGTCTAAGATCCGCGTAGGGTGTGCGACGGATTCGACTTTTCCAATGTGGTTGCTATGCGACTTGTGCGTGACTTCTGACGCATACGCGAGATGTACGTATTACGTAACGTGACGGACACGCTGTAGCGCTTGACGTTATATGCATATAGGACGTGGTGGGTGCGCGACTCCCGCGGTTTTTTAATGTTGAAAAATGTATATATATATTTAATATAAATATTAAGACAAGAGATTATCTGAGGTTATTTTAAAAATAATACTCTTTAAATTTCTTAAAAAGTATATCACTTTTTAATGAAATTTCCCGAAGTCGCACTGGGTGCGAGCAGGGTGCCTGCACAGTGCGCGCACCCCATGTGACCTCAAAAAAAGAGATTTGATTGGTTCATTACACTTCCTATTAAAGCTATTGAAGGACCCCACCCATTTCATTTACTCTTCTTAGAACTTTTCTTTGGGAAAGACCTCCGGAGAAGATCTGCTGCTGCTTCATTATTGCAGAGGACATTCACCTGATTAAACCATGGCTGCTAAACCACCACCTTCCTGAACAGGAATTTGTTCCAGAACCTCCCCCAAAAGAAAGATATACAAGTATTGTCTGGAAAATTTTCACAATACCTCCAGGATTGAAGAAGGTGAATGCAACTAAAGTCACTTACCGCATTTGCAAGGCTGTGCTTTCGAGGGGAGACTCCACAAAAAAACATCCATGCGGTACTGCAAGTATGCGGAAGCACTTGCAAACAAAGCATCCTGTGAACTTTGCTAGGGATGAGTTAAGACGATTAAGGAAGACTCCTCCGGATCCTTAGGCAGTCCCTAGTACCAATGGAGCAACACCAGCAAGCTCTTCATTGCATCCTGACATCTGTCCCCAATTAGGGAAAGTCTGCATGACATGCAATAAATGCGGACGGCTCATTGCATATGGGGAGCAGTCGGTGGATCTGGTGTGTCAAGCCATTGACCACCACCATTGTTAGTTTTCTTTTTTCCTCTCCTCCCAGTTTGTAGTTCACTTTTCCCAGTTCACAATTTTTCCCCCATTTAAAAAATACAAAATCGTTCAAAAAATCAAATAAAAAAACCAAAACAACAAAAACAAAAAAAAGTTTTTTTCAGAACTAACTACTCTGGTTAAAGAAAGAGCTAAACTAGTATGCTAGTGTGTGAAAGTTTAGATAAATGTATGTGTAGTGCATAATTGATTGTAAAAATACATTTGTGATGTGAGGTGAATGCATAAGTGCAGAATTGTAGGGAAGTGCTGCAGCATGACACTCTAAACTGTTTAACTACAACATGCTGTGGCACTTCCGAAACAGGGATGCACCATATGTATATAAATATGTTGCAGGTCTGTGCTTCACTCTGTACAGCTGCTTAAACTGCAGCCATATGGTGACACAGGCACCCTTGCACCATGGTGCAATGATGTCCGTGTCATGCGGAGATTGTTTTTCTGCAAGAAGGGACAATTAGTAAAGGCATTTTTCTCCTTCTCTATATGCTAATGCTGTGCATTGTAGCATATATTGAAGGTTAAAAAATGAGAAGTGAAAACTATTTTTCACGTTGTGCTTTACTACACCAATAGGAGGATGGTGACGCATTCACAAACATGTCCAGATTTATGATTTATGATAAATCTGGAGATATGTCTTTGTCTATGAGTGTTCTGTGCAAATATCCTAACATTAAGGGCCAACGGCAAGGTCTTAACCGGTGTCAGATCCCTACTACCAAAACTCTTGCCCTCACGGTGTGAGTGGTGCATGCGCAGAGGACTCTACCCTCATCGCCAACTGTAATTTCCCTTGGACAGCGTGGACTCCCCCCCATCCCCACACTCTCTATCCGCCGTAGTGGATATCCGGCCCCCGGGAAATTAGTAGGAGGGGCATATAGCCGCCTCCTCCCCTGGGAGGGGCCTATGGCTGTCTCCCCTTAGGCGACCCATCCTTAGTGGGTGCCGCCTCCCCGTGGGAGGGGCCAATGGCCGCCTCCCCCCGGGCGCTCCCATCGATTCTGGGTGGCACCCCCCTCTAGGGACCTTGAAATTACTGCTCACCGATCATGACCTTACCGCCACAGGCCGGATAGTTGACCGACTATCCGGCCCCCCCAACTCTTCCTAAAGGTCATGCTTCCTCAAACCCCTTAGCCATGCTATGAAGTCTCCTATGAGTAAATCATTCCCCCCCCCGGGACAGGTGAACCCCATCATTCAGATACATGTGATCACCCCGAATACACCCATGAGGAATGCTATGCAACTGCGCCGAGCGAAACAATCTACCAATTTTATTGTTTACCCTCTTCACCGAATGGTTCAGTGCTGACACCGAAAGGCCCCCCCACTACACCTTCCTGGGAATCATGTGGGACCAAGCAATCGTGCACCCCGGGATTCTTTTCGCCAACCAGCTAACAGCAGACAAAACTTGTTCAAACAACACACGTCTACCCAGTGTCACCAAGTCATTGCCCCCCAGGTGTACTATGACTACAGATGGCGGTGACTTTTGCCGCCCTAAGAGACCCTCAACAAATGACTCGAATTTATCAAAACAGAGCCTGCCCTTCCCATGGAAGGCCACTCTGTACCCGTATTCCCCAGCTGCGTGAGTCCCGTCACCTGCTTTGAATACGTCCCCGGCGCGCCTCACGTATAAGTGGTCCACGACCCATACCACTCTCTCTCTAGACGGTGGTCCATGACCGCTGGTCTACTGGTACTGGGTCGACTGCAAATTCCGCCCCGCGTGACAGGCTCGCGAAACTGTAATTAAAAAAAAGACAAGAAGCGTGAGTGCATGTCAATTGAACTTTAAAACATGTGCAATCGCACATACCTTTTGAAGCAATTCGAGGACCATCGCCCCAACTGTTTCACTTCGTCCGCACTCTGACCCCTGGCTGTAGCCTCAGTAGCAGCCCCTATCCTAAAGGAGTGGGTCCCAAAATCGCACGGGTCCATGCCCGCCCCAGCGATTGTCAGTGCTAGCACCCTCTGGAACTGAAACCTCGTCAGTGGGGTGCCATCCTTGTGCCTCAGCAAACTCCCCCCCCATGTAGCCGCCCTCAGTGCCAAGTATTCCTCTATACATGTTATCGGGCACGTGGGGGACCCTCGCGTGCGCTACACAACAACACTATTTCCCATAGCCCCTTGGTCGGTCTTGGACCTGGCTATCGTGACCACCATCGAATCACCCCTAATTTGGACGTGATCCCTGCACAAGCCTCCCTCAACGTCTTTCTTATTCCTTGCGACCAGTTCGCTCACCCGCATAGCCCCATGGAATGCTAATGCGAAAGCTGCGCGGAACAGAACTGCTTCGAATTGGGAGGAGCATGTTTCGTCCAGTTTCGTTATGAGTAGGGACAACCTATCTAAGCCAGTCGGGCACCTTTCGTCTTGCTTGTGACCCTCAAGGCGCTGCCAGCCGCGAAGGGCTTTTTTCACCAAAAAGGAACTCGTTGGGTCTTTTATGCCGTGCACTGGCACCATGAATGAAACGGCCGCCCTGTGCCTATTGGCCGTTGCCGCTGATCGGCGTTCCCTGTGCAGTGCTACCAGGAACCCCAGGAAGGATTCCACCTGACCCCAGCTCTGATTCCCTGTTGGACCCAAAAATGTGCAATAGGAACGAAACGCTCCTTCGTATGCCTTCCTTGTCCTGGGGGCTAAGCTTGTTGCCACGAGGTCTTGTAATCCGGGGCACCGATTAGCCAAAGTGCTTCGGGGAATGGTGCCGCCACTAGGTCCGCTGTAGGTAGGTAACCCCTGAACGCCTGCTTATGTGAACGAGAGAGTGCATCAGCCGCATGATTCAGTACACCCGGCACATGTTTTGCCCTAAACTGTACATTCAGTCTCATGCAAAGCAGCACAACTTCTTTCAACAATCTCAAGATCCATTTGCAGCGTGCTGCCTGTTGGTTAATGCATTCAACAACAGTCATATTATCAGACCAAAACACCACTGAGCGGTCTCTGAAATCGTCTGGCCATGCCATTAGAGCAACCAAAATGGGGAATAGCTCCAGGAACCCAATGTTACTTGTGAGACCGCTGGAGTGCCACCACTCCGGCCATGTTTGCGCCGACCATCGATTACCAAAAATGGCGCCAAATCCCACGCTCCCCGCCGAGTCAGTCCACAGACCTAGCTCATCTGAAGACGCTGGCGGCTTGTTCCACACTACTCGACCGCTGAAGTCCGCCAGAAATGCCAACCAAATGCGCATATCCTGGCGAACCTCTGCAGACAGTCTCGTACGGTGGTGTCCTTCTTTGAGACCACCCATAGCTTGTGCAATAGAGCGTGAGAAGGGGCGGGCCATTGGCATCACTCTCAAGGCAAAGTTAAGCTGACCCACTGTTTGCTGCAATTGGTTCAGGGTCACTTTCTCTTTACCAAGGCACAGCTTCAAGGAAGCCCTAAACTTGGCCACCTTTCCCATCGGCAAACGGAAACATCCCTCCACAGAATCGAGCTCAATTCCCAGAAACTCCAGTGAAGTAGATGGTCCAACCGTCTTACCTGGTGCCAGTGGTACTCCAAACTCCCTCATGAGGATGCAGAAGTCGTGCAGCGCCTGCGCACATTTCGTAGCGCCGGCTGCTCCCAAAAACAGGAAGTCATCGAGATAATGCATAACATGCCTATGCCCTGTGGCCTCGGTGAATGCCCACTCTAAAAAACAACTGAACATTTCAAAATAGGCACAAGAGATGGAGCAACCCATAGGCATGCATTTAACAATGTAATAACTCCCTTGGAATGCAAAACCTAGCAAACGCTGATCCTGCGGGTGTACCGGGAGCAACCGGAATGCTGACTCGATATCTGATTTCGCCATCAGCGCCCCGGGGCCCAGGCGATTCAGCATGGCCACGGCCTCATCGAACGATGCGTACCGCACCGAACAGACTTCTGGGTCAATGGCCTCGTTCACTGAGGAACCCCTTGGAGCAGACAGGTTGTGAATAAGCCTAAACTCCCCTGGGTCTTTCTTCGGGACAACCCCTAACGGGGAACAGATGAAATCCGCCACCGGTGGATGATGAAAAGGCCCGGCCACCCGCCCTAAGCTGACTTCTTTTGCAATTTTTCTCTCTACCACACTTGGATTATGTTGCACGGATAACTGGTTTTTACAAAAGGAGTCCCCTCGAAAATCCCCCGCCGGTATGTGGAAGCCGTGCAAGAATCCCTTCCTCAACACCCCAGCGGAGACATGATCAGGGTATTTGTTTAACCAAGGAGTCATAGCCATGAGATCAACGGGTGTAGGCAACCGGTCACAACGTTCTACCTTACTCCTGCTTGGGCCCTCCCTTTCCTCCCGCCCCGTGATTTTTCGATCTACATGAACTCTCCGGGTGTGAGGCATTCCCACAGCCCGCACACACATGCTTGAATCTACATGTCCCTTGCGGTCTGTTACAGTTGCCTCGATTGAAGCCCCAACAGACCCCCCGCTTGCCGCCATTCCCGCCAGTTTTCGGCTGGTGATCGCCACCGGCGCCTGCTCTGAAGGGCACCGCAGGTTTTTGGCGGAAGACCCCCGACCCACTCCCGCCCGGCGAGGATGTACCTGCCGCCCCCGGCAGGAGCTGCTTATGCCATGAGACCGAGTCGAGGCAATCCTGTCAGAGAGGCATCATATTCTTTCGCTTTTCGGAATTTCATGTCATAACCTTTCCATTCCTCTCCCTCATACATTGCATTAAAATCCATAATACGAGTTTGATAGCAAGACAGTTCAGTTAACACCTCGGGTTTACGTTCCCCCATAACTGCAGTAAATATTGCAAAGGCCTTCGCCCAATTCGTTATCGTTTCATCCACCCTGAATTCTGCCATCTTTGCGCGCCACACGCTCGGGTGCCACAAATCTTTCTGGGTTTTAGCATATTCCATCTCGCGATGGTCAGTTAATAATGAAAACATATTGATATATTTGTCTCCCCATATTAACTCTTTTGTGGCCATAGGGATGTGCTGTGCCACCCTCTCCCACCTTGAGGGTAATGAGCCCTCCCCTGCCATCGGCAAAGCGAGCTTACCCGGTTCAGTCGTTGTTCCCGCCGTTTTCTCGAGACCAACTGCAGGTCCTACCGGTGTTACCTGTGGGGAAACAAGAGGAAGATTCGCCTTTGCGGCATCTCGCGACTGCTGCAATTGCTCGATTAGTAGCTTGGCCTCTTCGGCCGTATCTCTGGGTGCCTTGGCACCCCCTGCCTTTTTATTGAGCCATGCGGCCAACTGGGTGGCCAATTTAGGAGGCATATCTTCATTGGTAGCGGGGGTAATCACTACCGGGATCGGCTGAGCCGCGTCTGGGATTGGTACCGGGTTGTCTGCCGGTGTGACAGGGGTGGCCGGGGGTAACTCTGGGACCGGAACCTCCCCTGAAACCGCCCTCTTCTTGACCCGCTTCCCTCTACCCTCGGGGACGAATCCCGGCAAGGCCGGGCCTATTACCTTCTTAGGGTTACCAGGATTGTTCAGTGCAGCCAGTTGTTTTTTGACGTCCGCCAAACCTCGACCGATCGACGGGACTTGTCCGAGTTTCCGCTCCATGCAAGCCATTCGGTTCACCAACAAGCGGAGCACCTTATCCGTCTCGGAACCCTTTCCCGCTTTCTTGCCAGCCATGGTTTCGATTATCGGCTCCTAGACGATCAACGAGGTCCTGGACTCTTCGCCTTCGAGTAACTGAAAGAGAAACACAAGAATTATAAGTTCCCAAAATTGCTGCTTGTTCCGTCCAGGGCTCACGAGCAACGAGTAGGTGCAGCCTTCAGAGCACAGGAACAAGAGGACGCTTTTTCGGATTCCCGCTCTATTTATTCTTCTGCGGGAGGGCGTGTACCCTCCTCCGGTACGCCTACTGGGCGTGGTCATCGGTGTAGGTGTCTAGGACAACCCCTCCTGGGCGGGAAAAAGGCGCGCCCCGGCTACCCCGCTTCGGGCATACCAGCCGAGACACGCCCCCCGCCCAAAATGGTTTCCCGGGAGGATCCGGACACCCAACCATACGTTCGGGGGGACCGAGTGGTCGCCCCTTTCCATATGACATGTGCAAAATCACTGAGTGATGTGGTTTAAGTTAAAGAGTTAATTTCTTTTAATTCTGAAATTACCAAGACCTGCAAAACAACCAAATCAGTCTATTCTGCACTATACCATGTATCTTGCAGACAGGTGTTCTAAAGCTGTCCCCTATTTTATACCTGTATGCACTGGAATTTTCTGGCACACATCTAGTCCATCCATCTTTCTTTTCTTCAACTGTGTGGAAACACAGGTCATTGTGCATTTTAAGACTTACTAAAACTTACCTCAACAACCTAAAAAACGCTACATATTTTTTTCACTTGTTTTTTATAATCTAAATTGTGGTAAATTCCATATCTTAAAATTAAGATCTGTAAAAGAAAAGAAAAAATGGTTATAACATGTAATAATACATTTTTAATAGCACAGCATAATGTTAACATTTTACAAAGTAATTTCTTTGCCTTTTTTGCTATTCTCAGAATATATTGAATTTCACTAGGAATAGTGATTTCAATCATACTCATCACATAACAGCGGGCAAAAAAACAATCAATTAGATTGTTTAAAAAAAACAGCAATCTATGTTTAGTAAAACACCAGATAATACAAATCACAGATATATAAAATGAGTACTGCTAAGAAAATGATATAACTTACATTTATAAACAATATAAATGATGCCAGTGAAAATTATACACCGTGATAATGTGCAACAAAAGTCCATAATTCAAAGAAATACCTTTCCTTGAGGCCAAAATTTTATTTTTTCTGTCATTTTTATGTAAATTGGCCAATGGTAATTCAAATAAATGATATTAATAAATTCCTCAGCAGCTGAATTATCTTCTTAAAACTAATAAAAAGGTAGGAATTTGGTAATTCGAAATGCAAAAGTTGTTTGAAAACCAACTCAGCATTATTACAAAGACTTCAGCCTTTCTCACTTTTTAAATAGGCAGTATAATATCCAGATATTGTTGAAGGACCATCGTGGAAAATTATTGCTACTGCTACAAAAGTCCTTCCTGATATTGATAGTTGTGTAGCTACAAAATGTTTTATTAAAGTTTCCAATTTTCTTCCGTCAGCTGTACAGCGTTGCATCATAAAGATTATATATTTTCCATATCTTTGTACAAATAATGTTGATAACATTTCTAATTTGCATTGGCTACACTTCATGTTTTGATTTGCAGCTTTAACTAATTTACTGAAAGACACTGATCTACAGTCCGGTAATGTCAAATGTACAAATCTTTCGATATCTACATTAGTGCTACATGTATACATACAATTTTCACATTGATGTTCTCATTTATAACAAAGGCCAAAACTATTCTCTATGTCTACACTTTCATTTTCCAATACAGTAAGCATATACATTCGAAATTCCTGAGCATCTTGTTGGATATTTTGTGTAAATTGTGTAGAACCAGAACATACATCCAAAAGATTACGAACATCAGAAACGCTTTGCATTTTGATTTTCTCTGTTCTCAATTTTTCATGAACAGAATGCAACAAGGAACAAAATATTTTTTCACGATTCTCCATAATTTCATGTTGCAAACCTTCAAGAAAAAAAAAACAACATTGACCACTACATCAGCATAGCAGTTGACACCAGAACTATTTTCAAACTGATAACTAACAGTCTCTTCAACAGTGTCCTTTTTCTTTTTGCTTGCAATCACAACATTATCTTTTTTTCCCTTCTCTACATCTTCAGTACAGATATTCTCATACCTTCTTTTTCGAGCAACCACACGCTTTTCAAATACAAGATATTGACCTAAATTAGGAGCATATGTTCTTCTTAACCTATTGTACTCTTTGACACAGTTGGCATCTGCAGTAATCTTAGTATCATCAAAATCAATCAAAAACAAACAGATAATGTTCTGACTCGCGACAAAGCAACATATGCCATACCCTCTTTAAACACAGTATTTCCAATGTTCACCAAAGCGCTGTCAACATTTATACCTTGAGATTTATGAATAGTCATTGCATATGCCAGAAAAAGTAGAAACTCTTTCCTAAGGACATATAAATCTTTAACAAGCAAAAACTAACAGAACAACGACCAATTTGTTTCACTTCTTCAATCTGATCAAATCTAATCTTTAAGAATTCAATACCATCTTTATTTTGATAATTAATGAAATCCACAACTTGCCCATTGCTCCATTAACTAAACCTTTTTCTACATCAAAATTATGCCTTAAAATGACTCGACAGTTTCTACATGCATATAGATTCTTTTCTAAACCAGCAGTTTTAGATATTGATTTTTCTAAAGAATCCAATTTTGTCTTCAATTTTTCAGTCAAAATAATAGTAATTCCTTCATGCTATATTTTATCGATGGCTTCCATTTTTATTTCTTCATTTTCCACTTTCAAAAGTTGTTCGTTGAATATAGAACACTCACGCAGTCTTGGCATTAAGTAGATTACAGATTTGTTTTCTGCAATTTTCATGTATAATTTCTCAAGAAATACATTTTAATTTGGAAACAAATTGGACATTAATAGAGTCTGCAAATCTTGTTTGCCACGTTCAGTTAGTAGTCCAATTCTTATATCTTGAAGAATAGTTCCATAATCAACATAATTTGTCTGTCGCATATATGTAACAAGTTTTTTGTATTCAAAATATAACCAAATGTTCACATTTCCAACACTACCCAGAGACTTTCTGGTGTCTTCATGCGCAAGTGTTTTAAATACTGGTTGTCCTTTTACAGGAGTCAGTTACAGTAGATCTCCCAAAGCTATTACATATTTTCCTCCAAATAACACGTCATACTCTGTTTTAAGAATTTGCTGCATTCTTAAATGCACAAACGCAAGCATCACGTTTCATACCATGCTTACCTCATCAATAATGAGAAGTTTTAATATCTTCAAGACTCTCAAAACTTCACAACAAGTTTCTCCCAATAGATTGTGGTATTCCAATTTGTTTTCATGATCTACAGGCAGCATTAGTAAACGATGTAAAGTAATTCCTTTAATGTTGTGTGCTGCCAACCGAGTCGGAGCGGTGACAACACAAGACAAATGCGACTCAGTTGTTTTCTGTAGATAACTGGTGATTACTTTAATTAAGAAACTTTTTCCTGTTCCAGCTTGTCCACTCACATACATTCGGATAGGACATGCATGAGTACTCTTTCTTTTCATGAAGTAATCCATCATCAATCTGTTGTCTCACTTGCTTATATATTTGTTTTTGCTCAACATTTATCTGTTCTTCCAAATTTGCTAAGTTAGTTATATCTTCTTGAGCTTGATGCATTGCTGTTTCCACTTCATTCATGGCGATTGCTGCTTCATTTTCAACAATTGGTTGTTCTAGTGGATCTTGACTCAGCGCAGTAGAACTTTGACTGTCTTGAGAACTGTCTCTAGCAATATCAGTTGCAATTGTAGCTTCTTGATCAATTTCCTTATTCAAAATTTTCACATAATTTGCAAAAGCACTGCATTGTATGATATCTTTACAAGCATTAAAGGAATCTTCATAGCTCTGGAAATCTCCAAGTAATTCCTGTTCTGAACGCCATGGTTTGATTAGTTGTAAAAGGGCTAAATAGTAAAATTCCATTTTATCAGCAGTGTTGCAACTCAGCTTCCTGTGATTAATCAAATGTCCTTTTGTTTGTTTCACCAAACATCCTTCGGAACCAATGACTCCATATTTTCCATCATTGATGTTCTCTATAGTATTCCGTTTGAAAGTGTAGTTTTGCAGCACTTCATAGAGAGACATGTTCTCAAGATGATGACTTTTGTTTGGGTAATATGTGTCCAACATATTTGTTTTCAAAATATCTGTACTTTCGGGATAATTTGCTGCTAAATATTCAATTTCTTGTACAGATTTCAGTACTCGATTTCGCATTTTTGCAAGAGCTAGACTCACATAAAGGATTCTTCTAGATTTGGAGTAAAAACTTGCAGATGATAACTGATCTGAGCATTCATATGCTCCAATTTCCCGATGGGATAACATCTTCAAACTGAAACTGTATGATTTCTTACTGAGAGTCTTCTCGTGAGAAATCTCTTCCCACATTTCTTTCAATTCCGTCTTTTCTGATTTTGTAATATAGGACGTTGCATATCGAGCAACAGCAATGAATTGTCCACAACATATTGAATATCCATGTTAGCATTCCACATGGACCAAATGACTGGGTTGTAGTCATTTATGTATTTTGACTCTTCATTTCTTCTTAAGCTGTAGGTATTTTTTGAAGACTTTCTTGTGATAGTATGTTGCAAAGATGACATAAAACGGTTCACTCTTCCCTTGAATATTACAGTACTTGGAAATGCAAAACAACATTTAGTGTAGAACTTGTCCTTAGATTTGTACTTTCGTAGACAGTATTTTCCACATCGGTGGCTTTGGAATCATAACACTTGTGCTCTTAAGTTGTTTTCTTCTGTACTTTTGGGTACATCACATGTTGCATATTGTTCAATAAAACTCAAAACAGTATCATCTGCATCTGTTCCACATTTGGGAGCATCTTTAATCCATAACAGCATATGTATATGAGGAGCACCTCTTGCTTGATACTCCTGATAATCCACAACTTCTCCACGAGGAGGATTTTTTTTATTGCAGATAAATGACATCATAGCCTCAAATCTATGATTGAAATACCTGCATACATTAACAGCATCCAAAGAGCACAATCCGCCATGTGTCTTGTATTCAATATTTTTTATATTGGTTTCTGCCTCTCAAAGAAATTCTAGCAAATCATTCCAAGCGTACTCAGCGCAGCTTAGGGTAAGGAACCATGTTGGAGTTCCGTAGCATACATTTCAGTTCTCCATGATGACGGTTCCAATATTCATTAGTCCGACACTGACATCATATTAAAGAGCTGAGATTCTAGATGATCATCTCTCTGGTGCACTTTATCCATAAAATCTTTTGCAGATACATTTTGCAGATGTATTCCAGTTTTTAGACTATGATTGACTGCATATGAAAGTCCAGACAAGTCACTTTCAAACAAAAGATGAATTATATAAGGGATACATTGTCGAAATTTTGGATCTTCTGCATATAATCTTGTTGTCCGATATTCAGGTGCAGGAATATGCACAGGACGTTCATCATATCGTCCTCCTTTTCCTGTTGAAAACACTGCGGAAAACAAAAAGCTTACAATCTCTCTTCCCATACACTCCTGGGAGTTTCTTTTGCTTTTTTCTTTTGGAACAAATCAATAGTGTTCCCCATCACTTCTTTTGAATGAAGTGGATGCACACTGTAATGTTCATAGATTTCTTCACTTCTTAACATATCCACTTTTTCAATGTATCCACTTGACGTTTCAGTGTCTTCTTCTAAAACAATTTCTTCTTCTCCCATATAAACATTCTTATAGTATGTATTGTTCTTTATCAAATACAATGTTGCCTTTTGCACTTTCCTAACATCCACTAACTCCTGCCAGATTGTATTATTCTTAGTCGGCACACCATTAACAAGAGTAACTAGTGGTTCACCTTCTACACTCTCTACACCAATTGTTTCAATATTTTTCTTTAAGTCTAACAGTAAATACACAAGTCTTCTTTTTAATCTTCTTTGTAAATGTGAAGGAGGCAATTTACCCGTTTTAGGCTCCATACGAACAATAGCCTGAAACGGGTGCACACATTGAATGAGAATAGACTCATACGTGTTTAAATCTATCAGTTCTGGAGGAATAGCAACCAACTCTAGATTATTATGAACAGCTCTAGAGGGCGTTTTATTCTCATCTAATTTGTTATATCAATATCTATAAATACGCTGATCATAACCCAAATCAAAACAATTCCCTATTAACAAATAAGTTGCAAATTCTTTACACGTATCATTATTTTCTTTTTCCCTTTTTAAATATAGATCAACACTCCTAGTCTGATTTTTGTAGTGCGATCGGCAACAACAAAGACAAGAAAAATGTTGCCTTTCACCTGAAATCACCTTAAACTTTATAATTTCACTTTCAAAATGTTTTGTACAACTATGTTCAACATTCTCTACAACATTTTCTTCTATTAATGTCTGAGTTTCTTCACTCTCTTCTTCAGGACCAAAGTAACAAAACACAATATCATCACAAACCTTTTTTCAAATCTGACACTGACCCATGCAAAAGGGCACTGTTCAACTCATTTAACCTTAGTGCTGGACTTTTTGCATAATACAATCTTCTCACTAACTTCCACATTTGAGTATGATGTACTGCCAACATCCTGAAATGGTGAAAAACACTTTGACATACTTTCCTAGAAAGACAAGCCAGAGAATGACCTTGCAAACCAGAATGTTTTCTCACTCTGCAAGGGTCTAGTCCTTGCAACACCTTAATCTTTTGTTTAACACTTTTTTTACAATATGCTTGTAAGAAATTGCCTACTTTATCAATAGATTCTTTTCGTACACTACAAATACTACTACAATCCCAAGTGTACACTGGGGCTTTACGATGTCTGCCTAGAATTTCATCAGCCATCACTTCTTCTGCATTTCTAGGAACCATTTGCTCTTTCTCAATTGGACAAACATTTCTAACCTCATAAGCTTGACCTCTGGTGTCAACTGCATGCAACACATCATTGCTCTGTAAATAACTCTCTTCATTAAAAAAAGGCTCAGAACTTTAACTGTGTTTCCATTGCCCTAAGAAAATATCACAAAAATTACTTTTGTTAATTACTCTTTTCCTCTTACTTATGGCCCTCATTAAATAGATTGGTTTATCTAGTGATCGTATTCTCTTTAATACTAAAATGAATAATTTCCTCTTTACTTCAAAAGCCTTTTCAACAATGGATTCGATATGCTTCTTGTTTTTATAAAATAGTGTTCTCTTTCTAAATTTCTTTGTATGTTTCAGTAAATTATGGACTACTCTGTTGTAAAACTTTTTTTGTGTATTTCTTTATATTGATTTTCTCTTCTTTTACTATAAGTTGTATCCTTTTTATGTACATTGTCTTTTTTCCTTTCCTAATCTTCGCACTTTTTTTTGTGTTTCACATATTTTCACTGCTTTGCGCATTTCCATTTCTTTTTCTCAATCTAGTAATATTTTTAATGAAATCCTTTGTGGTTTTACCAGAAATGTTTCTCTTTTAGACGCATTATATTGGTCTTCCAATTTCAAGTAAGTATCCTTCTTCTGAGCTTTTCTTCTTTTTTTCTCTGGCATGATAACTTTTTTTAATGATGATAAACCGTCTCTGTAAAAAACATTCATAAATAAATATGTCTTAATAACTTTAAAATTATACTTTTTTATTACTATACAAACACATTCCATATAAATTCTAACTAAGAAATTTTAGGCGTGAAGCACAACTGTGAAGTTGGTAACAACATTACATACATAGTACATACCACTTTGAAGCACTCCATAACACTAAAACCTGGAGCACTATATGAGTACATGCATATTAACTAAATGATCACAATACTATAAGGAGAGACACTGAGTGAATTCATAATTGGTTCACTTTTACTTTAGTAAATAGATTACTACATGGTACATAAACAGTCACTATCGTTTACCAACAGTACAGATTTGGGGCTCCATTATGATGTCGGGCGGATCGTCACCGCCATGGTGGCGGTGACGATCCGCCCGGCAGAAATGCCCGCCCTCCACCCTTTTCCCCCCGCCACATTACAAAGGCGGGGGGGACCGCAGCGGTGGCAAACACCGCCCGCCACTTTTCCGCCCCGGTTGCCTTGCGGCCGGGGCGGAAAAGGGTTCATATGGTGGCGGTGTCTATCAGACACCGCCAGCCATATTTGCATGTGTGGCTATAGGTGCCTTTCCGCGGTGGCGATCCCACCACGGAAAGGCAGGCAGTCGTTGCCATTGGGGGCCCCTGCGGGCCCCCATGTTGAAGGCCGAGGTGGGGTTGCCGAGGGGGTGTACCTATGGTACCCCCATTCATTTGCATATACAAAGCTGCAGGCACCGCGCGGTGCCTGCCGCTTTGCATACCCAAATGTGAAAATGCATTTTTTGCATTGTGGCTGGCGGTGCAGAGTGCACCGGCCGCCACAATGCTACAACTACAGGATGTGCCCGCCACTGTGGTGGGCACATCCTAATAGCCCCCACGGGACCCCCGCCCTTATGGCGGGCGGTCCCAATCACCAGTAGGATGACGGGCGGACAAAGTCCGCCCGTCATCCTAATGGGCCCTAGAGTTTACAGTACTGCAGTGGTGTTTGTGTAGTGTAGGGGATCATTGTGGAGTACTGTTCTGGGGTAGTACAGTGGTGTTTGTGTAGTGTAGGGGGTAGTGTTGGAGTAGTGTTCCAGGGTAGTGCAGTGGTGTTTGGGTAGTGTAGGAGGTTGTACTGGAGTAAATTTAAGGTTTAGGGTAGTGCAATAGTGTTTGAGTAGTGTAGACAGTTGTGCTGGAGTAGTGTTTTAGGTTTTAGGGTACTGCAGTAGTGAATGGGTAGTGTAGGTGATCGTGCTGGAGTTATATTAAGGGTTTAGGGTAGCGCACTGCTCTTTGTGTAATATAGGGAATTGTGCTAGGGATAGTGTCACTGCAAGAGTACATATATTTATATGTTTGCATAAAGCAACCAAATCATTGTCTCTCAATTTCCAAAAATGGACCCTGACTCACAGTGTGATTCTAGACAAATAACAATATTTTTTATAAATACAATAGTAGGATAGTATAGTGGTATTCGGGTAGTGTAAGGGGTCCTACTGTGTTACATTTTAGCTTTAGGGTAGTGAAACAGTGTTTAGATAGTATAGGGAGTCATGCTGGGGTAGTGTTCTAGCATAGTGCAGTGGTATTTATGTACTGTATAAGATCATGCTAGGGATAGCGCTTTAGGGTTTAAAGTAGTACAGTGGTGTTTGTGTAGTGTAGGGGGGTCGTGGTAGGATAGTGTTCTAGGAAATAAAGTGGTGTTTGCGTAGTGTAGGAGATTGTGCTGAGGTACATTTAAGGTTTAGGGTAGTAAAGTGGTGGATGTGTTGGAGGTAGATTAAGAGTTTACAGTACTACAGTGCTGTTTGGG
The DNA here is from genome assembly GCF_964263255.1 of Lissotriton vulgaris. Lineage (NCBI taxonomy): Eukaryota > Metazoa > Chordata > Amphibia > Caudata > Salamandridae > Lissotriton > Lissotriton vulgaris. The sequence goes on from NC_141685.1 coordinate 1,536,372,881, forward strand.
TAGTGTAGGAGGGCGTGATGGGGTAAATGTAAGTTTTAGGGTTGTGCAATGGTGTTTCAGTTGTGTAGGCAATCGTGCTGGAGTAGTGTTTTAGGGTTTAGGGTACTGCAGTAGTGAATGGGTAGTGTAGATGATCCTGCTGCAGGTAGATTAAGGGTTTAGGGTAATGCACTGGTCTTTCTGTAGTATATGGAATCATGCTAGAGATAGTGTCACTGCAAGAGTACATGTGTTTATATGTTTGCAAATACATAAAGCAAGCAAATCATTGTCTCTCAAGTTCCCAAATGGACCCTGACTCACAGTGTGATTCTAGACAAATAACAATATTTCTTGTAAATACAGTAGTAGGATAGTATACTGCGGTTTGGGTAGTGTAAGAGGTCCTGCTTTAGGTTAGGGAAAAGGTGTTTAGATAGTATAGGGAGTCATGCTGGAGTAGTGTTCCAGCATAGTGCAGTGGTGTTTATGTACTATAGGGGATCATGCTAGGGATAGCGTTTTTTTTTTAACACCTTTATTACCATGATTCCAGTCGTACACAGCATTCCGCCTACAACCTCCCGGGCCGGCGATGCGATAAAGGTGAAATGATGCAAGTAGACAGGAAACAGTTCATGCAAAGTACACAGCCTGATGCCGTCAACCCGGGGGTACGGCGTTGCATCAGCACCAGCTAGTGGACTGCTCAATCGCAAACTTCCTCCGACGTCATGGATGTGCACACGACAGTGTCTTTACACTTACAGAGGTTAGGTTATGTAGGCCACAAGCTGTAAAGCTAGAAATGTAGGTGTGTTTTGTATTTTAAACCCCCCCTCTACAGTGAACATCCCTCTCCCTTCAGAGGCAAACAAGGAAGAAAAACCCCCATAGAACTCCCCATACCCCCCTCCCTCTTGCTGCCTTACCCGTTCGCTAACCCACCTGTTGTATGCAGTGCCATGTGTAGTCTCGTGTTGGTGTCCGTCTCACTCATCCCTGGTGTACCTCCTTCCGGACAGGCCGGGTAAGTGTCACCCCCGCCCCGTGGAGCCCCCCTTGTGTAGTATCGTCCGTCCCTCGCCCTAGGACAGCCAGGCTTCAATACTCCACCCAGCCATCGCCCCGCCTTTCCACTCAAAGTACTCCCTTCCCCAATTGAGGCCTCTAGGGTGCATAGTGTGCATGTCCGTTATTGTGTATCCTCCCCTCCCACCTGCTGTGTGTCCTCTGCATCTTCCCTGGTGTTTCTGAAGATGGTATATAAGCTCCAGAAGTTTTTCGGCCTGCTGGTGGGAGGCAGGAGCTCGCTGTAGTGTTCAGCTTGCGTGCAGCAATATACCATGTCCCTGGCCCAACGTTTTTTGGTCGGGGTCGGCCCTCTCATCCAGCACTGCGCCACCGTATGTCTCGCCAACAACAATCCCATGTCCGCCAACCTCCTACACGCCACCGGCAGCGACCTTGAATAGCCCAGAAGTGCCAGAGCAGGGTCCATTGGTAGGTCATGGTCTAATACTTCGCTCAATTCCGAAATAACCGCCTCCCAAAACTCATATATCTTGCGGCAGCCCCACGCCATGTGCAGGAAGTCCGCCACCGGAGCATGGCAGCGCTCGCATTCCAGGGACTGTCTGTGGCCATAACGATGCAATTGTTCAGGAGTATAATACACTCTCTGTAGGAATTTAAAGTGTACCAACCTGTGTCGTCCGTTCAGAGACACCTTTCTAGTATTACCACAACAATATGCCCACATCGAGTCATCTATTTCCGTCTCGAGGTCAGTTTGCCAGGCCAATCGGGCCTTGGAAGGCTCCTGTGCTCTGTGGGAGGCAATGCTTTTGTACAGATGCATCGTTAAATGCCGTGGGGAGGCTGTCGCTATGATGTACGAGAGCTCTGGAATATCTGGTGGCTATGTTAGCTCTGGCCCTAGAACGTCTCTCAGGGCACTTCTAAGTCTGTGGAACTGGAACCTCTGTAAGAGTGTCGGGCTCTCAACTCCTTGTGCAACCTGATCCCACGTTTTGGCCTTACCATTCTCAAATAGATCTCCTGCAGTAGTGAGTCCCAGCTCATGCAGCGCTCGGAGTAGGTTCCCGTCCCCGATGGGGGCCAGCCACTGTAGCCACTCCACCGCCATCGCAGGGGAGTACAGCAGTACTTCCTTCCTAGCCTGCAGTAAGGCATTCCAAGCATGCTTTGTTGCCGTTATCGAGTCCAATACACCCACCCTACGATCAACTGGAGTACAGACCGTGGCCGGGAGATGGAGAGGTTCCGCGAAAAGCCGTTCCAACCGTACGTGCGGGATGTTCTTGTCACCATGAATCCATGTGTGCAGGTGCATGGCCTGGGCAACTCTATAATATCTCTCCAGGTCAGGCGCACCCAGTCCTCCCAGCTCACACGGGAGTGTAAGAGTGCCCCACCGGACGCGCGCCTGTCTACCCCTCCAAGCTAAGCAGGTCATAAGTTTAGTGAGGTTCTGAAAGAAGGCTCTTGACAGAATTATGGGTAAGGCGGTGAATAGGAATAAGAATCTCGGGAGAATCACCATCTTCATGATGGCCACTCGGCCCATCAGGGAAAGTGGGAGCTTGCACCAACGTGCCACGTCCTCTTCGCATTTGCTAAAAGCCACCCCATAGTTCTCAGAGAAAAGTACCTCTGGGTCAGTGTGAATCTTAATGCCAAGATACCGCACCGGGTCTGTCGACCAGTGTAGCGGGTATTCCATTTCAAAGCGATCCGTCACCAGGGTCAGTGGGAACGCCACCGACTTCTCCCAGTTAACCTTAAGACCCGAGATGGTGCCAAAGCACTCTACCTCCCATAGAACAGGGGACAGGTTGAATTCTGGATTCCGTACGTACAGTAGCGTATCATCCGCATACGTCAAGATGATTATTTTGTAGGACGGGAAGCTAACCCCCTATGCCAATGGTACTCCCGTAATGCGCACGCGAGTGGTTCAGCGACTAGGGCGTATAGCAGCGGGGACAGAGGGCAGCCCTGCCTCGTGCCTCTGCTGATGGGAAAGGGGTCCGAGACCTGATCTCCCAGTCGCACCCGAGCAACCGGTCTCCAGTACAGGGCACCTATCATTTGCAAAAACTGCTCACCCAGCCCCATGCGACTCAAGACCCTCAGCATGAAAGGCCATTCAACGGAATCGAACGCCTTCTCCATGTCTAAGAAGATTGCGACAGCCTTCGCATCCTGGCGCACATGCTGCATGGTGCCCAGTACTGTGCGTATGTTATAGGACAGGTTCCGTCCCGGTACAAAACCGGATTGTTCTGGGGCAACCACCTCCGGCGCAATAAGGGCCAGTCGGGTAGCCAGGACCTTGGCATAAAGTTTAGCATCCACATTTAGGAGCGAAATCGGTCTGTACGAACTGCAGACATCAGGGGGCTTGCCCGGCTTCAGTATGGTGGCCAAGAGGGCCTCCCTCATTGTGCTGGGCTTGCTGCCTTCCTAGCATACCTCGTCAAACAGGGACAATAGGTGTGGGAAACGTTTGTCCTTGAAAGCCTTATAGAAGCCTACTGCCAATCCATCGATCCCGGGAGCGCTGTGGACACGCATGGAAGTTAAGGCCTCAGAGAGCTCGTCTGCTTGAATCGGTGACATGAGAAACTCTCTGTCTGATTGCGCCAAGAATGGTAGTTGTATATGTTCCAGGTAATCATCCATGTCAGCCTCTACATCGTGCGTCTTGGTAGTGTACAGGTCCGAATAGTAGTCGCGGAAAGTAGAGAGAATGTCCACTTCCGCTGTGACTGTATGTCCTCCCGGAGTTTCAAGCTCCGCCACCCGGGGGTCTTTTTATCTTCGCGCAATAGTCTGGCTAACAGTGAGCTAGGACGCTCACTCTCACCGTAAGTCCTCGCCGAGGCGTATTTACCCATGTAACAGACCTCCCTGTCCGCCTCTTCATTGAATTCCGAGATTAGGGATTGCAGCCTATCCGCCAAAGTGGGGTCAAGGTCAGTCAGGAGTCTCGTCTCCAGGTCCGCTAGTTGGGATTCCAAGGTGCGTAGCCGCTGTCGTATGGCCTTCAGCATGCTGGAATGTTTGGCCATGGCTATCCCGCGGATAAAGACCTTGAAGGCCTCCCATATCGTGTGGAAGTTATCCACCAAGCCGATGTTCTTTTCAAAGAAGACGTCTATTTCCTCCGCCAGTTCCCCTCTAAAGGTATCGTCCAATAGGGCATATGGAGGGAAGCGCCAGGTGAACGGGGGGATCCTGCGCTTCGGCGTCGCCAGGACTAGCAGAACTGGGGAGTGGTCGGACAGTGTTCGCGTGAGCACGGAGCATTGCACAATTTGGCTGGTGATGGAGTGAGAGGCCAACCAGTAATCAATCCTGGTATGTATGTCATGAAAGGAAGAGTAATGTGTGAACCCACCCCTGCCCGCATTCCTGCTCCTCCAGACATTCACTACATCTAAAGTCAGCAGCTCTGCCTGTAGGGTCACCGCTGCTGCAGCTGGCTTTCGCGCGGGACCAGAAGATCTATCCAACCCGGGGTCCAGGACTAGGTTAAAATCGCCCCCCCCAGAGCATGTGCGCCGAGGCGTATGTTCTACAACAAAGGGCCAAGCGGGCATAGAAATCGGGGGAGTCATAGTTCGGGCCATATACATTTACCCCTATTAAGTCATGGCCCCTACCCTCGCACCTCGAGATTAGGTAGCGGCCCTCGGGATCTGCCTTAAGTGGACGGAGGACCAATTTGGAGCGTGGGTTCACCCACGTCAAGACGCCCCTAGAGTGTGTAGTGTAGCCTGCCGCTGTAGAGTTGCCCAACAGACCCCTGTGCCGTAGTATCCCGCTCGTGAGTGGTAAGTGGGTTTCTGGAATGAGGGCCAAGTCTACCTGATGTCTTTGTAGATAGTGGAGTACTTTCCTCAGTTTCCAGTGGTCATTAAGACCCCGGACGTTCCAGGTCAACACTCTGAGGGTATCAGGAGGATTATTCAAGTTAGTCACCTTGGCACTAGCAAACCCCCAAGCATCCCCCCACCCACAGCAGACCCACCCCAACCCGGTCCGACAGTGTTGTACCTACCCCACTCCCCAGTGATCCCACCTCAACTAGAGTTAACCAACAAAACAGTGTGCTGAACGTGTGGGGGCCTAGGTAGCCAAATGTCATAGTCTCTACCTATGTCTCAGAGCGCTCGTCTGCCTTTCTCCCCGCCCCCGCCGTGCACATAAGCCCTCAGTCAGTGCAACATTCAACTTCTTAACAATAAGCAGTATCACAGTGCCCCCACGAGATACATGTCCAGGTCCTTAAGCAGCAAATGTTCCCAGGCCCAGTTCCGTCGGCCCCCAACATCTACTAGAACAAATCATGCAGCGTGCCCCAACAGGCGCCTGGACAGGGGGGGGGGCGCAGAAGTCGCGATCATAACCGCCCCTCCTCCCACACACCCGTCCCCCTCCCCACCACTTAACTGTTTGACCTGCAGTCCTCAGAAGATGTACCATGTTGCCCTTCACCCCACCCGGAGTGGGCCACAACGAGAACGAATCTGGAGTCCACTCCTCGAATACCCGGCGATCAGCAGGGCAACCCAGCCCGACAGAGTTCAGTCTTGTTCATCTAAGCGGCTGTCGCTGTCGTCGCCCTCTTGATTCTTGTCTGAGCTTCCTTTAGCTTCCTTCGACCACCGCTTCATCACCTGCTGCAGCACTTTAGGATCCGTAAAGATGTGAGAATGGCCTCCTTTGTTGACCCGTAGCTTAGCCGGATACAGCAGTGCGTAGTCCAGACCCATCTCCCTCAGGCGTTTTTTGTGTGGAATGAACTGTTTCCGCTCCTCCTGCACCTTAGCCGTAAAATCCGGGTACAGGGAGATAGCTGACCCCTCGTATTGTAGGTTTTGTTTTGTGCGTGCCAGACGGAGTGCAGTGTCTCTGTCCCTACAGTTGAGAAGTTTCGCTATAATAGGGCGGGGAGGCGCCCCAGGCTGTGGCTTGGGCGCCAGCGATCTATGTGCTCTCTCCACCGTAAACATGTGTGAGAACACTCCGTCGCCAAGAAGTTTCACGAGAAGCTGTTCCACAAAGCGCTCCATAGGGCCCGTCGCTGTAGTCTCCGGAAGGCCCGTGATGCGTAGGTTACAAAGCCGAGAACGTGCTTCCAAATCCTCGGTTTTATCTTGCAATGTCCGCATCATCCGTTCCATCTTCTTCTGCGCCGTATCTAGATCGGTTTGCGCCTCCTCCACTTCCTTCATTCTCCGTTCTGCCATATCATGCCTCTCGGCGTGTTTGTCCAGCCGCTCTGCCATCCGATCCATCCTATAGGACATCGCGTCAATCTTGGACCCTAGGGCCGAGATGCTGGATTGGATGCCCTGTTCCATAGAGAGCAGCATAGTCTTTAAGTCTGTGTCAACACTCGGAGCCTCCACCAAGCGTTCCGTCGGGCCACCCTCAGCTACCGGGCTCTGCTGTAACAGACGCTTCTGCGAGAAGGGCAGCTTACTTTGAGTTCTATCGCCCTTGCCCATGTTGCTACTCCTCACTCCTGCAGGCCGCACCAACGCATAGGATCGTCAAGGTAGCCCTCCGGGCGACGACGCAAAAGGATATAGCGCCTGCAGGCTGCTCCTCACCTCCAATCACCCCCCGGCCGGGGCCCCGTGGATTGTGTGCTATGGGCACTAAGGCATGAACCTACGGAGGGATAGTCGAGCCGGCGCCGGTTTTGAATGGCCAACTGGGTGAAACAGGGGGGCCTCGCCAATCAGGGGGTACGCCTCGTGCCAACCAGGAAATGCACCCACCTCCAGGCGCAATATCAGGAGCTTCCACGCTGGTGACCTGTACCCTCAGCACCGCAGTCGCCGAGCTCAGAAAGGATGCAAGGATCCAGCCAAGGACAGGTCGTTGTCTTTCTCATGTAGGGGCCCCCCAGTCCAGCCCACCGCAATATCCTCTCCCTCACCTCGTCCCGAGGCAGCCGAAGTCGGGCCCTGGCAGCTGTACCACAGGGGGGGGCGTATTTCTTCCTCGTTCTCTTGTAGTGGTCCGGCAGGAGGGGGGAGGTATCCCAGGACCTGCACCGCCGAACTTTGTTGCGGAGGGGCAGCGGGGGCCGTCAGCCTCAGGCACGCTGCTAATGTGTCCCCGGTACTCTGGATGGGGGAGGGGTCAAGAGACCGATGCCTCACGGCGGCCGCTGCCACACGTCGTGTCACGCCACCTGGGCGCCTGCGTAACTCAGCCCGCGGCTTTGCGGCCTGGTGCCTCTGATGCACGGCACTTCTCCGATCCGCTATGGCGCCGCACACTCGTCGCCGCTGGAGCGCCCGACTGCCCCCCACACTTCAGGCAGGTCGCGGGGGCAGGGGCTGATCCCAGAACGTTGCTGGAAAGGATTATTTAGGATGTTTAGGGCTGCACACGGCGGAGCTGCGAGATTAGGCGGCCATTCCTCACGCCGGCTAGCTCCGCCCCCCCGGGATAGCGTTTTAGAGTTTGAGTTAGTGCATTGGTATTTGTGCAGTGTAGGAGGTTGAGGTAGAGTAGTGTTCTAGGAAAGAAAGTAGTGTTTGGTTATTGAAGGAGATTGTGCTGGGGTAGGTTTAAGGTTTACAGTAGTAAAGTGGTGAATGAGTAGTGTAGGTGGTCGTTCTGGAGGTAGATTAAGGGTTTACAGTACTGCAGTGGTGTTTGGGTAGTGTAGGAAATCATACTGGGATTGCCACCTTAATTATAAGCAATACCAAGAACACCGGAAAACAAAAGCTAAACAACTATTATTTGCATTTGAAACCTTACAAAAAAACTGAGTGACAGTTCCACTACCCACTTATTAAAAGTCGTGGCATCAAAATTTTTACTCGCAATTACCTACGGTTCCGAACTCTTAAATACAAAGGATGCAACATCCTTGAATATCGCCCAAACCAGCCTCTTTAAAAAATTGTTTAACATCCCGCGCCATATCTCTCAAGACCGGATAAGACTTGAATTTGGGCTAAAAAATCAGATCATGTCAAGACAAGGAGCGCTGGTCAAATATTATTGGAGAATGCGGGCAGCAGAGGACGACTCTCTGGTACACTATTGTTGGTTGGAGGCTGAAAAGCAATCAAAACTGACTAATTCAGTTTATTCATTCTTAAAAAAATCGATTGAGGCTTTAAAGTTAGAGGAAGCATAGCATACTACACCGTCCTACCCGGAGTTCAAACAATTGGTCAACATAATAGTTAGGCAAACAAAATTGGAGTCTGGAGGGAAAGACAGAACTAGGATGCCCTCCACTCAATGAGTCATCAAACAACACAAGTCCTAGTTCTCAAGGCAATATTTATCTATTGATATATAAACATCACTGGTTAAGAATAAATCACCCCAGGGAGTTCCTTAATCTCGGGATACTCAAGATGTCTCAATCTATTGCTTAAATAAAATGCAACCTAGCTCTGATCTAAACATTTAGAACAGCATAAGACTAACAATCACTTTCAAAGACAAAAAACGTGTGAAGAGCGAGATGGCACCTCACGGGCGCACCACCAATGGGACCCCTGGCTGGTACTCACCAGGATGGCCCTGTTCTCATCATTGGTGCCATCAAGCTTTAACGTAAAAGTGTCTCAGACCAAAAGTAAAAAGACTGTGAATGGTGCAGTGAACACAACTTATGTGTGACAAAAAACTTACAACATTAAACATTTAACATACAAGCTACTGTGCAACCAGGACACTAAACTTTACTCATGTTCCTTTCTTTGTTGCAAACAGTAAACACATAAACATAAAAAAGGAGAGTGTGAAAGCTACCTATCGCTTCACACCCTACTTAAAGCCAACATGTTTCATTGCCATGGTTTTAATCAGGCAATTTCCTTAGGGCAACTCAATTTGAATGCCACTGCAAGAGACACTGTGCTTCAAGTGCTGTAATATAAACAAACAAACATATATGGGGTTACCTGTTGTCCACCTATGTATTCTACGTATAGGTTAAAATTCACTGTCAAACATTCATGCTGTATCAGGCAAAGGTTATTATTATTACCCTTCAAGTGGCCCTGCCTCTCCTACCAGCCGAGAGGAACTTAAAAACAGGAAATCAGCCCCCACCGGTAAGCGTAGTCCTATCTCCCTTCAGTTAGATTACTAGAAGGAAATGTCAAACAAAAGCTGGTTACCCACTTTTAAAACATCAACATCGCTTGTAGAACCTATCCCTGACCAAATAGGTCCATTAAAACGTTACCAGTGGAGAAGTGTTTACACTGTTCTATTTGCATTCAGAAGTGCCGGTTTTCAGGCGATCTCATTGGCCGATTTTCAGAGGCTCTGATTGGTTAAAGTAATCAGGTGACTACATGGCCATTTGTAAACGGTCACAATGCTATAGCACGGTGCTCGTTTGTGTATCAATGTGTACATCCTCTTATTCAAATGCCGGTTTTCGTGGGAACTGATTGGCTAATTTTCAAGTGAATATCGCTGCCATCTACAGACAATTACCAGGGCATTGAAAGTGTCTGTTCTGTGTCCAGCTGTATTCCTATTCGAATAATATAATCAAGTTTCACCACCTATGCTAATTCCCCAGTAGGTGTTTACATGAATGTATTTTAACCACATGGCTGCTGTGGGGATTTTTGCCCTGTGCTGCAAATTTCAATTTTGCTGCTTCTATGACGAGATCAGCTCGTCATCAGCACACGACACCCGTGGGTGATGACGAGCTGAGCTCGTCATCAGCATCGAAAGGGTTAAGGGCATTATTGGAAATTTACGCGGAGCAAACGCGTCAAGTTTCCTGTGTCACCAACCGAGTGAGTAATAAACAAGTGAGTAAAAAACATCCTCAATAAAGACAGCATACCCATCTATTATTTTGTGAAAATTATTCTCCTAATACACAAGTGGCAATGATGCGTAGGTCAAGGCCATCTTAGAACAGTGTATATGCAATGTGAGTGGGGGCCATCTTGGAATGGGGTGTAGGCAGGGCACATAGTAGGGAATGTACAGCTACTAATAGCAATCAAACAGAGGAACAGTGTCCAAAAGTGTATTTAATTTTAATTTTTAATTTAGCATCTCAGTCTGTATAGTATATGCCCAGATTACAGAAAGACGCTTGATTACCAAGGAAGCACGATGGATATACCAAGAACAAAGTGAACAGAAGGGACTGAATGATCTTTTGGAGTGGAACAAGCTACGTTGAGATACACATGTGGATGTTCTTTGGCTCAGTATGCTGCTGTCCCCCCTTCTAGGCATCGCTCCACCTTAAATATAATTAGGTCTCTACACCTAACAATTCTGTATAAACAACAAATAACTACAGGTCAAATCGTATTCCCCTTTGACTGTATTTAAGGTCATGATATATCCTCTTCCTGATGAGTTATCCATCCTTGCATAGTCAAACCCCTGAATATGTGCATATTCAAATGTCAGTAGCTTTTCTGACCCCCTTATACTATACAGACGGAGATGTATAAACAACAAATAACTACAGCTCACACCATATCTCCCTTTGATTGTACCAAAGGGCTTGATATATATTTTCTTCCTTACGAGTTAGGCACCCTCATCCTTACATATGTTTATGTTCATATGTCAGTAACTGTTCTGACCTCCATATACTATACAGACTGAGATGCTAAATTAAAAATTAAAATGAAATACACTTTTGGACACTGTTCCTCTGTTTGATTGCTATTAGTAGCTGTACATTCCCTACTATGTGCACTGCCTACACCCCATTCCAAGATGGCCCTCACTCACATTGCATATACACTGTTCTAAGATGGCCTTGACCTACACATCATTGTCACTTGTGTATTAGGAGAATAATTTTCACAAAATAATAGATGGGTGTGCTGTCTTTATTGAGGATGTTTTTTACTCACGTGTTTATTACTCACTCGGTTGGTGACACAGGAAACTTGACGCGTTTGCTCCGCGTAAATTTCCAATAATACCCTTAAAATACATTCATTTAAACACCTACTGGGGAATTAGCATAGGTGGTGAAATTTGATTATATTATTCGAATAGGAATATAGCGGGACACAGAACAGACACTTTCAATGCCCTGGCAATTGTCTGTAGATGGCCGCGATATTCACTCGAAAATTAGACAATCAGTTCCCACGAAAACCAGCATTTGAATAAGAGGATGTACACATTGATACACAAACGAGCACCGTGCTATAGCATTGTGACCGTTTACAAATGGCCACGCTAGTCACCTGATTACTTTAACCAATCAGAGCCTCTGAAAATCGTCCAATGAGACCGCCCAAAAACCGGCACTTCTGAATGCAAATAGAACAGTGTAAACACTCGTTCGGCATTCGAGTGCTGAGAAGACGCCGAACGAGTATTCTCCACTGGTAACGTTTTAATGGACCTATTTGGTCAGGGATAGGTTCTACAAGCGATGTTGACGCTTTAAAAGTGGGTAACCAGCTTTTGTTTGACATTTCCTTCTAGTAATCTAACTGAAGGGAGATAGGACTACGCTTACCGGTGGGGGCTGATTTCCTGTTTTTAAGTTCCTCTCGGCTGGTATGAGAGGCAGGGCCACTTGAAGGGTAATAATAATAACCTTTGCCTGATACAGCATGAATGTTTGACAGTGCATTTTAACCTATAAGTAGAATACATAGGTGGACAACAGGTAACCCATATATGTTTGTTTGTTTATATTACATCACTTGAAGCACAGTGTCTCTTGCAGTGGCATTCAAATTGAGTTGCCCTGAGGACATTGCCTGATTAAAACCATGGCAATGAAACATGTCGGCTGTAAGTAGGGTGTGAAGCGATAGGTAGCTTTCACACTCTCCTTTTTTATGTTTATGTGTTTACTGTTTGCAACAAAGAAAGGAACATGAGTAAAGTTTAGTGTCCTGGTTGCACAGTAGCTTTTATGTTAAATGTTTAATGTTTTAAGTTTTTTGTCACATATAAGTTGTGTTCACTGCACCATTCACTGTCTTTTTACTTTTGGTCTGAGACACGTTTACGTTAAAGCTTGATGGCACCAATGATGAGAACAGGGCCATCCTGGTGAGTACCAGCCAGGGGTCCCATTGGTGGTGCGCCCGTGAGGTGCCATCTCGCTCTTCACACATTTTTTGTCTTTGAAAGTGATTGTTAGTCTTGTGCTGTTCTAAATGTTTAGATCAGAGCTAGGTTGTATTTTATTTAAGCAATAGATTGAGACATCTTGAGTATCCCGAGATTAAGGAACTCCCTGGGGTGATGTTTATATATCAATAGATAAATATTGCCTTGAGAACTAGGACTTGTGTTGTTTGACAACATAACAGTTAACCAAATGTCTCAAGACCAGGATAAAGCTGCGTTGTCCACGAAAACAAATGCATTGATGGTGCTGCCGACATATAAAAAGCTAAAGCCCCAACCATATCTTTTGGAACACTTTGCAAACCAAATGAAACAGCAATTAATTTTATTGAGACTGGGAGTGTACCCAACTAAAGACTTAACTCCAAAATGGAAACGCACCTGGCTTTCAACGGACTGCCGCCTTTGTGGACAAGGCGGCGAATCAGTGCTCCACTTACTTTCTATTTGGCAGGTATTATCATCTAAATGGAAAAAACTACCGCGGCCGTTAATGAAAAAAGAGCAGATAAGGACCTGCAGATCCACAGTAATAAAAGATTTAGGAGAGTCAACTGTGCAATTGACATGTAAATCATTAAAGTTTTTAAGTCTAGCTGCAAAAGCGCTAGAAAAGAAAGTCATGGAACTTGATCTTAAAAAGCTTAGACAATCACCTCGAAGCAAATGTAAGAATAAGAATCAGATACCTCAAGCTAGAATAATTTCTATAAGACTAAAGGCACTAATTGTACTGTTTTCCTTTGTTTTATTGATCAAAAATGTTTTAAATGGGAAGTTTATTAATTAACTTGTATTTATTCATGAATTTTAAGTCACAAGTGTTTACGTGTTCTAGCGGTTAACCTGCTCTTTTTATGATTTAAACCAAATCAAATAAAGTAAATTTACTACTCATACTGGGAGTTGTGCCACTCCAAGACTACATGTACTTATTTGTCTGCAAAAACATCAATGGTGCATTCCATATATTTGAGCTCTGCAGGTTACTATTAATACTAAACTCATTTTAGAAACACATAAGCAATGACTATTTTCTAATTCTACCAAAATGTGAGTACACAATTCGTTTTTAACCAATTACATGTCGGGAAACACATGAAGTACTGAAATGCTCCTCAGAGTGATTCCTAAATGCACAGGCTCACTGTGTGATTATACTCAAGCAACTCTATCCCTTGCATTTTACCAAAACACATTTACCACTCAACAAGACTTTAGGTGACTCTGCACATTCCACAAAATTTGCTACTACACATTAGAATAGAGTGTTTCTATCAGAATGATTCCTAAATGTACACAAAACTCACTATGATACTCTAGACAACCAACACTATCATTGCATTTTACCAAAACACATTTCATGGTCTAGAATGAGTACTAACTTAATGTAGAAACTTGAGTCATTTTGTAAATAAATAAAACATAACTGATTTCTAATTCTACCAAAACATGAGAACAGCATAGTTATCTGTCTACAAGGACATAAAATACACAAATGCTTATCTCAGAATGCTTTTTAAATACACACACACTCACAATAAAATTCTAGAGAAAAAAAAGTATTCCCTGCACTTTAGATGGACAAACACATTAGTCTGATTAAAATCAAAATGCACCACATACATTCCCTCACAAATTAATAACTCAACTTTCAAATTGTTTTGTAGAATAAGAAGTATATCACTCACACAGCAGATTTTCTTATACAGAATCTCTGTTTTGAACACCTCTCACCAGAACCAAAGAATGGCACAGTTTCCCTCTCATTTTCAACGCATATACACCTTCACATCAAATCACATTGCTCGCTCATTAATTCAAAAGCAAACACACATTTCTATTGGTTACACATTTCAATCCTTTCCAAATGACATACATTTCAACCCTATCCCCATTCTGCCTACTGCCTGTTACAATAGAAACACTTCATGGAACACTTAACTGAGCACACAGGTCAAAAGTTCATCCACAATGTTGCTAATCAAAACAGCAAGGTGGCTTGACTTCTCAATATACCGGCTTACCCTAGGTATTGTTTTTTTCAATCACTTTTTGTTAACCAATAAGAATCATGCTTTTAAAAAAACAGAAACATGCACCCTAGTTTTCAGTGTAGAATGTTGTCAAACAACCAATTATGTATTTTCTTTTTTCGACACTGCATGTTATCCACCATTTTACCAAAATCATAGTTTTCAAACTGCCACTTCATTTACAGAGACCATCTGAGTGCATCCAGACTTCCCTTCAAGATGCTTAGAGTGTGGATTGTGGGACACAGCTATATTTTCTGGAGCCAAAGGTATGCAGAACACAAAGGAATTTACAAAGACCTAGGTTTATCAAATGTAGAAATAAAATGGATTGGACAGAGAGAGTTAAAGTGGCACCAATTGATGCCATTGGTTAAATCCTTTTTGCATCTCCAACACCCTGACCTCATAATTGTGCACTGTGGTGGCAATGACCTTGGCACTTTGACTGGGGTAGGTCTGGAAATGCTAATTATGGACACCTTTGGAGAACTGATGTCACTTTTCCCCCAAACTGCCTTTGTCTACTCTATCATATGCCAAAGGCAGAAATGGAACTGGTTCAATCAATTTTGTCCACAGATTGAGAAAGCTAGGAAACATGTGAAAAACTCTGTTTCTCCTTTTTTCCGAGACTATAGAATGGGGTCCATTTACCACAACAATCTGCATTTCAATATGCATGGCATCTATAGGAGAGATGGTGTACATTTTAAAGATGAGGGGAACAGAGTCTTCCTCTTGAACTTTAGACTCTGCATAGGTACTTTTTTTTAAAACTTTATTTTTGTTATTTCAAGTGACAGTACATCAAACTAGAGGTGCAGTTCCAAATACACATTGCATATCATATACAGCAAATGAGAAGTGCATGCACAGAGGCAAGGCATGTGAGTCCAAACACTCCCAACATCCCAGTGCAGCGCTATGCCAGCTGGTCTTATCTCTCCCATCTAGAGCCACATTGCACTCACATCCTCCCGCATTGCCGAGCACATTTAAGAGTATCGAACTCTGCATCGGTACTTACTTGTAGGTACTAAAATCTCTCAATAAACACAAGGGCTCTTTTTAGAGCCACATAACAACTAAACACATAAGCTTGATGTATATTTTAAAAATATTATTTTATTTTTTGGCTAGGAGTCGCACACCCAACATGTCAAAGTCATGCAGCCAACGCGTGCAAGTTGTGCACCAAACGTGTGCAACAACAGCAATGTGTAATGGCCTACATGTTTTGGTCTTAGCCTTCAACAGGGCTATATATATATATATATATATATTCACTGAAAAAACCATAGGTTTCACGCCAGTTATAGTTAGGAATTAGCATTTAAAAAACCTATTAAATTCACTAAAAAAAACCATAGGTTTCACATCAGTTATAGTTAGCTGGAAATTTTACTGACATAAAACCATTGAAATTCCACGTTATAGTTAGTTGGACTCACTATAGCTTGCGCGTATAATGCACTGCTGATGACGTCACATATTACATCACTCTTGACATGGTCAGTCACATCACTGATGACACCATCCAGTGAATGTGTGCCTTTCTGAAAAATAAATATGTTTTATATATGTATATGTAAAGGTCGATGGAAGAATAAATGTTTAAATAAGTGTGTAAATGGATGGTTTTTTTTTTTAAATGATTGGTTAACTGGCTTATTAAGTGTATCTTAGTGAATACATATATTAACGAGTAATGTTTAAATATTTAAATATATGTATCAGTGTTTCACTTTGTGTATAAATGGCTGCATGGGTTGGTGAGTAGCTACATGTGTGTGTATATGGGTTATTAGATGTTTTTTTAGTATCAGTATGAGTGTCTGTATGGTTTGGTGGGAGTGTTACTTAGCACATAGATGCATCAATGACTGACTCACAGTTTGTATGTGTTTTGAAGACG
Source organism: Lissotriton vulgaris (assembly GCF_964263255.1). Lineage (NCBI taxonomy): Eukaryota > Metazoa > Chordata > Amphibia > Caudata > Salamandridae > Lissotriton > Lissotriton vulgaris. The sequence goes on from NC_141685.1 coordinate 1,536,388,985, forward strand.
GCATATGTGCAGGACTGTATGGGTGGATGAGTGTGTATATGCGTGTGTTAGTGAGTGAATGACTGTCTAATTAGTGTCTTTATCAGTAACTACATATGTTTTAATCTAGTATATGTGAGTATTGATGTATAAGAGTGAGTATATGTTGGAGTGAGAGATTGAAAGAGTTCTTGTTTAAATAAGTATGTGTTTCTATAAGTGATTGTTTAAGAGAGTAAGTATGTGTAAGTTTCCTTAGAAGTAAGGTGTTAGTGTGTGTATAGCTGTATATGCAAATAAATGAATGTTCAATAGTTTATTTGCATGTGTGAGTATGTGTGTGAGTAACTTTTGGATGACTGTCGGTGTGTAACAGGATGTATAGGTGTATCACTACATATGATGAGTGTATATATGTATGAGTGACTATATAGAACTGTTGGTGAATGAGTGAATGTGTATATAGATGGTGGAATTATTGAATTGGTTGTTATAACTGGTATGGGTATCTCCATTTAAAAAAAAAATGTATTTATATTTTTCAATATGTGTTTTATGGGTTACATTACAGTGAAAGGAGGTCTGTCACTCTGTCACAAGTATGATGTCATGAGTGATGTCATGAGTGATGTCACTGACCATGTCATGAGTGATGTAATATGTGACGTCATCAGCAGTGCATTAAACGCGCAAGTTATAGTGAGTCCAACTAACTATAACGTGGAATTTCAATGGTTTTATGTCAGTAAAATTTCCAGCTAACTATAACTGATGTGAAACCTATGGTTTTTTTAGTGAATTTAATAGGTTTTTTAAATGCTAATTCCTAACTTTAACTGGTATGAAACCTATGGTTTTTTCAGTGAATTTCATAGGTTTTTTAAATGCTAATTCCTAAATATAACTGGTCTGAAACCTATGGTTTTTTCAGTGAATTTCATAGGTTTTTTTAATGCTAATTCCTAACTATAAGTCTCAGTTTATAAGTAAGACTGTTAGCGCTCTAGTTGTTTAGAACACTCTGGTACATTCTGTCATTGGGCTACAGTTGGGCTATATTTTTTTTTTGTCTCTGGTGGCCATCTTTGGGCTACATTGGGCTACATTGGGCTACATTTGGGCTACATTTTGGCTCTAACATATATATAGCCCAATGTAGCACAATACATATTTTTTCAAAGTTAATTTTCGTAAAAAACACTTAAGAATAGGGCTACCAGTCCTTACAATTTTTCCCATTTTTTTATTTTTTTATTTTTTTTATTTTTGGAGCGCTCCCGGTGCGCGCCCCGGGGAGCGCCCCGAAAAGCGTACTTCTATAAAGCGCCCCGGGGCGCGCTCCTGGGAGCGTCCCGTAAGCGCCAATATCGCAAATGAAAACATGATCGTGACGTATCGCGTAGCCGCGTCCGCGTGATACGCACGGCGTAAGCGCACCCGGAAGTACTCGAGCGAATACGATTGCGCAACGTAAACATCCGATGCGCTTAATCGACGCGACCCGGGGCGCGCCCCCGGGCGAGCCCGGGGGCGCGTAGCGTAAGCGCGTCGGGTCATGTGACCTGAAAATAACACTTTTCATTGGTTCATAACAGTTTTGGTTTCATAATGATGAAGCCCCTGGTCTTGTGACCTGAAAATAACACTTCTCATTGGTTCAGGACAGTTTTTTTTTCCAAATGATGAAAGACACCACCTTTTTTCCTTATTCTGACTTTGTCCTTTGACGTAGGAACACCTGTTTGTACCTCTCTGTACCTTTTTGATCTTTATAATGGCTTCAGTAGCAGCAGCAGCTGGTGCATCTGCCCCACTAGCACCACCACAACAACCAAGAGAACCAGCTCAAGATTACATTGGTGGTCAACAAGAGGAGGAAGAGGGAGAGGAAGAGGAGGATGGTGGAAGATGGCTGCCTGAACAAAATACCCCATACAAGCCCAAGTCACACATTGTATGGGAGTTTTTTTCACTCCCAGAGGGCAACAAAAAAGTGAATGCGGCCAAGGTAACTTGCCTAATCTGTAAGGAAGAACTCTCAAGGGGCAACCCAACCAAAAAATATTCCTTTGGTAACAATACCATGATTCGACATATGACCCGTAAGCACCCTAACAACTATTCTCGTGCAGAGCTCAGGGAACTGGCCAGTAACCTCCCCCAGTCTTCAAGGACCACCTCCCAAAGAAACGAACCCACCTCATCGGAACCAGAAACATCAGAGATGATGCCTTGTATTCAGCCATGATTTGCTGATTTTAAAATCACTTGTACTGCATGTGGCAAGCTTATCGCCTATGGTGAAAAGAGCGTAAAGCTCATCGTCCTTGCATTTGACAATCACAAGTGCCCCAAAAAGAAGTAATTTTGTTTTTTTTTTGTTTTTTTGCTCCAGTTGAGCCAGTTTCAATTCCCTTTTTTTTGTTTCTCCCCCTAAAAAAATACAAAAAAAATATAAAACTGTTTTGAAAAGCCAAAAAAAGTACAAAATGTTCAAAAAACACAAAAAAAATATAAAACAACAAAAAGAAGAAAAAAAAGTTCTTAATAGAACTACCTCCAATTTCTAAAAAAAGGCTTCATGTTTTAAAAACTCTGTCATTCTTTTTTCCTCATAGTACGCTCCCCGGTCCGCTCCCCGGTGCGCGTACCGGGCGCTCCCCCCACGCAAAACAAAAAAAATATATATATTTTAAATGCCCCGCGGGGCCCTTTTATATCCCCCACATCAAACCTAGGGGGTCAGAGGGGGTCTATCCCTGACGCCGTATGGTCATTTCCCCCTTTGTTTTAGCCACCTCTTGTGTCTCGATTTTACAGAGACACAAGATGGCGGCCGCTCCGGACTGTTTCGAATGTTTACAGACACCCGAGAGCCAATCAGCTTTCCGTGCGCACCTCGCGTGGCGCGCCCAGAGCGCTCCCCGGGGAGCGTACCGGGGCCCTGCCATAGATATATATATTTTTTTGAACCTAAATTACTCAAAGACCACTGGAGCACACATCATGATACATAGCAAAGGCACATCGGGCTGCCAGTCCCTACAATTTTTCCAAGTTTGGTGGAAATCCATTCAGCCGTTCGGGCTAAAAGTGAAATCGACCGCGCTATGGAAATTAACATGGGGAAAACGCGTTTGGGACCCCCTTCTATCTCGGCCCCCGCTTGACGAATCCCCCCCAAACTTTCAGGGAAGGACCGGAACGCCAGGAGGCCATTTTGAGGAAATTTTCAGTCAGATTCGTCAACTGGCGCCAAAGTTATTCCAAATAGAATTTTGAGATTTAACATTGAAAAAAATCCTAACTATAACTATATATATATATATATATATATATATATATATATATATATATATATATATATACTCTCCTCCAGTGCCGGTTAGTGCACCCTGGGCTGTCACGGAACGTTCCCGGATAGGCCACGACAGGCCTTAAATTATATCCCAAATACCTCCTCCTTCCAGAAGTAAGCCAGGACACCCGGAATTCGTTTGCAGATTTTATTCGGCAGAATGAAAAAGTGCGAAGCGTTTCGCCGATAAGGCTTGCTCACGCTCGTCTTGGTTACAATGACGGCCATTTTTTAAAGTGCTCAAAACACACCCCCAAGTGTATACAAAACAATACCATGGTAATGCGGGCAGCCATATTGGTAAGGATACTTGTACAATATATATATTGATTGAATCAAATTACATTGTGTTGGTACCATAATCGCTCATTGTGACATATGTATATCAAAATTAAAATGCGATTATGCCGAACAATTTAAATTGTAAACAAATTACATAACTTGTTGGACATGTTCGTAAATACCAAAATTGCTAAAGTCAAGCCACATTCAAGCCTATGAGATGGTTCAATGAACCCATAATGTGCCAATTGTTCCTAGGCTATTTCACAGTACCCGACATTTATTTGGTATCATCAGTTGAGGTCACGTGATATATCTCTACACGTTGCCTAGGTTCTCATAGGCTATTCAATAACAGGCTCATATTACGCCTAATGCGATTGGTTCACGTTGCTAAGATACTAGTGTCAATAACATGCAATGGCAACAACGTAAAGTACTAATAATTTGTTAGACAATCCAGCCCAAGTTGGCAAGTGTAGTAGGTATAGCCGACATCAAACCACTCGAATTATTGTCACGTAACAGTTAGCAAAATCCTTGCCCCAGTGGGCTGCAATAATACATGAACAAACAGGCAAAAAAGAGGAGGATCAAACGCCGCACAGGCTCCAATGGGAATGGCGACAAGGAGCAAAAATTCGAAATGAATAAGACTGTGGTGAACCTGTCCAGCCATGTGCTAACTGAAGGTATTGTGGGATACTACTGGATACAATCAAATTTTCGAATACTATCATCAAATTTGTTGGGACACTAAGTGCTATTTATGTATATGATTTGCCCACTGGGGCGGGGAAGGATTCCATGAATTTGGAAATACCAGCAACATTGGCTCATTCAATTACCAAACCCGGCAACATACATGTATTATTGCAGCCCACTGGGGCAAGGATTTTGCTAACTGTTACGTGACAATAATTCGAGTGGTTTGATGTCGGCTATACCTGCTACACTTGCCCACTTATATGTATATATATTACCTACTGGCGGTCGCCAGTAGGTAGTTATAGTTAGGATTTTTTTCAATGTTACATCTCAAAATTCTATTTGGAATAACTTTGGCGCCGGTTGACGAATCTGCCTGAAAATTTCCTCAAAATGGCCTCGTCAAGCTCCGGTCCTTCCCTGAAAGTTTGGGGGGATGCGTCATGCGGGGGCCGAGATAAAAGGGGGGTCCCAAAACGCGTTTTCCCCATGTTAATTTCCATAGGGCGGTCAACCTCACTTTTAGCCCGAACGGCTGAATGGATTTACATCAAATTTGGCAAAATTGTAGGAACTGGTAGCCCGATGTGCCTTTGCTACGTCTCAAGATATGTGCTCCAGTGGATTTTGAGTAATTTAGGTTCAAAAAAATATATATAGATCTATGACAGCGCCCCAGTACGCGCACCGGGGAGCGCACCGGGCGCGCCACGCGACTTGCGCGCAGAAAGCTGATTGGTTCTTGGTTGTCTGTAAACATTCGAAACAGTCCGGAGCGGCTGCCATCTTGTGTCTCGGTAGGATGGTGACACAAGGGGTGGCCAAAACAAAGGGGGAATTGACCATAAGGGGGCAGAGTAGACCTTCCCTGACCCCCTAGGTTAGATGTGGGGGCTTTAAAAGTGATTTTTGCGAGGGGAGCGCCCGGTACGCGCACCGGGGAGCGCACCGGGAAGCTCACAACAGAGAGAAAAAAATGCCAGAGTTTAAAAAAATTGGGCAATATTTTATAAATGGGAGGTAGTTCTGAAAAGAACTTTTTTTATTCTTTTTGATGTTTAATATTTTTTTTATTATTTTTCTGAACATTTTTTTATTTTTTTGTATTTTTTGAACAATTTTATATTTTTTTTGGTTTTTTTGTGGGGGAACAACGAAAAACAGGCATTAGAAAGGGCTCAACAGGAGCAAAAAAAAAATTACTTCTTGGAGCATTTCGAGCACTTGTGGTTTTCAAATGCTCTATTAATTAAAATGATACTCATCTCCCCATAACAAATTAGTGCACCACAATAAATGCACACTAGCTTCATGTGCGAAAAATTGTTTTGAATATTTGGGACCGTCTCCCTCGCTTCTGGTCCCGATAGAGTTTCCTGTGACGATGTACTGGCCACAGGAGTTGGTGGGTTATCCTGGAGGTGACGCACCTCAGCAACGCTATAATTGATTGGATGCCACCTCTGCATGTGGCGTTGCATAGTATAGTTTCCAAAACTATACTTTTTGTCTGTGCCTCGGGACAGAACTGCATTGCAAATGAGGCATGTCACCAGCCGGCCATTGACCTTTTTTTGCCCTCGAGGGTAAGAAAAAAATTGCCATATAAAATGGTCTAAGCTGTGGGATTGCCGGGGCTCTACACGCAAGGACTGCCTCGGCTCTACCTCCTCTTCCTCTTCTTCTTCCTCTTCCTCTGGGTTTGGAAGGAACTGTGCAGGTGGTCCTTCCTTCCTAGGTGGTTGTGGTGGTGGTGGGGGTCCACCAGCTGCAGCTACTACAGATGCCATGACTAAACAAGCAGAAACAGGTCTTCCTCTCAGAAAGATGAAAGTCAGAGTGAGGAAAAAAGGTGGGGGCTTTCATCATTTGGGAAAAAAATGTTCTAAACCAATGAAAAGTGTTATTTTCAGGTCACATGACCCGATGCGCTTACATTACGCGCTCCGGCACGCTTATGTTACGCGCTCCGGGCTGCGACATCGGAGCGCTTCCGGGTGTGTTTACGCAGGGCGTCATAAGACGCATCACGCGGCTACGCAATACGTCACGCTTACGCGACGCGTCACGATGTTGTTTTAGATCGCGACATTGGTGCTAAATGGACGCTTCCTGGTTCGTGCACCGGGGCGCTTCAAAGTAGTAAGCTTTCTGGGGCGCTCACCGGGGCGCACACCGGAAGCGCTCCAAGACAAAAAATAAAAATAAAAAAATAAAAATATATTTATTTTAAAAAAATGAAAAATTGTAAGGACTGATAGCTATGTCTCAAGATATATGCTCCAGTTGTTTTTAAGAAAATTAACTTTAAAAAAATATATATTGGCCTATATTTGGGCTTTATATATGTTAGAGCCCAAATGTAGCCCAAATGTAGCCCAATGTAGCCCAAAGATGGCCACCAGAGACAAAAAAATACAAATGTAGCCCAAATATCAGCCAGATGTAGCGCAACTATAGCATAATGATAGTATGTACCAGAGTGTTCTAAAGAACAACTAGAGCGGTAACAGTCTTACTTATAAAGTGAGACTTTTAGTTTGGAATTAGCATTAAAAAGAACGTTGAAATTCACTGAAAAAACCATAGGTTTCACACCAGTTATAGTTAGGAATTAGCATTTAAAAAACCTATTAAATTCACTGAAAAAACCATAGGTTTCACACCAGTTATAGGTAAGAATTAGCTTTTAAAAAACCTGTTAAATTCACTGAAAAAAACATAGGTTTCACACCAGTTATAATTGTCATGAGTGATGTAATATGTGATGTCATCAGCAATGCATTTCACGTGCAAGTTATAGTGAGTCGAACTAACTATAACGTTGGAATTTCAATGGTTTTATACCAGTAAAATTTCCAGGTAACTATAACTGGTGTGAAACCTATGGTTTTTTCAGTGAAATTAATAGGTTTTTTTAAATGCTAATTCCTAACTATAACTTGTGTGAAACCTATGTTTTTTTCAGTGAATATATATATATATATATATATATATATATATATATATATATATATATATATATATATATATATATATATATATATATATATATATATATATATTCACAGAAAAAACCATAGGTTATAGACCATATATAGTTAGGAATTTGCATTTACAAAACCTTGAAAATTCACTGAAAAAACCATAGGTTATAGACCATATATAGTTAGGGATTAGCATTTAAAAAACCTTATTTTATTTGCACAAAACCATTGAAATTCCATATATAGTTAGTTGCACTAACTATATATCGCGGACCCGCAATCCACTGCTAATGATGTCACATATTACATCATTCATGACATGGTCAGTGACATCACTGATGACATCACTGATGACATCTCAAATGACATCACTGATGACATCACTGATGACAACACCCAGTGACTGTATGTTTCTGTAAAGTTAAAATATGTCTTACATATTGAAGAATGAGTGGATGTATAAGTGTATGGATGAAGGATTTAGTAGGTGCATGACTGACTGTATGAGAGAATGATTAAATGTGTCTCACTGAGTGCATGGGTTAGTGATTAAAGTGTCTTAATTTGGCAATCATTATTTATGTTCTTCTGTAAACTGCTGCATGTTTAAATCAGTAGCTATATCAGTAACTATATGGGTTATTGAATGGTTGCCCAAGTATTTGTATGGGAGACTGAGTATGTGTGTGGGTGGCTGGGAGGTGTATAACTCTGTGCATAGATGTGTGAGCAGTTGATTCCCTAGGTGTATGGGTTCAAAAGTGCATGTAGAAACAGCTGTATGGACAGTTGACTGTGTGCATGAGTATATTGGTGAGTGAATGGATATCTCAGTTCTACATGTCAAAGTAAGTACATATGTAAAACACACTCCATGTGAGAGTTGACATATATAAATAACTGAACATAAGAGCCAGTGAATGTGAGAGTGGCTATATGAATCATTGTGAACTTGTATCAAGGATGGTATAAGAGAGTAAATATGTGTTAGTATATGTTTGAATAAGTAAGGTGTGTATAACTGTGTAGTTGAGGAAATGGAGGTGTGATTGATTCTTTGCATGACTGACTAGGTGTGTGAGTAACTCCATGGATGTGTGACAGTCTGTGGTGCCTGTTTACACTGAGTGTATCTAAGGTTATATTAGAGTCTGAAGATGTATTATCACATAAATGATATCATCAGTGATGTAATCAGTAATGTCAAATGAGATGTCAGTGATGTCATCAGTGATGTCATTTGAGATGTCATCAGTGATGTCATCAGTGATGTCACTGACCATGTCATGAATGATGTAATATGTGACATCATTAGCAGTGGATTGCGGGTCCGCGATATATAGTTAGTGCAACTAACTATATATGGAATTTCAATGGTTTTGTGCAAATAAAATAAGGTTTTTTAAATGCTAATCCCTAACTATATATGGTCTATAACCTATGGTTTTTTCAGTGAATTTTCAAGGTTTTGTAAATGCAAATTCCTAACTATATATGGTCTATAACCTATGGTTTTTTCTGTGAATTTCATTGGTTTTTTAAAAGCTAATATCTATAGCTGTAAAATATATTCTTTATTAAGTGACGTATCACGTAGCCCGTGAGACGCCTCATGATGCATCGCATAACCGTGACGTATCGTCTCTGCAGCGCAAACCAAACCCAAAACGTAAGCGCGCCAGAACACGCTTAAAGATATATATATTTTTTTTTAACCTTAATTAGACAAAATCCACACGTGCACATATCACAAACGTTCAAAAAACACAATATGTCGGACTCCCGTTACGCTGCCGGTTAGCTGCCCGGTTAACGTACCAGGAAGCACCTTTACCGCGAAAAATCGCAATTTTTTTTTCACCCCCCCAGGGAACTTTAATAGCCCCCTCATCAATCCTAGGGGTTCAGGAGGGGTCTGCCTTACCCCTTTCATTCATTTACACCTTTTTTTTTTTCCCACCTCTTGTCTCTCGATCCCACAGAGAGACAAGATGGCGGCCGCTCCAGACTGTTTACAATGATAATAGCCAATCAGCTTCTCCTCAGACTCCCGTTACACTGCCGGTTAGCTTCCCGGTTAGCTGCCCGGTTAGCTGCCCGGTTCGCGTACCAAGACGCGTCTCTACGGCGAAAAAATCGTTTTTTTTTTTGTTTTTTTTGGCCCCGCGTGGCTTTATAATATCCCTCTCATCAATCCTAGGGGGTCAGAAGGGGTGTACCTTGCCCTCTTTCCTTCATTTCCCCCTTTGTTTTGGCCTCCTCTTGTCTCTCGATCCTACCGAGAGACAAGATGGCGGCCGCTCCGGACTGTTTAGAATGTTGACAGACACCGGAGAGCCAATCAGCTTCGCTTCGCAAAGTTCCGATACGCGAAAAGTTCGCGAACCGGAGCGCTGCCCGGAGCGCTGTTACAGATATATATCTTGTTTTAAACGTTAATTTCTCAAAATTCACTGAAGCACATATATTGAGACCTAGCAAAGGCACATCGGGCTAACAGTCCCTATTATTTTGCCAAGTTTTGTGGAAATCCATTCAGCCGTTCGGGCTAAAAGTGAGGCCAACCGCCCTATGGAAATTAACATGGGAAAAACGCGTTTTGGGACCCCCCTTTTTTCTCGGCCCCCCCTTGACGAACCCCCCCAAATTTACAGGAGCTGCTCAGAAACAAAATGTGCCATTTTCCTGAAAATTTCAGCCAATTCCGTCCACAAACGCCAAAGTTATTAGGCATAGAATTTTCAAAAGTTCCATAGAGAAAAAATCCTAACTATATATACCTACTGGCTATCGCCAGTAGGTAATATATATATATATATATATATATATATATATAGATATATATATATAGATATATATATAAGTTTGTATGTTTCCAAAAGGTGCAAAACACATCAGACAATTGTGGAAAAAACTCCTAGGCAGTTCAATTGATACATGTTACATCAACTTTTTTTTATCAAGAAACAACTGATAATTAAGAACTCAGTGTAAAGAAGAGTTTGTTACAACATACAAAATTTAATTTTATTCATATTTTTTGTTAAAAAAGGAATGCATGTTGAAAAAGGTTTCGAATACAAAATCTATTACACACTTTGTATTATACATTCATGATTGGTTTTGATGGTTTAGTGAACAATTTAGTATCAACAATCAAGAATACAAAAATATTATACTGGAGACATATTAAAACAAGGACTAGTACATAGTGGCTGCAAGGTGTAGATTCTCAAAGCTTGTTTCAGCAACAAGGGTGCCTACATCAAGAGTGCCACAAGTAATGTATCCTAAAGGAATAATTACAAAGTACAGGTAAAATATCAACTATATTTTCTGAATTTAATTATATTGAATTAAAATTACACTGAGTTCGAGGAACAGTTTATTTCTCCCCAAAAAATGGAGGAAAAAATTGAAAGAGATTACTTGAAGTTTGCCATATGAAAGTTCCAGTGTTCTATAATAAATAGTGAGAGTTAAGGTCCGGTTGCAACTGGCCACCACCAAGACATGAATTTAAAAGAGAAGTCTTTTTGAGATCACCCTAAATGCGCCAAGTAGGGATAAAGATAAGCAAGAAAAATTACTAGATCTTACGTTGCATAGGTGGTAGATATAGTCTATATTTTTGAAGGGTTCAAAGGAGATCAAAACAGGTAACCAGCCTGTATATATAAAGGATGTGGTTAGTCGGTTAGAACAGTTTGCTGGATGGTAAGTATAGCGATATTGGCGAGTATGGGCTTTATGTTCGTGATATGGATGGCCTAAAGAGGAGGCGACAGCTACCACCCAAGAACCCAAAAGCAAAAAAAAGTATCCCTTTTGGACAGTTTTTAAGATTACATCGTAATTGTACTTATTTTACTAACTATGACGTGCAAGCAACCATGATGAAAAAAAAAATCTAGATAGAGGATACCCACATAGACTGGTGCATGAAGCCTTCAAACGGGCCGGATTCTATGATAGAGGCTGTCTTTTGGAACCCAAGATGCAGAGCAAAAAATATCAGTTAGTATGCATCACAAAACACTCAACCATGAATAATCGTATCAGACAAATAATAAATGGAAATTGGCACATATTGAATAGTGACCAGGATGAAGAACATTAATTGAAAAAACCTCTGTTTGCGCACAGGCACAACAAGAACATTAAAGATCTCATTGTTCACTCTCGCTTTGCTCCAAAAAAACAACGTGGTCAAAAACCATTGATGGCCATGCCCCCATTTTGGGCACCTACAAATGTCTACATTCTGAATGCAAGTAATGTAAAGGCGCCATTGAGGGAAATTTATACACATATAATGACTTCCTGATCCAATCTCAAACGATGTGTAATTGTAAAACCAGTAATGTGATCTATCTGATTATTTGCCCCTGCTAACTGGGCTACGTGGGCGAAACATCCAGAGCAGTGGCCACCAGATTGACTGAGCATAGGTCTGCTGTTCGCAATGCTAAAACAAATGCACCAATGGTAAAACATTACCAAGACCAGAAACACTCACCTGACGACATGAAATGGCACTTTCTTGAAAAAATTCAGATTGCCACGGTCCCCCACAACAATGAAATAAAGAAAAAACGCGAGGTGTACTGGATTTTTTGTTTCAACACATATAAACAGGGCCTCAATAACGAGTTGCCCTGGGAGAATGCCATCCTGTTCAATTAATGAATATCTTTTTTGACACAGAACCGGTTTTGTAGTTCTCATCCTGAGTACTCATTTTCCAAGAATCCCCCTGTTATAATTCCTTCGCTACATGCTGCTGACAAAATAATTGGCAAGTCAAATTACCAATTAGTGACGCCCGATGGTGGTGGCTGCCAATATTCTATCTACACCCCGGACATGCTTTCATTCCATTTTCCTTCTGCTTCATCTCAAGTATTCAGATTTAGTCTGTTTTTGCTCTCGACCATTGCGATTGTTAGAAAAATCACATGACCCGGTAGGATGGCCTTTATCATCAGTCCGGCTCAGATGCCATTCTCCATGAGGGAACTCTACAGACTGACACGACTCACAGCACCATCCGTAAGTGTGCCATTTCTTGCTAATACCGTTTTTCAATGCCGTGAGCAGTATCCGGCCTTGCAAATGGTTTCCCTTCACCTCATTAATTGTTACCTGCAGCGTTTATTCCTCCCCGCGGCGTTCCATAGCATATGCTACATAACTCGCTTATCTCACCATTCACCATATGCCACAATTAGATTGTTAGACGCAGCACACACCAGTAGATTATTGCGGCTACCACAGTTAGTGCTTCCTTCCCTCTAACCTCACTGTTCATCACAATGTTCAAATCACTGTTTAATATGCGGCATGCTTAAGCAGAATCCCATTTACTCACTTCCCTACTCTCCAGCCGGCACTTTCCCATTGTTTAAAACCGACACGCGGCCAGTTAATAGTAACAATCTATTAGGTCGACAATACGATATATTGTTGCTGACAATTTTCCGCGGATAGTATCTTTATTGTTCGTCCTTTTGCAGCTCCTTGCATGTGGGGTCTGTTTAACCGCCTCACCAGACTCACGGCTGCCCAACCAGACTGCTTTCACCCATTCTCCCAGAATATGTTTTGCTTTTGGAAACACCGTCTTTGAGGCAACCTACATAAACTCACTGGTAAGCCCTTGACTTTTTGTGGCACTTTACACAGAGTGCCACATCGGCACATTAAACTTCAGGTGCCTGCATATTTAGTAAATGTTTAACTTTCCTTACAGCAACACTCACAGAGAATAGCATACTACCCTTGGATCCACTATTTCCACTCACAGCTGAAGCGTGTCCTTGCCCCAGATATCGAGTAGTTGCGAATGTGAAAATAATCTACCCAGTAAGGCTTCTCATTACCTTTTCCCTTTTCCCTTATCCACCATTACTCGGAATGCGCCTCATTGCATCCCTTAATTTCTATTGTGTTTACCGGCTATTGCAGCATCTCCAACTGGCTACAGGAGATTTCTCCCGCTCGCTGTGGAGCACCCGACACCAGATAACCCAGACGACGCCCACCACTTTGGTCCCTGATTGTGGCACCCAGTTGACCTCCCCTTCACACTGCAATTTTTCTGTTCTCAAGTAGTTTACAATTTGACTTCAGGGTTCTCTGATATATCCTTTGTTCATGAGCCTGCCTTAACTTGTTGTACTCGCATATTTGAGTATAGCGTCAGTAACTAGATCTATATCACACTTTTAAGTATATTGACAAACATAAAAAATTAGCAAGCCTTTAACTTATATTATCAATCATGAATAACTAGTGACTGCTCTAAATAGTTATGGAGATATTGCCTCCAGCAATACATAGTTCCCTTATCGCCTCCTTTTTAGGCCATCCATATCACGAACATAAAGCCCATAATCGCCAATATCGCTATACTTACCATCCAGCAAACTGTCCTAACTGACTAACCACATACTTTATATATACAGGCAGTACCTGATTTCCTGTTTTGATCTCCTTTGAACCTTCAAAAATATAGACTAGATCTACCACCTCTGCAACATAAGATCTAGTAATTTGTCTTGCTTATCTTTATCCCTACTTGGCACATTTAGGGTGATCTCCAAAAGACTTCTCTTTTAAATTCTTGTCCTGGTAATGGCTGGTAGCAACGGGACCTTAACACTCACTATTTACTATAGAATACTGGATCTTTCATCTGGCAACCTTCGAGTAATCTCTTTCATTTTTTTCCTCTATATTTTGGGGGGAAATAAACTTTTCCTCAAACTCAGTGTAATTTTAACTCAATATAATTGATTTCAGAAAATATAGTTGATATTTTACCAGTATTTTGTAATTATTCCTATAGGATACATTACTTGTGGCACTGCTAATGACGGCACCCTTGGTGCTGAAACGCGTGTCGAGAATCTACACGTTACAACCACTATGTACTATTCCTTGTTTTAATATGTCTCCAGTATAATATTTTTGTATTCTTGATTGTTGATACTAAATTGTTCACTAAACCATCAAAACCAATCATGACTGTATAATATCAAGTGTTTAACAGATTTTGTATTCAAAACCTTTTTCAACATTTATTCCTTTTTTACCAAAAAATAAGAATAAAATGAAAATTTGTATGTTTTAACAAACGCTTCTTTACACTGAGTTCTTAATTATCAGTAGTTTCTTGATGTAAAAAATGTTGATGAAATATGTATCAAATGAACTGCCTAGGAATGTTTTTCACAATTGTTGCTATACCCTGTCCTAGGAGCTCTAAATTATTCACAGGGGTCCTTGTTAACTACATGGCAAAACACATCAGAAACAGCCATCCGAAAAAGAAAAACGAAATTCAGGATTAGTGACACATTCAAAAGTGTAACTTACCAGTCGCGACTTCACCGGGGATTCCTGTCAAGTCTTCAGCAAGTAGGAGCTGCAAGACGTTCGCCTCTCAGGGAAAAAGTTGTACGGGGGCTGTGACAACCACCATCAGTCCTCTGGGCCTCCAAGTGATGCTAGGAAGGCAGGGATTGCACCCTACCCCACAAGGCATTCCACCTCTTTCTAATTTACTCCTATGTTTGCATGTTTTTTTCTGCAGCATTCACTCTGTCAACTATTCTGGCCCACATCTCCCTTTTCTCAGATATGGCTGTATTTTGTACTTGGGCTCCAAAGAATTATAATGCCTGTCACAAAGAAAAGATATGAGAATACAGTTTCAAATATTTCGCGAAAAGAACTAATCCATTTAAATTAAACATAAATTGCAATTATTAGATAGGTGAGACATATTATTGTTAGAAGCAATATTAGAATGATGAAAATACGAACAGTTCAACCATGTTAATTGTAAGGGTGGGCAGAATTTGTGGCGTTTTTTTTCGGTGAAAATCTATGGAGTTATTTTAAAACTCAGCGAGATTCTACAGAGTTCTGCCTACAACGACACAAACATGATACATAATCAGGTGTTGTGGAGTGGTGAAGTTTGCTGTGCTATTTGCAAAGAGCAGGTTATAGACCGCACAGCATGGGTTCTCTTGGCACAATAGACTAGGCCTGGGCGGTAAATTCCGTTCCGATTGTGGAATTTGCAGAATGTGGGTAATTATGTGTTTCACAGAGAACGCAGAATTGCCAAAAATTCCGCGATCCACAGCTTAGCGGAATTTTTTGCTTGTTCGTGAGATATTTCTCCCCAAGCATGCAAACAGCGTTCGTGAACAGGAAAAAAGCATTGGGAATGGGCGTAACAAGCAATTCCGCGTGTTCCAGAACTTTTGCGTGCTCTTGGAGATTTTGTACTATTTCCATGAGCTTTGCGTAGCAGTACTAGGCAATTCCGCCCACTCCTACAATAGACCAGCAGACACAATTAATAGCCAGTTGTTGTAGACTGGTGTGCTTTGCCATACTATTTTGTGGTGTTAGTAAACAGTAGATTGCAGTGCATTTGGTCTCTAGTCACTATAAGCCGTCAGAAACAGTACATGACTGGGTCTGTTGGGGCAAGTTTCTTTTTTAAGAGATTTCCTGGACTGGGCACTCTGATCATCTCGGTGCCTTTGCAGCTGAGCCCATACTGGTGTTATCTCATGTGAGTGCATCATGGGGCAGAGGGGCACACATGGCACAGTATAGGAGCTATTTGTCAACTGAAAGATGCCAGGTCTGCAACCACCAATCACACACTGTGGACAAGTTTATGGCTGCACCCAAATTGATACAATGCAACATGTACTAATAACAGCTGATGATGCCAGCCTTCCTAGCACCGTAGAGGGGGCACAGTTGATATTTATAACAGCTCATGGTCTGTGAGGTGCGATTTTGAGGCAAAGATGGACTTCGGGTTGTTACGTATTTAGGGACAGGTCCTTTTATGCTCCATCCAGAACTCTGATAGTAGCCTTTTTTCTTATAGTTCTTGTTGCTACGGTTATTGCTTCGCACTTTACATAACAGCTCAACTGTATGCACATTCACATTCTTATTAGATTAATAAAGCCTCAATGATGTTGGTAAAAACATAGTTGTACAAATGAAAAATTAGCCAAAGCATAAATTACAGATAAGACATTTTAAAAAATATATAAAAATGGGTTGCAGTGCAAATGGAGCACTCTGATGGTATGAGCTTTTTGTGTTATTTCATCACCATGATAATGACTGCCCTGGCACAATAAATAATTCAAGGTAATACCTGGAAGGGTGCAAGGCAGTCATGGTCCATCCAGCCAGGAGAGATCTGAAAATCTCCTGTTTTATTGCTGTACAGTCTTGCTATACCACCAAAGTAGATCCCAATCAATCTCCTTGTGGAGAGATTGGTAGACTACCCTGAAACGGGGGTTGTGACCTCATGAATTCCCAGGTACTTGGTTTACGTGGAGCTAATACAACTTACCTGTTAGCTTTTGGTCTCCTGGCGCCCTTTATTCCAGGGTGCCAAAAAGTGCAAAGAGGAGAAAGCACAGGTAAGGAGAGGGCTTTGACAATACAGGCCTTTCTGAGGCTCATCACACACGGTTTCTATTACAACAGCTGCATTACAAAGCCGGTGGTCAAAATTGAAACAGGCCTGTCATTCCGGCAGGATTCCAATAGGCTCAAGGAGTCCGTCCTGCCAGTTGGAGATTGGCACATAATTCCTCTGGACAGTGTTTCTACCGTAGGGATTACAATGTCGATTTCCAACAGGCTTTCCATAACAAGATTTCCCTTTGTCGAAAAGTGCCATTGGGGTCCCTATCAGGACAACCCTTCATCCTGGGGCCTCTGGTTGGGGGTGAAGGGGGCACCTATGGTACCAAACTTTTAATCCCGGAACCGTGTGGCAGAAATCTTGAGGTATTCTCACATTTCTCAATGGGAGCTTGTGCTACAGCCGGTTTACTGTTATAGCACAAGCTCCCACAGACAAATGGGAATATGCAACCCTTTTTTGAATCATAAGTGTAAATTTATTGGATGCCAATATACCATTCCACATAAAAGAAGATGGGAAACTGGTGACCATCTTCCCGTTATCATGTTGTGGGACACGGCGGATGGGTAGACATCAGAAGATATTTGTTTGGCAGCTGGGGAGTGGTAAACTTCACCACGTAGCACTTGACAGAGTTTTTGCTGAGCTTTGTCCTCAAAGCGGTGTGTGGACTGGCAAAACGAGTTCATTGTTCCTAATATTACTCCGATTTATCACTAATATCTCTACACTACTAAGAGCATGACAGGAGTACCCTTCCACCAGACATGTTGGAATGATATCACCCCATACCCTGATATAATGTGTGAGGAAGCTGGGCACAGTTTATTAATGAATTAACCAGTCTGAGTGTGCATGCCTGCACACTTCCCTTGTATAGCTATATTCCCTCTCAGGAGGAAGGTCAGGGTTGCAGAGCTGCATCTCAGTCACAGCAGCTTTCATGATAACTTTGGCGTAAGGTGCCTCTCACCTAATTCAGCATGGACTCTGTTCAAGTAATAAAACACCATTCCTATCATACTTTGACAGAAGTGCAGAAAGCGTCTTTACTTAGTCTAGAGAGAAAGAAACATCTTCCATGATCACAAAAATATAACAAGGGCATTGGGTTCTAATATGGGTGACCTTGGAACTCATTGTGAAGGCCACTGGGTAACAATATCTACCAAAAATAAATGTGTGAATGGCACTTCCTTGCAATGGGGAAAGCATATGCAAACCATGATTAGAAAAAGATGGCAAGTTAAAAAGTAGAGAGCTAACATGGAGGGTAGATGTGAGCTCTACAATACTTTTAAAGTTAATTGAATGGGGTATGGAGTCCCGAGGGCCTTTGAAAGCTTGGGGAGAGGAGTGTGACTTCTCTCCCCTTTTTTAAATGTTTCAGGCTGGGCCTATAATGGTTTGGGTAGGGAGGCCCCTTAGACATCTTCTGCTTTAATTGAAGCAATTGACATGGAGGATGGGATTCCCAAGGACTAAAAAGACTCATGCGAGGGTGCCACATTGCCCCACTCTCCTAATGTGGACATTTTAGCCACAGGCGTGGGCTTGCCATATTGGCCTAAAATTTGTTTAGGGAGCAAGCCTGCATATCCCCTCCACTTATGAAATGCGGCCACCGAGATGTAGCTCCACGTGGCCTATAATGGCTCATGGAGGAGTGCCGTGCAAAGCCCTCCACTTAATTAAACAATATGGGCCTGGGCCACCATTTGCTTCTTTTTTCAATCATGGACGAGTCTTGTAGGATCACAGAAAAAAGGTGTTTTGTTTAAAAAAAATTGGCCCTAAGGGTGTCCCTCAGGCCATTCCCATAGGGCTTAGGAGGGTCGTAGTATCCCTACTCTGCCACCATATATCACTTTTATTTTGAGCTCTGGACAGGTGACTAGTTCCCGGAGTCCTGTAATGGCTGCCAGCAATATTTTTCTGATGTTGCTTGCAGCCAATCAGAGTGCTTACTCCTGCAAGACTCTGACTCTCACAAGAGTGAATTGGCCCAAGGGAGAAAAAGCTCCTTGGGCCAATCAGAATGCTGCATTTTTAAATCGATACTCCGTTAAGACTCACAAGCCCAACCGTTCAGATATGCAAATATTTTTACAACCGGAATTTCTCAGAAACTACTGGACATGGGGTGACTTCTCACTAATGGGTCAGTTTGGTGAAATGCACCAACAATGAATCAGAAAGACAAGTTGTTGCTTTTGGGTTACTAACAAACCCATAAAGGGCACAGTGGAAACAGCAATAAACTTTCTTTATTCACAGTATCACACACACTTTACTAGAAGAATGAACAAGTTTACTTTAAAAGTATGTATTACTACAGGGGAAATCTGTTTCTCAGTACATCTATGACAATGACACAGAATATTACAAAAAAGCAACATGACACTTTATAAATAACTAGAATACCTTGAAGATGATGCTTGGGATGGGGATGTTTGGGTATGGGAGGGGTGTCCTTGGGTTTGGAAGGTGGGGGTATGGAAGAGGAAGGTGTGGACTGACATTTAGGAGGGAGGGTTTGGAAGTCGGAAGGGGTGGTCTAATCTTTTGAAATGGTGTCCTTGCAAGTGGAAGGGGTGGATGGGTCTGGACTAGCAGTGGATTTGGAGGTCGAAAGCATGGGTTTGGGTGTGGCAGGGGTTAGAACCCCTGGAAAGAGTGATAGGTAGGTTGGGAGGGAAGAGGGCCAGGTGAAAGGTTGGATCCTCAGTGGAGAACTTTTGAAGGTCTTTGGGAGTGAATGGTGTCTTAAAGATAGAGGGAATATCACTGCCTGGTGTATTTGAGACTGTTGTATGTGCAGGTCCAGGTCCATGTGTTTCAGGTGCATGTACTGCAAATATAGGCATGTCTTGTTTCTCAGGTGTTTGTTAGGTATGTGATTGCTTCTGTCTGAGTTTCCTAGGTCTGAGTGCTGTGTCTGTGGATGTTGGAGCAGTGAAAGTGCTGGGTGTGTGTGTTGTGACTTCTGATGTAGTGGTGACTGTGGATGTGGATATCTCTGGTGTCTGTGTGGATGTGATGGTGGTTGTGGTGATACAAGTTGGTTTGAAGGTGTGCATGCTGGGTGGGACCTGATGGCTGTGAAGGTATCAGTTCTGGCTGAAGATGTGGTGGTGGGGTGTAGTGTGTACATGTGGGTCTGCTGTTCCCTAGGCTGTGTGGAGATTCATAGCGAGTGGTGTGAGTATGTGTGTGTAGTGTTATCAGTGGTGGGTATAGTGTCTGTGCATTTGGATGCAGGGAATTACTTTTTGTTTGGGGGTACTTGTGAGTTCGAATGCTGCCTGGGACTTTATGGACGGGTGCATGGAATTTTTGTGTGTGCTTTGGGCAAGTTTGGTAGTAGGGTATTTGGATGCGCATTGGCCAGGGGGAGGAACACAAGGATGGGCTGTGCAGGAGGATGCGATGTGTGAGAAGACCAAACCCTGAAAAGCCAGACATGGCACTGTGAATGCCTTCCGGGTAGGCCACACACTGCTGCAGATGTGTGCCTTGCACAATGAGGCCATTCAGGAGTGCAGACTGGCTAAGAGAGATGTGCCTCAGGTGGGCAACAGTTTCCTCACTCAGTGCAGTGGGGGCAGGGGCTGAGGTGTGTGGAGCAAAGGAGACAACTCCCTTCTTAGTGGAGTGGGCCTGGCCAAAAGGGAGGGTGGTGGTAATGGAACTAGGGGTAGAGGACAAGGATAAAGGTGGAAGTAATCATGTAGGGTCTGCCACCACTCAAGAGTGTCCACCAAAGGATGATTCGGAAAGAGTTGTTCCCAGTTATGTCATAACCCAATAAACTCCAAATGCATTGAAGGACTTGTCTACACTCCATACTTATGTCCTTACCAGGAACTTTGATCACCTTGTGTATTTTGGAACTAGTAGTAATCCATAGTAAAATGATGTTACCAAATAGGATGGCTACAAAATATAAATGTGTACAATGTTCACACAAGGCCCAGATTCCACCAAATGTTCATTTATCTGGCAAAAGATCATGTTGTCATGAAAGTCAAGGTAAAGACCGATGTACCGTCAATATGTGCTGTAGCAGAAATCATGTCACATGCAAATGTTCATTGCACACCTATGACACTTTTGACTTGAAACTTCATCTTATATCCAAGTAGCCTGCAAACATTGAGGACCAATGTTTTGAGAGATAGATACTCCAAATGCACACAGCATAGGATTTCTTATAGCCATATAAACATCCCCAATCTT
This sequence comes from Lissotriton vulgaris, assembly GCF_964263255.1. Classification (NCBI taxonomy): domain Eukaryota; kingdom Metazoa; phylum Chordata; class Amphibia; order Caudata; family Salamandridae; genus Lissotriton; species Lissotriton vulgaris. The sequence continues at coordinate 1,536,410,025 of NC_141685.1, forward strand.
GCCTGGTACGGTTGATAACACCATTCATAGATTGCATTCCTACTATTCAATACACATTTGAAGGTTGTTGTGTGTCAGTGAATATCTATGACATGAAGATGTGGGATCACTATAGTCCTAATGGGATGGCACATCAAAGCTCTATTTGGTATTAGAAAGACAAATTGCCTTGTAAGGCTGATGGTAGACACTCACATGTAATCTCTACATTTCTACATCTCACTCCACTATGCATGTTGTCAGTCAGTGAATGAATTTTGAAACACTATTGCAGATAAACTAACAATAGGGAATTGTAGAGTGTGCAACATGTCGGTACTAACGCTGATAGTGCCAGTGATGTTGGCACACTCATGTTATTGTTGAATCCCAGCTTACCGATGGGAAGTTTTGCCTAGTCACATCAAAAAGAGTGCACAGTATGCCCTGTCACATGTAATCGGACCACCATCGCATGAGAGACAGTAGTGAGGGAACATCACTCTTCACACAAGAAAGACAAGTTGCTAGTTTAGTACAATTGTCACCCATAACATCAAAGAACATGAGATGATTTATCAGTTCACTCAGCAATGTTTCTTCTCAAAACTGTAAATTGGTAGTGGACTGGGCTCTGCAGTGTTCCTAGTCATAAAGACAATATGCACAGCACAGCAGCATTCACCTACTACCAGACCTACACAAACAGTAACTCATTTTATGCATTGCAAATGGGCTAACCCCAATATTGATGGGGAAATGCCTGCCTTTAACTCATAAAGTTGGCAAAGTAACTTGTATGGCCAGGAATCACCCCCATGTAGCTGCTGTTGGGCCCCTCAACTGCCCATGAAGCTCCGGGTAGTCCCCCGCCAGTATGCGGGTGATTAGGGGGCTCAGGGTCCAGCGTGCACTCTGTCCACGTTGGGAGGACATCCACAGCTGGACCTCTTTGATCTTCCGGATCCAGTATTTCCGGTCCTCCCACCTCTTCTTCCGATGGACGCTGTGTCAGATATAGACTCCTAGGGTACTCACGTTATGGCCGATGGCGTTCAAATGGATTGTTTTTAGTGGGTGCTGACCTGTATGGAAACATTAGATTAATACACTGATTATATCTGCAAGTTTTTAAATATTTATTTGGTTGTCACACATTTCACACAGGCCATGACCCAGACCTCCAGTCTCAGCGAATATGGGGTCACTCCAGCAAACGTCACTGTCTCATCAAGCTGGCCTCATGTTGCCTCTTCCATGGCTGTTCCTGACGTGTAGAGTAGCGGCAATTTCCAACTCACAGGTGATAGACTGATCGATGTGACACAGTTACTAGGCACACATCGGCCCCTCCTGGCATACGGGGTCACTAACTTCCCCAGCGCTGCACACAAGCAATGGCCATTCGATGCAGTACCATCCTTGGTGCACAGTGTTCCCTCCTGGTATATAGGATCACTAAACTGCAAAATTTGGCACACAATCATCTACCCAAGAGGTGCAGTGCAGCTCCTCACATCTTGCTCAGGAGCCCCACAGAATTGGGCTCCTCTCTGGAGCTCGCTCTATCAAGCACGCTCCTCTCCCTCATGGGTAAATCGGTATTGGTGAGCAGGCAGATACTAGTGCTCCAGACTCCAGTGAAGATGAAGTTGGTCTCCCAGGGTGATGTCCCCTCACCCAGCAGGGAAGCTAGCAGGCTAGGACCCTAGTCCTGGTCTTAGGCAGAGCATCCCCTTATTATGCAGTCAAGCTGGCTGCTCAGCAGATGAGAAAGTGTGGGGGTCACAGACTGCCCTACTTATATTACTTTCCGAGACATAAAATGCAATTTAGGGTCTGGACATTTAAAGTTTTATGTTTGGGTTCTCCTTCTTTGAAATGGACATCTCCCCCTTTCTATTTCCTCCTGAAGAATGTCTGTCAGAGCAGGCAGGACTACGAAGCTGATTAGCCCAAAACAAGATTCATTGGAGTGATCAGGGTTCACACCTGGATATCAGCCTCAGTGATATGTACATCAACGGTTAATTCTGGGTGCTCAGTTTACCCTTTATGATTCTCTTCTCAGCACCATTATCTTTTTCCTAAGATGTGTCCAGTGCCTTTCCTTGGGATCTGTAACTGCATCAAATAGCCCTCTGAAATACACAGGGAGAGCTTGGCTTCCCTCGCCCAGTGCATCTCCCACCCAGCATAAAGGAATGCAGTAATACACAATTCCGTTCAGGGGAGATTTCTCTGCTCCTCATTTTTTCACCAGGTAGACCTGGGCTCCATCATATGGAAACCAAGATCCTACTTGTAATGTACCATTGCAGGCACTTCTTCACAGCAGACATCACTTTCTAGCACTGTTGTGCCCATGTACTATGCTATCAACTGCAAATGTAGCACAGGCACTAAGTCTGTGCACGGATCTATGTTGTTACAACGCGTTATTTTACAACGCATGCTGTAACAACGCAACTTTTACAACGCAGGTTCCATTACAACGGATGTCATTACAACGCAGGATATTACATAGCAGATGGTATTACAACGCATACCATTACATCGTAAGTATAGGTAAGTATAATTTTTTTAAAATATGAAATTAAGTTAATTTTATTAATTTAATTTTACTAATATAATTAAAATAATTGAAAAAATGAAATTAATATAATTTATTTAAATAAGTTTAATTTAATTTTAAATAGGAATTAATGTAATTTAATTAAATTAATATATTTTTATTAATTTAATTTTATAAATTTAATAATAGTAATAAATTAAATATAATTAATTTAATTTAATTAATATAATTGTATTAATCTTATATTTTTTTAAATAAGTCTAATTTAATTTTAAATAGGAATTAATGTAATTTAATTAAATTAAAATAATTTTATTAATTAAATTTAATAAATTTAATAATATTAATAAATTAAATATAATTAATTTAATTAATATAATTATATTAATCTTAAAAATGTAATTAATTTAATTTAATAAATTTAATTAATTTTAATTTAAATAATTATTTTAATTTAATTAAAGTCGTACTTTAAAAAAAATAAACCCTAAAAATACCCCTGAACCCCAAAACCCAAACCCAGCCCTAAAACCTAAAAATACCCCTGTGCCCTAAAACCCAAACCCAGCCCTAAAACCTAAAAACACCCCTGTACCCCAAAACCCAAACCCTGCCCTAAAACCTAAAAACACCCCTGTACCCCAAAACCCAAACCCTGCCCTAAAACCTAAAAACACCCCTGTACCCCAAAACCCAAACCCTGCCCTAAAACCAAAAAACACCCCTGTACCCCAAAACCCAAACCCTGCCCTAAAACCTAAAAACACCCCTGTACCCCAAAACCCAAACCCTGCCCTAAAACCTAAAAACACCCCTGTACCCCAAAACCCAAACCCTGCCCTAAAACCTAAAAACACCCCTGTACCCCAAAACCCAAACCCTGCCCTGAAACCTAAAAATACCCCTGTACCCCAAAACCCAAACCCTGCCCTAAAACCTAAAAATACCCCTGTACCCCAAAACCCAAACCCAGCCCTAAAACCTAAGAACACCCAAACACCCCAAAACATATACCTCAGTACCCCAAAACATATACTCCTATACTCATCCTTATTTTAAAAATTACTTAATTTAATATATTTAATTTATAATATTAAAAAACATAAATAAATATATTTATTAATAATTAATATTAATTAAATTAATTAAATAAAATTAAATAAAATAAAAAAAAAATTAAATACTTACCAATACTTACGATGTAATGGTATGCGTTGTAATACCATCTGCTATGTAATATCCTGCGTTGTAATGACATCCGTTGTAATGGAACCTGCGTTGTAAAAGCTGCGTTGTAACAGTATTACGACGTAAAAGTTGCGTTGTAACAGTAACGCACCCTGTGCACACTGTTCAATACTACAGTCTCTCTGTACTTCACCAGAGTATGTCACTTTAAACACATCCTGCCAGTGTACAAATATTTTGTAGGTGCACACTGTCCCACACTGCACTCTCTGTTTAATGTATGTCTGGCACACTTACATGCACTCAGCACGATTTCACTATGCATACACTTCAACACCAAATGGATGTAGGCCAAGGATGAGTGAAACACAAAGCAGCTAAACTTTTAAAAAGGCGCTTGAGCATGTAGGCCTCACTCTAATGGCACTGGATATAAAAAGGACCTGGTCACTACTATTGATCATTATATGGTATGCTGCCACCTCTGTGCTTGTGCTGTTTAGCTCCTGTTGAAGGCAGTAGCCTTCTACCACTATGAAGGTAGTGCTTTAATCATCCCTCTTAGTCCAACAGGACCACAATCCATGAGACAGGACTATGTCATGGTGCATGCGCATGATCCGTCTTTGCCTTTGACAAAAAATCAGGGGTCCAGACAAGAATACAGTTGGGCACGTAGGTAGATAACTCTGGTACACAGACAAAATATCGATTTTTAAATATCGATATACAAAAATATCGAAGTTTAAATATCGATGGGACAAAATATCGAAGGTAAGTAATATCGACAGTCTAAATATCGATATTAGTATGATATCAGTAATATCGAAGTTGTAAATATCGATGTCAATAATATCAAAATAAATAACTTCGATGTTACTAATATCAATTTTTAAATAAATTTAGTGTATATTATATTGTATTTATTATGTTTTATTATTTATTTTTAATGTAATTTAATTAAATATTGTCTTTTACTACTGTAGCGGGTTGTGGGTTTATAGGGGAATAGGGTGGGAAGTAATTTAATTATGTTAAATTAATTATTAATTAGTAGGAATTATTAATTAATTAATTGAGAATTAATTTGTAATTAATTTTAATTAATTGATTAATTGATAAATATGTTCTGTAGCGGGTTATGGGTTTATAGGGGAATAGGGTGGGAAGTAATTTAATAATAATTAATTAATTAATATATGTTTGTACATATTTTAATTAATAATTAAATGGTAATTTATTTATATTATTAGTTAATTAATTAATATAATTTTGTACATATTTTTAATTATTAATTAGTTGGTAATTAATTAATATTAATTAGTTAATTACATTAATTATAGTAATTGTTTTATATATATATATTTTTATTCTTAATTAATTAATTGGGAAAAATATTATTAATTATTAAATTAAATTAATTACAGCTAATGTGCTAATATATTTACTTTATTGTTATTGTTAATTAATAATTAATTGGTAATTAAATAATATTAATTAATTTTGGGTAAAGGAGTATTTTTAGGGTTCAGGGTCAGTTTTCAGTTTTTGGGTAAAGGGGTATTTTTAGGGTTCAGGGTCAGTTTTCAGTTCTTGGGTAAAGGGGTATTTTTAGGGTTCTGGGTCAGTTTTCAGTTTTTGGGTAAAGGGGTATTTCGGGGTTCAGGGTCAGTTTTCAGTTTTTGGGTAATGGGGTATGTTTAGGGTTCAGGGTCAGTTTTCAGTTCTTGGGTAAAGGGGTATTTTTAGGGTTCAGGGTCAGTTTTCAGTTTTTGGGTAAAGGGGTATTTTTAGGGTTCAGGGTCAGTTTTCAGTTTTTGGGTAAAGGGGTATTTTTAGGGATAAGGGCCAGTTTTCAGTTCTTGGGTAAAGGGGTATTTTTAGGGTTCAGGGTCAGTTTTCAGTTTTTGGGTAAAGGGGTAGTTTTAGGGTTCAGGGTCAGTTTTCAGTTTTTGGGTAAAAGGGTATTTTTAGGGTTCAGGGTCAGTTTTCAGTTTTTGGGTAAAGGGGTATTTTTAGGGTTCAGGGTCAGTTTGGGGTTTTTGGGTAAAGGGGTATTTTTAGGGATAAGGGTCAGTTTTCAGTTCTTGGGTAAAGGGGTATTTTTAGGGTTCAGGGTCAGTTTTCAGTTTTTGGGTAAAGGGGTATTTTTAGGGTTCAGGGTCAGTTTTCAGTTTTTGGGTAAAGGGGTATTTTTAGGGATAAGGGTCAGTGTTCAGTTCTTGGGTAAAGGGGTATTTTTAGGGTTCAGGGTCAGTTTTCAGTTTTTGGGTAAAGGGGTATTTTTAGGGTTCAGGGTCAGTTTTCAGTTCTTGGGTAAAGGGGTATTTTTAGGGTTCTGGGTCAGTTTTCAGTGTTTGGGTAAAGGGGTATTTTTAGGGTTCACGGTCAGTTTTCAGTTTTTGGGTAATGGGGTATGTTTAGGGTTCAGGGTCAGTTTTCAGTTCTTGGGTAAAGGGGAATTTTTAGGGTTCAGGGTCAGTTTTCAGTTTTTGGGTAAAGGGGTATTTTTAGGGTTCAGGGTCAGCTTTCAGTTTTTGGGTAAAGGGGTATTTTAGGGATAAGGGTCTGTGGGATTTCAGTGTGGGTCTCAAATAGATTCGCTGACACAGGTTGTCGGGGTAGGGCAGGTTTTATTAATTTATATAGTCTGCGTTTCTGTACAGGCACACGGTAAAACGGTAGGGGTTGTTCTGCCTCCTCCGTGGTGGATCTTCCCCCTCCAGAGCGTCGATCCCAAGGTCTCCTGGGAGTTGTAGGCCTTTTCCCCGCCGTCTCGATGTCCTCGTTGTGCCGGTATACCAAAAAGAAAAGAAAAACCCTCTTAGTTAAAATGTTCTGTACGACACTTCTTGCAGGGAAAAGGGGGTGGGGGAACACACGTGCAAACCCTGACCCCTGCTCAGTGACGTGACCCCTTGTAAAGAAATTTAACAAGGGTGTGCAGTAAGGGGTTTCGTGCATTCAATGGGGCTTGCCTCGTCTAATGCCCGCCCACCCTGTGAACTTGGACCGTACCTGGTCGAGCCACACTTCCGTGTTAGTGTGGCGGGGCGAAGCGCGATCCACAGAGCCTCCTGGCTTAAAGCGGTAGTCGCCCTCGGTGTCGTCCTCCGGTCCTGGCGCCGCCTTCTCCCCTGGTATGTCCTCGTAACTCCGCTCCACCTGATGTTCTCTCCCCGTCCTCCTCCGAGGTCGCGCTCCGTTTCCCTCGTCTTTCCCGCGATGTTCTTCCACGTCCTCCGTCCTCCGATCCTCGTCCTCCTCCGTTCCTCGTCTCCTTCCGTCCACTCCGCTCCGCTGTCTCTCCACTCACGCCACCAATCTCCTACTCCGCCTCCGGGTGTCTCGCACACCTGGGTCGACTCCGGGATGGGTTTTACCTCTTCGGGGAGGGCGTGCCGCCATTCCAGATCCGCCCCCTTAAAGGAGTAAGGCTGCCGGTTCTCCACATCGGGCCGACGACGGATGACATCTGGAGTGTTCCAGGCCTCTGTATGCTGTATAAAAAGAGTAGAGACATTAGTAGGCATACCAGGGGGCCCCTCGTCCGGGTCCCCCATGTCACAGGGTCAGTTTTCAGTTCTTGGGTAAAGGGGTATTTTTAGGGTTCAGGGTCAGTTTTCAGTTTTTGGGTAAAGGGGTATTTTTAGGGTTCAGGGTCAGTTTTCAGTTTTTGGGTAAAGGGGTATTTTTAGGGTTCAGGGTCAGTTTTCAGTTTTTGGGTAAAGGGGTATTTTTAGGGTTCAGGGTCAGTTTTGGGTTTTTGGGGGTACAGGGATATTTTTAGGGTTCAGGGTCAGTTTTGGGTTTTTGGGGTACAGGCGTACAGGGTAAAAACAAAAAAAAATTACATTAAATCAATTTAATAACATTAAAAAATATAAAATTACATTAAATTTTTAAGTGTTTTATTTATTTTAAATGTATATATATTAGTTTTACATTTCTTTTAATATTTTTATTTAATATTTGTAAAATTATATGTATTTTAACATTATTTTTACATTATTATTAATACATTTAAAAAAACGATATTTTTAATTCCGATATTTTTGTACTACGATATTATTTTTTCGATATTTTTGTACTTACCTTTATGAAGATAGGATTCCGATATTTTTGATGTCGATATTTTTGTTCCGATATTTTTGTATTTCGATATTCTGTCTGTCGATATTATGTCAGACATTCGATAACTCTACCAGATGAGGACTTTTCCGTCCAAACACTATTAAAAAGACTCTAGATTCACCAAGAAACATGTGCTATTTGCTACAACATATTTTACATTTAGTACACATGTACATATTGATATTTAACCAATCCTTGAAGCACATTATTATGTTCTGATACGTAAAGGTCATAGACTCCAGAAGCCTAGAAGAAATGAGATGACAGGAATTTCCCTGTTCCATTTTCCACCCTTTTTGAGTGGACTTTTTGGCCACAGATAAAGACCAATTTTGCACTGACTTATATGAAGAACATTAAAAAGTAAAATTAAAATACAATATGGTTTTTATAACCACGATGTACATGTGTGCAAGTCGCAAATGTATATCGATAAGTGGCATTGATTTGTTTCATATTCAGGAATGTCAATAAACTGTAAAGCATAAAGAATGTTGAGGAGCAATAATATGTTTTAAAAATAACTTAAGGATTGAATACAGTATGACGAAGGTTGTCTAAAATAGCCAGCTATCATCTCGCAATATCTTAGCCACAGAATTCAATCACCAAGAGAATCAAAGTGAATTCCTAGAGGCCATTATTTAAGTGAAATTTGGAAATGTATCTGAGAAATTGATTTTCATAATGTAAAGAAACATAGATTATGAAGTAGGCAGTTCTGTCTACAGGCTATCCTATGCGTAAATGTGAAAAGGAGTTTTCACTCACAATGATGTGACGATTATTCCAATTGAAAGAAAAGCAAAATTTGAAAGAAATTTGAAAGATAAAAATCTAAGGTTATCTCGGTACCTGAATTCTTCTACTACGTGAATATAAAAATATTTTTGGTACGGACACAAATACGATTACAAGGGACTGGAGACATGTGCATCTCACAAAACGTGCAACATTATTAAAGGATAACCTAATGCAAAGTGATTTTTTTAGTTGTAGACATGCAGCTATCAGAGAAGCACATTGGAAACCTTAAAGAAGGGAAATGAGACACAAGCAGAAAATAGAACTCAAATGACTTCAGATAATCAAAGAACAGTTCAGAACAGACAATTGTGTAACACTCTTAGTTACTTTTGCACTAAAATTAAGTTGTAGCTTCAAATTAGGAGCGGGTAAAAGTAAACATCTGTCAATTAAATCAGACCAATTTTAGCAGAGGCTACTCCTGAAGGGGGCCTCATGGGCTGGTGCCATAACGGCCCCCAGGAACCCAAAAAAAGCCAGTTTGGGCTGCTTCAGTGCGCCCAACAACAAAGGAGCTTGTGCAGAAAGGTGCCACGAAAATACCTGGCCAATAGGTGGCCAGGTGATGTTTTGAACCCCCCCCGAATGGGGGGACGCTGCCGCATGCCAGGAGGGGACAATATGGGGTTATAAGGGCAGCGCCGCTCCTGCACAGGTTACTGTTCGAAGCTGGGGGCGGTGTGCTGATCAACTTCTATTCTAAGTCTCGCAAGAAGTGATTGTTGTGAGAATGCAAGACTTGTGCCTCAACCTTTACCACCCCACAGTGCCTGTAGGAGCCACCCAGAGCCTTCAGAAGTAACCCCCTACCCCTGGGAGAAGGTCAATATGAGCTTCATCGCATGTGCTGAGAGAAAGCAGGTAATTATGGCGTGGGGGTCTGGTGGCACATAGCAAAGACCAGTGGGATGTACGGCCATGGAGTCTGGATATCTAGGTTCTAATTCTGGTTTACATGCTTTTCTTAGTAGTCGTTATGCGAATGTGCACGTCTCAGTGGGATTTTCACAAGGACTTATCTCTGATTTATCCCCACACATCAAAACGTATCAAAAGTGGAGATAGATTTAACACCCCATTCACAAGCTGTGCAAACTGCAGACATCACCAGTTTTCCCACGATAACTACCCTGAAATTTATCTCCACGGTGGACACCACCATCTAACCCTAATGAGATGCAGAGTAGACGTTCCCGTGCAAAAACACACAAAAAAACCACAACCCCATTTTCACAATGAACTGCCAGCTCTGCGAAGCGCATCAAAAACAGGAGATCACCACCACCTTTTCAAAAATCGATTTTGTCCACACTAAGTGTGGGAGGGTATACTCAGACGTGAGTCCCTTGCTCATTGCACCATCAGGATTCAAGCAAGCCGGGCCGACGACGGCTGAAATGCCAGAAACCGGTCCCCGGAAGCTTGTTTCCTTCCCAGTATAAGAATTGGCTTGGTAGTTTGGTTTGCCCTGTTCCCATCATGCACTGGGACAGGAACAGACTAATTTGCATGTAGCCACGTTCTGAGCTGGGATGGTGCAGTGAGCTAAAAAACGGTGATGGATCAAGCCCTGATCTCTTGACTGGGTAGGAGTATTCTGCATCATTCAGAAACTCTGTCCATCACCACCCCCTTTTCCAAAATCGATTTTGTCCACACTAAGTGTGGGAGGGTATACTCAGACGTGAGTCCCTTGCTCATTGCACCATCAGGATTCAAGCAAGCCAGGCCGACGACGGCTGAAATGCCAGAAACCGGTCCCCGGAAGCGTGTTTCCTTCCCAGTATAAGAATTGGCTTGGTAGTTTGGTTTGCCCTGTTCCCATCATGCCCTGGGACAGGAACAGACTAATTTGCATGTAGCCAGGTTCTGAGCTGGGATGGTGCAGTGAGCTAAAAAACGGTGATGGATCAAGCCCTGATCTCTTGACTGGGTAGGAGTATTCTGCATCATTCAGAAACTCTGTCCATCACCACCCCCTTTTCCAAAATTAATATGAGCTTCATCGCATGTGCTGAGAGAAAGCAGGTAATAATGGCGTGGGAGTCTGGTGGCACATAGCAAAGACCAGTGGGATGTACGGCCATGGAGTCTGGATATCTAGGTTCTAATTCTGGTTTACATGCTTTTCTTAGTAGTCGTTATGCGAATGTGCACGTCTCAGTGGGATTTTCACAAGGACTTATCTCTGATTTATCCCCACACATCAAAATGTATCAAAAGTGGAGATAGATTTAACACCCCATTCACAAGCTGTGCAAACTGCAGACATCACCAGTTTTCCCACGATAACTACCCTGAAATTTATCTCCACGGTGGACACCACCAACTAACCCTAATGAGATGCAGAGTAGACGTTCCCGTGCAAAAACACACAAAAAAACCACAACCCCATTTTCACAATGAACTGCCAGATCTGCGAAGCGCATCAAAAACAGGAGATAAAATGCAATAGCACCAGGTATTTAACACCTGCCTTTTGCTGGTGCTAAGCAGAACTACTACCCTCAGCATGAAAGGGAGCACAGCCAAGAGCCACACTTGAAGACTAACAGATACCATGGAGACAATGATCATGCAGCTCCAATACCCATGAGGGCCACAACATCCCCCGCCACCACCCCTAGCTCCCCCATCCCAGCCCCCCCAGACATCCACATACCATGCATGACACAAGAGCTCACAAAAAGTGCATGATGAGGTACATTGCCAAAATAAATACACACATGTGTGGCCAGAAGAATGAGAAACAGTCACACTGGACTGAAGTAACAACCATAAACTTTATTGAAATACAACACAAAACACCAATGCGGAAGACTCCTGTCGGGTCCATTAGGGACAGTCTCGACATCACAGCCTGGAAAATAAAGCACAAAATCAGGATGTGTGGCATGCGCACATCAAAGGAGCGAGACACAGAGAAACAGAGAAGGAAAGTAAGCCAGAGAGAGAAAGAGAGGGAAGGAAAGGAAGGGAGAGAGAGAGAGAGGAAGGGAGAGAGAGTGGATGTTGCAGTACCGGCTGCGGCACTGTGTGCCATTGACACATCAGGTGCTGGAGTGGATACCCCTGCCGCACTGTGAGGCACTGACACACCAGGGGGCGGAGATGTGGATGGTGTGGGAGCAGCAGCATTCATCAGCGCCACCCTTTGTGGCAGCAATGCATGTTGAGGATCTGCAGGGCATTGTAAATCCCAGCTACATTTCACTGATATACAGCAGTGGCTGCCATCCTTTCCACCTCCATCCGCACCATATCCTCCATGACCCTCCGTATGTGTGCCAGCTCATGGCTGGGATCGTTGGAGCCAGTCTGAGCGGACAGGTATTCATCTCTCTGAGTCATGACTCCAGTGAAGTCAGTCAGGGCTCATTGGAGACAATGGAGTGGGCTGTGGGTGTCCGTTAGGGATTGGAGCTGGTCCCTGATGGGACCTAGACACCCATGGACGGCGTCCAATTTGGTAGCCATGAGGTCGAACCCCACCTGCACCTGCTCAGCCATCTCCCTCTGGCCCTACAGCACATGGCGTTGGAAGGTCATGGGTTGTTCCAGGGGGTCTTGGGAGACTGCCAGGCTGTGGGGGCCTCCTGCTGGGTGGTTTGGGTAGTGGGTGAGGTCTCCTCAATGCAGCTGGGCTGCCCTGATCCTGGAGGTGAGTTGTGGATGATGTCATTGACGTATTGCATGGCTTGGGTGTCGATGCTGGGGGTGTCCTCCTCAACATCAGTGAAGAGTGGCTGGGACTGCTGTGCAGGAGGTGTTTATGGTGCCTCTGCAATGTGAAGGAGAGATGGTGTGTTACAATGTGTCCACATGTATGTAGCCGCATGGTATATGTTCACATTCAGACAGCATTGCATTGTACATTGTGACAGTCTGTAGATCAGGGCCATGACCCAGAGTCATTGTGGGTGTGTACTGTGCTCTGCTTGATTGTGCATATGGGCCATTGTGGCCATCTCCACCCATCCCCCCAGTACCTGGTGGTCACTCACCCTGTTGCGGTTGTGTTGTGTCCTATCAAGCAGTATTTGGTCCCCCGACTCCGGCCACAGTCTCCACAATGATGACTGTCGACACCAGCTCCTCCATGTCATTCAGCACGAGCTCTGGTGCTGGGTTCCCACCTCCAGTCTGCATTGCTGCCTTCTGGTTGGCTGGCTGCAAGTTTCTCCTTGGTCTTGTGCTTAAAGTCAATCCATCGCCTCTTGGCCTCATCCATTGACCTCTTGTGCTCTCCGACGGCACACACCTAGTCCACAATGTCCCACCAAATCAAATTTTTGGTGCCCAATGACACCTTGGAGGTGACAAACAGTTGTTGATGGTGTTCCATCACCTCCGTGGCCAGGATCCTGTTTTCCTGTGGACTGAACTTGGTCTTCCTCTTCTTCTTGTCCTTGTCCTTCCCTGTCCCAGAGGTCCCAGGCTGGTCTTCCGGGGTGCTTGTGGGGTTGCACTCATCCTCTGCACCTGTTCCGGCTGCCTCCATGGTGCTTGGGTGTTGGTCAGTTGTGTAGTTGAGTGTTTTTTCTACTTTTATAGTGATTTTTCCCGCCAGCCATGTGTGTATTGCAGTCCTGGTGCTGCTTATTGTTGATTTCCTCACTGTGCTTTGGCCCAGCGCATGTTTTTTAGCATTGAGGTTTGTGTTTTTATCTCCGTCGAGGTGGTTGTATCGCGGACATTGGCCACGGTTTCGGCAGACTATCGTATGGTACCGCCTTGTTGTGAATTCCACGTTGACACAGGGTTATTTTGGTGCGATAGGCTGTGATGTGTAAAGTAGCATTTTTTGGTGATGTTTAGCACACGTTCTTAAAGTTCAAGTTCAAGTTCGGGCATTTATATAGCGCACTACTCACCCAGAGGGTCTCAAGGCGCTTGGGAAGGGGTTCAATATTTGTCGAATAGCCAGGTTTTAAGTTCTTTTCTGAAGGAGATGTGGTTTTGAGTAAGGCGGAGGCGAGTGGGGAGTGAGTTCCAGGTCTTGGCCACCAGAAAGGAGAAGGATCTTCCTCCCATGGTGGATTTTCGGAAGCGCGGGACTGCGGCGAGGGCTTGATTGGAAGATCTTAGTTGGCGGGTGGGTTTGTAGAAGGACAGTCGAGTGTTGAGGCATTCGGGTCCAAGATTGTAGAGGGCCTTGTGTGCATGGGTGAGAAGACGGAATGTAATTCTTTTGTTGATGGGAAGCCAGTGGAGGTCTTTTAGGTGTCCGGAGATGTGATCTTGGCGAGGGATGTCCAATATGAGTCGCGCTGATGCGTTTTGGATGTGTTGGAGTTTTTTCTGTAATTTTGCTGTGATTCCGGCGTATAGTGTGTTACCATAATCCAGTCGACTTGTGACCAGTGCGTGTTTGACAGTCTTTCTTGTCTCGAGGGGGATCCAGCGGAAGATCTTTTTGAGAATGCGAAGTACGTTGAAGTAGGAGGATGAGACTGCGTTGACTTGTCTGGACATCGAGAGAGAGGAGTCTAGGATGAAGCCAAGGTTACGTGCATGGTCTATGGGTGTGGGTGCTGTGCCCAGAGCGGAAGGCCACCAGGAGTCGTCCCAGGCAGAGGGGGAAGATCCTAATATGAGCACCTCCGTTTTGTCTGAGTTGAGTTTTAAGTGGCTATGTTTCATCCATTCGGCTACTTCTTTCATGCCTTCGTGCAGATTGGTTTTGGCAATGTTGGGGTCTTTGGTGAGGGAAAGGATTAATTGGGTGTCGTCGGCATAAGAGATGATGTTGAGGTTGTGTCGGCGCGCGATGGATGCGAGTGGGCTCATGTAAACGTTGAAGAGGGTGGGACTGAGAGATGATCCTTGTGGAACTCCACAGATGACTTCAGTGGCCTCTGAGTTGAATGGGGGAAGTCGGACTCTCTGAGTTCTCCCAGTTAGGAAGGAGATGATCCAGTCCAAGGCTTTTCCTTGTATGCCGATGTTGCTGAGGCGTTGTATGAGGGTGCTGTGGCAGACTGTGTCGAAAGCGGCGGAGAGGTCGAGTAGAATGAGGGCCACTGTTTCTCCATTGTCCAGTAGTGTTCGGATGTCGTCTGTTGCTTCGATGAGGGCGGTTTCGGTGCTGTGTTTGGCTCGAAATCCGGATTGAGAGGGGTCGAGGGAGTTGTTGGGTTCAAGGAAGGCGGCGAGCTGGCTGTTGACGGCTTTCTCAATGACTTTGGCCGGGAATGGGAGGAGGGATATGGGTCGGTAGTTTTTAAGTTCAGAGGGGTCTGCTGTGGGTTTCTTCAAAAGGGCGCTGAGTTCGGCATGTTTCCAGCTTTCTGGGAAGGTGGCAGAGTTGAACGAGCAGTTGATGACATCACGGAGATGGGGTGGGATGATGGAGTCGGCTTTGTTGAAGATGTGGTGGGGGCAGGGGTCGGTTGGCGAGCCAGAGTGGATTGAGTTCATTAGGCGGATGGTGTCTTCAGTGGTGATTGGGTTCCAGGGGCTAAGGATGTTAGTTGGCGGAGTAGGATCTGAGGGGGGTGGGGAGGGTTGATCGCTAGGAGTATTCTCAAAGCTGTTGTGGATGTTGGCAATTTTGTTGAAGAAGAAGGAGGATAACGCATCGCAGAGGTCTTGGGAGGGAGTGAAGTCGTTAGATGCTGCGTTGGGTTGGTGAATTCTTTGACGATGTTGAAGAGTTCCTTGCTGTTGTCAGTGTTGTTGTCGAGACGGTCCTTCAATGCTGATTTCTTGGTGGATCGAATCAGTTGGTGGTGTTTGCGGGTGGCTGCCTTGAAGGAGGCCATGTTGTCGGTGGTTGGGTTTTTTCTCCATGTTTTCTCCAGGGTGCGGCATAGCTTCTTGGATTGTTTTAGGTCATCATTGAACCAGGGAGCCTTTTTGCTGGCTGATTTGATCTGGTGCTTTCTCAGGGGTGCTAAATCGTCAGCACTGTGGGTGATCCATTGCTTGAGATTGGTGGCCGCTTGGTTTGGGTCCAATGAGAGGGTGGGAGGGTTTTGGTTGAGTGAAGTGAGGAGTTGGTCGGAGGTGATTTTGTTCCAGTTTCTCCGAGGAATAGGTATGGGTGGTTGTGGGTCAGGGTGGTTTTGTAGCTGAAGTGAACACAGCTGTGGTCCGTCCAGTGGAGAGCTGTGGTGCGGTCGAAGGAGATGTGCTTGCTGGAAGTGAATGTAGGTGTACTTATATAGCGCAACCTGTCACCCAAAGGGCATCCTGGCGCTTGCTTAGGGAACCCGTCCTGGTATTCCCCTGTGAGAGGCCCCGGCAGGGTATCCACAAGGTGAAAGCCAGGCATCCTGCCGCGAGGGGCCGTTGTGGAGATTAAGCAAGCTATTGCCCAGAGTCGCAGAGCGTGAACCCGTGAGTCGAGAAGGCACCGGAGCGAGAATTATCGAGACCGTGGAATTTTTAGCCCAAGACCCGCCGAGGCGGGGAATTGAACCCTGGTCCAGGGCCGATCTCAGCTTCCGGGTCTGCCGCCTCTAACCCCTGAGCCACACTTCTTCACAGCTTACAAGATTATCCGAAAAGACAGCACCAACCAAACTTGTAAGGTGAAGATAGGGTTGAGCGTGTGTCCGGCTATATGGGTGTGGGTGTCAACAAGTTGTTTGAGTCCGAGGTTGGCCAGGTTGTCCAGAAGGGTGGTGGTGTTGCTGTTGTGTTTGTTTTCAAGGTGGTAGTTGAGGTCTCCTAGTAGAATGTAGTTCTCGGAGGCGAGGGCATGTGGGCTGATGAAGTCCGTGATGTCATCGCTGAATTGAGTGCGGGTAGCTGGAGGCCTGTAAATGAGGGTGCCTCTGAGTGTGGTCCCAGGGTCAGTGTGGATCTGAAAGTGGAGATGTTTGGCGGTTGCAAGATTGTCGTCGGAGCTGGTCGTGATTTTGATGGTGTTCCTATGGATGATGGCGATGCCTCCTCCTGTTTGGTTGGTGCTGTCTTTTCGGATAATCTTGTAAGCGTCCGGTATGGTTATGGCGATGTCGGGTGCTGATGATGCATTCATCCATGTTTCTGTAAGGAAGGGGATGTCCAGTGACGCAGTGTCGAGTAGGTCCCAGAGTTCAGTTGCGTGTCTGTGGACCGAGCGGGTGTTAAGCAGGATGCACTTCAGGCGGTTAGAGTCGGAGCTGTGTGTGGAGGAAGTGGGTTTGGTGAGGGTCCTGAAGCAGTTGAACTTGCAGGAGAGGCAGGCGAATGGGCCATGGGTACGACCTGGGGTGGCGTCGCAGCATTGTGGTGAGCGTCCGGGGTTGAGGGCGAGGAGAGTTGTGGCATCATAAGTGACTCTAGTGGGTTGGGTGCGGCGGGTACCAGGGGGACAGGTGCTGGGCGTGGTCCAGGCGCGGACAGGAGTAGACGGGCTTACCTTTGGTGCACCTTCGGCGCGGCCGCAGCACGAGGACGCTGCGCGTAGGTCCATCAGTCATAAATGGATAGAGGAGGGGGCGGAGCAAGGGAGGGGCCGCAGGGAGGTGTGATCGGGGTGGAGGGGCGGGCTGGCAGGCACAACAACAAACAAAATGGCCGCAAATCAAATCACAAACACGACGAGATCGGCACAAGTAGGGAATTACTTCTGAAATGTGGGCAGAGGCACAGATAATCTTAGTATCAGGCAGAACCAACAATGTAAATAGCGCAGCAGGCAATTTAATATTAATATTAACTCGCGCTACAGGAAATCAAAATCACTTGCGCAATGTGGGCTAACAGCAAGGCTAAATAGCGCTATAAAAATGCAGAGCACAAACACTGATGGTGGCAATTGCTAGTCAAGCGCTACGATACCCAGTGTCCAGGGAGCCTGGGGAGCGACCGATGCTGCACGAGTCAGGCTGGTCACAGCGGAGGCTCAGGCGGGTCAGCTCTCTACTATCCGTGGGAGGGAGGGGCCGCAGGGAGGTGTGATCGGGGTGGAGGGGCGGGCTGGCAGGCACAACAACAAACAAAATGGCCGCAAATCAAATCACAAACATGACGAGATCAGCACAAGTAGGGAATTACTTCTGAAATGTGGGCAGAGGCACAGATAATCTTAGTATCAGGCAGAACCAACAATGTAAATAGCGCAGCAGGCAATTTAATAATAATATTAACTCGCGCTACAGGAATCAAAATCACTCGCGCAATGTGGGCTAAAAGTAAGGCTAAATAGCGCTATAAAAATGCAGAGCACAAACACTGATGGTGGCAATTGCTAGTCAAGCGCTACGATACCCAGTGTCCAGGGAGCCTGGGGAGCGACCGATGCTGCACGAGTCAGGCTGGTCACAGCAGAGGCTCAGGCGGGTCAGCTCTCTACTATCCGTGGCAGGGAGGGGCCACAGGGAGGTGTGATCAGGGTGGAGGGGCGGGCTGGCAGGCACAACAACAAACAAAATGGCCGCGAATCAAATCACAAACACGACGAGATCGGCACAAGTACTCTTATATACTCTCATACTTATTGCAGGTGCTGAGAGTTAGGGATGTGTCTACAAGATGTGCCAGATAGGTGGATCGTTCAGTACAAGCATGTGGAAAGAGCGGATGAGAACACAGAAAAATCAGGGTGCATTGTTAGGGTGAGCTATAGGAACCTGCACCACTAAACAGGTAAGTTATACAATGCCTACAGGTACATGGTGGAGAGGTAGGCCAACCTGTTATAAAAACTATTTCCTCAATACGATCCCCAACCTTTTGGGCTTTTTATGGTATCAGCTTTGGAAGGCACGCTAGTATTTGGCTTCCTGTCCATTGCAGTAAGTCTTTGGGACAGAAACAAATTTCATCACCCTATTAGCAAGCTGTCGCTAACATCAGTTAGCAACAGCTTTTAGGTGATAGCGAGCGGTTTGGGGCCCGCTTTGCATGTCAGCGATATTTATCGCTAATGACATGCAAATTGGGCGTACCCAACCTGTTAGCGACTAAAAACAGTAGCTAACATCGCTATTGCCTATTATCAACGCAGGCGTAGCGATGGAAATATTTGCGCTAAGCGCGAATATCTCCAAAAGCTAAAACCTGCTCAGACCAGTTCTTATCCATTATATCCAATGGGAGGCGGATATTATGGCGAAGACCCTATTGGGGATAATGCGTGAATATCGCTGTATTCTCAGCGATATTCACGCATTTCGCCGCTATCGCCGGAAATTTTATCACTTTAGAGATAAACGTTGCTAATAGCACGTTATCTCTGCGATAATACCCGGCGATGCATGGCGATAAAAAAAAACTCGCTAAGCCCATTTAGCGATAAATATTGCTAGTTGTTGGTAATATGCCCCCCATGTGCCTTCCACAATTAACGTTCAGTCACCATGCAGTGTTTTGTTTGCTCTGTATTACTGGGAGTGCATGGTGTACGGATGAAGGTGTGCAGACATAAGCCGCATGTAGGCATGGTTATGCAAATGACTGAGTATGGCAGCATAGCATGGGTTTACATTATTTGCCAGAGGGCGCGTGCCCTGCTGGAATATGCATTTTGTGTTTTTTTCTAAGCAGGTGCAGGACTCTATGTCTGGCAGGCCTGGTTCAAGCATATTACAAAATGGCAGAAGTGTCACCAGGGTAATGCGAATATGAATAAGCCATGCTTCCCTTGGATGATCTGGAAACTGGCATGTCAATATACCTTAGCAGCATGATCAGCAGGCTAACCACTTCGAGAGGGGCCATCATCAACTTGAGCAGTGCCCATGACTGTCGGGCACACTTCAGCAGGGATGGTACACCATCCTCGGGATAACTTGGCCCTATTTTTATAATAAAAACTACTGAGTGGCAATGAGACACAGGGCACTATCATGCCATATTATGGCAGAAGCTTCATAATAATATTTACATTTTGAAACCAGCATGTTGATGGATGGGCGAGTAACTGGAATACTGATGGTGACTCCCTGATATATCCTTAGTTCGTATTTAATGGATGTTCCGTGTTGTTAGTTGGTAGGCTGTATATAAGATTTTACAGCAACAATCTGGCTTAGACACTGCAGGCAGCACCTAATTTCATTTTAGAAAGTTTGGCCTCTCTGGGGTAAGGAAAACCATAGGTTCAAGCAGTGCAGTGCAGCCCACTGACTTTCATCTTCGAGAAGGACCATCTTCAATCTAAGTAGTGCCAAAGGTTGGCATGCTGCGCAGAGTACGTACATCAGACCATGATAGTGGAGCCCAATAAAAAATAAAAAAAACACAATAATAATGACAATAATAGCTCATGTGCATGTTGGAGCAGTAATTAAACAAAGGACATCCACTCTGCCATATTCTGGCAGCCCAACTGGTATTTCCATTTTCAACAGCAGTGGCCATACATTTTCAAGCAAAGCTAAAGAAGCACGCACCTGTCTTAAGCTAGGATGGCAACTTCATACGGGAATTTCTAATGTGTGTAAAAAAGTAAAAAAAAATAATCTTTTACAAACCTTACAGATGCTAGCTTACTGTTACACACGTTCACACTTCCACAGGAGGAAACAGCTGCAGACAGAGAACTGTGGCGCTAGGTGGAGGTGTGGTGTAGTGCTTGCAGTACAATCTTTAACAGAAGTAGGTTAGGTCCCATTTTATGTTGCTTTCTGGGCAATCCCACATAGATCTAAGGGCATTTAGATAACAGTAACAGTGGGGTACAACCAGGGGATCGCGTAGCATGGCTGGGGTCTAAGTGCTGGGTCAGAGACCAAAAGAAACATGTAAAGAATGCCCACTCATCATCCTTCAGGCTTTCCACCCAAAAAGCGCAGAACCACCAGGTTGTAGGAACAAAAGTGCCTCCTTGCTCACTCTCAAGGTTAAGTGTTATTTCTTGGTGTTTCAAAGTGTCTGTGCGCTTAACTACAATGGTAGTTTCTTAAAGTGGTGAATAAAAAGGGTCCCCTCTGTCATGTTTGCCAACGGTCCATGTATAAGTGTCCAACAAAGCCATTTATTGCCGTTAGTCAAGCAAATGAGTTTGTTTGGTGAAGGTGTTCTACATCACTCCCCCTAAAATTAGTATATGATTGTGTTTTTTCTTTCATTTATGACATATGCGAGTGGAGACGACATGATGTGTGGCTGAATAGAATCAGACGATGCCTGCACACAACTGCAAGAAAAGGAACCAGCTACCGGCGACCCTAGGGGGATAACAGGCGACATCTGCATGGCACACCGAGGTCCTGGTGATCGAACTGGGAGGCAGCAACCTCGCACAGCTTGGGAGGAGGGGCCTCGTCCACCTCATTCAAACAGGCTTGCCGAAGGCGGCCAAGCGGTGTGGCAGCAACACCATTGTTTGGTCCGAAATAATTACCTGGCTAGCATGGTGAGGTGCCCAGTCAAATAGGGCAGTGGATGGCCCCATAAGAAAACTAAGCAGCCAGCAGATTTTGCAAAACCAAAGATCTCAGTAGCATCCGGCATGGCCTGAACAACACAGGGCACATGGAGCTTTACGCCCAGGTCGGGGTGCATCTGTCGGAAGAAGGTTTGAAAGTTTTCTGGGCAAACATATGGGCAGCCAAGACACTTGCAGGCTGCACCAAAAAAAATAATAAAACACACAACAAAGAAAGGGGGAATCAATGAAGAGGAAGGGGGAGCCACGCGGAGACGGAAGCCTCCATGTGGCATGGCAGCTAAGAAGGGATACATTTGTTGGCAAGGAGGCACACCAGCAAGGCTGTGTGCAGGAGGAAGGCCAATCATCTTGTCGTGCCTTAAGCAGAGTGAGTAGGCCCAGACCCCCCAAATGACAGTACACAAAATGGACAAACAAGGCAGCAAGTTGGGGCCCAACTCCAGGGAGAGGCTACCCCCTTATGCAATTGGAGTGAAAACCAGCAAGGAACTTTATGACCCCATAAAATGGCATATATGATGGCCTTAACATACTAAGTGGTGTCACAAGTATGGCAAGCAGGTAACAGAATGTGATTGTGAAATGTCAGAAATGATTCATGTCTGCCAAATGGATTGAGTAATGTCATGTCAGTGATTTATGAGTTTGTAAAAATTATCTATGACATCCAGTGACGTTGATTCATGGCCAGGTCATAGCGGTCTATGACCACAGTACTATAATGCAAAAAGTAAGTCAAACATGTTATGTAAAATAAACTGAGGCCAATTTCTAAAACCAGAAAGAAGATGCACACATGTTGGCAAACTTGACTGGAAAACAGATTTAAAGAATGACATGCATGGTAATTTTGGGAGTGGGCTCAGTGCGAGGGTTATTAAATCTCTACATTTGCAAAGTTAAGTTACTTTTTCTATCTTCACTGAAATAAAGAAGTATCTGTTGGTGGTACAAATGGGCATATTTCTCAGTGGAAATGATGGTATAGCGCATGGAGGAGGGGACAGGCAATGAGATGGAGGTTTTGACATGGCAGTGGGACTCTGGTGCTTGGGGCAAACACACACATGGGGCAAATCAGGGCAGGGATTTAAGATAGGTTATAAGGCAAGAGGCATTGGGTTTGGAAGGGAAAGTGCTGTGGTTACAGCTCACACAGAGTTGGCTGGCAAGTGGTGGCAAGTGTACTGGCAGCACCTTACAGGGACAGGGGCAGATTTGTTCCTTGCTTGCATAGCAAGTAATGTTTTTTAAAAATGCTAAGCTGGACACTGTGAATTTCTCAATTTTTCAATTTGAATACACATACTTACAAAGTGGACGTGGACGGAGTGTGTATGGGCCATGGAAGTAGGAGAACATTAGAAAATGTGTATGAAAGCTTTATTGTATTATTATTATTTTACTTTATAGTTGATTTGCTATAAAATAATAAGCCACCAAGACCAGAATGACAAATTAAAACAACATTTGACATCATAAAAATTCCTGACAAAGGGCCTGATTATGATCATGGGTCGTTGGACCACCGGCCACTATTGCGGCAGTTGGGAGACCGCACGACGAGCATGCGGCAGTCCAATCATTGTATTTCGATTTGACCTCAGGGCTACCCGTCGGGAACTCATGGGTACTATAGCAGGGCATGCTGTGGCCATGGCTGGGATCCTGTCATGAAAAGGCTGTCAGAAAGGGATATTGTAATCCTGACAGTGGTGCTTGCCTTGGCACTGCCGCCTTTGTGGGATGCTGCTCCGACCGCCGTACTTTCAGGATCGATGATCATGGTGGAGGCAGCAGTGCTGCATCTGACAGATCTGGGTCCGACCTCCAGTATCACATGATGGTCGGACTGAAGCGTTATCAGCATGTCAGCAGTTGGACCACCACTGATGGGCTGTCTACAGTCCAACCACCTACATCATAATCAGGCCCAAAGTCTTTTGTGTCTCTTATAGTTGTCAGTAAAAAGTTGTCCACACACTCAAAAGATTTTTCTAACAGACTTCCCTGGTCTGATATACTTGGTCTGGTGGAGTTTTGGTGTACTTAAGGATTAAAGTGTATAAAGTTAATTCCCAATACCTAAACTTCAGCATTTGCTGATGTATAGTCAGTTATGTTTATTTTTGTATTTGGCTGCTTTGTTTACTTCAATGTTGTGTCAATGTTTTTTGCCCCACATTTGGATTTTGTTTCCTTCCCTTCCATGTTTGCCTCTGATTTCTTCAAGAGTGTCCTTTTTACTCGACCTCCACCCCTTGGCAATCAGTGTATGTCTATTTGTCTACTTTTAGTAACTAAAACTCCTTTTAAAAACAACCTTTATTTATTGTCTAGTGTCTCTACATGCTGACTAGGATGAGAGTTCTCATATCAAGTAGTCTCTGATTTATATTTCCTGCCTTTCAAGTTAAGGTCCTTTCTCTTCATGTAGCCTAGATTGTCAAATCACTTGGCATCAGAGAGTCCAACCTATGCTGGAACTGCAACATACACATAGAGGACCTAGCTCACCTAATCGTTCACTGCCCTACACTCAAGAGCTTCTGGGGAAGGATGTTTGACTTCATAGACGAGCTCTTTAAGCGTAAGACGAACAGAGTAAGACATCACAGCGGATATAACGCCAGACCTGGCCTTTGAGCAGGACAAAGACCTTATGGACCTCCTACTGACCTCGGGGGTCAAAACAGTACTGAACAACTGGAAAGACTCAAACAAAGCAACCTTCCAGTCATGGCTAAACTGGGTTACTTACCTCAGGGGAGCGGACAACCTTGCGCAGCAGTACTCCCCGTGGAAGGCCTCTACGAGAGGGTTGTGGGAGTCACTGGACAGGTTCCTGATCCCCAAGCCCCCATGAGCAGCAGAACCAATAGGCCTACTAATAATAAAAATCTCACTGCCCCCCGGGCCAAGACATTTTCTATTACAACGTGGATTGATGCGGCCAGAGGTGATGGCTAGTAATGTAGTCCGGTTAATGTGTATAGTAAGAGCAACTAGTTTGAACTCTACAGTACTCTGTAACCTGTGACATACTTTGCTCTCTCTCTCTCTCTTCCCCACATCTCTATCCTCTTTCCTACTATTCCTCTCTCTGTCTGTTCTACCTTATAATACTTGCCGGAGAGTAGACCAGACCAACACAAGTGAATTTTACGAATGTACTGTATCACCCATAAAACCTAATAAAAATATATATTTTTTTTTAAAGACGTTTTTGTGCTCTGATTTCACTTTCTAAGAGATCCAGATGTTTTTGTTATTCACTTTGAAAAGCCCGAAATAACATGGTTGGCTGCTTATTCCTTAAGACCTTGAAGATGGGAATCGTCAAGCTTTGGAGTATTTACAGACGAGAAACACGGTATGTTTCAATCTAATCAATGTCCCCAAGCACCTTTCACAAATTCTTTTTAAAAAAAATGTATCACTCACAAATTTCTCCTTTTTAGATATCAACATTACATTAGATTACATTAGAGCCCTTTGAACAGATAGGCAGAAGTTGCATTGAGGAATCCTACTTGAAGAGAGAGCATTAGTTGCCTTTTTCAGTCGCCATGTTGGGCCATAGACCGAACACTAATATTAAATGTAAACTCAAATAGGGATTAGAAAATATTCATCAATATTCCATCCTCATTCAAGTAGGAGTGACACTCTTACCATTTTCATCAAATGATCACTCTTTCGCTTTCCTCATTCGAGTGTTTGTTTGTTAAGTTTGCAGGGCGCTATCCCTTATTTCTCCCAAACAAACAAACATTAGGATTTGCCACTGTGGCAGTCAGCATTATTTATTTTAAACATTTCCGGTTACTGCTATCCATCATTTTTAAGGCTCCCAGTTTTTTATTGAGGCAAGTTTTAAACATAAATATGGCAATCCTGCTCGTCTTTCTGAATTTATATGTAGAAATGTAAAAATACTGAAATAATTGGCAGATCTTTTCTAAATAGTTTTGGATAAAAAGTCCAATCACTGCCTCCTCCCCTTGTAGATTAGACAGCAACAGCAAGATGAGAGCACAAAGGAGCACATGAGTGCTCAATAAGAGCGTTAAGTACTCTATGAGGTACGCAAGTGCCAGACATTTATGCTAAATGTAGATAATGGGGCACATCTGCATTTTGTGTTTGTTCTGCCATAGCCTGATGGACAGCGGGGCTGTGACACTGGTTAGTTTGGAGTGGCAAGCAGGCACCCATTGTTGAAGGGGAGTGAGCTTCTGATTTTTCTTCAATAGGATTCTCTCTGTTACAGTCCCCTTGGCCTCTGCAGCGTTGACGATAATCAGCAAGGATAGTGAAGTGATAAGTGTTATAGAGTTACCCCCTTTCACAGTAGCTTGGAAGCTGATCGAAAGACTTGCAAATGAGGATCACAAAATTCACACATTACCTCAAACAAAACGATGCGATGCATACACTAGATTGTAAAAAAAACAATACCACGATTTCTATAGGATTGTTTTGACACTCATGTCACTCCATCAAAATCAATGGAATGTATTTGTAATCAACCGTAGAATGATAAAAGATGCATTAAGCTCTGCTCAGCTTCAAATCAGTCACCTGCAGCTAAAATGCGGATATCAGCAAAGTAGCTCACCCAGCGGATTAGGTTTAACAAGCGTCGAGTGGTCTCTCTTTACATCTCCCAATGAGAGCCTGAATAGACTACTGATTAAAGCATTTGCTGTTAAGGTTTGCACACTACTAACAAATTCAGTGCCAGATTTATCATACTGTTACATTGCCCTTTCGCCTCACAAGGTTATGCAAGGGCAATAGCACACTAAGGTCAGATTTACCAAGCAACCCAAGGTTATCTTGCATGGCGTTGCAGTGCTAGATACATCTGCAGTAACGCAATGCGGCGCAAATTGCTGCCTTGCGTTACTCTGCCCCAAGGAGGTGTTCCATGGGTGGAGCGTGGGTGTTTCTACCCATCCATCCATTGATTTTGGCATATTCCCAGATGTATGATTAGTGGTATACCTGGAAATGCGTCAAAATGCTACAGTTTCCCACAGGAGGTGTAACGTAGCAAGGAGAACTATTTTTTATTTCTCTTTGTTTTTTCATCTTTCTATGTGTGCTGCATTCATCTTTGTTTTTTCATCTTTCTATGTGTGCTGCATTCTGCAGCAGCCATAAAAACAGGAACATGCATCAGAGGAGCAAGGGTGTCTGCATTGGCACAAGGCAGTGTGCTCCAGTGCAAGGAAAGGCCAGAAATGCACCACGTAATGCCAAATATTGTGAATTCCATTCCTCTCCTTTTCTACGCAGCTCAATACGGCAAGGTGTGTAGCTATATTTTAATGCGTAATGTTTGAAAAATGTGGCACTCAGTTTGAATCTGACAAGGCAAAATTGTCCTTTCATCCTGGTGAGATGGGTGCAAAAATTACTTGTAACTTTTTCGGAGTATTGTGGATTATTTATTTTTTCGTATGGATACATAATCTATTTCTACGAGAAATCAAATGCAAATGTACATATTCTTTTTTAATACATTTGGAAAAATGCCAGGTTCAGCTGTGTCTTTCCAGGCAAAAATATAAACAAAGACAGAATATTAAAACGTTTACAGGTATTAATACAGATGGCAATGTAAAAAGAAAAATCAATACCACAAACCTGGGCACCTTAATCATGATACAAACTATTCCATTCTAGGTCAAATCGTAGGAAACCTTTTGGAGTGGGCACGACAGCTAAGGAGGGTGAGTAATTAAATCAATATTTTCAAAAAGCAAAGACTTGTAAAACAATAAGGGGGGGCACTCCAGAAATTCAGACGCTTCAGAATTGCTTCTTTAGATAACGTAAGCACGACGTCATTTTGGCAGAAACACTGCCTTGCTAATAACAAAGTCGACATAATGTAGTTTTAGATCTTTGATAATTTATGTTGGACTTTCTTCAATTTGTGAAAGGTATACTTACAAAATTAATATGTTAATAAATGTCTTCCCTGTAGTACTTTTGAGTTTAAAATGTAGTGTTTGTGGAATGTGAACTTCAACACTCAATTGAGAATGCTGTAGAAGTATTTAAAGAGCATTCGTTGTCGCATGACATTGATATGACTAAATATATAATTATATCTATATAAGAAGCAGCGATAGCACGTCTGTTAGTTATTGTTAGATTGTTAACTAGGATGATCATATGTAATATAATGGCACTGGTAGGCACTTGTGCTCATAGGGGTGTTGGAATAATGATTTCCGGAAGCATAGAGGGCTCGAACCTTTATGTTGGCTAAAGTATACTTCCAGTTGCCCTTCTGGCATATATGAATAGAATCACATCAGTTGAGTCATAAGGAATATATTAGTAATTTGTGAGATGAGAGCGTGGGTTATGATTGATAATTGTAAGTGAGCAATGTGGATATTTGTTTTCCTAAAGCTCTTGCTAGCCTATCGTTAAGGTGTCTAGAATGGAAGTGAAAGTTTCAATTAGCAGGAATTGATGGAATGCCATTTGATACTGGATTGATGTATAAGGATTTTTGATCTGAAAAAACATTTACAAATGGTTGAATAATGATATTATGATGATGTTTCTATTTAAAATGAGTTAGCGAACTGCGAGAAATCTGATAGGCAAGCTAAATACAAAATTGTTTTTACTAATAGTTTTTAAATCTGGTTAATAAAATAATTCCAATGAATCATTATTGTATTTTGCATGTCTGTTTATATGGAAGTCTGTCATGTTTTAAGAATGTTATATATGGTTTATTGTCTTTTCTTGTTTTGTAGATGGTGTAAACAAATATTGTTTTTTATCGATGGAAGATATAAATTTATATTTGTCCTGAAAAAGGTGGAATGTATCTTTTAACCCCACCGAAACTCATCAACGAAGTGCTCGAATATGATCTACTGACACTGGGAATTCTCACATGACAATATTAAAAAATCAGTTCAGTGATGTATACAGTAAATGTGTACACGCCAAAAGTAGATAGATATGTCGGAGAAAAATATTATTTTTTCCTTGTGATGATGTGTAGTATGTGTTTTTGTATGTATGTGATACTTTTACACATATATTCAGATTCAACGTTTTATATATACATATATATATATATTTTAGTACTTTAATATTCAAACTTACTATATGTATTTGTGTGAGGGGTTATGTATCTGTGTTATTTGAGATTCAGTGTCTATGGATTATTGGTGATGCCACTATTTTGTGCACTAAGGGTAGCATTCAAACATTAGGTATGACATTCCTTTGAAAAGCTTTTTTCTTGTTTTGCTAATAACTTTGGTGGCATCTGACGAATCTGTACAAAATGTCCTCTAGACTTTTCATGGAGATCCATCAAGTGAGATGGCAAAAAAGGAAGGTTCAAAAACGATATACTTCCAATTTTAGTTCCCAAAGCAAGGTTTGGATGGAGCTAGAAAAAAATGGGTGATCCAAATTACACCAAACTCTACAGGAAAGTAAATGTTTTCTCAAGGAAGCGTACTTGCCTGGTTTGATCCATTTTTGGTATTCCAAAAGAAAGTGGGATATGAGAACTGGAATATCTCAAATTATCTTGTCAAAACTACAAGAAACATGTTGTGGTCATAAGTACAGAATGCAGGAATGCAGCCCCTTTGTATGGAAAAATGGGACCACCCCTCTTGTTCAAATAA
The DNA here is from genome assembly GCF_964263255.1 of Lissotriton vulgaris. Taxonomy (NCBI): domain Eukaryota; kingdom Metazoa; phylum Chordata; class Amphibia; order Caudata; family Salamandridae; genus Lissotriton; species Lissotriton vulgaris. Next base: position 1,536,438,718 of record NC_141685.1, read on the forward strand.
GCAGCCCCTTATCTTTGCTCATGGGATTCCAGGGGACCACAACAGAACCAAAAAGCACTTTAAAAAAAAAGTTTCCAGCAAAATCACAAAGGACCTCTGAATCTGTGGAAAATGTTTTTTTTTTAAAAAGCAGGGGCTCTTGCGCATGTTTTGAAAAAAGCCCCAGTATAGGCACAGGGCCCCCCTCCTGAGGCCTATTGAGCCCCAGGAAAAACCACCTCACCATGTCTAAAGAAAGTTTAATGAGGGGGTCGCACAGACCCTCCCAAAGCCCCCCAAACCACCACCTCCCTGGGGTTAAATGGAAACTCTATTGTTGCCACAAGTAAGCTCCCACAGAGGGATTGCTGAGACCACATTGGAGGTGCCTCCCCCTTGCTCAACCACTTTGAAAATTGGCCTCCTGTTGCACTACTGGATGGGGGATGAAGACCCATTGGCTTAAACAACGGCTCCAGATTTTGACTTGAGTGCCTGATTAAATCGCCGCTGAAGTTTGTTACACACGGAAATGGCTAATTCACGTGTAATTTTTTAGCACGACGCCATTCAAACAACTGAAAACTGGGCTTTTAATCACCTTAGAGTGACCCATAACGTTGTCACCTATACCACTAACGACGCCCCAAGTGCCAAGATTGAACAGAGCTTCTCACCCGTGTGTCCAATACAATATCCAGCCCGTTTTGAGATTTGACGATTGGGATCATAACCATGGCTGTTTGGTAGAAGCCAATACAGAATCCCCTCCCAACTCCCCCCTCCTGCACACGTCCTGATGAAGACCTCGCATAAGGATTTAACATAGCCTACGGCTAGGGGTCGAAACGTCGACGGCTCTTTCTCTTCAGACCTCCGGCACATGCCCCTGATCATTCGGAATTGTGTATGTGTCCGTTGAATGTTCAAAATATAACAGTTCCTCAATGGATGCCTTAAAAATTCAGGCTTTTTGTATCAGATTTGTTTTGACTCTCAATTGCAGACTGTTATAATTCATAATTCTCTATGACTGTGTGTATTTTTTCTGACTTTACACCGCCCTGAGCACATTCTTCCCTCCCCTTCCTTCCTCCCCCTACTGGGGCTATTGATTAGAGGTGAATTTTCTTATAATGATTGTAATTCGGTATTGTAAAATAAAGGACAATACCTGTCACTAATCTGATTTATATCCCCTTATTAATGGTTGTGTTATTCAGTGTTAGTGTGTGTTGTACATAACACGTTCTCCGTGCGGGGACCCTTCTTTACACATACTTTCAGTCTTTCATTGGCTGGAGAATGCACAGCTGAAATGCAATGAAGGAAAGTCCGAAGTGCTTCTGTATGGCTCCTTCTCGACGGATTTTAGAGAGAGGCTTTGGCCTCCTGGTTTTCCACATCCTGCTGCGAGCAAAGGCGCTGTTAAAAACTTTAGCGTCTGGTTCGATGAAAGTGAAGTAGTTGTCCGATACCTGCTTTGGCACTCTGAAAACCTTGAGGAAGTTTCTTCCCTTTCTGCCAAGCAGTGCCAGAGAAACGGTGGTCCATGCATTGATTCGGTCCCATTTAGATTATACCAATGTCCTTTTGGTTGGCAATCTGGGTTTTCTTGATAAGAAACTGCAAGTCGTTCAAAACTCTGCGGCCAGACTTCTTTTGGGTCTGTCATCAAGGCATAGTGTTCGCATCCACTTGCGCTCCTTGCATTGGCTTCCAGTTGAATCATGTCTTAAATTCAAAATGTTATCACCGGGCACTTTTTGGTCCAGGCCCTATCTATTTGCAGAAGAGATTTGTCTTCTACAAACCATGGAGACAGCTGAGCTCTTCTGGTCAGCTGCTGATTCAGACCCTAAGTTTAATCGCCAATGACTTGGCGGGGAATCTTTTGTGCGTAAAGCAGGTCTGACCTGGAACATGCTGCCCCTGGCTCTTCGGGGCACCCAGGAACCACTGTTGTTTACGAAAAAACTAAAAACGCTGCTCTTTTATTCCTGATGGGTGTGCATTTCTCCTTCTCTAAAACAAGCGCCGGGACACTTTTGAGTAGCTGTGCGCTGTATAAAATAAATATAACATAACATAACAAGAGGCCAGTTCTTCTCAGGCCCTTGGAGACAGTTTCACTTCAGAAGGACAAAGCACACATCACAGTTCCTCTTCAAGTAGGGGGACACAGCACACAGCAGAAAGTCCCTTAGTCCTCTTCCTCAGCAACAACAGCAACTGCAGGTCAGCCCCCAGAGACACAGCAATGGCAGCACATTTCCTCAGGCTTCTTCAGCTGTTCTTCTTTGGCAGGAATTCCTTCATGTTCACAAAGTTTTTCTCGTCTAAAGTTTAGGGGTTTCAGCTCAGATATTTACACCCCAAAAGTCTTTGTTATTCATGTGTGAGGGGTCCTGGACGCAGTTCAAACCAGTTCTGGGTACACTCTGCCCATGCACATCTTCTTCCTTTGTGAGTGTGGGCCATGGCAATCAGACGCAGCGCAGGAGGGGGAGCCAGCATTGTGGAAGGCAGGCACAGCCCTATTCAGACCCAGGTGCTACTCCTCCCACCACTCTACGTGCAGATAGGTCTATTCAGCCTAGTGCTGACTCACCCAGCCTCCCAGAGCCATCCCAGCCACTGTCACTCACAAACCAGACAGTCAATTCACAAACAGGCAGAGGCATACAGAAAGGTTGAACAAGAAAATAGCCACTTTCTAAAAGTGCTATTTCCAAACACTGAATTTAAAAACCATCCTCTCTATAAGATGTGTTATTAAATTCTGAGTTCAGGGATACCAGATTTCGAATGTCTATCTCGCTGCTATGGGAAGATATGCAGATAAAGATGTTACATAGCATTCCCCCATTCTATCCTACGGGAAAGATAGCCTTTCAATAGTGAAAAACAAAATTGGCATTATTTCACTATCAGGACATGTTACCCACACTAGGACATGACCTACCTTTCACATACACTGCACCCTACCCAGGGGCGTTCCTTGGGCCTACTATAAGGGTGTCCAATGTGTAAGGAAAGGGAAGGATCAGGCCTGGCAAGTATGTACACTGGCCAGGACAACATGACAGTTAACAAATGGTGCACAGACACCGCAGTGGCAGTTCTGAGACACCATCTTAGGGCTACTTCTGTGGGTGGTACAATCAGTGCGGCAGCCCCACTAGTAGCATTTGAATCACCAGCCCTGGCACTCTCAGTGCACTTTACTGAGGACTTACTGGTAAAATAAATATGCCAATCATGGATGACCAATCACCATATCAATTTACACAGCAAGCATATGCACTTTAGCACTGATCAGCAGTGGTAAAGTGCCCAGAGTACTATAGCCAACAACCACAGTTCAGGAAAAACAATGGAGGAAGAAGCAAACATTTTGGGGATAACCCTGCAAAAAGGGCCATTTCCAACAAACACCAAGCCAGAGGTGTTTCTCATATACACATGCTATTATGGATAATTAATGCTCCAACATTTGGAACTGACACTGATGAAAGTGTTTTATCTTTCGTCGAACAGTATGTTACCTGTGCCATTGAAAGAGAAGGAGGAGAAAAAAGCTTGAGACAACAAGTTTTACGGTTTCAAAGTCATCTATGTGAAAAATACTGTTGTTGAAAATACAAGTCTAAAGGGAAATTTAATTGCTGTTGCTCGCTATGTCACATAATCAAATCTGAAAAGGCAGAGATGACAGAAATATTGGAAGAAAGTTCACAAGAAAAGAGTTTAGCAAGAAATTGTACAGCTTTAGCTTGAAAATGCTTTTTCATCAAGAGATTGGATCCTATGAATGTTCAGATCGCTTGAGCTCTGCCAATTTATATTCAAAGTCAAGAGGAATCATGTGGGTACGTTTACGTCTTGCCTCCATACGAAATAGAGTATTAAGAACATCACAAGAAATCGAATACCTAGTACTGAATGAACCAGAAAGCACAGATATTGTTAAAACTAATATGTTGGATACATGCTATCCCAAAAGGAGACCACATATATAAAACCTATGTCTGTATGAAATACCTCAACATTACAGCTTTAAAAGAAAAGTTACAGAAAATATAAAAGAAGAAAAATATGCATTAATTGGATGTGATGGATGTTTAGTAAAACATTCCAAAGAAAATATTATTAATCACAGAAAACTCAGTTGTGAATGTACAGATAAGAGGGACTTTTTCTATTTAGCATTTCTGCAACTATTCAAGCCATGGCATAGTGAAACAGAATTACTTGGAGATTTTGACTCCTATGAAGATTCTTTTAATACATGTAAAGATAGCATTCACTGCCAATTTCCCCCAATTATCTACAAATGCCAAATAATGAGATTGAACAAGAAAGTACCATTTCCAGCTGAAATAGATAGAGACAGTTCTCAAGATAGTCAAAGTTATGGTCTATTAAGTCAAGATCCACCGGGACAACCAATTATCTAAAATAAAGCAGCAATAGCCACGAATGAGGTGGAACATGCAATGCAACCAGCACAACAGAATATTATTCCATTGGAAAAGTTAGAAGGACAACTAATTATTGAACAGAAAAAAATATATCCACAAGTAAAAGAACATATACAACATGGTTTATTACATCAAACAAATGAATGCCAATGTCCACCGTTTAAACCTATTCTAATGCACATCAGTGGTCAAGCTGTAACAGGAAAAAGTATCTTAATTAATGTTTTGACCAGTTATGTACACAAAACTACAGAATCACATTTATATTGTGTTTTAACAGCTCCAACTGGATTAGCAGCACACAACATTAAAGGATTACTTTACATAGATTACTTATGCTACCAGTTGAACATGATAATATATTGGCATATCAGATGCTGTCTGGAGAAGCTTGTTATGAAGTGTCAAGTGTACTGAAGAAAATGAAACTTTTAATCATTGATGAGGTGAGCATGGCCTCAAACTTAAAGCTTGCATTTGTACGGTTGAGAATGCAAAAGATTTTTAAACAAGATTACGATGTTCTGTTTGGAGGAAAACATTTAATTATATTCGGAGATCTACTACAACTAACTACTGTAAAAGGACAACCTGTTTTTAAAACACTTGTCTATGAAGACACTAGGAAATCTTTCGGAAGTATTGGAAATGTGAACATTTGGTTGCATTTTGACTATAAAGAACTTAACAGTATGCAACAAGCAAGTGATGCAGATTACGGAAATATTCTTCAAGATATAAGAATTGTTGTCTTGATGAAACATGGTAACAAGCTTTAGAAAGTTGACTATTAAGGAACTTGTTTACAACTGGAAACAAAGCAGCTGAAGTAATATACAACAAGCATGGAGAACAGCAGTCTCTAGTTTGCCTAATGCCTACCCTGCACTAGTATTTTACAATAAATCAAGAACTTTTGAAACTGGAAAAACAACAAATAGTGGAAATTGAAGCTATTGATAAAATTAAACACAAAGGAGTGACTCTTCTTCTCACAGACAAACTACAGGCTAAATTGCATTCTTTGGAAAAGTTTGTACCTAAAACTGCAGGATTAGAAAAGTCTTTACACGTATGTATAAACTATCAGGTAATTTTACGGTGTAATTTGAATTAAGAAGAAGGCTTAGTAAAAGTTGTTGATTTCGTAAAATTTGAGAACAGAGATGGAATAGAAAATTGTTGATTATAAAATTTGATCAGATTAAATAGGTAAAATAGATTGGGCCTTCTTTTGTAAATGTTTTACTTTTAAAAGATTTTTATGTTTGGAGAAAACAGTTTCCTCTGGCTTTATGTCAAGGACTAAAGTGAATTCTTACCACTGGATCTTGCGCAGGAGCAGAAGTCGATAGTTCCCAACTCCCTCTAGAAGATTCACCAGAGCCCGTTAGTAAACGTGACTCTCTGGAACCCTCCAGGGGGAAGGGGGAGTGGATAAAATAAGAAAATGGTAGAAGAGACTGCTCTGGAACTCTTCCTCTGCTTCTCTTGTCTAGTCCATCCCGCAGACTTCGAGTTCGGAGAAACATATATTATGATAGAAGAAAGATTAGGTTTTCTACTCTACTCTACTTTCTGCTCTAATCTGCCCTATTGAATTATTTACCTAGTTTTCCCAGAGATGTTGCCTCTCTTCTCTTTTTCGTTTTTTCTTGGGTTTTCTTACTACAGTTGAAAACTTGTTTTGATAGGATATGGTATTAATATCTAACTTATCCTTCTTTCCTATAATTTTATTGTAAAGGACTCTTACCTCTTATTTTTGTTAGATGGCTGTAACTCTTCCAATATACTTTCTTTAAGGTTCACAACTCTTCTAATTTCCTAAAAGCTAATTTATATGTGCCTATGTGTAAACTAACTTCTCTTTTATATTTCTGGTGACCGTAATCCTATGCTTATTCTATATATGTAATCTAACACTTGAGCTAAGCCCTAATATTTATATCTTATAAATCTTTCTTCTTTTTCATGATTTTACAGCTGATTCATGCACAGGTAAGTACTTTTCTTATTACACGTAAAGGCTTGTAATCATTGATAACATTTTCTGGCTTAGATACAAATCTTGACAGTTCAGTGACTTATCTGTGTCTTCTATTTCTCTCTCTTTTTCTGTTGTCATCTTCTTCTTACTCTCTCTCTGTCTCTTGTGGTCTTTTCAGGTTCTCTGCTGCCGGTGGAGGCCTCGTAGGAAAATCTGACACAACGCGGACTAAGAGGCAAGTATACTTATCTTCTCCAAGTACTTGCGCTAGGGATAATATGCTTGTGCTCTTGATTCCCTCCAGAATCGCTAATGGAATAAGCGCAATAAATAACAGTTATTCTATTATTTCTAAAGCTCAGGAACACTTGACTGGCTTCAGTGAATTCTCAGGTGAAGTGCGCGGCAGTTGGCGTTCGCGCGCTTCACCTCCACTCAAACACCGGCGAAATGCAGAACAACTAGACCCCTGACTCGCCATCAGCGATGGCGGCCATCTTGGAGTTCCGATCATGACTCCTCAATTTCCAGCCATTGCGCAAGGGGTAATCTCCTTTGCAGCTCCAGCGTGATCTTCATTTTAGGGCGGAAATTACATGACAATTCTGTTTTGGGGTTCTGACACTATAGCACATGCAGTAACTATTCATAAATCTCAAGGTTTAATTATAGACAGTGCTTTTGAAAATATCGAACGTACAGTGTTCAAAGAGGGAATGTTGTGTTTGATTTGAAAAGCTATTTAAAAGGTTTGCAAGTCTGTTGACATACATTCAAAACAAAAGACACACTTGTATAATAACATTTTCATTTCAGCATTTATAAGCCCTACAAGTGCAAGGAAATACCAAGTGCAATCCATGCCTAATTTCCAGAGTTTGTGGAGGACCGGTAAATCATTGAAGGCCACTGCAGAGGGCTGCTTGGGTCCTGAGAACATAATAATCCCCATTCAAGTAGTTCTTCGGTATCTGAATCAATTCACTGGACTCCTTGCCAGTGCACACTGCTTTAACAAAAGAAAAAGTACAGATTATTTTTATTGTACTTTTTTTGTGAAACCACAAACTTCTCTACTTTGGAAACAGCTTCTGAACAGGAAGAGCAGGAGGGAAGAAATTACAAAGAAGAGGAAGAAGAACTTGAGGATGTGGATAATGAAGTTTTGAACTTTCCAACAGAACAGAAAATGTTTCACCATTCCTCCTAGTGAAAGGAAATGTCCATGAATGTAAATATTTTTAGTGAAAAATAACTCATTATCAATACAGATGTAAGTACAATTTTGGAACAGCATCCATGAATCAATACCTTAATACTTGGCATGATAAAGAACTCATCTCTGAGAAGAGAAGAGAGATTTTGATGAGGCAAATATATATCTTATTCCATCTCACAGTACACCATCAATGCCGCAAAGATGTTTCCAGACAATAATTTGCAGGAACAACAGGAAGGCACTGATCCCAGCTTCCAAAGAATCTGGCTTTTTTTGTACGTTTATGGGAAAGGATAAGTCGTGCATAGTGGAATGGGGTCATATTATGAATATGGTACACTTTTTCTTATTTGTGCCACAGCACATCTTTCAAAAGGTGCTCCCTGCGCAAAGAAGGAAAGTACGCCTGTTAGAAGTGGGGTTCTCTAGTTGGCAGAGGTAGGTCCCTTTGTCCAAATAGGGGCCCTTGCTTATAGTCAGGGTAGAGGACACACTTTAGATAACCCCTGATCACCCACTACGTAGCTTGGCATGAGCAGCAGACATCTCAAAGGCAATGTGTAAAGTATTTGTACAAAAAACCAAACAGTAATACAGTGATAACACCGCAAATGGGCACCACACCAGTTTAGAAAAATAAAGTATCTTTATCTAAACTCAACAAGATAAAAACAACAAAAATCCAACCTACATGTAACAAGAATAAGACTTAAAAATGTTTTCAAACAACTTGGCCCATAGAAAACTATGGCTGCCTGGCCAAATATCGGCAGTGATGGGAAGCGTTGAAAAACAAAGAGATGCATCAGTTCCTGAGACCATGGGGAGGCGATGCACCAGTTCTGCTGCACAGAGGAGAAGTGATGCATCAAACCTGGTCTGTAGGGGGAAGTGATGTGTCTTTTCCATGATGGTTCTGGTCCGTGGTGATGAGTCGGGAAAGCTTGCCACACATGTACAATGTGTGGACATTCGGGATGTGTGCATCAATCCTGGTGATGGCATTGTGCCCACGGTAGTCCACACAGAACTGGAGTTCAAGAGTGGCACTGGGTGCAACAGCTTTGGAAACTAAGATCATAGGGCTAGCCCAGGGGCTGCTGGAGGGCTCTATCACCCCTAACAACAACATATTGTAAAACTCTTGCTTGATGCTGTCCCTGACTTTGTCAGTTACTCTGTAAATGTTATTTTTTATTGGGAAATAGTCCCCAGTGTCTGCATCATGGATACAGCGATTATTGAATCCTGGAATCAGGCAGACCAGGGAGGCAAACTGTCCCAGCACCAGTCCCTCTGCTGTTCTGGGGTCAGGGTGAGAGAGAGGTTTCAACATACATAGAATAAGAATATGACTTTAAAAAGGTTTCTAACAACTTGGCCCATAGACAACTATGGATGTGTGATTTTTCTCAAAGTACTAGTAGTTGGGACAAAATTCACAAGTCAAAACAGCTGCAGAGATGGGAAGTGCCAAAAAGCAACGAGAGGCATCAGTTACTGAGACCATGGGGAGACGATGCAACAGCTCTGTTGCACGAAGGAGAAGTGATGCGTCGAATCATGTCTGTAGGGGAAAGTGATGCGTTGATTCCGAGTTGGTTTTGGTCCGCGGGTGATGCATTGGGAAAGAGTGCCGCACATGTATGATGGGTTGAAATCCAGCAGGCACTGGCGATGGATACGGCAGCGTCGAGCTGCACAGTGTTGATTTCTTCAGCTGCGATCCCTCTATGTGTCAGTTCTTGCATCGGTGACCGGTGCTGAGTCAGTTTCGCTAGCGGTGCGGTGATGCGTGGAGAAACTCCTCACACAGAGGTGCTGCGTCAGAAAGACAGCCGCAAGAAGAGCGATGCATTGATATTCTTGCAGTTGCATTGTTTTCCAGCTCACAACTACAGGAACAACCTCCAGAGGCCCAACACAGTCACAGGTACCTCTTGGCAGGTCAGAACTCCCAGCACAGAAGTTCAGGGGAGCTGGGGGTGAAGTCTTTGTGTCCCTGAGACTTCAGAAGAGGAGGCAAGCTCTTCGAGATCTTCCTCAAGCAGGAGGACACACCACACAGCAAAGTCCTTGTCCTTTCCTTGGCAGAAACAGATACTGCAGGCCAACCCCAGACAGCACACAGCAAAGGGGCAGTACTCCTCCACCAGTTTCCCCAGCTCTTCTCCTTGGCAAAGGTTCCTCTTGATTCCAGAAGTTGTCTAAAATTCACAGGTTTTAGGTCCAATACTTTACACCCCAAAAGGTCTTTGTTCTCTTTGTGCAAGGGTCTCTATGCCCAGTCCAAACCAGATTTGTCTTCACTGGTGAATCATGACCACAGGGAGTGGAGACATGCCCTATTCAGGTGCAGGGAAAACTCCTCTAACTACTCTAAATTCAGCCAGGGTCTATTCAGCCAAGCTCTGAGTCATCCAGGAAGGGCCAGGCACACCACCCCCCCCCCCATGGCAGTCTACAGTGAGTGTACATCCACAGCCCCTGTCACTCCAAAACTAGACAGTCAATACACAAACAGGCAGAGGTTCACAGAATGGTTAAACAAGAAAATGCCTACCTTTTGAAAAGTGGCATTTTCAAACACATAATTTAAAAACCATCCTTACTAAAATATGTATTATTAAATTCTGAGTTCAGAGAGCCTAAACTTTATTTTTCTGTCTTGTCCCAATGGGAAGTTATACTTGCAAGATGTTACAAAGCATTTCCCATTCTGTCCGCTGGGGCAAGATAGCCTTTCAATAGTGAAAACAAAATTGGCAGAATTTAGTTATCAGGACATGCCACACCCACCAGTACATGTACTACCTTTCACATACACTGCACCCTGCCCAGGGGATTATCTTCGGCCTACTATAGGGGTGCCTTACATAAAGGAAAGGGAAGGTTAGGGCCTAGCAAGTGGGTGCACTTGCCAAGTCAACATGGCAGTTAACAACCAAGCAGAGACACTGCAGTGGCAGGTCTGATTTGCCTTTTCAGAGCTACTCATGTGGGTGGCACAATCAGTGCTGCAGGCCCACTAGTAGCATTGGATTTACCGGCCATAGAACACTTCAAGGCACTTTACTAGGAATTTACTAGTAAATCAAATATGCCAATCAGGGAGAACCAATTGTGACAACATTATACACAGGTAGCACTTTCACTTTGACACTGATCAGCAGCGGCAAAGAGCCAAAAGCATCTAAGCCAGCAAAATCGTAATCCAGCATTGCATCAAAAATATAGGAGGTAGAGGCAAAAAATCTGGGGAAACCACACCAAAGATGCCAAGTCTAACTGTGCCGTATTAGAATGAAAACACTACCCTCAGGTCAGTTGCGATCTTGATCTTTCCCCGGGCTAGTCCATTCTTGTAAAATACAGAGCAACTACTATTTAAAAGCTGCTCTGTTTTTCACTGTGCAGGCGGCAATTCACCTGAACTTTGCAGGCGGGTGGAGACCCCTTGCAGGTGGGTGCAGTAAGTGACTCCACCGCCTTGCGGGGTATGGGGTGGGGTCCATTGAAAACATAGAGATTACACAAATATGAACAGCACATGTATAGGTATGGTTAGGTCAGATTTTCTCTTTTAGTTTCCTTCTTAACTTTGGCAAGATTTTCTGAATATTAATTAAACTTTCAGAAAAAAAGTTAATTGACTTTGGGTTCAGCATGTCAGGAGATTTTTCAATTTGTCATGGGTTGCCTAAAAAGGGAGCTCGAAATGCGCTATTCCATAATATTAATTCCCATTGCATTCTTTGCTCCTCTTTACAGAAAAACAGCTCAAATGAAAGACTTGACAGCCGTATGAATTTTTCAGTCACATTCTGCATCTCTTACTGTGTTTTGTTTATGTAGATTTTTATATTACATTGGGCTAGTCTGGAACTGGCATGGGTTGCAATTTTTGAAAACCGGTGCCTTCTGGTTGGTAGATATTATTGCACAAGGGGATTGGGGATATGCTTTATGAAGGCCAGTTTTATGAACGTATCGACTAGACATATTACACCAGCTCTATAGACTATATTCTCTCAGATCACCGTGTTTGAGGAACCATGGTGGAAATAATGGCCGGGAATACAATTGAGAATGATCACATTCCTTGATATTAAGAGTATGCCATCTATTTTCTCATACAATGATGGAGGGCAAAACATCTAGTGGGAATACTTTAGCAGTGGCCAATAATCGAAGTAACATCAAGTGGAATGCACTTTTTTTTCACTGAGGACGTATCTCCAGCATTAATGATGAAGTGACCTTCCACCTGGGAAAGGTGCCTGAGAACTGGGATTTCACCAATTCCATCCTTAAGGAACATAGCCACTTATTTTTTAACTTTACAGATTATTTCACAAAGGAATTCAAACAGGCCATCAAGGATCCAAACTCCCAGCAGTGGTTCTCGGCTTCTTGTAGGGAAGTTAGGTGTAATTTGGTGACTATCCTAAAGTCAGACAACAGGACTACCATCAGGGAGTCTAGAAGGACTCAAACACATTCTGGCAGATAGTGAGCCAAGTAGCAAAAGATCAGGTTAAACAACTCAAATCTTCTATGCAGCCCAGGGAATGAGAAAACAAATGTGTTCTTGAATGTTCAGTGTCTGTCTTGCACCCACAGAAAGCCCTGTACAAAAATCTTGCAGTACATCACCAGACTTTAAATGTGGCAGCTTTTCAGATGATGAACTGAAGTGTGCTTATTGATGAGCCATCGGACTGCTTTGTGACAGAAGTATTTCCTTTCTTCTCACACTGCCACACCTGGGTAATATGGATGTTGATATTAGCAGTGTCGACGGTGTGTTTAACGTTGTGTCAAGCTTCAGCCAAAGATGTTGATCCGCTGAGGTTTCCAGCTGTCCCAGAGTCGCTCTGAAGGTGGCAACATCTTTAATAACCCAAATGAGAAAGAAGGAGGGATTGAGAAATGGAGGGGGATGAAAAGGAGAGCTTGTTTATGCCTGGACGTTACACTGCCAGAATTTCCCGAGGTTGGACGAACATCTCTAAATTAAATTCGATTTGATTACATCTCTGAAGAATATAGGAAGACCCGTTGTTGGCTTCACTATAAAGACAATTTGGTTGTCTAACACGACAAGTGATTAAAATTCTGTTTACAACCGCTACCCTGACTCAAGGTCACTTGTTATTACCTTGTGATTATCATAGAAAATGTTATATCTTGCAAAAAGTCATTGGTCCTGAAGATGGTCTAATAGATTGATGCCACACAGACCGAAACGTCGACAGTCCCGTCAACTCCATGAAAATCTACATTTTCTCTAGCAATATTTATCGATGTTGTGATAATATTTGCTTTATCATTTTTCCAGGAGTAGACGTTGGTTATGAATTGTGTGTTTAAATTCATTTGTACATCTTTTTCATAACGTCACTTGCTGATATTTACTTTGTTCAAATGTACCCTTCTTAATTTCAACATGTTACAATCAGATAAATTCATTTTATATGAATAGGATCTTCCGTGTGCTTTGTTTCTCTGATTCTTTGTAATCTACCCTTATTTTGGTTGTCTGATTGGACACCTAGGAGTCTGATTGTACATAGCTGACCCAAAAACATTCAAAACAAAAAAAAAGAGATTTAGTACAAGTGAAATCCCTTGTAGACATATTTTTACTTTGAATTGTTCTCAAGAGGTGGCATTGGGAAAACCTGGTATGGACTGACATCAGCGTATTGAATGGTACACAAACTTCTTCTTAGCAGGAATATGGAGTGAATGCTGGATAATTATGACATATACTAAAAGGCCAATGGATAGGTTATACCAATATATATCAGGTGTAGTGAAGCATTACCCACATCAGGTTCTGAAGTCTCACTGGATCGATCCAGGGTGGAGAAAATGGTGGTTTGCCCAGATATCAACCATGGTATAAGCAGTGATGCCAAGCACACCCAGAAGCAGAAGAGTAATGAATAGCACAATATCAATGGTAACACACAACAGACACACAAAAACATGACAAGCCAGGTGGGGGTCTATGCAAAAACTAACCAAAAGGGTACAAAGTCTAGGGGGAGTGAGTTCCACAATATGGGAGTTGCTACCAAAAATCGTCTGTCGCCCCATGTAGCCGTTCTTGTACGGGGTACAGACAGTAGACAGCTTGCTGCTGATCTTAAATTCTTTTTAGGAATATACACCTGAAATGCCTCCTTTAAGAACTTCGGTCCAGTCTTATGGATAGCCTTATAGGCGATGCAAAGAGCTTTGAATTTGATCCTGCTCTCCACTCTTAGCCAGTGGAGATGGCGTATGGCTGCCGAAGTGGAGTGGCGCCTGGGAATGTTGAGCAGGATCCGTGCTGCCATATTTTGGACAGATTGAAGCTTATTCAGGATGCATTTATGCGTGTTGAAAAAGAGAGCATTTCCATAGTCAAGCTTGGAAAACACTAAGGTGGTAATCAGTGTTCTTCCTGCTGATGCTGGTAAATACTTTATGAAAAAAGAGAGAAACCCACACCTGGATAAATTTCACACCATTTGAATTCGGAATGAAAAGAAGATAAACAAAGCTTAATATGTTTATCTAGGCGATTACTTTCGCCGTTTTATTTAACAATTTTATCGAAAAATAGAAGTCACTTGAGTCTAGAGAAATCTCAATGTCTTGAACGTACTCGCCATATGCGTACACCAAAAACTTAAATCAAAAAGTGCATTTTAACACAACAACTAACGCAATATACAAAATGAATTGTGAAGACACACAACAAATGAACATGTGATATACAAAAAACGTATGAAACTGTTTCACAAAGAAGGGGGAGAAAATATAACCATATTTCTTCAAAACAGTATTGGAAAGTATTGTTTAAATTGACCAACAAGGAGCCTATTAATGGGTCTCCAATAGAACAAAACGACCTCTCGGTAGAAATGTTAAATAGAAAGGCTAGGCATGTAGTTCCTAGCAATCTAAACTATTTATCAGAACTGAGGACTTGATCCTGTCCGCCTACGCGTTTCGAGTTTGTGAGGATTCTTCTCAAACTCTCTTCAGGGCCAAATGAATTCCTTTCCCCGTTTGTTAAACCTATTGATAAAGACACAAAAAGTTTGTGGGACACTCATTACCAATTGCTCCCCTCAACCTACTCTCACTTTCTCTTATATACAATTTAAAATGCCACATACCTCTGGGGATTTGAGGTGATTCTGTTCATCCAACCAACTTGTAAAAAATCTTTTATAGGGTCTGTGCGTTTTTCTAAAAAAACACGGGGGGATTTTTTAGTTGCTAATCATACACATTAGTTACAGATTTTTCATGGACGGTGCAAAGGCCAAATATATCCTACCTGGATGTTTGATGCCAGGCGAATCAGTGTATTGCTGCAATTTTCAGATTATATATTGTTCATTATCCACATAGTTAACTGCAAGTAAAAATGGCATATTACTCGCTTGTTAAGTTCCAGGTTCCAATGAGCTCCCTAATATTGTGTTCTGTTGGCGGGTAGTCACTTACTATGTTGTATTCTGCTCATCAGCGTTGTCAAAGTTCAAGGAAGGGACCGGATTCTTGCCGGTAGCTCTTCTGGAGCGCCCTCCGATGTCTTGGTACTGTTTAAGAAAAAGCGGGCGCCGATTAGACGACACTCGGGAGAAGCCTCGTCAGTTGCAAAGGGCACGGGGCGCGCTGAGCGTTTTAAACAGAGCCGCGTTCCGAAGCTATCTGAAATGATTTTACAAGGAGGAATATGGGAGCCGTCATGCTCTTTAAAGTTATTCTATGTAGGCATCGCGCTGCCAAGAAACCGCCGGGAAGTTTAACGCTAGGCGGTTGTCATACCTTGCAGCTCAGCCACGATCTTCACTTCCTCATTCCTTTACACCAAGTGAATGCGGTTTCGATTCCCTCTGTGTCATGGAGAGGTAAACTCCTCCTTAATTAGCCAATCGGGAGTGGGATGTTTTACATTTTCATATTGGTGCATTATGGGACCTGGAGTCCATTGGCAGTGGAACCAAATTACAGTCTTGAAACTTCACTCATGGAGTTCAAACCAGTATTTATAGTATTGAACCGGAGTATCAAGTAGGCCTCTTTGCGCAATAGCGCCTTCTCTACATCAGGTGATCTATGCTGCGGATCTATCCCGGCCAGGACCGTCCATGTGAAGTCTGTTTCATTATGGTTTGCAGACACAAAATGTTCAACCATTGGGGCATTTTGCACTTTTTTCTTTAGTCTGGAACGATGTTGAGTTATTCTGACATTAACTAATTAATCGGTTTTTGCAAGGGGAAATCTAATCCCTCCAATAAATGCCAATTCCGCAGGATGATCTGTCTGAATTTATTCGTGTGGGCTCCATAGGTAGTAACACACACAAGTTTATCTAACAGATCATCCTGCGGAATTGGCATTTATTGGAGGGATTAGATTTCCCCTTGCAAAAACCGATCTTCGCGATGAAAAAAAACTTAAGCGTTGGCCAACAGATCATTAGAGCAGACAGCTTTTTACCAAAACCTAAAAGTGACTTAATTTCCAAATGGAACCTCAAACCCATCACAGGCCACCGCAAATGTGGTACGTGTGTGGCCTGCTCAAATGTTGTAGAGGGAGACGAATTTTGTCATAACGGCATCAAATGGAGACACAGTTTACATACAAACTGTAAAAGTAAAAATGTGATTTATGGGATTCTGTGCGCCTGCGACAAGTTGTACATAGGCATTGCCAGCAAGTTAATGTCAGAATAACTCAACATCGTTCCAGACTAAAGAAAAAAGTGCAAAATGCCCCAATGGTTGAACATTTTGTGTCTGCAAACCATAATGAAACAGACTTCACATGGACGGTCCTGGCCGGGATAGATCCGCAGCATAGATCACCTGATGTAGAGAAGGCGCTATTGCGCAAAGAGGCCTACTTGATACTCCGGTTCAATACTATAAATACTGGTTTGAACTCCATGAGTGAAGTTTCAAGACTGTAATTTGGTTCCACTGCCAATGGACTCCAGGTCCCATAATGCACCAATATGAAAATGTAAAACATCCCACTCCCGATTGGCTAATTAAGGAGGAGTTTACCTCTCCATGACACAGAGGGAATCGAAACCGCATTCACTTGGTGTAAAGGAATGAGGAAGTGAAGATCGTGGCTGAGCTGCAAGGTATGACAACCGCCTAGCGTTAAACTTCCCGGCGGTTTCTTGGCAGCGCGATGCCTACATAGAATAACTTTAAAGAGCATGACGGCTCCCATTTTCCTCCTTGTAAAATCATTTCAGATAGCTTCGGAACGCGGCTCTGTTTAAAACGCTCAGCGCGCCCCGTGCCCTTTGCAACTGACAAGGCTTCTCCCGAGTGTCGTCTAATCGGCGCCCGCTTTTTCTTAAACAGTACCAAGACATCGGAGGGCGCTCCAGAAGAGCTACCGGCAAGAATCCGGTCCCTTCCTTGAACTTTGACAACGCTGATGAGCAGAATACAACATAGTAAGTGACTACCCGCCAACAGAACACAATATTAGGGAGCTCATTGGAACCTGGAACTTAACAAGCGAGTAATATGCCATTTTTACTTGCAGTTAACTATGTGGATAATGAACAATATATAATCTGAAAATTGCAGCAATACACTGATTCTCCTGGCATCAAACATCCAGGTAGGATATATTTGGCCTTTGCACCGTCCATGAAAAATCTGTAACTAATGTGTATGATTAGCAACTAAAAAATCCCCCCGTGTTTTTTTAGAAAAACGCACAGACCCTATAAAAGATTTTTTACAAGTTGGTTGGATGAACAGAATCACCTCAAATCCCCAGAGGTATGTGGCATTTTAAATTGTATATAAGAGAAAGTGAGAGTAGGTTGAGGGGAGCAATTGGTAATGAGTGTCCCACAAACTTTTTGTGTCTTTATCAATAGGTTTAACAAACGGGGAAAGGAATTCATTTGGCCCTGAAGAGAGTTTGAGAAGAATCCTCACAAACTCGAAACGCGTAGGCGGACAGGATCAAGTCCTCAGTTCTGATAAATAGTTTAGATTGCTAGGAACTACATGCCTAGCCTTTCTATTTAACATTTCTACCGAGAGGTCGTTTTGTTCTATTGGAGACCCATTAATAGGCTCCTTGTTGGTCAATTTAAACAATACTTTCCAATACTGTTTTGAAGAAATATGGTTATATTTTCTCCCCCTTCTTTGTGAAACAGTTTCATACGTTTTTTGTATATCACATGTTCATTAGTTGTGTGTCTTCACAATTCATTTTGTATATTGCGTTAGTTGTTGTGTTAAAATGCACTTTTTGATTTAAGTTTTTGGTGTACGCATATGGCGAGTACGTTCAAGACATTGAGATTTCTCTAGACTCAAGTGACTTCTATTTTTCGATAAAATTGTTAAATAAAACGGCGAAAGTAATCGCCTAGATAAACATATTAAGCTTTGTTTATCTTCTTTTCATTCCGAATTCAAATGGTGTGAAATTTATCCAGGTGTGGGTTTCTCTCTTTTTTCATAAAGTATTTGGGCCCTTACCCCACCTCGTCCGCATGGGCCAAACTCCCTTTGTTGTAAAAAGATGCTGGTAAATACGGCAGGAGTTTTTTTATCTTTTTCAGTATAAAGAATGCAGCAGAAACCACCTTGTTGACATGATATCCAAACGATAGCTTATTATCAAAGATCACTCCCAGATTCCTGACCTTGGTAGCTGGGACCGGGGGAGGGCCCATCTGACTGGGCCACCATATCGGGGACCACTCTGGGGAAATATTACCGAAGGTCATAACCTCAGTTTTCTCCGCATTAAGTTTTAAACAGTTACTGTGCATCCATGATTGTACATCCAGTAACCCCTCCTGAAGCTTAGCTGCTACCACTGGGCCATTCTTATGCACCGCCAGCACAAGCTGGGTGTCATCTGCGTAGGTGGTTAAACGCATCCCATGAGATTTGATGACCCTCGCCAAGTCTGCGACATAAATGTTAAAGAGCGTAGGACTTAACGAGGATCCTTGAGGGACCCTACAAGGCAGTTTAGAAGTCGGTGAGTAATGGTTACCCAGTTTGACTGCCTGCTTACGGTTAGCTAAAAAAGAAGCTATAAGATCTTTGGCCAGATGGTTAATCCCAAGGGCTGCGACACGGTCGACCAAGATGACGTGGTCAACCGTGTCAAAGGCCGCCGACAGGTCCAACAGAATAAGCACTGCCGCTCCTCCCGAATCCATGATGTCTCTGATTTCATCGGAGGCCTTTATCAGTGCTGTCTCAGTTCCGTGTCCCCTCCGGAACCCGAACTGAGTCTCATCCAAGAGTTTGTTTTGCTCAATAAACTCTGAAAGCTGTTGGTTCATAATGGCTTCTACGATTTTAGCCGGGAAGGGAAGGCAAGCAATAGGTCTATAGTTGGCCGTAATGGTGGGGTCTAGAGAAGGCTTCTTAATCAAAGGTTTGACAATGGCCTTCTTCCAGGTCTCAGGGTAGACACCGGTTTTGAAGATGGAATTACAAATATCGGTGAGCGGCTGAGTGATGGTATTATGTAATTGATTCATTATGGTAGGAGGACATGGATCAAGCGGAGAGCCGGATTTGATCTTAGCAACAAGCGTGCTGACCTGATCTTCAGTGACTGACTGAAACTGAGCGAGGAAAGGGTGAGTAGGCACTAGATGAGTGGATGGATCAATGGTTCTTCCCACCGGTTCTTTGGAAAAAGTGAAATAGATATCCATCACCTTAGTGGCGAAGAATGTAGCCAGTGAACTACCAATTCCTGCAAATTCTCAATTACGGGTCCAGCCGGAGGATTAGAGAGAGAGCTCACCACTTGAATCAGCCTCCTGGCTGAGTTCTGTGCTTGCTCAATTTGACCAGTAAAAAAGAGATTCTTTTGTGTAATGACAGCTTTCTTGTATATCGCTAACGCATTTTTATAGACTTGCTTAGAGGAGGGGCTATAGTGCTTTCTCCAACGCCTTTCTAACTTTCTACAATACTGACGTTGGAGTCGCAACTCCTCTGTATACCACTGGGCAGATGGAGTAACTCTATTTGGGCGATAGAATTTTTCAGGTGCAACTTGATTAGCTGCCTTCAGGATCCAATCCTGAAAATTAGTGGACATAATTTCAGGGTCGCATGAACTTTCCGGGACTGATGACATTAGGAGATTATTGAGGTGTGGAATGTCTGCGTTTTTCCACATCCGCGTCCCTACTGACGACCGGACTTTGGTCTGAGAGGGTTTGGAGGGTAACGATTGAATCCTGAAAATAATAGCTTGGTGGTCAGACCAGACCAAAGGTAGCACCGCTGACAAATCAATGCCAGGATTATTGGTGAACAAGCCGTCCAGTGTGTGCCCGGCCTCATGCGTAGGGCCACTCACCAGCTGCTGTAGTCCCATTACCTGCACATCAGTGATGAGTTGGGCTGTGTCTTTATTTTCAAGGTTTTCAAGAGGGAAATTAAAATCCCCAAGAATTGTATAGTCCGAGGATCCTATTACTAATTCAGTGATTTCAGTGAGTGCAGCTAAAAATTTAGTACGAGGACCCGGTGGCCTGTACACAAGTGTCCCTTTGAAGGCTTGCTTCTGCGTGAGATTAATAACAAACGCAAAAGCTTCACAAATAGTGCTTTGAATGGGCTCAAATTTTGCGCGATAGGTGTCCTTATGAATAATAGCTAAGCCTCCACCTCGCCCAGAGATTCTGTCTTGTCTGGCCACACAGTAGCCTTCAGGGGTGGCCAGAACAAAATCAGGGCCTGATGCCTCATCTCCCCAGGATTCCGTAATAAAAAAGAATGTCCAGTTCCTGGTTAAGAATACACTCCCTAATATCCAAACTGTGTTGGGGGAGAGAACGTGAATTAATCAGTGCTGCTCTATAATACTGTTCAACTGAGAGCGGGGCACTAATGATTACAGGTGAGTACGATGTGGTGTTCATCGCGGGCAGAGGAGGTGGAAGGGTAAAAGCGCAGCCTATACATGATGTGGGTGTAGATGTCCGATATTTAAAGGGCGGTAATACTTGGCAAGACCTACCCAAACCTGGGTTCAGCTCTCTCAGCTGTGCGGAAGTGTAAAATAGGGTTGATGAGGTATCTTGGGTGGCAGCAGGACCAGGGGTGGTGGCCCTGGGCCCGGCGCGCGCCTGCTGCGCTCGTCCGCTGCGCATCCTAAGCGAGCGAGGACTAAATAGCTCTCTCCCGGAAGTGGAGAAGAGCTAGAACGCGTCCCGACCCAGCCCCAAGATGGCGTCTGGTGCTCGTGGACGGCTCCGAGTGCCCTATTCCCTCCGCTCTGGCGGGTCGGGTAGGTGCTGTGGTGTGTGTGCAAATAAGCAAGGATCAGTGCAACAATTAAATCTTAACGCTAGTAATTTTTAAAAAGTGTAATTTTTAAAATCGCATGGTATTTTTAAAATCATCACAAGCAGCCTACAAATCGTTTAAATACAATACTAAGGTCCTAAAATACAGCCCTAGTATATCGTGACAGCAGTTCGTGCTCTGTAGAGTATATCAAAAGTTACTCATAAATCCTGGAATTGCACTTGTGCAAATAAAGTACAATAATTGACACTGCAACCATGCTTTTGCAGCATGTGCTCAATCTACTGAGCTACCTCACCAATGCTTGTTTAACACCAAGGGGCAGATTTATGATAACTGTCGCATCCCCAGGGATGCGCCAGTTATTTTGCGCTGCTGCTCCGCCACCCATGTTGCGCCGCATTTACAATGCGGCGCACCATGGGGAAAAAACGGCACAGATGCGTGACGCATCTGTGCCGTTGAAGTGGCGCATTGCTGGAGTTGCGTCGCAAGCGCGGCGCAGCTCAAGCAAGGCTCGGGGGTGCCCCATCTTTACAATGCTGCGTCAAGACCTACGCCTGCTTCAAGCAGGTGCAGGGTTTTGACACAGCATTGGCCTGAAAGTGACTGAGTGAAATCTTATAGATTTCACTCAGCCACTTTTGCGAGGCGCACCTGCCCCGGAACGCCCACCCTGCGACGGAACGCCCAGAAGGGGCGCAGGGCTTTACAACGTGACGCATCTGCCTAGATGTGTCACGTTGTAAATCGGTCGTAGGGATGCGCCACGTTTACGCCGCAGTTGATTGACGCAAACGTGGCGCATTCCCAACATAAATCTGCCCCCAAAGGGGCTTATTTATGTTGGGAATACGCCACATTTGCGTCACGCAACTGTTGCTTGAAGCAGGCGTAGGTCTTGATGCAGTATTGTAAAGATGGGGCACCCCTGAGCCTTGCTGGAGCTGCATCGCGCTTGCGACGCAACTCCAGCAATGCGTCACCTTTACAGCACAGATGCGTCATGCATCTGTGCCGTTTTTGCCCCATGGTGCGCCTCATTGTAAATGCGGCACACCATGGGTGGCGGAGCAGCGGCGCAAAATAACTGCCCTTTAGTTGGATGCAGAGTTTGGCAGTATTCCAGTAGCGTCTGTCTCTTACCCCACCACCTCCTTTCTGCAATGCCCCCTTATCTGGCATCTGGAGATCAAAGGGCAGCAGCTCAGCCTCCGACCTAAGGGGGATGCGCTTTGCGTTGTCTGGAGATGTGCACTGCACACCTAGCCCCCACCCCCTCTCTGCAGACAGGCACCGAAGAGCAGAGGCCTCCCACAGGCCAGAGTAGTGGAATGGGGGAGAAATATGACGTCCCACATCGAAGGACCTCGCTGCTTTAAACACTGAGAACAGAAAGAGACAGCAACCTGCATATTTTTGTCAGTCAAACCTGTGCAGACGGAGAAAAGAAATCCAATTTCTCAACCACATACCACTTCACTCCACCGAAGTTTCCTTGTTGATCTGTTGATCTGGAAAATATTATAAAGTTAAACTCGGCTTGCAATCCGAAATTTTGTGTTACGGCGGTGGGGGAGCAAATGACTACAAGAGTGAGGTGTGTGTTTGTGAGAATCTGTGCTTAGAGGTGTGCTTCGATAATTCCGTGTTGAGAGGGTTCAGAGGGCCTGTGGAACGCCCAGTATGACTTTACGTGTTTGTATACTATAATAATAGCTGCTATATGCGGTGGCATGTGCTGTGAAATGCTTCGCAAAGATATGTGAGTGTGTGTGTAACACATGGGTGTATAGTAATGCTGTGCAGAGGTGTGTGTTTCTTTATATGTCTATAAGTAAGGCTCTGCAGAGGTGTGATTGTGAGTGTAATGCTGTTCAGAGAGGTGAGTGTGTGTGTTGCAGAGGTGTAATTGATGCCATTCAGAGAAAGGTGTGTATTTGTGTGTGTGTGAGATGCTGTGGGAGATGTGTGCGTGCGCGAGAGAACAGCTGAACGGCAGGGAAGCTCGTGTGCACATACTGCAGTGTTTAAGAGACAGGGGTGTTGGTTTTCACTGTGGCAATGGAGGCTGGGAGTGGTTGCTCGCTGTGCTCATTGACAATGGAGCACTGAAATGAGTACCGTGCTTCCCATTGAGAGAGTAGAGATTTGCTGAGGCAGGGTTGGGCGTCCATAGTCTCCTCCCTGTCCAGAGAAAGACCAGGCCCGAAGGCCTTTCAGACATTTCATCTCCAGCCGCAGGGTGGTCTGGTGTTAGTTAGATGTGGTCTGCCGGCTAGACTGCCGACTTTGGTGCTGAAAACCAAGGTTAAAGCCTCTGGATCGTGTCCACACCCTGTGATTCTGGGGAAATCACTTCCTCTCCCCGTGCCTGAATGTGTCTTTTTGTAACATAACCGGTGCTCATGTAAAGCGCTCCAATACCTTCGAGTTTGCTCTATAGAAATCTGCATTAAAAAACCACAAATAAGTCGCCAGACGCCACACCGCAGCGTTAACATTTGAATTAATGATGGCAGTGCGTGGTATCGGCAGGACTTTCTGATTACAAAACTTGCTAGTTTATTTTGCGCTCCCAACAGTTTATCAGCTTGCCAGGTGCAGTTTGTTTCAATTTACACGTTTCGGTCACTGCTTTTAATTTCATTTTTTTTGGTTTTAGCTTATTTATTAACTATTATATATGTGCACCGGAGGCCCACACACTTAACCAAGTTATTGTATTTGACTTGCATACAACATGCAATAACTTGGACTATATTTCCTGTATGGTTGGGTGGAAAGACATCAGGGATTAAAGGTGTTATCACCAGAAAACCCTCATGGTTCACTGACCCCCTCGAAGCCGCAAAGAGATCCTGCCGAACGCTCGAAAAGACCTGGCGCCAAGAACGGACGACAGGAAACATGACAGCCCTCAAAGCTGCCACCCGCGAATACCATCAGCAGATCCGGACCACCAAGAGAACATCGTTCAAAGAGCGACTGGACAACAACACCCATAACAGCAAGGAACTCTTCAGCATCGTCAAAGAGCTCTCCAACCCCAATGCCAGCAACAACGACATCACCCCCTCGCAAGACCTCTGCAACTCCCTTGCCACGTTCTTCCACCGAAAAATTGCAGATATACACGACAGCTTCTGACCCCATACTCCACTCCCGGACACAACACCAGCGACCCCCACCATCACCATCAGCTCCTGGACCCCCATCAGCAACGAAGACACCATCCACACCATGAGCACAATCCACTCCGGTTCCCCGTCCGACCTGTGCCCCCATCACGTCTTCAACAAAGCTGGCACCACCATCGCATCCCACCTACGGAACATCATTACCAGCTCCTTCATATCAGCAACATTCCCCGAGAGCTGGAAACATGCAGAGATCAACGCCCTCCTGAAGAAACCCACAGCAGACCCCAAGGACCTCAATAACTTCCGACCCATCTCCCTTCTCCCCTTCCCAGCTAAAATCATCGAGAAGACCGTCAACAAACAGCTGACGACATCAGAACCCTGACAGACAGCGGAGAAACCGCCGCCCTCATCCTCCTAGACCTCTCCGCAGCCTTTGACACTGTATGCCACCGCACCCTAATACACCGCCTCAGCAACACTGGAATCCAAGGAAAGGCCCTGGAATGGATCACCTCGTTCCTCTCCAGAAGAACCCAGAGAGTCCGCCCCCCCCCCTTTCGGTCCACGGCCACCAAGATCATCTGCGGCGTACCTCAAGGTCCTCACTCAGTCCAACACTCTTCAATATCTACATGAGCACCCTCACCACCATCGCACGAAAACACAACATCAACATCATCTCCTACGCTTACGACACCCAGCTGATACTCTCCCTCACCAAAGACCCAGACACCGCCAAGACCAACTTCCAGGAAGGAATGAAAGAGGTAGCAGACTGGATGAAGCACAGCCTAACAAAAGCTCAACTCAGACAAGACGGAGGTCCTCATCCTCGGACAATCTTCCTCTGCCTGGGTCGACTCATGGTGGCCCTCGGTGCTGGGCACGGCACCGACGCCCACGGACCACGCACGCAACCTGGGTTTCATCATAGACTCCTCCCTCACGATTACAAATGGGGGTGGGGTCGCACACTACTCACACACCGGCGGTGTCAATTGGCAGCCATTGGCAACCAAGCTAGAACACTGCCTATCCCTGCTGACGAGGGGTGAAACCCCGAAACACGTGTCCAGGGATGGCGAAGACAGCGAAGATAGCAGAAGAGCGAAAGATGATGCATCGCGAACACTTTACTACATTGACCAGAGTCCTTAGGGGCGACACCGCCGGTGTGTGAGTAGTGTGCGACCCCACCCCCATTTGTAACTTTAAAGCTCCCTTGAGCAGCGGGCTGACGAGCCTGGGATCCCGCACCTACGCGCCGGAGTGGTACTATACCTGGCAGATATTGGCAGCCATCGGCAACCCCAGAACACTGCCTATCCCTGCTGACGAGGGGTGAAACCACGAAACACAAAAAAGCACTCCACAACATGGGCCCCAACTACCTCAACAACCGACTCTCGTTCTACACCCCCACCCGCCAGCTTCGCTCCACCAGCTTCGCCCTCGCCATCGTCCCACGAATCCACAGAACAACCTCCGGAGGAAGATCATTCTCCTACCTGGCAGCAAAAACCTGGAACTCCCTCCCCATTCACCTACGACTGACCCAGGACCATCTCAGCTTCAGGAAGCACCTCAAGACCTGGCTCTTCGAGCAGTAGCAGGGCCCCCCTAGCGCCTTGAGACCCTCAAGGGTGAGTAGCGCGCTCTATAAATGTTCTTGATTGATTGATTGAAATTACTTTTCATAAATTAATAGCAGTGTATCCTGTTGCACTCCCACTACAACAACAGTGAATGCAAGGTCCTGTCAAAAGGTAATTAAGAGTTAAAGACAGTAAGATTACAGAAAGACCTGAAAATAATCGTGTTTTCCCGGGAAAAGTAAACAAAAGTTATATCAGAACATTTGTATTAGTAGTAGTTTGTTTCAGTTTCTTCCTGCTAGATTTTAATGTAATTCTCCCCTCACAGCACTACATGAAAAATACAGTGAACATAAAAAACAAAATAAAGTTGCTTCCTGAATATTGGCTTTAATAACGAACCTTCTATGGATCACTCAAAATCATTCACTTGATGCAGGGTGATGTATGTGCCAGTATCGTGCCTCCTACTGGGCACAGGTATGAAAACCAACATGGACCTCTCAGCACTTCAACCCAGTGACTGATAACATTGGTGTCACTGAGTTGACTAACAGGTACCAGTGGTATTTACTTTGATATAAAATGTCTGGTGTAAGGACACTAAATTAAATAGGTTATTCTATAATTGTTTAATTCGAAATACTAAGGTTCAATGAAAGTTAACCCGCTTGATGGCATGCATGTATGTGCATTGATGTGAGGCAATTGCTCCAACATTTGTGCAGACCTTCTATAAACATTAGAGGGACACTTAGCTTGACATTTATCGCTCATGAAATAGGTGTTTCATAAGGGCATAAGGGGGTCACTATCACTGCAGATATTGGTATGTAATCACTATCAATGCAGGTATAGGTGTGAGATCAGTATTACAACAGATATAGGTGCAAAATCACTATTAGTGCAATTATAGGTGTGAGCTCACTATCACTGCAGATATAGATGTGAAATCACTATCACTGTATAGATTGGTGTGAGATCAATGTCACTGCAGATGTACATATGAGATCACCATCACTACAGATATACGTGTGAGATCACTATCACTGCAGATATAGGTGTGAGATTTTTATCACTGTAAATATTTGTGTAAAATCACCATAACTGTAGATATAGGTGTGAGATCACTATCACTGCAGATATTGCTGTAAGATCTCTATTACTGCAGATATAAGTGTGAGATCACTATCACTGCAGATATAACTGTGAGATCACTAACACTGCAGATATAGGTGCTACATCATTATTAATGCAAATATAGGTGTAAGATCACCATCACTACAGATATAGGTATGAAACCACTGTCACTGCACATATAGGGGTGAGATCTCTATCACTGTAAATATTACTGACATCTCCATCACTGCAGATATTGGTATGATATCACTATCACTGCAAATATAGGTATAAGATCACTATCACTGCAGATATAGGTGTACACTCTCTATCACTAGAGATATTTTTGTAAAATCAATATCACAACATATATAGGTGTAAGATAACCATTACTTCACATATAGGTGTCAAAGCACTATGAATGCACATATAGATGTTAGATCACCATCGCTGCAGATATAGGTGTTGTGCACTAGGAGAGGAACAGCCCACAGGAGCAGGGAGTATAGATCCAACCATGATAGGTGCCTGTTGAGCTCGCTAGGGTGGTGTAGCAGTGGCGCAAGGCACATCTAATCACTCAGTGGATTAAAGCACCCATGCTTTCTTCCTTCTCCCTCATACTACTCTCCCCACTCCACTTTCTTCTGCCTCATACTAATCTCCTCCTCACTATACTTCATTACCCTCATACTATACTCTCCATCCCAAATCTTAAACACGGCTCTTCTCCTTCTAACGCTACGCGTTAAACTACTGCACACATAACAATTACAATTCAACCAACATAAAGGCACAACATATCACATACATTAAAATACATTACCATTAGCAAAGCAAATAGCTTTAACTTAAACAAAGACGAGAACTATGGCATTTTCAATGCTTGTTCTGTGCTTTGATCATTCAGAAGAACTTTCCAGACAATTTCTTACGAGTCAAGAGTTTCTGAATATAGGTTTACTTTCAATTTCTCTGATTAGAGTCAAATGATTAACGCCTGCTCAAAGGCAATACCTAAATCCTGTAATTAAAATATTCAGAAGTGTGATGGTGCAGCACTGCAGTGACTGCTACTTAAACCTAGACACCATTCATCAAGGACCACCAGAGGTTCTAACATTGTTTCATTTGCTTGCATTATTGAACATATTGATGACAGCTCAAACTCAGAGTAGAGGATTAGTGCAACAGTTCCAAAGACTGATTAAAACACTTTCTTAAAGAAATCCAATGATGCTACTGCTATTGATTTAACCTAGGGCAATTCATCTGCAAACACTGCGGAATTTGCAGCCTGAATGTAAAATAAACAGCACAAAAACGTACAAGTTACTGTGCCTGGTTGAAGATAACACGTCCACAATGCGCATTTCAAATTTAGATGTTTCGAACGTGTAATCAGTTGTAAATATGTTTTAAATGATCAAATATATATTTGTAAAGCGAAAGGGAGGGGGAAGAAAAGGAGTGGTTGCTTTCAAGAGGTGGCAACGGGAAAGTCTGGGATGGAGTGGCATCGGCGTATTGAATGGTACACAGACTTATTCTCAGGAGGAATATGGAGTGGATGATGGATACCTACGAGCTTTTCCAAAAGGGCGATGGATAGCTTATACCAATATATATCGGGTGTAGTGAAGGATTAACCACATCAGATTCCGAAGGCTTAAGAAAACTCGATTTTATTTTAATGATATATAAACTCTTTTTAAGTAACACTGGAAAAAACATATTAAGGTGTCCAGGATATAGGTATGAACATTGTATTCTGTTCTATTTGCACTACTTGTTTCATTAATACAAAAAAAAAAAGTATTGAGTTGAAATTTCAACCGGAAATGTAGGCACTGGATTTTAATTAAAAAAGTAGTTTCAATGCACTCCTTGAGATCAAAGGCACCAAGATTCCCAGGGGCATATTTACGAGCACTGTGTGACAGGGAAAGGGCAGAAATGTGCCCTATTTAATAGAGTAAAGCACATTCTTGTCCTCTCCCATGCGCAGGTGGAGAATGGGATGCTTAGCGCCAATGTAGGCACCCTTACACCATGGTGTAAGGGTGCCGGCATTGCATGCAGGATTTGTTTGTGCAGGAAGAGATACCTTACTGCACAAAAACAATCCTGGGAGGCATATTCCTCTACGTGTGCTGCAGAATGGAGCACACATAGAAAGAGAAAGACACAAGGAGAAATAGAGATATTTCTCCTTGTTACGCCTCCCCTGGGAAGGCATACATTTTTGGCATATTCCCAGGACCAGTTCTGGTATACCTGGGAATGCGTTAAAAATCATGCAATGCACATGAACAAACTGGCTTTTGCATAGCTTCATAAATCTTACTTAAAGTTTGTGTTGCAAACGCGATGCAAACCTTCTCACAAACATGCCCCATAGTATCTCTCTCTGGCTCGACAAACAAATACATTCTCAACTGTTCCTTTAGGGGGTGATGGGCTGCAATTGGTCTTCCATACACATTCAGACTCAGTGTAGATGTGCTGGTCTTTAGTCGAGTCACGTAGCTAAATCGCTCAAGTTGAGCTGGTGCCAGCCACTCTGCAGGATCATTGAAAGAGTGATGGCCTCTGCTGGTGGTCCACTTGTGGGCTCCTGGAAGTGTCAGCAACAGACAGGCAGTTGTGGGAGACCCTGTTTATCAGTCTGCTGCATCTCAATGGAGTTTGTGCAGGGACTGCCTTGGATGCCGCAATGTCACAGTCCTTCTTCCAGGTGCAGGGCTTCAGTGTTGATCTGACAGCTTGGAGACACTTGGAGCACGGGTACCAAAGCTGGATCCCAAATGGAAACCTCTAGCGATAAGGCACCCAATTCGCTCATCGGCACAAGGTGCTTTGATACAGTAGCTTTGTTTTTCGGAGTGACATACTTCATCACATGCTATGACAGTGCCAGGCTAGCAAATCAAGCAGGCCAATAGGTTATTATTGGGTCAGCATCACAGGTTTGCAGGATTCTTCTTGGGAGGCAGGGACCATTTAGTAATTGGTCAGTTGGTGACATGGTCAAGGCAGCGTCAATCCCATCTCATTTGGGCAGATTGATAGAACACATTTGGACAAATGCTACATTTGTGAAGATGCAGGCAACAGCTCAGGCCACTTGAGCAACCTTCGGGAGTGTGGCAGTTCCTCCAAGAAGTTCGGTCACCACACTAGTCATGCAAGTTGTGAGTCGTTGGTGGATGGACCATAGCACAAAAAGTAATTGCTTCTGTTGACACCAACAGTCAGCTGCTTTTCTCAAGTCTGCTGGCTCCTTCCCCCTCACTCTGCCAGAACTCTGTAGGCTTCCAGGACAAGACGGACAATTCTTATTCCAGAGCAGACTACTGGTGATGTCCCTCACCTCTGAAAGCTGACTGTCAAACTTGCTGGAGACCAACCCTCCAGAAACAAGGATACCAGATACTCACGGTTATATGCCTGCATAGGATTCTACTGGTTAGAGACACAATGGCATGTGAGATTTTTCATTTCTGATGCTCTCTTCAAATATATGACTGTATTTCTGCGTGAGATTGTGTCCTTGTGATAGACTCTGTATGTGAGAGAGTCTGTTTTTGTTTTGTGTTAGGAGGAAGGTACAGCAGGATCTCAGCATGTTTGATGCATTTGATTATATCCATGCTAGATTCAATGATCACTATTCTAATGGTAAATTTGGTCATCACCTTATTTTTATGACCAAATGTACCTCTATTGTGCCACATTAATTTCACAAAGGGATTCCCTTGTGCTGTAGAAAGGATCTCTGCCACGAGTACAGAGATAACCACTGCTTTAAATCCTACTCAAGGGGTAGGAAGTGGGCATTTCATGGCACAGCTTGCCTTGAAAGTTTGGTAACATCCCCAAACTTGGAAATGTATTGGTATTCCCAAACTACGATTTGACTCCTTACCAGCTTGCAAATGGTTTGAAATTTACTTCAGCACAGAGAGTGGGGGAAGAATAAAGCATAACTCACAAAGTTTGAGGAAAAAACCAAAAACTCTGAAATCCATTCCCCTTGTTCCCCAAGAAGAGAATTGTTTTCGAAATTGGAAACCAAGTTATTTTCTAATGAATCCACATGGAATTCTGGACCAGGTGCAGCTCCTAAAAGTAAGCCTACTTTTTCGTGAATAAGGCCTTTTGCCTCTATAAGATTCTCTAGATGTGTGACACCAATTAAATATAACAGTAGCTTCAAACACAACCATATATTCCCTTTCACCACCAAGACTGAACCAAATTTCTAAATGTGAGAGGAGTTAACACACTCCCTTTAGTTCCCATCATCCTCAAAACCACACTCGCAGCTGAAGACCTTGGGCCCCTAATCCTCCTGGTACGCAATAAACAGAAGGTCTTCTTTTCACCATCACTTCTCTGAGTTTGCTGCCATCATCCTCCTTGCAAGCCTCACTATCAGTCGTCTAATACAAACAAAAAGTATTTCTCTAACTAATGCGAAACTTGATAATACACCTGCAAAGGAAAGAGAACAGTCTACTGGCATAGTGAAAACACACATTTCAATGAAGGCCTAAGTTCAGTTTAAATTATCTTGAGAATCAAAATAAACTTTGGTTATTTCATCAAGCTTCAGAAGAGTCACCGCTCTTCTAAAATTCTTTACAAGTTGTGAAAGCTCTTTAAAGTTGCCTAATAGTTCGCTTCTTAGTAGGGCTCTCATCGTCCCCGGTTCTGCTCTGGCAAGAGAGGCCACCCATCGTAACAGAGCACATAATCCCTGCACCCAACTGCTCCTTAGCCCAAACTCAAGTCTGCAAGCTGCCAAAGAGCAATTGGTGTTTAGTGAAGACAAGGATCTTAAGAGTTTCCCTTCAGTTTTATGGCAGAAATCCCAGAGTTTTAACTCAACGAGTTCGATACCATAAAGAAGGGTAGCGGGGATCTTAGCCCTATATACCTCAAGCATACAAGAAAAATGTCTTTTACCAGTCGCTGAGTATAGTGAATTTATGCCTTTACCATGTGCGAGGGCTTTTCGAGAACAATGTTCAATATGAGGCCTCTCGCTCAGGTTAGCCGCGATGATTTTTCCCAAAAAGGTGTACGTTTTGACTACCTCCAGCTTTTGGCCGCCAATGTTCCACCCAAAATTTTCCGAACGGCACTTCTTTTTCCCCCCTATGCACATGATTTTACTTTTAGATATATTAATCCTCATAGAGTGGGAAACTGCAAAGGCATGGAGTGTTTGCAACCTATTTGCTAAACCTTTAGGTGTTAAATCCAAAACAAGAATATCGTCGGCGTACATCAGGCAGGAGATGGAGGCCCCCCCTATCTCTGGAGCAATACCCTCACAGACAGATACGGCTGCAGGTAGGTCCTGCGTATATAGGGAGAACAACAGAGGTGCCAAAAGGCAGCCCTGTTTCAGGCCGTTTAGAGAAGGGATACGATCGGAAAGACCCCTTTCTCCCCCCTGCAACACCCTACACCAGGTTTCCGTATGTAATGTACGAACAAGTTCTAAAAAGTATGGGGGTACTCCAAGAGATGATAATTTTCTCCACAGCGTTCTACGATCTACTCTATCGAACGCTGTGGAGAAATCAATGAAGGCTGCATACACAAATCCCCCTCTCACTTGCGTATACTTGTCCGATATCACATGAAGGGTGGTCAAATTATCTAGAGTGCCGTGCTCCCTACGGAATCCCGTTTGTTCGAGTGGTAAAATATTGTTCTCATCCACCCAGTCGGAAAGTAGATTTAAAAGACACTTCGCAAAAATCTTACCGACTGAGTCGAGGAGAGCAATCAGACGATAATTACTAGGGATATCCCTTGCGCCCTTCTTAAAGATAGGGACCAAGATACTACCCCTCCAGGATGCTGGTACCTTCTTCGAATCAAAACAGGATTTGAATAGAGGATAAAGAATTTTACTCCAGAGGAAGGGCTCCTGCTTCAGGACCATCATGGGGAGTTCGTCCGGGCCCATTGTGCTAGACGAACGCATGTTCTTTATGGCCGCAGCTATTGTTTCCTCTGATGGATACTTAATTTCTCCTTCAAAAGGTAAATCAGGGAGGCTAGTATCCATTGAAGTACCATACCCCCCATAGAGATCCCAAATATAGGTAGACCAAACATCTTCGGCAATAGGGATTGGACAAGGAGTTAATCTATTGCCACATCCCTTCCCGATTATGGACCAAAATTCACGGATCTTGCCATGCGCTACTGCTTCCCTTAGATTGATCCATACTAAATCTTCCTTCTCCTTTTTTAGTTTCGCTTTTAATCTAACTCTCTTTCTTTTTAACCTCAATAGTTCTTTTTCCCGTTCCCCAGATCTACTTAAAAATTGAGCTCGGACTAAGTTATTTATTTCTTTGTTCAGTGTGCACAGGGCACTAGGCATGTATACCCGCTTCGGGGGACAGCTAGCCTTTTTTACGTCCTGGATGATGTTCCGCATGAAGTTTTCAAAACTAGCAATTTCCGAACCATACCAAGCATTCAGGTCTGCTATAGTTTTACATAGTATAGTATGCACCCCAGAAATTACAGATGGGTTCCAAAAACATCTACCAGAGGATGCATGAAAGGCTGTGTCTTTACTATTGATAGACCATGATGCTGTTACTAGGAGGTTTTAGGGAAATAGTCAGGAGTATTATATTGTGATCACTCCATGTCGTGGGAACTATCATCAAGTCCAGGATGCGCGGGAACATGTTATAGTCCGAGATCGCATAATCAATTATAGAGGGCTTACAGTGAGATTTATGCGTAAATTTCGCAGGTACGTCAGAGGGGAATCTCCCATTTAAGATAAGCCCCTCGACTGCCGAAAGTTCCTCAAGAAGAATCTTCCCTCTATTACTAGATATTATTTTATCTGGGAAGAGGGATTGTGGAATAAAATGTGCCTCTTCTTTGGCTTTATTTCTAAAAAGGTTCATACTGGAGTTAGATATTTTACAATTTGAATCACCCACAAGTATGACTTCTGGAGAAGGTGATATTTTTTTAATCTGGCCGATATATTGAAAAACCTGCTTCAACACACCATTAAAACACTCTTCCGGAGGGATATAAACATTAATAATTACAACAGACGACATCTTTGGGAGGGTGGGAAGATTTGCTATAGTTATGGCTTGGAAAAGGTTACTTGGGTCGGTATACTGAGAGAATTTCCAGTTCAATTTATTTGATAACATGCACGCGATACCCCCCTTAGCATGCCCTTTCTTGGAAGCAACCGCCGGGACCTCCAACACAAAGTAGTCATTTCTAACATCAATTCTATTAATACACCAAGTTTCTTGAATACAAATCACGTTTGCACCCAACGTGAATAGACACTCGAATTTCTCTGGACTATTGTGTATCCCGGCAGCGTTCCATGAGATGATTTTCAGTTGGTTGTTAAAGGTGCTGAAACAATTTGGGATTATCTGTGGATTTGGATGATAGAGCATTATGCAGCCAGTTCCACCGATTAGAATCCTCTATTTGCGAGGAATTCTGAATCAGTGGAGGTGGTTTAACCTGGGAAACCAAACGTTTCCCTTTTGCAACCCAGATCTTTATATCTTTAAATGGTGAAGCAACCCCAATTTGTCTATCATCCTTTTGGGACATCCTATGGGAAGCGTCTTTATATCCAAAATTCACTATCGGTAAGACATCGATACCTGTGCATTGGAAACTCTCTGCCTGTTGCAAAACCAAATTTACAATTATTTTAGAATAAAATTTGACCCTTAGACTCGAAACACTGTTTCCCCCTAGCAAAGAGACTAGCTCAATGTCGCTTGATTGAATGCGGTGTAACTTATCCATTTCACTAAAGCGTTTGAGTAGCCATGTTCTATTTAGAGGTAAGTCAACATCAAATAGCGGAAGAAAATCCAACACATAAGTGTCCACAAAAGATGTAGCCTCTTTTCGCTCAAGAGTGGGAAGTAACGGCTCCCCTGTCCCAGCTGTAAAAGTAAAAGGAGAAGCCAGTGGATTAAGTAACTCAGATTTAACTGGGTTAGCACTCCTTAAGTCCGATTCTAGGGAAGATTTTAAGCCCAAGCCGTCCTTTTGTGTTAAATCCTCCCTAGTCATGAGTGGAGAGTTTTCAAGAGACTCTGAGGCACGATAGGGAGGACTAGTTTCCAAAATCACCCTTGCGGTAGATGGAATAGGTTCAGTGGCTTTATCTTCCTTATCAGTTAGGATTGCAGAGTCTTGAAAAATTATCCGCCTCTGTCTTTTCTTCTTATACTTACGCACCAGTTTCCTTTTATTTCCTTTATATTTTTTGTGTTTTCCATTTTTTTCCCTTCCTTCTTGATTGACCTCGGAAATGGCTTTTTTATTTTCCGAGCAGAAGATTGGAAAGAGTTCTTGTGGTACTTGACAGTCAGGGCTAGGCATAATTTCTTCCGCTATCCCCAGATCCGCCTTCATGATACAATTGGATGCACCAGTTACAGACGAACCCTTAGCAATATTATCGTGTAGTGCAACTAGCACTGGTTCAGGGACCTTTATCTTGGAGTTTTCTGTACACACCTCGGTTTCCCCCTTATTTAGTTTAGTACCATGCGAGAAGAGGGGGGTATTCCTCATTTCCGGTGCTTTTTGTAATAGGTTTTCTAAAATTTGTGTAACAGAGTCCAAAATACAGTCCGAGCTGCCTACAAATTTTCCCAATAGGAACAATATAGAGGCTAACAGATGTTCCAGTGCAATCAGGGATTCCGATAAAGGTTTATCTCCTGCCCCGACAGTAGGACAACTGCCGGATAAATTAAGAATTGGACTCCTGGAAGTACTTAATAAGTCAGACATACATTGCCTATTCACAGAGGGGGTACTACTATATAGTAGCAGCCCAGATGGTGTCGCCCCTCCTAGAGGTTTATTAGTTTCCGGAGCAGCCGGGCTGACCGGCTTCACATAGCGGCCACAGAGTTCCAGGTCAATCGAAAGCGGGGGTGAGGCTTGACCATCCATGCTGTTCAAGGGTGACTCCAAAAGAGGAATGGAATTATTGACTAGGGAATCATTAAGTGAGAGTGCAAGAAGATTATAAGCCCCGCCCTCCTCAGAATGCACAATGCAGGGGGTGTCAATGAATGTCACTTGCGGTGGCTCAGAAGGCACAAGAAGAGCGTTGGTATCTACAGTGTGAGTATCGTTCTCTTGGATGTCTGGGGCTGTAATATCTTTTCCAACAGCCATTGAGGGTTTTTCCACCGGTTTTTCCCAAAGTTCAAAGAGCTGACATTGGCCCTTTAGCAGCTGGTTATTCACAGATTTATTTCGCAAGGGATTTGATTTTGTTTTGGCGCAAGTTCTTCCTCCCACCATTCTCCCAGAGCGAAGTTTTTTAGTCATCTTTTACTGCAGGCTTCCCACACTCCGGCGTAGCGAAGTAATGATATTGCAATATAAGAATATGTAAAAGTTATTAAAACGCAATAATGAAATGGAAATTAAATCAGTGCAGTCAGCGTTGAGGTACTATGGATGACGGAAAGGTGCAGTCCCTCTCAACTGAAGTATTTACTTCATCCGGACCAAATAGGATAACATATGGAAAATAAAAATAAAAATAAAAATAGCGGGGCCCAGCCCAGCCTACCTCGGCCACTGAGGGCCACAGAGGGCCCGCCCTTTGCCCGGGCTTCGCTCGGCGTCCCGCGAGACGGGGGTGTCTCCGTATTTCTGCGCCTCCTGGCGCGAAACTGACGCGGCCGGTGCCGCTGGGGTTGCTGGGAAACGTAGTTTCCTTGCCTCAGCGCCGCGCTCCACTCGGTGTTATCTTCAATACCGGTGAGTGTTCAGGGAGCGGGAGGTGGGCGGGCAAGGTCGCTGTAACAAAGACCCAACAGCAGCGTTATGAGAGCAGAAAGCAATCCGGGCAGTCTTTCAGCAGCAACACCCCCTCGACCGGGGTGTCTCCGTATTTCTGCGCCTCCTGGCGCGAAACTGACGCGGCCGGTGCCGCTGGGGTTGCTGGGAAATGTAGTTTCCTTGCCTCAGCGCCGCGCTCCACTCGGTGTTATCTTCAATACCGGTGAGTGTTCAGGGAGCGGGAGGCGGGCGGGCAAGGTCGCTGTAACAAAGACCCAACAGCAGCGTTATGAGAGCAGAAAGCCATCCGGGCAGTCTTTCAGCACAAGGGCTTACTCCAGGTATTAAAAATAGTCACAAAAGATACCAGCAGGAGACTGGTTTGAGAACAAATGCATCTCAACCACAGTTCTAACGTTCTTGCAAGGACTTTTCTCCTTGAACTAGTGCCCTCTGGTTGAAAAGTAAGGAACATTTCCCAATAGCAAAATGGCAAAAATTAATTTATAAAATTCATAAAATGCCAATATTCTCATTTCTTGCGATTTTGCAGCCGTAATGAAACTTTCACTTAGGCTTACTTATATCCTAGAATGGCAAATTGTCTCTCAAACAATAGCAGGGGTGTTTTTTTCGAATTATAGAGAACCCTTAATGTCCCCATTATGCTTCTATAACCTTAATTCTTTCACATACACACTTTCAGATGGGCCGTCTCATGCATGAAGGCTTGGAAGGACATGGAGAAACAAGTGCCAGACTTTGACTGTCACTTGATCTGTTCTCTGCTCCGTCCTCTCCTTTCTTTCTCCCTCATCCACTTAAGCAATTCTCTCTTCACCCCTCCCCTCGTCCCTCCTTACACAGCCCCCTTTATCTTTCTCTGTCTCTGTACCCCCTCCCTCCCGTCCCAATGCCCTTGATCTTATGCAGCTCCCCCCTCCCGTGGTGTCCTTGGAACTGCCAGGTCTCCTCACCTGCCTGTAGGTACTTAAAGCTCAGATGGAAATTGCAGCACACTGGCCTGTCATGCCATCTCTCCTTTCTCATCCTCTCCTCACCCCCCACCCTGTGCTCAACCCTCCTCTCTCACTCAGCTGCCATTTGCACCTTGCCACTACACCCCCCACCAACCACCTCAATGTGCATCTGCTCTTGTTCTTATCTCTATGTGTCCTCCAGGCCCTCCGTGTCCGTCCACTCCAAGGAATGTTGCAACTTTTTGTTCTTAACTTTTCTATCTCTCTGTTTGTCTTTGCCTTCCCTCATTTCATGTTCTGTCTTCACGAGGGCATGTGCCTTAATGCATTACTCTCCTCAGCGCTGTCATGAGTAGATAGGTATTGTGTAGTCCTGTGTAGTCCTGTTCCTGCGTATATATTTATCAGGAGGAGGGAGGTCCCTTCAGTCCTCGTGGTCAAAGTTCTGAGAACAGTAACACCCACCCCCTGAGAGGGGAAGAGGAGGGGCAGAGCGAGGCCTGTCCAGAGACGAAGGCACCGAATCACGCACTCGCTTTTTACTGACGGAAAAGTTATTAATTGCCAGCTGTGCGTTGCCCCACTTGTCACACCCGGCGCACCCCTGCCTTGGTGCATACCTACGTACCTGACTGTTTCCCTGACTCTCTGTCTGTTCTGTCTGTACTGTGACCCTGATAGCACCGCACAGATCGCGGAGCACACGCCAGTGGCGCCAGTGGCACCAAATGTGACATCACGTGACATCGAATTGTAGAAGGCCTACACATTTTTTCCCCCTTTTGCCGCCCGAGCCCTTTTGCTGCCCAAGCGGCCGCCTAGTCCTGCCTAATGGTAGAAACGGCCCTGGTGGGACCCATGGTTGGAATAGGCACCGAGGCGAGAATTATTGAGTCCGCTGACCATGGCCCAAGACCCTGCCGCGTCGGGAATCTAACCCTAGTCCCAGTCCGACCTCTGCTTCCGGGTCTGCCGCCTCTAACAGGTGAGCCACACCACTCCACATGCATCTTATCTCATGAGAGTAGCTCAAAACTTTGTTGTCATTAACATGTTATGCCTTGTGATTTCCAGGTGTTTCATCTCATCATAGAACCTACACTGACTCCCTTCCAGTTATACATCCTTGTTTTCTTTTCACTACTCTTGCATTCTGTTCTTCTTGCCTTGATTTTATGCACTTATGCCCCTTGAACACGACAAACAAGCAGATCACACAAACAGCGATAACTACGAGGGTCTCAATATGGAACCTAAAATGACACTTCCATAATTTCCAAACCACTTGCCTACTGCAGCAAATCCATTTGCAATTTGTTTTGAACCGCCTGTAGCCTCATACTCCTACAAATCTCCTTTCAAGGCAGTAATATTTTTGATAAAATTCTTTATCTCCTCACTCTTATTGACAATGTGGTATACCATTGTTGGACTTTCAAAATCTTACAGATGCTGTCCTCCTTCGCAAGAAGGATGTCAAGTGCAAGGCAGTTTTGCATAACCATGGACCTAATATCTAGCATTGTGTGTGCTGATAGCTAACTATGACCCAGTTGTACTTGTAGCCAATGTATCTAATATTGTGGATACCTTTCCAACATTGAGATCATTCAGGATCACTCCATCAGAAAGAATCATAGAACCAAATATATCTCCAACTACTTCAGGAGTAGTAGTAGTTAGTTTTGGCCTAGCATATGATCTACACACAGGGTCATTCATGAAGAGTTTTTGGGAAAACTATAACCAAATATCAAATTCCATACCAACCTCAGGGCAATGTAAAATATGGTTGCTCCACACAAGCATAAAAGACACCGGTAATAACAGAGTCCTTTCCTTCCATAAATTGATCCAAAGTTCCTCTATATTCTAAAATATGCTTGGAATCATTCCTCTCCATTAGCGGAGTATGAGCAACAGAGTTTGCTCTAAGCACACATAACGTTGCCTTGTGTTTCCAATCTAAAGTCAATGAGGTCCAGACCCCTGACTACCGAAGCTCTAATTCTCCTTTCGCCCATTTATTTTTATACTTTTGATCTTTACCTTCCCTCCACCTTCCATCACCCTTCTTCTGTCCTCCACCGAATCAATTTTTCTCTCAATATCATTTAGGAAACAGGCCAAATTGTGCCTATGAGCATATGCAGTATCTAACCACAGGGTAGGCTTGAAAAAAGTCCAAGCAGTGTCCATCTCCAAAGCAGTCATTAGCCTCCATGGCATCATTTAATTCATAAAGCAACATAAAATCAGCATTTGAACAGAAATTTCCCCTTGAATAATCAACATGCAATGTCTCAAAATCAAACGTGCACACATTTCCATCATTGGGGACAGAGATATTAGAGGTAGAATTAATCTTAGGATTTTTGGTTTGAAAAGGGAGGGTGAAAAACAATCCTATAAGCAAAACAATTAACCCTAAAACAATAGTAACTAACACACCAGGTACGATCAACCTACATCTATTATGGTTGCTAGTTTTCATACCTTTGCTACAATCCGACAGTTGAGTAGAAAATAGCAACAAAGAGATATCTCTCCATATGTTTCGATTTGTGCAAATGGCAATACTGAGTTCAAGATGATGTATGATTAATTTCTTTACAAAGGCCTTATTCTAAAATAACACCGTTATGTTCGTTTTGCTATCTCCGGCCTAGAGCATCTTCTCAAATCTTTGGAAAAAAACTTTCTTCGATTCCCTCTAGTTGAAATAAATGTCAAAATTCAGATCATAGGGGGCGTGGCTAGCAACCGGTGAAGATGGCCCCTAACTGAGCGAGCTGTGCTAGTCCCCATCTTGTAGCCCTGATAAATCAGTCACCATCCATCATTCATGAGGGAACCAGTGACAGGGGGTGGCCGAGGACAAAGTGGCCACCCTGACGACTGACAGAGACCCCTCACAAAGGCGTATAGCCGAAGAGAAAGTGCAGTGGAAGACCAGTCTGGGAGGGCGAGATGGGGACACCTGCACAGCCCAGGGAGTGATGGGTGCCCGGATCATCAGTCGGAGTTCTGAAGAAGTGCCCAAACACCGCGGTGGCAGTGGTATTGCAAGTGCCATCACAGGAGAACCCAGAGTGCCCCCCTTGGTCCGCGCTGCTGAGTGGAGGCGGCCATGGCTGCCGGGGCGGAGGAAGAGTGATTGCTCCTGAAAACAGGATGGAGCAGTGCACGCTGGTAGGGATCTGGGAGGAGTAGGCCGCCCGATTGAGGATTCGCCGGTCTGCTTTGACCCTTGGGACTTTGGTATGTTGAAGGGGTCAGTGGACCACCCCTTGCTGTAAATAATTTTGTCCACCCTAAGCGTGGAAGGGTATTCTCAGATGTGAGACCCTTGCTCATTGCACCATCAGGATTCAAGCAAACCGGGCCGAAGACGGCTGTAATGCCAGAAACCGGTCCCCGGGAGCTTGTTTCCTTCCCAGTGTAAGAATTGGCTTTTGTAGTTTGGTTTGCCCTGTTCCCATCATGCACTGGGACAGGAACAGACTAATTTGCATACAGCCAGGTTCTGAAACTGGGATGGTGCAGTGAGCTAAAAAACGGTGTTGGATCTAGCCCTGATCTCTTGACTGGGTGAGAGCTTTCTGCTTAATTCAGAGACTCTGTCCCTCACCACCCCTTGCTGTAAATAATTTTGTCCACCCTAAGCGTGGAAGGGTATTCTCAGATGTGAGACCCTTGCTCATTGCACCATCAGGATTCAAGCAAACCGGGCCGAAGACGGCTGTAATGCCAGAAACCGGTCCCCGGGAGCTTGTTTCCTTCCCAGTGTAAGAATTGGCTTTTGTAGTTTGGTTTGCCCTGTTCCCATCATGCACTGGGACAGGAACAGACTAATTTGCATACAGCCAGGTTCTGAAACTGGGATGGTGCAGTGAGCTAAAAAACTGTGTTGGATCTAGCCCTGATCTCTTGACTGGGTGAGAGCTTTCTGCTTAATTCAGAGACTCTGTCCCTCACCACCCCTTGCTCTAAATAATTTTGTCCACCCTAAGCATGGAAGGGTATTCTCAGATGTGAGACCCTTGCTCATTGCACCATCAGGATTCAAGCAAACCGGGCCGAAGACGGCTGTAATGCCAGAAACCGGTCCCCGGGAGCTTGTTTCCTTCCCAGTGTAAGAATTGGCTTTTGTAGTTTGGTTTGCCCTGTTCCCATCATGCACTGGGACAGGAACAGACTAATTTGCATACAGCCAGGTTCTGAAACTGGGATGGTGCAGTGAGCTAAAAAACGGTGTTGGATCTAGCCCTGATCTCTTGACTGGGTGAGAGCTTTCTGCTTAATTCAGAGACTCTGTCCCTCACCACCCCTTGCTGTAAATAATTTTGTCCACCCTAAGAGTGGAAGGGTATTCTCAGATGTGAGACCCTTGCTCATTGCACCATCAGGATTCAAGCAAACCGGGCCGAAGACGGCTGTAATGCCAGAAACCGGTCCCCGGGAGCTTGTTTCCTTCCCAGTGTAAGAATTGGCTTTTGTAGTTTGGTTTGCCCTGTTCCCATCATGCACTGGGACAGGAACAGACTAATTTGCATACAGCCAGGTTCTGAAACTGGGATGGTGCAGTGAGCTAAAAAACGGTGTTGGATCTAGCCCTGATCTCTTGACTGGGTGAGAGCTTTCTGCTTAATTCAGAGACTCTGTCCCTCACCACCCCTTGCTGTAAATAATTTTGTCCACCCTAAGCGTGGAAGGGTATTCTCAGATGTGAGACCCTTGCTCATTGCACCATCAGGATTCAATCAAACCGGGCCGAAGACGGCTGTAATGCCAGAAACCGGTCCCCGGGAGCTTGTTTCCTTCCCAGTGTAAGAATTGGCTTTTGTAGTTTGGTTTGCCCTGTTCCCATCATGCACTGGGACAGGAACAGACTAATTTGCATACAGCCAGGTTCTGAAACTGGGATGGTGCAGTGAGCTAAAAACGGTGTTGGATCTAGCCCTGATCTCTTGACTGGGTGAGAGCTTTCTGCTTAATTCAGAGACTCTGTCCCTCACCACCCCTTGCTGTAAATAATTTTGTCCACCCTAAGCGTGGAAGG
Source organism: Lissotriton vulgaris (assembly GCF_964263255.1). Classification (NCBI taxonomy): domain Eukaryota; kingdom Metazoa; phylum Chordata; class Amphibia; order Caudata; family Salamandridae; genus Lissotriton; species Lissotriton vulgaris. The sequence goes on from NC_141685.1 coordinate 1,536,481,493, forward strand.
GTATTCTCAGATGTGAGACCCTTGCTCATTGCACCATCAGGATTCAAGCAAACCGGGCCGAAGACGGCTGTAATGCCAGAAACCGGTCCCCGGGAGCTTGTTTCCTTCCCAGTGTAAGAATTGGCTTTTGTAGTTTGGTTTGCCCTGTTCCCATCATGCACTGGGACAGGAACAGACTAATTTGCATACAGCCAGGTTCTGAAACTGGGATGGTGCAGTGAGCTAAAAAACAGTGTTGGATCTAGCCCTAATCTCTTGACTGGGTGAGAGCTTTCTGCTTAATTCAGAGACTCTGTCCCTCACGACCCCTTGCTGTAAATAATGGGGTCAGTGGACGTGGCACGAAAGGTGGATTTGAGGTGGTGCCATAGGCAGGGCCCCCGGCACTACAGGCAGTCACAGAGGCCGGCGACCATTGTGTGGCACTGGTGTCCCCATAGGCAACAGCACATCCTTATCCAGCTCTGGTTTGGGCCGGGACCCAGACAGTGCACCACAAAGGACAAGGCACTCAGGGGCCCCTAAGTGGAGGATTAAGTGGCCCAGTTCTGGGGGAGCATGCAGCCGTGCTGGGATGGCCGGGCCCAGCTCCAGGGGGGTCAAGTGACAAGGTTGCACCGGAGGTAAACAGTCAAAGAGCCTGTGGACTCAAGCTCAGTGACATGCATGCATTGCCCTGACGAGGGGTCCGCAGGCATGCCCCCACTTGCTGGCATCACCTGGGGCCAGTGAACAAGGCGTCCAGCCAAGAAGAGCAGGCGGAACAGTGGCACACACCTGCTTCCCTACACAAAAGCTTGCAAGAAGGTGAGATCAAGATGGGCGGATATGAGAGCAGCGCCGAAAAAAACCTGTTACCTCTAGAGGCAAAGTAAAATAGTTTAGCCCAGAGTCTGGGCCTACCTGTGGGGACGCCACCAGGCTGACAGACAACAGCTATGGGTAAACCCAAAAGTATGGGAGGAGGCCGACCACCTTGAAAACAGTGGCGATGGACTGCGAGGATGGTGCAATGGGGGCACCGCCAGACGAGTTGTATGACTAGACCCATGACCCCTCCTTAAGAGACATTATGATGGCAATCAGAGAATTGCGGGGGACCCTGGAACGAAAATTGGACTCTGTAACTGATGAAGTCAATATACTCAGGGTGGACCTCCAGAAAATGTCTGAAAAAATGTCCATGGCTGAGGCAGGCATTGGTGGGCTGCAGTCCAAAACAAAATGTCTGTAGGAGCAAGTGATGGTGTTGATCAAAAACCAAACTGAAATCCTGGCTAGACTTGAGGACCAGGAGGGCAGAAACTGAAGGAACAACATTTGGGCGGTAGGTGTGCCAAAGGGAATGGAGGGACCATAGATGGACCTCTTCCTGGAAGATTTGATCCTGAATAAACTGAAGCCTAAATGCCTGTGTGCCTTTTTCTCGGTAGAACGATCGCACTAAGAGTTGGGTGCTCAGCCTCGCCCAGAGGTGCCCCCATAAGATCATAGCTTGTATATTGACTTTAGGGACATAGACACCATTCTACAGGTGACACATGCCAACATGGCGTCTTGCAACATGAAATTGCCCCCATCCGATTCTTCCCCGACTTCACGCTCCAGATTTAGTGCCAAAGACCACCTTTGATGAGGTTAAAAGGGCCCTTAGCAAACAAAACATGAAATATATGATGTTATTTCCAGCAAAACCTAAAGTTATTGAAGAAGGGAAATCCTACTTTTTCGACTCGCAAACCGAGGCAAGAGACTGGCTGGAAGGCGGGCATACTGTTGGGCGGAAGGGAGGCAGAATTTGAACTCCGACCATGAAAGGCAAAACAGAGAGGTGGGATTCAGACCCCCTGCCTGCCAGTCCAGCTCAGCGGCAAAGAACAGAAAGTGAACATGAGGGGACCCTCCAAGTATAGGGAATGTCTCCTTCCCCTTCAGTAAACTCGGAGACACGTGGAGAGGCACAAGGGTGGAATTGTGAATAAGACTGGCCTAAATCAACACTGGGCATTACATATACAAGAATAGCTATGGGACCCTTACTGCCCCTTGCGTGGCTTTCGACTGGGAGCCGACAGACAAGGTTTCTCTCATGTAACTGTAATGGTGTTTCATATTATTCAACAACAGAATTATTTAACTTCTTGCTGGAGGCTGGTTTACCACTCCTCACTAATGGTTATTACTGCACAGTTAGGGCGACAGGCACTCTGCTTGTTGGGCAGGTAGGAGGTTTGCTCTTCACCTAGCAGGGTTGCAGGGAGGGGGGAGTTGGGTAAAATTTCCAATTTTGTAGGGTGTGATTGTATTGTTGCTCAAGACTGTTATGGCCATATTGCAATGCATGTTGTCACAGGATCATCCCGGGAGGGGGTAGTTCTGTAGTGGCTATTTGTCTAGACAGTTATCATGGGAGATTCGGCTAGTATACGTAAATGGACCTGGAATGTGAATGGACTGGGAGCAAAATTAAGCCAACGCTTGTCCTTCAGCATATTAAGCGTCAATCCCCAGATGTAGTACTCAGCCGAGGCCTGTGGAGGGAGGTCCGTGGGGCAGGCAGGCGGAGCGGGGGAGGGGAATGTTGGGGGGTAGTAAACACCGGAATATGAATGATTGCAGGTAAGTAAACAATTAAATTAATAAAATGAATCTCATAGCGCACACTGCATCGTATTTTGCGATGCAGGGCGCGCAACAAAATTCATTTTTTAAATGTAATTGTTTACTTACCTGCAATCATCCATATTCCGGTGTTTACCAAGACCCCCACCCTGCCCCTCCCCCGCCCCGCCTGCCTGCCCCACGGAACTCCCTCCAGGGGCCGCGGCTGGTAGTACTGATACAAGAGTTGCACCTTAAAGGGGGCCGCTTTAAGGCCTTGGACCGCTTTGGGTACAGACTGGTGGCACATTCCAGGTACTCGTATGACGCCCGGGCGGTGGGAATTCTAATCCGAAACACTTTGCTCCTGGTTATAACTGGCACATGGTCTGACAATGCTAGTTGCTGTGTGGCAGTGCTGGGCAAATGGGAGCGGCACTTGATAGTGATGTGCTGGTTCTACAGACCTTTGAGGCTTCATACTATCAATCTCCCAAAGATTAGTGCGAACCTGATAGGACTGCTCCTGGGTACTCTTCTGATGGGAGGCGATGCAAAGACAGTAATAGACCCAGGGCTGGACCGATCCAGGGCACGGGTGGGCCAGAAGGGGAGCAGATCTGTGATTTCTTTTGACGGCCATAGGCATGATGAACCTTTGGCGGGCATACAACCCGCTGATGCAGCAATAAACATATTACTCAGCGCGCCACTGCTCCTTTTCTAGAATTGACTACCTTTTTACACAACATGACAAAGTGGGAGAATTTGCATCACCAGTACATATGGTGAGGGACATCTCAGAGCACCATTCCAGAGGATTGACCCCTAGCAGTTGCGGGAACCCATACTCAGAGAGAAAATCCGGGAAGGGTCAGATCTATTCTTTAAAGAGAATGTAGGATCGTGGATTCGCACCTGGCTATCGGGAGGCCTACAAAGCGGTGTTGAGGGGGCAGACTCAGGCATTAATTGGGGCTAAAAGGAAAGAGTAGGCTTTACAAATCAGGTCATTAGAACAGGAAATACTTTAGATGGAGGGTGAGGCAACGGACGGCACTAATGACGACCGGCGGCATAGATTAGCATTGCGCTACGGCGAACTGCGTGCTTTGGCTGAAGGTGAAGTGTATGCGCTGGCTACGCATCACTGGATGTACGATGTTTGCGACAAGGCGTCGAGGCTATTAGCCTGGTTGGAGAAACGAGACAGGGACAATCAAGGGTGGTTGGGGTTAGAGACAAAACAGGGGCACTTCAGACATCCAGTGAGGAAATAGCTGAGAAATTTGCTGCCTATTATGAAGGAGTGTACGCATCCATGAGCACAAGATCTGATAGTGATTGGGAGGAACTATTGAGGGATTTCTCGATGTTCACACTAACTGAGGAAGAACAAAAGGCCTTAAACGCTGAACTTATTGAGGAAGAATTGCAGGAGCCCTGGGATCCCTCAAATCAGGAAAAGCAGTGGGTCCAAATGGACTCCCAATCGAGCTGTAAAAAAGTCAAGCTTCCATAATAATAGCACCGCTACTAAATATGCTAATGGAGGTCCGAGACAAGGAACAACTGCTGGTCGATCAGCGGGCTGCCACCATCGTACTTATACTGAAAGTGGGTAGGCCTCCAGACCAGTGTGGTTCCTATTGGCAAATCGCCTTGCTTAATGTGGAGGCAAAGGCCTTGGCCAATAGATTGATGTCCATCATCACTGCGGTAGTCCACTAAGACCAATCTGGTTTCACGCCTAACAGGTACACTTGCAACAACCTGTAGAGATTATTTGGGGTGCTTCACCTGACGAGCGATCTCTCAACCCAGAAAACGGCATTCATGGCGTTGGATGCATCAGTGGCCTTTGACAGTATAGATTGGCCTTATTTATTTATGGTACTCAACTGGCTGGGCTTTAGTCCCAACTGTTGCAGCTGAGTGGGACTGCTCTACCAGGACCCACAGGCCCAACGAAGAGTCAATGCTGCGCTGTTGAGTCCCTTCTGGCTGCAAAGGGGCACCAAGCAGGGTTGCCCCCTGTCGCCATTGTTGTTTGCCCTGGTACTGGAGCCCTTGGCACATTGGATTAGGTTTGACCCAATGATCTGGGGCGTACAGGCAATGGGGAGTTGGGAGGAGTGAATTCCGCTTCACAAAGAAGATATACTTCTATATCTTGCAAGACCGTACTAGTCTCCATGGCAAGGGTACTCCACATTTTCAAACTGTTTTAGAGCTACTCCGGATATACCAATAATTGGTCTAAGTCATGGTCTTCCTGCTGTCTGCCCCCCGTGGAGATGGCCAGCGAGGTTTGTAGCTTCAGTTGCGATGGAGGGGTTTAAGTATTTGGGCATTTATATTACCTGTGACCACGAGATGTTTCTGAAGAGGAATCTCGCTTCCCAATTGGACCAGCTCACCATGGATGCACTTCACTGGTGCACCCTCTCATTGTCCCTCATGGGCAGGGCCACCAGTTTAAAATGTTGGCCCTGCGATGCCTATTCCACGTCATTCAGAATACTCCATGTCCTGTTCCCCCAATGGACTTTAAGCATGTGGCCCAAGAGGTTCGGACGCTGTTATGGCAGGGAGGTTCACCCAGAATAGCACTCCACAAACTACAAAAAGGAGTGTATGATGGCAGCCAGGCGGTCCCAGATATTAAGCTATATTATTGGGCCTCACATCTACTAGTTATAAATGAATTGGTCTATGCAGACAGAAATGAGCCGGCCAATAGGGTTGACAGGGCCGCCATGCCAAGAGGCAACTGTGAGCTGCTCCTTTACACCCAAAGGACATTCCCAAGATTGTCTACACATACTGCAATGGTGGTGGCTCGTTGGCGTGAAGCAAACAGATTTCTGGGATGGCAGGGAAACTAACCAGTTGGACACCCCTGAAGGTTGGGGACCCACTGAGGGAGGTAGCCTCATTTAAAGGCTTCAAAGGTTGGCAGACGATATGCATTGAATGCCCGGGTGGTGTGTGGAGGAGCAGGGCATCCCTACCCTTCGAAGAGTTACAGCAGGAATATAGCTTGATCCTGATTCATATATATCATTATCTGAGGCTGACACATGCCCTACAGGGACACATCCAGCCGGGCACACTCATCCAAGACCACTCCCCTTTGAAAGACAGACTGTTAATTGATCCCATCCCCGAAAAGGGGACCTCAGCGATATATCGCAAATTAATAAATAACATACCAGACCCTCTGACGGCCTTACCAGCTGCATGGACCGATGACCTAGGGAATATTGGAGTCGAGGAATGGCTGGAGACACTGCAGAGCCCCAGAGAAATTGCAATCTGGACAAGATTCAGGCTAGTTCAGCTCAAGATACTGCATCACTCCTGCAATCCCCGCACACTTCTATACAAATGGGGTAGGGCACAAACAGCACTTTGCACTAGGAGATGCCAGAGGATGGGTTCCTTTTTTCACATCATATGGGCATGCCAAGGGGTCGCCCGGTCTGGTGAAGGGTCACAACAGTGATTGCCAAAGGGTTCATACGAGAGGTCCCAATGGATGCTAGATGGCTCCTTTTAATGATTAAGGGAGAGATAGACCATCCCAGGTATGTCAGTCTCTGATCACAAGGAGAAACATTGCAAGGAGTTAGGAGGCTCCCCAAACACTGTCTTTGAAAGAATGGGAGAGAGACCTAGACTGATGCCAGCGAGATGAGGAGATTGTATATAAAAGCTGGGGGGGGGGGGTGTCAAGAAATGGGTGAAGATTTGGGCACCATGGTGCAAATACAGAAGGACTGGGGGGTTCGGGATCTACTCATTAGCTTCATTCTATTGGGAAAGTAAGTTTGGTCTCCTAAACATGTTTAAAACTCGGGTCTGGATGACGTGTGCTGTGTTGTCTCTGTTCCCTTTGGGTTCAAGGAGGCAGAACGATCCATACCCTTCTTAGGGGACATTCAGGTAACGAAACAAGCTAATGATATACATGCATATGTGGTTCTTGAATTGTGTGGTCTTATGAGCGAAGTTAATAAAAAGTGTTTACAAAAAAATTTCAGGTCAAAGATCATGCCATGTTCATTCAATGGTAAGAAAAGTTGAAAATATCTTTCAGCAACAAATTCAAACTCATAGATATGCAGCTGATACCTCACTTTTATTGTCCAAATCAAAAAAGTCCCTTTTGCTGTCATTTGTTTCAAAATAAGTCCACTTAGAGGCTGAATACCTCTGACAAGGCACCAAGGCTCTCTTCAATCCCCTGACAGCATGCTGTTCATCCTCACTACTATTTAAACCAGGTACTTCAGTTTCCTTGAGTACAGTATGCAGAATGCATTGCATGGACAAATTTGGTCTTTGCCTTTCCTGTTTTCTCAGACAGTCATCTACAGCAACACCACAGATGTTACACAACTAGGCTCTCTGTCAGATGAAGATCTCATGGGGAGACAACCCTGTCCTCCAATTAGGAATACTGCAAAGGCTCATCAACATCAAAGGCACAGAATATGGCTACTACTGGGATGTAGACACACACACACTTTGGCTAGCCTAGATTTCAGCATGCCATTCAACTGCTCCACAATTCCAGAAGCCTGAAGCCAAAAACTGCAGTGCAGTCTCTTTTCCACTTTAACAGTTACGGTTTCATCTCCACTACTATGTGTCAAACACTTCACAACTGCACTGCAATTTCTATAGGCAAATGCAAACACTGCAACAGTTTCATGACATTTTCCCCATTAGGAATAGGGGATCTTGATTATATAATAAATCACCTTTGTGACAATAACTGTACAAAGTCATGGGCCACACCAAAGCCATATTGACTATCAGTAAAAACAGTCACATTCAATCACTCAGAAACACAACAGGCTATCAGAAAGCAAGATGGCGATGGTGCAGAACACTGTGGTGGAGCTTTCACCCTCGACCTCCTGAAACACCGTGTAGTACACTGTTGGGTGACTTAACTGCAGGACACAGATGCAGATGAGTGGTGCTCCCTGGGGCACATCGGAACCCTTTTCGGCTCCTCTGTCTTTTCGGTCTTGGTCTGAGGCGTTTGTCAGCCTGTCAGCGCAGGAAGCATCAGGGGCATGCTGCTCAGTAATGGCGGCAGGTCAGAGGTGGAGCAGCCCCGGCGTGAGTAGCATATCGGCCACAGGACTTGTTGGATCACTTCACTGCACTTTGCGTGCTTGGGTGGGTCTTGCTAGGGCTGTCAGCATGAACTTGCCCCGAGGGCACTGGGAGCTGTCACTTAGAGGATCAATGCATTTGAAACTAGAGGAATGGCTCCAAAAAGAGCAAGGCAAGTCCAAGAGACTATGGGACGGAATTCAACCCAGCCACAGGGACCAAGACAGGAGTCTTCACCGATGAATCCAGAGACTAATGCAGGTAAGCCCAACAAGGCCCATATTCTAAGTAAAAGGGCAGGACATTATGGGCAGGGAGGCGGAGGAATCTAAAGGAACAGGGACAGGTCATGGGTAAGAAAACAAGTATACCTAAGACTGCGGAAGAAGTAGGGGCAATATCTGATGAGGGCAATGCAATCACCATTCCAGCTCCAATCCAACGTGCCATCACAGATTTCTTCAAAATTAAGGATGGTCCAGGGTGTCAGATTCCGTCCAAAACCCCAAATGAAGCAGGCTCCAAAACACCTGAAATAAATCCCATTGCAGGCACGAGTGGCAATATTGTGGAGCATAAGGTGAACTGGTAGGAAAATGAAACACCACACGAAGTGGCAGATAATGACATATCTTTGCCTGGTGCATCAAGCATGCCACCAACAGTATTGATAGGGAAACAGGGGGCCTCTGCTAACATGGAATGTGATCTGAGAGAGATGACTCAGGAAGACACCAGGAATGAACGTGGAACCTTGTCAGAAACTCAACTCTTGTAGTGTGGTTCCTATATTCCCAATAGGCTCTGCGCATTGGAATAATATATCCTATAGATTTGACGTAGGACTTAGGTTGACTAGGTCTCTATTGAATATATTAGACTTAATTGTGAGTGCCAGCTAGCTCAGAGGTCACTAGAAACTTTCTTGAATTCACAATAAGGGAATAGTTTCTGACAACTGCATAAACATGACAACTTTGCTTCCCAAGAATAAGAAATGTATCTCTAGAGTCGCAGAAACAATAGATAGATATTTCACTCAGTCAATCGTGCATGCTTCGTTTCATCAGAGGTGCAGGGAAATAGAGAGACGGGCGGTTTCAATAAAAGTATTTATTGAACTGTCTTCTTTCTTATGCAGAAGAAATGAACTGCTACAATCGTAATACTGGCTGTAAAGTATAATGCATACAGCAAGAAGAGTAATATAAAATAATACTGTAAAAGCATGGTATGGTTTCTAAGCCATAAAATACATACATAAATAACGAAGACTAAAAGTACTCAACGGGGGCTTCTAAAATATGCCTACCCTGATGTACCTAACCTAAGTCTAGTACGAGGGAAGAAGTAATTGAGGTGTAGCATAAGTTTAGTTTCTTTGCCAAGAATCTATCCAAGATTTCTCTTAGGGTATAATCAGCTCCGTACCTTGGTTTAGAATGAAGGAGGTCTGGTATCTCTGTCTCGGGACATGATTTCCCAACACCTTGCAAGGGGAGATTGGAAACACTGGTGCTGGATTCTCAGCGAGAGAAAGGCAGCCTTTCTGTCAGTGCCTCAGCTGGAGGGTCGGCTTCCTTTGGCACTTGCTGTAGCGAGCTGTGTCGGGCAAGTAGATAGTCGAACTGCTCCAAACCACTGTGTGTTTGCTAGGCAAGTGTAGGCATATTTATACCTTGAAGGTGCCTGGTTTGATGTAAAATCAGACATAATAACGTCATCAAAGAACGGTAGTTCTTTGAAAACTCCATGATTTCTAGGACAAATCAATATTTAAGAAAGGGGATGTCCCTGACTGTTAAAGCTGAGTTTTCCAAGAAATCGTTGTGGGTTTTTGGAACTGGTGGAAGTAGCCATGCCTGTATTTGGACTGCATGGGCTATGTCTAAATATGGGTATGATTTCTTTGCCTATATAAGGTTAATGTGAATTATACCTATATAAGGGCATGAATCGGGAAAATTACACTAGGGTCCTAAAACGCTATACAACACCCACTCCACTTTATCATGTTTGATAATACTAAATACTGAGCAAAAACATATCCAAAGCATGTGTTTACAATCCCACCCAAAATTCATAAAATGCATTAGAAATGGTTTAAACACGAAACTGAGCATTTGTGCTGCACGTATTTTTTTAAAAAAGCAATAGTTTCATTCAAAGCATGTAAGTGAAGTGTGACATTGGAAAAAATGCTTATCAGAATGAATCATGAAATTACATTTATGAAAAGGCTCTTATTACAGAAGAAAGCTCGAGATCATTCCATGACAGAATATATAAACTGTTTTGGTTGTGAACTAGGTCAAATATTGTCTCCTGGAAGGGTTCAAAGAATTCTTGTTCTCTAAGAATAGTTCTACTTTAGGCAGATTACTTTGTGCCCAAAAAAAAGTTCAATTTGGAAAAAGTAAAATCGAAGAACAACAGGGTTCTAAAGTTAGAAGTTTTGTTTTGAAAAGTGAATGTCGAATTCAGAGTCCATCAGAACGCTGTGTGCTAATTTCAAAAGTAATTCTCGCTGTTAGGAGAAAACATCAAGTCTTCTAAGTTTGAAAAGAATTTGCCTACTACTGTAGGGGAAAGTTGGACTACCTCATGTAAGCTGATCAATTGTACACAGATGAGAAGCATCGCCGCCAGCGTCAGTCGCATTAGCAATGTTCGCAGTAGATGGTGCCTGTTGGTCCACATATCTCACCGTCAGCTTGTTGTGCTGGTGAGACCTCCATTAATGACGTCAAGAGGATTGGTAGCCGTTCGGGACAACACAATGCATGAGCCGTTACCGAACCAAGCAAAGTATCAACATCCCTTGGCAGTGCTGATGGAAGTGTTAGACAGATGTCTATCACACATTCTTCTCCACATAGCAGGCATCGTAGAACAGGTAAGATGCAATCTTGCCAGATTGGTCTGCATGATAGAAACCATGTGGTATTCATATCTCTTAAATGAGCCAGGCCCAAAGTTTGGATTATGCGCTCACGACACTTCATTGCCAGGAGAGTGTTCTAGATGGTAATCTGGGCGTCGTTGGTGGATTGGCTTGCCATATCGAAGCAGAAGTAGCAAAAATAAAATTCCTGCTGTGAGTCACAAAACGAGAGGCAGTCCACCAAACACCGAGTGTATGAAGTTTGGAAATATGCCGAGGACTGCTTCAAAAGGTGCTAACAGTCCCGAAAAAATCGTCTTAAATACATGTGCAATACCACTGGAATCAGACATGTTTAAGACACGACCTAACATTTCTGCGAAATGTATGGGGCAGTTTGTTGATAATAATGCATGTATCTCCGCAGAGGACCTTGCAACTTGCAGAGCATACGTCTCTTTGGACGAGGTCAGTGGCACAGTTTTTTTTAAAAAGAATGGCTTTCATTCTGCTTAAAGTATCAATTCGAATAGAAGAGATGTTCAGTGAAGGCCATAACAGCGACTACCTGTCTGTCTTTGCTTTAGGAAACAATACTTGCATACAACAAGTGACCCTGGCCGACACACTTACAAGATAGGCAATTCCTGGCATCATTCCACAACAGCTGTGATTATTCAACATTATGTCGGTTCCATTGGAAAGATGCCTAAAAATTGGATCTATCTCTGCTGTGGGAGAACCTTGCAGGTGGCAGGATAAGTTGGTCGAAGAACCATCACAGGCTCCATGTAAATTAATACCCTGACATAAAAGTGTACAGCTTAGTGCGCTGTTACATTGTGTACCACTAAGAAATACTTCTTTCCCCCCACTCCAACATTTGTGGGTTTATGGTAAATTCCAGGTTGACTTAATGTATTCTTTACCCAACCTTTCATACAGGCCTTCTGATATGTGTTTTTCGAGCAATACTGAAACACGAATATCACTGGCAACATAATGGTGCCATGTATTATCCATTCTATTGATGGTTTCTCAGAAACAGTCAAAGTTAATCTTTCCAGTTTTTCTATGCTCAGCACCGTATAGTCTGCTCCCCTTTGTGCCAAAGAGATGTGTTTATCTGTAAGGTTAAACCTAGTAAACAATGACGTGGTGTTGATTAGACGCCAAGGCACCTAGCCTGAATGGAGATTTTGTAACGTCCAGCATAACAGCATTATAGAACGCAATTGAGACTGTCCATGTTGTAACAGGAGCAATTCCTGTTCCAATATGTCTCTGGCAGAGAATACAATGCTGTCCAAAGAATAAATTCTGGATGACAGAGTTGTTAACCCATTATAAACTACAGAGAGAGCTTTCTCTAAATTAATACAATTAATTTCTCGTATTCGTTCTGCAGTTTCCATTTGCGTGACTTTCCATGCTTCATTATAAGCAGCATAAATACCGGCGTATATGAAATGTTTATGACGTGGTTTATGAGGCCCTAGTAAAAAGTCTTTAAATCAACGCCATCTTTAAGTAAAGTTAAGTGTTGTTTAACCTCTGTAAGTGTAGATTATAGTAGCCACTCGAGGCACAGTTTTCCTACACTGTATGTTGTTACTATCCCTGGATGTTGTCTCTGGACATATCTCGGATCTGGCCTAGTTACTGTAAACCCTTGTCTCTTGTTCATCTTGACAGTTGTTTGTGTCTGTGGACCAGATTAACCCTTTTTTCCAATCAGGATCAGTTCTGTTTTTTAGTAAAAGTGATTTTACGTCGACTCCTCCCTCTGAAGTGTTTTTACTATCAGGTGTAGGTGTAGGTATAGACGGTTTGTTTAAGTCTTTTATCTTGGCTAGGCCAAGGCAGGATGTCTGTTGAACAGTGTCATTCAAAAACATTATTTGTTCAGGAATAATGCAGGCTCGAAATAAAACTTCTATTCCCTGCACTTGCCAGTCTTTTGAGCCCCAGACAGTTTTTGTTTCTATGTTGTCACTCTAGAAGTCAAAACCTAATGAGGACAACTGGGCATAAAAGGCTGCTGAATAAATTTGCTTTGTATTTGTTAACATACTTTTCATTCCTGTCTTATTAATATTTTTAAAATGAAATGTTTCCGGGTTTTTGTATTAAAACCTGAGAAGTATGGACATTTTTCATAAAATGTTTTTTGAGCTACCCTTTGGTGGTGTTGGACAATGTTCCCATTGATTATAAGTATAAACATTTCTAGGGTTTATAGATTTGTGCAAGTAATGATGACGATCGTGATTGTAACAATACATTTGTTCATAATCTGATGAACCTTCTAAATATTCATGATTTGTGAATTTTGCAGACATCTCTAAATATGACATAATATTATTAACAGTCTCAAAGTCCCAATGATCAGAAAATGTGCTGGGTGAAACAAAGTCACTCAAGGAAACCTTAAATTGGTTTGGAATCTTCAGCAGCTCGGCAGGACCATAGACATCATAATCAGTTCTGTCCAATACTATACCAACAGTTATAGGAACGGCTGTGATGTTCACTGATGACAGGTCTCTTTGTTCACGATGAGATGATTTGTGTGGCTGCAGGAGCGAGTTGATGTTCTTACTTGCTGTGTCCATTTTACTATATTTTCCATCTATCAGCTTTCCCAAACTTAAAACAAGAATGAGCCAAAGTAGGAGAAAAGTACACCTACCACAATCCAAAATTCAACCCATGGTGAAACCAGATAAGTCTTTTCTAGGTGCTGAAAAAGGTCTGTTACTTGGTCTTTGAAAGTTTTATTTGCTGGCGTTGTTTCGGGTTTACAGGGATCCTCAGAAAATGTATCAAAGTTGATGAAATAGCCAGAGGCAGTTCTGTCAATTGTTGGAATTGCATCCGGATTGTTTGCAATCTTTGGAGCTGCTTGGTCACTTGTCATATTACTATAGTCTGAGGCTATATCATTGTAGACAGGAGTGTCTTGACGAACTGTTATTTGGGGTTCAAGAGGCACAAGTTCTATTGCGTTGTTGCATAGTCCTTCTTTTCTTACTGCAGATTCTTCAAAGGCGATGAGTCTCTCAGTTTGAACCTCTTGGATAGTAGCAAGATTTGGTCGTCTGCTATATCTTTGGAGTCCACTGGGCCTACAACTTATTATCGGCCACATGATGCGGTTTTACCAGGTCTATTGATACGAAACTGTTCTCCTTCCTTCCAGCAAGGGGCGGCAGTAACACTATTCTTGATCCGTGAATTGCTAGTACAGGTACTGGTTTTCTGTAAGAAGGCCCAAATTCCTTCTTATCTGCAATCATTTCTCTTACTAGATCCCCAATCTTTGGAATCCAGGCAGGCCTTGCTGGGACAGGTGTTTTTTCTTCAGTGGTCATTGGTCTCTGTAATGTGTTGCTTAGACTTATTTGTGTTTCATTTAAGTCCTGCAAAACAGCCAAACGGTCTTTGATATCAAAGGGTTTTTGTTCTACCACTAAAGTATGAGGATCGAGGACTTCGACAATCATTCTAGTACCAAAAATAATTTCATATGGAGTGATTCCACCCAGAGAAATTGTTGGCAGATTGTTAAGACTACGTTGGACACTTATTAGATGTTTGACCCACCCGTCACTAGAGCCTAGTACCCTAGCTGTTATATTTTGCTTTATGTCACGTTTTTTTTCTTTCCACTACAGAATTTCCCTCAGGATGGAATGAACTTGAGTACCGCAATGCAACGCCCATGCTGGCCATGGCCTCTTGGTAAGCTCAAGAGCTAAATGCAATCTTTTATAACAGTTCGGGCATCAACCGAGCACTGAGGCCATATCCAAATGAATCTGTCCTAATAGTTGTGGGACCTCATTCGTCCATAGCGACGTCTGCATGTAGAAACCCTAATGCTGTCTAACAATGGTGTCTGTAAAAGACTGGCTACACTGTAGTCAGGTATCTGGTGGCGTTCTCTGCTACGATCTCTGTTGCAGTCAGGGCAATTAATTGCAAACTCGTGAATGTGGGCATTCATCCCTTGCCACCAATATGCCTCTTTTAATTCTAGTATAGATTTAGAGATCCCTTGATGTATCAGACCCTCTCCCATATGTGCTTCTTGAATCAAAGCACCTCTCCGCCTCCTGTTTGGAATTACCCTATCCCCCTATCCAGGGATTTGAGCAAAAGGAACGGAGTTTGCATCAATTATGTATGAATATTCGAGTGGATACTTTAGCGGTAACGCTGCACCGCTGCCTTTGCTTGTGGCATTGACAGCTAGCATAGTTTTGCCGTCTATTTCTGTTTTTGAATGAGTGATTGCAGCTACGGAAGCCGTTTGCACAGCTGCCTTTGTGGCTTTATCAGCCAATGAATTCCCTTGAGCGTGAACGCCATCACGTTGATGACTCAGTGTGTGAATCACATGAGTCTTTTGTAGTTCTCTCTGTAGTTGAACTACTTGTTCCCAAAGCATCTTATGCTTGCTTGTGCCACCTTTTGCATCTTTGAAACCATTTTGAAACTAGTTCTGCAAGTATTCATTGTAAGACTGAACGCAGTAATACGAATCGCACACTATGAGTGTGGGGTATTCGTGATCGGTATTTTCAAGCGCCATCTTGAAAGCCTGTAGTTCAGCTCGCTGAGCTGTACAATCTCCTAGAGATTGAGTTTTTGTGACCATGGGTCTGAATTTACCATAGCGCCAGCGACCTTTAACAATCGTGCATGCAGCACTATAAACTTGTTTTCCCCCAATTGCGGGCTGTGCTGATCGGTCTGTATAAATTATACATTTGTACTGTTCTAGAGGCAGAATCTCAGTCGGCCGAGGACATTCTTGTTCGTATTGTAAAAATTATTGAGTTTTCAAATAGGGGGTCAAAAACGTATACAACGTCTGTTGCAGCAAGAGAGTTAACCCATTGTATCCATCTTGGATGTAAAGCCTTTGCATTAGGAATGCTTGCTTTTGTCACTGCCTCTGAGGCAGGTACAGGAGTAACGATCTTTATGCGTTTACCCTGTGCGAGAGCTCTTTCTTTTGCTACTGCAGTTTGAACGCTGTCAGAATTCTTTCTGTTGAACTGAATTTCATTGCAGCTTGTGTGTACAAGTGTGATTTGTAAGCAATTGGTACCTTTTCTCCTTCATTAAAGGTTAAGTACGCAAATCTGCATCTTCCTGGCATTATTCTGGTTACAAGGTTGCGTATGTTTTGCGCATGTCTGTAAATGTGATGTTGCTAACATGTCTGTTTGCACTGAACGCAAAATTTCTGTGTGTTTTTGAGTCCAATTAGTTGGTTTGAAATTGGGTTTCATTATTCGTAGAGAAGTTTAACCCTTTCTGCGTAGTTTAGAATGCAAGTTTTTCCGAAATTCAGGAAACCTAGAATTGACTGTAATTTTTGCAGCATTTTTGGAGGTTAGAGCAGCGCACATTTTTCGAGAAAGTTCGCTGAGAGGCTTTTTGCCTTCACTTGAAAGTTTGTATCCTAAGAATAGGACGTTGAGGTGGGCAGTCTTTGATTTTTTAAAGTTGAATTTGCGCCCTTGAGAGGCGAAACCAAGTATTATGGTGTTCACTCTGTTCAAGTGCCTGTCCAAGTCATCGTCTGTTAGATAAATGTCATCGACATACGATAATGCCTCATCATTATACGTTTGTAGTAACTCTGTTACTCTGGCTGAAAATAACCTTGGACTATTCTTGAATCCCTGGGGAGACGACAGAACTGACGCTGTGTCCCCATATTTGGGAAAGCGATCAAGTACCTGCTTTCAGGTGCAATGTTTTGACAGAAGAAACCGTTAGAAATATCTAATGTGGTTTTATATTTTTTGACGCACAATGTTATTCATTAGTGCTGCACAGTGTGCATTTTGTACTGCAAAAGTTTTACAACAAGAGTTTAAATGTCTGTAATCCAAAACTAGACAATATGTATTGTCTGGTTTGGAGACAGGAAACAAAGGATTGTTCATGGACCAGGTGCATGTTTCAATCACCCCTTGGTATTCAAATTGATCTAAGATCTCCCTGACCTGTTTTTTAGCTTCTTGCTTAACTGGGTACTGCGTCTGAGTAGTTGGTAGATTTTTAACTGGATTTTATGGTGAGGAGAATCCTCATCCCAACCTACATGATTTTTATATAATACTGGAGCTCGGGCTACTGCCTATTTGCTGGCATATGTGTATTTTAAGTGAATTGGAATGTGATTAGAGAAGGCTGGCATAATGATGTCTTCGCCATGTGGGCACTCCTTGACAAATTTTGGTGGCCAGTCTTTTTCAGCTAGAAGAATGTCATAACCCTTAGAGAGCTTCTCCCAAAAGAGTGCTCTTATTTTCCTAGTTATGTCCCCCTCCATTTGGAATTTTATTTTGTATAACGTATGGGGTACACTAACCCTGGTATCTGCAGTTTCAACTTGAATGTATTCATCCAAGACCACTGTCTCCAGATGATCCTTCAGGATCTTGCGAGCTATTGTAACTTCTGCTGCGCTGTCCAGCATTGTCTGGGCCCACTCCCCGTTCTTGAGTTGTGTCCTCAAGATCCTCGGCATGTCTGATTTTTAGACCTGCTACCTTCTTGTTGGTGAATTGGGTTTTCTTATTTTTTGGAACGTGTTGATTGTCTTTGGACTTCACGCATTCTTCCTTCAGTTCTGTCCGTCCTCTTCTTTCCAATTTCTGTGAGGCAGTCTGAAAAGTACGAGAGGAGCGTGAATCAGTATCTTGATATCTATCAGGCTTTCTCAAATTATCCCTATTCCTGAGGTTATACCTCTATTCCGAGGGCTCCTTTTGAAGAGACCTACCTCTGGATTGAGAACGCCTCTCTTTAGGAAGTGTCTGTCTAGTATTTTCCCACTTCTTTTTAGGAGTAGTGAGAGTGTTTTTAATAAAGACCTTTTCAGGACTTTCTGTTAGTTGGGGCTTAACTGGTTTCCCACCCAAACTGTCTCTACCTAGTACTTCATAGGATTTTTCTATTATTCTGGCCAGTTCATATGGTTGCTCAGTTATTTCAAGTTCTTTTGATTTTTAGCGGATCGCCACGGATGCTACTTCACCTTTAATATTAGCTAATATTATAGCTGAAACCTGTTTGAAATCTTTAAGTAATTTCATACCCCGATTTAAAGCCGGCTCTGCCCCGTATTCATTTTGAATCTGTTTCAGGACGTCTGGTATTACTGCCATAGATGGAGCACCTCGTGTTTTTGTGTAGATTGCAGCAAAGACTGTACCCCAAGTGTCGCAGTCCTCCAGGTGTAGTGCGATCCCAATTGGTAAACAGATTGTTAAAATTCTGTATTTCTCATGAGGTGTACTATCAGGAAATACTGCCAAATTTGAGTAAATTTTTGAGCTATCAGAATGGAATTTGTTCCCTGTTTGCTGGAAATTTAACAATGACTGATTGTATAGTCTGTGGTGTAATTTTATTTGTGTTCCCCTGGTAGGGGGTTTGCTGTGGAATCCTTATAGGAGGTTGGACTGTTAGAATCTGCATGACATATTGAACACATTGTTTATGTATTTTGATTCATTGTTTTAGTTGAACTAATAGTACTGGACCCAACATTTCTTCAATGGCAGGATGTGGTGTATAGTTGGCTAGTACCGGCCATGTTGCTCCTGGTCTACCTAGTGGACCGAGCCCGGTAATGTGATTTTGATGTTGTAGGGCGCCTTTAAACCAGAGCTGATGCACTTGGTAAGTTAGTGGAATTTCAATGTCCTCAAAAGGAACATATGCCGTTGGAGGTTCCTCTACTTTGTAGAAATGGAACACATGTGTTAATGGATTTGCCTCTGGGAAGACAATTCATGAGTAAAATTCCTCTGTCTGCCGATATTTTTGTGCCTTTATCTCAAAAATGACCCTACCACCTCTTGATGATAGGCCATTTTGTATAAACTTTATAGCAATGGTTTTCCTTACGTTTTCCGGGATGATTATAGCATCGGGTCGGTTTCTTGGAAACCGGTAACGCTAAAACCCGGTCGGGCATTATTGCCTGCGGGTCCACCGTTCTCGTTTCGCTCATTTTGTTGACTAAAAGTTTGCAGAGCAAGTTTCAAGGAAACAAAGAGAAGGTGCGCAATATTTTGGAACACTGTATTCTTCAACGTTGAACTAACCAAAAACTAATACATAGGATTTTTCGTCCTACTCAGTCACGGCAGGTATTTTATCCTTTTACCCACTCCAGACATCTATTGGAGTATTTTTCGGGAAAAAAGGGGTCTCTGTGAAAAGCACGACTGAGTTACTCTAGTATCTAGCGTTAAATTAGTGCCTTACCAAAAGGTGGGCGCCATGTAGTGTAGTTGCTATATTCCTAATAGGCTCTGCGCATTGGAATAATATACCCTATAAATTTGACTTAGGACTTAGGTCGATTAGGTCTCTATCAAATATATTAGACTTAATTGTGAGTGCCAGCTAGTTCAGAGGTCACTAGAAACTTTCTTGAATTCCCAATAAGGGATACGTTTCTGACAACCGCATAAACATGACAACTTTGTTTCCCAAGAATAAGAAATGTATCTCTGGAGTCGGGGAAACAATAGATAGATATTTCACTAAGTCAATCATGCATGCTTAGTTTCATCAGAGGTGCAGAAAAATAGAGAGACGGGCGTTTTCAATAAAAGTATTTATTGAACAGTCTTCTTTCTCATGCAGAAGTAATGACTGCTACAATCGTAATACTGGCTGTAAAGTATAATGCGTACAGCAAGAAGAGTATTATAAAATAATACTGTAAAAGCATGGTATGGTTTGTAAGCCATAAAATACATACATAAATAACGGAGACTCTATTCTCAACTGGTGCTTCTAAAATACGCCTACCCTGATGTACCCAACCTAAGTCTAGTGCGAGGGAAGAAGTAATTATGGTGTAGAATAAATTTAGTTTCTTTGCCAAGAATCTATCCAAGATTTCTCTTAGGGTCTAATCAGCTCTGTACCTTGGTTTAGAATGAAGGAGGTCTGGTATCTCTGTCTCGGGACTCGATTTCCCAACACCCTGTAAGGGGAGCTAGGAAACATTGGAGCTGGATTCTCAGCGAGAGAAAGGCAGCCTCTCTGTCAGTGCGCCAGCTGGAGGGTCGACTTCCTTCGGCACATGCTGTAGCGAGCTGCGTCGGGCAAGTAGATAGTCAAACAGCTCCAAACCCCAGTGTGTTTGCTAGGGCAAGTGTAGGCATATTTATACCTTGAAAGTGCCTGGTCTGACATAAAGTCAGACATAATAACGTCCCCAAAGAACTGTAGTTCTTTGAAAATGACATGATTTCTAGGACAAATCAATATTCAAGAAAGGGGATGTCCCTGACTGTTGAAGCCGAGATTTCAAAGAAATCGTTGTGGCTTTTTGAAACTGGTGGAAGTAGCCATGCCTGTATTTGGACTGCATGGGCTATGTCTAAATATGGGTATGATTTCTATGCCTATATAAGGGTAATGTCAATTATACCTATATCAGGGCATGAATCGGGAAAATGACACTAGGGTCCTAAAACGCTATACAACACTCTATGCTGAAGGTCTTCCTGGGGGGCGTCCCACGGCACTGACCTAGACAGGATATTAGCGGCTGACATTATATCTGATGGGAGGGATACATTATTTTCCCTTACCGAGGACTCACACTCAGATTCAGATTTAGGATGCAGCGAAACAGAGAACAGTGCCTCTACCGCAGGCTTTAGCACATTGGAAGCACCGGAGGCCACCCTTAAGCACCAACAATTTAGAAGTTGCTCCAAAGGTTTCAAGGGCCACATGGAGTCACGAAAAAAGAAGGGAAGACGTTTCCCTGGCTTGAAATGGGACTATTCACACACAAGGATTATGAGACCTATGGACTCAGCACCTGCCCCAGCTGGAAATTCCATAGTTGTACAGCAAGGAGAGATGGCAGCAATATAAACCCAGCCATGAGTCTGATCCTGGAGTCAATTAAGGAAAACCGCGCAGAGACATGGGCGGATGGAAAGAATCTGCATGACATATTGAACAAATTGTTTATGTATTTTGATTAATTGTTTTAGTTGAACTAATAGTACTGGACCCAACATTTCTTCAATGGCAGGATCTGGTGTATAGTTGGCTAGTACCGGCCATGTTGCTCCTGGTCTACCTAGTGGACCGAGCCCGGTAATGTGATTTTGATGTTGTAGGGCGCCTTTAAACCAGAGCTGATGCACTTGGTAAGTTAGTGGAATTTTAATGTCCTCAAAAGGAACGTATGCCGTTGGAGGTTCCTCTACTTTGTAGAAATGGAACACATGTGTTAATGGATTTGCCTCTGGGAAGACAATTCATGAGTAAAATTCCTCTGTCTGCCGATATTTTTGTGCCTTTATGTCAAAAATGACCCTACCACCTCTTGATGATAGGCCATTTTGTATAAACGTTATAGCAATGGTTTTCCTTACGTTTTCCGGGATGATTATAGCATCGGGTCGGTTTCTTGGAAACCGGTAACACTAAAACCCGGTCGGGCATTATTGCCTGCGGGTCCACCGTTCTCGTTTCGCTCATTTTGTTGACTAAAAGTTTGCAGAGCAAGTTTCAAGGAAACAAAGAGAAGGTGTGCAATATTTTGGAACACTGTATTCTTCAACGTTGAACTAACCAAAAACTAATACATAGGATTTTTCGTCCTACTCAGTCACAGGAGGTATTTTATCCTTTTACCCACTCCAGACATCTATTGGAGTATTTTTCGGGGAAAAAGGGGTCTCTGTGAAAAGCACGACTGAGTTACTCTAGTATCTAGCATTAAATTAGTGCCTTACCAAAAGGTGGGCGCCATGTAGTGTAGTTGCTATATTCCTAATAGGCTCTGCGCATTGGAATAATATACCCTATAAATTTGACTTAGGACTTAGGTCGATTAGGTCTCTATCGAATATATTAGACTTAATTGTGAGTGCCAGCTAGTTCAGAGGTCACTAGAAACTTTCTTGAATTCCCAATAAGGGATACGTTTCTGACAACCGCATAAACATGACAACTTTGTTTTCCCAAGAATAAGAAATGTATCTCTAGAGTCGGGGAAACAATAGATAGATATTTCACTCAGTCAATCATGCATGCTTAGTTTCATCAGAGGTGCAGAGAAATAGAGAGACAGGCGTTTTCAATAAAAGTATTTATTGAACAGTCTTCTTTCTCATGCAGAAGTAATGACTGCTACAATCGTAATACTGGCTGTAAAGTATAATGCGTACAGCAAGAAGAGTATTATAAAATAATACTGTAAAAGCATGGTATGGTTTGTAAGTCATAAAATACATACATAAATAACGGAGACTCAAAGTTCTCAACTGGTCCTTCTAAAATACGCCTACCCTGATGTACCTAACCTAAGTCTAGTGCGAGGGAAGAAGTAATTATGGTGTAGAATAAATTTTGTTTCTTTGCCAAGAATCCATCCAAGATTTCTATTAGGGTCTAATCAGCTCTGTACCTTGGTTTAGAATGAAGGAGGTCTGGTATCTCTGTCTTGGGACTCGATTTCCCAACACCCTGTAAGGGGAGCTAGGAAACATTGGAGCTGGATTCTCAGCGAGAGAAAGGCAGCCTCTCTGTCAGTGCGTCAGCTGGAGGGTCGACTTCCTTCGGCACATGCTGTAGCGAGCTGCGTCGGGCAAGTAGATAGTCAAACAGCTCCAAACCCCAGTGTGTTTGCTAGGGCAAGTGTAGGCATATTTATACCTTGAAAGTGCCTGGTCTGACATAAAGTCAGACATAATAACGTCCCCAAAGAACTGTAGTTCTTTGAAAATGACATGATTTCAAGGACAAATCAATATTCAAGAAAGGGGATGTCCCTGACTGTTGAAGCCGAGTTTTCAAAGAAATCGTTGTGGCTTATTGGAACTGGTGGAAGTAGCCATGCCTGTATTTGGACTGCATGGGCTATGTCTAAATATGGGTATGATTTCTATGCCTATATAAGGGTAATGTCAATTATACCTATATCAGGGCATGAATCGGGAAAATGACACTAGGGTCCTAAAACGCTATACAACACTCTATGCTGAAGGTCTTCCTGGGGGGCGTCCCACGGCACTGACCTAGACAGGATATTAGCGGCTGACATTATATCTGATGAGAGAGATACATTATTTTCCCTTACCGAGGACTCACACTCAGATTCAGATTTAGGATACAACGAAACAGAGAACAGTGCCTCTACCGCAGGCTTTAGCACATTGGACGCACCGGAGGCCACCCTTAAGCACCAACAATTTAGAAGTTGCTCCAAAGGTTTCAAGGGCCACATGGAGTCACGAAAAAAGAAGGGAAGACGTTTCCCTGGCTTGAAATGGGACTATTCACACACAAGGATTATGAGACCTATGGACTCAGCACCTGCCCCAGCTGAAAATTCCATAGTTGTACAGCAAGGAGAGATGGCAGCAATATAAACCCAGCCATGAGTCTGATCCTGGAGTCAATTAAGGAAAACCGCGCAGAGACGAGGGCGGATGGAAAGAATCTGCATGACATATTGAACAAATTGTTTATGTATTTTGATTAATTGTTTTAGTTGAACTAATAGTACTGGACCCAACATTTCTTCAATGGCAGGATGTGGTGTATAGTTGGCTAGTACCGGCCATGTTGCTCCTGGTCTACCTAGTGGACCGAGCCCGGTAATGTGATTTTGATGTTGTAGGGCGCCTTTAAACCAGAGCTGATGCACTTGTTAAGTTAGTGGAATTTTAATGTCCTCAAAAGGAACGTATGCCGTTGGAGGTTCCTCTACTTTGTAGAAATGGAACACATGTGTTAATGGATTTGCCTCTGGGAAGACAATTCATGAGTAAAATTCCTCTGTCTGCCGATATTTTTGTGCCTTTATGTCAAAAATGACCCTACCACCTCTTGATGATAGGCCATTTTGTATAAACGTTATAGCAATGGTTTTCCTTACGTTTTC
This sequence comes from Lissotriton vulgaris, assembly GCF_964263255.1. Classification (NCBI taxonomy): domain Eukaryota; kingdom Metazoa; phylum Chordata; class Amphibia; order Caudata; family Salamandridae; genus Lissotriton; species Lissotriton vulgaris. The sequence continues at coordinate 1,536,505,072 of NC_141685.1, forward strand.
CTTGATGATTATAGCATCGGGTCGGTTTCTTGGAAACCGGTAACACTAAAACCCGGTCGGGCATTATTGCCTGCAGGTCCACCGTTCTCGTTTCGCTCATTTTGTTGACTAAAAGTTTGCAGAGCAAGTTTCAAGGAAACAAAGAGAAGGTGCGCAATATTTTGGAACACTGTATTCTTCAACGTTGAACTAACCAAAAACTAATACATAGGATTTTTTGTCCTACTCAGTCACGGCAGGTATTTTATCCTTTTACCCACTCCAGACATCTATTGGAGTATTTTTCGGGGAAAAAGGGGTCTCTGTGAAAAGCACGACTGAGTTACTCTAGTATCTAGCATTAAATTAGTGCCTTACCAAAAGGTGGGCGCCATGTAGTGTAGTTGCTATATTCCTAATAGGCTCTGCGCATTGGAATAATATACCCTATAAATTTGACTTAGGACTTAGGTCGATTAGGTCTCTATCGAATATATTAGACTTAATTGTGAGTGCCAGCTAGTTCAGAGGTCACTAGAAACTTTCTTGAATTCCCAATAAGGGATACGTTTCTGACAACCGCATAAACATGACAACTTTGTTTTCCCAAGAATAAGAAATGTATCTCTAGAGTCGGGGAAACAATAGATAGATATTTCACTCAGTCAATCATGCATGCTTAGTTTCATCAGCGGTGCAGAGAAATAGAGAGACAGGCGTTTTCAATAAAAGTATTTATTGAACAGTCTTCTTTCTCATGCAGAAGTAATGACTGCTACAATCGTAATACTGGCTGTAAAGTATAATGCGTACAGCAAGAAGAGTATTATAAAATAATACTGTAAAAGCATGGTATGGTTTGTAAGTCATAAAATACATACATAAATAACGGAGACTCAAAGTTCTCAACTGGTCCTTCTAAAATACGCCTACCCTGATGTACCTAACCTAAGTCTAGTGCGAGGGAAGAAGTAATTATGGTGTAGAATAAATTTTGTTTCTTTGCCAAGAATCCATCCAAGATTTCTATTAGGGTCTAATCAGCTCTGTACCTTGGTTTAGAATGAAGGAGGTCTGGTATCTCTGTCTTGGGACTCGATTTCCCAACACCCTGTAAGGGGAGCTAGGAAACATTGGAGCTGGATTCTCAGCGAGAGAAAGGCAGCCTCTCTGTCAGTGCGTCAGCTGGAGGGTCGACTTCCTTCGGCACATGCTGTAGCGAGCTGCGTCGGGCAAGTAGATAGTCAAACAGCTCCAAACCCCAGTGTGTTTGCTAGGGCAAGTGTAGGCATATTTATACCTTGAAAGTGCCTGGTCTGACATAAAGTCAGACATAATAACGTCCCCAAAGAACTGTAGTTCTTTGAAAATGACATGATTTCAAGGACAAATCAATATTCAAGAAAGGGGATGTCCCTGACTGTTGGGGCCGAGTTTTCAAAGAAATCGTTGTGGCTTATTGGAACTGGTGGAAGTAGCCATGCCTGTATTTGGACTGCATGGGCTATGTCTAAATATGGGTATGATTTCTATGCCTATATAAGGGTAATGTCAATTATACCTATATCAGGGCATGAATCGGGAAAATGACACTAGGGTCCTAAAACGCTATACAACACTCTATGCTGAAGGTCTTCCTGGGGGGCGTCCCACGGCACTGACCTAGACAGGATATTAGCGGCTGACATTATATCTGATGAGAGAGATACATTATTTTCCCTTACCGAGGACTCACACTCAGATTCAGATTTAGGATACAACGAAACAGAGAATAGTGCCTCTACCGCAGGCTTTAGCACATTGGACGCACCGGAGGCCACCCTTAAGCACCAACAATTTAGAAGTTGCTCCAAAGGTTTCAAGGGCCACATGGAGTCACGAAAAAAGAAGGGAAGACGTTTCCCTGGCTTGAAATGGGACTATTCACACACAAGGATTATGAGACCTATGGACTCAGCACCTGCCCCAGCTGGAAATTCCATAGTTGTACAGCAAGGAGAGATGGCAGCAATATAAACCCAGCCATGAGTCTGATCCTGGAGTCAATTAAGGAAAACCGCGCAGAGACGAGGGCGGATGGAAAGAATCTGCATGACATATTGAACAAATTGTTTATGTATTTTGATTAATTGTTTTAGTTGAACTAATAGTACTGGACCCAACATTTCTTCAATGGCAGGATGTGGTGTATAGTTGGCTAGTACCGGCCATGTTGCTCCTGGTCTACCTAGTGGACCGAGCCCGGTAATGTGATTTTGATGTTGTAGGGCGCCTTTAAACCAGAGCTGATGCACTTGTTAAGTTAGTGGAATTTTAATGTCCTCAAAAGGAACGTATGCCGTTGGAGGTTCCTCTACTTTGTAGAAATGGAACACATGTGTTAATGGATTTGCCTCTGGGAAGACAATTCATGAGTAAAATTCCTCTGTCTGCCGATATTTTTGTGCCTTTATGTCAAAAATGACCCTACCACCTCTTGATGATAGGCCATTTTGTATAAACGTTATAGCAATGGTTTTCCTTACGTTTTCCTTGATGATTATAGCATCGGGTCGGTTTCTTGGAAACCGGTAACACTAAAACCCGGTCGGGCATTATTGCCTGCAGGTCCACCGTTCTCGTTTCGCTCATTTTGTTGACTAAAAGTTTGCAGAGCAAGTTTCAAGGAAACAAAGAGAAGGTGCGCAATATTTTGGAACACTGTATTCTTCAACGGTGAACTAACCAAAAACTAATACATAGGATTTTTTGTCCTACTCAGTCACGGCAGGTATTTTATCCTTTTACCCACTCCAGACATCTATTGGAGTATTTTTCGGGGAAAAAGGGGTCTCTGTGAAAAGCACGACTGAGTTACTCTAGTATCTAGCATTAAATTAGTGCCTTACCAAAAGGTGGGCGCCATGTAGTGTAGTTGCTGTATTCCTAATAGGCTCTGCGCATTGGAATAATATACCCTATAAATTTGACTTAGGACTTAGGTCGATTAGGTCTCTATCGAATATATTAGACTTAATTGTGAGTGCCAGCTAGTTCAGAGGTCACTAGAAACTTTCTTGAATTCCCAATAAGGGATACGTTTCTAACAACCGCATAAACATGACAACTTTGTTTCCCAAGAATAAGAAATGTATCTCTAGAGTCGGGGAAACAATAGATAGATATTTCACTCAGTCAATCATGCATGCTTAGTTTCATCAGAGGTGCAGAGAAATAGAGAGACAGGCGTTTTCAATAAAAGTATTTATTGAACAGTCTTCTTTCTCATGCAGAAGTAATGACTGCTACAATCGTAATACTGGCTGTAAAGTATAATGCGTACAGCAAGAAGAGTATTATAAAATAATACTGTAAAAGCATGGTATGGTTTGTAAGTCATAAAATACATACATAAATACCGGAGACTCAAAGTTCTCAACTGGTGCTTCTAAAATACGCCTACCCTGATGTACCTAACCTAAGTCTAGTGCGAGGGAAGAAGTAATTATGGTGTAGAATACATTTTGTTTCTTTGCCAAGAATCTACCCAAGATTTCTCTTAGGGTCTAATCAGCTCTGTACCTTGGTTTAGAATGAAGGAGGTCTGGTATCTCTGTCTTGGGACTCGATTTCCCAACACCCTGTAAGGGGAGCTAGGAAACATTGGAGCTGGATTCTCAGCGAGAGAAAGGCAGCCTCTCTGTTAGTGCGTCAGCTGGAGGGTCGACTTCCTTCGGCACATGCTGTAGCGAGCTGCGTCGGGCAAGTAGATAGTCAAACAGCTCCAAACCCCATGTGTTTGCTAGGGCAAGTGTAGGCATATTTATACCTTGAAAGTGCCTGGTCTGACATAAAGTCAGACATAATAACGTCCCCAAAGAACTGTAGTTCTTTGAAAATGACATGATTTCTAGGACAAATCAATATTCAAGAAAGGGGATGTCCCTGACTGTTGAAGCCGAGTTTTCAAAGAAATCGTTGTGGCTTTTTGGAACTGGTGGAAGTAGCCATGCCTGTATTTGGACTGCATGGGCTATGTCTAAATATGGGTATGATTTCTATGCCTATATAAGGGTAATGTCAATTATACCTATATCAGGGCATGAATCTGGAAAATGACACTAGGGTCCTAAAACACTATATAACACTCTATGCTGAAGGTCTTCCTGGGGGGCGTCCCACGGCACTGACCTAGACAGGATATTAGCGGCTGACATTATATCTGATGGGAGGGATACATTATTTTCCCTTACCGAGGACTCACACTCAGATTCAGATTTAGGATGCAGCGAAACAGAGAACAGTGCCTCTACCGCAGGCTTTAGCACATTGGAAGCACCGGAGGCCACCCTTAAGCACCAACAATTTAGAAGTTGCTCCAAAGGTTTCAAGGGCCACATGGAGTCACGAAAAAAGAAGGGAAGACGTTTCCCTGGCTTGAAATGGGACTATTCACACACAAGGATTATGAGACCTATGGACTCAGCACCTGCCCCAGCTGGAAATTCCATAGTTGTACAGCAAGGAGAGATGGCAGCAATATAAACCCAGCCATGAGTCTGATCCTGGAGTCAATTAAGGAAAACCGCGCAGAGACAAGGGCGGATGGAAAGAATCTGCATGACATATTGAACAAATTGTTTATGTATTTTGATTAATTGTTTTAGTTGAACTAATAGTACTGGACCCAACATTTCTTCAATGGCAGGATGTGGTGTATAGTTGGCTAGTACCGGCCATGTTGCTCCTGGTCTACCTAGTGGACCGAGCCCGGTAATGTGATTTTGATGTTGTAGGGCGCCTTTAAACCAGAGCTGATGCACTTGGTAAGTTAGTGGAATTTTAATGTCCTCAAAAGGAACGTATGCCGTTGGACGTTCCTCTACTTTGTAGAAATGGAACACATGTGTTAATGGATTTGCCTCTGGGAAGACAATTCATGAGTAAAATTCCTCTGTCTGCCGATATCTTTGTGCCTTTATGTCAAAAATTACCCTACCACCTCTTGATGATAGGCCATTTTGTATAAACGTTATAGCAATGGTTTTCCTTACGTTTTCCGGGATGATTATAGCATCGGGTCGGTTTCTTGGAAACCGGTAACACTAAAACCCGGTCGGGCATTATTGCCTGCAGGTCCACCGTTCTCGTTTCGCTCATTTTGTTGACTAAAAGTTTGCAGAGCAAGTTTCAAGGAAACAAAGAGAAGGTGCGCAATATTTTGGAACACTGTATTCTTCAACGTTGAACTAACCAAAAACTAATACATAGGATTTTTCGTCCTACTCAGTCACGGCAGGTATTTTATCCTTTTACCCACTCCAGACATCTATTGGAGTATTTTTCGGGGAAAAAGGGGTCTCTGTGAAAAGCACGACTGAGTTACTCTAGTATCTAGCATTAAATTAGTGCCTTACCAAAAGGTGGGCGCCATGTAGTGTAGTTGCTATATTCCTAATAGGCTCTGCGCATTGGAATAATATACCCTATAAATTTGACTTAGGACTTAGGTCGATTAGGTCTCTATCGAATATATTAGACTTAATTGTGAGTGCCAGCTAGTTCAGAGGTCACTAGAAACTTTCTTGAATTCCCAATAAGGGATACGTTTCTGACAACCGCATAAACATGACAACTTTGTTTTCCCAAGAATAAGAAATGTATCTCTAGAGTCGGGGAAACAATAGATAGATATTTCACTCAGTCAATCATGCATGCTTAGTTTCATCAGAGGTGCAGAGAAATAGAGAGACAGACGTTTTCAATAAAAGTATTTATTGAACAGTCTTCTTTCTCATGCAGAAGTAATGACTGCTACAATCGTAATACTGGCTGTAAAGTATAATGCGTACAGCAAGAAGAGTATTATAAAATAATACTGTAAAAGCATGGTATGGTTTGTAAGTCATAAAATACATACATAAATAACGGAGACTCAAAGTTCTCAACTGGTCCTTCTAAAATACGCCTACCCTGATGTACCTAACCTAAGTCTAGTGCGAGGGAAGAAGTAATTATGGTGTAGAATAAATTTTGTTTCTTTGCCAAGAATCCATCCAAGATTTCTATTAGGGTCTAATCAGCTCTGTACCTTGGTTTAGAATGAAGGAGGTCTGGTATCTCTGTCTTGGGACTCGATTTCCCAACACCCTGTAAGGGGAGCTAGGAAACATTGGAGCTGGATTCTCAGCGAGAGAAAGGCAGCCTCTCTGTCAGTGCGTCAGCTGGAGGGTCGACTTCCTTCGGCACATGCTGTAGCGAGCTGCGTCGGGCAAGTAGATAGTCAAACAGCTCCAAACCCCAGTGTGTTTGCTAGGGAAAGTGTAGGCATATTTATACCTTGAAAGTGCCTGGTCTGACATAAAGTCAGACATAATAACGTCCCCAAAGAACTGTAGTTCTTTGAAAATGACATGATTTCAAGGACAAATCAATATTCAAGAAAGGGGATGTCCCTGACTGTTGAAGCCGAGTTTTCAAAGAAATCGTTGTGGCTTATTGGAACTGGTGGAAGTAGCCATGCCTGTATTTGGACTGCATGGGCTATGTCTAAATATGGGTATGATTTCTATGCCTATATAAGGGTAATGTCAATTATACCTATATCAGGGCATGAATCGGGAAAATGACACTAGGGTCCTAAAACGCTATACAACACTCTATGCTGAAGGTCTTCCTGGGGGGCGTCCCACGGCACTGACCTAGACAGGATATTAGCGGCTGACATTATATCTGATGAGAGAGATACATTATTTTCCCTTACCGAGGACTCACACTCAGATTCAGATTTAGGATACAACGAAACAGAGAACAGTGCCTCTACCGCAGGCTTTAGCACATTGGACGCACCGGAGGCCACCCTTAAGCACCAACAATTTAGAAGTTGCTCCAAAGGTTTCAAGGGCCACATGGAGTCACGAAAAAAGAAGGGAAGACGTTTCCCTGGCTTGAAATGGGACTATTCACACACAAGGATTATGAGACCTATGGACTCAGCACCTGCCCCAGCTGAAAATTCCATAGTTGTACAGCAAGGAGAGATGGCAGCAATATAAACCCAGCCATGAGTCTGATCCTGGAGTCAATTAAGGAAAACCGCGCAGAGACGAGGGCGGATGGAAAGAATCTGCATGACATATTGAACAAATTGTTTATGTATTTTGATTAATTGTTTTAGTTGAACTAATAGTACTGGACCCAACATTTCTTCAATGGCAGGATGTGGTGTATAGTTGGCTAGTACCGGCCATGTTGCTCCTGGTCTACCTAGTGGACCGAGCCCGGTAATGTGATTTTGATGTTGTAGGGCGCCTTTAAACCAGAGCTGATGCACTTGTTAAGTTAGTGGAATTTTAATGTCCTCAAAAGGAACGTATGCCGTTGGAGGTTCCTCTACTTTGTAGAAATGGAACACATGTGTTAATGGATTTGCCTCTGGGAAGACAATTCATGAGTAAAATTCCTCTGTCTGCCGATATTTTTGTGCCTTTATGTCAAAAATGACCCTACCACCTCTTGATGATAGGCCATTTTGTATAAACGTTATAGCAATGGTTTTCCTTACGTTTTCCTTGATGATTATAGCATCGGGTCGGTTTCTTGGAAACCGGTAACACTAAAACCCGGTCGGGCATTATTGCCTGCAGGTCCACCGTTCTCGTTTCGCTCATTTTGTTGACTAAAAGTTTGCAGAGCAAGTTTCAAGGAAACAAAGAGAAGGTGCGCAATATTTTGGAACACTGTATTCTTCAACGGTGAACTAACCAAAAACTAATACATAGGATTTTTTGTCCTACTCAGTCACGGCAGGTATTTTATCCTTTTACCCACTCCAGACATCTATTGGAGTATTTTTCGGGGAAAAAGGGGTCTCTGTGAAAAGCACGACTGAGTTACTCTAGTATCTAGCATTAAATTAGTGCCTTACCAAAAGGTGGGCGCCATGTAGTGTAGTTGCTATATTCCTAATAGGCTCTGCGCATTGGAATAATATACCCTATAAATTTGACTTAGGACTTAGGTCGATTAGGTCTCTATCGAATATATTAGACTTAATTGTGAGTGCCAGCTAGTTCAGAGGTCACTAGAAACTTTCTTGAATTCCCAATAAGGGATACGTTTCTGACAACCGCATAAACATGACAACTTTGTTTTCCCAAGAATAAGAAATGTATCTCTAGAGTCGGGGAAACAATAGATAGATATTTCACTCAGTCAATCATGCATGCTTAGTTTCATCAGCGGTGCAGAGAAATAGAGAGACAGGCGTTTTCAATAAAAGTATTTATTGAACAGTCTTCTTTCTCATGCAGAAGTAATGACTGCTACAATCGTAATACTGGCTGTAAAGTATAATGCGTACAGCAAGAAGAGTATTATAAAATAATACTGTAAAAGCATGGTATGGTTTGTAAGTCATAAAATACATACATAAATAACGGAGACTCAAAGTTCTCAACTGGTCCTTCTAAAATACGCCTACCCTGATGTACCTAACCTAAGTCTAGTGCGAGGGAAGAAGTAATTATGGTGTAGAATAAATTTTGTTTCTTTGCCAAGAATCCATCCAAGATTTCTATTAGGGTCTAATCAGCTCTGTACCTTGGTTTAGAATGAAGGAGGTCTGGTATCTCTGTCTTGGGACTCGATTTCCCAACACCCTGTAAGGGGAGCTAGGAAACATTGGAGCTGGATTCTCAGCGAGAGAAAGGCAGCCTCTCTGTCAGTGCGTCAGCTGGAGGGTCGACTTCCTTCGGCACATGCTGTAGCGAGCTGCGTCGGGCAAGTAGATAGTCAAACAGCTCCAAACCCCAGTGTGTTTGCTAGGGCAAGTGTAGGCATATTTATACCTTGAAAGTGCCTGGTCTGACATAAAGTCAGACATAATAACGTCCCCAAAGAACTGTAGTTCTTTGAAAATGACATGATTTCAAGGACAAATCAATATTCAAGAAAGGGGATGTCCCTGACTGTTGAAGCCGAGTTTTCAAAGAAATCGTTGTGGCTTATTGGAACTGGTGGAAGTAGCCATGCCTGTATTTGGACTGCATGGGCTATGTCTAAATATGGGTATGATTTCTATGCCTATATAAGGGTAATGTCAATTATACCTATATCAGGGCATGAATCGGGAAAATGACACTAGGGTCCTAAAACGCTATACAACACTCTATGCTGAAGGTCTTCCTGGGGGGCGTCCCACGGCACTGACCTAGACAGGATATTAGCGGCTGACATTATATCTGATGAGAGAGATACATTATTTTCCCTTACCGAGGACTCACACTCAGATTCAGATTTAGGATACAACGAAACAGAGAATAGTGCCTCTACCGCAGGCTTTAGCACATTGGACGCACCGGAGGCCACCCTTAAGCACCAACAATTTAGAAGTTGCTCCAAAGGTTTCAAGGGCCACATGGAGTCACGAAAAAAGAAGGGAAGACGTTTCCCTGGCTTGAAATGGGACTATTCACACACAAGGATTATGAGACCTATGGACTCAGCACCTGCCCCAGCTGGAAATTCCATAGTTGTACAGCAAGGAGAGATGGCAGCAATATAAACCCAGCCATGAGTCTGATCCTGGAGTCAATTAAGGAAAACCGCGCAGAGACGAGGGCGGATGGAAAGAATCTGCATGACATATTGAACAAATTGTTTATGTATTTTGATTAATTGTTTTAGTTGAACTAATAGTACTGGACCCAACATTTCTTCAATGGCAGGATGTGGTGTATAGTTGGCTAGTACCGGCCATGTTGCTCCTGGTCTACCTAGTGGACCGAGCCCGGTAATGTGATTTTGATGTTGTAGGGCGCCTTTAAACCAGAGCTGATGCACTTGTTAAGTTAGTGGAATTTTAATGTCCTCAAAAGGAACGTATGCCGTTGGAGGTTCCTCTACTTTGTAGAAATGGAACACATGTGTTAATGGATTTGCCTCTGGGAAGACAATTCATGAGTAAAATTCCTCTGTCTGCCGATATTTTTGTGCCTTTATGTCAAAAATGACCCTACCACCTCTTGATGATAGGCCATTTTGTATAAACGTTATAGCAATGGTTTTCCTTACGTTTTCCTTGATGATTATAGCATCGGGTCGGTTTCTTGGAAACCGGTAACACTAAAACCCGGTCGGGCATTATTGCCTGCAGGTCCACCGTTCTCGTTTCGCTCATTTTGTTGACTAAAAGTTTGCAGAGCAAGTTTCAAGGAAACAAAGAGAAGGTGCGCAATATTTTGGAACACTGTATTCTTCAACGGTGAACTAACCAAAAACTAATACATAGGATTTTTTGTCCTACTCAGTCACGGCAGGTATTTTATCCTTTTACCCACTCCAGACATCTATTGGAGTATTTTTCGGGGAAAAAGGGGTCTCTGTGAAAAGCACGACTGAGTTACTCTAGTATCTAGCATTAAATTAGTGCCTTACCAAAAGGTGGGCGCCATGTAGTGTAGTTGCTGTATTCCTAATAGGCTCTGCGCATTGGAATAATATACCCTATAAATTTGACTTAGGACTTAGGTCGATTAGGTCTCTATCGAATATATTAGACTTAATTGTGAGTGCCAGCTAGTTCAGAGGTCACTAGAAACTTTCTTGAATTCCCAATAAGGGATACGTTTCTAACAACCGCATAAACATGACAACTTTGTTTCCCAAGAATAAGAAATGTATCTCTAGAGTCGGGGAAACAATAGATAGATATTTCACTCAGTCAATCATGCATGCTTAGTTTCATCAGAGGTGCAGAGAAATAGAGAGACAGGCGTTTTCAATAAAAGTATTTATTGAACAGTCTTCTTTCTCATGCAGAAGTAATGACTGCTACAATCGTAATACTGGCTGTAAAGTATAATGCGTACAGCAAGAAGAGTATTATAAAATAATACTGTAAAAGCATGGTATGGTTTGTAAGTCATAAAATACATACATAAATACCGGAGACTCAAAGTTCTCAACTGGTGCTTCTAAAATACGCCTACCCTGATGTACCTAACCTAAGTCTAGTGCGAGGGAAGAAGTAATTATGGTGTAGAATACATTTTGTTTCTTTGCCAAGAATCTACCCAAGATTTCTCTTAGGGTCTAATCAGCTCTGTACCTTGGTTTAGAATGAAGGAGGTCTGGTATCTCTGTCTTGGGACTCGATTTCCCAACACCCTGTAAGGGGAGCTAGGAAACATTGGAGCTGGATTCTCAGCGAGTGAAAGGCAGCCTCTCTGTTAGTGCGTCAGCTGGAGGGTCGACTTCCTTCGGCACATGCTGTAGCGAGCTGCGTCGGGCAAGTAGATAGTCAAACAGCTCCAAACCCCATGTGTTTGCTAGGGCAAGTGTAGGCATATTTATACCTTGAAAGTGCCTGGTCTGACATAAAGTCAGACATAATAACGTCCCCAAAGAACTGTAGTTCTTTGAAAATGACATGATTTCTAGGACAAATCAATATTCAAGAAAGGGGATGTCCCTGACTGTTGAAGCCGAGTTTTCAAAGAAATCGTTGTGGCTTTTTGGAACTGGTGGAAGTAGCCATGCCTGTATTTGGACTGCATGGGCTATGTCTAAATATGGGTATGATTTCTATGCCTATATAAGGGTAATGTCAATTATACCTATATCAGGGCATGAATCTGGAAAATGACACTAGGGTCCTAAAACACTATATAACACTCTATGCTGAAGGTCTTCCTGGGGGGCGTCCCACGGCACTGACCTAGACAGGATATTAGCGGCTGACATTATATCTGATGGGAGGGATACATTATTTTCCCTTACCGAGGACTCACACTCAGATTCAGATTTAGGATGCAGCGAAACAGAGAACAGTGCCTCTACCGCAGGCTTTAGCACATTGGAAGCACCGGAGGCCACCCTTAAGCACCAACAATTTAGAAGTTGCTCCAAAGGTTTCAAGGGCCACATGGAGTCACGAAAAAAGAAGGGAAGACGTTTCCCTGGCTTGAAATGGGACTATTCACACACAAGGATTATGAGACCTATGGACTCAGCACCTGCCCCAGCTGGAAATTCCATAGTTGTACAGCAAGGAGAGATGGCAGCAATATAAACCCAGCCATGAGTCTGATCCTGGAGTCAATTAAGGAAAACCGCGCAGAGACAAGGGCGGATGGAAAGAATCTGCATGACATATTGAACAAATTGTTTATGTATTTTGATTAATTGTTTTAGTTGAACTAATAGTACTGGACCCAACATTTCTTCAATGGCAGGATGTGGTGTATAGTTGGCTAGTACCGGCCATGTTGCTCCTGGTCTACCTAGTGGACCGAGCCCGGTAATGTGATTTTGATGTTGTAGGGCGCCTTTAAACCAGAGCTGATGCACTTGGTAAGTTAGTGGAATTTTAATGTCCTCAAAAGGAACGTATGCCGTTGGACGTTCCTCTACTTTGTAGAAATGGAACACATGTGTTAATGGATTTGCCTCTGGGAAGACAATTCATGAGTAAAATTCCTCTGTCTGCCGATATCTTTGTGCCTTTATGTCAAAAATGACCCTACCACCTCTTGATGATAGGCCATTTTGTATAAACGTTATAGCAATGGTTTTCCTTACGTTTTCCGGGATGATTATAGCATCGGGTCGGTTTCTTGGAAACCGGTAACACTAAAACCCGGTCGGGCATTATTGCCTGCAGGTCCACCGTTCTCGTTTCGCTCATTTTGTTGACTAAAAGTTTGCAGAGCAAGTTTCAAGGAAACAAAGAGAAGGTGCGCAATATTTTGGAACACTGTATTCTTCAACGTTGAACTAACCAAAAACTAATACATAGGATTTTTCGTCCTACTCAGTCACGGCAGGTATTTTATCCTTTTACCCACTCCAGACATCTATTGGAGTATTTTTCGGGGAAAAAGGGGTCTCTGTGAAAAGCACGACTGAGTTACTCTAGTATCTAGCATTAAATTAGTGCCTTACCAAAAGGTGGGCGCCATGTAGTGTAGTTGCTATATTCCTAATAGGCTCTGCGCATTGGAATAATATACCCTATAAATTTGACTTAGGACTTAGGTCGATTAGGTCTCTATCGAATATATTAGACTTAATTGTGAGTGCCAGCTAGTTCAGAGGTCACTAGAAACTTTCTTGAATTCCCAATAAGGGATACGTTTCTGACAACCGCATAAACATGACAACTTTGTTTTCCCAAGAATAAGAAATGTATCTCTAGAGTCGGGGAAACAATAGATAGATATTTCACTCAGTCAATCATGCATGCTTAGTTTCATCAGAGGTGCAGAGAAATAGAGAGACAGACGTTTTCAATAAAAGTATTTATTGAACAGTCTTCTTTCTCATGCAGAAGTAATGACTGCTACAATCGTAATACTGGCTGTAAAGTATAATGCGTACAGCAAGAAGAGTATTATAAAATAATACTGTAAAAGCATGGTATGGTTTGTAAGTCATAAAATACATACATAAATAACGGAGACTCAAAGTTCTCAACTGGTCCTTCTAAAATACGCCTACCCTGATGTACCTAACCTAAGTCTAGTGCGAGGGAAGAAGTAATTATGGTGTAGAATAAATTTTGTTTCTTTGCCAAGAATCCATCCAAGATTTCTATTAGGGTCTAATCAGCTCTGTACCTTGGTTTAGAATGAAGGAGGTCTGGTATCTCTGTCTTGGGACTCGATTTCCCAACACCCTGTAAGGGGAGCTAGGAAACATTGGAGCTGGATTCTCAGCGAGAGAAAGGCAGCCTCTCTGTCAGTGCGTCAGCTGGAGGGTCGACTTCCTTCGGCACATGCTGTAGCGAGCTGCGTCGGGCAAGTAGATAGTCAAACAGCTCCAAACCCCAGTGTGTTTGCTAGGGCAAGTGTAGGCATATTTATACCTTGAAAGTGCCTGGTCTGACATAAAGTCAGACATAATAACGTCCCCAAAGAACTGTAGTTCTTTGAAAATGACATGATTTCAAGGACAAATCAATATTCAAGAAAGGGGATGTCCCTGACTGTTGAAGCCGAGTTTTCAAAGAAATCGTTGTGGCTTTTTGGAACTGGTGTAAGTAGCCATGCCTGTATTTGGACTGCATGGGCTATGTCTAAATATGGGTATGATTTCTATGCCTATATAAGGGTAATGTCAATTATACCTATATCAGGGCATGAATCGGGAAAATGACACTAGGGTTCTAAAACGCTATACAACACTCTATGCTGAAGGTCTTCCTGGGGGGCGTCCCACGGCACTGACCTAGACAGGATATTAGCGGCTGACATTATATCTGATGGGAGAGATACATTATTTTCCCTTACCGAGGACTCACACTCAGATTCAGATTTAGGATACAACGAAACAGAGAACAGTGCCTCTACCGCAGGCTTTAGCACATTGGAAGCACCGGAGGCCACCCTTAAGCACCAACAATTTAGAAGTTGCTCCAAAGGTTTCAAGGGCCACATGGAGTCACGAAAAAAGAAGGGAAGACGTTTCCCTGGCTTGAAATGGGACTATTCACACACAAGGATTATGAGACCTATGGACTCAGCACCTGCCCCAGCTGGAAATTCCATAGTTGTACAGCAAGGAGAGATGGCAGCAATATAAACCCAGCCATGAGTCTGATCCTGGAGTCAATTAAGGAAAACCGCGCAGAGACGAGGGCGGATGGAAAGAATCTGCATGACATATTGAACAAATTGTTTATGTATTTTGATTAATTGTTTTAGTTGAACTAATAGTACTGGACCCAACATTTCTTCAATGGCAGGATGTGGTGTATAGTTGGCTAGTACCGGCCATGTTGCTCCTGGTCTACCTAGTGGACCGAGCCCGGTAATGTGATTTTGATGTTGTAGGGCGCCTTTAAACCAGAGCTGATGCACTTGTTAAGTTAGTGGAATTTTAATGTCCTCAAAAGGAACGTATGCCGTTGGAGGTTCCTCTACTTTGTAGAAATGGAACACATGTGTTAATGGATTTGCCTCTGGGAAGACAATTCATGAGTAAAATTCCTCTGTCTGCCGATATTTTTGTGCCTTTATGTCAAAAATGACCCTACCACCTCTTGATGATAGGCCATTTTGTATAAACGTTATAGCAATGGTTTTCCTTACGTTTTCCTTGATGATTATAGCATCGGGTCGGTTTCTTGGAAACCGGTAACACTAAAACCCGGTCGGGCATTATTGCCTGCAGGTCCACCGTTCTCGTTTCGCTCATTTTGTTGACTAAAAGTTTGCAGAGCAAGTTTCAAGGAAACAAAGAGAAGGTGCGCAATATTTTGGAACACTGTATTCTTCAACGTTGAACTAACCAAAAACTAATACATAGGATTTTTCGTCCTACTCAGTCACGGCAGGTATTTTATCCTTTTACCCACTCCAGACATCTATTGGAGTATTTTTCGGGGAAAAAGGGGTCTCTGTGAAAAGCACGACTGAGTTACTCTAGTATCTAGCATTAAATTAGTGCCTTACCAAAAGGTGGGCGCCATGTAGTGTAGTTGCTATATTCCTAATAGGCTCTGCGCATTGGAATAATATACCC
Organism: Lissotriton vulgaris; assembly: GCF_964263255.1. Classification (NCBI taxonomy): domain Eukaryota; kingdom Metazoa; phylum Chordata; class Amphibia; order Caudata; family Salamandridae; genus Lissotriton; species Lissotriton vulgaris. The sequence goes on from NC_141685.1 coordinate 1,536,520,555, forward strand.
TATAAATTTGACTTAGGACTTAGGTCGATTAGGTCTCTATCGAATATATTAGACTTAATTGTGAGTGCCAGCTAGTTCAGAGGTCACTAGAAACTTTCTTGAATTCCCAATAAGGGATACGTTTCTCCCAACCGCATAAACATGACAACTTTGTTTCCCAAGAATAAGAAATGTATCTCTAGAGTCGGGGAAACAATAGATAGATATTTCACTCAGTCAATCATGCATGCTTAGTTTCATCAGAGGTGCAGAGAAATAGAGAGACAGGCGGTTTCAATAAAAGTATTTATTGAACAGTCTTCTTTCTCATGCAGAAGTAATGACTGCTACAATCGTAATACTGGCTGTAAAGTATAATGCGTACAGCAAGAAGAGTATTATAAAATAATACTGTAAAAGCATGGTATGGTTTGTAAGTCATAAAATACATACATAAATACCGGAGACTCAAAGTTCTCAACTGGTGCTTCTAAAATACGCCTACCCTGATGTACCTAACCTAAGTCTAGTGCGAGGGAAGAAGTAATTATGGTGTAGAATACATTTTGTTTCTTTGCCAAGAATCTACCCAAGATTTCTCTTAGGGTCTAATCAGCTCTGTACCTTGGTTTAGAATGAAGGAGGTCTGGTATCTCTGTCTTGGGACTCGATTTCCCAACACCCTGTAAGGGGAGCTAGGAAACATTGGAGCTGGATTCTCAGCGAGAGAAAGGCAGCCTCTCTGTCAGTGCGTCAGCTGGAGGGTCGACTTCCTTCGGCACATGCTGTAGCGAGCTGCGTCGGGCAAGTAGATAGTCAAACAGCTCCAAACCCCATGTGTTTGCTAGGGCAAGTGTAGGCATATTTATACCTTGAAAGTGCCTGGTCTGACATAAAGTCAGACATAATAACGTCCCCAAAGAACTGTAGTTCTTTGAAAATGACATGATTTCTAGGACAAATCAATATTCAAGAAAGGGGATGTCCCTGACTGTTGAAGCCGAGTTTTCAAAGAAATCGTTGTGGCTTTTTGGAACTGGTGGAAGTAGCCATGCCTGTATTTGGACTGCATGGGCTATGTCTAAATATGGGTATGATTTCTATGCCTATATAAGGGTAATGTCAATTATACCTATATCAGGGCATGAATCTGGAAAATGACACTAGGGTCCTAAAACACTATATAACACTCTATGCTGAAGGTCTTCCTGGGGGGCGTCCCACGGCACTGACCTAGACAGGATATTAGCGGCTGACATTATATCTGATGGGAGGGATACATTATTTTCCCTTACGGAGGACTCACACTCAGATTCAGATTTAGGATGCAGCGAAACAGAGAACTGTGCCTCTACCGCAGGCTTTAGCACATTGGAAGCACCGGAGGCCACCCTTAAGCACCAACAATTTAGAAGTTGCTCCAAAGGTTTCAAGGGCCACATGGAGTCACGAAAAAAGAAGGGAAGACGTTTCCCTGGCTTGAAATGGGACTATTCACACACAAGGATTATGAGACCTATGGACTCAGCACCTGCCCCAGCTGGAAATTCCATAGTTGTACAGCAAGGAGAGATGGCAGCAATATAAACCCAGCCATGAGTCTGATCCTGGAGTCAATTAAGGAAAACCGCGCAGAGACAAGGGCGGATGGAAAGAATCTGCATGACATATTGAACAAATTGTTTATGTATTTTGATTAATTGTTTTAGTTGAACTAATAGTACTGGACCCAACATTTCTTCAATGGCAGGATGTGGTGTATAGTTGGCTAGTACCGGCCATGTTGCTCCTGGTCTACCTAGTGGACCGAGCCCGGTAATGTGATTTTGATGTTGTAGGGCGCCTTTAAACCAGAGCTGATGCACTTGGTAAGTTAGTGGAATTTTAATGTCCTCAAAAGGAACGTATGCCGTTGGAGGTTCCTCTACTTTGTAGAAATGGAACACATGTGTTAATGGATTTGCCTCTGGGAAGACAATTCATGAGTAAAATTCCTCTGTCTGCCGATATCTTTGTGCCTTTATGTCAAAAATGACCCTACCACCTCTTGATGATAGGCCATTTTGTATAAACGTTATAGCAATGGTTTTCCTTACGTTTTCCGGGATGATTATAGCATCGGGTCGGTTTCTTGGAAACCGGTAACACTAAAACCCGGTCGGGCATTATTGCCTGCAGGTCCACCGTTCTCGTTTCGCTCATTTTGTTGACTAAAAGTTTGCAGAGCAAGTTTCAAGGAAACAAAGAGAAGGTGCGCAATATTTTGGAACACTGTATTCTTCAACGTTGAACTAACCAAAAACTAATACATAGGATTTTTCGTCCTACTCAGTCCCGGCAGGTATTTTATCCTTTTACCCACTCCAGACATCTATTGGAGTGTTTTTCGGGGAAAAAGGGGTCTCTGTGAAAAGCACGACTGAGTTACTCTAGTATCTAGCATTAAATTAGTGCCTTACCAAAAGGTGGGCGCCATGTAGTGTAGTTGCTATATTCCTAATAGGCTCTGCGCATTGGAATAATATACCCTATAAATTTGACTTAGGACTTAGGTCGATTAGGTCTCTATCGAATATATTAGACTTAATTGTGAGTGCCAGCTAGTTCAGAGGTCACTAGAAACTTTCTTGAATTCCCAATAAGGGATACGTTTCTGACAACCGCATAAACATGACAACTTTGTTTCCCAAGAATAAGAAATGTATCTCTAGAGTCGGGGAAACAATAGATAGATATTTCACTCAGTCAATCATGCATGCTTAGTTTCATCAGAGGTGCAGAGAAATAGAGAGACAGGCGTTTTCAATAAAAGTATTTATTGAACAGTCTTCTTTCTCATGCAGAAGTAATGACTGCTACAATCGTAATACTGGCTGTAAAGTATAATGCGTACAGCAAGAAGAGTATTATAAAATAATACTGTAAAAGCATGGTATGGTTTGTAAGTCATAAAATACATACATACATAACGGAGACTCAAAGTTCTCAACTGGTGCTTCTAAAATACGCCTACCCTGATGTACCTAACCTAAGTCTAGTGCGAGGGAAGAAGTAATTATGGTGTAGAATAAATTTTGTTTCTTTGCCAAGAATCTATCCAAGATTTCTCTTAGGGTCTAATCAGCTCTGTACCTTGATTTAGAATGAAGGAGGTCTGGTATCTCTGTCTTGGGACTCGATTTCCCAACACCCTGTAAGGGGAGCTAGGAAACATTGGAGCTGGATTCTCAGCGAGAGAAAGGCAGCCTCTCTGTCAGTGCGTCAGCTGGAGGGTCGACTTCCTTCGGCACATGCTGTAGCGAGCTGCGTCGGGCAAGTAGATAGTCAAACAGCTCCAAACCCCAGTGTGTTTGCTAGGGCAAGTGTAGGCATATTTATACCTTGAAAGTGCCTGGTCTGACATAAAGTCAGACATAATAACGTCCCCAAAGAACTGTAGTTCTTTGAAAATGACATGATTTCAAGGACAAATCAATATTCAAGAAAGGGGATGTCCCTGACTGTTGAAGCCGAGTTTTCAAAGAAATCGTTGTGGCTTTTTGGAACTGGTGGAAGTAGCCATGCCTGTATTTGGACTGCATGGGCTATGTCTAAATATGGGTATGATTTATATGCCTATATAAGGGTAATGTCAATTATACCTATATCAGGGCATGAATCGGGAAAATGACACTAGGGTCCTAAAACGCTATACAACACTCTATGCTGAAGGTCTTCCTGGGGGGCGTCCCACGGCACTGACCTAGACAGGATATTAGTGGCTGACATTATATCTGATGGGAGGGATACATTATTTTCCCTTACCGAGGACTCACACTCAGATTCAGATTTAGGATACAACGAAACAGAGAACAGTGCCTCTACCGCAGGCTTTAGCACATTGGAAGCACCGGAGGCCACCCTTAAGCACCAACAATTTAGAAGTTGCTCCAAAGGTTTCAAGGGCCACATGGAGTCACGAAAAAAGAAGGGAAGACGTTTCCCTGGCTTGAAATGGGACTATTCACACACAAGGATTATGAGACCTATGGACTCAGCACCTGCCCCAGCTGGAAATTCCATAGTTGTACAGCAAGGAGAGATGGCAGCAATATAAACCCAGCCATGAGTCTGATCCTGGAGTCAATTAAGGAAAACCGCGCAGAGACGAGGGCGGATGGAAAGAATCTGCATGACATATTGAACAAATTGTTTATGTATTTTGATTAATTGTTTTAGTTGAACTAATAGTACTGGACCTAACATTTCTTCAATGGCAGGATGTGGTGTATAGTTGGCTAGTACCGGCCATGTTGCTCCTGGTCTACCTAGTGGACCGAGCCCGGTAATGTGATTTTGATGTTGTAGGGCGCCTTTAAACCAGAGCTGATGCACTTGGTAAGTTAGTGGAATTTTAATGTCCTCAAAAGGAACGTATGCCGTTGGAGGTTCCTCTACTTTGTAGAAATGGAACACATGTGTTAATGGATTTGCCTCTGGGAAGACAATTCATGAGTAAAATTCCTCTGTCTGCCGATATTTTTGTGCCTTTATGTCAAAAATGACCCTACCACCTCTTGATGATAGGCCATTTTGTATAAACGTTATAGCAATGGTTTTCCTTACGTTTTCCTTGATGATTATAGCATCGGGTCGGTTTCTTGGAAACCGGTAACACTAAAACCCGGTCGGGCATTATTGCCTGCGGGTCCACCGTTCTCGTTTCGCTCATTTTGTTGACTAAAAGTTTGCAGAGCAAGTTTCAAGGAAACAAAGAGAAGGTGCGCAATATTTTGGAACACTGTATTCTTCAACGTTGAACTAACCAAAAACTAATACATAGGATTTTTCGTCCTACTCAGTCACGGCAGGTATTTTATCCTTTTACCCACTCCAGACATCTATTGGAGTATTTTTCGGGGAAAAAGGGGTCTCTGTGAAAAGCACGACTGAGTTACTCTAGTATCTAGCATTAAATTAGTGCCTTACCAAAAGGTGGGCGCCATGTAGTGTAGTTGCTATATTCCTAATAGGCTCTGCGCATTGGAATAATATACCCTATAAATTTGAATTAGGACTTAGGTCGATTAGGTCTCTATCGAATATATTAGACTTAATTGTGAGTGCCAGCTAGTTCAGAGGTCACTAGAAACTTTCTTGAAATCCCAATAAGGGATACGTTTCTAACAACCGCATAAACATGACAACTTTGTTTCCCAAGAATAAGAAATGTATCTCTAGAGTCGGGGAAACAATAGATAGATATTTCACTCAGTCAATCATGCATGCTTAGTTTCATCAGAGGTGCAGAGAAATAGAGAGACAGGCGTTTTCAATAAAAGTATTTATTGAACAGTCTTCTTTCTCATGCAGAAGTAATGACTGCTACAATCGTAATACTGGCTGTAAAGTATAATGCGTACAGCAAGAAGAGTATTATAAAATAATACTGTAAAAGCATGGTATGGTTTGTAAGTCATAAAATACATACATAAATAACGGAGACTCAAAGTTCTCAACTGGTGCTTCTAAAATACGCCTACCCTGATGTACCTAACCTAAGTCTAGTGCGAGGGAAGAAGTAATTATGGTGTAGAATACATTTTGTTTCTTTGCCAAGAATCTATCCAAGATTTCTCTTAGGGTCTAATCAGCTCTGTACCTTGGTTTAGAATGAAGGAGGTCTGGTATCTCTGTCTTGGGACTCGATTTCCCAACACCCTGTAAGGGGAGCTAGGAAACATTGGAGCTGGATTCTCAGCGAGAGAAAGGCAGCCTCTCTGTCAGTGCGTCAGCTGGAGGGTCGACTTCCTTCAGCACATGCTGTAGCGAGCTGCGTCGGGCAAGTAGATAGTCAAACAGCTCCAAACCCCAGTGTGTTTGCTAGGGCAAGTGTAGGCATATTTATACCTTGAAAGTGCCTGGTCTGACATAAAGTCAGACATAAGAACGTCCCCAAAGAACTGTAGTTCTTTGAAAATTACATGATTTCTAGGACAAATCAATATTCAAGAAAGGGGATGTCCCTGACTGTTGAAGCTGAGTTTTCAAAGAAATCGTTGTGGCTTTTTGGAACTGGTGTAAGTAGCCATGCCTGTATTTGGACTGCATGGGCTATGTCTAAATATGGGTATGATTTCTATGCCTATATAAGGGTAATGTCAATTATACCTATATCAGGGCATGAATCTGGAAAATGACACTAGGGTCCTAAAACACTATATAACACTCTATGCTGAAGGTCTTCCTGGGGGGCGTCCCACGGCACTGACCTAGACAGGATATTAGCGGCTGACATTATATCTGATGGGAGGGATACATTATTTTCCCTTATCGAGGACTCACACTCAGATTCAGATTTAGGATGCAGCGAAACAGAGAACAGTGCCTCTACCGCAGGCTTTAGCACATTGGAAGCACCGGAGGCCACCCTTAAGCACCAACAATTTAGAAGTTGCTCCAAAGGTTTCAAGGGCCACATGGAGTCACGAAAAAAGAAGGGAAGACGTTTCCCTGGCTTGAAATGGGACTATTCACACACAAGGATTATGAGACCTATGGACTCAGCACCTGCCCCAGCTGGAAATTCCATAGTTGTACAGCAAGGAGAGATGGCAGCAATATAAACCCAGCCATGAGTCTGATCCTGGAGTCAATTAAGGAAAACCGCGCAGAGACAAGGGCGGATGGAAAGAATCTGCATGACATATTGAACAAATTGTTTATGTATTTTGATTAATTGTTTTAGTTGAACTAATAGTACTGGACCCAACATTTCTTCAATGGCAGGATGTGGTGTATAGTTGGCTAGTACCGGCCATGTTGCTCCTGGTCTACCTAGTGGACCGAGCCCGGTAATGTGATTTTGATGTTGTAGGGCGCCTTTAAACCAGAGCTGATGCACTTGGTAAGTTAGTGGAATTTTAATGTCCTCAAAAGGAACGTATGCCGTTGGAGGTTCCTCTACTTTGTAGAAATGGAACACATGTGTTAATGGATTTGCCTCTGGGAAGACAATTCATGAGTAAAATTCCTCTGTCTGCCGATATCTTTGTGCCTTTATGTCAAAAATTACCCTACCACCTCTTGATGATAGGCCATTTTGTATAAACGTTATAGCAATGGTTTTCCTTACGTTTTCCGGGATGATTATAGCATCGGGTCGGTTTCTTGGAAACCGGTAACACTAAAACCCGGTCGGGCATTATTGCCTGCAGGTCCACCGTTCTCGTTTCGCTCATTTTGTTGACTAAAAGTTTGCAGAGCAAGTTTCAAGGAAACAAAGAGAAGGTGCGCAATATTTTGGAACACTGTATTCTTCAACGGTGAACTAACCAAAAACTAACACATAGGATTTTTTGTCCTACTCAGTCACGGCAGGTATTTTATCCTTTTACCCACTCCAGACATCTATTGGAGTATTTTTCGGGGAAAAAGGGGTCTCTGTGAAAAGCACGACTGAGTTACTCTAGTATCTAGCATTAAATTAGTGCCTTACCAAAAGGTGGGCGCCATGTAGTGTAGTTGCTGTATTCCTAATAGGCTCTGCGCATTGGAATAATATACCCTATAAATTTGACTTAGGACTTAGGTCGATTAGGTCTCTATCGAATATATTAGACTTAATTGTGAGTGCCAGCTAGTTCAGAGGTCACTAGAAACTTTCTTGAATTCCCAATAAGGGATACGTTTCTAACAACTGCATAAACATGACAACTTTGTTTCCCAAGAATAAGAAATGTATCTCTAGAGTCGGGGAAACAATAGATAGATATTTCACTCAGTCAATCATGCATGCTTAGTTTCATCAGAGGTGCAGAGAAATAGAGAGACAGGCGTTTTCAATAAAAGTATTTATTGAACAGTCTTCTTTCTCATGCAGAAGTAATGACTGCTACAATCGTAATACTGGCTGTAAAGTATAATGCGTACAGCAAGGAGAGTATTATAAAATAATACTGTAAAAGCATGGTATGGTTTGTAAGTCATAAAATACATACATAAATACCGGAGACTCAAAGTTCTCAACTGGTGCTTCTAAAATACGCCTACCCTGATGTACCTAACCTAAGTCTAGTGCGAGGGAAGAAGTAATTATGGTGTAGAATACATTTTGTTTCTTTGCCAAGAATCTACCCAAGATTTCTCTTAGGGTCTAATCAGCTCTGTACCTTGGTTTAGAATGAAGGAGGTCTGGTATCTCTGTCTTGGGACTCGATTTCCCAACACCCTGTAAGGGGAGCTAGGAAACATTGGAGCTGGATTCTCAGCGAGAGAAAGGCAGCCTCTCTGTTAGTGCGTCAGCTGGAGGGTCGACTTCCTTCGGCACATGCTGTAGCGAGCTGCGTCGGGCAAGTAGATAGTCAAACAGCTCCAAACCCCATGTGTTTGCTAGGGCAAGTGTAGGCATATTTATACCTTGAAAGTGCCTGGTCTGACATAAAGTCAGACATAATAACGTCCCCAAAGAACTGTAGTTCTTTGAAAATGACATGATTTCTAGGACAAATCAATATTCAAGAAAGGGGATGTCCCTGACTGTTGAAGCCGAGTTTTCAAAGAAATCGTTGTGGCTTTTTGGAACTGGTGGAAGTAGCCATGCCTGTATTTGGACTGCATGGGCTATGTCTAAATATGGGTATGATTTCTATGCCTATATAAGGGTAATGTCAATTATACCTATATCAGGGCATGAATCTGGAAAATGACACTAGGGTCCTAAAACACTATATAACACTCTATGCTGAAGGTCTTCCTGGGGGGCGTCCCACGGCACTGACCTAGACAGGATATTAGCGGCTGACATTATATCTGATGGGAGGGATACATTATTTTCCCTTACCGAGGACTCACACTCAGATTCAGATTTAGGATGCAGCGAAACAGAGAACAGTGCCTCTACCGCAGGCTTTAGCACATTGGAAGCACCGGAGGCCACCCTTAAGCACCAACAATTTAGAAGTTGCTCCAAAGGTTTCAAGGGCCACATGGAGTCACGAAAAAAGAAGGGAAGACGTTTCCCTGGCTTGAAATGGGACTATTCACGCACAAGGATTATGAGACCTATGGACTCAGCACCTGCCCCAGCTGGAAATTCCATAGTTGTACAGCAAGGAGAGATGGCAGCAATATAAACCCAGCCATGAGTCTGATCCTGGAGTCAATTAAGGAAAACCGCGCAGAGACAAGGGCGGATGGAAAGAATCTGCATGACATATTGAACAAATTGTTTATGTATTTTGATTAATTGTTTTAGTTGAACTAATAGTACTGGACCCAACATTTCTTCAATGGCAGGATGTGGTGTATAGTTGGCTAGTACCGGCCATGTTGCTCCTGGTCTACCTAGTGGACCGAGCCCGGTAATGTGATTTTGATGTTGTAGGGCGCCTTTAAACCAGAGCTGATGCACTTGGTAAGTAAGTGGAATTTTAATGTCCTCAAAAGGAACGTATGCCGTTGGACGTTCCTCTACTTTGTAGAAATGGAACACATGTGTTAATGGATTTGCCTCTGGGAAGACAATTCATGAGTAAAATTCCTCTGTCTGCCGATATCTTTGTGCCTTTATGTCAAAAATGACCCTACCACCTCTTGATGATAGGCCATTTTGTATAAACGTTATAGCAATGGTTTTCCTTACGTTTTCCGGGATGATTATAGCATCGGGTCGGTTTCTTGGAAACCGGTAACACTAAAACCCGGTCGGGCATTATTGCCTGCAGGTCCACCGTTCTCGTTTTGCTCATTTTGTTGACTAAAAGTTTGCAGAGCAAGTTTCAAGGAAACAAAGAGAAGGTGCGCAATATTTTGGAACACTGTATTCTTCAACGTTGAACTAACCAAAAACTAATACATAGGATTTTTCGTCCTACTCAGTCACGGCAGGTATTTTATCCTTTTACCCACTCCAGACATCTATTGGAGTATTTTTCGGGGAAAAAGGGGTCTCTGTGAAAAGCACGACTGAGTTACTCTAGTATCTAGCATTAAATTAGTGCCTTACCAAAAGGTGGGCGCCATGTAGTGTAGTTGCTATATTCCTAATAGGCTCTGCGCATTGGAATAATATACCCTATAAATTTGACTTAGGACTTAGGTCGATTAGGTCTCTATCGAATATATTAGACTTAATTGTGAGTGCCAGCTAGTTCAGAGGTCACTAGAAACTTTCTTGAATTCCCAATAAGGGATACGTTTCTGACAACCGCATAAACATGACAACTTTGTTTTCCCAAGAATAAGAAATGTATCTCTAGAGTCGGGGAAACAATAGATAGATATTTCACTCAGTCAATCATGCATGCTTAGTTTCATCAGAGGTGCAGAGAAATAGAGAGACAGACGTTTTCAATAAAAGTATTTATTGAACAGTCTTCTTTCTCATGCAGAAGTAATGACTGCTACAATCGTAATACTGGCTGTAAAGTATAATGCGTACAGCAAGAAGAGTATTATAAAATAATACTGTAAAAGCATGGTATGGTTTGTAAGTCATAAAATACATACATAAATAACGGAGACTCAAAGTTCTCAACTGGTCCTTCTAAAATACGCCTACCCTGATGTACCTAACCTAAGTCTAGTGCGAGGGAAGAAGTAATTATGGTGTAGAATAAATTTTGTTTCTTTGCCAAGAATCCATCCAAGATTTCTATTAGGGTCTAATCAGCTCTGTACCTTGGTTTAGAATGAAGGAGGTCTGGTATCTCTGTCTTGGGACTCGATTTCCCAACACCCTGTAAGGGGAGCTAGGAAACATTGGAGCTGGATTCTCAGCGAGAGAAAGGCAGCCTCTCTGTCAGTGCGTCAGCTGGAGGGTCGACTTCCTTCGGCACATGCTGTAGCGAGCTGCGTCGGGCAAGTAGATAGTCAAACAGCTCCAAACCCCAGTGTGTTTGCTAGGGCAAGTGTAGGCATATTTATACCTTGAAAGTGCCTGGTCTGACATAAAGTCAGACATAATAACGTCCCCAAAGAACTGTAGTTCTTTGAAAATGACATGATTTCAAGGACAAATCAATATTCAAGAAAGGGGATGTCCCTGACTGTTGAAGCCGAGTTTTCAAAGAAATCGTTGTGGCTTTTTGGAACTGGTGGAAGTAGCCATGCCTGTATTTGGACTGCATGGGCTATGTCTAAATATGGGTATGATTTCTATGCCTATATAAGGGTCATGTCAATTATACCTATATCAGGGCATGAATCGGGAAAATGACACTAGGGTTCTAAAACGCTATACCACACTCTATGCTGAAGGTCTTCCTGGGGGGCGTCCCACGGCACTGACCTAGACAGGATATTAGCGGCTGACATTATATCTGATGGGAGAGATACATTATTTTCCCTTACCGAGGACTCACACTCAGATTCAGATTTAGGATACAACGAAACAGAGAACAGTGCCTCTACCGCAGGCTTTAGCACATTGGAAGCACCGGAGGCCACCCTTAAGCACCAACAATTTAGAAGTTGCTCCAAAGGTTTCAAGGGCCACATGGAGTCACGAAAAAAGAAGGGAAGACGTTTCCCTGGCTTGAAATGGGACTATTCACACACAAGGATTATGAGACCTATGGACTCAGCACCTGCCCCAGCTGGAAATTCCATAGTTGTACAGCAAGGAGAGATGGCAGCAATATAAACCCAGCCATGAGTCTGATCCTGGAGTCAATTAAGGAAAACCGCGCAGAGACGAGGGCGGATGGAAAGAATCTGCATGACATATTGAACAAATTGTTTATGTATTTTGATTAATTGTTTTAGTTGAACTAATAGTACTGGACCCAACATTTCTTCAATGGCAGGATGTGGTGTATAGTTGGCTAGTACCGGCCATGTTGCTCCTGGTCTACCTAGTGGACCGAGCCCGGTAATGTGATTTTGATGTTGTAGGGCGCCTTTAAACCAGAGCTGATGCACTTGTTAAGTTAGTGGAATTTTAATGTCCTCAAAAGGAACGTATGCCGTTGGAGGTTCCTCTACTTTGTAGAAATGGAACACATGTGTTAATGGATTTGCCTCTGGGAAGACAATTCATGAGTAAAATTCCTCTGTCTGCCGATATTTTTGTGCCTTTATGTCAAAAATGACCCTACCACCTCTTGATGATAGGCCATTTTGTATAAACGTTATAGCAATGGTTTTCCTTACGTTTTCCTTGATGATTATAGCATCGGGTCGGTTTCTTGGAAACCGGTAACACTAAAACCCGGTCGGGCATTATTGCCTGCAGGTCCACCGTTCTCGTTTCGCTCATTTTGTTGACTAAAAGTTTGCAGAGCAAGTTTCAAGGAAACAAAGAGAAGGTGCGCAATATTTTGGAACACTGTATTCTTCAACGTTGAACTAACCAAAAACGAATACATAGGATTTTTCGTCCTACTCAGTCACGGCAGGTATTTTATCCTTTTACCCACTCCAGACATCTATTGGAGTATTTTTCGGGGAAAAAGGGGTCTCTGTGAAAAGCACGACTGAGTTACTCTAGTATCTAGCATTAAATTAGTGCCTTACCAAAAGGTGGGCGCCATGTAGTGTAGTTGCTATATTCCTAATAGGCTCTGCGCATTGGAATAATATACCCTATAAATTTGACTTAGGACTTAGGTCGATTAGGTCTCTATCGAATATATTAGACTTAATTGTGAGTGCCAGCTAGTTCAGAGGTCACTAGAAACTTTCTTGAATTCCCAATAAGGGATACGTTTCTAACAACCGCATAAACATGACAACTTTGTTTCCCAAGAATAAGAAATGTATCTCTAGAGTCGGGGAAACAATAGATAGATATTTCACTCAGTCAATCATGCATGCTTAGTTTCATCAGAGGTGCAGAGAAATAGAGAGACAGGCGGTTTCAATAAAAGTATTTATTGAACAGTCTTCTTTCTCATGCAGAAGTAATGACTGCTACAATCGTAATACTGGCTGTAAAGTATAATGCGTACAGCAAGAAGAGTATTATAAAATAATACTGTAAAAGCATGGTATGGTTTGTAAGTCATAAAATACATACATAAATACCGGAGACTCAAAGTTCTCAACTGGTGCTTCTAAAATACGCCTACCCTGATGTACCTAACCTAAGTCTAGTGCGAGGGAAGAAGTAATTATGGTGTAGAATACATTTTGTTTCTTTGCCAAGAATCTACCCAAGATTTCTCTTAGGGTCTAATCAGCTCTGTACCTTGGTTTAGAATGAAGGAGGTCTGGTATCTCTGTCTTGGGACTCGATTTTCCAACACCCTGTAAGGGGAGCTAGGAAACATTGGAGCTGGATTCTCAGCGAGAGAAAGGCAGCTTCTCTGTCAGTGCGTCAGCTGGAGGGTCGACTTCCTTCGGCACATGCTGTAGCGAGCTGCGTCGGGCAAGTAGATAGTCAAACAGCTCCAAACCCCATGTGTTTGCTAGGGCAAGTGTAGGCATATTTATACCTTGAAAGTGCCTGGTCTGACATAAAGTCAGACATAATAACGTCCCCAAAGAACTGTAGTTCTTTGAAAATGACATGATTTCTAGGACAAATCAATATTCAAGAAAGGGGATGTCCCTGACTGTTGAAGCCGAGTTTTCAAAGAAATCGTTGTGGCTTTTTGGAACTGGTGGAAGTAGCCATGCCTGTATTTGGACTGCATGGGCTATGTCTAAATATGGGTATGATTTCTATGCCTATATAAGGGTAATGTCAATTATACCTATATCAGGGCATGAATCTGGAAAATGACACTAGGGTCCTAAAACACTATATAACACTCTATGCTGAAGGTCTTCCTGGGGGGCGTCCCACGGCACTGACCTAGACAGGATATTAGCGGCTGACATTATATCTGATGGGAGGGATACATTATTTTCCCTTACCGAGGACTCACACTCAGATTCAGATTTAGGATGCAGCGAAACAGAGAACTGTGCCTCTACCGCAGGCTTTAGCACATTGGAAGCACCGGAGGCCACCCTTAAGCACCAACAATTTAGAAGTTGCTCCAAAGGTTTCAAGGGCCACATGGAGTCACGAAAAAAGAAGGGAAGACGTTTCCCTGGCTTGAAATGGGACTATTCACACACAAGGATTATGAGACCTATGGACTCAGCACCTGCCCCAGCTGGAAATTCCATAGTTGTACAGCAAGGAGAGATGGCAGCAATATAAACCCAGCCATGAGTCTGATCCTGGAGTCAATTAAGGAAAACCGCGCAGAGACAAGGGCGGATGGAAAGAATCTGCATGACATATTGAACAAATTGTTTATGTATTTTGATTAATTGTTTTAGTTGAACTAATAGTACTGGACCCAACATTTCTTCAATGGCAGGATGTGGTGTATAGTTGGCTAGTACCGGCCATGTTGCTCCTGGTCTACCTAGTGGACCGAGCCCGGTAATGTGATTTTGATGTTGTAGGGCGCCTTTAAACCAGAGCTGATGCACTTGGTAAGTTAGTGGAATTTTAATGTCCTCAAAAGGAACGTATGCCGTTGGAGGTTCCTCTACTTTGTAGAAATGGAACACATGTGTTAATGGATTTGCCTCTGGGAAGACAATTCATGAGTAAAATTCCTCTGTCTGCCGATATCTTTGTGCCTTTATGTCAAAAATGACCCTACCACCTCTTGATGATAGGCCATTTTGTATAAACGTTATAGCAATGGTTTTCCTTACGTTTTCCGGGATGATTATAGCATCGGGTCGGTTTCTTGGAAACCGGTAACACTAAAACCCGGTCGGGCATTATTGCCTGCAGGTCCACCGTTCTCGTTTCGCTCATTTTGTTGACTAAAAGTTTGCAGAGCAAGTTTCAAGGAAACAAAGAGAAGGTGCGCAATATTTTGGAACACTGTATTCTTCAACGTTGAACTAACCAAAAACTAATACATAGGATTTTTCGTCCTACTCAGTCACGGCAGGTATTTTATCCTTTTACCCACTCCAGACATCTATTGGAGTGTTTTTCGGGGAAAAAGGGGTCTCTGTGAAAAGCACGACTGAGTTACTCTAGTATCTAGCATTAAATTAGTGCCTTACCAAAAGGTGGGCGCCATGTAGTGTAGTTGCTATATTTCTAATAGGCTCTGCGCATTGGAATAATATACCCTATAAATTTGACTTAGGACTTAGGTCGATTAGGTCTCTATCGAATATATTAGACTTAATTGTGAGTGCCAGCTAGTTCAGAGGTCACTAGAAACTTTCTTGAATTCCCAATAAGGGATACGTTTCTGACAACCGCATAAACATGACAACTTTGTTTCCCAAGAATAAGAAATGTATCTCTAGAGTCGGGGAAACAATAGATAGATATTTCACTCAGTCAATCATGCATGCTTAGTTTCATCAGAGGTGCAGAGAAATAGAGAGACAGGCGTTTTCAATAAAAGTATTTATTGAACAGTCTTCTTTCTCATGCAGAAGTAATGACTGCTACAATCGTAATACTGGCTGTAAAGTATAATGCGTACAGCAAGAAGAGTATTATAAAATAATACTGTAAAAGCATGGTATGGTTTGTAAGTCATAAAATACATACATAAATAACGGAGACTCAAAGTTCTCAACTGGTGCTTCTAAAATACGCCTACCCTGATGTACCTAACCTAAGTCTAGTGCGAGGGAAGAAGTAATTATGGTGTAGAATAAATTTTGTTTCTTTGCCAAGAATCTATCCAAGATTTCTCTTAGGGTCTAATCAGCTCTGTACCTTGGTTTAGAATGAAGGAGGTCTGGTATCTCTGTCTTGGGACTCGATTTCCCAACACCCTGTAAGGGGAGCTAGGAAACATTGGAGCTGGATTCTCAGCGAGAGAAAGGCAGCCTCTCTGTCAGTGCGTCAGCTGGAGGGTCGACTTCCTTCGGCACATGCTGTAGCGAGCTGCGTCGGGCAAGTAGATAGTCAAACAGCTCCAAACCCCAGTGTGTTTGCTAGGGCAAGTGTAGGCATATTTATACCTTGAAAGTGCCTGGTCTGACATAAAGTCAGACATAATAACGTCCCCAAAGAACTGTAGTTCTTTGAAAATGACATGATTTCAAGGACAAATCAATATTCAAGAAAGGGGATGTCCCTGACTGTTGAAGCCGAGTTTTCAAAGAAATCGTTGTGGCTTTTTGGAACTGGTGGAAGTAGCCATGCCTGTATTTGGACTGCATGGGCTATGTCTAAATATGGGTATGATTTCTATGCCTATATAAGGGTAATGTCAATTATACCTATATCAGGGCATGAATCGGGAAAATGACACTAGGGTCCTAAAACGCTATACAACACTCTATGCTGAAGGTCTTCCTGGGGGGCGTCCCACGGCACTGACCTAGACAGGATATTAGTGGCTGACATTATATCTGATGGGAGGGATACATTATTTTCCCTTACCGAGGACTCACACTCAGATTCAGATTTAGGATACAACGAAACAGAGAACAGTGCCTCTACCGCAGGCTTTAGCACATTGGAAGCACCGGAGGCCACCCTTAAGCACCAACAATTTAGAAGTTGCTCCAAAGGTTTCAAGGGCCACATGGAGTCACGAAAAAAGAAGGGAAGACGTTTCCCTGGCTTGAAATGGGACTATTCACACACAAGGATTATGAGACCTATGGACTCAGCACCTGCCCCAGCTGGAAATTCCATAGTTGTACAGCAAGGAGAGATGGCAGCAATATAAACCCAGCCATGAGTCTGATCCTGGAGTCAATTAAGGAAAACCGCGCAGAGACGAGGGCGGATGGAAAGAATCTGCATGACATATTGAACAAATTGTTTATGTATTTTGATTAATTGTTTTAGTTGAACTAATAGTACTGGACCTAACATTTCTTCAATGGCAGGATGTGGTGTATAGTTGGCTAGTACCGGCCATGTTGCTCCTGGTCTACCTAGTGGACCGAGCCCGGTAATGTGATTTTGATGTTGTAGGGCGCCTTTAAACCAGAGCTGATGCACTTGGTAAGTTAGTGGAATTTTAATGTCCTCAAAAGGAACGTATGCCGTTGGAGGTTCCTCTACTTTGTAGAAATGGAACACATGTGTTAATGGATTTGCCTCTGGGAAGACAATTCATGAGTAAAATTCCTCTGTCTGCCGATATTTTTGTGCCTTTATGTCAAAAATGACCCTACCACCTCTTGATGATAGGCCATTTTGTATAAACGTTATAGCAATGGTTTTCCTTACGTTTTCCTTGATGATTATAGCATCGGGTCGGTTTCTTGGAAACCGGTAACACTAAAACCCGGTCGGGCATTATTGCCTGCGGGTCCACCGTTCTCGTTTCGCTCATTTTGTTGACTAAAAGTTTGCAGAGCAAGTTTCAAGGAAACAAAGAGAAGGTGCGCAATATTTTGGAACACTGTATTCTTCAACGTTGAACTAACCAAAAACTAATACATAGGATTTTTCGTCCTACTCAGTCACGGCAGGTATTTTATCCTTTTACCCACTCCAGACATCTATTGGAGTATTTTTCGGGGAAAAAGGGGTCTCTGTGAAAAGCACGACTGAGTTACTCTAGTATCTAGCATTAAATTAGTGCCTTACCAAAAGGTGGGCGCCATGTGGTGTAGTTGCTATATTCCTAATAGGCTCTGCGCATTGGAATAATATACCCTATAAATTTGAATTAGGACTTAGGTCGATTAGGTCTCTATCGAATATATTAGACTTAATTGTGAGTGCCAGCTAGTTCAGAGGTCACTAGAAACTTTCTTGAAATCCCAATAAGGGATACGTTTCTAACAACCGCATAAACATGACAACTTTGTTTCCCAAGAATAAGAAATGTATCTCTAGAGTCGGGGAAACAATAGATAGATATTTCACTCAGTCAATCATGCATGCTTAGTTTCATCAGAGGTGCAGAGAAATAGAGAGACAGGCGTTTTCAATAAAAGTATTTATTGAACAGTCTTCTTTCTCATGCAGAAGTAATGACTGCTACAATCGTAATACTGGCTGTAAAGTATAATGCGTACAGCAAGAAGAGTATTATAAAATAATACTGTAAAAGCATGGTATGGTTTGTAAGTCATAAAATACATACATAAATAACGGAGACTCAAAGTTCTCAACTGGTGCTTCTAAAATACGCTTACCCTGATGTACCTAACCTAAGTCTAGTGCGAGGGAAGAAGTAATTATGGTGTAGAATACATTTTGTTTCTTTGCCAAGAATCTATCCAAGATTTCTCTTAGGGTCTAATCAGCTCTGTACCTTGGTTTAGAATGAAGGAGGTCTGGTATCTCTGTGTTGGGACTCGATTTCCCAACACCCTGTAAGGGGAGCTAGGAAACATTGGAGCTGGATTCTCAGCGAGAGAAAGGCAGCCTCTCTGTCAGTGCGTCAGCTGGAGGGTCGACTTCCTTCAGCACATGCTGTAGCGAGCTGCGTCGGGCAAGTAGATAGTCAAACAGCTCCAAACCCCAGTGTGTTTGCTAGGGCAAGTGTAGGCATATTTATACCTTGAAAGTGCCTGGTCTGACATAAAGTCAGACATAAGAACGTCCCCAAAGAACTGTAGTTCTTTGAAAATTACATGATTTCTAGGACAAATCAATATTCAAGAAAGGGGATGTCCCTGACTGTTGAAGCCGAGTTTTCAAAGAAATCGTTGTGGCTTTTTGGAACTGGTGGAAGTAGCCATGCCTGTATTTGGACTGCATGGGCTATGTCTAAATATGGGTATGATTTCTATGCCTATATAAGGGTAATGTCAATTATACCTATATCAGGGCATGAATCTGGAAAATGACACTAGGGTCCTAAAACACTATATAACACTCTATGCTGAAGGTCTTCCTGGGGGGCGTCCCACGGCACTGACCTAGACAGGATATTAGCGGCTGACATTATATCTGATGGGAGGGATACATTATTTTCCCTTACCGAGGACTCACACTCAGATTCAGATTTAGGATGCAGCGAAACAGAGAACAGTGCCTCTACCGCAGGCTTTAGCACATTGGAAGCACCGGAGGCCACCCTTAAGCACCAACAATTTAGAAGTTGCTCCAAAGGTTTCAAGGGCCACATGGAGTCACGAAAAAAGAAGGGAAGACGTTTCCCTGGCTTGAAATGGGACTATTCACACACAAGGATTATGAGACCTATGGACTCAGCACCTGCCCCAGCTGGAAATTCCATAGTTGTACAGCAAGGAGAGATGGCAGCAATATAAACCCAGCCATGAGTCTGATCCTGGAGTCAATTAAGGAAAACCGCGCAGAGACAAGGGCGGATGGAAAGAATCTGCATGACATATTGAACAAATTGTTTATGTATTTTGATTAATTGTTTTAGTTGAACTAATAGTACTGGACCCAACATTTCTTCAATGGCAGGATGTGGTGTATAGTTGGCTAGTACCGGCCATGTTGCTCCTGGTCTACCTAGTGGACCGAGCCCGGTAATGTGATTTTGATGTTGTAGGGCGCCTTTAAACCAGAGCTGATGCACTTGGTAAGTTAGTGGAATTTTAATGTCCTCAAAAGGAACGTATGCCGTTGGAGGTTCCTCTACTTTGTAGAAATGGAACACATGTGTTAATGGATTTGCCTCTGGGAAGACAATTCATGAGTAAAATTCCTCTGTCTGCCGATATCTTTGTGCCTTTATGTCAAAAATTACCCTACCACCTCTTGATGATAGGCCATTTTGTATAAACGTTATAGCAATGGTTTTCCTTACGTTTTCCGGGATGATTATAGCATCGGGTCGGTTTCTTGGAAACCGGTAACACTAAAACCCGGTCGGGCATTATTGCCTGCAGGTCCACCGTTCTCGTTTCGCTCATTTTGTTGACTAAAAGTTTGCAGAGCAAGTTTCAAGGAAACAAAGAGAAGGTGCGCAATATTTTGGAACACTGTATTCTTCAACGTTGAACTAATCAAAAACTAATACATAGGATTTTTCGTCCTACTCAGTCACGGCAGGTATTTTATCCTTTTACCCACTCCAGACATCTATTGGAGTATTTTTCGGGGAAAAAGGGGTCTCTGTGAAAAGCACGACTGAGTTACTCTAGTATCTAGCATTAAATTAGTGCCTTACCAAAAGTGGGCGCCATGTAGTGTAGTTGCTATATTCCTAATAGGCTCTGCGCATTGGAATAATATACCCTATAAATTTGACTTAGGACTTAGGTCGATTAGGTCTCTATCGAATATATTAGACTTAATTGTGAGTGCCAGCTAGTTCAGAGGTCACTAGAAACGTTCTTGAATTCCCAATAAGGGATACGTTTCTGACAACCGCATAAACATGACAACTTTGTTTCCCAAGAATAAGAAATGTATCTCTAGAGTCGGGGAAACAATAGATAGATATTTCACTTAGTCAATCATGCATGCTTAGTTTCATCAGAGGTGCAGAGAAATAGAGAGACAGGCGTTTTCAATAAAAGTATTTATTGAACAGTCTTCTTTCTCATGCAGAAGTAATGACTGCTACAATCGTAATACTGGCTGTAAAGTATAATGCGTACAGCAAGAAGAGTATTATAAAATAATACTGTAAAAGCATGGTATGGTTTGTAAGTCATAAAATACATACATAAATAACGGAGACTCAAAGTTCTCAACTGGTGCTTCTAAAATACGCCTACCCTGATGTACCTAACCTAAGTCTAGTGCGAGGGAAGAAGTAATTATGGTGTAGAATAAATTTTGTTTCTTTGCCAAGAATCTATCCAAGATTTCTCTTAGGGTCTAATCAGCTCTGTACCTTGGTTTAGAATGAAGGAGGTCTGGTATCTCTGTCTTGGGACTCGATTTCCCAACACCCTGTAAGGGGAGCTAGGAAACATTGGAGCTGGATTCTCAGCGAGAGAAAGGCAGCCTCTCTGTCAGTGCGTCAGCTGGAGGGTCGACTTCCTTCGGCACATGCTGTAGCGAGCTGCGTCGGGCAAGTAGATAGTCAAACAGCTCCAAACCCCAGTGTGTTTGCTAGGGCAAGTGTAGGCATATTTATACCTTGAAAGTGCCTGGTCTGACATAAAGTCAGACATAATAACGTCCCCAAAGAACTGTAGTTCTTTGAAAATGACATGATTTCAAGGACAAATCAATATTCAAGAAAGGGGATGTCCCTGACTGTTGAAGCCGAGTTTTCAAAGAAATCGTTGTGGCTTTTTGGAACTGGTGGAAGTAGCCATGCCTGTATTTGGACTGCATGGGCTATGTCTAAATATGGGTAAGATTTCTATGCCTATATAAGGGTAATGTCAATTATACCTATATCAGGGCATGAATCTGGAAAATGACACTAGGGTCCTAAAACGCTATACAACACTCTATGCTGAAGGTCTTCCTGGGGGGCGTCCCATGGCACTGACCTAGACAGGATATTAGCGGCTGACATTATATCTGATGGGAGGGATACATTATTTTCCCTTACCGAGGACTCACACTCAGATTCAGATTTAGGATACAACGAAACAGAGAACAGTGCCTCTACCGCAGGCTTTAGCACATTGGAAGCACCGGAGGCCACCCTTAAGCACCAACAATTTAGAAGTTGCTCCAAAGGTTTCAAGGGCCACATGGAGTCACGAAAAAATAAGGGAAGACATTTCCCTGGCTTGAAATGGGACTATTCACACACAAGGATTATGAGACCTATGGACTCAGCACCTGCCCCAGCTGGAAATTCCATAGTTGTACAGCAAGGAGAGATGGCAGCAATATAAACCCAGCCATGAGTCTGATCCTGGAGTCAATTAAGGAAAACCGCGCAGAGACAAGGGCGGGTGGAAAGAATCTGCATGAGATATTGAACAAATTGTTTATGTATTTTGATTAATTGTTTTAGTTGCACTAATAGTACTGGACCCAACATTTCTTCAATGGCAGGATGTGGTGTATAGTTGGCTAGTACCGGCCATGTTGCTCCTGGTCTACCTAGTGGACCGAGCCCGGTAATGTGATTTTGATGTTGTAGGGCGCCTTTAAACCAGAGCTGATGCACTTGGTAAGTTAGTGGAATTTTAATGTCCTCAAAAGGAACGTATGCCGTTGGAGGTTCCTCTACTTTGTAGAAATGGAACACATGTGTTAATGGATTTGCCTCTGGGAAGACAATTCATGAGTAAAATTCCTCTGTCTGCCGATATCTTTGTGCCTTTATGTCAAAAATGACCCTACCACCTCTTGATGATAGGCCATTTTGTATAAACGTTATAGCAATGGTTTTCCTTACGTTTTCCGGGATGATTATAGCATCGGGTCGGTTTCTTGGAAACCGGTAACACTAAAACCCGGTCGGGCATTATTGCCTGCACGTCCACCGTTCTCATTTCGCTCATTTTGTTGACTAAATGTTTGCAGAGCAAGTTTCAAGGAAACAAAGAGAAGGTGCGCAATATTTTGGAACACTGTATTCTTCAACGTTGAACTAACCAAAAACTAATACATAGGATTTTTCGTCCTACTCAGTCACGGCAGGTATTTTATCCTTTTACCCACTCCAGACATCTATTGGAGTATTTTTCGGGGAAAAAGGGGTCTCTGTGAAAAGCACGACTGAGTTACTCTAGTATCTAGCATTAAATTAGTGCCTTACCAAAAGGTGGGCGCCATGTAGTGTAGTTGCTATATTCCTAATAGGCTCTGCGCATTGGAATAATATACCCTATAAATTTGACTTAGGACTTAGGTCGATTAGGTCTCTATCGAATATATTAGACTTAATTGTGAGTGCCAGCTAGTTCAGAGGTCACTAGAAACTTTCTTGAATTCCCAATAAGGGATACGTTTCTGACAACCGCATAAACATGACAACTTTGTTTCCCAAGAATAAGAAATGTATCTCTAGAGTCGGGGAAACAATAGATAGATATTTCACTCAGTCAATCATGCATGCTTAGTTTCATCAGAGGTGCAGAGAAATAGAGAGACAGGCGTTTTCAATAAAAGTATTTATTGAACAGTCTTCTTTCTCATGCAGAAGTAATGACTGCTACAATCGTAATACTGGCTGTAAAGTATAATGCGTACAGCAAGAAGAGTATTATAAAATAATACTGTAAAAGCATGGTATGGTTTGTAAGTCATAAAATACATACATAAATAACGGAGACTCAAAGTTCTCAACTGGTGCTTCTAAAATACGCCTACCCTGATGTACCTAACCTAAGTCTAGTGCGAGGGAAGAAGTAATTATGGTGTAGAATACATTTTGTTTCTTTGCCAAGAATCTATCCAAGATTTCTCTTAGGGTCTAATCAGCTATGTACCTTGGTTTAGAATGAAGGAGGTCTGGTATCTCTGTCTTGGGACTCGATTTCCCAACACCCTGTAAGGGGATCTAGGAAACATTGGAGCTGGATTCTCAGCGAGAGAAAGGCAGCCTCTCTGTCAGTGCGTCAGCTGGAGGGTCGACTTCCTTCGGCACATGCTGTAGCGAGCTGCGTCGGGCAAGTAGATAGTCAAACAGCTCCAAACCCCAGTGTGTTTGCTAGGGCAAGTGTAGGCATATTTATACCTTGAAAGTGCCTGGTCTGACATAAAGTCAGACATAATAACGTCCCCAAAGAACTGTAGTTCTTTGAAAATGACATGATTTCAAGGACAAATCAATATTCAAGAAAGGGGATGTCCCTGACTGTTGAAGCCGAGTTTTCAAAGAAATCGTTGTGGCTTTTTGGAACTGGTGGAAGTAGCCATGCCTGTATTTGGACTGCATGGGCTATGTCTAAATATGGGTATGATTTCTATGCCTATATAAGGGTAATGTCAATTATACCTATATCAGGGCATGAATCTGGAAAATGACACTAGGGTCCTAAAACACTATATAACACTCTATGCCAAAGGTCTTCCTGGGGGGCGTCCCACGGCACTGACCTAGACAGGATATTAGCGGCTGACATTATATCTGATGGGAGGGATACATTATTTTCCCTTACCGAGGACTCACACTCAGATTCAGATTTAGGATGCAGCGAAACAGAGAACAGTGCCTCTACCGCAGGCTTTAGCACATTGGAAGCACCGGAGGCCACCCTTAAGCACCAACAATTTAGAAGTTGCTCCAAAGGTTTCAAGGGCCACATGGAGTCACGAAAAAAGAAGGGAAGATGTTTCCCTGGCTTGAAATGGGACTATTCACACACAAGGATTATGAGACCTATGGACTCAGCACCTGCCCCAGCTGGAAATTCCATAGTTGTACAGCAAGGAGAGATGGCAGCAATATAAACCCAGCCATGAGTCTGATCCTGGAGTCAATTAAGGAAAACCGCGCAGAGACAAGGGCGGATGGAAAGAATCTGCATGACATATTGAACAAATTGTTTATGTATTTTGATTAATTGTTTTAGTTGAACTAATAGTACTGGACCCAACATTTCTTCAATGGCAGGATGTGGTGTATAGTTGGCTAGTACCGGCCATGTTGCTCCTGGTCTACCTAGTGGACCGAGCCCGGTAATGTGATTTTGATGTTGTAGGGCGCCTTTAAACCAGAGCTGATGCACTTGGTAAGTTAGTGGAATTTTAATGTCCTCAAAAGGAACGTATGCCGTTGGAGGTTCCTCTACTTTGTAGAAATGGAACACATGTGTTAATGGATTTGCCTCTGGGAAGACAATTCATGAGTAAAATTCCCCTGTCTGCCGATATTTTTGTGCCTTTATGTCAAAAATGACCCTACCACCTCTTGATGATAGGCCATTTTGTATAAACGTTATAGCAATGGTTTTCCTTACGTTTTCCTTGATGATTATAGCATCGGGTCGGTTTCTTGGAAACCGGTAACACTAAAACCCGGTCGGGCATTATTGCCTGCGGGTCCACCGTTCTCGTTTCGCTCATTTTGTTGACTAAAAGTTTGCAGAGCAAGTTTCAAGGAAACAAAGAGAAGGTGCGCAATATTTTGGAACACTGTATTCTTCAACGTTGAACTAACCAAAAACTAATACATAGGATTTTTCGTCCTACTCAGTCACGGCAGGTATTTTATCCTTTTACCCACTCCAGACATCTATTGGAGTATTTTTCGGGGAAAAAGGGGTCTCTGTGAAAAGCACGACTGAGTTACTCTAGTATCTAGCATTAAATTAGTGCCTTACCAAAAGGTGGGCGCCATGTAGTGTAGTTGCTATATTCCTAATAGGCTCTGCGCATTGGAATAATATACCCTATAAATTTGACTTAGGACTTAGGTCGATTAGGTCTCTATCGAATATATTAGACTTAATTGTGAGTGCCAGCTAGTTCAGAGGTCACTAGAAACTTTCTTGAATTCCCAATAAGGGATACGTTTCTAACAACCGCATAAACATGACAACTTTGTTTCCCAAGAATAAGAAATGTATCTCTAGAGTCGGGGAAACAATAGATAGATATTTCACTCAGTCAATCATGCATGCTTAGTTTCATCAGAGGTGCAGAGAAATAGAGAGACAGGCGTTTTCAATAAAAGTATTTATTGAACAGTCTTCTTTCTCATGCAGAAGTAATGACTGCTACAATCGTAATACTGGCTGTAAAGTATAATGCGTACAGCAAGAAGAGTATTATAAAATAATACTGTAAAAGCATGGTATGGTTTGTAAGTCATAAAATACATACATAAATAACGGAGACTCAAAGTTCTCAACTGGTGCTTCTAAAATACACCTACCCTGATGTACCTAACCTAAGTCTAGTGCGAGGGAAGAAGTAATTATGGTGTAGAATACATTTTGTTTCTTTGCCAAGAATCTATCCAAGATTTCTCTTAGGGTCTAATCAGCTCTGTACCTTGGTTTAGAATGAAGGAGGTCTGGTATCTCTGTCTTGGGACTCGATTTCCCAACACCCTGTAAGGGGAGCTAGGAAACATTGGAGCTGGATTCTCAGCGAGAGAAAGGCAGCCTCTCTGTCAGTGCGTCAGCTGGAGGGTCGACTTCCTTCAGCACATGCTGTAGCGAGCTGCGTCGGGCAAGTAGATAGTCAAACAGCTCCAAACCCCAGTGTGTTTGCTAGGGCAAGTGTAGGCATATTTATACCTTGAAAGTGCCTGGTCTGACATAAAGTCAGACATAAGAACGTCCCCAAAGAACTGTAGTTCTTTGAAAATGACATGATTTCTAGGACAAATCAATATTCAAGAAAGGGGATGTCCCTGACTGTTGAAGCCGAGTTTTCAAAGAAATCGTTGTGGCTTTTTGGAACTGGTGGAAGTAGCCATGCCTGTATTTGGACTGCATGGGCTATGTCTAAATATGGGTATGATTTCTATGCCTATATAAGGGTAATGTCAATTATACCTATATCAGGGCATGAATCTGGAAAATGACACTAGGGTCCTAAAACACTATATAACACTCTATGCTGAAGGTCTTCCTGGGGGGCGTCCCACGGCACTGACCTAGACAGGATATTAGCGGCTGACATTATATCTGATGGGAGGGATACATTATTTTCCCTTACCGAGGACTCACACTCAGATTCAGATTTAGGATGCAGCGAAACAGAGAACAGTGCCTCTACCGCAGGCTTTAGCACATTGGAAGCACCGGAGGCCACCCTTAAGCACCAACAATTTAGAAGTTGCTCCAAAGGTTTCAAGGGCCACATGGAGTCACGAAAAAAGAAGGGAAGACGTTTCCCTGGCTTGAAATGGGACTATTCACACACAAGGATTATGAGACCTATGGACTCAGCACCTGCCCCAGCTGGAAATTCCATAGTTGTACAGCAAGGAGAGATGGCAGCAATATAAACCCAGCCATGAGTCTGATCCTGGAGTCAATTAAGGAAAACCGCGCAGAGACAAGGGCGGATGGAAAGAATCTGCATGACATATTGAACAAATTGTTTATGTATTTTGATTAATTGTTTTAGTTGAACTAATAGTACTGGACCCAACATTTCTTCAATGGCAGGATGTGGTGTATAGTTGGC
This sequence comes from Lissotriton vulgaris, assembly GCF_964263255.1. Classification (NCBI taxonomy): domain Eukaryota; kingdom Metazoa; phylum Chordata; class Amphibia; order Caudata; family Salamandridae; genus Lissotriton; species Lissotriton vulgaris. Next base: position 1,536,547,391 of record NC_141685.1, read on the forward strand.
TAGTACCGGCCATGTTGCTCCTGGTCTACCTAGTGGACCGAGCCGGGTAATGTGATTTTGATGTTGTAGGGCGCCTTTAAACCAGAGCTGATGCACTTGGTAAGTTAGTGGAATTTTAATGTCCTCAAAAGGAACGTATGCCGTTGGAGGTTCCTCTACTTTGTAGAAATGGAACACATGTGTTAATGGATTTGCCTCTGGGAAGACAATTCATGAGTAAAATTCCTCTGTCTGCCGATATCTTTGTGCCTTTATGTCAAAAATGACCCTACCACCTCTTGATGATAGGCCATTTTGTATAAACGTTATAGCAATGGTTTTCCTTACGTTTTCCGGGATGATTATAGCATCGGGTCGGTTTCTTGGAAACCGGTAACACTAAAACCCGGTCGGGCATTATTGCCTGCACGTCCACCGTTCTCGTTTCGCTCATTTTGTTGACTAAATGTTTGCAGAGCAAGTTTCAAGGAAACAAAGAGAAGGTGCGCAATATTTTGGAACACTGTATTCTTCAACGTTGAACTAACCAAAAACTAATACATAGGATTTTTCGTCCTACTCAGTCACGGCAGGTATTTTATCCTTTTACCCACTCCAGACATCTATTGGAGTATTTTTCGGGGAAAAAGGGGTCTCTGTGAAAAGCACGACTGAGTTACTCTAGTATCTAGCATTAAATTAGTGCCTTACCAAAAGGTGGGCGCCATGTAGTGTAGTTGCTATATTCCTAATAGGCTCTGCGCATTGGAATAATATACCCTATAAATTTGACTTAGGACTTAGGTCGATTAGGTCTCTATCGAATATATTAGACTTAATTGTGAGTGCCAGCTAGTTCAGAGGTCACTAGAAACTTTCTTGAATTCCCAATAAGGGATACGTTTCTGACAACCGCATAAACATGACAACTTTGTTTCCCAAGAATAAGAAATGTATCTCTAGAGTCGGGGAAACAATAGATAGATATTTCACTCAGTCAATCATGCATGCTTAGTTTCATCAGAGGTGCAGAGAAATAGAGAGACAGGCGTTTTCAATAAAAGTATTTATTGAACAGTCTTCTTTCTCATGCAGAAGTAATGACTGCTACAATCGTAATACTGGCTGTAAAGTATAATGCGTACAGCAAGAAGAGTATTATAAAATAATACTGTAAAAGCATGGTATGGTTTGTAAGTCATAAAATACATACATAAATAACGGAGACTCAAAGTTCTCAACTGGTGCTTCTAAAATACGCCTACCCTGATGTACCTAACCTAAGTCTAGTGCGAGGGAAGAAGTAATTATGGTGTAGAATAAATTTTGTTTCTTTGCCAAGAATCTATCCAAGATTTCTCTTAGGGTCTAATCAGCTCTGTACCTTGGTTTAGAATGAAGGAGGTCTGGTATCTCTGTCTTGGGACTCGATTTCCCAACACCCTGTAAGGGGAGCTAGGAAACATTGGAGCTGGATTCTCAGCGAGAGAAAGGCAGCCTCTCTGTCAGTGCGTCAGCTGGAGGGTCGACTTCCTTCGGCACATGCTGTAGCGAGCTGCGTCGGGCAAGTAGATAGTCAAACAGCTCCAAACCCCAGTGTGTTTGCTAGGGCAAGTGTAGGCATATTTATACCTTGAAAGTGCCTGGTCTGACATAAAGTCAGACATAATAACGTCCCCAAAGAACTGTAGTTCTTTGAAAATGACATGATTTCAAGGACAAATCAATATTCAAGAAAGGGGATGTCCCTGACTGTTGATGCCGAGTTTTCAAAGAAATCGTTGTGGCTTTTTGGAACTGGTGGAAGTAGCCATGCCTGTATTTGGACTGCATGGGCTATGTCTAAATATGGGTATGATTTCTATGCCTATATAAGGGTAATGTCAATTATACCTATATCAGGGCATGAATCTGGAAAATGACACTAGGGTCCTAAAACACTATATAACACTCTATGCCGAAGGTCTTCCTGGGGGGCGTCCCACGGCACTGACCTAGACAGGATATTAGCGGCTGACATTATATCTGATGGGAGGGATACATTATTTTCCCTTACCGAGGACTCACACTCAGATTCAGATTTAGGATGCAGCGAAACAGAGAACAGTGCCTCTACCGCAGGCTTTAGCACATTGGAAGCACCGGAGGCCACCCTTAAGCACCAACAATTTAGAAGTTGCTCCAAAGGTTTCAAGGGCCACATGGAGTCACGAAAAAAGAAGGGAAGACGTTTCCCTGGCTTGAAATGGGACTATTCACACACAAGGATTATGAGACCTATGGACTCAGCACCTGCCCCAGCTGGAAATTCCATAGTTGTACAGCAAGGAGAGATGGCAGCAATATAAACCCAGCCATGAGTCTGATCCTGGAGTCAATTAAGGAAAACCGCGCAGAGACAAGGGCGGATGGAAAGAATCTGCATGACATATTGAACAAATTGTTTATGTATTTTGATTAATTGTTTTAGTTGAACTAATAGTACTGGACCCAACATTTCTTCAATGGCAGGATGTGGTGTATAGTTGGCTAGTACCGGCCATGTTGCTCCTGGTCTACCTAGTGGACCGAGCCCGGTAATGTGATTTTGATGTTGTAGGGCGCCTTTAAACCAGAGCTGATGCACTTGGTAAGTTAGTGGAATTTTAATGTCCTCAAAAGGAACGTATGCCGTTGGAGGTTCCTCTACTTTGTAGAAATGGAACACATGTGTTAATGGATTTGCCTCTGGGAAGACAATTCATGAGTAAAATTCCTCTGTCTGCCGATATCTTTGTGCCTTTATGTCAAAAATGACCCTACCACCTCTTGATGATAGGCCATTTTGTATAAACGTTATAGCAATGGTTTTCCTTACGTTTTCCGGGATGATTATAGCATCGGGTCGGTTTCTTGGAAACCGGTAACACTAAAACCCGGTCGGGCATTATTGCCTGCAGGTCCACCGTTCTCGTTTCGCTCATTTTGTTGACTAAAAGTTTGCAGAGCAAGTTTCAAGAGAAACAAAGAGAAGGTGCGCAATATTTTGGAACACTGTATTCTTCAACGTTGAAATAACCAAAAACTAATACATAGGATTTTTCGTCCTACTCAGTCACGGCAGGTATTTTATCCTTTTACCCACTCCAGACATCTATTGGAGTATTTTTCGGGGAAAAAGGGGTCTCTGTGAAAAGCACGACTGAGTTACTCTAGTATCTAGCATTAAATTAGTGCCTTACCAAAAGGTGGGCGCCATGTAGTGTAGTTGCTATATTCCTAATAGGCTCTGCGCATTGGAATAATATACCCTATAAATTTGACTTAGGACTTAGGTCGATTAGGTCTCTTTCGAATATATTAGACTTAATTGTGAGTGCCAGCTAGTTCAGAGGTCACTAGAAACTTTCTTGAATTCCCAATAAGGGATACGTTTCTGACAACCGCATAAACATGACAACTTTGTTTCCCAAGAATAAGAAATGTATCCCTAGAGTCGGGGAAACAATAGATAGATATTTCACTCAGTCAATCATGCATGCTTAGTTTCATCCGAGGTGCAGAGAAATAGAGAGACAGGCGTTTTCAATAAAAGTATTTATTGAACGGTCTTCTTTCTCATGCAGAACTAATGACTGCTACAATCGTAATACTGGCTGTAAAGTATAATGCGTACAGCAAGAAGAGTATTATAAAATAATACTGTAAAAGCATTGTATGGTTTGTAAGTCATAAAATACATACATAAATAACGGAGACTCAAAGTTCTCAACTGGTGCTTCTAAAATACGCCTACCCTGATGTACCTAACCAAAGTCTAGTGCGAGGGAAGAAGTAATTATGGTGTAGAATAAATTTAGTTTCTTTGCCAAGAATCTATCCAAGATTTCTCTTAGGGTCTAATCAGCTCTGTACCTTGGTTTAGAATGAAGGAGGTCTGGTATCTCTGTCTTGGGACTCGATTTCCCAACACCCTGTAAGGGGAGCTAGGAAACATTGGAGCTGGATTCTCAGCGAGAGAAAGGCAGCCTCTCTGTCAGTGCGTCAGCTGGAGGGTCGACTTCCTTCGGCACATGCTGTAGCGAGCTGCGTCGGGCAAGTAGATAGTCAAACAGCTCCAAACCCCAGTGTGTTTGCTAGGGCAAGTGTAGGCATATTTATACCTTGAAAGTGCCTGGTCTGACATAAAGTCAGACATAATAACGTCCCCAAAGAACTGTAGTTCTTTGAAAATGACATGATTTCAAGGACAAATCAATATTCAAGAAAGGGGATGTCCCTGACTGTTGAAGCCGAGTTTTCAAAGAAATCGTTGTGGCTTTTTGGAACTGGTGGAAGTAGCCATGCCTGTATTTGGACTGCATGGGCTATGTCTAAATATGGGTATGATTTCTATGCCTATATAAGGGTAATGTCAATTATACCTATATCAGGGCATGAATCTGGAAAATGACACTAGGGTCCTAAAACACTATATAACACTCTATGCTGAAGGTCTTCCTGGGGGGCGTCCCACGGCACTGACCTAGACAGGATATTAGCGGCTGACATTATATCTGATGGGAGGGATACATTATTTTCCCTTACCGAGGACTCACACTCAGATTCAGATTTAGGATGCAGCGAAACAGAGAACAGTGCCTCTACCGCAGGCTTTAGCACATTGGAAGCACCGGAGGCCACCCTTAAGCACCAACAATTTAGAAGTTGCTCCAAAGGTTTCAAGGGCCACATGGAGTCACGAAAAAAGAAGGGAAGACGTTTCCCTGGCTTGAAATGGGACTATTCACACACAAGGATTATGAGACCTATGGACTCAGCACCTGCCCCAGCTGGAAATTCCATAGTTGTACAGCAAGGAGAGATGGCAGCAATATAAACCCAGCCATGAGTCTGATCCTGGAGTCAATTAAGGAAAACCGCGCAGAGACAAGGGCGGATGGAAAGAATCTGCATGACATATTGAACAAATTGTTTATGTATTTTGATTAATTGTTTTAGTTGAACTAATAGTACTGGACCCAACATTTCTTCAATGGCAGGATGTGGTGTATAGTTGGCTAGTACCGGCCATGTTGCTCCTGGTCTACCTAGTGGACCGAGCCCGGTAATGTGATTTTGATGTTGTAGGACGCCTTTAAACCAGAGCTGATGCACTTGGTAAGTTAGTGGAATTTTAATGTCCTCAAAAGGAACGTATGCCATTGGAGGTTCCTCTACTTTGTAGAAATGGAACACATGTGTTAATGGATTTGCCTCTGGGAAGACAATTCATGAGTAAAATTCCTCTGTCTGCCGATATCTTTGTGCCTTTATGTCAAAAATGACCCTACCACCTCTTGATGATAGGCCATTTTGTATAAACGTTATAGCAATGGTTTTCCTTACGTTTTCCGGGATGATTATAGCATCGGGTCGGTTTCTTGGAAACCGGTAACACTAAAACCCGGTCGGGCATTATTGCCTGCAGGTCCACCGTTCTCGTTTCGCTCATTTTGTTGACTAAAAGTTTGCAGAGCAAGTTTCAAGGAAACAAAGAGAAGGTGTGCAATATTTTGGAACACTGTATTCTTCAACGTTGAACTAACCAAAAACTAATACATAGGATTTTTCGTCCTACTCAGTCACGGCAGGTATTTTATCCTTTTACCCACTCCAGACATCTATTGGAGTATTTTTCGGGGAAAAAGGGGTCTCTGTGAAAAGCACGACTGAGTTACTCTAGTATCTAGCATTAAATTAGTGCCTTACCAAAAGGTGGGCGCCATGTAGTGTAGTTGCTATATTCCTAATAGGCTCTGCGCATTGGAATAATATACCCTATAAATTTGACTTAGGACTTAGGTCGATTAGGTCTCTATCGAATATATTAGACTTAATTGTGAGTGCCAGCTAGTTCAGAGGTCACTAGAAACTTTCTTGAATTCCCAATAAGGGATACGTTTCTAACAACCGCATAAACATGACAACTTTGTTTCCCAAGAATAAGAAATGTATCTCTAGAGTCGGGGAAACAATAGATAGATATTTCACTCAGTCAATCATGCATGCTTAGTTTCATCAGAGGTGCAGAGAAATAGAGAGACAGGCGTTTTCAATAAAAGTATTTATTGAACAGTCTTCTTTCTCATGCAGAAGTAATGACTGCTACAATCGTAATACTGGCTGTAAAGTATAATGCGTACAGCAAGAAGAGTATTATAAAATAATACTGTAAAAGCATGGTATGGTTTGTAAGTCATAAAATACATACATAAATACCGGAGACTCAAAGTTCTCAACTGGTGCTTCTAAAATACGCCTACCCTGATGTACCTAACCTAAGTCTAGTGCGAGGGAAGAAGTAATTATGGTGTAGAATACATTTTGTTTCTTTGCCAAGAATCTACCCAAGATTTCTCTTAGGGTCTAATCAGCTCTGTACCTTGGTTTAGAATGAAGGAGGTCTGGTATCTCTGTCTTGGGACTCGATTTCCCAACACCCTGTAAGGGGAGCTAGGAAACATTGGAGCTGGATTCTCAGCGAGAGAAAGGCAGCCTCTCTGTCAGTGCGTCAGCTGGAGGGTCGACTTCCTTCGGCACATGCTGTAGCGAGCTGCGTCGGGCAAGTAGATAGTCAAACAGCTCCAAACCCCATGTGTTTGCTAGGGCAAGTGTAGGCATATTTATACCTTGAAAGTGCCTGGTCTGACATAAAGTCAGACATAATAACGTCCCCAAAGAACTGTAGTTCTTTGAAAATGACATGATTTCTAGGACAAATCAATATTCAAGAAAGGGGATGTCCCTGACTGTTGAAGCCGAGTTTTCAAAGAAATCGTTGTGGCTTTTTGGAACTGGTGGAAGTAGCCATGCCTGTATTTGGACTGCATGGGCTATGTCTAAATATGGGTATGATTTCTATGCCTATATAAGGGTAATGTCAATTATACCTATATCAGGGCATGAATCTGGAAAATGACACTAGGGTCCTAAAACACTATATAACACTCTATGCTGAAGGTCTTCCTGGGGGGCGTCCCACGGCACTGACCTAGACAGGATATTAGCGGCTGACATTATATCTGATGGGAGGGATACATTATTTTCCCTTACCGAGGACTCACACTCAGATTCAGATTTAGGATGCAGCGAAACAGAGAACAGTGCCTCTACCGCAGGCTTTAGCACATTGGAAGCACCGGAGGCCACCCTTAAGCACCAACAATTTAGAAGTTGCTCCAAAGGTTTCAAGGGCCACATGGAGTCACGAAAAAAGAAGGGAAGACGTTTCCCTGGCTTGAAATGGGACTATTCACACACAAGGATTATGAGACCTATGGACTCAGCACCTGCCCCAGCTGGAAATTCCATAGTTGTACAGCAAGGAGAGATGGCAGCAATATAAACCCAGCCATGAGTCTGATCCTGGAGTCAATTAAGGAAAACCGCGCAGAGACAAGGGCGGATGGAAAGAATCTGCATGACATATTGAACAAATTGTTTATGTATTTTGATTAATTGTTTTAGTTGAACTAATAGTACTGGACCCAACATTTCTTCAATGGCAGGATGTGGTGTATAGTTGGCTAGTACCGGCCATGTTGCTCCTGGTCTACCTAGTGGACCGAGCCCGGTAATGTGATTTTGATGTTGTAGGACGCCTTTAAACCAGAGCTGATGCACTTGGTAAGTTAGTGGAATTTTAATGTCCTCAAAAGGAACGTATGCCATTGGAGGTTCCTCTACTTTGTAGAAATGGAACACATGTGTTAATGGATTTGCCTCTGGGAAGACAATTCATGAGTAAAATTCCTCTGTCTGCCGATATCTTTGTGCCTTTATGTCAAAAATGACCCTACCACCTCTTGATGATAGGCCATTTTGTATAAACGTTATAGCAATGGTTTTCCTTACGTTTTCCGGGATGATTATAGCATCGGGTCGGTTTCTTGGAAACCGGTAACACTAAAACCCGGTCGGGCATTATTGCCTGCAGGTCCACCGTTCTCGTTTCGCTCATTTTGTTGACTAAAAGTTTGCAGAGCAAGTTTCAAGGAAACAAAGAGAAGGTGTGCAATATTTTGGAACACTGTATTCTTCAACGTTGAACTAACCAAAAACTAATACATAGGATTTTTCGTCCTACTCAGTCACGGCAGGTATTTTATCCTTTTACCCACTCCAGACATCTATTGGAGTATTTTTCGGGGAAAAAGGGGTCTCTGTGAAAAGCACGACTGAGTTACTCTAGTATCTAGCATTAAATTAGTGCCTTACCAAAAGGTGGGCGCCATGTAGTGTAGTTGCTATATTCCTAATAGGCTCTGCGCATTGGAATAATATACCCTATAAATTTGACTTAGGACTTAGGTCGATTAGGTCTCTATCGAATATATTAGACTTAATTGTGAGTGCCAGCTAGTTCAGAGGTCACTAGAAACTTTCTTGAATTCCCAATAAGGGATACGTTTCTAACAACCGCATAAACATGACAACTTTGTTTCCCAAGAATAAGAAATGTATCTCTAGAGTCGGGGAAACAATAGATAGATATTTCACTCAGTCAATCATGCATGCTTAGTTTCATCAGAGGTGCAGAGAAATAGAGAGACAGGCGTTTTCAATAAAAGTATTTATTGAACAGTCTTCTTTCTCATGCAGAAGTAATGACTGCTACAATCGTAATACTGACTGTAAAGTATAATGCGTACAGCAAGAAGAGTATTATAAAATAATACTGTAAAAGCATGGTATGGTTTGTAAGTCATAAAATACATACATAAATACCGGAGACTCAAAGTTCTCAACTGGTGCTTCTAAAATACGCCTACCCTGATGTACCTAACCTAAGTCTAGTGCGAGGGAAGAAGTAATTATGGTGTAGAATACATTTTGTTTCTTTGCCAAGAATCTACCCAAGATTTCTCTTAGGGTCTAATCAGCTCTGTACCTTGGTTTAGAATGAAGGAGGTCTGGTATCTCTGTCTTGGGACTCGATTTCCCAACACCCTGTAAGGGGAGCTAGGAAACATTGGAGCTGGATTCTCAGCGAGAGAAAGGCAGCCTCTCTGTCAGTGCGTCAGCTGGAGGGTCGACTTCCTTCGGCACATGCTGTAGCGAGCTGCGTCGGGCAAGTAGATAGTCAAACAGCTCCAAACCCCATGTGTTTGCTAGGGCAAGTGTAGGCATATTTATACCTTGAAAGTGCCTGGTCTGACATAAAGTCAGACATAATAACGTCCCCAAAGAACTGTAGTTCTTTGAAAATGACATGATTTCTAGGACAAATCAATATTCAAGAAAGGGGATGTCCCTGACTGTTGAAGCCGAGTTTTCAAAGAAATCGTTGTGGCTTTTTGGAACTGGTGGAAGTAGCCATGCCTGTATTTGGACTGCATGGGCTATGTCTAAATATGGGTATGATTTCTATGCCTATATAAGGGTAATGTCAATTATACCTATATCAGGGCATGAATCTGGAAAATGACACTAGGGTCCTAAAACACTATATAACACTCTATGCTGAAGGTCTTCCTGGGGGGCGTCCCACGGCACTGACCTAGACAGGATATTAGCGGCTGACATTATATCTGATGGGAGGGATACATTATTTTCCCTTACCGAGGACTCACACTCAGATTCAGATTTAGGATGCAGCGAAACAGAGAACAGTGCCTCTACCGCAGGCTTTAGCACATTGGAAGCACCGGAGGCCACCCTTAAGCACCAACAATTTAGAAGTTGCTCCAAAGGTTTCAAGGGCCACATGGAGTCACGAAAAAAGAAGGGAAGACGTTTCCCTGGCTTGAAATGGGACTATTCACACACAAGGATTATGAGACCTATGGACTCAGCACCTGCCCCAGCTGGAAATTCCATAGTTGTACAGCAAGGAGAGATGGCAGCAATATAAACCCAGCCATGAGTCTGATCCTGGAGTCAATTAAGGAAAACCGCGCAGAGACAAGGGCGGATGGAAAGAATCTGCATGACATATTGAACAAATTGTTTATGTATTTTGATTAATTGTTTTAGTTGAACTAATAGTACTGGACCCAACATTTCTTCAATGGCAGGATGTGGTGTATAGTTGGCTAGTACCGGCCATGTTGCTCCTGGTCTACCTAGTGGACCGAGCCCGGTAATGTGATTTTGATGTTGTAGGGCGCCTTTAAACCAGAGCTGATGCACTTGGTAAGTTAGTGGAATTTTAATGTCCTCAAAAGGAACGTATGCCGTTGGAGGTTCCTCTACTTTGTAGAAATGGAACACATGTGTTAATGGATTTGCCTCTGGGAAGACAATTCATGAGTAAAATTCCTCTGTCTGCCGATATCTTTGTGCCTTTATGTCAAAAATGACCCTACCACCTCTTGATGATAGGCCATTTTGTATAAACGTTATAGCAATGGTTTTCCTTACGTTTTCCGGGATGATTATAGCATCGGGTCGGTTTCTTGGAAACCGGTAACACTAAAACCCGGTCGGGCATTATTGCCTGCAGGTCCACCGTTCTCGTTTCGCTCATTTTGTTGACTAAAAGTTTGCAGAGCAAGTTTCAAGGAAACAAAGAGAAGGTGCGCAATATTTTGGAACACTGTATTCTTCAACGTTGAACTAACCAAAAACTAATACATAGGATTTTTCGTCCTACTCAGTCACGGCAGGTATTTTATCCTTTTACCCACTCCAGACATCTATTGGAGTATTTTTCGGGGAAAAAGGGGTCTCTGTGAAAAGCACGACTGAGTTACTCTAGTATCTAGCATTAAATTAGTGCCTTACCAAAAGGTGGGCGCCATGTAGTGTAGTTGCTATATTCCTAATAGGCTCTGCGCATTGGAATAATATACCCTATAAATTTGACTTAGGACTTAGGTCGATTAGGTCTCTATCGAATATATTAGACTTAATTGTGAGTGCCAGCTAGTTCAGAGGTCACTAGAAACTTTCTTGAATTCCCAATAAGGGATACGTTTCTGACAACCGCATAAACATGACAACTTTGTTTCCCAAGAATAAGAAATGTATCTCTAGAGTCGGGGAAACAATAGATAGATATTTCACTCAGTCAATCATGCATGCTTAGTTTCATCAGAGGTGCAGAGAAATAGAGAGACAGGCGTTTTCAATAAAAGTATTTATTGAACAGTCTTCTTTCTCATGCAGAAGTAATGACTGCTACAATCGTAATACTGGCTGTAAAGTATAATGCGTACAGCAAGAAGAGTATTATAAAATAATACTGTAAAAGCATGGTATGGTTTGTAAGTCATAAAATACATACATAAATAACGGAGACTCAAAGTTCTCAACTGGTGCTTCTAAAATACGCCTACCCTGATGTACCTAACCTAAGTCTAGTGCGAGGGAAGAAGTAATTATGGTGTAGAATAAATTTTGTTTCTTTGCCAAGAATCTATCCAAGATTTCTCTTAGGGTCTAATCAGCTCTGTACCTTGGTTTAGAATGAAGGAGGTCTGGTATCTCTGTCTTGGGACTCGATTTCCCAACACCCTGTAAGGGGAGCTAGGAAACATTGGAGCTGGATTCTCAGCGAGAGAAAGGCAGCCTCTCTGTCAGTGCGTCAGCTGGAGGGTCGACTTCCTTCGGCACATGCTGTAGCGAGCTGCGTCGGGCAAGTAGATAGTCAAACAGCTCCAAACCCCAGTGTGTTTGCTAGGGCAAGTGTAGGCATATTTATACCTTGAAAGTGCCTGGTCTGACATAAAGTCAGACATAATAACGTCCCCAAAGAACTGTAGTTCTTTGAAAATGACATGATTTCAAGGACAAATCAATATTCAAGAAAGGGGATGTCCCTGACTGTTGAAGCCGAGTTTTCAAAGAAATCGTTGTGGCTTTTTGGAACTGGTGGAAGTAGCCATGCCTGTATTTGGACTGCATGGGCTATGTCTAAATATGGGTATGATTTCTATGCCTATATAAGGGTAATGTCAATTATACCTATATCAGGGCATGAATCGGGAAAATGACACTAGGGTCCTAAAACGCTATACAACACTCTATGCTGAAGGTCTTCCGGGGGGGCGTCCCACGGCACTGACCTAGACAGGATATTAGTGGCTGACATTATATCTGATGGGAGGGATACATTATTTTCCCTTACCGAGGACTCACACTCAGATTCAGATTTAGGATACAACGAAACAGAGAACAGTGCCTCTACCGCAGGCTTTAGCACATTGGAAGCACCGGAGGCCACCCTTAAGCACCAACAATTTAGAAGTTGCTCCAAAGGTTTCAAGGGCCACATGGAGTCACGAAAAAAGAAGGGAAGACGTTTCCCTGGCTTGAAATGGGACTATTCACACACAAGGATTATGAGACCTATGGACTCAGCACCTGCCCCAGCTGGAAATTCCATAGTTGTACAGCAAGGAGAGATGGCAGCAATATAAACCCAGCCATGAGTCTGATCCTGGAGTCAATTAAGGAAAACCGCGCAGAGACGAGGGCGGATGGAAAGAATCTGCATGATATATTGAACAAATTGTTTATGTATTTTGATTAATTGTTTTAGTTGAACTAATAGTACTGGACCCAACATTTCTTCAATGGCAGGATGTGGTGTATAGTTGGCTAGTACCGGCCATGTTGCTCCTGGTCTACCTAGTGGACCGAGCCCGGTAATGTGATTTTGATGTTGTAGGGCGCCTTTAAACCAGAGCTGATGCACTTGGTAAGTTAGTGGAATTTTAATGTCCTCAAAAGGAACGTATGCCGTTGGAGGTTCCTCTACTTTGTAGAAATGGAACACATGTGTTAATGGATTTGCCTCTGGGAAGACAATTCATGAGTAAAATTCCTCTGTCTGCCGATATTTTTGTGCCTTTATGTCAAAAATGACCCTACCACCTCTTGATGATAGGCCATTTTGTATAAACGTTATAGCAATGGTTTTCCTTACGTTTTCCTTGATGATTATAGCATCGGGTCGGTTTCTTGGAAACCGGTAACACTAAAACCCGGTCGGGCATTATTGCCTGCGGGTCCTCCGTTCTCGTTTCGCTCATTTTGTTGACTAAAAGTTTGCAGAGCAAGTTTCAAGGAAACAAAGAGAAGGTGCGCAATATTTTGGAACACTGTATTCTTCAACGTTGAACTAACCAAAAACTAATACATAGGATTTTTCGTCCTACTCAGTCACGGCAGGTATTTTATCCTTTTACCCACTCCAGACATCTATTGGAGTATTTTTCGCGGAAAAAGGGGTCTCTGTGAAAAGCACGACTGAGTTACTCTAGTATCTAGCATTAAATTAGTGCCTTACTAAAAGGTGGGCGCCATGTAGTGTAGTTGCTATATTCCTAATAGGCTCTGCGCATTGGAATAATATACCCTATAAATTTGACTTAGGACTTAGGTCGATTAGGTCTCTATCGAATATATTAGACTTAATTGTGAGTGCCAGCTAGTTCAGAGGTCACTAGAAACTTTCTTGAATTCCCAATAAGGGATACGTTTCTAACAACCGCATAAACATGACAACTTTGTTTCCCAAGAATAAGAAATGTATCTCTAGAGTCGGGGAAACAATAGATAGATATTTCACTCAGTCAATCATGCATGCTTAGTTTCATCAGAGGTGCAGAGAAATAGAGAGACAGGCGTTTTCAATAAAAGTATTTATTGAACAGTCTTCTTTCTCATGCAGAAGTAATGACTGCTACAATCGTAATACTGGCTGTAAAGTATAATGCGTACAGCAAGAAGAGTATTATAAAATAATACTGTAAAAGCATGGTATGGTTTGTAAGTCATAAAATACATACATAAATAACGGAGACTCAAAGTTCTCAACTGGTGCTTCTAAAATACGCCTACCCTGATGTACCTAACCTAAGTCTAGTGCGAGGGAAGAAGTAATTATGGTGTAGAATACATTTTGTTTCTTTGCCAAGAATCTATCCAAGATTTCTCTTAGGGTCTAATCAGCTCTGTGCCTTGGTTTAGAATGAAGGAGGTCTGGTATCTCTGTCTTGGGACTCGATTTCCCAACACCCTGTAAGGGGAGCTAGGAAACATTGGAGCTGGATTCTCAGCGAGAGAAAGGCAGCCTCTCTGTCAGTGCGTCAGCTGGAGGGTCGACTTCCTTCAGCACATGCTGTAGCGAGCTGCGTCGGGCAAGTAGATAGTCAAACAGCTCCAAACCCCAGTGTGTTTGCTAGGGCAAGTGTAGGCATATTTATACCTTGAAAGTGCCTGGTCTGACATAAAGTCAGACATAAGAACTTCCCCAAAGAACTGTAGTTCTTTGAAAATGACATGATTTCTAGGACAAATCAATATTCAAGAAAGGGGATGTCCCTGACTGTTGAAGCCGAGTTTTCAAAGAAATCGTTGTGGCTTTTTGGAACTGGTGGAAGTAGCCATGCCTGTATTTGGACTGCATGGGCTATGTCTAAATATGGGTATGATTTCTATGCCTATATAAGGGTAATGTCAATTATACCTATATCAGGGCATGAATCTGGAAAATGACACTAGGGTCCTAAAACACTATATAACACTCTATGCTGAAGGTCTTCCTGGGGGGCGTCCCACGGCACTGACCTAGACAGGATATTAGCGGCTGACATTATATCTGATGGGAGGGATACATTATTTTCCCTTACCGAGGACTCACACTCAGATTCAGATTTAGGATGCAGCGAAACAGAGAACAGTGCCTCTACCGCAGGCTTTAGCACATTGGAAGCACCGGAGGCCACCCTTAAGCACCAACAATTTAGAAGTTGCTCCAAAGGTTTCAAGGGCCACATGGAGTCACGAAAAAAGAAGGGAAGACGTTTCCCTGGCTTGAAATGGGACTATTCACACACAAGGATTATGAGACCTATGGACTCAGCACCTGCCCCAGCTGGAAATTCCATAGTTGTACAGCAAGGAGAGATGGCAGCAATATAAACCCAGCCATGAGTCTGATCCTGGAGTCAATTAAGGAAAACCGCGCAGAGACAAGGGCGGATGGAAAGAATCTGCATGACATATTGAACAAATTGTTTATGTATTTTGATTAATTGTTTTAGTTGAACTAATAGTACTGGACCCAACATTTCTTCAATGGCAGGATGTGGTGTATAGTTGGCTAGTACCGGCCATGTTGCTCCTGGTCTACCTAGTGGACCGAGCCCGGTAATGTGATTTTGATGTTGTAGGGCGCCTTTAAACCAGAGCTGATGCACTTGGTAAGTTAGTGGAATTTTAATGTCCTCAAAAGGAACGTATGCCGTTGGAGGTTCCTCTACTTTGTAGAAATGGAACACATGTGTTAATGGATTTGCCTCTGGGAAGACAATTCATGAGTAAAATTCCTCTGTCTGCCGATATCTTTGTGCCTTTATGTCAAAAATGACCCTACCACCTCTTGATGATAGGCCATTTTGTATAAACGTTATAGCAATGGTTTTCCTTACGTTTTCCGGGATGATTATAGCATCGGGTCGGTTTCTTGGAAACCGGTAACACTAAAACCCGGTCGGGCATTATTGCCTGCACGTCCACCGTTCTCGTTTCGCTCATTTTGTTGACTAAATGTTTGCAGAGCAAGTTTCAAGGAAACAAAGAGAAGGTGCGCAATATTTTGGAACACTGTATTCTTCAACGTTGAACTAACCAAAAACTAATACATAGGATTTTTCGTCCTACTCAGTCACGGCAGGTATTTTATCCTTTTACCCACTCCAGACATCTATTGGAGTATTTTTCGGGGAAAAAGGGGTCTCTGTGAAAAGCACGACTGAGTTACTCTAGTATCTAGCATTAAATTAGTGCCTTACCAAAAGGTGGGCGCCATGTAGTGTAGTTGCTATATTCCTAATAGGCTCTGCGCATTGGAATAATATACCCTATAAATTTGACTTAGGACTTAGGTCGATTAGGTCTCTATCGAATATATTAGACTTAATTGTGAGTGCCAGCTAGTTCAGAGGTCACTAGAAACTTTCTTGAATTCCCAATAAGGGATACGTTTCTAACAACCGCATAAACATGACAACTTTGTTTCCCAAGAATAAGAAATGTATCTCTAGAGTCGGGGAAACAATAGATAGATATTTCACTCAGTCAATCATGCATGCTTAGTTTCATCAGAGGTGCAGAGAAATAGAGAGACAGGCGTTTTCAATAAAAGTATTTATTGAACAGTCTTCTTTCTCATGCAGAAGTAATGACTGCTACAATCGTAATACTGGCTGTAAAGTATAATGCGTACAGCAAGAAGAGTATTATAAAATAATACTGTAAAAGCATGGTATGGTTTGTAAGTCATAAAATACATACATAAATAACGGAGACTCAAAGTTCTCAACTGGTGCTTCTAAAATACGCCTACCCTGATGTACCTAACCTAAGTCTAGTGCGAGGGAAGAAGTAATTATGGTGTAGAATAAATTTTGTTTCTTTGCCAAGAATCTATCCAAGATTTCTCTTAGGGTCTAATCAGCTCTGTACCTTGGTTTAGAATGAAGGAGGTCTGGTATCTCTGTCTTGGGACTCGATTTCCCAACACCCTGTAAGGGGAGCTAGGAAACATTGGAGCTGGATTCTCAGCGAGAGAAAGGCAGCCTCTCTGTCAGTGCGTCAGCTGGAGGGTCGACTTCCTTCGGCACATGCTGTAGCGAGCTGCGTCGGGCAAGTAGATAGTCAAACAGCTCCAAACCCCAGTGTGTTTGCTAGGGCAAGTGTAGGCATATTTATACCTTGAAAGTGCCTGGTCTGACATAAAGTCAGACATAATAACGTCCCCAAAGAACTGTAGTTCTTTGAAAATGACATGATTTCAAGGACAAATCAATATTCAAGAAAGGGGATGTCCCTGACTGTTGAAGCCGAGTTTTCAAAGAAATCGTTGTGGCTTTTTGGAACTGGTGGAAGTATCCATGCCTGTATTTGGACTGCATGGGCTATGTCTAAATATGGGTATGATTTCTATGCCTATATAAGGGTAATGTCAATTATACCTATATCAGGGCATGAATCTGGAAAATGACACTAGGGTCCTAAAACACTATATAACACTCTATGCTGAAGGTCTTCCTGGGGGGGCGTCCCACGGCACTGACCTAGACAGGATATTAGCGGCTGACATTATATCTGATGGGAGGGATACATTATTTTCCCTTACCGAGGACTCACACTCAGATTCAGATTTAGGATGCAGCGAAACAGAGAACAGTGCCTCTACCGCAGGCTTTAGCACATTGGAAGCACCGGAGGCCACCCTTAAGCACCAACAATTTAGAAGTTGCTCCAAAGGTTTCAAGGGCCACATGGAGTCACGAAAAAAGAAGGGAAGACGTTTCCCTGGCTTGAAATGGGACTATTCACACACAAGGATTATGAGACCTATGGACTCAGCACCTGCCCCAGCTGGAAATTCCATAGTTGTACAGCAAGGAGAGATGGCAGCAATATAAACCCAGCCATGAGTCTGATCCTGGAGTCAATTAAGGAAAACCGCGCAGAGACAAGGGCGGATGGAAAGAATCTGCATGACATATTGAACAAATTGTTTATGTATTTTGATTAATTGTTTTAGTTGAACTAATAGTACTGGACCCAACATTTCTTCAATGGCAGGATGTGGTGTATAGTTGGCTAGTACCGGCCATGTTGCTCCTGGTCTACCTAGTGGACCGAGCCCGGTAATGTGATTTTGATGTTGTAGGGCGCCTTTAAACCAGAGCTGATGCACTTGGTAAGTTAGTGGAATTTTAATGTCCTCAAAAGGAACGTATGCCGTTGGAGGTTCCTCTACTTTGTAGAAATGGAACACATGTGTTAATGGATTTGCCTCTGGGAAGACAATTCATGAGTAAAATTCCTCTGTCTGCCGATATTTTTGTGCCTTTATGTCAAAAATGACCCTACCACCTCTTGATGATAGGCCATTTTGTATAAACGTTATAGCAATGGTTTTCCTTACGTTTTCCTTGATGATTATAGCATCGGGTCGGTTTCTTGGAAACCGGTAACACTAAAACCCGGTCGGGCATTATTGCCTGCGGGTCCACCGTTCTCGTTTCGCTCATTTTGTTGACTAAAAGTTTGCAGAGCAAGTTTCAAGGAAACAAAGAGAAGGTGCGCAATATTTTGGAACACTGTATTCTTCAACGTTGAACTAACCAAAAACTAATACATAGGATTTTTCGTCCTACTCAGTCACGGCAGGTATTTTATCCTTTTACCCACTCCAAACATCTATTGGAGTATTTTTCGGGGAAAAAGGGGTCTCTGTGAAAGGCACGACTGAGTTACTCTAGTATCTAGCATTAAATTAGTGCCTTACCAAAAGGTGGGCGCCATGTAGTGTAGTTGCTATATTCCTAATAGGCTCTGCGCATTGGAATAATATACCCTATAAATTTGACTTAGGACTTAGGTCGATTAGGTCTCTATCGAATATATTAGACTTAATTGTGAGTGCCAGCTAGTTCAGAGGTCACTAGAAACTTTCTTGAATTCCCAATAAGGGATACGTTTCTAACAACCGCATAAACATGACAACTTTGTTTCCCAAGAATAAGAAATGTATCTCTAGAGTCGGGGAAACAATAGATAGATATTTCACTCAGTCAATCATGCATGCTTAGTTTCATCAGAGGTGCAGAGAAATAGAGAGACAGGCGTTTTCAATAAAAGTATTTATTGAACAGTCTTCTTTCTCATGCAGAAGTAATGACTGCTACAATCGTAATACTGGCTGTAAAGTATAATGCGTACAGCAAGAAGAGTATTATAAAATAATACTGTAAAAGCATGGTATGGTTTGTAAGTCATAAAATACATACATAAATAACGGAGACTCAAAGTTCTCAACTGGTGCTTCTAAAATACGCCTACCCTGATGTACCTAACCTAAGTCTAGTGCGAGGGAAGAAGTAATTATGGTGTAGAATACATTTTGTTTCTTTGCCAAGAATCTATCCAAGATTTCTCTTAGGGTCTAATCAGCTCTGTACCTTGGTTTAGAATGAAGGAGGTCTGGTATCTCTGTCTTGGGACTCGATTTCCCAACACCCTGTAAGGGGAGCTAGGAAACATTGGAGCTGGATTCTCAGCGAGAGAAAGGCAGCCTCTCTGTCAGTGCGTCAGCTGGAGGGTCGACTTCCTTCAGCACATGCTGTAGCGAGCTGCGTCGGGCAAGTAGATAGTCAAACAGCTCCAAACCCCAGTGTGTTTGCTAGGGCAAGTGTAGGCATATTTATACCTTGAAAGTGCCTGGTCTGACATAAAGTCAGACATAAGAACGTCCCCAAAGAACTGTAGTTCTTTGAAAATGACATGATTTCTAGGACAAATCAATATTCAAGAAAGGGGATGTCCCTGACTGTTGAAGCCGAGTTTTCAAAGAAATCGTTGTGGCTTTTTGGAACTGGTGGAAGTAGCCATGCCTGTATTTGGACTGCATGGGCTATGTCTAAATATGGGTATGATTTCTATGCCTATATAAGGGTAATGTCAATTATACCTATATCAGGGCATGAATCTGGAAAATGACACTAGGGTCCTAAAACACTATATAACACTCTATGCTGAAGGTCTTCCTGGGGGGGCGTCCCACGGCACTGACCTAGACAGGATATTAGCGGCTGACATTATATCTGATGGGAGGGATACATTATTTTCCCTTACCGAGGACTCACACTCAGATTCAGATTTAGGATGCAGCGAAACAGAGAACAGTGCCTCTACCGCAGGCTTTAGCACATTGGAAGCACCGGAGGCCACCCTTAAGCACCAACAATTTAGAAGTTGCTCCAAAGGTTTCAAGGGCCACATGGAGTCACGAAAAAAGAAGGGAAGACGTTTCCCTGGCTTGAAATGGGACTATTCACACACAAGGATTATGAGACCTATGGACTCAGCACCTGCCCCAGCTGGAAATTCCATAGTTGTACAGCAAGGAGAGATGGCAGCAATATAAACCCAGCCATGAGTCTGATCCTGGAGTCAATTAAGGAAAACCGCGCAGAGACAAGGGCGGATGGGAAGAATCTGCATGACATATTGAACAAATTGTTTATGTATTTTGATTAATTGTTTTAGTTGAACTAATAGTACTGGACCCAACATTTCTTCAATGGCAGGATGTGGTGTATAGTTGGCTAGTACCGGCCATGTTGCTCCTGGTCTACCTAGTGGACCGAGCCCGGTAATGTGATTTTGATGTTGTAGGGCGCCTTTAAACCAGAGCTGATGCACTTGGTAAGTTAGTGGAATTTTAATGTCCTCAAAAGGAACGTATGCCGTTGGAGGTTCCTCTACTTTGTAGAAATGGAACACATGTGTTAATGGATTTGCCTCTGGGAAGACAATTCATGAGTAAAATTCCTCTGTCTGCCGATATCTTTGTGCCTTTATGTCAAAAATGACCCTACCACCTCTTGATGATAGGCCATTTTGTATAAACGTTATAGCAATGGTTTTCCTTACGTTTTCCGGGATGATTATAGCATCGGGTCGGTTTCTTGGAAACCGGTAACACTAAAACCCGGTCGGGCATTATTGCCTGCACGTCCACCGTTCTCGTTTCGCTCATTTTGTTGACTAAATGTTTGCAGAGCAAGTTTCAAGGAAACAAAGAGAAGGTGCGCAATATTTTGGAACACTGTATTCTTCAACGTTGAACTAACCAAAAACTAATACATAGGATTTTTCGTCCTACTCAGTCACGGCAGGTATTTTATCCTTTTACCCACTCCAGACATCTATTGGAGTATTTTTCGGGGAAAAAGGGGTCTCTGTGAAAAGCACGACTGAGTTACTCTAGTATCTAGCATTAAATTAGTGCCTTACCAAAAGGTGGGCGCCATGTAGTGTAGTTGCTATATTCCTAATAGGCTCTGCGCATTGGAATAATATACCCTATAAATTTGACTTAGGACTTAGGTCGATTAGGTCTCTATCGAATATATTAGACTTAATTGTGAGTGCCAGCTAGTTCAGAGGTCACTAGAAACTTTCTTGAATTCCCAATAAGGGATACGTTTCTGACAACCGCATAAACATGACAACTTTGTTTCCCAAGAATAAAAAATGTATCTCTAGAGTCGGGGAAACAATAGATAGATATTTCACTCAGTCAATCATGCATGCTTAGTTTCATCAGAGGTGCAGAGAAATAGAGAGACAGGCGTTTTCAATAAAAGTATTTATTGAACAGTCTTCTTTCTCATGCAGAAGTAATGACTGCTACAATCGTAATACTGGCTGTAAAGTATAATGCGTACAGCAAGAAGAGTATTATAAAATAATACTGTAAAAGCATTGTATGGTTTGTAAGTCATAAAATACATACATAAATAACGGAGACTCAAAGTTCTCAACTGGTGCTTCTAAAATACGCCTACCCTGATGTACCTAACCTAAGTCTAGTGCGAGGGAAGAAGTAATTATGGTGTAGAATAAATTTAGTTTCTTTGCCAAGAATCTATCCAAGATTTCTCTTAGGGTCTAATCAGCTCTGTACCTTGGTTTAGAATGAAGGAGGTCTGGTATCTCTGTCTTGGGACTCGATTTCCCAACACCCTGTAAGGGGAGCTAGAAAACATTGGAGCTGGATTCTCAGCGAGAGAAAGGCAGCCTCTCTGTCAGTGCGTCAGCTGGAGGATCGACTTCCTTCGGCACATGCTGTAGCGAGCTGCGTCGGGCAAGTAGATAGTCAAACAGCTCCAAACCCCAGTGTGTTTGCTAGGGCAAGTGTAGGCATATTTATACCTTGAAAGTGCCTGGTCTGACATAAAGTCAGACATAATAACGTCCCCAAAGAACTGTAGTTCTTTGAAAATGACATGATTTCAAGGACAAATCAATATTCAAGAAAGGGGATGTCCCTGACTGTTGAAGTCGAGTTTTCAAAGAAATCGTTGTGGCTTTTTGGAACTGGTGGAAGTAGCCATGCCTGTATTTGGACTGCATGGGCTATGTCTAAATATGGGTATGATTTCTATGCCTATATAAGGGTAATGTCAATTATACCTATATCAGGGCATGAATCTGGAAAATGACACTAGGGTCCTAAAACACTATATAACACTCTATGCCGAAGGTCTTCCTGGGGGGCGTCCCACGGCACTGACCTAGACAGGATATTAGCGGCTGACATTATATCTGATGGGAGGGATACATTATTTTCCCTTACCGAGGACTCACACTCAGATTCAGATTTAGGATGCAGCGAAACAGAGAACAGTGCCTCTACCGCAGGCTTTAGCACATTGGAAGCACCGGAGGCCACCCTTAAGCACCAACAATTTAGAAGTTGCTCCAAAGGTTTCAAGGGCCACATGGAGTCACGAAAAACAGAAGGGAAGACGTTTCCCTGGCTTGAAATGGGACTATTCACACACAAGGATTATGAGACCTATGGACTCAGCACCTGCCCCAGCTGGAAATTCCATAGTTGTACAGCAAGGAGAGATGGCAGCAATATAAACCCAGCCATGAGTCTGATCCTGGAGTCAATTAAGGAAAACCGCGCAGAGACAAGGGCGGATGGAAAGAATCTGCATGACATATTGAACAAATTGTTTATGTATTTTGATTAATTGTTTTAGTTGAACTAATAGTACTGGACCCAACATTTCTTCAATGGCAGGATGTGGTGTATAGTTGGCTAGTACCGGCCATGTTGCTCCTGGTCTACCTAGTGGACCGAGCCCGGTAATGTGATTTTGATGTTGTAGGGCGCCTTTAAACCAGAGCTGATGCACTTGGTAAGTTAGTGGAATTTTAATGTCCTCAAAAGGAACGTATGCCGTTGGATTTGCCTCTGGGAAGACAATTCATGAGTAAAATTCCTCTGTCTGCCGATATCTTTGTGCCTTTATGTCAAAAATGACCCTACCACCTCTTGATGATAGGCCATTTTGTATAAACATTATAGCAATTGTTTTCCTTACGTTTTCCGGGATGATTATAGCATCGGGTCGGTTTCTTGGAAACCGGTAACACTAAAACCCGGTCGGGCATTATTGCCTGCAGGTCCACCGTTCTTGTTTCGCTCATTTTGTTGACTAAAAGTTTGCAGAGCAAGTTTCAAGGAAACAAAGAGAAGGTGCGCAATATTTTGGAACACTGTATTCTTCAACGTTGAACTAACCAAAAACTAATACATAGGATTTTTTGTCCTACTCAGTCACGGCAGGTATTTTATCCTTTTACCCACTCCAGACATCTATTGGAGTATTTTTCGGGGAAAAAGGGGTCTCTGTGAAAAGCACGACTGAGTTACTCTAGTATCTAGCATTAAATTAGTGCCTTACCAAAAGGTGGGCGCCATGTAGTGTAGTTGCTATATTCCTAATAGGCTCTGCGCATTGGAATAATATACCCTATAAATTTGACTTAGGACTTAGGTCGATTAGGTCTCTATCGAATATATTAGACTTAATTGTGAGTGCCAGCTAGTTCAGAGGTCACTAGAAACTTTCTTGAATTCCCAATAAGGGATACGTTTCTGACAACCGCATAAACATGACAACTTTGTTTCCCAAGAATAAGAAATGTATCTCTAGAGTCGGGGAAACAATAGATAGATATTTCACTCAGTCAATCATGCATGCTTAGTTTCATCAGAGGTGCAGAGAAATAGAGAGACAGGCGTTTTCAATAAAAGTATTTATTGAACAGTCTTCTTTCTCATGCAGAAGTAATGA
Source organism: Lissotriton vulgaris (assembly GCF_964263255.1). Lineage (NCBI taxonomy): Eukaryota > Metazoa > Chordata > Amphibia > Caudata > Salamandridae > Lissotriton > Lissotriton vulgaris. Next base: position 1,536,571,015 of record NC_141685.1, read on the forward strand.
CTGCTACAATCGTAATACTGGCTGTAAAGTATAATGCGTACAGCAAGAAGAGTATTATAAAATAATACTGTAAAAGCATGGTATGGTTTGTAAGTCATAAAATACATACATAAATAACGGAGACTCAAAGTTCTCAACTGGTGCTTCTAAAATACGCCTACCCTGATGTACCTAACCTAAGTCTAGTGCGAGGGAAGAAGTAATTATGGTGTAGAATAAATTTAGTTTCTTTGCCAAGAATCTATCCAAGATTTCTCTTAGGGTCTAATCAGCTCTGTACCTTGGTTTAGAATGAAGGAGGTCTGGTATCTCTGTCTTGGGACTCGATTTCCCAACACCCTGTAAGGGGAGCTAGGAAACATTGGAGCTGGATTCTCAGCGAGAGAAAGGCAGCCTCTCTGTCAGTGCGTCAGCTGGAGGGTCGACTTCCTTCGGCACATGCTGTAGCAAGCTGCGTCGGGCAAGTAGATAGTCAAACAGCTCCAAACCCCAGTGTGTTTGCTAGGGCAAGTTTAGGCATATTTATACCTTGAAAGTGCCTGGTCTGACATAAAGTCAGACATAATAACGTCCCCAAAGAACTGTAGTTCTTTGAAAATGACATGATTTCTAGGACAAATCAATATTCAAGAAAGGGGATGTCCCTGACTGTTGAAGCCAAGTTTTCAAAGAAATCGTTGTGGCTTTTTGGAACTGGTGGAAGTAGCCATGCCTGTATTTGGACTGCATGGGCTATGTCTAAATATGGGTATGATTTCTATGCCTATATAAGGGTAATGTCAATTATACCTATATCAGGGCATGAATCTGGAAAATGGCACTAGGGTCCTAAAACACTATATAACACTCTATGCTGAAGGTCTTCCTGGGGGGCGTCCCACGGCACTGACCTAGACAGGATATTAGCGGCTGACATTATATCTGATGGGAGGGATACATTATTTTCCCTTACAGAGGACTCACACTCAGATTCAGATTTAGGATGCAGCGAAACAGAGAACAGTGCCTCTACCGCAGGCTTCAGCACATTGGAAGCACCGGAGGCCACCCTTAAGCACCAACAATTTAGAAGTTGCTCCAAAGGTTTCAAGGGCCACATGGAGTCATGAAAAAAGAAGGGAAGACGTTTCCCTGGCTTGAAATGGGACTATTCACACACAAGGATTATGAGACCTATGGACTTAGCACCTGCCCCAGCTGGATATTCCATAGTTGTACAGCAAGGAGAGATGGCAACAATATAAACCCAGCCATGAGTCTGATCCTGGAGTCAATTGAGGAAAACCGCGCAGAGACAAGGGCGGATGGAAAGAAAGCAAGACAGGCCACAAAGAAATTGGGACGGGCAGTACGGAAAGTTGGGCGAACCTGTGTTGAAATAGGTGAACGATTGGACACCATGGAAGAGAGAACATCGGTTGTAGGAAAGGGTTTGGTTGCTGTGAGAGAGCAAGCAAAATCTCATGAAGCCCAACTGAAAGATGTCATGTGGAAACTAGAGGTCCTGGAAAACCACAAGAGAAGAAATAATCTCTGATTTCTTGGGATTAAAGAAGGCTTAGAAGGGGATGACATTCAATCTTTCATTCTGGACCTCCTTAAAGAAGCCTTCTCCAAGCTTACAGGATGGGACTGGGAAGGGGAAGTACAGCGGGTTCATGGTTTTCCATTTGCCCACCATAAAATGCTTAGCTGAGATTTAAACGAGCAGAGAGCCATATTGGTCTTTTTTGGTAACTTCTCGCTTAGACAGACTATATTCGAGAAAGCTCGTCCCGAGGCTAGAAGGCAATATAAGGGGTCTTCCTTTTTCATTCGCCCTGACCTCTGTCATATAACTGTTGAGTGCAGATGGCGTTTACGGCAGTTAATCAACCTTCCCAAGATGCTGGTTTTGAGGCATTTTTGCTGGCGAGGCTAGGCTAAAAAGTATTGTGCGAGGGTCTGTAAAATTCTTTACCTCCAAAATACAGGTCAGAGAGTATTTGGTACAGGCTCAGGTGGAGAAGAGAAGTGTATAAATAGTAAGTAAGTAATAGCTTTATTCGATAAAAAACATATCATAAAAGCATTTACACATCTTTAAAAAACATTTTTAACAACAATCATCACATAAAAACATTTCATAACAGAACAGCATATTGGGTAGGCTCGTTCACTGGATTAACAGTTTTCTTGCAGTTCTTAGGCGCCAAGCCCAACCCAAAAATTTTGCCATACAAGTTGAAAAGAAGGGTCTAGCATCTGTACGTAAAATACGCACGGCTTCCAAGTGAGAGCGAGTTCCCAGACTTCTGCAGATAGGCTTCAACCACCTACGTCTCGGGGCTACATAGACGCTACATTCGAATAGCATATGGGACACAGACTCTACCCTTAAATCGCAAAAGGGGCAATAGGGTACAGTTTGAGCGGGCGGTTTCCAAGTGGACGTGAACTCACATAATGGAAGTACCCCCAACCTGAACTTGATGTACAATGCTCTGTCCCTTGGGCTCTGAATGGTGTCTAGATAAGGTTCCCTTAACGGCAACTCCTTGACTGACAGAAACAGGGCTACAGATTTACAATGGTTTGTGCTTCGGGCCCTCTCACTGTCCACCCATGCCCAATAAACCTTCTTTAGATATTGTTTCGTGGGTGCAGATTTGTTGGACCAAGCCTCACCTAGGCCCAATTTGTACAGCAGCTTTTTAACCTCCCTAAGCCAGATGATCTTATGAGAACCCGATAGTGACAAAATGTCATTTAAAGCGTCTGCGTAACTACTTAATTCCTGTACGTTCCGAATTCTGGACCATAACAGGAGTGGGCGTAGTTTCGCTTGGTCGCCGATTGCCCGGGTACCTGCATCTATCAGCAATGGGATTGTTGGCGTGCTGTGGGGTAAACCCATTAGGTCTTTATGGAAGTTGTTCTCAAGGTGAACCAGAGTGTCAACTTTTTGAGTGCCCCACAGCTCAGCACCGTAAAGTGCCGCGCTTACAACCCTTGCCCTATAGATATCTAGGGGGGCCCCAATAGGTTTTGATGGTGATGCTCGCTGCTCCTTGAGCAGCGCACCTGCCACCCTTTTGTGGGTAAGGAAGGTTTTTTGATGGTGTGCCTTCCAGCTCATGGTATCACTAATGCGTATGCCCAGATAATCAAATTCTTTCACGCGATCAAGTGGGACGGAATCCAGGACCGGGGGATAAACAGATTTTTTTGGCGGGTTAAGAACTAAAAACTTGGTTTTGCCTATATTTATGGCCAAGCCCCTTTCATTGCAGAAGGTTTGAAAGTTGGAAAGCAACGATTGGATGCCCATCGGTGATTTTGAAATTAGGAGGGTATCGTCCGCTAACAGAGGCATTGGGATCTTCCTTCCAGCCAGGGTGGGTGCGTCTGATGGTTGTTGTAAGAGATGCTCCACCACTCCGTTAATGTAAAGAGAGAACAGAGTGGGGGCAAGCACACACCCCTGGCGGACGCCTCTGTCCACGGGGATACGAGATGTTTTCTCTCCCTGTGCACCCCATCTAATTTGGGCAAAATTCCTATCATGAAATTTTACAAGCAGTGACAGCAGATAGGGGGGGAGGCCTAACCCGTCGAGGACGTTCCATAGAAGCGTGCGTGGTACCAGGTCGAAGGCAGTCCGCAGGTCAATGAAGACTAAATACAGACTGCCCCCTCCCAGCACCACCACTTTCCAATAGATCATTAGAAGGCGGAACGTCTGCTCGATTGTGCCCGTACCTGTTCTGAAGCCTGCTTGGAGATCTGATAGGATATGGTTATCGTCTGCCCACTCGATGATCCTGCCCAATACCACCTTTCCTGCTACCTTTTGAGAAGAGTCTAATAAACTGATTGGGCGGTAGTTTGCTGGGTCGTCCCTGGAGCCTTTTTTAAAAATAGGTACGACCTCAGCGCCCCTCCATGAGTCGGGAAAGACTCCACCCAACATCACTTTGTTCAAAAGCGAGGCAATTAATCTACTCCAAGGAGATGTATAGTTCTTAATTAGGTCTCCTGGGATTCCATCTGGTCCTGCTGCTTTGTTCGGGACAATGGATTGGATTGCTCTTTCTACTTCCAAGTTGGTAAATAGGCCATCATAGCACGGGAGGTTAATTGTGAAGCCCGTGGGTGGGCAAGCTACCTGGGATGGGCCTGAGGGAGCAGAGTACAGTTGCGAAAAGTGGTCAAACCATGCTCCCCCTGCAATATTACAAGTTAGCTGCTGGTCAATGGGCTTTTCCCTGGATCTTAGTAGGTCCCAAAACCTCTTGGCATCCTTCCTAGTACTGGCCTCTACTAGATCTCCCCAGAAGTTAAAATCATAAGTCTGTTTAGCTTCAGTTATGATTTTTTAATAAAATTTTCTGGCAGCCCTAATAGCAACCGCATCTTTGGTCTTTAATATCTCAACAAGTTCCTTCTTGGCCTCACGACATTTTTGGGTGTACCATTTCTCTGACTGTTTAGGCAAAGATTTTGAGGGACCCCTTCGAGCGGATTGGGGAACAATAAATAAGTCGCTCAACGCCAGTACAGTCTCAATGAATAGAGGTAGGATCTTGTTATCGTTTTGGCTTAGAGTGCTCATCCGGGGCTCCACCTCTTCCAAAATTGCCCCAGCTTGGGCCATCCTTGTATCGTCGGTTGAGACTTTTGCCCACTTTAAACGCCTGCTATAATTTGTGGGGACCACTTCATGAGAGGATTTCCACTTATGACTGGTTAAGCCTTGCCTTCCAGCCTGCCAAGGGGATAAAATAGATAGCGATAAGGGGTTGTGATCGCTGTCGACTGACACTATAACCTCCATATCTAGGTGGTATTGCCAAAGGTTGTAATTGAGCATGATATAATCAATCCTGGACGTGTGGTTTTGTCTATTATAAGTGTGGGCACCCATTTGGTCAGATTTGGATCGGCCATTTGTCGGTCGCAAATTGTGCTCCATGCACAAGGCATTGATCTCTATTGCGTTTTGCGACCATTTAGGAATCAGGTCAAGATTCAAGATCGGAATACCTCTCCTGTTGTCCTCCTCAAAAGTGTCCAAGATATCTTCGCTGGCCAAAGGCTCGAAACAGCAGTTGAAATCCCCTGCAAGCATTATATGGGAATCTGTATCGCAGGCAGCCAGGTTGCGGTTTAGACCTGTGGATGGTAAATGGGATGCACCGCCTTTGGCACCCCTCAAGTAGATGTTGAAGATTTCCATACTTCTTCCCCCTTTGTGTGTTACCGTTAGCCACTGGAGGTCCGAAGATTGGGTGTTTCTTTCTTTTACCCTGAAGCCTAAAGCAATACTGATCCATATAATAAGTCCACCTGACGGGCGACCTTTGGACCCTTGTTCCTGGACTGCGGGGATAAAAAAGGTGGTGAATCCCACTCGGTGTCTTGGCTCCAAACACCAGGTTTCCTGTAGAAGGCAGATGTGGAAGGGTTCCAGAAAGTCGTTCCATTCGGGGATGTCAAAGTTGCGGCCGAGACCAGCCACGTTCCAAGATAACATTTTTAGGACAGAGTCAGGTGGTGGAAAGACTCTGGTGGGGTCAATAGGCGTTGGCATTGAGGTAACAGTCGCGCCCACTGGTTTTGAAAACATCGCAAGTGGCTTAATTTGGGGGAGATTGAAAGACACATAAGGGGCGAGGCAGGTAGTATCCGACTGTTCAAGAGGAGTAGGTACAGGGAGGGTCACACAAGGCAGGTTTGGCCAATCTTCCCTTTTACAATTTGCTATTGAGTCCGATAACGTTGTCACCCCATCAGCCCTTACGTTGTTGGATCGTCCTACTTGGCTTGATGCAGATTCAGGAGCAGGACAATCGGTGGAGTGATGCCTTTGCGAAGTTAGGGATACCCTTCGGGTTTGCTTGGCTGCTTGCACAGGGAGTCAATCCACCTCCTCTAAACCACCGAATCTATTATAAGTGGAGAGGCCATTCCAATGTAGCAGGGTCTCCCTGTGGCCCCTAGAGTTATTCGGCCGTTGGTGGTGCTGGACCAATGTCCAATTGTCCCCCTGATTACAATTAGGTCGGGGAGGATAGAAAAAGGATAGCAGCTTAGGTTTGACTAAAGAGTCGTTATTACTGGGCCAACTGCAAATGTGATGCGCCGTGTGGGGATCTTCGAAAGTCACTACTATGCAGTCCCCCGGACTAGATTTCAGCGTTGGCCCTACCCAGGGAGTTCTGCGAACCATCAATACCCTACTTCTTCTACCATTGGGGATTGGTCTGTTAACATTTAACCAGTGCATTATTTTATTTTTGAGCGACCAGTGATTTTCGAATTGGCCATTGCCTAACGTAGGAGCACCCGTCAAGACAACGACATAGTCGTTTGCCTCTGGGGGAAGGTCAATGTAGCCACCTCTAAAGTTGTCTTTAGCTGGGGGGACCTGGGTTTCACTAGGAACCGGTCTAGTTACTGTTTCATGTTTGGTATGTTGCGAGTTACGGGTGGAGCCTCGTGGAGAAGGCTTTGGTTTAACACGAGCTTGCTCCACCGTAACTGTCCTTGGTTTAGGAACAGGTTTTATTGTAAGTGGTACTGAAGAGGAAGCTGGATTGGTATGTAGTGCGGTAGGTTGTAGGATTGGGTCAGCTGCAATAATGCCCTGATTTTCCAGACTTTTCAACCCAAGAGTGGCCAGCGCAATAATGCTCTTCTCCATTTCTAACAAGTTATTTTCGATCCTTGATAGTCTTAGATCTAGGGGTGACAACAGTTTTTTTAGTGTGTGCCAAACCACCTCTATAAATTCTTTATTGTTCTTGGTTAGCCCGTCTACTTCAGGGACCTCGTCTGTTGTGGTATTCGAGAGGGAAATAGATGGATTTTTTCCCTGTCCCTCACTACATGACTGGGTATTAGTGGTGAACTCAGCTCCCGCATTAATAGCTGAGATGTTATTCGTGGGCAGATCTTTAGGAACAGCAATTTTCGCTTTCTTACGGAAATAAGCTGAGCGAGAATTGCGTTTCCTCTTTGGTTGTTTGCCACTGGAGATATTAATCAAATTCGGGAGAGATACAATGGGAGCAGGGATGTACATACTAAGAGGTATTGATGTAGTATCCTCATCCTTACTTCCTGTGACAAGTATGGGAGTAGCCGGGGTCGGTGAATGGTGGATGTCTACCTGAGCGACTATGCAATTAGGACGGGCTGGGCGCTCAGGGGTAACAGAGGTGGCTATGTGACCAAGGGAGGATTTTTTGGAGAGTGCAATTACTTGGGACACTCTTCTTGCGGCGTCTAGTTCTAGCGAGACCCGGGTCTGAAGCTTAGATATTTCCTCGTCTATAGCTATATTGGTGCGGGTTATAAAGTCGTCCATGGGGCCACTGACTAGTGACCCACGTTTAGAAGATTTACTACGAGTTACCCTTGGATCCATAATACTAGGGCGCTGTGACAAGGATAGATCTATTTCCCCTCAGTTAGTGGATTATCTACCAAAACAAACAAACAATATTAAGCCAAGAGGGGTAGGCCAGTCCAGTCCTCTTAGGCCTCGAACGGCCTCAAACGGTCCCGCCCTTGTCCCGGGCTTCTCCCGGCGCCCTCCCGCGCGCTCCCGCGCAGCGGGATCGTAGTACACTAATAAGGAGGAAAGGGTGGGGTAGGGGGCGTGGCGATCAGGGAGAGCGACCCAGGTGTTGAGGGTTGACCGCACGCAGGGACTCCTGGTAGTTAGAGTCCCTGCTGGTCCGCTCGCAGCCCTGTGCCTGCCTGTTCTTACTTCCCCAGTCCAAAATCCAGTCTCAGTAACACTGCCCCTTTCAGCACACAGCGCCTCGCACCACGCGGCGAAGCGGGACCCGCGGAGCGGGTCCGGCGAGGAGCTGCTTTAGCAGGGAAGGGTCCGGATGCAGAAGAAAGACCACAGCAACAACCGGTCCGGTCCGGTGTATAAATAGTAACTGTTAGACCTGACATCTTTTGGCGTGATTACCCCTATCTTTTGCCTCGGCCTCCTGTATTTTTTGATGCTGTGCTGGATTCGTTTTTGCTGGTTTAGATGCTTTGGACACTCTGCCACTGCTGATCAGTGCCAGAGTGTAAGTGCTCCCTATGTAAATTGTTATCATGATTGGATATCCATGTTTGGCATATTTGTATCACCACGAAGTCCCTAGTAACGTGCACAGGGTGTGCCAGGGCCGGTGATGACGAATGCTACTAGTGTGCCTGCAGCACTGATTGTGCCACCCACAGGAGTAGCCCTAAAATGGTGTCTCGGGCCTGCCACTGCAGCGCCTACGGGCAGTTTAGAACTGCCATGTCCCCCTGGTCGGCGTCCCCGCTGACCAGACCGAACCCTTCCCTTTTCGTGCACATCAGTCACCCCTATGGAAGGCCCAAGGTACCCCCCTGGGCAGGGTGCCGTGTATGTGAAAGGTAGAGCATGTACTAGTGCAGGTGACATGCTCTGGTAGTGAATTACAGCCATTTTCGTTTTTCACTATTGTAAGGCTATCTTGCTCCATAGGTTAACATGGGGGATGCCGGCTACAGTGGTTACGGCATTTCTTCCCATAGGAGCAAGATAGGACATAAGTATTTAGTATCCCTGAACTCAGAATTTAATAACGCATCTTTTAGGAAAGGTGGTTTTTAGATCCTGTGTTTGAGGACAGCACTTTTAGAAAGTTGCTGTTCTCTTGTCTGACCCTTCTGCGTGCCTGGAAAGGTTTGTGTATTGACTGTCTGGTTTGTGAGTGACAGGGGCTGGGGAATCCCCCCAGAGGCTGGATGAGTCAGCACTAGGCTGAGTGGAGCGATTGCTACCTGAGTGGTGGGAGGAGTTAGCACCTGGGCTGAATAGGGCTGTGCCTGCCTGCCACAATGCTGGCTCCACCTCCTGCTGGGCGGCGGAGGACTCTGCCCCTCACTCTGAAAGGAAAGATGCAGCCAGCACGTCAAGGTGCTCAGGATCCACCCAGAACTGGTTCAGACCGGGCTCAGGGCCCACATGCACTGAGAGAACAAAGACTTTAGGGGTATAAGTACAGGACCCCTGACAACAGAAAATTAGATCATCCTGGAAATCAAGAAGGAACCTCTGCCAAGGAGAAAGCTGTCGTTGAAGAAGGAAGACTGTCCTGCTGTTGCTCTGCTGGACTGACCTGCTGTCGCTTTGCTGCCAAGGAGAGGGGAAGGACTTTGCTGTGAGCTGTGTCCCCTGTCTTGTAAGGAATCTCCAAGGGCCCGAGAAGAGCTGGCTCCCTGTTTCCGAAGTCCCAGGAACAAAAGGACTTCACCCCCCAGTCTCCCCGAACTCTGCTGAGAGAGTTCTGCCCTTCGTAGAGTGCTTGATCCAGTTGTGGGGCCTCTAGAAGTTGATTTTGACAAAAGAGAGAGTTTTCCCTTACACACCCAGAAAGGACTGGGAAAGGTAGCAAAACAAGAAAAAATTCGTTCCTTTCTGTGGTTCTTGAATTTGATGTACAATTTACTTTTTAAGGACTAAGACACCTACAACATTTCTGATCTCAATGATGTGTACCCAAGAATTGTTCCACAATTATCTCTCAAATAACATAATTTTCTTTAAAATCAAATTTATTAAAAGCTTCATCAGAATCAAAATGCAGTATATACTCAATAATTCCACATTTAAAAGCAATCACAATGTATTAACATTCAGTACAAAATCCAAATTCACAAAAATTCACAAAAAGTTAAAAAAGGTAGCCAAGTTGTCGACGCGTTTCGGTGTTTTGAAATTGATGGTACACCTTCCTCAGGACTACAAACAAATTTCTTCAATCTAAAATATACGGAACAGTCAATTAGTGTACATTCATTGAGAGTATTCATTTTCAGAAAAGTTTTTTTACAATACTCTAGGTGTCGGAGCAAAACAATGAGATTCTCTTACTTAATTCGCAGTATTCAATTTGCGTTCTCAGTCTAAATCCTGGGGATAGATAAATCTTATCCACTGCTATGGTTCCGGTTTATTCCTTTAAAAACCTGTGTGTACACAATGATAATTTGTGTACGGTTATTGCGTTCAATTTTTATTTCGAAAAACTACAACCTTTATTTATGCTTTATTAGTCACAGTACAGTGCTTACTTTAAATTTTTTGGTAGCTGCCTTGGAAATTTAGTTGCAACCACACAGATGTATTTCGTATTCACTGTTCGACACTTAGGGAGGTTCCTTAGGCTGACCTGTGTGTACATAATATTAGGTAAACCATCAGTCTATTGCATTTTAGACACTAGATTTAAAAAGTGAGCTCATGAACGGTATGCTTACTATATAACTGGTCATGGAAGCATTCAACTTTCTTCAATGTGTAACTCCAGTGAGCGTCTTTTCCACCTTTAGATCTTGCTTTGGTCTAAAGGGAACGGGGTGCTTCTTTTTAGAATTAGAAGGCGACTCCTTTTGTCTAAATAGAAAGAGTACAGTACGCATATTATATTTCATCATGTTCCCTTATTTAAAGCTAATTTATTTCTGAAACAGTCAAAGTTATGGTCTATTGACTTGTTTAAGGAACAGCAGGCATATGAGGCTGCAAATTAAGTGCTGTTTGTAGGGCCTCTAGTTTTAAAATACCAGTACTACTGGTTAAACAGTGCAATCCTGTTTAAAGTTAGTCACATTTAAAAAGGGGCAAAGATCCCCAGCTAAGCATAGTGGGTTTTATCTAAATACAGCGTGTCCGCTGGACCTAGGGTGTAACCTAAGCCCATTTCTCTTCTTTCTCTTACCTCCGTTTTGAGAGCTTCACCGCCACCTGCCTGGTAACCCGGTCTCCAGCGTCAGTAAATGTGCTGGGAGAAACGGTACCTTTTATACTGTGGGGTGGGCTGTTATAATTGGGAAATCGATTTCACCTGTGTAGACCATCGGCACTATGTGGTCGCCATTATTGTAGTTTGGAGTATAACTACTAGCCTTATGCTGCCTACAAATGAAGAGGGACTAAGGCCCAAAGATCGAAAAAAAAATTTTTTGTTATTTCAAGGCAGTGAGATTAAAATGAGTAGATGTACGGTATTCTGTCTCAAGGAGTAGATACTATTTGTCCTTGCACAGTAGCGCCTGTGATGGTAGAGAGAATAATCGGCTATTTTTGAAATTTGGGATGGTCGTTGTTTGGTCGCCATTTTTGTAGTCTTTAGTACACACTTATTACTGCCTACCAGTAAAGAGGGACTAATTCCCGAAGATCATCGGGACATTGTTTGAAGGCAGTGAGTTTCAAAATCCTAAATAAGCGATTTTATATCTCACGGAGTGGTTTAAGTGTCTCCTTGTATATTAGCCCTATTCTCACTCGCATATTTCAGTCTTAAGCGAGGCGCGCTGTCCCTGTGTAAATAAACAAACGGCACGCCATTTTGGTAGTTTGGATTGCAGTTCCTGCAGCGGTCTACGTTACCAGCTTACATGGCACTTCGGTTACGATCTTAGGGTGTTATTATTCCCGGACTCTTAAATGCTACTACACCATAGTCAGGCCAATGGTTAATGTCTTACCATTGTAGATTCCCTTCATGATGTACATAGTGTAGTTGACTATGGATGCGCACAGTTGTACTAGAACTTTGTGTTCAATTTGCCGGTATTAACCCTTTTCAACAATTCTAGTATCATATCAAAAAATACAGTTATACAATCAGTTCCATACACACATGAGCATACCTGAGGCTAATATATGTCTGAAAATCGGAGCATCTATAATGAGTAATTTATGCAAAGATTTCGATATTAATATATAAATCGAGCTCACGATTTTCATCATAGGGTCACCCCTTACATTCTTGGATGGCTGGACCTATGCTGTTGAATGCATTTTGAGACATGTTGTTATAATATTATTACAACACAATAAGACATGTTGTCAGGGTCTTGAGAGTGAAGTCACATCATATGCTTAGTCACAACATCCTCTCTGAACAAATCACAGACGTGAATTTCATGTCCCTTTCTTGTACAGAGATAACATTTGTAAGTATGAAGTAAGCCTCCATCATTAAACATACATATTTCCTAGTCATCCTAGTTCACAGTTATTGTAACAAATCTAGAATCTGATTAGTAGAGAATTTATTGTCAGTCATCAGAGCAGCGAACATATTATTTAGCTTGGAGATTACTAGGACAATAGGATAATTAACGGACCAGTCTTTCCCATTCCTCCCTACTGTTCAGGCCATGAGTGTAAGTTCGGAACTTGGACATAAAGAATTGTTCTCTCTGTTTACGTTTCACGTCCAAGTTACCTCCTCGCATGGTGGTTTTTATTTTTTCCACTATGCACCATTTTATTTCATCATCTTTGTGTTTTTCGTTGGCCCAGTGGTCTACCAGGGGAGCATTTTTCTTATGATTTTTTATGGCTGATCGGTGTTCAGAGAGGCGTAATCTGATTTCACGGCCAGTCTCACCAATATATCCCTTTTGGCACGGACAGACTATTAAGTAAATTACATTCTGGGTTCTACAATTGACATGTTCGTTTACCCAATGAGATGTCCCCATCAGTTCTATTCTGTCAGATTGAATGATAGACTTGCAGTGTGTGCATGAGCCACACGGTTGGTTACCTCTAATGGGTTTGCCCTGATCTATACTTAGTTGTTTCAACTTTTTCGGTTCTCTGTAGGTCTGAACCAAACAGTTCCGGATAGTCCTATTCCTCCTGTAGGAGAAAATAGGTTTGGGTAGAGGAATCTTACCTTCTCCATTAAGTATTGACCAGTTCTTATTAATGAGGTTCTTTACCTTACTACTTAGTCCATTAAAATTAGAGACCATAACAATATTACTTTCAGATTCCTTTTTTTTGTTGTTGACAGTTTCAAATAGGGATTCTCTGTTTTGGTATTTTGCCCTCTTGTAGCTGTCCCTGATTAGTCTTTTGGGATAGCCTCGTTGTATTAATTTCGTTTTCAGATTTTCAGCATGTTTTTCAAACATGATTTTATCCGTACAGTTCCTTCTTATTCTGACAAATTGACTGTACGGGATGCCATCCTTCTGATTTTTTGGGTGGTAACTTTGATGATGGAGCAAGGTGTTGCGGTCTGAGGGTTTAACATAAAGTTCCACACATAACTTGCCATTCTCAGCCTTTATTTTGATGTCTAAAAAATCAACCGCCACCTGACTTTTATTGGCTGTGAACTTAAGGTTCACATCTCCACAGTTAAGCCACTCAAGAAATTTAGCAAGATCTTCCTCCGTCCCTTCCCATATGAAGAAGACGTCGTCTATAAATCTAGACCAATTTTTGATGTTCTCATAGAAGGGACAAAGCTCGTTATAAATGTGGAGTTTCTCAAAATTGCCCACATATAAACAGGCCAGGCTCGGCGCACAGGTAGCCCCCATGCTCGTGCCTTTAATTTGGCAGAAGAGGTCACTGTTGAATAAAAAGATATTGTTCAGGAGAACTGTTTCTATGCATTCTATGATGAAAGTATTATGTGCAGATAAATAACCCTCTGCATCACTTAGGATGTCCTTCATCATTGTGATCGTATCCTGTTGGGGTATGTTGGTGTACAAGGACTCAATGTCCAAGCACACCAACCACTGGGTTTCATTATTAAAACTAATTCCCTCTATCTTAGTGATCATATCCTTAGTGTCCTTTATGTAGGACGGTAATTCTTCAACTAAGGGGCGAATAAAACAATCAGCATATTTGCTGAGTGGCTCCGTTACTGACTCGATCCCTGAAACTATGGGGCGCATTGGTGGGTCCCGAATGTCCTTATGGACTTTAGGGAGCCCATACAAAGCAGGTATTTTCGGGTGACTGTTAAGTAAGAATTTGTACTCGTCATCGCATATAATGCAATCTTCCTTGGCTAGAGTGACTAGACTCTGGACTTTGGTTTTAAGTCTATTCCATTCCCCCATGTTGGATTTTTTATAGTGGGCATTATTGCTAAGAAGAGTATACATTTTTTGATTGTAGTCTACGGTGTTGAGGACCACAATACTGCCGCCTTTATCACCAGGCTTGATGGTGATATCTTCATAGCCTTGTAGATTTTTAAGGGCCTCCCTTTCTGTTTTGGATAAATTGTTAGGAGTCCAAATCTTTCCTGCCAATAATTTTTCGAGTCCTATTGAGATGACTTTTTCAAAAGTGTCCACTTCTTGGCTGACCATAGAGATGTCAGGGGTCCACGTTGAGGGGGGTTTTAAGCCTGATCTATTGTTTTTTGGCCTCAATTCCTTATTTTCGAAGAATCTCTTTATTCTAATTTTTCGAAAAAAGTCCCTGATGTCTTTCTCTATAGTGTACCGACAGATCCCTGTAGTAGGGGCAAATCCTAGTCCTTTCTCAAGGACACTTATTTCTCCTGCACTTAATTCCCTATCTGAAAGGTTAATTATTGGGGCTTTTAAGGTGTAATTATCTATTCCCATTCCTTCTGGCTGCGGGTTCTCATATAGGGTCTTCTTGTCATAGTTTCCGTTTGACGGAACCCTCGACGGCCCCTCCCCCGGGTCCTGAAGCCACGGGTCTGTCTCTTTTTCTCCTGATCTAAAAAAATTTGGTAATTATGGAACTCGTCGGTACTTTCCTCTCTCGCCTCATTCCGTTTACTGCTATCTTGGACTCTTTCAGCTTCTGAATCACTTGTGTTATAGGATGTGTCAGAGAAAGTTACATTCTTTTTATAAAATTTGTTTCTGTTATATTTAAATGGACGGTTGTTATATTCATTTGGGATTGGTTGGTCAAAATAGTCCTTTTGAAGGTACGGGTACACCAATTCCAATTTAAAATTGGCTATGTCTTTCCTGAGTTTATTCGTTTTTTTATTTATCATATATTCTTGGTATCCCGTAATGTCTTCTTTTATCTCCGCTAGTTTTTTTGTAGCCTCATCGAGTGCAGTGGACTCGTTAAGTTCTTTTTCTAGTTTATCTATTTCTTCTTTTTCTATAATTAAGAGTCCCTGTGCTGTATCTATAATGAGCAACATCCAGTCGCGACTGCACCGGTTCGCGAGTCCAGCTGTCTTTAAATTTTTCGTCAGTTACAAATAACCCAGGTTCATTTGCAATTTGTAAACCTTTGGGGATAACGCCTTTTTTACAGTATTGAATTATAAATTCTGCGTGGAGTTCCGTACGTATTATTTTTTTCTTCAAATTCCATAATTTGTTCCACTTGTCTTCATCACTTTTAGATAGGGTGATGGTATTAATACTTTTGGAGGACCCTCCTAGGAGTTTTTTGCATTGGTCCTCTGAGAACCCAAAGGTTCGAAGTGTGTCCATTACTTCTTTGTAAGCTCTCTGGCTACAGGAGCCGAGGTAAGTTTGACAAAAGAGAGAGTTTTCCCTTACACACCCAGAAAGGACTGGGAAAGGTAGCAAAACAAGAAAAAATTGGTTCCTTTCTGTGGTTCTTGAATTTTAGGTACAATTTACTTTTTAAGGACTAAGACACCTACAACATTTCTGATCTCAATGATGTGTACCCAAGAATTGTTCCACAATTATCTCTCAAATAACATAATTTTCTTTAAAATCAAATTTATTAAAAGCTTCATCAGAATCAAAATGCAGTATATACTCAATAATTCCACATTTAAAAGCAATCACAATGTATTAACATTCAGTACAAAATCCAAATTCACAAAAATTCACAAAAAGTTAAAAAAGGTAGCCAAGTTGTCGACGCGTTTCGGTGTTTTGAAATTGATGGTACACCTTCCTCAGGACTACAAACAAATTTCTTCAATCTAAAATATACGGAACAGTCAATTAGTGTACATTCATTGAGAGTATTCATTTTCAGAAAAGTTTTTTTACAATACTCTAGGTGTCGGAGCAAAACAATGAGATTCTCTTACTTAATTCGCAGTATTCAATTTGCGTTCTCAGTCTAAATCCTGGGGATAGATAAATCTTATCCACTGCTATGGTTCCGGTTTATTCCTTTAAAAACCTGTGTGTACACAATGATAATTTGTGTACGGTTATTGCGTTCAATTTTTATTTCGAAAAACTACAACCTTTATTTATGCTTTATTAGTCACAGTACAGTGCTTACTTTAAATTTTTTGGTAGCTGCCTTGGAAATTTAGTTGCAACCACACAGATGTATTTCGTATTCACTGTTCGACACTTAGGGAGGTTCCTTAGGCTGACCTGTGTGTACATAATATTAGGTAAACCATCAGTCTATTGCATTTTAGACACTAGATTTAAAAAGTGAGCTCATGAACGGTATGCTTACTATATAACTGGTCATGGAAGCATTCAACTTTCTTCAATGTGTAACTCCAGTGAGCGTCTTTTCCACCTTTAGATCTTGCTTTGGTCTAAAGGGAACGGGGTGCTTCTTTTTAGAATTAGAAGGCGACTCCTTTTGTCTAAATAGAAAGAGTACAGTACGCATATTATATTTCATCATGTTCCCTTATTTAAAGCTAATTTATTTCTGAAACAGTCAAAGTTATGGTCTATTGACTTGTTTAAGGAACAGCAGGCATATGAGGCTGCAAATTAAGTGCTGTTTGTAGGGCCTCTAGTTTTAAAATACCAGTACTACTGGTTAAACAGTGCAATCCTGTTTAAAGTTAGTCACATTTAAAAAGGGGCAAAGATCCCCAGCTAAGCATAGTGGGTTTTATCTAAATACAGCGTGTCCGCTGGACCTAGGGTGTAACCTAAGCCCATTTCTCTTCTTTCTCTTACCTCCGTTTTGAGAGCTTCACCGCCACCTGCCTGGTAACCCGGTCTCCAGCGTCAGTAAATGTGCTGGGAGAAACGGTACCTTTTATACTGTGGGGTGGGCTGTTATAATTGGGAAATCGATTTCACCTGTGTAGACCATCGGCACTATGTGGTCGCCATTATTGTAGTTTGGAGTATAACTACTAGCCTTATGCTGCCTACAAATGAAGAGGGATTAAGGCCCAAAGATCGAAAAAAAATTTTTTTGTTATTTCAAGGCAGTGAGATTAAAATGAGTAGATGTACGGTATTCTGTCTCAAGGAGTAGATACTATTTGTCCTTGCACAGTAGCGCCTGTGATGGTAGAGAGAATAATCGGCTATTTTTGAAATTTGGGATGGTCGTTGTTTGGTCGCCATTTTTGTAGTCTTTAGTACACACTTATTACTGCCTACCAGTAAAGAGGGACTAATTCCCGAAGATCATCGGGACATTGTTTGAAGGCAGTGAGTTTCAAAATCCTAAATAAGCGATTTTATATCTCACGGAGTGGTTTAAGTGTCTCCTTGTATATTAGCCCTATTCTCACTCGCATATTTCAGTCTTAAGCGAGGCGCGCTGTCACTGTGTAAATAAACAAACGGCACGCCATTTTGGTAGTTTGAATTGCAGTTCCTGCAGCGGTCTACGTTACCAGCTTACATGGCACTTCGGTTACGATCTTAGGGTGTTATTATTCCCGGACTCTTAAATGCTACTACACCATAGTCAGGCCAATGGTTAATGTCTTACCATTGTAGATTCCCTTCATGATGTACATAGTGTAGTTGACTATGGATGCGCACAGTTGTACTAGAACTTTGTGTTCAATTTGCCGGTATTAACCCTTTTCAACAATTCTAGTATGATATCAAAAAATACAGTTATACAATCAGTTCCATACACACATGAGCATACCTGAGGCTAATATATGTCTGAAAATCGGAGCATCTATAATGAGTAATTTATGCAAAGATTTCGATATTAATATATAAATCGAGCTCACGATTTTCATCATAGGGTCACCCCTTACATTCTTGGATGGCTGGACCTATGCTGTTGAATGCATTTTGAGACATGTTGTTATAATATTATTACAACACAATAAGACATGTTGTCAGGGTCTTGAGAGTGAAGTCACATCATATGCTTAGTCACAACATCCTCTCTGAACAAATCACAGACGTGAATTTCATGTCCCTTTCTTGTACAGAGATAACATTTGTAAGTATGAAGTAAGCCTCCATCATTAAACATACATATTTCCTAGTCATCCTAGTTCACAGTTATTGTAACAAATCTAGAATCTGATTAGTAGAGAATTTATTGTCAGTCATCAGAGCAGCGAACATATTATTTAGCTTGGAGATTACTAGGACAATAGGATAATTAACGGACCAGTCTTTCCCATTCCTCCCTACTGTTCAGGCCATGAGTGTAAGTTCGGAACTTGGACATAAAGAATTGTTCTCTCTGTTTACGTTTCACGTCCAAGTTACCTCCTCGCATGTTGGTTTTTATTTTTTCCACTATGCACCATTTTATTTCATCATCTTTGTGTTTTTCGTTGGCCCAGTGGTCTACCAGGGGAGCATTTTTCTTATGATTTGTTATGGCTGATCGGTGTTCAGAGAGGTGTAATCTGATTTCACGGCCAGTCTCACCAATATATCCCTTTTGGCACGGACAGACTATTAAGTAAATTACATTCTGGGTTCTACAATTGACATGTTCGTTTACCCAATGAGATGTCCCCATCAGTTCTATTCTGTCAGATTGAATGATAGACTTGCAGTGTGTGCATGAGCCACACGGTTGGTTACCTCTAATGGGTTTGCCCTGATCTATACTTAGTTGTTTCAACTTTTTCGGTTCTCTGTAGGTCTGAACCAAACAGTTCCGGATAGTCCTATTCCTCCTGTAGGATAAAATAGGTTTGGGTAGAGGAATCTTACCTTCTCCATTAAGTATTGACCAGTTCTTATTAATGAGGTTCTTTACCTTACTACTTAGTCCATTAAAATTAGAGACCATAACAATATTACTTTCAGATTCCTTTTTTTTGTTGTTGACAGTTTCAAATAGGGATTCTCTGTTTTGGTATTTTGCCCTCTTGTAGCTGTCCCTGATTAGTCTTTTGGGATAGCCTCGTTGTATTAATTTCGTTTTCAGATTTTCAGCATGTTTTTCAAACATGATTTTATCCGTACAGTTCCTTCTTATTCTGACAAATTGACTGTACGGGATGCCATCCTTCTGATTTTTTGGGTGGTAACTTTGATGATGGAGCAAGGTGTTGCGGTCTGAGGGTTTAACATAAAGTTCCACACATAACTTGCCATTCTCAGCCTTTATTTTGATGTCTAAAAAATCAACCGCCACCTGGCATCCCGTACAGTCAATTTGTCAGAATAAGAAGGAACTGCACGGATAAAATCATGTTTGAAAAACATGCTGAAAATCTGAAAACGAAATTAATACAACGAGGCTATCCCAAAAGACTAATCAGGGACAGCTACAAGAGGGCAAAATACCAAAACAGAGAATCCCTATTTGAAACTGTCAACAACAAAAAAAAGGAATCTGAAAGTAATATTGTTATGGTCTCTAATTTTAATGGACTAAGTAGTAAGGTAAAGAACCTCATTAATAAGAACTGGTCAATACTTAATGGAGAAGGTAAGATTCCTCTACCCAAACCTATTTTCTCCTACAGGAGGAATAGGACTATCCGGAACTGTTTGGTTCAGACCTACAGAGAACCGAAAAAGTTGAAACAACTAAGTATAGATCAGGGCAAACCCATTAGAGGTAACCAACCGTGTGGCTCATGCACACACTGCAAGTCTATCATTCAATCTGACAGAATAGAACTGATGGGGACATCTCATTGGGTAAACGAACATGTCAATTGTAGAACCCAGAATGTAATTTACTTAATAGTCTGTCCGTGCCAAAAGGGATATATTGGTGAGACTGGCCGTGAAATCAGATTACGCCTCTCTGAACACCGATCAGCCATAAAAAATCATAAGAAAAATGCTCCCCTGGTAGACCACTGGGCCAACGAAAAACACAAAGATGATGAAATAAAATGGTGCATAGTGGAAAAAATAAAAACCACCATGCGAGGAGGTAACTTGGACGTGAAACGTAAACAGAGAGAACAATTCTTTATGTCCAAGTTCCGAACTTACACTCATGGCCTGAACAGTAGGGAGGAATGGGAAAGACTGGTCCGTTAATTATCCTATTGTCCTAGTAATCTCCAAGCTAAATAATATGTTCGCTGCTCTGATGACTGACAATAAATTCTCTACTAATCAGATTCTAGATTTGTTACAATAACTGTGAACTAGGATGACTAGGAAATATGTATGTTTAATGATGGAGGCTTACTTCATACTTACAAATGTTATCTCTGTACAAGAAAGGGACATGAAATTCACGTCTGTGATTTGTTCAGAGAGGATGTTGTGACTAAGCATATGATGTGACTTCACTCTCAAGACCCTGACAACATGTCTTATTGTGTTGTAATAATATTATAACAACATGTCTCAAAATGCATTCAACAGCATAGGTCCAGCCATCCAAGAATGTAAGGGGTGACCCTATGATGAAAATCGTGAGCTCGATTTATATATTAATATCGAAATCTTTGCATAAATTACTCATTATAGATGCTCCGATTTTCAGACATATATTAGCCTCAGGTATGCTCATGTGTGTATGGAACTGATTGTATAACTGTATTTTTTGATATCATACTAGAATTGTTGAAAAGGGTTAATACCGGCAAATTGAACACAAAGTTCTAGTACAACTGTGCGCATCCATAGTCAACTACACTATGTACATCATGAAGGGAATCTACAATGGTAAGACATTAACCATTGGTCTGACTATGGTGTAGTAGCATTTAAGAGTCCGGGAATAATAACACCCTAAGATCGTAACCGAAGTGCCATGTAAGCTGGTAACGTAGACCGCTGCAGGAACTGCAATTCAAACTACCAAAATGGCGTGCCGTTTGTTTATTTACACAGTGACAGCGCGCCTCGCTTAAGACTGAAATATGCGAGTGAGAATAGGGCTAATATACAAGGAGACACTTAAACCACTCCGTGAGATATAAAATCGCTTATTTAGGATTTTGAAACTCACTGCCTTCAAACAATGTCCCGATGATCTTCGGGAATTAGTCCCTCTTTACTGGTAGGCAGTAATAAGTGTGTACTAAAGACTACAAAAATGGCGACCAAACAACGACCATCCCAAATTTCAAAAATAGCCGATTATTCTCTCTACCATCACAGGCGCTACTGTGCAAGGACAAATAGTATCTACTCCTTGAGACAGAATACCGTACATCTACTCATTTTAATCTCACTGCCTTGAAATAACAAAAAATCTTTTTTTCGATCTTTGGGCCTTAGTCCCTCTTCATTTGTAGGCAGCATAAGGCTAGTAGTTATACTCCAAACTACAATAATGGCGACCACATAGTGCCGATGGTCTACACAGGTGAAATCGATTTCCCAATTATAACAGCCCACCCCACAGTATAAAAGGTACCGTTTCTCCCAGCACATTTACTGACGCTGGAGACCGGGTTACCAGGCAGGTGGCGGTGAAGCTCTCAAAACGGAGGTAAGAGAAAGAAGAGAAATGGGCTTAGGTTACACCCTAGGTCCAGCGGACACGCTGTATTTAGATAAAACCCACTATGCTTAGCTGGGGATCTTTGCCCCTTTTTAAATGTGACTAACTTTAAACAGGATTGCACTGTTTAACCAGTAGTACTGGTATTTTAAAACTAGAGGCCCTACAAACAGCACTTAATTTGCAGCCTCATATGCCTGCTGTTCCTTAAACAAGTCAATAGACCATAACTTTGACTGTTTCAGAAATAAATTAGCTTTAAATAAGGGAACATGATGAAATATAATATGCGTACTGTACTCTTTCTATTTAGACAAAAGGAGTCGCCTTCTAATTCTAAAAAGAAGCACCCCGTTCCCTTTAGACCAAAGCAAGATCTAAAGGTGGAAAAGACGCTCACTGGAGTTACACATTGAAGAAAGTTGAATGCTTCCATGACCAGTTATATAGTAAGCATACCGTTCATGAGCTCACTTTTTAAATCTAGTGTCTAAAATGCAATAGACTGATGGTTTACCTAATATTATGTACACACAGGTCAGCCTAAGGAACCTCCCTAAGTGTCGAACAGTGAATACGAAATACATCTGTGTGGTTGCAACTAAATTTCCAAGGCAGCTACCAAAAAATTTAAAGTAAGCACTGTACTGTGACTAATAAAGCATAAATAAAGGTTGTAGTTTTTCGAAATAAAAATTGAACGCAATAACCGTACACAAATTATCATTGTGTACACACAGGTTTTTAAAGGAATAAACCGGAACCATAGCAGTGGATAAGATTTATCTATCCCCAGGATTTAGACTGAGAACGCAAATTGAATACTGCGAATTAAGTAAGAGAATCTCATTGTTTTGCTCCGACACCTAGAGTATTGTAAAAAAACTTTTCTGAAAATGAATACTCTCAATGAATGTACACTAATTGACTGTTCCGTATATTTTAGATTGAAGAAATTTGTTTGTAGTCCTGAGGAAGGTATACCATCAATTTCAAAACACCGAAACGCGTCGACAACTTGGCTACCTTTTTTAACTTTTTGTGAATTTTTGTGAATTTGGATTTTGTACTGAATGTTAATACATTGTGGTTGCTTTTAAATGTGGAATTATTGAGTATATACTGCATTTTGATTCTGATGAAGCTTTTAATAAATTTGATTTTAAAGAAAATTATGTTATTTGAGAGATAATTGTGGAACAATTCTTGGGTACACATCATTGAGATCAGAAATGTTGTAGGTGTCTTAGTCCTTAAAAAGTAAATTGTACCTCAAATTCAAGAACCACAGAAAGGAACCAATTTTTTCTTGTTTTGCTACCTTTCCCAGTCCTTTCTGGGTGTGTAAGGGAAAACTCTCTCTTTTGTCAAACTTACCTCGGCTCCTGTAGCCAGAGAGCTTACAAAGAAGTAATGGACACACTTCGAACCTTTGGGTTCTCAGAGGACCAATGCAAAAAACTCCTAGGAGGGTCCTCCAAAAGTATTAATACCATCACCCTATCTAAAAGTGATGAAGACAAGTGGAACAAATTATGGAATTTGAAGAAAAAAATAATACGTACGGAACTCCACGCAGAATTTATAATTCAATACTGTAAAAAAGGCGTTATCCCCAAAGGTTTACAAATTGCAAATGAACCTGGGTTATTTGTAACTGAAGAAAAATTTAAAGACAGCTGGACTCTGATCGCGAACCGGTGCAGTCGCGACTGGATGTTGCTCATTATAGATACAGCACAGGGACTCTTAATTATAGAAAAAGAAGAAATAGATAAACTAAAAAAAGAACTTAACGAGTCCACTGCACTCGATGAGGCTACAAAAAAACTAGCGGAGATAAAAGAAGACATTACGGGATACCAAGAATATATGATCAATAAAAAAACAAATAAACTCAGGAAAGACATAGCCAATTTTAAATTGGAATTGGTGTACCCGTACCTTCAAAAGGACTATTTTGACCAACCAATCCCAAATGAATATAACAACCGTCCATTTAAATATAACAGAAACAAATTTTATAAAAAGAATGTAACTTTCTCTGACACATCCTATAACACAAGTGATTCAGAAGCTGAAAGAGTCCAAGATAGCAGTAAACGGAATGAGGCGAGAGAGGAAAGTACCGACGAGTTCCATAATTACCAAATTTTTTTAGATCAGGAGAAAAAGAGACAGACCCGTGGCTTCAGGACCCGGGGGAGGGGCCGTCGAGGGTTCCGTCAAACGGAAACTATGACAAGAAGACCCTATATGAGAACCCGCAGCCAGAAGGAATGGGAATAGATAATTACACCTTAAAAGCCCCAATAATTAACCTTTCAGATAGGGAATTAAGTGCAGGAGAAATAAGTGTCCTTGAGAAAGGACTAGGATTTGCCCCTACTACAGGGATCTGTCGGTACACTATAGAGAAAGACATCAGGGACTTTTTTCGAAAAATTAGAATAAAGAGATTCTTCGAAAATAAGGAATTGAGGCCAAAAAACAATAGATCAGGCTTAAAACCCCCCTCAACGTGGACCCCTGACATCTCTATGGTCAGCCAAGAAGTGGACACGTTTGAAAAAGTCATCTCAATAGGACTCGAAAAATTATTGGCAGGAAAGATTTGGACTCCTAACAATTTATCAAAAACAGAAAGGGAGGCCCTTAAAAATCTACAAGGCTATGAAGATATCACCATCAAGCCTGGTGATAAAGGCGGCAGTATTGTGGTCCTCAACACCGTAGACTACAATCAAAAAATGTATACTCTTCTTAGCAATAATGCCCACTATAAAAAATCCAACATGGGGGAATGGAATAGACTTAAAACCAAAGTCCAGAGTCTAGTCACTCTAGCCAAGGAAGATTGCATTATATGCGATGACGAGTACAAATTCTTACTTAACAGTCACCCGAAAATACCTGCTTTGTATGGGCTCCCTAAAGTCCATAAGGACATTCGGGACCCACCAATGCGCCCCATAGTTTCAGGGATCGAGTCAGTAACGGAGCCACTCAGCAAATATGCTGATTGTTTTATTCGCCCCTTAGTTGAAGAATTACCGTCCTACATAAAGGACACTAAGGATATGATCACTAAGATAGAGGGAATTAGTTTTAATAATGAAACCCAGTGGTTGGTGTGCTTGGACATTGAGTCCTTGTACACCAACATACCCCAACAGGATACGATCACAATGATGAAGGACATCCTAAGTGATGCAGAGGGTTATTTATCTGCACATAATACTTTCATCATAGAATGCATAGAAACAGTTCTCCTGAACAATATCTTTTTATTCAACAGTGACCTCTTCTGCCAAATTAAAGGCACAAGCATGGGGGCTACCTGTGCGCCGAGCCTGGCCTGTTTATATGTGGGCAATTTTGAGAAACTCCACATTTATAACGAGCTTTGTCCCTTCTATGAGAACATCAAAAATTGGTCTAGATTTATAGACGACGTCTTCTTCATATGGGAAGGGACGGAGGAAGATCTTGCTAAATTTCTTGAGTGGCTTAACTGTGGAGATGTGAACCTTAAGTTCACAGCCAATAAAAGTCAGGTGGCGGTTGATTTTTTAGACATCAAAATAAAGGCTGAGAATGGCAAGTTATGTGTGGAACTTTATGTTAAACCCTCAGACCGCAACACCTTGCTCCATCATCAAAGTTACCACCCAAAAAATCAGAAGGATGGCATCCCGTACAGTCAATTTGTCAGAATAAGAAGGAACTGTACGGATAAAATCATGTTTGAAAAACATGCTGAAAATCTGAAAACAAAATTAATACAACGAGGCTATCCCAAAAGACTAATCAGGGACAGCTACAAGAGGGCAAAATACCAAAACAGAGAATCCCTATTTGAAACTGTCAACAACAAAAAAAAGGAATCTGAAAGTAATATTGTTATGGTCTCTAATTTTAATGGACTAAGTAGTAAGGTAAAGAACCTCATTAATAAGAACTGGTCAATACTTAATGGAGAAGGTAAGATTCCTCTACCCAAACCTATTTTCTCCTACAGGAGGAATAGGACTATCCGGAACTGTTTGGTTCAGACCTACAGAGAACCGAAAAAGTTGAAACAACTAAGTATAGATCAGGGCAAACCCATTAGAGGTAACCAACCGTGTGGCTCATGCACACACTGCAAGTCTATCATTCAATCTGACAGAATAGAACTGATGGGGACATCTCATTGGGTAAACGAACATGTCAATTGTAGAACCCAGAATGTAATTTACTTAATAGTCTGTCCGTGCCAAAAGGGATATATTGGTGAGACTGGCCGTGAAATCAGATTACGCCTCTCTGAACACCGATCAGCCATAAAAAATCATAAGAAAAATGCTCCCCTGGTAGACCACTGGGCCAACGAAAAACACAAAGATGATGAAATAAAATGGTGCATAGTGGAAAAAATAAAAACCACCATGCGAGGAGGTAACTTGGACGTGAAACGTAAACAGAGAGAACAATTCTTTATGTCCAAGTTCCGAACTTACACTCATGGCCTGAACAGTAGGGAGGAATGGGAAAGACTGGTCCGTTAATTATCCTATTGTCCTAGTAATCTCCAAGCTAAATAATATGTTCGCTGCTCTGATGACTGACAATAAATTCTCTACTAATCAGATTCTAGATTTGTTACAATAACTGTGAACTAGGATGACTAGGAAATATGTATGTTTAATGATGGAGGCTTACTTCATACTTACAAATGTTATCTCTGTACAAGAAAGGGACATGAAATTCACGTCTGTGATTTGTTCAGAGAGGATGTTGTGACTAAGCATATGATGTGACTTCACTCTCAAGACCCTGACAACATGTCTTATTGTGTTGTAATAATATTATAACAACATGTCTCAAAATGCATTCAACAGCATAGGTCCAGCCATCCAAGAATGTAAGGGGTGACCCTATGATGAAAATCGTGAGCTCGATTTATATATTAATATCGAAATCTTTGCATAAATTACTCATTATAGATGCTCCGATTTTCAGACATATATTAGCCTCAGGTATGCTCATGTGTGTATGGAACTGATTGTATAACTGTATTTTTTGATATCATACTAGAATTGTTGAAAAGGGTTAATACCGGCAAATTGAACACAAAGTTCTAGTACAACTGTGCGCATCCATAGTCAACTACACTATGTACATCATGAAGGGAATCTACAATGGTAAGACATTAACCATTGGTCTGACTATGGTGTAGTAGCATTTAAGAGTCCGGGAATAATAACACCCTAAGATCGTAACCGAAGTGCCATGTAAGCTGGTAACGTAGACCGCTGCAGGAACTGCAATTCAAACTACCAAAATGGCGTGCCGTTTGTTTATTTACACAGTGACAGCGCGCCTCGCTTAAGACTGAAATATGCGAGTGAGAATAGGGCTAATATACAAGGAGACACTTAAACCACTCCGTGAGATATAAAATCGCTTATTTAGGATTTTGAAACTCACTGCCTTCAAACAATGTCCCGATGATCTTCGGGAATTAGTCCCTCTTTACTGGTAGGCAGTAATAAGTGTGTACTAAAGACTACAAAAATGGCGACCAAACAACGACCATCCCAAATTTCAAAAATAGCCGATTATTCTCTCTACCATCACAGGCGCTACTGTGCAAGGACAAATAGTATCTACTCCTTGAGACAGAATACCGTACATCTACTCATTTTAATCTCACTGCCTTGAAATAACAAAAAAAAATTTTTTCGATCTTTGGGCCTTAGTCCCTCTTCATTTGTAGGCAGCATAAGGCTAGTAGTTATACTCCAAACTACAATAATGGCGACCACATAGTGCCGATGGTCTACACAGGTGAAATCGATTTCCCAATTATAACAGCCCACCCCACAGTATAAAAGGTACCGTTTCTCCCAGCACATTTACTGACGCTGGAGACCGGGTTACCAGGCAGGTGGCGGTGAAGCTCTCAAAACGGAGGTAAGAGAAAGAAGAGAAATGGGCTTAGGTTACACCCTAGGTCCAGCGGACACGCTGTATTTAGATAAAACCCACTATGCTTAGCTGGGGATCTTTGCCCCTTTTTAAATGTGACTAACTTTAAACAGGATTGCACTGTTTAACCAGTAGTACTGGTATTTTAAAACTAGAGGCCCTACAAACAGCACTTAATTTGCAGCCTCATATGCCTGCTGTTCCTTAAACAAGTCAATAGACCATAACTTTGACTGTTTCAGAAATAAATTAGCTTTAAATAGGGGAACATGATGAAATATAATATGCGTACTGTACTCTTTCTATTTAGACAAAAGGAGTCGCCTTCTAATTCTAAAAAGAAGCACCCCGTTCCCTTTAGACCAAAGCAAGATCTAAAGGTGGAAAAGACGCTCACTGGAGTTACACATTGAAGAAAGTTGAATGCTTCCATGACCAGTTATATAGTAAGCATACCGT
This sequence comes from Lissotriton vulgaris, assembly GCF_964263255.1. Taxonomy (NCBI): domain Eukaryota; kingdom Metazoa; phylum Chordata; class Amphibia; order Caudata; family Salamandridae; genus Lissotriton; species Lissotriton vulgaris. Next base: position 1,536,598,841 of record NC_141685.1, read on the forward strand.
TCATGAGCTCACTTTTTAAATCTAGTGTCTAAAATGCAATAGACTGATGGTTTACCTAATATTATGTACACACAGGTCAGCCTAAGGAACCTCCCTAAGTGTCGAACAGTGAATACGAAATACATCTGTGTGGTTGCAACTAAATTTCCAAGGCAGCTACCAAAAAATTTAAAGTAAGCACTGTACTGTGACTAATAAAGCATAAATAAAGGTTGTAGTTTTTCGAAATAAAAATTGAACGCAATAACCGTACACAAATTATCATTGTGTACACACAGGTTTTTAAAGGAATAAACCGGAACCATAGCAGTGGATAAGATTTATCTATCCCCAGGATTTAGACTGAGAACGCAAATTGAATACTGCGAATTAAGTAAGAGAATCTCATTGTTTTGCTCCGACACCTAGAGTATTGTAAAAAAACTTTTCTGAAAATGAATACTCTCAATGAATGTACACTAATTGACTGTTCCGTATATTTTAGATTGAAGAAATTTGTTTGTAGTCCTGAGGAAGGTGTACCATCAATTTCAAAACACCGAAACGCGTCGACAACTTGGCTACCTTTTTTAACTTTTTGTGAATTTTTGTGAATTTGAATTTTGTACTGAATGTTAATACATTGTGATTGCTTTTAAATGTGGAATTATTGAGTATATACTGCATTTTGATTCTGATGAAGCTTTTAATAAATTTGATTTTAAAGAAAATTATGTTATTTGAGAGATAATTGTGGAACAATTCTTGGGTACACATCATTGAGATCAGAAATGTTGTAGGTGTCTTAGTCCTTAAAAAGTAAATTGTACCTCAAATTCAAGAACCACAGAAAGGAACCAATTTTTTCTTGTTTTGCCTCTAGAAGTTGAACCTGAGCTGGGAAGCTTGAGACTAAGCTGAGAAACTTGTGAAGCTGAGAAGTGTCGCATCGCTCGCTTGCGGAGCGCATCCCCGACAGTGCGAGAAGTTTCCCGCCGCTACGAAGGTCGAGATCGGCGCAGCGCCTAACATCGCTGCCGGAGCCGTCGCACCCTTCGTTTGCGGGACGCACCAGACCGGTGCGGGAGAATCGACCATCGCTGCGAGTGTCGTCGCAGAGCCTGTCGTCTGGGTGAGAACGCCGCACCGCTTGCTTGCGGATCGCATCACGTCGCTGCAGACATCGCTGCAGAAGCATCTCACCGAGGAGCTGCGAGAGAGAGGATCACCTCTGGACCGCGCATCGTCGCCCCGGAGATCGTCGCAGCCCCTACGAGATCATCGCATCGTGCCTTTGCGAGAACAGACTTCCCACGGAACCTACGCACCGGAATCTACGCAAGCTGCCTTCCTCCCCTTACAGACCGGATTCGTCGCCGCACGCCCGCTGCTGCAGCGGGGCTGTCGCATCGCCTCCCCAGGGTCTCAGGAGTAGCGCATTGCTTGTTTCCACCGCACCAGCTTCCTGCTTGTGGAACTTTGTTGCATCCAAAAGGTACTGTGAGTAAACGTGACGCAACTGTGAACTTTTCACGCATCTGTGGATCATTTGATCACACCTTAAAGAACTTTGATTACAACCTGAAGAACTCATTTGAAACCGTAACCTTGCATTGTGTATGTTGGATTTTTGACGTTTTTGGTCTTGTGTAGTTTAGAATAAATATCTTTATTTTCCTAAACTGTTGTAGAATCAGTTTGTGGTGTTTTCACTGTGTTACTGTGAGTGTTGGTACAAATACTTAACGCATTGCCTCTGGTTAGCCTAGACTGCTCAGGCCAAGCTACCTTGAGGGCGAGCAGGGGTTATCTGAGAGGGTTATCTCCTTGTCCTGACTAGAAGCAAGGGTCCCTATTTGGTTAAATCGGTGGGTAGGTTTTTGGAGTATTCAGAAATTTGGGCGCTCAACTATTCACGGTATTGTTTTGACTTATTCGTGGTACCGAGGTAGGTGCTTCTTGGTCAGAGGAAAACCTTAACCTCTGTGGAAAGAAGTGGACAAACCACCCCCTTCTTGTGTAAATTTGGCAAAGAAACCAGAGCACACTATGTATTATTTTCTTTTTTGTCAAAGTATCATCTTCATCAAGTTTCCATTCATTCAGGATAGATCACATCGATGAGTGTTTTAAAGGGATTTTATTTGTGAACAGTGTCTACTTCTCAGAAATCACTGTATCAATCACTTATGCCTACACGTGTTTCATCACAGCATGTGGCTGTGACTCATCAGGGCTAAATAAAGAATAAAAATAGAAAAATAAAATATACAATGATATTTCTCAATACACGTTCAAGCGTGCAACGAGAGGGACACCAGTGAGTGGAAACCAACACAGAAGGGAGGGAAAAGGGCAAATAAAATAAAATAAAAGTGACTTGGTACACATATGATTGAAGCGAAAATTTAGACCAATTGTTGATCTTTCATTAATGTGTGATAGGGTCAAGTGTCGTGACATTCGGCGTTTTGAGGCTATTGTCTCTATAGATACGTGTGATGTGAGGTGAGTCAATCCGATTTGCTAGTTATTTATATAATATTTCATTATTGCTTGAGACCATCATTGAAAAAAATGCGTTACTTAGAAATACATTAGTGAAAACTCCAAGTTGACGTGAACCACTGTTACATGATAAATGCATTGATTAAAATAATTACATTTACAAATATCGCTGATGTTTAAGAGTTTTGATTACTTATAACCCATCTCCTATTTCTGACACTCTATTTCAAGTTATAATTCCAAAATCTCTCTATGTATATTTTAAATTCTATAAGCGGTACTTAATTATCCTTGAAAACATTTTATTCATAATTCACAACATTTCAATACTGTTTCATCTAGTCGTTTTTTGCCGAGTGGGTTTTAAGGGGTATTAGTTTCAATTTCTATCCATTCTAGAGAACATATACTTCTTACGTCATCCCAAGTGTTGCTTATTAAAGTCGATCTATGCACAAATAGCGGTAACGCCCTAAAGCAAGGGTCCCTATTTGGACAGTGGTACCTACCTCTGCCAACTAGAGACCCCCAGTTCTAACATTGGTGGCAGCGGTGGGATTTGAACTTGTATTTGTACTTGACCCACAGTAATTGGTGTACATCACTAGTGAGTGCAGACCATTACGCCACCGCATACTACTGGTTTTTGAGTTTTTGCATTCTGTTGTTGAGTAACTCTTCGGAAAGCATCATGTCTCTGAATGGGAAAGCGCCCAGTGAGGAGGCAGAGATAGATTTGGAATTCTCGATTGAAGATCTGTACTCCTACCCAGTAAAGCATCTTAGGTACTTCTGCCAGCAGTTTGAGTGCCCCATAAAGAGCGCCTACAGGAAGGAGGAGCTGCAGAAAATCTTGAAAACCTATTGGGAAGCACAGGAAGGAAATGATGTTGTGGATGTAGAAAGTGCTTTTCAAGGCAAAGACCTGCCAGTGGGCAGAGTAGGCTCAGGAGCTGGCAGCAACCACTCCGGTAGGGGCCTCACCCTGGAAGAGTTACAGGAAAATCAAAGAATAAGAGAATATGACCTGGAGGTCATGAAAATGAAGATGAAGCAATTGGAAGTAGAGAAGGCGGCGGAGGAGAGCAAAAATGCCCACGCCTTAGAGGAAAAGAAATTGCTTTTGGCTCACGAGTTGAGAATGAGAGAGCTGGATCTGCAAAACAAGGAGGCGGATGCCGGTTCAAATGGTGGCAGCGCACAGCCAGTGCATGGGGGTAAAGTATATATTCCCAAAGACCTGGTACAGAATTACCATAGGAGTGAGGATATTTATGCCTGGTTCACTTCGTATGAAATTGCATTGAAGATGAATGATGTGCCTGACAAGTATTGGGGGGCGGGCCTGTGGAAACATTTTGAGGCGTCTGGGAGGAGTGCTCTAGAGCCCTTAGAGTTGACAGGTGCCATGACCTACCCCAATATGAAGGAGGCCTTATGTCTCAGGTATGGCCTTACTCCAGAGCAGTACAGACTGCAGTTTAGAAACTCCAAGAAGAAAGAGTCTGAGACTTGGATGGAGTGTGTGAATGGGTACTCGCGTGCACTGGAAGGTTGGATGAAGGGCAGTAAAGTAACCGATTTGAAGGGGTTGTTGCATTTAATCAGTTGGGAGCACTTGAGTAGTCTTTGTGTTCCAGAGCTGCGCCAGCATCTTTTAGATAGCAAGCTGACAGACCCCATTGAGCTTGCTAAGGAGGCGGACCGCTGGTCCAGTACCAGGGTCCACAAAGGGATTGTGGGTACCACGGCCAAAGGTGGGCAGGGTCCCCAGCAGAAGAGTGGGGGGGACAAGGGTAACCAAAAGGAGTTCTCGCAAGGGCCCCAAAATAGTTCCCGGGAAACGGATTCCCAAACCCCCAAGCCTAAACAGTCATGGCCCTCTAAGGGTAGGCGGGACAAGAGAAATAACCAGGGTCCCCCTACCTGCTTTCACTGCAACGAGGTGGGCCATATTGCTCCGAAATGTCCCAAGAAGAAGCCCGCACCCACTGGTGCTCCCGCCCCAGCGTTAGCTAGTGTAGCTTTGGGTGGGGATTTGGTTTCTAGTGACTGGGGAGAGCTAGCGGTCATGACCCTTGTCTCGCTAGGAGACCGAGAGATGGTCCCGGAAACCTTACTGCCCTCTAACACTAAGAAATATGGGCAGAAGGTGACCATCAATGGGAGGGAGGTTGAGGCTCTGAGAGACACCGGAGCCAGTGTGACATCCGTGAGGTGTCAGTGGGTGTCTGACGAGCAAATCATCCCTGGTGTACTCCGCCCTGTAGTGGCCGCTGACAGCTCAGTGCGCCTCTGCAAGTTAGCGAAGGTTTCCTTTGAATGGGGAGGAGTCTCTGGTCTTTTGGAGGTAGTTGTCAGCGATGCCTTGCCTGTGGACTGTCTGTTAGGCAACGACCTGGAGAGTTCTCCATGGAAAGACATAGAACACCGAACTCACTTGGAGATGTTGGGTCTGCCTGCGTGGATCTGCGTGACCACGCGTGCTATGGCAGCCAGTAAGGGTGAATCAGCAGCACTGGAGCCTGAAACAGTGGCCCAGAGACCTGCCAGGAGAGGAAGAGGCAGAGGGCGCGGGAAACCAGCCCCAGCCGTTCCCACGGTCCAGGAGGAAGCAGAACCTGAGGGGGATGCCCTGGAGCCTACAGGGGAACAGGTGGCCGAACTGGGAGATCAACCTGAGCTGACCCATTGGCAGCAAGAAGGTGGTCCCTCCAAGGAGGAGTTCTGCCAGGCGCAGAAGGAGTGCCCTTCCCTCATTGGTCTGCGGCAACAGGCTGTAGATCAGGCAGCAGGTGGAGCAGTCAAAGATCACTATGTCTACTGGGAAGGTGACCTACTTTATAGCAAGCCTAAGTTTGCTGAGCCCGGTGCAGCCCGTGTGCTGGTGGTACCCGAGCGCTTCAGAAACTTCCTAATGGGTCTGGCTCATGACGTGCCTCTCGCAGGACATCTGGGGCAAGAAAAGACCCTACACCGGCTTGTCACCCACTTCCACTGGCCCCAGATGAGGAAGCACGTCGGTTCCTTTTGCAGATCTTGCCAAACCTGCCAAGCTAGTGGCAAGACTGGAATGAAGTTGAAGGCCCCCCTTCAACCCTTCCCAGTGGTGAGCACCCCTTTCGAGCGGGTGGGCATAGATATCGTAGGGCCCCTGGACCCCAAGACAGCCTTAGGCAACAGGTTCACCCTGGTCTTGGTGGACCATGCCACCCGGTACCCGGAAGCAGTCCCTCTCAGGACAATCACAGCACCCGTGGTGGGCCGTGCATTGATGGGGATCTTTTCCCGTGTGGGGTTCCCCAGAGAGGTGGTCTCTGACCGGGGTACCAACTTCATCTCTAGGTACATGAAGTCTCTGTGGGAGGAGTGTGGGGTAACTTATAAGTTCACCACTCCTTACCATCCTCAAGGAAATGGGCTGGTTGAAAGGTTCAACCGGACCCTGAAAGGTATGATTATGGGCCTAGCGGAGCCCATGAGACGGAAGTGGGACGTCTTGTTACCATGCCTATTGTTTGCCTACAGGGAGGTGCCTCAGAAGTCCTTAGGGTTCAGTCCCTTTGAGCTCCTGTATGGCCACCCTGTTAGAGGACCTCTCTCGCTGGTGAAGGAGGGTTGGGAAAAGTCCCGTGGGAAAACCCCCCAGGATGTGTTCAGCTATGTGCTGGCCATCCGCAACCAGACACAGCGCTTCAGGAAGCTCGCTCAGGCAAACCTGGAAGCAAGCCAGGAAGAAATGAAAAGATGGTACGACCAGAATACCACTCTGGTCGAATTTCAACCTGGGCAGAAAGTGTGGGTGATGGCGCCAGTGGAGCCTTGCGCGCTCCAAGACAAGTGGTCTGGGCCATACGAGGTGGTGGAAAGGAAGAGCGAGGTAACCTACCTGGTTAACCTGAAGACTCCCAGGCAGCCCCTGCGAGTTTTGCACGTGAACCGCCTCAAACCCCACTTTGAGAGGTCTGAAGTAACCATGCTCCTGGCTACAGATGCAGGGATGGAAGAGGATAGCGATCCTTTCCCTGACCTCCTGTCAGTTAAGGAACACGATGGGTCAGTGGATGGTGTGGTCCTCTATCCCACCCTGACCCCAGAACAGCAGAATGACTGTCGCCAAGTGTTGGGGCAGTTCCCCTCTCTGTTCTCCCTGACCCCAGGAGTCACCAACTGGTGCGTCCATGATGTGGACACTGGAGACAGTCTGCCGGTAAAACAAAAGTTTTACAGGGTAGCCGACAAGGTCAGGGCCAGCATCAAGGAAGAGGTGTCCAAGATGTTGGCGCTAGGGGTGATTGAGCCCTCCAGCAGCCCCTGGGCTAGCCCAGTGGTCTTGGTCCCCAAGAAAGCTGCTACCCCCGGTGGCCCGCCAGAACTCCGGTTTTGCGTGGACTACCGTGGGCTCAATGCGGTCACGAAGACTGACGCACATCCTATCCCCAGAGCTGATGAGCTCGTGGATCGGTTGGGAGCTGCCCAGTACCTCAGTACATTCGATTTGACTTCGGGGTACTGGCAGATCGCCTTGACTGACGGGGCCAAAGAGAGGTCAGCATTTTCAACGCCAGAGGGGCACTTCCAGTTCCGTGTCATGCCCTTTGGGTTGAAGAATGCCCCTGCCACATTCCAGAGACTGGTCAACCAGGTACTGTCTGGGCTAGAGGAATTCAGCGCCGCATACCTGGATGACATTGCTGTGTTCAGCTCCACGTGGGAAGAACACTTGCAACACCTCTGCGAAGTGTTGAAGGCTCTGCAGAAGGCAGGCCTCACTATCAAGGCCAGCAAGTGCCAGATAGGGCAGGGATCTGTGGTGTATTTGGGACACCAGGTGGGGAGCGGCCAGGTGGCGCCCCTACAGGCTAAGATTGATACCATTCTGGCTTGGGAGCCCCCCAAGACCCAGACAGAGGTGAGAGCCTTTTTAGGACTCACCGGGTATTACAGACGGTTTGTCAAGGGATATGGCACCATTGTCGCCCCCTTGACAGAACTCACTTCCAAGAAGTTGCCCAAAAGAGTTGACTGGACTGACGCCTGCCAAACTGCTTTTGAGGCCCTGAAGACTGCGATGTGCACAGCACCGGTGCTCAAGGCACCTGACTTTTCCAGTGAGGTCATAGTTCAGACGGACGCTTCAGAGCATGGTGTGGGAGCAGTACTCTCACAAGCCACTGAGGAGAATGGAGACCAGCCAGTAGCTTTCATTAGTCGGAGGCTACTCCCCAGGGAACGGAGGTGGAGTGCGATTGAAAGGGAGGTTTTTGCTGTGGTCTGGGCTCTGAAAAAGTTGAGGCCCTACCTGTTTGGGACTCACTTTCGTGTTCAGACCGACCACAGGCCCCTCAGGTGGTTAATGCACATGAGGGGTGAAAATCCAAAACTGTTGAGGTGGTCCATCTCCCTACAGGGAATGGACTTTACGGTGGAACACCGCCCTGGTACGGAACACGCCAACGCTGATGGTCTGTCCAGGTTTTTCCGCCTTAGTGAAGAGAACTCCCAAGAGGGTGGGTAGTTCTCCCCACTTTCAGCTGGAGGGGACACGTGTTAGACCTGACATCTTTTGGCGTGATTACCCCTATCTTTTGCCTCGGCCTCCTGTATTTTTTGATGCTGTGCTGGATTCGTTTTTGCTGGTTTAGATGCTTTGGACACTCTGCCACTGCTGATCAGTGCCAGAGTGTAAGTGCTCCCTATGTAAATTGTTATCATGATTGGATATCCATGTTTGGCATATTTGTATCACCACGAAGTCCCTAGTAACGTGCACAGGGTGTGCCAGGGCCGGTGATGACGAATGCTACTAGTGGGCCTGCAGCACTGATTGTGCCACCCACAGGAGTAGCCCTAAAATGGTGTCTCGGGCCTGCCACTGCAGCGCCTACGGGCAGTTTAGAACTGCCATGTCCCCCTGGTCGGCGTCCCCGCTGACCAGACCGAACCCTTCCCTTTTCGTGCACATCAGTCACCCCTATGGAAGGCCCAAGGTACCCCCCTGGGCAGGGTGCCGTGTATGTGAAAGGTAGAGCATGTACTAGTGCAGGTGACATGCTCTGGTAGTGAATTACAGCCATTTTCGTTTTTCACTATTGTAAGGCTATCTTGCTCCATAGGTTAACATGGGGGATGCCGGCTACAGTGGTTACGGCATTTCTTCCCATAGGAGCAAGATAGGACATAAGTATTTAGTATCCCTGAACTCAGAATTTAATAACGCATCTTTTAGGAAAGGTGGTTTTTAGATCCTGTGTTTGAGGACAGCACTTTTAGAAAGTTGCTGTTCTCTTGTCTGACCCTTCTGCGTGCCTGGAAAGGTTTGTGTATTGACTGTCTGGTTTGTGAGTGACAGGGGCTGGGGAATCCCCCCAGAGGCTGGATGAGTCAGCACTAGGCTGAGTGGAGCGATTGCTACCTGAGTGGTGGGAGGAGTTAGCACCTGGGCTGAATAGGGCTGTGCCTGCCTGCCACAATGCTGGCTCCACCTCCTGCTGGGCGGCGGAGGACTCTGCCCCTCACTCTGAAAGGAAAGATGCAGCCAGCACGTCAAGGTGCTCAGGATCCACCCAGAACTGGTTCAGACCGGGCTCAGGGCCCACATGCACTGAGAGAACAAAGACTTTAGGGGTATAAGTACAGGACCCCTGACAACAGAAAATTAGATCATCCTGGAAATCAAGAAGGAACCTCTGCCAAGGAGAAAGCTGTCGTTGAAGAAGGAAGACTGTCCTGCTGTTGCTCTGCTGGACTGACCTGCTGTCGCTTTGCTGCCAAGGAGAGGGGAAGGACTTTGCTGTGAGCTGTGTCCTCTGTCTTGTAAGGAATCTCCAAGGGCCCGAGAAGAGCTGGCTCCCTGTTTCCGAAGTCCCAGGAACAAAAGGACTTCACCCCCCAGTCTCCCCGAACTCTGCTGAGAGAGTTCTGCCCTTCGTAGAGTGCTTGATCCAGTTGTGGGGCCTCTAGAAGTTGAACCTGAGCTGGGAAGCTTGAGACTAAGCTGAGAAACTTGTGAAGCTGAGAAGTGTCGCATCGCTCGCTTGCGGAGCGCATCCCCGACAGTGCGAGAAGTTTCCCGCCGCTACGAAGGTCGAGATCGGCGCAGCGCCTAACATCGCTGCCGGAGCCGTCGCACCCTTCGTTTGCGGGACGCACCAGACCGGTGCGGGAGAATTGACCATCGCTGCGAGTGTCGTCGCAGAGCCTGTCGTCTGGGTGAGAACGCCGCACCGCTTGCTTGCGGACCGCATCACGTCGCTGCAGACATCGCTGCAGAAGCATCTCACCGAGGAGCTGCGAGAGAGAGGATCACCGCTGGACCGCGCATCGTCGCCCCGGAGATCGTCGCAGCCCCTACGAGATCATCGCATCGTGCCTTTGCGAGAACAGACTTCCCACGGAACCTACGCACCGGAATCTACGCAAGCTGCCTTCCTCCCCTTACAGACCGGATTCGTCGCCGCACGCCCGCTGCTGCAGCGGGGCTGTCGCATCGCCTCCCCAGGGTCTCAGGAGTAGCGCATCGCTTGTTTCCACCGCACCAGCTTCCTGCTTGTGGAACTTTGTTGCATCCAAAAGGTACTGTGAGTAAACGTGACGCAACTGTGAACTTTTCACGCATCTGTGGATCATTTGATCACACCTTAAAGAACTTTGATTACAACCTGAAGAACTCATTTGAAACCGTAACCTTGCATTGTGTATGTTGGATTTTTGACGTTTTTGGTCTTGTGTAGTTTAGAATAAATATCTTTATTTTCCTAAACTGTTGTAGAATCAGTTTGTGGTGTTTTCACTGTGTTACTGTGAGTGTTGGTACAAATACTTAACGCATTGCCTCTGGTTAGCCTAGACTGCTCAGGCCAAGCTACCTTGAGGGCGAGCAGGGGTTATCTGAGAGGGTTATCTCCTTGTCCTGACTAGAAGCAAAGGTCCCTATTTGGACAGTGGTACCTACCTCTGCCAACTAGAGACCCCCAGTTCTAACAGTAACCCTGGGTGTAGTATGCGTAGTGGGGCTACGCGAAGCTACGCAAAGTGGGCGAGAAACTACGCCCACCTATGCACTTCACTTAGCCCCACTACGCGCCGCCTGCCCCCCTCCCCTACATACCTAATTTTTGTAAATTCAGAAATAAAAGTAAATAAAAAGCACATGCGCATTTCTCACGAGAAATTGTTTTCTGAGAAAAATGTTGGCCGATTATTAGCAGTTAAGGCCAGGCAACAGGTGGCAGGAAGTCATATTAAGCAGATTAGGAATATGCAGGGACAAGTGGTATTGGATCCAGCAGATATTAGGGAAGCTTTCGGGGAGTTTTATGAGGAATTATAAACAGCTTCAGCTGTAGGAGGCTCTCGTATGCATGATGAATTGTTCGAATTCGCTCTAAATGGGAGGGTCTCCCTGGAGGAGGGTCTCCTATTGGAGTCAGATATCTCTCAGGAAGAGCTTCATTTGGCTCTTCAAGCCCTCCCATCAGGTAAGGCCACAGGTACTGGACCACATACCATTAGATTTCTATAAAACTTTTTTTAGTGAGATCTGTCAGGAAATCCTGGGACTATTTAAGGAGGTTAGGAACGGGTCCTCACCACCGAAGTCATGGGGCACCGCCAATATTGTTATCTTTTTAAAGAAAGGCAAATACCCTATCAATCTGGGCTCTATAGGCCCATAACACTTTTAAATAGTGACACCAATTTATATTCTAAGTTTTTTGCCACCCAACTTAATAAGGTAATACAGCACTTGGTATCAGTTTGGCAACATGGTTATATCCAAGAGAGGGGGATGACCGATCATGTTAGGCATGTAATTTCACTCTTTCATGTCACGGAGGCTCTTATGAAACCTATGGGGGTTGCCTTTTTGGATGCCGAGAAGCCCTTGGGTATGGTGTCATGAAGTTATTGGAGGATTTTGGAAGCTACTGGCCAAGGAGTTTTGTTTAGCAGAGCAATACAGGTTTTGTATACTAACCCTACAGCATGCCTGCAGATAATGGGAGAAGAGTCTGAGGCATTTCCAATTGGCAGAGGACTAGGCAGGGATGTCCTTCCTCCCCCCCCTGCTAATCACATTATATATAGATCCTTTTCTCAGATGATTGGAGGTTTCCCTGGATGTTCCTCCCATAAGGCTACAGGGGTAGGATATGACGTTACTGGCGTATGCTGACGATGTGGAAATAATTACCCCCGACCCTGATAGAGCGCTGTCCGCAGTAGAAAATGTTGGTAAAAACATTTGGTGAAATCGGGCTTCTCACTGAATAAGGCAAAAACTTAGATGTGAATAAATAGATTTACCACTGCTTCTGACAGCAGGATCGTGGAGGAAGCAACATACCTAGGCATACACATTAGGGAAAAGGTGGAAGATATTGTAGATATAAATCTGGCTACTATAATGGGGAAAATTAAGAATGATATGCAGTGATTGGACAATTTAAAGCTGTCAATAATTGATAGGTGCAACTTAATTAAAATGATGATTCTGCCAAAACTACTTTATATAGTTTGTACAATTCCTTTGGAAATACATAATAATTGGTTTGGGCAAATCGAGAGAGAAGTGGCTAGATTCATCTGTTCATAGAGCCGGTCTAGAAGATCCAATGCATTTTTGTCCCTTTCTAGGGATAGAGGTGGACTCGGGGTACCTAATTTTAAATTATATTTCCTAGCCGCAGCTCTACAATTTTATTGGCTTTTCTTTGGATTCAGGGTGAGGGAAGAAAAGGATCCCAGTTTTGTCCCGTCAATTTTTGAGATTCTGATTGGTTTAAGGTTGCCATTTAAAAATTTATGAACCAAATTATTTTTAAAAAACACGGTTTAAGACCCTAATTGCTGCGTTTCATAATTGGGCAGGTGTTCGGAAAAAACTTGGTTTGAGTAGGTTTAGCAGATACACTCTTCTGATTGGTAATGATCCCTAAGGTCCTACAGGATGAGTGCCTGGCAAGGTGGGAAAAAGGTGGTTTATACAGTATAGGGAAATCTTCTGGTGGGGGATCACATTGCATCTTTCGAAGTAGTCAGGGAAAGAATTAATACTGGTCATCGTGATTTTTTTTTTTTTTTACAGCTAAGGGACATCCTTCTCAAAAAATTTGGGGGCGCAACGGGTTTACCCAGGGTGCCCTGATCGAAGTATTAATAAGGGCCTCCTGCTCTTCGATCTCGCAATTTTATACATGCTTGCTGAAAGGGATCACGGATGATCTGGACAAGCATGGGCTGAAATGGCAGGGTATGCTAGGGGTCCCAGACTCCTGCTTTTTTAAATCAATAGAGATGGGCGACTCTATTCTATGCTCTGCTAGTTTACAGGCACAAAATTTAAAACCCTTTTTGACTTGTATATAACACCCGTGAAAATTGCAAAGTCGGGTGGACTGGATGGGACTCAGTGTTTTAGGTGTAAGACACGTGGTGTGGACTTGGTTTATATATACTCTACATGCCCTAGTATAGAATTGATCAGCCAAGTAATATCTGGCTTTTTATGGCATGTATTGAAGGAGGGTTCCCGCTCTCAACTCAACTCATATTATTAGGCGTAACTGACCATGATGGGAAATCTGTAGAAGACCTTATATTTATGGCAGTGTCAGTTCTCAGACTCTGCATTGCCTGGTTTGACTCTTCTTCCTCCAGCAGTGGAAAGGCAGATTTCTGCACATATTCAATCTGGAAAAAACACTCTATGATCGGAGAGGCAAAAAGGGAAGTATTAAAGGGATAAGGATCTGGGGGCCTTTAATTGCTTGGACTACTTTACTTGCCCAGGATGAATGAATTTGAAGGCTGTGATTAAATATGTTTTTGTATATATAATGAAGCTTGGAGATGAATTCTATGATATATCTGCTTGTGCCTATTCCCGGTCTGGGATGTCTCTTTTTTATTGTAATCTACCCGATTTAACTCTCTGCTTTCGATCTGGTTAACCTCATATTCTTTTTTTAATCTGGGTATGCTAGCCTTCATTGATTAATGAATTTCATTAGTTTTATATTATGGAATTGCTGTTTTTTTTATTTACTCATGTGTATTATGATTTAAGCTGCATTTGCACGTTTTCTTCTGTTTTTGGACTATATAAAAATAAAAACATTTAGAAAAAAAAAGAAACACAACAGGCTGTAGTAAGAGCAATCAGCCAGAAGGCGTTCACTACCCCCTCAACTGTACAGGCCACATAGGCAGCTCTTAGAGTTCTTCTATCTTCTCTCAGGCAAGAGTCATTCACACACAATACATAATCAGACTCTGCCAGAGGCTCATCTCTAATATGTGGCCTCCGCTTGGTGCATAGTTCTGTGATATCCAGACAGTTATGCTCTACTTCGCCATCATCAGTCTCATCCTCAGGCAATGCTAGCAAATAGGGGTGGGTGGAACTTATGTTATTTCACTCCACGGAATTCTGCGGAGTTGCATAAGAACTCTGTGAGATTCCGGCGAGTTCCGTTAATGGAGGAAAATAGTCATGTCATGTTGCTTGTGTTGTGATTTAGTGCCAGCAACACGTTCTTTGCTGAAAAATCAGTGCAAACAGCACCACACAGTGCACCATAGGGCACAGCTACTTGAGTTGATTTTGCTGGCACTCAACTATATTTTCTATTCTTACTGCAGCATTCTGATTGTAAACTGTTGTGACTGCCCAGAACTGCCCACATTAGAAAATTCACACTTAATGTCCCCCTAGCAACCGAAAATCTTGCTTGGGAATGCCAAATCTTACTCCCCATCTTACAGTCTGGAGCCAGGTGGGAGAAAATATTCCACCATGCGGCAATTGGCGGAATTTGGATGGAACTCCGTGTTACAAGAGGAACGCAATTTGCCAATATTCGTCTAATTCCGCAAATGGAATGGATTGTTCTGCCCATCCTAGTAACAAAGAAACAGGATTCAGTAAAGCACACAGTGTCAGCGTTTTGTTTTCAGTTCATATTTGGTCAGTCTGCTGTTTGTAAGCTGCTAAGTGAAAGTATGTGTCAGTAGTATTTCAACCAAATGGGGCACCATGACAGTAAGAGGATGTTCCATGACTATACTCTCACATCTGTCCATGCTGGTACCACCATGTCACTACAGCTTTAAGGCAACTAGGCAGTCCTGGGACTACAGGATCAAGATTAACAGAAAATTAAATCGCAGGTCTTCGTGCATCCCCATGTAGCTGTGAAAGTACTGAACGAGCACAGACCTCCCTCTTACTGCAGGAAAATATACAAGCGTTGTTATAATCAGGCATTCCCAGTGCCAGGGCATGACAAACACTACCTCTCAGCTCCAGAATTACAACCTAACAGTCATTTGTCCCATGGTATCAGATCAGACACATCCTTGAGTGTCAGCCTCTGGAAAGGCTTGGCCACTAGGGAACAGTTGGGTGTCCACTGTTGAAAGTAGCCCACCTTTTCCAGAAACATCCAGCCCTCTCTTTGTGTAGTTGGCACTTTCAACTTTAAGATGGCAGAGACTGTCTCTTGTGACACCTTGCTCACTCCCTTCCCAATTTGGTTTCCTAGAAATAAGACTTCTCTTTGACAATATTGTAACCTCCTCAGGGGCACTTTATGTTCATTCTCAGCAAAATGGTTCAACAGCTCAATAGTGTCTTGTTTACAGGCTCTGAGTAGCCGGCACGAATAACAGGTCATAGATATAGTGAGGCAGAACAGAATTACAAGGCGTCACCGAGGGGTCCAAAGGATCATTAAGGATCTGGTTAAAAATCTAGGGGCTCTCTGTATACCATTGTGGGAATCAGCAGGATGCCAAAACAAGGTTTTGGACCCGAAATGCAAAAAGGTACTGACTGTCCTCATGCACTGGTATCGAGAAGAAAGCCTGGCAGAAATTGACCACTGTAAGCCTCACATGAAATCTTGAATAGTATCACAGCTGGATTTGGCTCCACAGGACTACAAGGGAAGACAATATTGTTCATCTTCCTAAGGTTCTGCACAATGCGGTCCCTACTGCTGGGTTCCTGCAGGCCCATAATGGTTGAGTTATATGGACTCCCCAGTATCTCTTTCAGAATGTCTCGTTCTATCATTGACTCAATCACTGGCGTAATCTCAGCTATCACTTCAATTTTTAAATTACACTGAGGAATTCTTGGGTGCACAGCATTTGGTATAACATTTATACAGACAGGCTCAACTCCTTTTATGAGACCTATGTCCTTTCCCAAAAAGAGAAGCCCCAAACCTCAGGCTTCATCATATCCTTCAGATCCAGTGGTAACTCATCAGTGGTCATTAAAGGGTGCAACCCAATGGCAGGCTCTTGGCTTGCCAATTTGAAATCAACATCCTCTTCATGGGTCTGAAACTCGACGCGTTTTTCAGTGCAATAAGTGGTATGATTTAACTTGCACAACAAGAAGTCCCATCCTAAAAGGCTTACAGGACTGAATTCGCACACCATGAACTACTGCCTTTCTTCATAGGGCCCTAACATGATGGGAACTTCTGTTTTTGATAGGCTTTGTTAATTGTTTATTGGTTTTTTCTACAAGTTATATTATTTTTGCCCAAGTGTGGTAGGTTTGAAACCATTGCTGTTCTAACAGTGGAACGGGTAGCACAAGTGCCAACCTATAATGACGCGGGGTGGCCATTCATCTCACCTTCTAGGATTCTACCACACTGATCAACATCTAAGACTGTGCCAAGTCGGCAGTCTTCCTTCCCAATCAGGCACGTCATTGTGACTAATCAGAGACATAACTCTCAAGTGAATTAAACATGCAACATTATTGAAATGGATTTTGCTTTTGGAAAGAGGTCTGATTAAAATTTGGGACCTGACTGGTATTAAATGTAGGACCACTTATATTCTGCTGAGGCATAGGGGCTTGAGGAACCTGCATAATTAGAACTCATGTTGGTTTTGGACCTTCTAACTTTGGTCTTGGTACATTCTATGACGGAATAGGGTTACCAATCTGATTCTACATGAACGCCAAATTTTAAACTTGGCTATCCCTCACTCCCCTATTGGGGTTGAGGTGATATTCCTGGTTCCAATGCCCCAATATATTACAATAATGAGAAGGATTAGACTTCTTTAAGTTGCCACATCAATCCCAGTACTTTGGTCATTAGGGACTCCAGGACCTCTACACGGTGGAACACCATTTCCACTATGCATCACAGGTCATCCCTGATGGTATGCACCACTGTGCAGGACATTGACATTTCTTGTATTATCTGTTGTGGTGAGGCTCCATATGAGGAATTTTGCACAGGTTCGATGGAGAACCTAGGGTAACATCACTAATTGATTCCCAGTATCTAAAGCGGTCCGCCAAGGGTGTGTCTTGGCCTGATAATATTTTCATTATTTATTAACTGTGTTGTCGATTATTTCTCTACATTTCCAACAAATGCACCATCTCTTGCAGGCATAAAAACACCTATACTCATGTATGCAGATTACACTCTTGTCATCTAAAAACACAGAGTGGCTTGCAGCAGGCTCAAACAAGGTTTGAAAGTGTTTGCGATGCTTGTGACCTGGTGATAAATACAGATAAAACTAAATTTATGTTACTCCACAAACATCGAGCAATCAAGGGAAGGGTGTCTCTTGATAATGATTACCTTGATCAAACAGATGTTTGTAATTACGTAGGGATCACGCTTGAAAACAAACTCAAGTGGAAGCCCAAGATAGAATCTTTGGCTTTAAAACATCATCACATAGCAGGTGCACTGTTGAAAGAATACATGTCTTCACTAACCAAGTTTATACACCTGGTTCTTAAGATCTACAACACCAAAGTTATAGCATCCGTAATAAACCGTGCTGAACTCTGGGGTTTTGACAATCTAACACCATTAGTCCTAGCCCAAAATAAATTTGTGATAAATGTCACTGGTCTACCCCAGAGTACTCCACTCAAGTCAATATTCCATGATTTAGGTTGTAACAGATTGAATGAGATTGCTACGTTCTGCACACTAGCAGGTTGGCATAGACTATGGACCACCCCCGAGCTATGACACTACGCCATTGCTCTAAAAGATGTTTGGGAAGATGATAACTCTTGTACAATTAAGTGGCTGCAAAATGTTAAAAATTCTTTGATCAGTATAGGAGTGCGGCATTTATGGATGTCCCAGAGGGTCAGCAGTTTCCCTCAAAAATAGAAATGGAAGAGCTTTACTGGTCTGTAGTTGCGAGGAATCATACTCAAGCCACAGTGACTACATCATTGACGGGCAAATATTTAGAGTTTAAGCCCTGTCCACAGTATGAACAATTCTGGGATGTTATAACCAAATCAAGGGATAGACGTCTTTATTTTCAGTTCCGGGTGGGCTTATTACCAGTGAATTTATTCACATGTAAATGGCACAATTTAAATGACAGTAAGTGCAAGTGGTGTGTGGAACAGAAGGAAACTAACTCGCATATTTTATTTGTCTGCCCGGCCTATAAGGCACCGCGTAGTAAATGGTTGAAGCCCTCATGTAGATATATGGGCACAAGGTGTAATATTACTGCAATGAGAATATTGTTGACCAATACAAATGCACCATGTGTAATAGCCTTTGCTAAATTCCTAAGCTAGATGTGGCTAATTTGCGAGGAAATAATCAAGAGCCCTCACCCCACCCAATTTAGTGACCAGTAAATCAAGCTAGTAGTTGTGTAACGGGCAAGATATTTTTGTTTACTCTGATAACCCATTGTGCAACGTTTTAATCCTAACTTTGTTTGAGTATAAACCTAACTTTACGCGTAGTATCTTATAATATTTATATTCATAATAATATCGCATATAAATAATGTATTATTGACAGTTTCTATATTGGTCCCTTCTTGGCTATTTATGGAGGTATATTTTCTTGGCTTATTAATTGTACAACCCTATGATATTTTAAGGACTGTGACAAATTAAAAAAAAAGTATTTTAAGACCAATATGTGTGGTTTTAATAATATGAAGTCTTTAATGGTTTTACCTAATCTTTTAACTTACATATGGTTGTTAAGTCTTGATTAGAAATGCTAAATATTCACGATACAACATATCATGGAATAGGGTGCACTTGTCTTCTCCTATAATGAACATGCTCTGTGTATTATTGCTAACTGTCTATTGTGGTCTTAAGTGATCGAAATAAAGATAAATTAAACTAATACTAAACATTTCCTGGATACTGATGATTCTGACCTCCACTTTGTATCATCTGAACCAGCATGAATTTCTTTTTTCAACTAATTCTGTTTCATTTACTAATTCATCACCGCAATAGGTCACAAACCTCAAAATCTCATCAATCTGTTTTTTTTTGCCAACAAATCAAATCCTGTTAAACCATCAAATTAATCTCGGGCAACAACCCTATCACAAACTGAGGCACAGAATGGCCCATATTTGTGCTTTCATGATTTACCATCCTGCTATGCTGCTTGAACACTTGCAACAATCTCCGATAAAAAAGTATGCACAGTTTCTTTAAGTTCTTGAGTAGCTCTGTCAATCTTAATGCAATCAATTTCTAATATAAGATGGTGGACGGGCTGACAACAGCACATCCAAGAAATGATCACCAGAATCACTATCACCACCACTACCTGAACCCTTTGCACTCTCAGTTGTGTCCTCTCTGTTTGTCTTCTTCCTTTTCTGTGGATCCTTACTTATCAATGCAGTGTATAACATTGTTTGCTCTATTAATACTGCTTGCCATAGTTGTTCTTCTGCATCTCACTTAGCTTCCACAAAACTATGTACTGTTCTCCTAACTTTACCCTGACACTTCTTTATATCTTTAACATGGGTCACAAGCATTCATTGCTTCATACTGTGCGGGTCTAAGGGGTGTCTTCATTTCATATAATACTTTTCTAAAATTAACTGTACCAAAGCGAGAAAATCTCATTGCACTTTTGTTTTCAATACTCTTATGTCACTGACTCAACCAAATGAATGTGTGGAGCTGCACAATTACGGCAGTCTGTGCCTTCTGGTGGCACCTCTTCACCTTCACATCTTCCACAATAAATTTGTCCGGACACTAACGGCCAATCTCAGTGTGGCACCATCTTTTCTGTTCTAGCCAGCACAATTTTCCGTAACATAACAATCACTTACACCAGCTACCCAATCCCAGCGCAGTACACAATGAAGTAACTCTCCTCACAGCGGTTCAACCTCCTTTACAATTTTTATGAGCGCACCTTTTTCTACATTGGAAAGCAAGCATAATAAGAAAAAACACTAAGGAAAACAATAAACAAAACTTTGTCTGCTTCACTAAAGAATTCTAAGTATTCAATCACACAAGAAATAGTGCAGAGTAACACATTCCAATTTACTGACACACACACGGATTAAACTTCGACCAGAGGGAAGCACTTTGATAATGCAGTTTCTACTTTGTAGGATTCACAAGCACTAATTGCTATTAATACTCTCACAACAAAGTTACAGTTCCCTGTCTCAATTGTGAAGTGAATGGTACTTCATAACGTGACACCACAAAACCTAGTACACATATTACAATATAACATTTTCATATCTATCCCGGTATCTTGGGCTCTAATTAGCCCAATAACAACATCAACTGCTCAAAAATAAGCGATTCGAGATCTGCACAATAGTTCAAAACTCTATCACACTATGCCACTTTACCAAAAGCTTGGCACACACCATCACAACGCACAACCCTATTAATACTCATTCACTACAAATATTTTTAAGCATGGGCGGAAAATCCGTTCCGCTCGCGGATTTTCGGTAAATTCGCAATCCGCGAGATTCGCGAATTTCCCGCAAAATCCGCAAATTCGCATGCAGCAGATTTTTTTTCTTAGTGTTACAATTTTGCGGCGTGCGGCGATCACTTACCGTCATTCAGCGTTTGCCGAGTTGTTTTTCTCGATATTTTGCGAGTGCTGCGCCATTTTGGATCTTGCTGCGGGATCCCACGGGAGTTTGGCGACCGCGATTACGTAATCGCGGCTTGCCACCTTGCACAGCACGCATCGCGAGAGTTCGCAATTGCGAACACGTAGATGCGGCGAGCAGCAACAATCTCGCACTCGCGAAAGTACAAAATTTGAAATTCTGCACAAGAAATCCACCAGCAAGCAGCATAAACCTTCTGAAAATGATGATTGTTATCAGAATAACTCCTCAGGTTGACATTTGCCTGCACTTTTTTTTGCAAGGAGTCCATTTTGGGGGGTGGGGGGTGGGAGGAAGGAAGTGCCCCACAGTCTCCAACTTCCTGTTCCTGTCCAGCAGGCTCCTCCCAGTGCTTTCTTCATGTGCTGGTCACTTTCATTCGGATTCTTCACCTGGAAGGATTTGTTTTTTTGTATGCTGCCGGATATTTGGATTTAAGGCCTTTTTGACTTTCTTTGGATCACTTTTGGATTAGAAATTTCACAAGTAAGTTTGTTTGGGGCATTACTGTTGCTGCAACTACAATTTTGGAATTTTCGATTTTTGGGCATGGATGGCATGCGATTGTGCTGATTTTTCTGTGTTTTTCGATTTTTTGGGCTGTTGTTGTGGCCTTTTCACCAGGGGTAGTAAGTGGTGCATGGACCTAGTCTTTCTGTGGGGTGTCTTGAATTTAAACAACATGGAGGGCATGGATGGCATGGGATTGTGCTGATTTTTCTGTGTTTTTCGATTTTTTGGGGTGTTCATGGGGACAGGCCATGTGGGTGGAGGCCATTTTGAGTGCTGCTACAGGCAGGCCCTGGCCATGTGCTGGGAGGCAGGGGGGCATTTTGAATGCAGGCAGTGTTCTTAGGTCTGCAACCATGTTGCCTAGCTTTCAACCTTTATGCCCAGGGCTAGTGAGTGGTGCATGGGCCTAGTCTTTCTGTGGGGTGTCTTGAATTTAAATATCATGGAGGGCTTGGGATTGTGCTGATTTTTCTGTGATTTTCGTTTTTTTGGGCTCTTGTTGTGGCCTTTTCACCAGGGGTAGTGAGTGGTGCATGTGCCTAGTCTTTCTGTGGGGTGTCTTGAATTTAAACATCATTGAGGGCCTGGATGGCATGGGATTGTGCTGATTTTTCTGTGTTTTTCGATTTTTTGGGGTGTTCATGGGGACAGGCCATGTGGGTGGGGGTCATTTTGAGTGCTGCTACAGGCAGGCCCTGGCCATGTGCTGGGAGGCAGGGGGCCATTTTGAATGCAGGCAGTTGTCTTAGGTCTGCAACCATTTTGCCTAGCTTTCAACCTTTATGCCCAGGGGTAGTGAGTGGTGCATGGGCCTAGTCTTTCTGTGGGGTGTCTTGAATTTAAACATCATGGAGGGCTTGGGATTGTGCTGATTTTTCTGTGATTTTCGTTTTTTTGGGCTGTTGTTGTGGCCTTTTCACCAGGGGTAGTGAGTGGTGCATGGGCCTAGTCTTTCTGTGGGGTGTCTTGAATTTAAACATCATGGAGGGCCTGGATGGCATGGGATTGTGCTGATTTTTCTGTGTTTTTCGATTTTTTGGGGTGTTCATGGGGACAGGCCATGTGGGTGGGGGCCATTTTGAGTGTTGCTACAGGCAGGCCCTGGCCATGTGCTGGGAGGCAGGGGGCCATTTTGAATGCAGGCAGTGTTCTTAGGTCTGCAACTATTTTGCCTAGCATTCAACCTTTATGCCCAGGGGTAGTGAGTGGTGCATGGGCCTAGTCTTTCTGTGGGGTGTCTTGAATTTAAACATCATGGAGGGCCTGGATGGCATGGGATTGTTCTGATTTTTCTGTGTTTTTTGATTTTTTAGGCTGTTGTTGTGGCCTTTTCACCAGGGGTAGTGAGTGGTGCATGGGCCTAGTCTTTCTGTGGGGTGTCTTGAATTTAAACATCATGGAGGGCCTGGATGGCATGGGATTGTGCTGTTTTTTCTGTGTTTTTCGATTTTTTGGGGTGTTCATGGGGACAGGCCATGTGGGTGGGGGGCATTTTGAGTGCTGCTACAGGCAGGCCCTGGCCATGTGCTGGGAGGCAGGGGGCCATTTTGAATGCAGGCAGTGTTCTTAGGTCTGCAACCATTTTGCCTAGCTTTTAACCTTTATGCCCAGGGGTAGTTAGTGGTGCATGGACCTAGTCTTTCTGTGGGGTGTCTTGAATTTAAACATCATGGAGGGCTTGGGATTGTGCTGATTTTTCTGTGATTTTTGTTTTTTTGGGCTGTTGTTGTGGCCTTTTCACCAGGGGTAGTGAGTGGTGCATGGGCCTAGTCTTTCTGTGGGGTGACTTGAATTTAAACGTCATGGATGGCATGGGATTGTGCTGATTTTTCTGTGTTTTTCGATTTTTTGGGGTGTATAACTGAACTGATGTTCCTCTGTCTTCCATTGCTTTTAGGTGCACAAGACTCAAGAGAAACACCAGTGCTAGGAAGAAGTCCTGCAGCGGTGTGTGTGTGCAGCATAACGTCACGCGACGTCACGTCTGACCACAGACAACTCTGCAACTCATGGAACTGCGGCCTGCTGTTCTGACCTCTGAAGAAGATGGCCCCAAAAAAAGTTCCCTGTAGCTCCTCTAGCAAGAAAGTTGCCAGTAAGGAGCAGAAGAAGCAAGTTACCAAGGAGACTGGTGTGCCGCCCGCCACATTTTTTGGGAGTAAAAAAAAAAGTACGCCTGCAGCAGCAGCGGGATCTGCTGGGGACCAAGCTGGGAGCAGCACCCCGCTCCATTGGGCTCAGTGCCACCACCACCACCACGCCAACTTAAGTCCAAGCCCTTGAGTGCTGCAGAGTCTAGTTGTTCAATCACCATCGACCAGTGATGTTGGCTCATCGCAAGAAAGTAGCAGCAATGTCCCTCAATCAACACAGGTTGTTGTAACTCTCTGACGAGTGTTGAACAACCACAGCCGCAACAACAACCACATGTGCAAGTACAAGCCTAAGTACTTGTGGAAGGAGAGGCAGAGCAAGGAGATGCGCAAGCAGAGGTGCATGGAGGGTCACAAGTGCCCCCAATTGTTGTTCCTCCAGAAGTAGGGGCACATCAGGAAATCGACAATCAAGCCGAGGTATCATTTGAGGAAGCCACTCCTCCTGATGATCATTCATTGTCTTCCACATCCCTAGCAAGGAAGAGATCAAGGGTGGTGTCTACATCTTCTTCAAGCACACCTCCTTCTAATGATACGGATCAAAATTGGGAACCAGCACCACTGGCGTCTGAGAGTGAGGCACACCATGATCTGACAAAGGTAGTTAAGCGTAAAAGGAAGCTTGTCCAAAGTCTCATAGTTATGGAGTGTGATGAGGCTCAACAAGAAGTGGCGGATACTGCTGCTGATGAAGACTCTCATGACGACGACCCAGTTATCATAAAGGTCACTGCAGTCCCAGCGTGCATGCAGAAAACAGACATTTTGACCCTAGCCAGAGAAGCTGCTGAGCGTGATGATGTTGTCGACGAGGAGGCAATGGAAACACCACAATCATTGGAATTAACTAGTACACCAACATGTACCGCTTCCATATTTCTTCCTCGCCAGAAGGGACCTCCATCCACCTCGACCTCAATTAGTGGTGGTGAAAGTGCACAACGTACTAAAGTTCGGCAATCCACATCCTCCACTTCATCTGGCATTAGCAGCATGACCACCACCACCAGTATCGCCGCCTCCTCCGGTCCCCACAGACATTTCAAGTCCGCAGTTTGGGACTTCTTTAGTGTTTGCCCAAAAAAGTTCGCCATTTGTAGCATTTGTAAGCATGCAGTTTGTCGTGGTAACTTTGGTACCAACTATGGTACCGGAGGCCAGAGAGGTCATCTTGAGAGACAGCACGCAGTCCAATGGTTTGCACACCTAAAGGAGATCAAGGAAGCCCGAATTGCAAGTCAAAAAAACGTTGATGTTTCATCTGATGATGACGAGGAGGCAGAAGTGTCAAACACTTCACTTACACCCAGTACCCCTGTCAGCAGCACACCCCCTGTGAGCCACACTAAGAGTGTGGAAGAGAGTGAGACACCAATGCGAAAAAGTTCATCAGCGAGCGTAACTGGGTCGAAGAAGTCATCATCATCATCATCCCGTAAAAGCATGGTCCAGGGCAACATTAGAACCATGTTGTTTTCAGCAGCGCCACATGATCGCAACCACCCACTGACGCGTCTGTATAACACTAAGCTGACTAAAATGCTAGCTCTGGACCTTCTCCCTTTTTCTTTTGTAGAAGGGGTTGGTTTTCTAGAATTAGTGGCAGCGCTCAGCCCTAAATGGAAGGTTCCTAGCCGGTTCTATTTTGCCAGAGTTGCGGTTCCAGCACTACATGAAGATGTGCTGTAGGTGATTGGGGCAGCTTTGCAGAAGAGTGCTGTTCACACTATACATCTGACAACAGACATGTGGACCAGTGGCGCAGGCGCTGATTACATGTGCATCACTGCACACTGGGTCTCTTTTTCAGGGGTTAAAGCAAAGCTAAACGCAGGTGTTGACCCGGACCAAGTTTTTAAAGCTGCTCGGAAACATGCAACACTAGCCATGTTTGGCTTGGAGAAACGTCATACAGCAGAAAACATTTTGAATGAGTTTAACACAAAGGTCTTTCACTGGCTGTCCCCCAAAAAATTACAGATTGGTTATGTTTCCACGGATAATGGCGCTAATGTAGTTAAGGCCATGGAGCTGGGTCAGTATTTCAGATTGCCGTGTTTGGCGCACTGTTTAAACCTGGTTGTTAAAAAATTCTTGAGTGATGAAGACAGTCCAGCGTGCGAGTTAGTGGCCACCTGCCGAAGAATGTGCAACCATTTCAGCCATTCTTTTAAGGCCCGGAAGCATCTGAGGAGCCTGCTACATGAACGTCGAATGCCAGTTAAAGCACTCATCCAGGAGGTGCCAACACGTTGGAACTCAACCTTCTACATGCTTGAGCGTCTGTATGAGCAGTATACGGTACTCGATCACTATTTCTTAACACTGGGTACAGCTCGGAAGGACCTGAGGCTAGATGCGGCGAAATGGAACATAGTTAAAAGCCTGACAGACATGCTTCGTCCTTTTGAGGTCTTCACGAGTGCAGTCAGCAAGGAGGACTGTAATTTGGGAAAAGCTATCCCATTGTTGCGCATGCTGGAGTACCAACTGAAGGCGGTGTCTTCTATGTTTCAAAAAGATGAAAAAAAGCAAGACGCTTTTGTTTTGGCGGATAAATTATTCGAGCGCCTACGTGGTGATGAACGTCTTAAAATGATCCACTCAGAACAGCATTACATTTGTGCTACTATTCTGGATCCACGCTACAAAAAGGCGCTGGCAGGCTGAGCATTCTTTCCTTTTGATGATGAAGATGTTACAAAGTACAAACGTTGGCTAGCCTTGTCAGCCAAGAGGGTTGAAAGAGAACAGCAGTAAATTGGAGGAAAAGGCAGTACATCAGCATCAGCAGGCCATCCCCATTCAAAAGAATCCACTTCTGCACCTGTGGCAGTGGCACAAGTGACCTCTCAGCCGTTAAAGACACCGGCAACTGGATCATCTGCACCAGACACAACAGTAACATTGGATGCAGAAGAGGATTGGCTAACTCGGCTTGGGTTTGGTTCTCAAAAGGTCACAGCAAAAAGTAAGCAAAGTGGAGGAACCTTGGAGGGCCTTGAGTCAATGGTTCAGGACTATCTGAATGACTCAACAGAGGTCTATGTTAATGCTGACCCATTGGCGTATTGGCATGGGAAAAAAGAATTGTGGGCACAGATCTCCAACCTGGCTATAAACTGCTTGTCTTGCCCACTCGCAAGCGTGTCTTCTGAACGTGTTTTCAGTGCTGCTGGTGGCATTGTAACTTCCAAACGGAGCCGCCTCTCGCCCAAAAATGTGGAGAGGTTAACAATGATCAAGATGAATCAGCACCTCATACCACCAGATTACAAAGTACGAGAAAGCACGCCGGATGAAGACGAGGAGGACAGCAACGTAGATATGGGAATTTCTTCGCTGTTAGGTGACACCGACCTCATCCTGCCTGAATTCGCAGATTATGATGACGAACCCTTATTCTTATTCCCTGACACCGAGCCCTGAAAATGAGACAATGAATCAATAACTTTCTTTTCGCCCTTATTGCTCGTATAGGAACTTTCAGAGAAAGTAGCTCCTCTCCTGGGACCATTTCTTCTATTTGGTTGCCACTTTTGCTTGTATTGAGACTCCTCTCTTTGTTTCTCGTTATAGTCTTTTTGGAGATAGGGGTAAGTTAGTTCGGGTCTATATTTTTCGGCGTCTTTTCTAAATGTATTACTTTTTTTGTTTGTTAAGTAGTCCCTGTATCCATCTAGGTCTCCCTGGATTTCTTCTAACTTATTCCTTGCGTCTTCAAGTGATGTATTATCTCTTAGTTTTTTCTCCATTTCGTCTATTTCTTGTTTTTCTATTATTAATGTGGCCTTTGCGGTTTCTATTATTAGTAGGAGCCAATCTCGGCTGCATCTATTGGCAATAAAAGTCCAGATTTCTATAAATTTTTGGTTCTTAGTGAATAAACTAGGTTCATTCCTTACTTGCAGACCCTTTGGGATGATTCCCTTTTTACAGTATTCAACCAAAAAGTCTGCATGCAGCTCTGTCCTTATTACGTTCTTTTTTAGATTCCAAAGTTCTTTCCATTTTTCTTCTTCGTTATCTGTTATTATCACGGTATTAGTGGTTGTATTTTGACCGTTTACTAACTTGTTAAATTGGTCTTCGGAAAAGCTGAAGACTTTAAATTGGTCCATTTTTTATTTAGGACCAATGCACTTGTTGGTGCACCTCTATTTATTCTTTAGAGGTAGAAGTGAACACTCCTCAGTTAACAAACTGTGCTATTATAGACTTCAATTTAGAAGGAGAAACCCTTTCCCTGAACCCCCTAGAGACTTAAGTCTTTTTCTTTGATTACATGAAAAGGGAACTCTTACTTTTGTTTGCATAATACCCTTCCCTTTTCAAAAAGGGTTTCTCCTTCTAAATTGAAGTCACACCACTAGTACCACCGCAATGAGGACATTTCATCCACCCAGGATTGCCAACCTTAATCGCCATTTCCCGTGGAGCCAGCCCTGGGCCTAGCCCTACTTTCAAACACAAATTACAGGTAAGATAAGCGTTTGGTGGGAGGTAGTATAATGGTGTATTACGAGAGACGAGAGATTGACGGTAGTACTACTAAAGTCCTAGGACTCTTGAATTCACTTACTCTGTGAGAGGCACTTAGTGTTGAAAACATTTAGCCATTTACACTTAAAGGAAGAAAATGACACAGACTTAAGTTTCAGGAACACAAACTTTCTGTTAAACCCTCACCCACCAGACTCAAAAGCAGTAAAAAACAGGTATGCTCAGATAAAGTTTGAAAAAGTATATTTTTGTAGCCCTAACAAAATAATCTCCCGCAAGACCCTCCCTAACCCCACCGATTGTCCTTCAAAAGTCTCAAAAACAACCCAACTCCCAATTCCCACCCCCCAAAAGTCTCTAAAAAAGGGGCAAGGGACACTACAGCAGGATGCTGTTCACTTTTGCGGCCAGGGCATCATACTCTTCGCGAAGGGTGGCATGGTCGGAGCGGAGGCCCTCCACCAAGGTCTTATACGTTAGGACCTCCTGCTCCAGGTAGGACACTCTCAGGCATAAGCGGTGCTGGCGTGCCTTGTGACTCCTGTTGGGGGCAGCTGCTGTCTTTGCTGCTCGGCGATGGCGGTTGGCTTTGGTAGCCCGGCTCCGTACCGCTGGAGCACTGCGCTGGCTGGCAGCCCGTGGGGGCACGGAGGAGGATGCAGCTGTCCCAGTGGATGTTGTACCGGTAGACTGCGTGTCCTCCTCCTCCAGGGCCACCAGACGCCGATATTCGGCGACAGTGGCATCCAGCCACCGTTGCCGGGCCATTCGAGCCAGCTCCTTCCTTGATGGTCTGTTTGATTTGGAAGGAGCAACTATATGAAGAAAGAAAGACAATGCTCCTTAAGATTAACACAAAATGATTGAGCAGAAAGTTGTGTTACAGTACAAATAGCAAATTGAAAGCACAGTACATAACTATTGAGGACAGTATCTATCTAACCTCCCACTTCTTCATCCTTGCTCTAACATTAGTGGGAGTTTAAGGAACAAATTCTACGAGCACTATGGACTTCCATTACAGTCGACTATGAAAGTACACCAGTCTTATTCTTCTTCTTCTCTCTTGTTTAGGAAAATTGGTACGTTATCTTATGCAAGCCGGCATAATGCCAGCGCTGCGAACTTGCACCCGAGAAAAACAGACGCACACCATGATGAGTGAGACAGACTTGCGTTACTGTACCGGTCCAGTACATGCAGGTGGTGAAGCTCTTACTTTTCTATTACGGGTGGGCACTGAGAATACTCTGTTAAAAGGGCTACTGCTTAATTAATTTAGCTTTCACCCTACAGTGCTAATGAGTACTAGAAAAGGAAAATGAAGAAGCTAAATAATCTGATTATCTATCACTTCACATGGGATGTATTTGATTACATATGGGATGACTTTAGATGCTTTGCTTATTATTGAGTGAACAGTGATACACCCACACATGAATGACGGACTACTACTAAATGAAAGTTATTAAGAGAGGTAGGGAGTGTCCACCGTAATAACCGGATATATGCTGTGCTTGCAGTTGCAATACAAACTACTGCTGCTATTCATGGTAGTATTTGGACAAAATTACAACTTCTTTTCCTTGCCTTTCCTACACTGGAACGGACGTGTGGGTGCAGTGTTACATGCTCTTCAAAGTAACACTTAATTCATCCAGCGACCGTCTACTCTCTCTAGATACACATATGCTATCTAAGAGTCAGATAGTACCATGATCCAGGCATCCATCCATTCAAAGTATATGCACACATACAGTTTCTGTTTCACCCACCCAGGCTGTTCTCCTTCCACCCATCCTTGCTTCATCATTCACCCAGCCATGCACCATACCATATTCTTTCCTTCCCAGCAACCTCGGGGACCAAGCAAACACATATCATTCTTCTTTGCCAGTCATCATTACATTTCTCGTCCTTGCACACTTACTTACACCCTTCTTTCGCTTTTCGTTCATCCCTTCCATCAAGTTCATCTCAGATCTGATTGGGATTCTTCTCGCCAAAAACTTCACAGCTAAGTCGAAGTAAATTTAGAGGAGGCTACTACCTGGTTGATTTATAATACACCCGTGCAGAAAGGACACTCTGCAGTCTTCAATCTCAATAAGTAAGGAATATATAGCTTACCTCTGCCCGCCACCACCGTGTTCACCCTCACAGGCACATTGGTGTCGTCCGGCACTTGCACCGCATCCTCCCCAGAAGTGTTCCCCTCATCCACCACCACCACCTCCGTGCTGGCCCCGCCACCAGATGTTCCACCTACAAAGTACATTTAAGAATGTAAGAATACACCACTCACTACTATATAATATTTGGTGTAGGAGGAATAAAGAAATGAGAAAAAAACAGAAAACAATGTAATAATTTGTGACTGTCTACTCTAAAGTAAAAATGTCCCTTTTTCCCGGGAAGGCTGTTGTCTTGCTGCACTTTTTGGCACAAATGATGAATACTTGCTTTTTATTTTTAACACGCACCACTTTTTCTCCTAACAGACAGAAGCTTGACTTCTAAGAACACGAGCAAGATCAAGTTCAAACCAGGTGAGAGCTCGGCTCGACCACAAGAAATGTGTCCAATTAATCGTCAGCACTAAGCACTTTTCCATTTTCAGTTAAACGTTTAGTTTTATGACAAACTTGATTTTAATAAATGTGTTAACTTTTAATAAAGCTTTTAAACTTAAATAGACTCTGTGGTTTTTGGTCCTCCAGACTAGAGTGGCTGAGCTAAAGGTTTTGGAATTTTTGCAAGCATGAGTCCGTGCCGCTGACACTTCTTGACTCTCACTCCATACTCTTGTCCTGCGTTGGATAATCTAATCATCATTGGGGATCAATCATCGGTGACTTTGGGAGCTAAATGACTCTGCCACACTATCTAGTCAGTAAGGAGATTGGGGGTTCAACTACAAAGTCTGTTATCACTGAGGTATGTGGAAAGTCTAACAGCGCCTATTATAATTGATAAGCTAAGCAATGCATTATTTACTGCCCATAGTTCTGTTTGTGCAGATTTGTCCCTGCAGCAGTAGTAGAATGGATTGTCCTCCTATCCAAACCAAAAGTAAAGTAGTATCTTATTCTTTCTTGGTGGTCATTCACCTTTTTATTGTTGGCAATTGTCAAAGCATAAACATTTAGAAGACTTGAAAAGACATTATGGACAATCCCAGAGGACTGCACTCAGTGCATAGAGCTATTGCTGACTAGAATGGGAGCCCAATGGAATTGCCAAATGTGCAATCTTAGTTAGCTACACAGACAGACTAATAAGAATAATCTAGTAATACCACAGGGACTCATAGTCGAGGCAGGATAAGAATTTAGATCCAGTCTACAAGAAGATCAAAGACGATTTAGAAAAAATCGAATGAGGAACGCTAGGAAAAAATAGGTACTCTATATTAAAATTAAAACTTACCTTGGCCAGCAAAGGAGCCCTCGCCTGCCCGATCCTGGCCTGCATCCTGTTGAACAGCACCCTCCTCCTCCTGTGTCCTCTTGCCCCTAGGAGGAGCTGATGTACAACATGAAGAAAGAAAGACCAGAAAACATGGATGATATTTGTCAACCAAATCAAACATTTCAAAAGAACAATAACAAAATATTTTGGCAAAATAGCAAATAGACAACTATTCCACTGGATATATTGACCGATCTCATGTGGTCTACTACGTTATTAGTATTGCTTGATTTGCGGACCGTCGACTTGGAAAGTTCTTATGTAACTCACTAAACAAAGTACTAAAAAGGTTTGCCTAGGACTGGCAGGCAGCAGTCCGCAGCACGCGAAGTGACAGACAAAGTCCATCGTGATTGCAGATCAGCGACAACACTAAAGTTTCCTACTACATTAACCAGTCATTAAAATACTCAAACTATCAATCCACCACCACTATTTCTTCTTATCGCCATGTGTACAAAGGAAGGACTGGACTTCAGTCTGTAGGGGCTGATTTAGAAGCCCCTTGCGGCTCTTTTGCTCCATTGTTGCGTGGCTTGTGTGACGCAGCGGCAGAACAAAAGAGGCGCCATGATGCGGCGTATATTAACAACATGACGCATATGGGAGATACATCACGTTGTAAAGCCCTGCGCCATCAGGGGGCGTTCCGGCGCAAGGGAGGGCGTTCCTGCGCAGGAACGCATCCTAAAAGTGGCTGAGGAAAATCTACAAGATTTCAATCAGTCACTTTGAGGACAATGATGCGTGACTCAAACCCTGTGCCTGCTTGAAGCAGACGTACGGCTTGACGCAGCATTGGGGAGATAGGGCACCCCAGAGCATTGATGGAGCTGCACCATCGTTGCGACGCAACTCCAGCAATGCGCCGCCTTTACGGCCCAGATGCGTAACGCTTTGGTGACGTTTTGGGCCCATGGTGCGCCGCATTGTAAATACGGCGCACCATGGGTGGTGGTGGCGTGGCGCACAATTACTTGTGCATCCCTGCTACTTTGCAGGGATGCGCCGGTAATTAAAAATCTGACCCTTAGTGTCTAGCATTACGCAGTTCTTTAAACTACACTCATACATAATTTCACAGGCCAATGAAATGAACACAAAATCGAAAACAAATAAGCATAGTAGCAACACTACTGAGAAGGAGAGCAGTGCACCTGAAATGCACAGAAGATTTTGAAATATAATTAACCTACAATGTAATCAGCAGCATTATTGCTCTTGGTAAAAAACAAAAATGTGCAATATAATAACACACAGAGCAGGAGAAAACAGAGTAGTAAAGAAATAGCTACTACTACTCACCAAGCCCAGGGATCTCAAGGCCGAGCAGGTCGAGCAGATCGCGCTCCCGGTCCAGGACATCCGTCCATCGGTGGGTGGCCTGGTTGTAGGTGCGCCGGACCCGAGAGTGGTGGTACATGGCCCGGCACACCTTCTCCCGCCGCTTCCGGCGCTCCTGGATCCTGTACCCGCTAGCGATCTTGCCGCCTGCCATGATGGTCCTGGGGAGGCGGCGCTGAACATAAAAAATTAGTGCGGCCACCTCCTCCGGGCTGAAGATCTCCCGGGGTGCGACCTGCTCCCCCCTCAAACGCCCGCACGGGAGCCGGGCACGGGGTGCCGGACCCTTCCCCTTCTCGGTATGCTTCCCGGCTCCCTTTACCATGGTCTGGGCAGAAAGGAAGCTAAATAATAAAGAAAATAGAATAGGGAAGAGAAGAGAAGAAAAGAGTTTAAAAAAGTAGTTTCAAATTAACCAAAAGTAGCAGAAAACACAAAAATATAGAGCTAGAAAAATAGAGGGATAGATAATAAGTAAAATAAATTTAAAAAAACTTCAAACAAGCAAAGGATGGCAGAGATTCAGAGAGGATACAAAAAGCATTCCCAGAACCATAGCAATGAATGAGAAACAAGATGGCCGCGCCCGTTCACGACCGCGTGGGTAAGTTCGCGCGAGATTTTCCTCGCGATCACACGAGAAATTGTACTAGCGAGCCGCACAATTTGCAAGATTACACATCGCACCCGGAAACGGAAATACGTCATGCAAACAAGATGGCCGCGCCCGTGACCGACTGTGAGGGTAACTGGGTGCCGTTGCGCTACAAGCGGCTCGCTAAAACGCACAAAACCTTGCGAACTAACATGCCGCAAAAAACAAATCGCATATTCGCACGAATTTGCGGCTTTCAAATTCGATCTCGCGCAAGTTCGCACCCCGCGAATCCCGCGAAATTGCAGAAAAACAAGTTTTGCAAAACTGAAAGCACTCAGCAGGTGCAAAAGTTCAAACTCATCATTAGTAACCATTCCCTGTAGTGCTTCCTGACTGGGGCCCCTCCAGAGTTCAGTTGCTAGTTGCAACAATTGTATGACCATGCTCTGACCCTCACAGCAGGCTCATAGAATAGCTACAAGTAGGCCACAAAGGTCCTGGAAAAAAAAATTGCACTGCAACAGAAAGCAAATTACAGATAAGGAAGCAGGTGCCAGACTGGAATTTTAAAACAGTGACACATTAATAAACCAACCCCAAATTAATTCATGTCAGTTGAAGCAGGGCAGGTGTGCTTGCTTTTCCCCCCCATAATCTACAGTGATGATGAACCAGAGGGTGGCATTGATGTACCAGAGGGTGGCATGGGTGAAACAGAGGGTGGCACTGGTGAAACAGAGGGTGCTGGGAACCTGTGATGATGAACCAGACGTAGAAACAACATAGTCGTGACCCTTGTGAGCCGACAAGTAAGTTCGCAATTGCGAACTGGTACCAAACCCTTGCGAACTGGCAGAAACCCTTGCGAACACAAAAAAAAAATCCGCAAATTTGCGAGAATTCGTGGATTTTGCGCATTGCGAGTTCGCAAATACGCAAATTTGCGAACGCCAGATTCGCAAAATTCGCCCCTGCTTAAATATTTTCCAAACTGCCAGAGCATCAACAATCCTCCAAACCAGGACATGGACTTTAAAGGGATGGGACTGGACTACGGTAAATCTAGATCTCATAAAAGGGTATTTTAGCTGCCTTCGTTTTATAAACTAACCATCCAATGCACTACAAACTGATGGCGTGCTGGTTCTTGTACCTTAATCTTTGCCTAAAATCATCAATTATATTTACTCATTGGTCGAATGGACCTTTGTTAGCTGACTTGAAGCACTGTAAGGGAGATAACATAAGAACTACATTTCCAACCTGTGAAGACAATGTGACTCCACAATAAGTACCAGGAATCAATAAATCTGATCAAATAGGATTATTGTAGGATATTAATCCATCCAGTAAATAAACAAACTAGAAAAAGATTCCTGCGGTATAACACAATAAAGAATATGAAATGTGCCAATACATTGAGTTGTAATAATATAAGATACCGAATGGTAACAGCCACAAAAAAGAGAAACAAGGAAATTGTCACAAAGAGGTGCTTGTTAGAAATTGGGTTCCTAGTTGACTGGATTATAAACCCCAGTCAAGCAGTAACCACAATTCTATTCAGGCTGAGGCACAAACACATACTAAATTAACCTGTGCTATCCCTCTAGTAGCTTGACACAGAACAGTCAGGCTTAGCAATATTAGAGGCACTATGTAAAGTATGTGTGCAACACTTCAAACTGTAAAATATTGAAAACTCCAAGCAAAAAGGTTTTGATACCAGATTAGAAAAATAGCTTAATTTTATTACTAAAACAAGACCAAAATGACAGAAATCCAATACATAGACCCAGACTTATGAAATAGTGCCAACCGGGGATACCTGGTTGTGCTGGACTGGGTCAAATCCAACCTTTAAGGCTGATAGCAATAAAGCGCAGGTCCCAGATTAGTGCAGCTGAAGTTTTACCTTGTCTATTTTTGTGTCAAGGGTACTGTAGGGTGTGAAGAGCAGGTCGGGTATCGTGAACGGATGATCTGGGGCCTCACAGTGATGATCCTCGCCAGCAGACGATCCTTGCTGTGTGAATAGACAATAGTGGGGTGGCTCGTGCTGATTCTCTGTGTGAGCTGCAGATATACTGGGCCGTTCATATTTATGAAGAGCCCAAAAGCTAAACTTTAAATGTTCGAGAACCCCACCAAAGGACCTAATAGGGGCCTCTTCAAGGTCAGGAACTCATTAAAGACGGGTCCAGGAGCTGTGGCTAGCCTGTTATGTTCCAGGCCTGAGACTCAGATCAGGAGGCCAGCAGTCTACCCTTTTGCATCCCTTTGGGATCCTGGGCTCAAGATGGGTTACAGGTCCAGTTCTTCCTTGCCAGGCAAAAGAGCTGCAGGCATCAGGTCAGAACAGCAAGGCCGCGGCTCCTTTAGAGTGTCGGAAAAACAGAGTGGGAGTTATACCCAGTTGTTCCTATGAAGTGGGGTAGACTTCAAAGACATGCCTTTGAAGTGCAACAACTTCCTCCTTTTCTGCCCTGGGTTCAGACTCACTACAGTGGGGTATGCAGAGCTTTTTGTGGGCAAAGGGTACAGCCTATTCAGGTGTAAGAGAGGCTGGGTCCAGCTCCTTTCTCACAACCTGCTAGAATGGCCCATGGCGTCCCCCCTAAGTTCCAATTGTGTGTTGCTATCTGGGGAGATACGCATAGTCCAACAGTCAACCACCCAAGACATGTTATCAGAGACAGGCAGCAGTCACCAAATGTCTAAAATAAGAACATGCCCGTTTTACGAATTGTAATTTAAAAATCTGACTTCACCATAAATTAGGATTTTAAATTAGGATTCCAGAGGCACCTAGAGACTTGGGGGTCTTATCTCTTTTCAATTAGAAAATGTAATTAGGTATCCCAATGTTATCCTTCGGGAGAGATAGGCTTTGCAGTTGTAAAAACAACTTTGGGAATGTTTTCACTATGAAGACATGTAAAACCTAAACGTCCATGTCCTGCTTTTTAAATATATTGCACCCTGCCCTCTGGGGTGTCCAGGGCCTACCTTAGTAGTGACTTATATGAAAAAAACCTGAAAGTTTGGACCTGGCAAAAGGGTTAATTTGACAGTTCGACATGGCAGTATAAACTGCACACACCAGCTCTCATTGGCAGGCCTGAAATATTGGTTGAAGGGCTACTTAAGTGAGTGGCACAATCAGTGCTTCAGTCCCACTGGTAGCATTACATTTACAGGCCCTAGGTACAGGGTTATCACTTTACTAGGGACTTCAGAGTACATTAAATATGGCAATAGGGGATGAACCAATGTTACCATGTTTCGGGGAGAACGCACAAGCACTTTAGCAATTGTTAGCAGTGGTATAATGCACAAATTCCTAATATCAGCAAAAAAGAGTTCAGTAAAGTGGAGGGGAAAGGCAGAAAGTTGGGGGGGAGACCACTCTAAGACTATCAGGTCTAATACATGACTCCACCATTGGGGAGAGCTTTCCAACCCCTTGGGCGTTTTCTTGACATAGGCAGAAGAACCTGGGGAAACCATGAGCATTGGCATGATCTGACCCCTGAAGATACTCCACCATAAAGTCCATTACGTGTAGGTAAATAGAGCACTTCAACAGTTTGAGAATTTCACCCTTCATCTGCATGAGCCATCTGAGGGGACTTTGGTCTGTCTGAACCAGGAAGGGAGTCCCAAAAAAGTATGGTCTCAACTTCCTCAGTACCCAGACCTCAGCAAATGCTTCTCTCTCAATCACACTCCCCCTCTATTCCAGTGAAAGTAACTTCCTGAAGGTACAGTCGGTCTAGGCCCTACTTCAGCTGTGCTAAGGCTGCCTCTATGCCATGCTCTGAAGCATCGGTCTGCACAATGAAATGTTGGGAGAAATCAGGTGCCTTGAGTATAGTTTGTCCCCTTCATTGGACCTCATCGACAACTTTGAATCTTATTAATATCCATGACTTTGAAGAACGCTGCCTAAACATTTGATGTTGAGTATCTTGGATACTCGTGTCTTAGATGGGGAACGACACATAGGCAGTTGTTCTGATTACTCGTTTTATCTGTCTGCCTTGCCGTGATTGACCATTCAAAGTTATCATTGCCTTGAAGAAGTCCTCTAATGGAACGAAATGCATCAGCAGTATCACTGTGAAAACTGATGTTTAGGAATATGTTTTTTAAGCAATAGAAAATTTGAATAAAGGAACATTTTGAATAATATCTATATTGTATACAGATTATACATTTGTTCTCTCAGTTCTTTGTAATTCTTGTGTGGTGCACCTTTGCTTGTGTTTCAAATTGTTATGATCCCATGAGGATATGCACTGTGATGGTGGGTGCGTTTCAGTGTGCACACAAACCCCAAGAAGTAGAGAGGGCAAAATATCAGAGGGATAGCAGTTCAGGTGCTGTAGTTCTGAGGTTTCCACTGTCAGTTTCTTTTGTTTTGTGTGCCTTGAGTATAGTTACTGCACACTTGGCTTCCTTTTGGATATCACAGGCTTTCTGGCATGTCTCTTTCCAGATCACCAACATGACTGCTTCTTGGAAGTCATCTCTGTTAAGGGGCAGTTATCGTGCCCTATCCTTTAACAACTCTTCTGTAGAATTGTGTGAGGCCTGTAGGGCTCTCCCTTCTGTCTGAGCTTTAGGTGATTGCCAGGCAATGAAATTCTCAGTCTTGGCTTCGAGGAGCTGCACCTTGCTCCTACCTACCAGGTGACCCGCGATGAACCATGGAACACTGCCCACTGCCCTTGATGGTCTGTTCTGTCTGATGCAGGGCCTGAAGCATCTCCTGGAGGTAAAGCAGGTGCTCCTCCCAGCTGGATCTGTCACCAGCAATGTCAACTAATTAGGTGGCATAAAAGGCCTCCTTACCAGCCAGAACCCTGTTACTCAAACTCTGAAAGGTGGCCAGGGCATTCTCCAAGCCTAAGGGCATCACCCCAAATTGGAATTGGCCCTCTTGGGTTGAGAATGCTGCCCTCTTTGTGGCCCCTTCAGTCAGAGTAATCTGTCAGCACCATGGTGTCATATCAAAGGTACTAAGGAATCTGGCAGTGCCCAGTCTGTCAATGAGCGAGCTCATCATCTTGGAGGATGAGGTGGGCATCAGTGCTGGGGACTGAATTGAGTCCCTGGTAGTCCACACAGAACCTGTGTTCTGGAGTGGCCCCGGTGGGGCATCCCTCTGTACCAGCACCACAGGCTTGACCAGGGACTGCTGGAGGACTCATTCACCCCTAATGCCAGCATCTTGGAGACTTCCTCCTTGATACTGGACCTCACCTTATCTGACAACCTGTAATTTGTGATCTTCATAGGTAAGCTATCTCAGTTTCAATATCATGGTCACACATGTGTGAGTCCAGGGATTTTGGTGAACAGAGGTGTACACTGTCCCAGTAACCAGTAACAGTCACTCTGCTGTTCTGGTGTCAGGCAAGAAGAGAGGTTAGCACCTTCCACAGACCCATCATGTTCCTGTGCAGAGAGTACATCAGGGAGAGGCTTGCTCTTCTCTTCTACTCCCTCTTCTGTCACCAGGCAATTCACATGGAGCACCCTTAGGGGGTTCCTGGTGGTATGGAAGTCTGCCAAGTAGGTGGACTTCCTTTTTCACTCCTTGACTTTGTATGGGCTGGTCCTGTGGTACTGTGGTCCTCTAGAGCCCGTGGCTCTACTGGCACCATGACCCATACTTTCTAGCCAGGCTGAAACTCCACCAGAGTGGCCATCTGGTCATTGCAGAGCTCCATGACTTCTTGACTCGCCTCTAAATTACTTTTTACCTCCTCCAGAATGCATCAGGTTACGAAGGGCCAGCATGTAGCCGACCACATCCTGGGGATTTCCTGGGAGCTTTCATCCACCACTCCCCAATAAAGCTCAAAGATCCTCTGACAGGGTGGCCAAAGAGGTGTTCTATTGGGTCTATTGGGGCTGAACTCTACTCCTTTCTGTGGCAGCTCCCTGTAGGCAAAGAGTAGGCATAGTAAGAGGACATCCCACTTACGCTTGATGGGCTCAGGCAAGCCCCAATCATGCCCTTCAAGGTCTTGTTGAATCTCTCAATTAGACCATTGTTTTGGGGGTAGTAGGGTGTGGTGAACTTGTACGTTGACTTTCATCATTCTGGATACTTGGAACTACCAATCATGAAAGAGTTAAAGTGTTTATATTGTATCATAATCGACCACTGCAGATCATAATTATCATATGGAAGGTACAGCAAATATGTACTTGAGTTTCCAGATTGTGATCACCGTCTGAACATGAAGACTGCATTTTTTAATGAGATGAGAAATACACAGCTGACATTGGGAGGCAACATGTCGTTTTTCCTAGCTAATCCACCTTCCTCCCAGGCAGGGGATACATTTAGGATCATTTGATTTTTCAACACACTAGATTTTAGATTTGTAGTTAGTTACCTGGCGTATTACTTTGGCTAGATGGACCTTCACAGTATATTTACACAGATTCTCGTTAAATTAGACCATCTTAATATGGCCGGCATTTTTCCATTAATCATGTTTACTCATGGACACAAGTATTCACACAGTTAACAGAGATAAAACATTGGTGCTATTCTCTTTTTTTTGTTCCACAGAGTAAAAATACTTCCTGATGGAGGACCAGTGATCCAGAATATATTGAGGTTCATAAGGAGTGTGTTTTTGTTTGAACCGAAAATTGTTGAAACATGAAATGATTTATATTTGAAGTTCAAGTTGAACTGTGTAATGAACAGAAAGAAAGCAACTGAATAAATTGAGAAACATTTTTGATCTCACTGATTTCTTTCGAAATTAATTTGGAAGTAAATGATTCACAAAAAGATGTTACACATCCTGGGATGCAAGGAGTGTGAAGAGAGTCATGATGCCCGCCAGGAGCAATGCATTTATTGAACTTGTAGGTTACTCCACGCTCATACCATATGGGCTTTGTATATGTGGATAAGAAGCCAGTGCCTCCGTCAGACACTACCTCCTTGGGGAACATCACATGGGTAAAAATCCAAATTAGAGCTCGCGCCACAAAGGTCCAGTCACTGTCCTCAGAGGGATGGCCTCTGGAAAGCAGGTGGCATGGTCCACCAAGACCAGAACAAACACGTTGCCTAAAGCTATCTTGGGGCCCAAAGGTTCAATATTGTTTATGCTAGGGGTGGTCAACGTATTCCACTCCACAGCAGATCAGAGCTTTTGCTTCTGCATGGCTTACCAATGTTAAGTAGGTGAGTGCGAGCAAGAAATATCATACACTAGACCAGTGTTTTCCAAACTGTGGTCCGCGGACACCCAGGGGTCCGTGACACATTCCCAGGGGGGCCACAGGCAGCAGTTTTAAAAGCACTAGAAGGTATCTTGTATAATTAGCTTTTTTCAAACAACAATAAAAGTGTCAAGATAACACCAGTGATTAATGTACCTGCTGGGGAGAGATGAGAGTTTTGTCCAGTGGCAGCTTTGACTTATCTAATGTAGCACAGAGGGTTAACATGCCTACTGCAAAGAACATGTATAATGCATTTTAAAAAACAGAGATTATTGTGGTACTGTGCAGTTCATAAGTGACAATCGTAATCTAGCACAGTGACCTATAAACTGTCATCAAAGAGCTGCTTGCAAACTGCAAGGTAGAAGTTAGTGACATGTTTTTCCCAGTCTTTCATTATCCTGATACTGCTAAAAAGGTTTATTTGGGTGGAAATACATTTTTATTGTTAAAGTCAATGCTAGCCGCTGTGTTATGTTCTGAATTTTGAGTTTGTACTTTTCCAGACCAAGCACTATTTAAAAATGCCTACCTGTTTGAATGACGTGAATTCTATACCTTGTAGCCCTCTTTGCCTTATGTGAAATTTTCTGTACACTGATTTACATGTATGATTCACTGTCTCTATATGTATGTGATATAAAGTGCTCTCTCTCTCATACAATGGTATGAGAGATGCTAATAAATATGTCATGCATGTGACAGAGGGGCTATGGAGAGATGAGAGGTACTGTTGGAAGGTGATAGTGGGAGAATCATTTAAGAAGCCCAAAAAAGATTGTTGTATTCTGGTGCATAGTAAGGACTTAATTTACTATTCTTGTATGTAAGTATGTATTGGTTTTTAATTGAGTGCCTATATCACCCGTATGTCTCATAGCGCTAGCTGAAAGCCGAATCAGACCAGAGTGTATTTTAGAAAAGCCATGTTTTTAGGATTTTACCAAATGTCTTGTGATTTGTTTCAAGACGGAGCTGCAGCGGTAGAGTGTTCCATATCTCCGGCGCTATTCTCAAGAAGGACCTGCTGCCGTTTTCACCATGCAGACCTTAGGAATGGTCAGAAGATTTTTGCTTGTCGAGTGAACTGTTCTTACTGGTTGGTATTTACTCAGTTTCTTTGCCAGATAGATAGGGCCATTATTGTTGACAGTTTGGTGTACTAGGCAGAATATCTTAAATGTGATCCTCTTTTTAATAGGGAGCCAGTGAAGCGCTTTTAGACAAGGGGCTGATGGTGAGCGTGGAGGAAGGTTTAACACTAGCCTAGCTGCGGTGTTCTGCAGTACTTGGAGTTTGGATTGTAGTTTTTAATTTATGGATACAAACAATGCATTGCCATAGTCCAGGCGGGTTATAATTAGACCCTGAACCAGGTCTAAGCGAGAGTTCAGCTTTCCTGAGGGATCGCATTATACCATATCAGGTACAAGTCACAGTATTCACATGATCGGCCATTGAAAGTTTACTGTCCATTATTACCCCTAGATTGCATACAGCTGACTTTGGTAAGGGGCATGACCCTAATGAGGGTGGCCACCAGTTGGGAGACCAGATGTTTTGGGCATTTCCAAATTGCAGGATTTCCGTCTTGCTTGCATTAAGCAGGGGGTGAT
Source organism: Lissotriton vulgaris (assembly GCF_964263255.1). NCBI lineage: Eukaryota > Metazoa > Chordata > Amphibia > Caudata > Salamandridae > Lissotriton > Lissotriton vulgaris. Next base: position 1,536,640,744 of record NC_141685.1, read on the forward strand.
TAGTGGACATCCAGTCGTTCATGGTTATCATACACTGTATAAAGTTGTGCTGTGTATTGATATGGTCAGGACCCAGAGGGATCAGTAGCTGCGTGTCGCCAGCATACGATACTGTATCGAACCCATGTTTTTTTAAAAGCTAATACATTTCAATATGTAATGATAACTGTGTTGTAGACTGCACCATTGTTTCCTAAATGTTTTTTGGGGGGAGCATCCCAAAGCCCTCTTTGTAGTGGTCGGGCTCACTCACTGCACTTGGTGTGCACCCTATGGGGACCGGTCTGAAAACATTTGCCAGGGCTGCTTTAGGTTTCCAGTCTGGCCCTGGCAGGAGCAGGAGCCTCGTACTGCGAAATAAAACCAACCATTTAAAAGTTAATCACGGAGATGCAAAACCAACCTTCTCATCAATTTTATTCATTTTTTCCAAATTCAACATAAAATGCAACAGAAGTGGCAGAGAGAGTCGTTAGCCTCCTTGGCTTAATGACACGCTCCACCACTTTAGAAACACAGAACTGCACGTTTATTTACAAGAATATGAAGCAGCCCTGTGTTTCCCCTATGCCCCCGCTAAACTTAACTTTGTGGCGCCAACACAGGCACCCTTGCACCATAGTGCAAGGGTGTCTGCGTGCAGGTGAAGATTGTTTATGTACAGTAAGGTCCCCCTTCCTGCACATAAACAATTTTGAAATGCGGTTTTGTCACTTCTATATGTGCTGCTTAATGCAGCACACATGGAAGTTACAAAATGTCATTTTTTTAAAAGATTGTTTATGTGCAGGAAGGGTCATCTTCCTGAACATAAACAATTGAAGGTATTTCGCAAAAACGAGGAGAATTAAAGCATTTCTCCTTGTTTCGCCAAGTTGAGACCAGGTTTTCTCAGGTCTTAATTTTGGCGCTGCCTCCCATTTACGCTGACCTTGTTAATAGGGGGCAAAGTCAAAATCAATGGGTGTTGCGGTGGAACACCCACCACAACATCCACTGCCCACCCCTTCCACACTAAGCATTGGGTGAATGGGCTTGTTAGTGACAAGCCAGTGTTAAGCCATGTTAAGTGGCTTAACTCTGCCTTGTACATAAAGCGAAGGCCCCGTCGCCATGGGAACGTAGCAAAAAGTGACATTCTCATGGTGATAGGGGCTTGTAAATATGCCCCTAAAATACTTACTAATCCGAGTATTTTTTTTGTGGGCACACGTGTGTTTATTTTTTCAAATTACTGTTTTAATGTCTGAATTTTTAATCCTACAAATTGCATGGGGGTCCCCAGCTTCCAGTGGTGACTCAATGGGGGTCCGCAGGAGTCAAAAGTTTGGGAACCACTGCACTAGACCATCTCAAGGTGAGATTTCTCAATGGGGGCTGTCGCTGCAGGTCGCTACCACACACATTGATAAACCTGCCACTCACATTGAGGATGTTGCTGCTCGAGTACAACATCTACTCGAGCAGCGGAAAGAAGGCACAACCTCTTGTGCTGCATGTTGTGGCATTCACGCTGACTTTACAGCATCAAAGCAAAGTTCTGGGTTCATATTCAGGACTCGTGTAATGCTGTCATATTAAAGGGCTCCCTTAGAAGAAGGTTGTAGAGTTCAAAAATTAGTTTTTATTTGAGCCATTTATGGAAGAAATTGAACCCCCACACGCATGTGCACTTTACTTTCAATGCAGGTATGGAACACTACCTCTGAATTTTTTCAGAAGTGCATGGACTTGGGCTACTGTAAATCTAATGTTCCCTGCTTGTTCTTTTAGTCCTGAATCTTTAGACCATTATATGTTTTTCAGCCCCTGCTATGCCCACACTAGAATAATGTGGCATATACCCCTATGCAATATTATATCGTTTTGGCAACCAGTAGATGCACTGCGAGTTTTCAGATCAGACTCCACTAAATGGCTAGTGTTTACCATCTCACGGTCCCTGCTTTATACTTGGCGCATTAGGTCAAATTTGATAACCACAAAGTAAAGCAGAGTTCAACAAAGGTCAAGGCGTTGCATGTTATTACAATATGATTTTCGTGATAACATTTCTCTTTTTTTATTGTCAATTGATCATACTCTATTTTAAATGTTATTAACTTTTATGATATGACTATTTATGATTCAATGTGTATTCTATTTTATTAAGAAAATTGTTGTTTATAAATTTTGTGATTGATCTCTATTTGATCGCATAAAGAATCTATCTACAGCACTGAACAAACTCCTGGCATTAAAAATCAGCGTGAGCAGCACAACTTACCGCACTCCACCGCTTGCAGAACTCAACAGAGCTTGGTAGAGTTTTTAAGTACTTCGCAGAGTTGCGTGTAGCAGAAATAAACAAATTCTGCCCAGGCCCAGTCGATGTCTACCCATTCACAGGGGGTGCCAAAGACTGATAGTAGAATCAGGGGAGATTTTTGCTTTCTGCCTGATTAATCACTGGCCTGGCAGGTGGGACAGAACCTGCAGAATGCATCTGAGGCTGTATTCAATCTGGGCAATAGAAGTGGGAGACAAGCCTGGCAAAGGTCTTATCTTGCCCTAAATGTCCTGACGTTGTATATCAGAAGCCAACCTCAGTAAGAAGTATTGTAACACTGGAGGACCTCCAGCACATGGACTGCTCTAGAACCAGAATAAATAGGAGATCATTCTCCCAGTAGATAGGCAATCCCCAAAGGATTCACCTGCTTCCTGGGCTTCACCTCAGGCCCTCTAGTATGGGACACTTTATGCATCCTGCAGAATTCCTCCTTGGTGGACCCACCTTCAATTTGCCAGTCAGCAAGCTCAGGCAGGTTGCCCAGAGAGGAAAGAACACCCTAGTTGGGATGGGGCCTCCTCCTCAGGGACCCCATGGACCTCGACCGTGGGAACTTCAGGGGCAGGATTTCCACACACCTTGCCCCCATTTCTTGGCAGTTGTATGGTCAATTGTTCCAGGATCCAACAACCCTTAATGCCATTCAGGTGCAGCCATGGATGGTGTGGCCATACAGACTCACTCAAGCAATCCCAGCATCTCCAAGTCTAACTTGAGCTCTACCTCCTGCCAGGTAGTGTGCTCCCCGTTGCTGCCTAACAGAGAATCTACAGGCATCGCATAGCTCATAGCTACTTACAGAAAACCTGAGACCCCCGCAACCAAAAGGGAACCAGAGCTACCAGTAGATGGCTCTCATGATTGCCGGTGACTATGACTTGGTGGAATGTGTTCGATAGGGCCTGCTCTACAGACACCAACTGACTCTTCACAGTAGTCATACTGGCTCCTGTGTCTTGCAGAGCATCAACCTATTGCCCATTGATGGTGACCCATTGCGTAAACCTGTACACACCAGTGGGGGGCTGTGCCCTCTGGGAACATTTGGAGTCACCTTTGGAATGCCCACACTTGTAGCACTAAGTACACTGGGGTACAAACCTCCCTGTCTTGTGATCTTGTATCTTGTGTCCTGTGATACCTTCTAGGATATTCTAGTGCTAGCCCAAAGGTCCACCTCCTCAGCAAGCAGCCTGGGGTCAGTCAGCTGTCAACTAGGGTCTAGCACAACTCTAAAAAACATATACTGAGCATGTGCTCTCACATGATTAAATTATACAGCCCAACATAATCATTCAACTTGGTGCCCCGCACTCAACCCATCGGTGCCTTGCTTGAGTATTCAGCCAAATCTACCCAGGATTGGTTGAGGAGCTTCTGCTTGTCCCTGAATCTTTGGTGATATTTCTCAGGGGTCAGCCCAAACTTGGCAAGTAAAATGGCCTTCATTGGGGTGTACTTGTTTTGGACCGCATCCTCTAATCTCAGAAGTATGCCCCTTCCCACAGTAGCAAAAAGAACAATTGATGGACAGAATGCAAAACAAGTAGGCCTGTGTTTCCACATATCACCTCCCCCAGTGCTCTTTGGTTATGTTGAGAAACCTCCTTCCAACTTCATAGGCAAAAATAATTTGTCTATGTAATCTCCCACCACATAACTCGTCATCAAATCCTTGGGCTGCAAACCTTTTTCTCCCCTTCAGGTACTGTGGGTGTGCTGCCAGCATTGTTGGAATATGTTGGAATGAATATGAGTGCCTTGCCCTTCAAAGTATGTTTCTCCCCCTTTGTAGGTCAATCCTTGCTGGAAGACCTTCTGTAGTCAAAAAGGAGGGTTCTTGGTAGTCATCTCTGTTAAGGGGGCAGTAATCGTGCCCTTTCCTTTAACACCTCTTCTGTAGTATCCTGTGAGGCCCAGTAAGGCTCTCCCTTCTGAATGAGTTTTAGGTGATTGCCAGGCCATGATAGTCTCTGTCTTGGCTTGGAGGGGCTGCACCTTGCTCCCCCCGATGCCCCCTGGAACACTGCCCTATCAGGCACTTACTACCTTCTGCCATCCCATTGGTACAATGCATTATCACTCTTCTTTGCTGCTTCCTAAATGGTTACCGCATCAATACATCAGTTCCGTTTTCCAAAGAGCAGCACCGACCAACTACAGCTACCTCCCACTTGCATTGTTTGTCTGTTTTACGGTGGTACTCTTTTACTTGCCTCTGGTAGGAGCTATATGTTTTAGCACGGCACCCGCTTTTGCCTTTCTTGTGCATTTTTTTATCCTACCATATCAAGGCTGCTAATCTCCTCCGCTTGGTAAGGTACATAATGCTGGGCACCGGTCCCTTTCCGTGCTCCACGGGTAGCAGCGCTGCGGCCATATTTAGCTTTCAGCGGGGGCTTGACAAGTGAAAGCTACCAAAGACAGCTGCGGGCCTGCCTGGAGGAGGCAGCTCTCTGAGCCCACTCCGGCGGCAATTGCTTTTTGGTGCTGCACGGCTGTTGCTTCAGGAACCGGAGGAGACAGTAGCAGTGTGAAACAGCGGCAATGCATGTCCAGCCCTGAATGGGCTGGTGTTAGATCTGGGGTCTCGGGTTGGCTGAGGTAGGTACCAATGTCCAAATAGGGACCCTTGCTTCTAGTCAGGGTAAGGGGGAAACACACTTTAGATAACCCCTGCTCACCCCCTTGGAAGCTTGGCACGAGCAGACAGGTTTATCAAAGGCAATGCATAAAGTATTTGTACCAACACTCACAGTAACACAGTGAAAACACCACAAATGGATTCCACACCAGTTTAAAAAAATAAAGTATCTTTATCTAAACTACACAAGACAAAAACGACAAAAATCCAACATGCACAGTTCAAGGCTATGATTTTAAAAGAGTCCTAGGGTTTACGTCAAAATAATCCACAGTTACAACGTACCTTTAGAAGCGACAACAGTTCCAAGTGGAAGCTGCAGCGTTGAAAAACAAGTGATGCATCACTCCTGACGCAGCGGGCGTGTTGCGACGAATCCGGTCTGTATGGGGAAGGATGTGATACCTTGTATGAATTCCAGTGTGCCGGTTCGGTAGGAAGCGTCTCTCGCAGGCACGATGCGACGATCTTTGGGATGGCAACGATCTTCGGTGTGACGACGATGAGCGGCGCAGCGTTTATCTTCTCCTTCGTGGCCACTCGTGCGTTGGCTTTGAGACAATGTTTAAAGCGATGTGATGCAGTCCGCAAGCAGGTGGTGCGACAACCTCACCCAGCGGCGACAGGCTCTGCAACGATACTCGCAGCAACAGGAATCTTCCTGCACCGGGGCGATGCGCTCCGCAAGCGAATGATGCGTCAGTTCTTGCAGCAGCAACAGGCATTGCGGCGTTCTTCGCGGTGACGGGAATCCTCTTGCACTGTCGACGATGCGCTCCTCAAGTGAGCGATGGTGAAAATTGCAGATCTTCTTTTCTTCTTGTCCAGCTCCCCAAAGAGTAGGCAAAAACTTCCATAGGCCCTACAATTGGATCAAGCACTCTAGGAAGGGCAGAACTCACTCAGCAGAGTTCAGGGGGGAGATGGGGGTGAAGTCCTTTTGTTCCTGGGACTTTTTAACAGGAGGCAAGCTCTCGTCAGGCCCTTGGAGATCTCTTCAAGCAAGGGGACACAGCAACAGCAAAGTCCTTCCCCTCTCCTTGGCAGCAAAGCAACTGCACGTCAGCCCACAAACACACAGCAGGACAGTCCTTCCTCTTCGGTCTTCCAGCTTTCTCCTTGGAAGAGGTTCTTTCTTGGTTCCAGGATGATCTAATTTCTTGGGATCAGGGTCCCAATATTTATACCCCAAAATTCTTTGCCCTCCGAGGGCAGAGGGGGCTTTGCCCAGTCCAAACCAGTTCTGGTGCACTCTGTTGACATGACTCCTTATTTCCTTTCACAGTGCAGGGCAGAATCATCAGATTCCCCACAGGAGGTGGAGCCAGCATTGTGGAGGGAAAGCACAGCCCTGGAGCACTTTGTTGACCTGATTCCTTCTCTCCTTTCACAGTGCAGGGTAGAGACATCAGAGGCACCACAGGGGGTGGGGCCAGCACTGTGGGGGGCAGGCACAGTCCTATTCAGGTCCCAGGTGCCCCTCCTCCCTCCCATCTAGATGCAAATCTCTCTATTCACCACTGGGCAAACTCATTCTGTCTCCTGGACTCCCCCAGCCCCTCAAACTCCAGACAAGGAATACACAAACTAGCAAAGGCAGGCTTGGCTAGTTAGGCAAGAAAATACCTACTTTCTAAAAGTGGTATTTTCAAACAAAGAATGTTAATACCAACTTCACTAAAAGATGTATGTTATCATTCTGAGTTCAGGCATACTAAACTCACATTTTTACCATGTTCCCTGAGTCAGTTAGGATTATAAAATGTAATAATCTAATTTCCTATTCTAAGAACAGGTAACCTTGCAATAGTGAAAAATGAAAATGGCTGTAATTCACTATTAGGACATGCCACACACACCAGGGCATGTCCTACCTTATACTTACAATGCACCCTGCCCTGGGCCTACCATAGGGGTGTCTGATATGAAGAAAATGGAATGTTTAGGGACTGGCAAGTGGGTGCACTTACCAGGTCAACATGGCAGTACCAGACTGCACACAGGCTCTGCAATAGCAGGCCTTAGACACATTTTATAAGGCTGCTTCTGTGGGTGGCACAACCAGTGCTGCAAGCCCACCAGCAGCATTTGGATTTACAAGCCCTGGGCACACTCAGTGCACTGTACTAGGGTCTGACAATTAAACTAAACACGCCAATCATGGAATCACTAATCTATACATCACTTTACAATAGGGAGAGCATATAAACTTTAGCACTGATCAGCAATGGTAAAGTGCCCAAAGTCCGATTGCCAACAACCACAGGTGAGGAAAAACATGGGAGGAAGAAGCAAAAAGTTTGGGGACAACCCTGCAAATAGGGCCATTTCCAACAAGTCGCAATTGCTGGGCTGGAGGATCCCGGGCCCAAAATTGAGATGTATTCCAGCAGTGGCGGTGGCAAAGTGGGAGCTTGGAAAATGGGTTCTGTGTTCATATTTTTTAGATAAAATAATAACATTTGAGTGCACAAATGTGTTTTTATATTTGTTAATACTTTCTGGTGTGATTTTTCAGACTTAGCAGGGATTAAAATAATTTCTAAAATAAATCTCCAAATTCAGCCTCATTCAGCCTCCGTTAATTTGTTGCCAATAGTGTTACGTGACCTCCCTAGCATCACCTGCATGTCTTGCTATCTGCATTGTCGTAATGCAAAAGGATAGCCCTGAAAGGACTTTACGAGCTACTTTAACAAATAGGAGCTTGCCTATTTCCTGAATCATCAGGTGTGATTGACAAACTCCAGACTCATAGCTTTAAAAAAGAAGTTAACAGTAACCCATTTCAATAGTAGATTTACACATCCTATACCTTCCCCCAGCCCAGTTTAGCAAAGAGTCAGCTTCTTGCCCCTTTCAGTTCTAACCTATTAACGGTACACAGTTTCACATTTAAAGTATCACTCCAGTAAATGAGATGCATAGAGGTGTTACACAGTTTTAACATTTAATTGCAAAATTTGGAGAAATCGATAAAAGTGATCATAAATTGCATTTTACTTTCAGTGTCCCTAAACCTAGGCTGTAGCATACATGCACCTATGTATAAATGTATGAATGCATCCATTTATTTACGTATGTATTTATACAAAGTTTAATATGGCGAACACGCCTCACCTTACTTCAGAGCGGTGTAAGGGAAGTCCTTAATTGGCTTTCTTCACCCCCGCCCTCCCTCTTCCTCCTCCTCCCTCCCCAGCCCGTAAACCTAATGACCTGGGTGACCTTTTGGGGTTTGGAAGCAATTTCAGCTGAGAGTCTTGGACTGATATTGACAGCATTTCAACAGCCTATGCATTTTGCAAGTAAGATTCATATTATTTTTTCTTGTGATTTGTTTGTTGGAGCAAAATCATTTCAATAACAGAGACCACTGATAATGTGATCAATGCAAAAAGACTCTGCCCACTGAAAACTAAAAGTTTGCATTTACAACACCAATTGCTCTCACCTTCACCAATATGAGATCTATTTGCATTGAAAATTTTAAATTTAGCCACCTGCAGCTGGAATTCCCTCTGCTCCATCCTCTCTGCCAGTTCCTCTGGGGATAGGCCACAGGAAGAAACACCGCTCCCTGCTCTCACAGGGAGTTCCAATGCGATGGGTCACCCCCTCCTCATCGGATGCAGGTGGTTCCTTAGTGGAGCCATCACCCAGCCAATCATTCTCAGCTGTGGTTAAATTTAGCACGAAGTGAGCTTCAGTCCAGGTCCTCAATGCCTTTTGCAGCTCCACCTTCCTGATGGTGCTTTTAGCAGGAAGCCCAGTCACACGTTTTTGAGCAGGGCCACACTGTTTACCTCCAGGATGGCAAGCTCAAATTCCATGATTTTGGTTCTGTATCCAGGAGCCAGAGACATGTTTTGAGGAAAAATCCAAAATGACAATTAGGGAGAATTTAAAATTTGAATTGGCCTTGGATGTGGAATAGTAGTGTACACCAAATCCCTGCATGACATTGCACATACACAAGTCCTAGCCTCACCGCTAATCAAAAATGTAAAAAAAATTGGGTTTCTGATTGACTGGGGTATAAATCCTGTCCAGTCAGTACATACAATGCTATTCAGGACATGGCACATGCACACACTAAATTAAACTGTGCTCACCCTCTGATAGCTTGGCAAAGAGCAATCAGGCTGATCTTTAGAGACAAATGTGAAGCATGTGTAAAACACTTCGAACAGTAAAACAGCAAAAACATTGCTCAAAAAAGATTCTATACCTGGTTAGAAAAATAGAGCTTAATATTATAAATAAAACAAGACCAAAAATTCAATAAGTAAAAATGTAGTTGGGAAATTTTAAAGACTGAACTGTAAAATAGTGCTTAAAAGCATGAAGCGCCATCCGGGGATATCAGGCCATGCTGGGTCGGGTCAAATGCAAACGTTCAGGTCAACCACAATGGAGCGCTGGTCAGAAACAGTCCCAGACTAATCCAGCTAAAGTTTTGCCTTCTCAAGTTTTGTGCCAAGAGCCTCATTCATGCGGGAGGAGTTCGCTGGAGGCACAGAAAACATTGCTGACGATGGTCAGCAGGGAGTGTTGAGTAGGCCAGATATTGTGGAAAGATGGGCAGGGGCCTCGTGGTTACAATCCATGCCTGTGGACAATGCTTGCTGTGCGGAGAGATGAACTTGTGATGGCTTGCACTGATTTTTTGTGTGAGTGGTGCAGTTCTGGAGTGAACTGCCCATTTGCATTTGCGAAGAGCCCAAAAGCTTGATTTTAAGAGCTCAAGAACCACACCAAGGGCCCAGGGACATGAGAGATAGCTCTTGGGGTCAAGAACTCATTAAAGGTGTGCCATGGTCTGTGGGGAGCTTGTTATGTCCCGAGGCTCAGATCAGGAGGTCAGCAAACTAGCCTTTTGAGTTCCTCTGGGATCCTGTGTTCAAGACGAGTTCCAGTCCAGTTTTATCCCTCCTGGCAAGATGGCAGCAGGTCAACATAACAAGGGATTAGCTCCTTCAGAGTGGCAGTCCAACTGAATGGGAGTCCATTCAGCACTGCAGCAGTCCTTCGTCATGGCAGAGTATCCACGGGTTCAGAGGTGTAATAAAGTGGTGGTGCCAGAGGTCCAGTACTTATAACCAGTTGTGCCTTTCAAGTGGGGGAGACTTCAAAGACATGTATTTGAAGTGCACAGAGGCCCTCCCTTACTGCCCTGGCTCCATAATCCCTACAGGGGGTATGCAGCCCTTCGTGTGGGGACAGGACATAACTATCAGGTGTAAGTAAGGCTGGGTCCAGATCCTCTCTCCCATCCTGCCAGGATGGCCCATCAAGTCATACCTAAGCTCCTATTGTGTGTTGACTGTCTAGGGCAAATACACAAAGACCAATGGTCACCTTCCCCTGACATTTGATCAGAGACAGGAAGCTGGCACCAAATGGCTAAGGTAAGAATAGGCCAAATGTCTAAAAGCTGCATTTTCAGAATTGTATTTAAAATCTGACTTCATCATAAGTTAGGATTTTAAATTAGGATTCCAGAGACACCAGTCTTGGTGGGGGTCTTCTCTCTTCCCAATTATAAATTACACTTATAAAATAAAACAAGGAAATCCCAATGTTATCCTATAGGACCGATAGGCCTTGCAGTAGTAAAAAAAAAGACTTTGGGAGTTTAATCACAACCAGGGCATGTAAAACTTAAGAGTCCATATCCTGCCTTTAAAAAACATTGCCCCCTGACCTCCGGCCTACTTTAGAGGTGACATATGTATAAAAAAGAAAGATTTGGGCCGGGCAGTGTTATTATGCCAGGTAGTGTTGGCCGTGAGAACTGTACGTACAGGCTCAGCAGTGACTGGCATGTGACATGGTTAAAAGGCTGCTTAAGTGGATGGCACAATCAGGGCAGCAGGTCCTCTAGTAGCATTTAATTTACAGGCCCTGGGTACAAGGGGAACCACTTTACTAGGGACTTATAAGTAAATTAAATATGCTAATCAGGGATGAATCAATGTTACCTGTTACTATGTTTAGGGGAGAAAGCACTAGCACTTTAGTGCTGGTTAACAGTGGTAAAGTGCACATAATCCTAGTAGTAGCACAATCAAGGTCAGAAAAGTGGACGAGCAAGCAAGGAGGCAGGCAAAACACTGGGGGAAGACAAGCATAGGGATGTTAGATCTAACAGTGTTCGATAAAGAAACTCCCATTCTCATTTCTAAACATAGATTGAGCACAGTATCATCTAACAGGGATTTGTTTCCAGGGATCATAGAAGGTGTCAGCATTGAACAGAACTTCTATAAAATTCTTAGGAAAGAAAGAAAGTGTTCAGTACGAACCCTCACACTTAAGAGGAAGCCCAGCAAGATACATTTGATCCCTAGCAGAGTCAGGGACAGTCAGCTGAACTAGTGATGGAAACAACAAATAAATATAACAGTAGCTTCAAACACATTCATATTTCTTTGTTCACCATAAAGAAACAACCAAATTGCTGAATGTGAAAGGAGTTGGCACAGTCCCTTCAGTTTCCATCTTCCTCGAAACCACGCTTACAGCTGGAAACGCATCCTTCTGGCATGTGGTACATAGAAGGCGTCTTTTGACTATAAATTCTCTGAGTTAAATGCTAGCATTGTTCTCCCAGGGCGCACTATCAGTCATCTAATACAAACAATAAGTCTTTCTCTAACTAACAAGAAGCATGATAACGCACCTGCAAAAGAAAACTGTCTAAAGGCAAGGTTGAAACCCACATTTCAATTAAGATGTAAAGTCGAGGTACAATCAGTTGAGAATTAAAATATACTTTGGTTACACAATTAACATGTACATATATGTAATAGAAACAAATGCGAAACATTGATATATAAAAGAAGATTTCATTAGGCAGTTGATCAGCTAATACATTTATCTATGAATCCTTAACAGCTTTAATGGTTACACATGATTAAAACATTTCAAATGAATCACACACTTTAATAAAATGAAGTCATGTGTTGAATATAAATGTCGCACATGAACATATAATTGTGTATTTGTGACGTATGAAGGGTAGAGCCTTAATTAAGCTGCTCCAGAAGTAAAATGTGCTCGCTAAAGCCACAAATCTATCTTTAGAAAGTTCCTTTGTCTTAATAGAGGTTCCTACTGAGGCAAATCACTCTTTACTCTAACTTCTTGTATAAAAGTTTCCTTCTACTGAGGAAGGGCCATTCTACACTGTCCTGGGTAATAGTTCAGAGCAATTTTACACCAATGACAATTAGGGGCATATTTACTGGCCCCTATCGCCACAGGAACGTCACTTTTAGTGATGTTACTGTGGTGATAGGGCTTCACCTTATTTACAAGGCAGCGTTGAGCCACTTAACATGACTTAACACTGATTTGTAAATAAGGCTATACGTGAAAGGGGTGGGCAATGGGTGCTGTAGTGGGCTTTTCACCCCAACACCCATTGATTTTGAGGCTGCTTCATATTTACATAGCAGCGTAAATATGGGGCAGTGCCAATATTAAGACAGGGGTGATAGAAACGGGGTTTCTGGTTGGATAGGGTATGCACCTAAGCAAGGCAGAACAGACCAATCTATTCAGGGTAAGGGAGTTACAAACAAAACATAACCCCTGCTCACCCCCTTTGTAGCTTGGCAGAGTAGTCAGGCCTAACCCAAAGGCAGTAACATATTAGGCACATCACAAACAGAGACTCCAAACTAGGTTATATAAAATATCCTTTTTATTATACATAAAACATATTAGACCACAATCACATAAATCACTGTGCCACTAGGCACTTGTCATGACATCACATAGATCATAAAATCACTTTGCCACTAGGTAATAGTCATAACAGCATCGCTAGTGCAATAGGGTAATTACTCAAAGATTGTAGATGGTATGAAGCAGTAGGCATAACATCCTAGTTAGTGCACTAAAGTCAAGACGTATATGGGGCACACACCATAAAACACCATGAACAAATTAGGCCTAAAGCCACCTTACACCATCATCGTCCACATTTATGCAGGTCCTAGAAATGTATTTGCTATCTTGGCAGTATATGCCATAACTACAACATACATCTCCACAACAGGGCATGAACTGCAGGTTAGGTCATAAATCGATCATGGCTGAATGCAACCCGTCATCACCAACTGGGGTCAGCTACTACATGCGATCTGTGGTGAGTAAAACCCACAATCACCACCTCACATATGAAGCAGCATACCAGCGCTCCTACCATGGACACGGGGTAACTGGGGCTTCAATTACAGGACCTACTATATCCTGCGTGCCGATTTCCTGTCCTCTGGTAATTTATACTGTCCTCCATGACCCTCCTCCCCCGCAGGCTGTGGAAGATATGGCGCCACCGAGCCATGTCCCAAATGAAATAAGATCAGCTTTGGCCCTCCTAGCATCAGAAACATGGAGACTCCATTGGCACACTCCACCCAATGCCCCCAATGTATATGTCAGGATAGGTAGGAGGGGCAGTCAACCTCCCTCGGCAAAAAGACCTCTCGGGGTCCCCACGGGTAGCTAGAACCACTCAGCCTGTTAGGGGCAGCTACCCGCTCCCAGGGGGCAGCTTCTGCCCCAGACCAGTGGAGCTGTGGGGCCTAAGCTTCCTGTTCCACAGATGTTGAGTAAGCGGGGAGATCGAGGGCGTCCTTACCCTCGCAGGCCCAACCTCCTCCAGGGAGGTCTCTGAGGTGCTTGTCTTTGTCAGATCTGGCTCACGGTGACACAACGCCCTCCCTTTGCTGATGCCTAGCCTCATCTAACCGGCAACCAGAGGGCGGGCCTGTCTCCTTCATGGCTCCCTTGGCACTTCGGCAACCTGCAGGGGCAGCGCTCTCTCCGATTCCCACCTCTTCATGGCAAGGGCAGCAGTGGGTACGGCTCAGTCCAGAACTCTGAAACCGCAGCAGCGCGGGCTGATTAATTTTCAGGCATTCCCCTCCAGAACAATTTGGAAAATACAGGGTTGTACGCACTGCAGGGCAGATGAAAACGCGCCTCACGCGCTCCAAAAGAAAATAAATGAATGGGCAGGGCACTCTGTGCTGGTCACTTCTTCAAAAGGAATACAAGTGCTCACTACGTGCTTGTTAATCGTTTAAGTTCTTCCTCGGCTGGGGCTATTGAGTCCAGCGCTACACATGCACTCTGGGAAGGCACCAGTAAAGTGCTCACACTGTACTTTTCCTTTAATAAGGTGACGAACAGTCCAGTATTTTGACAGCTCCAGCTAGGAGCAGCAACTGCAGGCCATCCCACCGCACATACCAGGGGCAGCACTCGACAGACAGATCTCATCCCCCCTTCCAGGCAGGGTATTTTAAGATCCAACCAGGACCTTTTCTTATGACGTTTTTTATCTCCCTGAGGCTTCCAATAGGAGGCAAGCACACATAAGACCTAGGAGAATCTTCCCAAGCAGGATACCACTGAAGGGTAAAAAGATTAAGTCCTTTTTCTCCACGACAGACATAAACAGCAACTGCAGGCCAATCCACCACTCACACAGAAAAGGCAGCTCTCCTCACAGTCTTTCCGCACTTCTTCTTGGAACCGCCCCTTATTCTTTCTGAAAGTGGCGTTTTCAAAGAATGAATTTAAAAACCACCTTCATCAAAAGTTGCGTTAATAAATTCTGAGTCAGAGAGCCTAAACGTCATTTGGAAATCTTGTCCCTATTGCAAGTTACACATGTAAAAATGTTACAGTGCAACCCCAATGATAAGCCTATGGGACAGATAGCATTTCAATAGTGAAAAATGAAATACACAGTATTTCACTAGCAGAATATGTCACACACACTAATACATGTCCTACCTTTCACATACACTGCACAGTGCCCATGGGGGTACCTTGGGCCTAACTTAGGGGTGTCTTGCATGAATGGAAAGTGAAGGTTTAGGCCTCGCAAATGGGTGCACATGCCGGGACAACATGGCAGTTTACAACTGCACATGCAGACATTACAGTGGTAGGTCTGAGACACATTTACAGGGCTACTCATGTGGGTGGTGCAACCAGTGTTGCAAGCCCTCTAGTAACATTTCATTTAAAGGCCCTGGCACACACCGTACACTTTACTAGGGACTTACCAGTAAACCAAATATGCCAATCATGGATAACGGATCATATCATAATTTATAAAGAGAGCATATGCACTTTAGCACTGATCAGCAGCGGTAAAGTGCCCAGAATCCTATAGCCAACCAAAACAGGGTCAGAAATATAGGAGGCAAAAGGCAAAACGTTTGGGTATAAACCTGTCAAAAGGGCCAGGTCTAACACAGGGAAAACCTGGTCTTAACCTGACGAAATGAGGAGAAATTTTTTATTTCTGCTCGTTTTGCTGTTTTCATGTGTGCTGCATTGTGCAGCCCACACGGAAACAGGAAAACGCTTTTGATTGTTTATTTGCAGGAAGGTGTCCCTTCCTGCACATAAACAATCATAAAAAAATTATGCTCCGCAACTTCTGTGTGTGCTGTATTGAGCAGCACACATATAGAAGTTTCAAATTGCCATATCAGATTGTTTATGTGCAGGAAGGCACACCTTCCTGCACATAAATAAACTTCATGTCAATGTAGACACCCTTGCTTTAGGGTACAAGAGGGCCTGCGTTGGAGTTGTGCAGCTACATTTTGTGCCAGCTCAGGGGGAAATTAAGTACTGTGTCATATTCTTGTAAATATGGTGCAGCCATGCATTTCTAAAGTGGCGCCGCATTCAATTAGCCTTCTTGGCTTAACAACATGCTTTGCCACTTTCCTTGAGAATATGCCTCATCGTTTTGCAGTGACATTTATACAAAATGACTTTTCTGAAAATGATAGTTTGCACAATCTGACTTTGAATAGTCATCTTTTTAATTCAAGGCTAGTTCAATAACATCTAGCACTGGTGAAATTTATGTCCTGCTTAGGACATTGGAAGGCAGCATGGCTCACGCCCCCAAACAAAACAGCAACTATAACAACATGGTTTTCTCAAGTTGTGTCAAGCAATGGGATCGTTTTAAGAGGTTTTGTAGTGACATGAAAGTTTGATAGTATGGATAGTAATGAAAAGTCACGTAAAAGACTATAATGTATTTGCAGATGGCTCTTCAGGAATGGGAGTCGATGGACCGGTGCAGTAATTGTGTTTAACAGCGGGATGCGCTTCTTCCGAGGAGCTATATCATTTGCCATACATATAAATGTGAGATTACTGTAGATGGCACGAAGGTTCACGCCGCTGCAACAAACATGCTCAGGCAATCAAATAGAGCCTGCCATTGTGGAGGCAGATGACGCTTTTGCAATTACCAGATGTGCACAATAGCGTCTGGAACATTTGGAACCAAATGTGAAATTGCTTTCTTTAGTCATTAAAGAGGCACAAAGAGATATTTTTGGTACAATTTAAAGAATACGCACGGGATCGTAACAATGATACCACCTGAGTGTTTAGTTTAGTCACTTACCCGCCATGCCACTCTTATCGCTGCAGTGCATGCTTTTAATTCAGCATGCCAAACGCTTTTCGAAAACATCATGCAGCACAAATGAGGAAAGTGTCTTTTATTGCAACAAGAATGTTTGCTAATTTATCTTGTTCATAGAACTGTGTGGCCCTAGTTAAATATGTCTTCAGGAAGTGAAAAATATAAGTTCTAAAAAGTGGAAGGGAACATTACGTTAACTTTTTCAATAGCAAGATGTATGCAATTCAACTATTAACCAAGCTTCTTTTCTCTAGGGAAATACACGTGTGCCCTACATTTAAAACAATACATGGGCTTTTATTGAAAATCTCAATCATGGTATGAGACAGGGCCAGAACTAGAACCAAACCTCGAAGTGAGGAGCTAACATTTCACTCAATGGAGGCAGGGCTAACACTTCAATCAATGGCGTGCCGTGGAAGAGCCATACAAGAAACTAGAGTGATTAATTGTGCATTTTAAATATACTTATCAAATCCGGTACAATTACAACAAACATGTTTTAGTATATTTGGCAATGTATTTAGGCTACTGGCAGCTCTTTAAAAAGAGAAATTAGTGTTTTGAAGACTAAAAAGCAGCTCATCCCTTTCTTCAATTCCTTCTGTGAAATGACTGTGAGCTTATAAATACCTATAATTCCTACTTCAGTAAGACATCCTGCTTGATTGTTGATAAAAAGTACTTTTCAGTCTGCTCATTGGGACATCGGAACATATGCTTGTTAGAGGCCACATTCTGGTACCGATCTCAGAATATTAAGGATAGTGGAACAATACACCTGATTTCCTGGTATTACTGTCTGTTAATTACTCTGCCAGGACGCTGTGCTATCCTACTACAAAATACAATAGTTGTTCCTAGCCCCCCATAGTGAACACATCAATGCGGAGATGACTGAGCTACATACATGCAGTAAGCCACCGGTCCAAAGGTAACAGAAAAAAGGTAGTTTCCATGAAAAAACTACTTTGCAACAAATTGTGTTTAAGCTTGCAATAGGTGTAAGTATGCCTTCAAACTCCAGAAATTATGGAATGTGTGGCTGATTGACCGGTGTCATGTAAAGCGGTCACTCCAACAAAAACAAAAAGTGTTTCTTGTAATGGAATATATTGTAATGACAACAACCATGCTTTCAATTTTGCTCTGAAGTCCCTACCACATAAAGTGTTAAATCCATGAAAATATCGGTGTTGATGTAAATCTTGGAAGAGCAATGCACATTATAAAATGCACCATTTGTTAAGAATGTCTCCACATTTTCTGTCAGAAGAATTGCTATATTCTCTATAGTGGTTGTCCTTAAATTTGTGCACCAGTTATAGCAATTAGCTGGCCTAGGTAGAGAAAGGGACAACTTTTAATAGAACACAAGATAGACACCAAGCAGACACATGTTACCATGTTGGTATTGTAACACAGGAACAAGAAAAGCACTAAGTATTTTCAGTGGGCAATACTTTTGCATTGTTCACCTAATTTACCCCGTATCAAAGTTATGCTGTTGTCGACAGACCCACATTTAGTTTGACAGTGGAATAAGGATTCATAAGCATTTTGCTGCCAGACCACATTAGTATGACAAGACCAAACAGCGATACTACGTTTACACAAGGAGAGTGCTGGTGCACTGCCTCTGCATAGATACCATCAATTCATGGAGGCAGGGCTAACACTTCAAACAATGGGGTGGCACTATCCTTAGAGCCATACAAGAAAATAGAGATATTAATTGTGCATTTTAAATATACTAAACACATCCGGAACTATGCCCACACAAAGGGAGTGCTGGTGCACTGCCTCTGCATAGATACCATCAATTCATGGAGGCAGGGCTAACACTTCAAACAATGGGGTGGCACTATCCTTAGAGCCATACAAGAAAATAGAGATATTAATTGTGCATTTTAAATATACTGAACACATCCGGAACTATGCCTACACAAAGGGAGTGCTGGTGCACTGCCTCTGCATAGATACCGATAAGAGAAACAATGGTCCTTACCATCAATTAGATATTACATGAGTCAATACTTAGTTACTCAGGCAAAACATTATTTTGAGCATATCATAACTCAACAGCTCAATGTGATGAATCCTGTATATGATACAACAAAAGCAACAGACTTATTTCTTACCAAGCAATTTAATTCATTGCTAATCCAATAGATATTTTTTCATAATTCATAAAAACAATTTCTGAATATCAATTCCGTACTGTCAAGAATCACATTAGTACAGCAAATTAATTAAAGGTGATTATGCCCCAAGAGGGGGACGTGCAAAGGTAGACGTGATCAGAGATGATATAAGTGTTTAGAGAAAATATAGAAAGAATCAGAAATTTGTGACAAGGAGTAGATTACAATCTTTACAATGGAGAAAAAACGGTTTAGGAATCACCGTCCAAATAGACACCCAGACATAATATTATTCATATACAATTTCATCAATGCAAAATGGACATAAATTCCAAATTGAGCACTTCAAGTCAGGGGGTGAATCAAGGTCCAGGTGGGATCAAAAATTGGGCGTCGACGTTTCGACTCGTCTAGTGGCCCGACGGGTAGGTTACACCTCGGCCGTTCGAGTCTTCATCAGTTATGTTATGTTATGTTATGTTAAAAATTCTTATACTGCACACGTTCACCGAAACGGTTTCTTGGCGCTCATAACAGTTGCGGAGGGCAAGGGCAGAAGTTTACTCAAATGCAGATTTGAAAAGGAATGTCTTCAGTGTCCTGCGAAAACATTCATAAGAGGGGCAGTGACGGAAGGGGGAAGGGAGGGAGTTCCAAAGTGTAGGGGCTAAAAAAGAAAAACGGAGGCCACCATGTTTCTTGCGATGGATTAGAGGGATGTGCAAGAGGTTATCAGCAGAAGAGCGTAGGTTACGTGTTGGTATGTACCGCTTCAAACTGGAAGAAATAAAAGCAGGTGCAAGATTGTAGAGGGATTTAAAAATAGTGCATCCAAGTTTAAAGGTGCAACGTTTGGCCACAGGAAGCCAATGGAGGCTCCGTAATAGCGGCGAGACGTGCTGGTGCTTAGGCTGGTGGTATACTAAGCGAGCGGCCTGGTTTTGTATCAGCTGTAGCCTCTGGAGCTGGTAGGCGGGGATCCCTGCGTATAAGATGTTGGCAAAGTCAACTCTGGGTATAACAAGAGCCAGGATGACTAGGATGAGTGCATCTCTGGTGAGAAATCTACAGATCTTGCGTATCCTACGCAGATGGAAAAAGCAGGATGATGTTACCGCAGAGATCTGAGACTTCATGGATAAATCACCAGAGATGATTACACCGAGGCTTTTCACAGAGTTGACAGGGCGAGGGGGAATCCCAAGTGAGTGGGGCCAAAAGCTGTCGTTCCATGGGTTGGCTGGCCCACCCACTAGCACAAGCTCAGTCTTTGTCGGATTTAATTTAAGCTGGCTGTGAGCCATCCAGTCAGAAATGTCTAACATGGTGGTTTGAAAATCAGTGTGGGAGGAGGGAGAGGTATCGATAGGGAAAATCAACTGCAAGTCATCTGCATAGTTGAAAATAGTTGCAGAGGATTTGCGGAGAGAAACCATAAGGGGCTGCATATACAAATTAAAAAGGAGAGGGGATAAAGCTGAGTCCTGAGGGACTCCGCAGGAAAGGGGGGAGGAAGAAGCAGAGAAAGTAGAAAGATGTACAGCTTGAGAGCGCTTGTCAAGGAAAGATCGGACCAAATCGAGGGCAACGCCCTGAATGCCGGCATTAGTGACACGGTCGATCAGTATAGAGTGATCGACCGTGTCAAATGCCGCCGACAGGTCTAACAGGACGAGGGCTTGAGAGATTTTGTTGTCAGCCCCAGTTCTTAGAGTGTCCATGACGGCAGCAATGACCGCCTCAATAGAGTGACGGGGGCGGAAACCGGCCTGTTGGGGATCCAGAAAGGATGAGCTCTCAATAAAGGCGCTCGGACAGCGTGTAACATGGGTCTCCAAGATTTTTCCTAGATAAGAAAGGAGGGAAATAGGCCTGTAATTGCTTAGGACCAACAAAGCCTGTAGACAGGCTAAAACAAAACTCCTTGGAGTTATTAAGGAGGGCAGGGGAGGGGATCACCTTAAGCAATGCAGACAAACCTACAAGAAGCTCCTCACACAAGCCAAAATAGAATGGGAGGAAGAACAGTGGGAAGAGCTCTCAAAGGCCTTAGCAGTACAAGACCAACGACTGTTTTGGAGAACGGTGAATGGGGGATCTGGGTCTCTTCGCTCGGCAGTAGAGCCTAATATAGCGCCGGAAGTGTGGCAGGCACACTTCGAGTCGCTATATAGCGCCGAGCCTGGAGAAATTCCTGTGACAATTGAACCAGTAAGACAGGGCTTGCAGACGGACCAAATAACACTGAGTGAGGTAACAGCTGCCATTTCAGGTCTGGCTTCGGGGAAAGCGCCCGGGCTGGACGGGCTGCCGGGAGATCTGTACAAGCAGGAGCCCACTGTCTGGGCGCCCTACCTCGCGGCCCTCTTTAATGGCGTCCTCAGCGGGATGGAAATCCCCAGTACTTGGCTGGGGGCTGAGGTGGTCCCAATTTTTAAAAAAGGATCCCCCCTGCTCCCAGCCAACTACAGACCAATCAGCCTGATAGATGTAGCGCAGAAGCTGTTCGGCAGGGTCCTACTGAACAGGCTTCAAGAATGGATAGAGGAGGTGGGCGCCCTCAGTCCATTCCAGGCAGGCTTTAGGAAAGGGGTATCAACCGTGGATCAAGTCTTTAGACTAAACTTGATATTCTGGAGGATAGCGAGGTTCGAAGGCGGTAGTTTGTTCACGATTTTCGTGGACTTGAAAGCCGCCTTCGACCTTGTGCCTAGGGGTAAACTATGGGTCATCCTTGCAGAGATGGGTGTTCCACCAGATATCCTACTGACTCTGCAGAGGTTGCATCACAATAATTATGCCCAGGTGAGGTGTGGGAGGTCGGGAGAGCTAACCGATAGATTCCCCGTGGGCAGAGGGGTGAGACAGGGATGTGTGCTGGCGCCGACCCTGTTTTGCCTCTTTGTTAACGGGGTAATCGCCCATCTTAATGCCACCGACTATATAGATGCCCCCAAATTGAATGGCAATAGTGTACCCGCAATAATGTTTGCGGACGATACACTGTTGGTATCCAAAACATCCATGGGCATCCAAAAGATACTTGATGCGTTTGTGACCTTCTGCAAGGATAGAGGGTTGGAAATCAATGCCTCAAAAACGAAATATATGGTATTGAACCCAAAAACTAAGCAGCGCCCAAACCCTCTACTGGGACCAGCAAGACTGGAACGAGTAGACACGTTCGAATATCTCGGCGTGACACTCAATGAAAATATGACCTGGGAGAGCCATCAAATAAGGGCAAACCTTAAGCTAGTACAAACTACCGGGGGAATATCCAGGATGATGACCGGTTCGACCTACCGCCCTCTGGGGGCCCTAATACAGATATACAAAGCACAGGCAAGGGGGGCTATCTTATATGGGGCTGAATTGTGGGGGCACATTTCATGTCGGAATTTGTCACACACAGAAAACAGGTTTTTAAGGCAAATCACGGCACTTCCCCCCAGCACACCCCTCCTCCCACTGAGGCTTGATTTAGGGCTACGACCACTTGCCGACGAGATAGGCCTAAGACCCATCGCCTTCTGGCGCAGGCTTTGGAGCAGCGTCAATCTCGCCGACTACAGGGCGGAATTGGTCGAACTATTAAAACATCCCAAGGTGCTCAGCATCCCCTGGGTCCAAAACATCCAGTCAGTTTGCATTGAAATGGGGCTCCCGGAATTGTGGTCTGAACCAGCAGACACAGCACCAAGAATATCCAGGACACAATTGGCGAAGCTGTACCACGAGCACAAGAGGGTAAGGGCTATAGCTGTTCAGACGGAGGGGTCCCTATCCTCTATATTCCTGCAAACCAAGGACCTTTATGCCTTCGAGAAATCTTTGGACCCTGTTTTCCCCATACTTTCTAGAAAGCTATTCCTCCAGTGGAGATACAGCACACTTCCATTCCGCTCCTTTTGCAGTACTTGGTCTAAAGTCCCGTCCTCTAAGTTCTGTCCTCTTTGTGCCGACAAAGAGGAGAACGACCTGCATGTGATCTTCTTCTGCCCAGCATATAAGGCAGCAAGAAAATATTGGTTACTGCCCGTAATTAAGAATCTGGGTGGCAGGGAATACGGACCTATGTATAGGATCTTGAAAAGTGAAGCCTCCAGCCCAATTGTCTTTGCAGTCTCCAAATTTTTTACGAATGTATGGCACACGCCTAGTCGTCTCTTAAAAACTGCTGGGTAGATTGTAGATTTGCTACTTTTTAAATAATCACTTGCATTGTCTAGCTCTGATTTTTAATTTATGCTTTGATGTTTTTATGACTGTGTCACAATTTATCTGAATGTATGCACATGCTTCTTTTATGACCGAATGGTCGAAATAAAGATTTCTAAAGTAAAAAGCTTAGGACCAGAGGGTCTGCATTGGCTTTCTTTAAAATTGGTAACACCACTGCCTGTTTGAAGGAGTCAGGAACTACTCCAGTGGCCAACGAGGTGTTAAGAAGTGCCAAGGCAGGGTCGGGACAGGCCAAGAAGATTTCTTTGAGGGTCTGGGGAGGGCAGCAGTCATTAGGGGAGCCGGAGCTGACTTTATGCAGGAGTCTCTGGAACTCGGTAATAGAAATAGGGGGAAGGCATCCAGATGCTGCGGATTGTTGGGAGGTAAAGGGAATGAGAGAGGGGAAGGGGGCGGACGGATATTATTTTTAATGGTAATAATTTTATCCTGAAAGTAAGTGTTTAATGCATCACATAAAGCCTGAGTAGGCAAGGGGGGGAGAGTGACCTGGTCAGGAAGGGAGAGCTCGTTGACAATGGAGAATATATCTTTTGCCTTGGAGGCAGACTCCATTATTTTGCGAGAGAAATAGGTTGTTTTGGCCTCGAGAATGGAAGATTTATAGATTTTTAGGCGGTTCACGAATTCAAGCTTGAGAAGAGGATCATAATTGCGGCGCCATCGGCGCTCGGCCTGGTGGAGAGCCAGTTTATCAAGTTTTAATTGTTCAGTGAACCACCGCTGAGCGTCATGAGGGTGCATAGATTTTATGGTTTTTAATGGGGCTACAGTGTTGCAAGCCGACAACAGCCATTGTTCAAGGGTAGAAGCTTGATGTGTGGCTGAGCCGGAGAGCAAAGGAACTGTAGATGCCAACATGAAGTGCAGTTCTGTCAAGTTGGCTTTCTTCCAGTTGCGAGCTAGTACGTTTGTTGTAGGACGGGGACGGCAGGGAATAGATAAGTTAACAGAAAAAGAAATAAAATAATGGTCTGACCAAGAGCAGGGAGTCACTATGGGGGGCGAGATGTCAAGGTTTGCCGTCCAGACCTGGTCCAGAATGTGACCCTTACAGTTAGTAGGTGTCGTGATGAATTGACGGCAGTTAATGCTTGCAAGAAGATCTGAGAATTCTTCCGATAGACGGCTTTCCCGAGGGTCGGAGGGCCAATAGTTAAAGTCGCCAATAATGATGACTTTGGCGTTATTGATAATTAATTGGGAGATAAGACCACCGACCTGTTGTGGGAAAGAGGGCATATAAGCAGGGGGTCTATACATAAGGGCACAGGTAAGGGAGGATCTGGTAGAACTGAGTTTAATTACAAGAGTTTGTGTATTGGGAATCGCAGTGCAGGCTAAGGTGGAAAAAATATGCTCAGTACGGATGATGGCTGCAACCCCACCAGCAGCTTGTCCCCCTGGACGGTAAGATTGTATGATGTAATAGCCAGTGGGAATGGCAGCGAGGATGTCGGGAGCAGAATCGTCAGTTAGCCAAGTTTCCGATAAAAGTAAAATATCCACGGCACTATCATCTAACAGATGGAATATTTCCAGCTGATGCTTCACCATAGACCGGGTATTAAGATACAAAATGGTCAAGGGAAGTGTCCCTGACAATGGCGAGGTATAGGGCAATGATGCAGGTTTGGGGGAAATAAGGGAAGGATCAGAAATCAATGAAATCAGGACAATAGAAGGAAGGGCAATATCACTAAGGCTTGGTAATCCCTAAAATTATTAAGGGCATAGTAAGTCTGTTTCACTAATCTAACTATTCCTTGATAATTTAAGGTCACCCCAAAAGGGGAAAGGCTTACCGGCAAAAGTAAAGAGCGGAAGTATATCAACCGTATGTGGACTCTCTCACATTGGGATGGGGTATATTACTCCACCTGAAGAACAGATATCCGTATGTGAGCTTCCTCACACTGGAAAGGGGTATATTATTTCACCTAGAGGACAAATATATAATAATAAAAACTCTGTAGGACAGCCTCAAGAGTATTCTGCTTATAGATAAAATGGGTTTTTTTTACGTACCTTACGCTATCCAATTGTGCTCGATGAGTGTATTGATTACTTCCCAACGGTTATTATATATAAACCGCACAGGTGTCCAAACATTACTAGAGTATTGTGCAGATTAGGCATAAGTCACATCAGTATCTCTGAAAGGTAATGTGATTTTGTTGTAAAAAATGCCGGGCAACTTGAGGCTCATTTAATTCAATAAGGAGCAACAAAGTGTACACATATCTCTTGTTGGGACAAGTTCCTCGCGTTCAATGAGAGAATTTGAATAGCCATCACTCGAAGCGTGGCTAACTATATGTCCTCGTAATCTTAATCAAAAAGGGTTCAACCTGAAATAGATTTGAACCAACGGGCGCATTATAAGGGAATTTCAAGAGTTTTAGAGTTTAGAAAAGAGGAAAGCACGCCCTACCTTTCATTCGAGAAGCGCTTCACTCGTCGGACTCCCAGCGTTTGTTAAGGACCGCGCCAAACGCAGAAGTAATATCCCTCAGGGAACGACAGCATCATCATAGAGCTAATAAAAAGACTCTATGATCCAGATGATTATTAAGAGTGGAAAACTATATTCGATGGACATCTATTTGTCAAAATGCTATACTACACTGTTTTCTAAGGATAATTTCACTGATTATGATTTAAATTTAAAAATTAACCCTGTAGGTAGGAAGGCAATTCAAAAAGTTTTCGGAGGCGGCTGGTATTGAACCCTAAAATGAGCCGTAAGCGCTTCACATAGCATTATCATGGTGTGCCACGGGGTATGATTTCCGGCACATGACATTATCAATGTGAAAGTAAGAGGCGCAAAGGGGTGCATATATCCCCCTGTCACTGGCGGTAATAGTGGCCCAATGTTCCTAGGGATTGGATAGTGTCATGACTAATATTAATGCTTCAGTTTATACAATAAGTGCAATTCGCAGCGAAAAGGTGCTGTTGTATACATCCCACTGCCAGGGCCGGACTGGGAACCACAACCGGCACTGGCAAAGTGCTCGGCCGGCCCTCCCTCCCCACTCGGGGGGCGGGGGGGTTGGAGGTGCCGCCGAGCGCTTTGCTAGGGCCGGTTTTCGGCCAATTTTGTTGCAGGGCCGAATTTAGAGCTATGCTGCAAAAACGGCCCTGTAACAAAATCGGCCCCCAGGGGCTCAAAACCGGCCCCCACCCATGTGGCGCACCGAGTGATTGCCCGGTGCCCGCTAAGGCCAGTCCGGGCCTGCCCACTGCCACCAGACATTATAATAACGCCAACATTCCTGGCAATATAAAAATATATCCTTGCTAATGGGGTGGCAGGGCGTTGGTCACATAAACAATTTATGTAAAACAATAGAACATTTAAAACATATTATCATGCATGATAGCTACATGGACACAACAAATACATACTAGGAAATGTAGCCTATTTAAGATAGACAATTCATTAGTAATCAGACTGATATAGTAGATCATATTGGTTGACATACAATCAATAAAGATCAATTAGAGAAAATGATTACAGGTCTAACAATGATTACTGTCTTCTAATTTCCTCCTGTTCATTAAGCCCCTTGAGTACAGCATCAATGAAGTAAATCCATCTACATTCCCTACGACTTAAGGTGCTACCCAAATCCCCACCTCGGGGGTTCAGTGTTGCTTTTTCAATCAGCTACCACTTTAAAGAGTCAGCCGCGTGTTCAAACCTCACAAAGTGGTCCAACAAAGGGGCACCCTGTACCTTGCAATGGATACGACTACAATGTTGCAATATGCGACATTTGATCTATTGGATTGTCTGCCCAAAGTACATAAAGCCACATGGGCAGACAATGGCGTATACCACCCCAGGAGGGAACAGGAGGAAATTAGAAGACAGGTATCATTGTTAGACCTGTAATCATTTTCTCTAATTGATCTGTATATCAATTTACTATGTTTTGACTTGTATGTCAACCAATATGATCTACTATATCAGTCTGATTACTAATGAATTGTCTATCTTAAATAGGCCACATTTCATTTCCTAGTATGTATTTGTTGTGTCCATGTAGCTATCATGCATGTTAATATGTTTTAAATGTTCTATTGTTTTACATTAATTGTTTATGTGACCAACTCCCCCTTCCCCGCCCCGTCGCCCCATTAGCCAGGATATATTTTTATATCGCCAGGAATGTTGGCGTTATTATAATGTCTGGTGGCAGTGGGATGTATACAACAGCACCTTTTCGCTGCAAATTGCACTTATTGTATAAACTAAAGCATTAATATTAGTCATGACACTATCCAAATCCTAGGAGCATTGGGCCACTATTACCGCCTGTGACAGGGGGATATATGCACCCTTTTGCGCCTCTTACTTTCACATTGATAATGTCATGTGCCGGAAATCATACCCAGTGGCACACCATGGTAATGCTATGTGAAGCGCTTACGGCTCATTTTAGGGTTCGATACCAGCCGCCTCCGAAAACTTTTTGAATTGCCTTCCTACCTTCAGGGTTAATTTTTTACTTTTAAATCATAATCAGTGAAATTATCCTTAGAAAAGTGTAGTATAGCATTTTGACAAATAGGTTGTCCATCGAATATAATTTTCCACTCTTAATAGCCATCTGGATCGTAGAGTCTTTTTACTAGCTCTATGATGATGCCGTAGTTCCCTGGGGGATATTACTTCCGCGTTTGGCGCATTCCTTAACAAATGCTGGGAGTCCGACGAGTGAAGCGCTTCTCGAATGAAAGGTAGTGCGTGCTTTCATCTTTTCTAAACTCTAAAACTCTTGAAGTTCCCTTATAATGCGCCCGTTGGTTCAATATAGGTTTTAATCTATTTCAGGTTGAACTCTTTTTGATTAAGATTATGGGGGATATAATTTGCCACGCCTCGAGTGATGGCTATTCAAATTCTCTCATTGAACGCGAGGAACTTGTCCCAACAAGAGGTATGTGTGCACTTTGTTGCTCCTTATTGAATTAAATGAGCCTCAAGTTGCCCAGCATTTTTTACAACAAAATCACATTACCTTTCAGAGATACTGATGTGACTTATGCCTAATCTGCACGATACTCTAGTAATGTTTGGACACCAGTGCGGTTTATATATAATAACCTTTGGGAAGTAATCAATACACTCATCGAGCACAATTAGATAGCGTAAGGTACGTAAAACACCCACCCCCCCCATTTTATCTATAAGCAGAATACTCTTGAGGCTGTCCTACAGAGTTTTTATTATTATATATTTGTCCTCTAGGTGAAACAATATACCCCCTTCCAGTGGGAGAAAGCACACATATGGATATCTGTTCTTCAGGTGGAATAATATATCCCTTCCCGATGTGAGAGAGTCCACATACGGTTGATATACTTCCGCTCTTCACTTTTGCGGGTAAGCCTTGCCCCTTTTGGGGTGACCTTAAATTATCAAGGAATAGTTATATTAGTGCAACAGACTTACTATGCCCTTAATCATTTTAGGGATTATCAAGCCTTGGTGATATTGCCCTTCCTTCTATTGTCCTGATGAAGACTCGCACGGCCGAGGTGTAACCTACCCGTCGGGCCACTAGACGAGTCGAAACGTCGACGCCCAATTTTTGATCTCACCTGGACCTTGATTCACCCCCCAACTTGACGTGCTCAATTTGGAATTTATGTCCATTTTGCATTGATGAAATTGTATATGAATAATATTATGGCTGGGTGTCTATTTGGACGGTGATTCCTAAACCGTTTTTTCTCCATTGTAAAGATTGTAATCCACTCCTTGTCACAAATTTCTGATTCTTTCTATATTTTCTCTAAACACTTATAGCATCTCTTATCACATCTACCTTTGCACGTCCCCCTCTTGGGGCATAATCACCTTTAATTAATTTGCTGTACTAATGTGATTCTTGACAGTACGGAATTGATATTCAGAAATTGTTTTTATGAATTATGAAAAAATATCTATCGGATTACGAATGAATTAAATTGTTTGGTAAGAAATGAGTCTGTTGCTTTTTTTGTATCATATACAGGATTCATCACATTGAGCTGTTGAGTTATGATATGCTCTAAATAATGTTTTGCCTGAGTAACTAAGTATTGACTCATGTAATATCTAATTGATGGTAAGGACCATTGTTTCTCTTATCGCACTTCACCCAGGTCCTTGACCTATTGGGTTGCCCCATTTTCTAAAATGGTTTTCTGCATAGATACCATCACATCATGGAGGCAGGGCTAACACTTCAAACAATGGGGCGGAGCTATCCTTAGAGCCATACAAGAGAATAGAGTGATTAATTGTGCATTTTAAATATACTGATCAAATCCTGTACAATAACAACAAACATGTTTTAGTATATTTGACAATATATATAGGCTACTGACAGCTCTTTAAAAAGAGAAATGCGTGATTTGAGGACTAAAAAGGAGCTCAACCCTTTCTCCAATTCCTTCTGTGAAATGACTGTGAGCTCATAAATACCTGTAATTCCATATTCAGTAACACATCCTGCTTGATTGTTGATCAAAAATACTTTTCAGTCTGCTTATTGGGACATTAGAATATATGCTTGTTTGAGTCCACATCAGGGGCCTTATTTATGAAGGACTTGCGCCGCCGATGCGTCACTTTTTCCCATGTAAAAAGTGACGCACCGGCCGCGCAAGTCCTTCATAAATAAGGCCCCAGGTACCAATCTCAGAATATTGATGTTAGTGGAACAATACGCCTGATTTCCCCACAAGGGGAGTGCTGGTGCACTGCCTTTGCATAGTTACATCACAGAGAAAAACACACAAGGCATAAGCTAAAAGTAATTCCACATGTGCCTTACAATTTACTGTGACATAACCGATTAAAGCAGCATTTAATTTAGGTAGCAGAGATGTGTCTCTGATTAGACATAAATTATATGTTCAGGCTTCACACATCTTAACTGTCTCTCAGTCTCCTCATAAGTCCAGTCACAAGACACCTGAGCTATCCCTCATGTGACAATGCTCTATCACCAAAGAGCTAGAGCGACAATGTAAATGTAAAATGATACTTGTATAGCGCACTACTCACCCGCAAGGGTCTCAAGGCACTTGTACGAATACCGCTGTGGAACCCATCCTGGCTTTCCCTGTGAGGGGCCCACTCCTGGGCACCCCCAAGGTGGAGGCCAGGCATCCTTAGCGTTGTGGAGGCCGTTGTGGAAATTAAGCAAGCTATTGCCCAGAGTTGCAGAGTGGGACTCCACGATTGGAATAGGCACGAGGCGAGAATTATCAGGTCCGTGGAATTTTGAGCCCAAGACCCGCCGAGGTGGGGAATTGAACCCTGGTCCCGGGCAAGATCTCGGCATCAGGGTCTGTCGCTCTAATCATTGAGCCACACTTTTCCACTCATTCGTTCAATCGTTTCTGCACAAGTACCTCTAAAACTGACACCAGCCCTGCGTTTAGTGCCTGAGGCCCCCTCAACATGAATTAAAAATGTATACATTCAAGTTATGAGTTGAGTTGTTACTCATAAAGTGTAATTTGGTGCTGAACAAACTAACAACAACTTATGTTTAACACACTGAACACAATGATTACTGCACGGTTTGCATTTATGTATTAGTATTTTGTCCGGATGGAATTTTCAAAGACTTTTTCTGGTGAAACTGTCAGGAGAAATTTGAAGAGTGTGGTAATTAATGCACAACTTAGAATTCTTATCTTTGTGCAAACATCCATTTAAGAATTCATTTGAATTTACAACAGAATGTTGAAGTAGGGGTCTAGATAAGGTCTTAAATTTATAGTAAGCAGGGATATGTTATTTCAATAGAGCTTTGTCTAGCTCTGAGCTAGCATTATTACGGCCTCCGTGTGCTGTAAGGTTCAAGTATGTTGATCGATATTGCAGTTATTGTTTTACATTGATTCATTCTACTAATGAGGCACAAAAGCACATTTGCGGAGGGGTAGCATCCCACTCTGTGGAGTGACATATAAAAAAAAAGGGCTTGTTTGTGGTATTGCCAATATGGGGAGTAGTTTGATGTCATGAATCAGGACAAGCGTTATGCCTTTAATAGATATTTCTGCCTATGGATACGTTTAAAGGAAACGTGTGACAGAACGATTGCTTAAGCATTAGATTCTATTTCATAGACAGAATTGTGTGAATGCAGACTGGCCTATGTTTGAAATGTTTTGTGTGTGGATATTACTGAAACTGTATCTTATACTAGCGTGTAGCTGTGCTTAGTCATGGATGTAGGAATGGCCTATGAGGTTAGATGCAGCTGCACACACCAATACCTGCCATCTATGGAGTGGTGTGTGTATATACAATTTGAACCACATGGAAGATGGGGCTGAGAAAGTGCAGAAATGAAAAGAGCTGTGCAAACTCAAGGCTTCAGGCATTTGTTTGGCATTAAAGAGCATTCCATCATCATAAAACAGCTTCTGTGGAAGGAAAACTCCATATGAATTGTATAGTACAACCGGTCCTAAAGTATCCACACTAGACTTTGTTTGAGGCAACTAATTTGATAAAGAAAACAAATCAGCTTTTTCATTTTGTTTTTGCCTAAACAGTGACTGATGTTATGAACGGTTCAGTGACTTAATATCGAGGGACATAATATAGAATGCCCAAAATGTCGACTCCAAAATATCGATGGTCTAGAATATAGAATCTCTATCTACAAACAGGTAAGTACTAAAATATCGAATCCAAAATATAGAATGTTAAAATATAGTTAACTAAAATATCGAATTTTTAAATGTATTAAAAATATGACAAAATTAATTAAATATTAAAAACAATTAAATAAAACTTACTTAAAATAATGTACAAAAGCTTAAAATGTAAAAACAATAAATGTGATGTAAAAAAAAGTAGAGCATTTGTTGGATAGTGAGAGGGTAAAAATTACTATTCCCACTCCAGTGAGTGCAATAGTAGGGAAAGCATTGGGTAGCATGGGGGTAACAATTACTATTCCCACTCCAAAGAGTGCAGCAGTAGGGAAAGCGTTGGATAGTGGGGGGGGGGGGGGGGTAACAATTACTATTCCCACTCCAGAGAGTGCAACAGTAGAGAAAGCATTGCATAGCGTAGGGGTAAAAATTACTATTCCCACTCCAGTGAGTGCAACAGTCGGAAAAGCGTTGGATAGCATAGGGGTACAAATGACTATTCCCTCTCCAGTGAGTGCAACAGTAGGGAAAACGTTGGATAGCATAGGGGTAAAAATTACTATAACCATTCCAGAGAGTGCACCAGTAGGGAAAGCGTTGGTTAGCGGGAGGGTAAACATTACTATTCCCACTCCAGTGAGTGCAACAGTAGGGAAAGCGTTGGATAGCGGGAGGGTAAAAATTACTATTCCCACTCCAAAGATTGCTACAGTAGGGAAAGCGTTGGATAGCGGGGGGTGGTGAAAATTACAATTCCCACTTCAGAGAGTGCAACAGTAGGGAAAGCGTTGGATAGCGTAAGGGTAAAAATTACTATTCCCACTCCAGTGGGTGCAACAGTAGGGAAAACGTTGGATTGCATAGGGGTAAAAATTACTATTCCAACTCCAGAGAGTGTAACAGTAAGGAAAATAATGATTTAATATTAAAAGAAAATTAAATTAATTGTCAACCCAATAAAAAAAATCATTAAAAAGAATTACCAATTAATAAAAATTAATTACCAATTAGAAAAATTAATTATCAATTGATAAAAATTCATTTCCATTTAATAATTAATTATCAATTCATTATCAATACATATAAATGAAAAATACATGTTTAATTTATTACAATTAAATTACTTCCCACCCTATTCCCCTATAAACCCACAACCAGCTCCAAATAATAAATAATACAATTAACATAATTATCAATTACTAAATAATACAAATTAATCACCAATTATTAAAAATGTATTACCAAATTAATAAAAATGTATTACCAATTAATAATTAATTATCAATCAATGAATTATCAATACATATAAATAAAAAATAATATTTAATTTACTATAATTAAAAAACTTCCCACCCTATTCTCCTATAAACCCACAACCTGCTACAGAATAAAATTACGCCAAAAATGAAATTACATAACATTCATTACTTTAAACAAATTAAACATACATTACAGAATTAATACATAATTTTAACACATTTACTACCATACATAACATTAAAAAAAATTAATATTATGGAAATCGATATTTTAAATTCAGTATTATGGAAATCTATATATCTTACCCCAAAGTCGATATCCTGACTAACTATATTTTGGTACTTCGATATTCTGTCCTATCTATATTTTGGAGTTGATATTCTGTCCATTTTATATTTTGCATTCTATATTTTGTTTGTTTACCGTTATGAACAGGTTCAAAGCATTAAGAATGCTTCTGCCAAATGTGTGCTTGGGCCTCTCAAGGGTTAGGAAAGTGCAATACAAATGATAATACAATACAAAATCATTGATTATTTGCATTACATTCTGATGGAGTCTTGAATTTTCTGTTGAAAATAAAGTGTGACGAAGTACCCCTTCTGTGAATTTGCAGTGGTGGTGCTATCTTTTCATTCTAGTTGGTTTATATCCCTGCACTGTAAGTAGCCCACCATGACCCAATTACAAGTTGAATTGCACGGGAGGAGTGCCAAATCTGCACCACCGATTAGATGGTACTGTTCAGAACAGCCCCTCAGTACAGCCAATTATGAGTTAAATCGCACAGAATCTGGAATTACTGTGAAGACCCAGAATTAACTGATAAGATCTGCATGGCATTCTCTATTCAGTGGGGTTAAAACACACATTTACCACCTGCTCTAAGCAGGTGATAATAGTGTGCACAGGGCTATGGTAAGTCAGGGAAAGGTTGAGGTGTTGGGGTGGGTGATGTAAGGAGTTGAGAATGTTGGCTGGCAGGGGGGATATGTATTGCTCCCTCATGTCTTAAATGAGGGTTGGGCAGGGATTATGAAAGGGGTCTTGGATACAATGCAACATTTTCCCACAGTGATTTATCTACTGGATTTTCCAACTGGTAAAATTGGGTTTGTTGTTCCCACACAATTTGGGTGGAGGAACAAAGACCCTCTTATAATTGCAAGGAATTGCATTCCACTTAAAAGTTCTTCTCCACACAGTTCTTAGTCTGGCCCATGTCTTTTATGGGCACCGTGCAAGATGGCTGATTAGACAGAGAAAGTGCAACACCATGAGGTTCGGGAAGCAATGGAAAAATAAACTAATGGCAGATTTATCATAGTGCTGCATTGCCCTTGCATCAAATCAAGCAAGGCAACAGATGGACAACGCATCACTAACGTTAGATTTACCAAGCAATGCAAGGCCACCATGGCCCTGTGGTGCTTGGTAAATCTGGAGAAAAGCAAGGTAGCAGAAGTCACTACCTTGCATTCCATGTGTGCTTTCAAATCTCAATCCATGAATTTTGGTGCATTTACCATGAGTGGTAGACCTGGGAATGTGTCAAAATGCTACACTTTCCCAGGTGAAGAGCAACAAGAACAAATGCGTTTATTTCACCTTGTTTTTCCCTACTTTTATGTGTGCTGCAGAATGCAGCACACATAGACAGAGGAAAATATCTTAAGTTATTGTTTTTGTGCAGGAAGATGTCCCTTCCTACACAGAAACAATTCTGCATACAATGCACTCCACCTTGCACCAAGGGACAAGAGTGCCTGTGTTTGTGCAAGGCAGCACACTGTGCGCCTGCACAAGGAAAAGTCAGGAATGTGATATATAATGATGTGGCACATTCCTGCCTTCTCCCAATCACACAGCGCAATGCAGAAAGTTGTCTTGCTGTGTTGCACTGTGTGGATATTTGATGAATAAACAACTTTTTAGATAAAGTCAATGTTTGAAGTGGATGGGATCTATTGGAAATGATGTTCCCAATATTTTTTGATATTCCAATAACAGTGTCTGCACTTTTCATTAAAAAACAACCATAGCAGATAATAGCAGATAATGCAGACTGTTAGGTGCCTCTGGAAGGGGAGAGGGTCTCCTTTACTTAGAGGTGGGTGAGCCACAAGTGGTGTCTTGTGAGTTAACAAAAATGGAACCCTTTTGGCTGCTTATAAACTCCGTAGAGCTATGATGTAGTAAATAGAGTGCACTGCAGTGAAGTCTGATTTAGAATGCCGGATACACGCAGATGAATAAAGATGTGCATTACTAATCTCTATGTGTGGCGCAGTTATTGCCGGGTACCCTGGCTGTGAAGATGCTACAAATGGTGACAAGATAGGGGATAAGTAACCCGAAGATTGACAGTGCTCTCTCAGAGAGTTTGTCGTGGTCCAACCAAACTGCTCGTGCATGCCAAGTGTGACGTCTTGAAGTACAAAATCAATGTTTAATACATGTGGAGTCAAGGTGGAGTTTCAGTTCCTGTGAAGCAGATGAAAACAAAAGCATTTACAGAGCATCTACACCTCGTTGGTTGAGAACATGTTGGTCAGGCCATACATAAAGGTTTTGTGCTTCAATGTAAAACAGAGCAATACATAGTTTGTAGTGATAATGCTGGGATTACCAGTGCGGCCAAGAAGAGTGTCAAAAATAACAAAGCGACAGCCAAGGGCAAGATAATGCTGTGATTACAAGTGCTGCTAGATCGAGATCAATCAGTTGTCAAGAAAAGTGCAAAGTAACAGACAAGTGCAAGTGAATGTTGTGTTTGGAAGCAGACTATCAATGTACGTAACAAAGCCTTGAAAAAGGAAGAGCTCTATGACCACAGCAGGGTCAGAGACCCAAGAAGAAGGTCTGGGGTTTTGCTTACTGAGCTGTCCAATATCTGTAGTGGTACACCACCAAAGCTTCACGCTGGTGGCTCAGAACAATGCCCAAGGTCTCACAGAAAGTATAGGGCTCCAATGGAGACCAAGACAGAGGTCACCATTCCACCAACTGTCCATGATTACCCAGAGGCCAGCACATCGCAGGGCCTCAGAGATGGTGCGAATAATGGACGACAGATGGTGTCAAGAAGAACTCCACTCTCAGAATAAGCCACTCCAACAAGCCGTTGCAATGCTGCCACTGTCTTGAAACCACCATCATCATTTGATACTGCCAAAAAGCTAAATATTTATGACAGATGGACTATGTGGATAGAGATAATTGAAGATTTCATGATGGACTTGAAGAATATCAAATTCCTCAAAAATCTTGTAGTGATGCCACGAAGGAAGTCTTAAAGAAAATACCATGAACTGACAAATAAATCATCATCAGATTAAATAAACCTTGAATCTCAAGTTCACTTCAAATGTTGACTATGAAAGATATATCTTCAGTTAAAAATGAAAGAAATTTGGTGAAACCATCAATGCATTTGTATATGGACTTTGCACACTCATCCAACACTGTAGTATAATGAATTTATTGATGGAGAGGCCATACATCTTAAAGTCATTGATGGATGGTTTTTTGATTCATTCAGACAGCTAATGCTCAGATAATCTTTGAGTCTGGAATGAACGTTGATGGCTGCTAGAGCTGAAGAGCGTGCAGATCAACAAGCTGCTGATGGATCTATGACAAAATATCGATTACAAAAATATCTACCTACAAAAATATCGCAACAAAAATATCGATTGCAAAAATCTCGACATCCTATCTCTAACAAGGTATGTACAAAAATATCGAAAAAAAAATATCGATGTCCAAAATATCGTTTTAAAAAAAATATCTTTTTTTAAATAAAAAATTGTGATATAACCAAAATAATACTTATAAATGTAATAAACATAGTTAAAAATATATTATAATATTTAAAATTAATAAATAATGTAATAAAAAAAACAAAAATTAATATAGATACAATAAATAGTATATACTTCATTAATAGCAACTCTAAAAAATTATTTTAATAACTTATAAATAAAAAAATATATAATAAATTACAAATAAATGTATACACATAAAATAATAATATAAATAACAATTAATAAAAATGTAAAACAAATTTAAAAAAGTAAGTAAATGTTGGATAGCATAGGGGTAAAAATTACTATTCCCACTCCAGAGAGTGCAATAGTAGGGAAAGTGTTGGATATCGTAGGGGTAAAAATTACTATTCCAACTCCAGAGAGTGCAACAGTAGAGAAATTGTTGGATAGCGTAGAGTTAAAATTACTATTCCCACTCCAGAGAGTGCAACAGTAGGGAAGTGTTGGATTGCGTACGGGTAAAATTACTATTCCAACTCCAGAGAGTGCAACAGTAGGGAAAGTGTTGGATAGCGCAGGGTTAAAATTACTATTCCAACTCCAGAGAGTGCAACTGTAAGGAAAGTGTTGGATAGAGTAGGGGTAAAAATAACATACTTTTAAATAAATAAAATGTTTAAAATAATAAAAAACTTAACTATTAAATAAATATAAACCATTTACAAATACCAATACATAATTATTAAAAACACGATGAGCAGTACATAATGAACTAAAAAAAAACAATAAATACCAATTAATGATAATTAATAACCAATTAATAATTATTTAACAAAAATATAATTAACAAAACAATTAATTAAAAAACATTATTACCTAATTACATTTAAATTACTTCCCACCCTATTCTCCTATAAACCCACAACCCGCTACAGAACATAATTATCAATTAATCAATTAATAAAAATTAATTACCAATTAATTAAAATTAATTTTCCAATAATTAAAATTAATTTATAATTCCTAATAATTAATAATAATTTTAGTGTAATTAAATTACTTCCCACCCTATTTCCCTATAAACCCACCAACCGCTACAGAACATAATTATCAATTAATCAATTAACAACAACAAATTACAAATTAATTCAAATTAATTACCAATTAATTAAAATGAATTACCAAATAAATAAAATGAATTACCAATTATTTAAAATTAATTTATAATTCCTAATAATTAATAATTAATTTAATTACTTCCCACCCTATTCCCCTATAAACCCACAACCCGCTACAGTACTAAAATACTAAATTTAATTACATTTCATAAATATAAATTAAAAACATAATAAATACATAATAATATACATAAAAATAATATAATATTAGTAACGTCGAAATTATTAACATCGATATTACTAACATCGATATTTAAAACACCGATATTACTAATATCGATATTATATGTATCGATATAACTTACCTTCTAAATTATGTCCCTTCGATATTTAAACATCGACATTATTGTATGTCGATATTTAAAAATCGATATTTTGTCTGCATACCGCTGCTGACATGGATGCTGGAGGTGCCCAGATTGAATCATTCATGATGTGAAAAGCAAGTCAAAGCAAAAGACTGAAGGACACAAGGTGATGTTTCCCCATAAAAATTAGGTATGTTTTAGATATAGATTTTAAGTTCCACAAAAAGACAAATGTCCCGTCATTGGGCAGGTATATAAGAGTTGTGGTAAAGAGAGGCATTTCATGATGGTGTTCAAAGCAAAGGAAATAACGAGTGCATCATGGGGTGAAGACAAAATGGCCATCAGAACGTTCCAGAAGCAACATTTGCGCGCTGTCACAAGGGCCAGCGGAGGCATCAGGTAAGACAAACCCACACTGAACGAAGTTGATTGTCATCTAAATCATCATTAAACAGTTCATTGATATCAGTATCAAATGAAAGTGAACAAGATGGTTGTGCCATGTTGATCTTTAATTCAGAAAAGTGTACGCATTTGGACTGGCCGCATGTGAGTAAAAGTTTCAGACAAAGAACCATCAACATGACAAAGCATCAAAGTCAATGGTTGTTCAATACTTTTAATTATCGACAGCGGTGCATTGATCAACATTATCAATGAGAAGAAATATAATGAACTGCATACCTTACCACCACTTATGCCCGTTGAAAACCATAGTGCATACCTAGGCTGCATTGACACCCTTAAAAAGTCAAGGTTCATTTGTAGCAACACTGAAACACAAGAAAACGAAGGTGCAAGCACCTATCCATGAGCTTCAAGGGACATTGTTAGGTACCTATCTACGTAGCTTCAAGATAGGTGCTGATATGGGACTGATTTACATGATTTACAAAATGAATGCTAACCATGAACTAGTAAGTCAGTTTGCATCATTGTACTTGAAATATTACTTAAGCATGATATCATTGAGCATTCGACCGGTCCAACTCCATATGTTTCTCCCATCGTGGTAGTGCCCAAAAAGGACAGCGAAGGAGCAGTACGCATGTGCATTGACATTAACCCTGGGCACAGGACTACGCTACTCTCACGTAGTTTGCGTAGTTTGCGCAACTACGTGCTAAGGGAATTGCACGTAGCACAGTGCAAAAACATGCAGCGTAGCGTAGCAGGCATTTTTTGCTTGCTCGCAGCCCTCAACATCAAGTTGGCAACCGCGAGCGAGTAAAATAACATCCTGGCGAAACTTTTTCCTCGTTCCCGATCAGCAACATCAAGTTGCCGATCACGAGCATAGAAAATAAACCGCCCGGCGAAAGTCTTGATGCCGGGAGGTCAGGATTCTCATTGCGAATGGTCGAGTATGCTTGTGACCGCTCCTAATGAGATACGACCAGTCCGTGTTGAGAAAGCTGCTGCTCGAGTACAAATCTACTCGAGTGGCAGAAAATGACTGCTTGCACTGTGCAAGATGTGGTTTGCAATGATTGCACATTGCGGATAAGCATCCGGCACTGTGCAATCAGTGCAACCAGCATTTTGCACAGTGCACTTTGCAGTTTGCGTAGCTAACATAGTGTGAAGTGCACTTCGCGTAGCCACATGTAGCGCTACAACATGAACTATGCCAAGGGTTACTGACATGTGTCAGGCAAACAAGGCAACTGAATAAGAACAACATCCAGGTCCACACATTGCTGACAAGATAACTCACCTAAATGGTCCAAAGGTCTTCTCTTGCCTTGATTTAAATATGTTATCCTCAATTGGAACTCGAAGAAGATTGCAGGTACATTACAATCTTTTCTACACATGTTGGTCTATTTCAATACAAATGACTAACTTTTGGTGTATCAGCAATTGCAGAACAGTTTCAAGTCATTTGATGTATCATACAGTCTGTCCTGACTGCTTTTACTCATAGCAATGACATATTTGTTTTTGGAGCTACCCAAAAAGATTGTGATAAAGCTCTTACACAAGTATGTCAATTACATGCTGAGACAGGTTTGACTTTGAATGCAGACACATGTGAGTTCTATAAAATGAAGTTAACTTCTTTGGGAGAGCTGACAAAAAAGAATGCTTTATTTTAGTGGTCACATGAATGTTTAAGAAAATCAAACAAGCCATTGAGAATGCTACTGAAATTGCTTATTTCAATCTGAAACTGCATAACGAGGTTGTCGCTGATGCCTGCCGAGCTGGGTAAAGTGTTGTCTTTGCACAGCACAGTGGATTTTTGAATGCTCAAAGGGATATTGTGGCATATGCAAGTAGGAGTTTATCACAACCTGAGTAAAGAGGTTTAGCTGTGGTGTGGGTGTGTGAAAACTTCCATGTACTCCTGCATGGTAAGACTTTTTATGATGGTGACAGATCTCAAGCTCTTCAAACAATATTTTCTATCCAAAGGCCAAGATATCTCCTCGCATTAAATACTTCGATTTGCGGCTGAAAGAGTACATTTATAACAGCAATTTCCAGGAAAGGATCAGAGCCCTGCTGACTACTTTTCCAGAGTGTCCATTCAAGGCTCCACTTGTTCAACATTAGGTAAACATGTAACATGAACCAGCTGTGGTTTATTCTTGAAGTGGTGAAAAGTACTAAACATAAACATGATGTGGATTGCTTGCTCACGATCAAAGAAAATAGATGGATCTGGATGGCACACCATGAATAGGGGTCTGAACCAACATGTAGAGTGGCAGAATTTGGTGACACTTTAATTGTCCATTCTCAGATGCGTTTTGTGACCTGCTTGTGATTCTTTTTATTACTTTATGAGTTTAAGTACTCTTATCGCCCTTTTTGACTGTGCAATTGTGGGTTATTTTGACTATTAAATGACAGTTTCATGGTACTGTTATGGTGGAGGTTGACTTAGTGAGATATTCTCCTTTATTGGATTAATGTTATAATATCCTTAAGATGACGATCGCAGTGGCTAGTAAATACATTGTACTACACATCCCTGGTAAGGTATACACTGAGGCTGGAGGTAGTTTGAAGTTAAATTATATTTCTCAGTAAAAAAAATGTAAGTATTTTCACAAGGAAATGTAGTTTTCCATGCTTTAATATCCTGCAATTTGTGGGTTATTGAAGTAATTAGGAGTTTCCTCTTGCACTTAGAGCTTTCATGCCTAATAAAAGTAGTGTTGACCAAAGGACACATGGTGACTGCCCAGTACCCTAGGAAGTCTATTAGCAGATACTCTTCTCACTTTCAGCATTTAAATAGTAGTTCACCAGATCTCCATGGTGAAGGAGAGACTGATTCTGAAACACAAGTGACTGCTGCTGCCTTCTCACCATCCCAGCAGTTCTTGGGTCTTGATGGCGGCCTGTCTCGACTTCACATGATATGGTCAGGTCGAACCATTAGAGCAGCAAAGAGATTTCTTGAAGAGATTTAAATGCATATATGTGAGTATCTTTTTGTAAAAGTGGCAAGTTTTCATTTAACAGAGGCGGAGATGTAGTGTCTTGTGAAATGACAATGACAGAACACTTTTGGCTTCTGATAAACTCTGTAGTGTAATGAAAAGAGAGTATTGCAGTGAAGTGCTGCTTTAGAATGTTCTGTTCGCAGTTACACTCAGATAAATAATGACATGTATTACTAAGCTCCATGTGTAGCATATTTATTGCCGGGTACAGCAGCTAAGAAGATGCTACACCACTGAAAATTTGAGCCATGTTTCAGGCAGATGTGTGGCTCACTAGTTAGAGGAGGCATACCCTGAAGCAGAGATCAGACCCGGGACCAGGGTTCAATTCCCGACGCAGCAGGGTCTTGAGCCCAATTGTCCATGGACTCGATAATTTTCGCTTCGAAAATCTCTAGACCCGGGACATGGCCCGGGTTTCGTGATATCTTCCCTCATCAGTAGAGAAAGTCAATAGGGGTGGAAGAGAAGGCCGCCTCATAACCGTCACGGGCCTTGTTGCCCAGCACGCAGGTGCGTCGTCCAGAAGCTTGTCAGCTTGGGAGACTCATGGGAGCCCTTATGTAGACAAGCATTTGCAATGCAATAGGTCTCGCATTAGGAAAGTTTGAGCTGTTGGTATTGTAAATGACATTTTTTATTTATGCGTTGGTTTTAAAAATACCGAAATTAATAGCTTTATCATTTACAATGCCAATAGTTTTAACTTTCACAAATGTGACACCTATAGCTTTTGTAATGCAATATGTGTTGTATTTTCACGAAAATCCAAGAACAGAATTGAAATATTAACATCTTTTTGTGACATTTATAAGACAGACGTCATCGTTGTTCGAGTACTTTACGCTGGTGTTTGGATTCCTGTAAATCCCCTGCGTTGCAGGGTGCTTAAGAATTTTGTGATCACAGTTGTACTGTATTCCGTGCTGGGGGGGAGGGGAGGAGAGAGAGAGAGAGAGGGGGGGGAAGAGAAAGAGAGAAAGAGAGAGAGAGAGCGAGAGAGAGAGAGGAAGGGAGGGGGAGAGAGAGAGAGAGAGAGAGAGAGGGGGGGGGAGGGGAAGAGAGAGAGAGGGAGGGGAAGAGAGAGAGAGAGAGAGGGGAAGAGAGAGAATTGGAGTTATGCTAATGCAACCAACACTTACCCTTGTCAATGGTCCATCTCTGTGCAGACTTCCAGATCCATCTACAAGGTTCATAAGACCTCCAGCACGTCCTGGTAACTGGCGTGTCACACTGGATTGGTTCCGGGTGCACTAACTTGTGTTAAATTCTATTGTAGCTAATACCGGTCCAGCGTTCGTCACAGAATATGTTTTTGACATTTTTTAAAAGTTTATGGTAGCAATAAATAATAACAAAGCCTCACTCATGAGTCGATTTCTTTCATTCACAGTACTTTGCCCAACCTGACTCCTCCTTATCAAGGGGAATATCACGTAATTTCGCAAACCTGTCACTCAAATGTAGGAGGCGCAGCTACTGCTAGGCAGTGCAGTTTGTGAGGCATAATACTTTTAACTCTGCTTCAAAGTCTGCTCAAGCAGGACAAAACTGCAACAACATTATTGCATTTGATTTATGTCCACTGAAACCCGCTGCCATAACAGTTTTCCAGTCGAATAAAATCCGGCGCTTGTACTTTATGTAAATGAGGAGCTCATAGGCTAGATTCTGTCGAATTAAAGAAAATGCAAGTACATCTTAATAAATCTAGTTTA
The DNA here is from genome assembly GCF_964263255.1 of Lissotriton vulgaris. NCBI lineage: Eukaryota > Metazoa > Chordata > Amphibia > Caudata > Salamandridae > Lissotriton > Lissotriton vulgaris. Next base: position 1,536,683,971 of record NC_141685.1, read on the forward strand.
TTGGCCTTTAGCGCATCGGTTTGTTTGTGCGGATGGGAGAAAGGAGAGGGCAGAGATTTAGAAAGAGGGAATGGAGAAGAGCTAGCAAGAAAGAGAGGTTGTGAGTAATAGAAAGATCAAGAGAGAGAGTTAGATAAAATGGTGAGAAGGGGCAAGAGAGAGAGAAAGAAAGCGAGGGGACAGTGGAGGGGCTAAACAGATAGAGAAACTATAGAGGGACAAAAAGAGAAACAAAAGTGGAGATAGAAAAGAAAAAGAGAGTGACAGTCAGAAAGAGAGAGAAACACAGAGAGAGAAAAGGAGAGCGATCGCAGACTTGAACTCAGTCTGCCACTGGGGCACACCCTTTCTTCACCAAGGCTTCGGCAATAACTGTTGGCATCTGCGTGGGGGTTCTGATACAAGGCACCAGGGATTCGCCTGACAAGTGTCTGACTCCGCCCCTGTCCTAATGGCCTTCCAGACACGGGCTATCGGAGCATTTCTTCCTTTGCACAAGAGCACACCGTTCGAACTGCTTTCCACTTACACAGCTCCTCTGTAGAGTTCTAAGCAGTTGGTGGGGAGTGCCCCGTGAGCGAACAGCCTGTCATTCGTGTTCACCTCGCTTGCCCAACGGAAATGTAACAAACATCACGACACAAGAGCCTGCCTATGGCCAAGAGGAGGCGCTGTGATACTCCAAGCAGGCAGGGGCCGTGCACTGTTCGTAGCACCAACACGCACATTCTGCACGCCATCACTATTCATGCACGGCTAAATCACAACAAACTAAAGTGGGCTCAAGTGCTTGCTAATAAAGCATCACCATTTCAGGTACCTGTGAAGACTGGAAGTCTGAGCTGCTGAGCAGAGCCAGCTGGAAATCCAACAATCTCTGACTTGGATTACCCTGGCAGGCGCACAGCCCGCTGAGCTACCTTACGATCACTGTCAGAGCACAGTGGAGGGACTGGGAAGTGGGGTATTCTTTTCAAAGGCATGCGCTTTTGGCGACGTGTTCACTAAGGAAAAGTAGTGGCAAGTAGTAATACAAGTATCAGTTCTGTTCCTATTGTGAAGCATTCTGACGCCTTCGGGTAAAGTCCGCGCTATATGAAAACACATTAAATAAATAACTAAATAAAAAATGATACCCTTTGCAGTGAGGAGATTGTGAGTGTGGACTTGGCGCCGTCTCTGCACATGTCACGGTGTATGCGGCGGCTACTGCCATAGCACAGGGATGCAGGGCTGCGGAAAAAAATCAAAGTGCGCACTGAAAATAAAAAGTGTAAGCAGTGCCCTGAGCTGCGGCGAAAAGACACCCGAGCTTGGGAGACGAGTGTCTGGGCACCCCCAAAGCAACGCCGAATATTGGGAATACTCACTGTTACCTGGCAGCGTAGACTGCCTCTGTGCTCACACAAAGCGATACACGAGCGAAGGCGCCCCGCGGCCCTTGTCCTTCTTCTACTTCCATGGCCCTGGTCTGCTCGCTGTTCTCAGGCTGGGGTCGTGCGCAGCTGATATTAGATCTGGGTCCTTGTCCGTACTCTCTTTCTGCGGGGGGCGGGCATGCGCGCGCTCGCTCAGTTCGTAGGAGGGACGCACTGGTCCTTGTTATGTTACGCGTCTGTATAGGAGGCCGAATGGGGGCACGCGCCGGCAGTTAGACAGATGCCATGGAGCCGCCGCTTCTGATCACCGCCTGCCTCCTGCTGCTCGGCGGGGCCCTCGCCGACCCCTCCGGTGAGTGCCAGCACGTTTCCTTCAAGCCTTTTCCGCGTTGTGGAATCCTCACATGCGGTGTGGCTTCGGGGGCTGTAGAGTGCGAGCACGTTTTCACATAAATGAAAGCGAAACTGACACGCGCACGTTAGACCTGAATGAAAGCGCAACAAGCAGCCAAGGCGCCAAAGCGCGCCCACGAGCACAAATCTCCGGCAGGAGACGCTCGTAACAGTCTGATGTCCACAATATTCCCAGAAAAGCGGCAACATAAGTTGTCTCGCATAGACAGCAAAAGCTTCGCTTTTGCTTTCGTCTAGGCGAGACCTAAAAAAACAGCAATGGACTGCACACCGCTAGCCCCTCCTCCAGGTCGCCCCTAAGCACTCTGGTACTCTAGATACTTGTTATTCCCCTGATCTCTAGAGATCGGGTGAATAACACGTATCTACTTGCACCTACATAGGTGAACCACTTACGAACTTTCAGTAATTCTTCGAACTTCAGGCACTTCACATACCAGAGTGCTTAGGGGCGTCCCGGAAGAGGGGCTAGTGGTGTGCGGTCCATTGCTGTTTTTTTTACTTATATGTTTTAGGTGCAGTGACCCTGGATATAGGAACTATACCTTTAGTAAATTATGCTAGCACCAGCTTACACACGCTGCAATGGCAGGCCTGTAATTCCATTTTGAATGGTCTCCCATGGGTGGCATAATTCATGCTTCAGCCCGTGGGGGACCTCTGGGGTAACTATGCCCTGGGTACCTTGGTACCATATACTAAGGGCTGATAAGGGTACCCCAGTATCCAATCTGGGATTAAGTACTGAACATAACAATTTAAGGGAGAAAGCAGATAGCCGGGGGTCCTGATTAGTAAGATCCCAGTCAGACTAGGCAGATACAGCTTGGCACTAGGCAAAAAGTGGGGGTGGCCATAGAAGCAGATCCTACTTTCCTGCATTCATGTTCTCAAAACTATCACTAACACTTTTAATAAATGCCTCTGAACCAGTGATATAATCTGGTGTGCTCAGGTTAAACGCTAACATGTTAAAGAAATACTTGACACATCTGTTACTTGATTTACAAGCCAAATATTTTGAAGGGTCATCTCGTGCAATGGCTCTAAGAGTCAAGCCACACCCTTGGCTCCACTCTCCCTCTAAATGTTTTGGCTTACCCATCTTGACCTGTTCTGGGAAGCCAAAGGACAGTGAAAGAAGAAATACGCCTTCTCACCAGGATGTTTGCTACCACAAAGAAATGTAAATGTATGCAATTGGTTAATCAGTAAATCTAAAGGTTGCTTGGGAGCCAGTATAGGGCTTAAACGTAGAATTCTTTGAGGATTCTTGGTCACAATGGTTTATTCTTTTTGAGAGGCAAGCTAAGGCTGTTAACAGCTGAGTTCTGGAATGTGTCCTTCTAATGGAAACTTCTCTAAGATAGATGCAATATGACAATGTATCAGCAAAAATATAGCTTTTTAACCAACTTGCTTTATCTTAAACACTAAGAGTCTCATTTACAAATATTAGGCATAGGGCAGCGCCACATGTCTGTTTGCTGCGCTGGCCTACACCTATTTGAAAGGGCAGGAATTCACCATATTTACGAGATACAGTGCATTCACGTCCTTTCAGCAAGCACCGGTGCACAATTTGCTGCCTAGCATCAATGCAAGCACCCTGACACTATGGTGCCAGAGTGTCTGCATTGTTGGCAAAATTGTTTTTTGTGCAGAAAGGAGCACCTTCCTGCACAAAAACAATCCCTAGTGTTGTTTTCCTCATTCTATGTGTGCTGTATAATGCAACACACAGGGAAAGTAGAAAAAATTAGAAGAAATAAAAAATGTCTCTTTGTTTCACCTGCTCTGGGGAGTCAAAGGTTTTGGTGCTGCCCCAGGTTTATATGATTATGTAAATCTGGGCAGCATCAAAATCTATGGGTGCTGTGTGGCAACACCCATCACATCGCCTATGGAACGTCTCCTTGATGCAGAGTAAGGCAAGGCCGAGCTTTGCACTGCCTTTCATTACTACATATCTATCAGGCTATGCAAAACCATGCAGTGTGGCTTTGCGCTGCCACATAAAGATAATTAAGAGGTCTGCAACACCGAATCGTAAAACAAAGTGTCATACCGGGCGGTGTAGGCCTCTTGGAAATAAGCCCTTAAGGCCCTAATTCCGAGTTTATTTGTATCCAGGTGGTTTTTATTGGACCAAAATCACAATGATACACTTGGATATTTATCTGGTGTGATAAATAGCACCTACTCGTTTTTGAAGAATAGCATGCAGATTTTTGTGCTTATTCATCAAAATCTTCCTGGTATATTAAACACTGTAGACTTTTCCACTGTTAGACTCTGACAGTGTTTACCTGCTGTAATTTAACCAAGGTGATTACTTCAATGGTTCACCACAGGTAGTAAGCACTAAATAAATGCAATCACAATTACAATATGCCATAAATACCATCCAATTTGCTATTATGGTCCAGGCCAAACAGGGGTGTATGGGTTGAATTTTTTGACCAATTCCTAGTCAGGGAAAATCTTCCCACCTTTTTTGTCAAAGCCTAAGTTATACTTTGTGTAACACAATTTTATATGAAGACTTGCATATTAAAGTGCTTTCAATTGCATTCTAGGAACTCATAAAACTATAAATACACACAATGATTCCCCAGTGCACCAACTAGGAATCAGTTCTGTAGTTCCTTGGTTACACACACACACACACACACTAATAGCATTAACTACTTAATTTGCATTTATTTTATATTTAAGGTGTGTACAATACATTTTATAAATATTTATCTGAAGGTGAATGGCCTACACAATAGATGCAGAATAATTTGTACTTTTTAGCCAGTTTTCTAGCCTGCGCTCAAACTTCCATTCCCTTTCTTTATTGAACTCAGGATCAAGGTTTAAATACTTTTTAGGAACAACAGTCTGAAAAGCTTTGCAAAATTCCATCATTGAAGCCCCATCTCCAGTGCAGCGCGGCACACATCAGCTAAAGAACTGCATGTGTCCTGGATTTTGCAGCAGCCCTTGTTAAGACACATGACGTGTTTGGAACTCTTTCAGCCTACTTGGTATTGCACTCATGGTGTGAGATGTATTTTGTTTTGACAGGATTACAATACAAAATTAGGACCTTATTTAGAGTTTGGTGGATGAGATACTCCATCACAAATGTGGCAAATTTCTCATTGTCTGTATTATAAGGGAAATAGAGCCCATGGCATTTGTAAGATAGTGGAAGGGCTATCTGTCACGTTTTTACGGAGCATCCCCTCTGCCAAACTCAAAATAAGGTCCCTAGTCCGTCCTAATTTTTATGGTATGAGCATGGTATGAGTGTTTTAGCAATACATTTATTTCTTTAACAAAAAGTTCTGACTTAAAATTGAAAGAGGTTTGTTTTCTACTTCTGAGCAATCATGTGATTATATAATTATTTGTTGGTGTAAGGACTTGTGTTATTGGTTGAGGGGGTGAAAACCCTACTCAAGCAACAACTACAATCCTTTTCATACTGAAACTCAAATGTCTGGGGGTGGATTGGGCTCGGTCTCTGCTTACCTTAAGACTTGAAATAATTCTTAAAGAAATGCCCAGAAGAAGCTTGAGTTTAACAGGGCAAAGTCGAAGGCTGTGTCAGAGGAAGAGCCGTTACAGAAAGGCACTACAGAAAGTCTTGATGAAGTCATTGATGATGGTGGGAAAAAGCTCACAGCAGGAAAAGCTGGATTTCCAGCTTGAGGAGTTGGTCGATGGAGAGTATCATTGAGCCCGATGACGATTTTTATCTTCAGACTTAGAAAACTCTTCTGGTAAGTCAAAAACTTCAGCAGGACAAAGCTGCAGGCTGTAGCTGAAGAAGGCTCCTTGAGGCTAGGTAGTGTCACTGAGAGGTTCCACTGAACAGGATTTGCTGCTGCACAGAAGAACATAGCAGCAGCTAAAGCAAAGTTAGCATGACCAGAGATGCACCTTGGGTGGATCAGATGGCTGGTCTTCTATTGTTTGTCCAGGAAGAGTTTGGTGAAAAACCATGTCCCAGGTTTTAGAGGTATGCACAAGCAAAACTTCTAACACTCCTTCCAATTGTCCAGGACCTTGGGACACCACTTGATGGGTTAGGACCAACACCAGCAGAGGCCAGGTGCAGGGGTCAGGACCTCACAAGATTTTTATGTCCCTGTTGCTCACACAGAAGCCCAGCCATCTAGCACTTGGAGTTACTTCTAGTAGTCCTGGGTTTAAGTAGATGCTCCAGTTCTCTGTCAATCAGCAAGTTAGTCCTTCAACCAGCAGGACATTCCTCTGGTAGCAACAGGGCAATCCTCTGGAGGCCAAGATCGTCCTTCAGAAGTCTTTCACAGGTCCAAAACTGTACTGAAGAGGAGTCCTGAGAGTCCAATATTTATACCTGGGGCCAACCTTTGAAGTGGGTGGATTCCCTATATTGCCCCGCATCTGGTTTTGGAAATTCTTCCTTTCTGTTGTAAAGGCTCCAAGAAGTCTTGGTGACAAAAGGCTGCTATCAGGCTCCCTTGTGTATTTTGGAGGCAAGCCCTGCGAAGTGTAAGGGGAGAAGGGAACAATTTTGCTCCCAGACATCCTGGTAAGAAGACAAGTCCAGCCTACATCTAATCGCCTATTGTTTCACTGTCACAAAACGGACCATTCACAGTATTGTGAAGCTAGGACATTGGTAGAGGCACTAATGGTTAGGACACCAAATTTCAACTTTCTAAAATTGTGACTTACACGCTGGCTATACCAGTAAAGAGGGTTTCAAATTACAATTCATTTGAGTTTAAACATGATATCACGATTTGCTCCCAATCCCAAGTTGGCACTTATTAAATGTAATAAGGTAACCCAATGTTATCCAATGGGAGCGATAGGCCTTACAGTAGTTAAAACTAATGTAGGAGTTTTCCACTACCAGGACATGTAAAATCTAAACCCACATTGTAAGACATTAGGTTACTGGTGGGGGGTGGCCTTCTAGTTGTGGTGAAGTGACAAGCAAACGCAAAATTAGCCTGTGCTCAACCCTTTGGTATCCTGGCACAGGCTTAGCTTAGAAGCAATTTGTAAATTATTTATGCAGCACTTCAAACAGTAATAAAGTGAAAACACAACACATGAAGAATTCTGTACCAATTCAGAAAGATAGAGTAAATCCGAACACATAAATCAAGAACAAAACAACACAAATCAGTAATTTTAAAGATTTAAATGAAAGTAGTGCCAAAAAGCACACAGCACCATCTGTGCTTATCTGGTCACGCCAGACCAAGACAAAGTCGCAAGTTCAGGCCGACTGTAATGTAGCGTTGGCCGGCTATGGAGACCGAGTTTGGCCAGTTGAAGAGAGTAGCTTAAATCCTGGTTGTGAAGAGATGTATAGTCTCGTGTCAAGGCTGCCTCATGCAGCATAAGTGATGCATGGTTGGGGTGAGGAGAGACGTCTGGCAATGGCATCTCTGGGGTGCTGCGAAGTGGGAGGAGATGTCCATGCATGAACATGCATTGCACAGGGGCTGTACGGATGAGCTGTGATGGGTGACGAGATAACCTTGTGGAAAGATCCATGGAGTCCAATGGGCTGCAATGGGTGATGCAAAGTCCTTGCATAGGGGAAGTCAGAAACAGCAGAGCTGATGTGTTAGTTCCAAAGACGATGCACTAAGCAGCAAATTTGATGTGCCAGTTCTGCAGCAGACATGCCATGGAGAAGATGGTGCTGGGTTCAAGTTTGTTTCAACGTCTGACCTGGAGGATCTACTGAGGAGGACAGCCAACTAACCTTGGAGTCACTCTGGGGTCCTGAATTCAACAGTTGCAGGTACAGTCCTTCTCACCCATCAAAGAGAGCAGCAGGCCAGCAGGCCAGCAATACAGAAGAGCAGCAGTCCAGAAGAGTGTCAGTCCTTTCAGCAACACAGCACTTCTTCTTCCTGGCACAGTATCCACAGGTCCAGAAATGTACTGAAGAGTTGATGTATGTTGTCTAATCTTTATATCTGGGCCTTCTTTTAAAGTGGGAGGATATTGTAGAGATTTCCCTTTGAAGTCCCTAGCCATCTTGCCATCCGTGTCCTGTCACCAGACTAACTACCAGGGTATGCAGCCCTTTGTGTGGGCAAACCATAGCCTATTCAAGCATAGGTAGGGCTGCATCCAGCACTACCCTCCCATCCTGCCAGTAATGGCACATCCAGACACACCAAAGACCTCAATTGTTTGTGGCTGTCTAGGAGGAATACACAAAGCTCAACTGTCAGCTATATCCAGTCATGTGACCCAGGGACAGGCTGCAGGCACTAAATGGCTAAGGCAGGAAAACACCCACTTTCTTACAATTCAAAAGATACCAAACCTGAACTAGTTACTTGCCCCATTTGGAAATTATAACTTATTAAATGTACTAAGGTAACGCTAATGTTAGCTTAAGGGAGAGGTAGGGCTTGGAGTGGTGAAAAATGAACATAAGAGTTTTTCAGTGCAAGGACATGTAGAACTGAAAAGTACATGTCCCACTTTTTAAATACACTGCTCCCTGCATTCTGGGCTTCCAAGGGCCTACCCTGGGAGTGACTTACATGTTTTAAAATGGAATGTTTGGCCATGGCAAAAGGTTTATTTTTCAGGGTCGATGTGGTAGTTTGAAGACTGCACACACGGAAGTTGCGCACACTGCAAACTAAAATGGCTGCCTAGCGTTGGAGCTCCACATCGAGCCGGACTCGTAACGCTTTTTGAAGCAGTTTTTTTGCCTTCCCCACTGTCATGCTGCCATTATATTTAATCAGAAGGAATGCACTTTCAGAGGATGTCATCTGCAGAATTCGCTGATATGGAGAAATTATGAAATCGTCCAGGTGACTTTCAATGCTGTTTGACGGCTGCCATTTTGTCTCTTTCCTGCCAATTTTTCTCCCCATAATTCTCTTCAGGATGCCTCTTACAACAGCTTTTTGAGTACCTCCAGCATGTTTTAAATACTTTTTTCTCTGTGACTCTTGTTCTAATGTGAGAGGTCTTCACTTTTATCGAATTTCTTATTTTTTGAAGTATGTCGACCTCTATTCTGTGAGGTACTCTTATTTTTCTGCGCTCTTTTTACCTTATCCCCTGGGTAAGAGCAGATGTCTTTTACAGCACTCCAAGTTTGAGGCAAATACTCCTGCCATTTCTGGAACCAGCATCTCTACATTTAATACATTTTCCTGTTTGTCTTAATTATCACCACACTGAGACTGTCTTAATTTTACAGAAAGTCCCATTAGCATGGCGTCTCAAGGGCCGTTACCCTTGACTACAGGCAAGAGGCTTAAACAAGATCCTCATTCTCCCCCTAAGTCTTCTTTTCCAGTTTCCTTGAACTTGGTTTGGGAGGAATTACGTGCCCTCCAACCATTCATTGAGGAAACAAATTCTCGCTTGCAAACGTTGGATGATAAATGGTTTCCATGAAGTCCCGTATAACTGTGGTGGAACATCATCCTAATGATGTACAGGTCTCATCTGCCAAATTGTCCTTGTTGAGAAATAAATATTACAATTGAAAAGAGCGACTGAGGATTTGGAAAACAAGAACCGTCACAATAATCTATGCATTCATAGCCTTCCTGGGGGACTTGAAGGTGACGACCCCGTCACATACTTTACATCTTCTTTGCCTCAGTTTTTAGATCCCCCTTCTACCACCAAATTGAACATACAACAAGCTCATAGACTGGGTCCCCGCCTTTCTTTATCATCTGCACCTTCCAATTCTCGTGGAATAATTATTTTATTTCTGCAATTCACTGACCATTTGCTGGTACTAAATGCTGTTAAAACCAAAAAGAATCTCTCCTGGCATGGTACCAAAGTATTTATTGCTCAGGAGGTTTTTTACTGACTGCCAAATGTCACAAGGAATTTCTGGATCTTCGCCCGCTATTCGCTCCATAGGTGCAAGATATGGCTTGTTCCATCCATGTCTCTTCAAAGTCAGCTTTCTCAACTAGACTTCCGCCTTTGAAGATCCACCTGATCTCCGCATATTTATCCAATCTCACTCTACTACGTCAATGGAGACGGTTCCTTCCGCCTCTGGAACTAGACTCCATTGCTTTTTCTGGATCTAATTTACATAACCCTTTGTTTCCTTTACAGGTACATTGTTTTTCACTCTTGTCTTCATCATGTACTTACCTCATCCTCTTGTTTTTATTAGATGTCCTGTTTTATTAACTGGTCCCCTCTTTTGATTAATTTTATGTTATTGGATTCCATTGTGCCGTTTTGCTCTCTTCACATATTTCTTTGTTTCCTTTTACAGGTTCAGTGTATTTTACCACACTCTATCCGTGTTCCTTTTTCCAGCTTAATAATACAAACTAAGGACGAAGAATCCTCAACAGGGGAGCAGGTGAGGGGAATCGATGCATTTTTGCGACACGCTTGGTGTTTGAATTGTACTTAGAATATTGAAATATCTGCACCTCGCCCGCAGTCGAAATCATACACAGCACTGACACAAATTATTGAGAACCACACTTAGCCCCCTCTCCACTCACGAATGTTGTATCGTCGAATTGAATTGACAACTCCTATATCCACATAAGAGTTACTCGGATTGTAGGGAGTATCCTTATATACTAGTATGGAGTCCTGAGCCATCACCTTTATTGGATTTCAGATTTAACCTTTTTTACTGGTACCGTATGCAGTTCGTATCCTTATAAATAAACCTACTTACATGATCTTAAAGCGATAGGACATATCTGTCTTTTATGTCTTGTGTAGACCCACTGATATCTAATAAATTAGCGTGAAGAAAAAGGTCCTGAGGAAGGTGGCCTAGTGCCACCGAAACGCGCGTCGACCGATCTGGTGCAGGAGCCTATAATTACATCTTGAGGCCCTAGAATTGGCATTGCAACCTTGCCAACTATTACTCAGCTTCTCCTTTTTCCTTGTGGATGTGGTTTGACTGTGGTATGGGTGTGAGTATGTGAGCATGTTGAATTGTATGTATGATATCAGGTGGTGTTGTTCTACTGTATATGTTGTGTTTATTGATTTTGTATATATTTATAGCATATTTTGTTAGTACTGTTTATATATATTAAGAAAAAAATATTTTTTCCTAAAAAAAATGCACTTTCTATGAAATAACTTTTCAAACAACAAATTATACGAAATGAAAAAAGAGAAATAAAGTATATATATTTTTTGAATAATGGTTGTTCAGAATTACTTTGTCACCAAGCTTTATCAATAGGATGTATATTGATTTTGTAATACATGGCCATTGAAGGAACTTTCCCTCTACAGTGATGTGTTTTCATTCCCCTCTGTTCCTTGGCCACAACTTAATTCTTTGAGGGGGTCCCATTTTTCATGCTGCCTTTTTCCAGCTTATACTTATTTTATTGATGTCCCGGTGTGGTGTGTTGCCCCTTGTTGGGTGTGCTGTTTTCATTGTCTCTTGCCGCTTCTCATCCTCTCCTTTGTCCCCCTAAGGTACGTATTACAGTCGTCGTTTTGACATGTACGGTCTTCTTTTGCTCTTATTCTTTCTTCCCTCCTTATTATCTCTAACCCCCTTTCTTCCTCATTGTTCTTATATTCTTCCGTTTCCTATTGGTTTTTCTATTTTGCCCCCCTTTACTCATTTCTCATTTGCTTTACTTCTTCACTATT